>NW_027480424.1:20000000-21229055 GCF_051401765.1 Calliopsis andreniformis | reverse complement strand
AATACAATATAAATACAACAGTCTTTCAATCGTATAAAACGAGTAATTGCAACCAGTACGAAAGTTAACGTCATTTCTACGTTCCGGACAACCTAGGCTTCACCCTAGGGCGTTGCTCCAACAGATTGAATAGTTAGGGCCATAGAAGTCAACGCCGGAAGCATAAAATGCAATAAAAATACATCAGTTTTTCCATCGTATAAAAGGATTAATTGCAACCAGTTTGAATGTGATGGTCACTTCTAGGTTCCGGGCAACCTAGGCTTTACTCTAGGGCGCTGCTCCACCAGATCGAATAACTAGGGCCTTAGAAGTCAACGCCAGATGCATAAAATACAATATAAATAAAACAGTTTTTCCATCGCATAAAACGAATAATTGCAACCAGTATGAAAGTTATGGTCATTTCTACTTTCCGGGCAACCTAGGCTTCACCCTAGGGCGTTGCTCCAACAGATTGAATATTTAGGGCCTTAGAAGTCAACGCCCGAAGCATAAAATACAAAATAAATAGAACAGTTTTTCCATCGTATAACAGGAATAATTGCAACCAGTTTGAAAGTGATGGCCAATTCTACGTTCCGTGCAACCTAGGCTTCACTCCAGGGCGTTGCTCCACCAGATCGAAAAGTTACGGCCTATGGAGTCAACGCCAGAAGCATAAAGTACGATATAAATACAACAGCTTTTCCATCGTATAAAACGAATAATTGCAACCAGTGTGAAAGTTATGGTCATTTCTACGTTCCGGGCAACCTAGGCTTCACGCCAGGTCGTTGTTTCACCAGATCGAATAGTTAGGGCCTAAGAAGTGAACGCCAGCAGCATAAAATACAGTATAAATACAACAGTTCTTCCAACATATAAAACGAATAATTGCAACCAGTATGAAAGTTATGGTCATTTCTACGTTCCGGGCAACACAGACTTCACTCTATGGCGTTCTTCCACCACATCGAATAGCTACGGCCACAGAAGTCAACGCCAGAAGCATAAAATACAATATAAACACAACAGTATTTCCATCGTATAAAACGAATAATTGCTACCAGTATGGAAGTGATGGTCACTTCTAAGTTCCGATCAACCTAGGCCTCACTCTAGGGCGTTGTTCCACCTGATTGAATGGTTAGGGCCTAAGAAATCAACGCCAGAAGCATAAAATACAATATAAATATAACAGTTTTTCCATCGTATAAAACGAATAATAGCAACCAGTGTGAAAGTTATGGTTATTTCAACGTTTCGAGCATGCTAGGCGTCACTCTAGGGAGTTGCTCCACCAGATCGAATAGCTAGGGACTTAGAATTCTTTGCTAAAAGCATAAAATACAATTAAAATACAACAGTTTTTCCATCGTATAACAGGAATAATTGCAACCAGTGTGAAAGGAATGGTCATTTCTACGTTCCGGGCTACGTAGGTTTCACTCTAGCGTGTTGATCCACCATAGGGAATAGTTAGGGCCTAAGAAGTCAACGCCAGAAGTATAAAATACGATATAAATTCTACAGCTTTTCCATCGTATAAAATAAATAATTGCAACCAGTGTGAAAGTTATGGTCATTTCTACGTTCCGGGCAACCTAGGCTTCCCTCTAGGGCGTTGCTCCACCTGACCGAATAGTTAGGAACTTAGAAGTCAACCCCAGATGAATAAAATACATTAATGATGCAACAGCTTTTCCATCATATAAAACGAATAATTGCTACCAGTGTAAAAGTTATGGTCATTTCTACGTTCTGGGCAACCTAGGCTTCTCTCTAGGCCGTTGTTCCACCAGATCGAATAGTTAGGTCCTAAGAAGTGAACGCCAGAAGCATTAAATACAATATAAATACAACAGTTTTTCCATCGTATAAAACGAATGATAGCAACCAGTGTGAAAGTTATGGTCATTTCTACGTTCCGGGCAAGCTAGGCTTCACTGTATGGCGTTCTTCTACCACATCGGATAGCTACGGCCACAGAAGTCAACGCCTGAAGTATAAAATACAATAAAAATACAACAGTCTTTCCATCCTATAACAGGAATAATTGCAACCCGTGTGAAAGGGATGGTCATTTCTACGTTCCAGGCAACCTAGACTTCACCCTAGGCCGTTGTTCCACCAGATCGAATAGTTAGGGCCTAAGAAGTGAACGCCAGAAACATAAAATACAATATAAATACAACAGCTTTTCCATCGTATAAAACGAATAATTGCAACCAGTATGAAACCTATGGTCATTTCTACGTACCGGGCAACCTACGCTTCACACTAGGGCGTTGCTCTACCAGATCGAATAGTTAGGGCCTTAGAAGTGAACGCCCGAAGCATAAAATACAAAATAAATAGAACAGTTTTTCCATCGTATAAAACGAATAATTGCTACCAGTGTGAAAGTTATGGTCATTTCTACTTTCCGGGCATCCTAGGCTTCACCATAGGGCGTTGTTCCACCAGATGGAATAGTTAGGGCCTAAAAAGTCAACGCCAGAAGCATAAAATACGATATAAATACAACAGCTTTTCCATCGTATAAAACAAATAATTGCAACCAGTTTGAAAGTGATGGTCATTTCTACGTACCGGGCAACCTAGGCTTCACTATAGGCCGTTGCTCCACCAGATCGAATAGTTAGGGCCTTAGAAGTCAACGCCCGAAGCATAAAGTATAAAACAAATAGAACAGTTTTTCCATCGTATAAAACGAATAATTGCTACCAGTGCGAAAGTTATGGTCAGTCCGACCTTCCGGGCAACCTAGACTTCACCCTAGGGCGTTGTTCCACCAGATGGAATAGCAACGGCCTAAGAAGTCAACGCCAGAAGCATAAGATACAACATAAATATAACAGTTTTTCTATCGTATAGAACGAATAATAGCAACCCGTGTGAAAGTTATGGTCACTTCTATGTTCCGGGCAACCTAGGCCTCACTCTAGGGCGTTGTTCCACCATATTGAATAGTTAGGGCATAAGAAATCGACGCCAGAAGCATAAAATACAATATAAATATAACAGTTTTTCCATCGTATAAAACGAATAATTTCAACCAGTGTGAATGTTATGGTCATTTCTACATTCCGAGCAACCTAGGCTACACTCTAGAGCGTTGATCCACCACATCGAATAGCTACGGCCTCAGAAGTCAACGCCAGAAGCATAACATACAATATAAGTACAACAGTTTTTCCATCGTATAAAATGAATAATTGCAACCAGTTTGAAAGTGATGGCCATTTCTACGTTCCGGGCAACCTAGGCTTCACGCCAGGTCGTTGTTCCACCAGATCGAATGGTTAGGGCCTAGGAAGGGAACGCCAGCAGCATAAAATACAATATAAATACAACAGTTCTTCCATCATATAAAACGAATAATTGCAACCAGTATGAAAGTTATGGTAATTTCTACGTTCCGGGCAACCCAGGCTTCACTCTATGGCGTTCTTCGACCACATCGAATAGCTACGGCCACAGAAGTCAACGCCAGAAGCATAAAATGCAATATAAACACAACAGTTTTTCCATCGTATAAAAGGATTTATTGCAACCAGTTTGAAAGTGATGGCCATTTCTACGTTCCGGGCAACCTAGGCTTCACCATAGGGCGTTGTTCCACCACATCGAATAGCTACGGCCACAGAAGTCAACGCCAGAAGCATAAACTGCAATATAAACACAACATTTTTTCCATCGTATAAAAGGATTAATTGCAACCAGTTTGAAAGTGATGGCCATTTCTACGTTCCGGGCAACCTAGGATTTACCATAGGGCGTTGTTCCACCAGATTGAATAGTTAGGGCCTAAGAAGTCAACGCCAGAAGCATAAAATACAATATAAATATAACAGTTTTTCCATCGTATAGAACGAATAATTTCAACCAGTGAGAATGTTATGGTCATTTCTACATTCCGAGCAACCTAGGCTACACTCTGGATCGTTGATCCACCACATCGAATAGCTACGGCCTCAGAAGTCAACGCCTGAAGCATAAAATACAATATAAACACAACAGTTTTTCCATCGTATAAAACGAATAATTGCTACCAGTATGGAAGTGATGGTCATTTCTACGTTCCGGGCAAACTAGGCCTCACTCTAGGGCGTTGTTCCACCAGATTGAATAGTTAGGGCCTAAGAAATCAACGCCAGAAGCCTAAAATACAATATAAATATAACAGTTTTTCCATCGTATAAAACGAATAATTTCAACCAGTGTGAATGTTGTGGTCATTTCTACATTCCGAGCAACCTAGGCTACACTCTAGAGCGTTGATCCACCACATCGAATAGCTACGGCCTCAGAAGTCAACGCCAGAAGCATAAAATACAATATAAGTACAACAGTTTTTCCATCGTATAAAATGAATAATTGCAAACATTGCGAAAGTAGTGGTCATTCCACGTTCCGGGCAACCTAGGCGTCACTCTAGTGCGTTGCTCCACCACATCTAATAGCAACGGCCTCAGACGTCAACGACAGAAGCATAAAATACAATAAAGATGCAACAGCTTTTCCATCGTATAAAACGAATAACTGCACCCAGTGTGAAAGTTATTGTCATTTCTACTTTCCGCGCAACCTAGGCTTCACCCTAGGGCGTTGCTCCAACAGATTGAATAGTTAGGACCTTAGAAGTCAATGCCCGAAGCATAAAATGCAATAAAAATACAACAGTCTTTCCATCATATAACAGGAATAATTGCAACCAGTTTGAAGGTGATGGTCATTTCTACGTTCCGGGCAACCTAGGCCTCACTCTAGGGCGGTGCTCCACCAGATCGAATAGTTAGGGCCTTAGAAGTCAACGCCCGAAGCATAAAATGCAATAAAAATACAACAGTGTTTCCATCATATAACAGGAATAATTGCAACCAGTTTGAAAGTGATGTCCAATTCTACGTTCCGCGCAACCTAGGCTTTACTCCAGGGCGTTGCTCCACCAGATCGAAAAGTTACGGCCTAAGAAGTCAACGCCAGAAGCATAAAATACGATATAAATACAACAGCTTTTCCATCGTATAAAACGAATAATTGCAACCACTGTGAAAGTTATGGTCATTTCTACGTTCCGGCAACCTAGGCTTCACCCCAGGGCGTTGTTCCACCAGATCGAATAGTTAGGGCCTAAGAAGTGAACGCCAGAAGCCTAAAATACAATATAAATACAACAGTTTTTCTATCATATAAAACGAGTAATTGCAACCAGTATGAAAGTTGTGGTCATTTCTACTTTCCGGGCAACCTAGGCTACAACATAGGGCGTTGCTCCAACATATTGAATAGTTAGGGCCTTAGAACTCAATGGCCGAAGCATAAAATGCAATAAAAATACAACAGTTTTTCCATCGTTTAAAAGGATTAATAGCAACCAGCTTGAAAGTGATGGTCATTTCTACGTTCCGGGCAACCTAGGCTTCATTCTAGGGCGTTGCTCCACCAGATCGAGTAGTTAGGGCCTTAGAAGTCAACGCCAGAATCATAAACTACAATGAAGATGCAACACCCTTTCCATCGTATTAAACGAATAATTTCAACCAGTGTGGATGTTATGGTCATTTCTACATTCCGAGCAACCTAGGCTTCACTCTAGGGCGTTGATCCAACAGATTGAATAGTTAGGGCCTTAGCAGTCAACGCCCGAAGCATAAAATACAATATAAATACAACAGTTTTTCCATCATATAACAGGAATAATTCCAACCGGTTTGAAAGTGATGGTCATTTCTACGTTCCGGGCAACCTAGGCTTCACTCTAGGGCGTTGCTCCACCAGATCGAATAGCTAGTGCCTCAGAAGTCAACGCCAGAAGCATAAAATACAATATAAATACAACAGTTTTTCCAACGTATAAAACGAATAATTGCAACCAGTATGAAAGTTATGGTCATTTCTACGTTTCGGGCAACCTAGGCTTCACTCTATGGGGTTCTTCCACTACATCGAATAGCAACGGCCTCAGAAGTCAACGGCTGAAGAACAAAATACAAAAAAAATACAACAGTCTTTCCGTCCTATAACAGGAATAATTGCAACCCGTGTGAAAGTGATGGTCATTTGTACGTTCCAGGCAACCTAGGCTTCACTCTAGGGCGTTGATCCACCAGATCGAATTGTTAGGGCCTAAGAAGTCAACGCCAGAAGCATAAGATACAACATAAATATAACAGTTTTTCTATCGTATAGAACGAATAATAGCAACCAGTGTGAAAGTTATGGTCACTTCTATGTTCCGGGCAACCTAGGCCTCACTCTAGGGCGTTGTTCCACCATATTGAATAGTTAGGGCATAAGAAATCGACGCCAGAAGCATAAAATACAATATAAATATAACAGTTTTTCCATCGTATAAAACGAATAATTTCAACCAGTGTGAATGTTATGGTCATTTCTACATTCCGAGCAACCTAGGCTACACTCTAGAGCGTTGATCCACCACATCGAATAGCTACGGCCTCAGAAGTCAACGCCAGAAGCATAACATACAATATAAGTACAACAGTTTTTCCATCGTATAAAATGAATAATTGCAAACATTGCGAAAGTAATGGTAATTCCACGTTCCGGCAACCTAGGCGTCACTCTAGTGCGTTGCTCCACCACATCTAATAGCTACGGTCTCAGACGTCAACGACAGAAGCATAAAATACAATAAAGATGCAACAGCTTTTCCATCGTATAAAACGAATAATTGCACCCAGTGTGAAAGTTATTGTCATTTCTACTTTCCGCGCAACCTAGGCTTCACCCTAGGGCGTTGCTCCAACAGATTGAATAGTTAGGACCTTAGAAGTCAACGCCCGAAGCATAAAATGGAATAAAAATACAACAGTGTTTCCATCATATAACAGGAATAATTGCAACCAGTTTGAAAGTGATGTCCAATTCTACGTTCCGCGCAACCTAGGCTTTACTCCAGGGCGTTGCACCACCAGATCGACAAGTTACGGCCTAAGAAGTCAACGCCAGAAGCATAAGATACAATATAAATATAACAGTTTTACCATCGTATAGAACGAATAATAGCAACCAGTGTGATAGTTATGGTCACTTCTATGTTCCGGGCAACCTAGGCCTCACCCTAGGGCGTTGTTCCACCAGATTGAATAGTTAGGGCCTACGAAATCGACGCCACAAGCATAAAATACGATATAAGTACAACAGCTTTTCCATCGTATAAAACGAATAATTGTAACCAGTGTGAAAGTTATGGTCATTTCTACGTTCCGGGCAACCTAGGCTTCACCCCAGGTCGTTGTTCCACCAGATCGAATAGTTAGGGCCTAAGAAGTGAACGCCAGCAGCATGAAATACAATATAAATACAACAGTTCTTCCATCATATAAAACGAATAATTGCAACCAGCGTGAAAGTTATGGTAATTTCTACGTTCCGGGCAACCCAGGCTTCACTCTATGGCGTTCTTCCACCACATCGAATAGCTACGGCCACAGAAGTCAACGCCAGCAGCATAAAGTGTAATAAAAATACAACAGTCTTTCCATCCTATGACAGGAATAATTGCAACCCGTGTGGAAGTGAAGGTCATTTGTACGTTCCAGGCAACCTAGGCTTCACTCTTGGGCGTTGTTCCACCAGATCGAATTGTTAGGGCCTAAGGAGTCAACGCCAGAAGCATAAGATACAATATAAATATAACAGTTTTTCCATCGTATATAACGAATAATAGCTTCCAGTGTGAAAGTTATGGTCATTTCTACTTTCCGGACAACCTAGGCTTCACCCTAGGGCGTTGCTTCAACAGATTGAATATTTAGGGCCTTAGAAGTCAACGCCCGAAGCATAAAATACAAAATAAATAGAACAGTTTTTCCATCGTATAGAACGAATAATTGCTTCCGGTGTGCAAGTTATGGTCATTTCTACGTTCCGGGCAACCTAGGCTTTACCATAGGGCGTGGTTCCACCAGATGGAATAGTTAGGGCATAAGAAGTCAACGCCAGAAGCATAAAATACAATATAAATACAACAGTTTTTCAATCGTATAAAACGAGTAATTGCAACCAGTACGAAAGTTAACGTCATATCTACGTTCCGGACAACCTATTCTTCACCCTAGGGCGTGGCTCCAATAGATTGAATAGTCAGGGCCTTAGAAGTCAACGCCGGAAGCATAAAGTGCAATAAAAATACATGAGTTACTCCATTGTATAAAAGGATTAATTGCAACCAGTTTGAAAGTGATGGTCACTTCTACGTTCCCGGCAACCTAGGCTTTACTCTAGGGCGTTGCTCCACCAGATCGAATAGTTAGTGCCTTAGAAGTCAACGCCAGAAGCATAAAATACAATATAAATATAACAGTTTTTCCATCGTATAAAACGAATAATTTCAACCAGTGTGAATGTCATGGTCATTTCTACGTTCCGGGCAACCTAGGCTTCACCCCAGGTCGTTGTTTCACCAGATCGAATAGTTAGGGCCTAAGAAGTGAACGCCAGCAGCATAAAATACAGTATAAATACAACAGTTCTTCCAACATATAAAACGAATAATTGCAACCAGTATGAAAGTTATGGTCATTTCTACGTTCCGGGCAACACAGACTTCACTCTATGGCGTTCTTCCACCACATCGAATAGCTACGGCCACAGAAGTCAACGCCAGAAGCATAAAATACAATATAAACACAACAGTATTTCCATCGTATAAAACGAATAATTGCTACCAGTATGGAAGTGATGGTCACTTCTAAGTTCCGATCAACCTAGGCCTCACTCTAGGGCGTTGTTCCACCTGATTGAATGGTTAGGGCCTAAGAAATCAACGCCAGAAGCATAAAATACAATATAAATATAACAGTTTTTCCATCGTATAGAACGAATAATAGCATCCAGTGTGAAAGTTATGGTCATTTCTACTTTCCATGGCAACCTAGGCATCACCCTAGGGCGTTGCTTCAACAGATTGAATATTTAGGGCCTTAGAAGTCAACGCCCGAAGCATCAAATACAAAATAAATAGAACAGTTTTTCCATCGTATAAAACGAATAATTGCTACCGGTGTGCAAGTTATGGTCATTTCTACGTTCCGGGCAACCTAGGCTTTACCATAGGGCGTTGTTCCACCAGATGGAATAGTTAGGGCATAAGAAGTCAACGCCAGAAGCATAAAATACAATATAAATACAACAGTCTTTCAATCGTATAAAACGAGTAATTGCAACCAGTACGAAAGTTAACGTCATTTCTACGTTCCGGACAACCTAGGCTTCACCCTAGGGCGTTGCTCCAACAGATTGAATAGTTAGGGCCATAGAAGTCAACGCCGGAAGCATAAAATGCAATAAAAATACATCAGTTTTTCCATCGTATAAAAGGATTAATTGCAACCAGTTTGAATGTGATGGTCACTTCTAGGTTCCGGGCAACCTAGGCTTTACTCTAGGGCGCTGCTCCACCAGATCGAATAACTAGGGCCTTAGAAGTCAACGCCAGATGCATAAAATACAATATAAATAAAACAGTTTTTCCATCGCATAAAACGAATAATTGCAACCAGTATGAAAGTTATGGTCATTTCTACTTTCCGGGCAACCTAGGCTTCACCCTAGGGCGTTGCTCCAACAGATTGAATATTTAGGGCCTTAGAAGTCAACGCCCGAAGCATAAAATACAAAATAAATAGAACAGTTTTTCCATCGTATAACAGGAATAATTGCAACCAGTTTGAAAGTGATGGCCAATTCTACGTTCCGTGCAACCTAGGCTTCACTCCAGGGCGTTGCTCCACCAGATCGAAAAGTTACGGCCTATGGAGTCAACGCCAGAAGCATAAAGTACGATATAAATACAACAGCTTTTCCATCGTATAAAACGAATAATTGCAACCAGTGTGAAAGTTATGGTCATTTCTACGTTCCGGGCAACCTAGGCTTCACGCCAGGTCGTTGTTTCACCAGATCGAATAGTTAGGGCCTAAGAAGTGAACGCCAGCAGCATAAAATACAGTATAAATACAACAGTTCTTCCAACATATAAAACGAATAATTGCAACCAGTATGAAAGTTATGGTCATTTCTACGTTCCGGGCAACACAGACTTCACTCTATGGCGTTCTTCCACCACATCGAATAGCTACGGCCACAGAAGTCAACGCCAGAAGCATAAAATACAATATAAACACAACAGTATTTCCATCGTATAAAACGAATAATTGCTACCAGTATGGAAGTGATGGTCACTTCTAAGTTCCGATCAACCTAGGCCTCACTCTAGGGCGTTGTTCCACCTGATTGAATGGTTAGGGCCTAAGAAATCAACGCCAGAAGCATAAAATACAATATAAATATAACAGTTTTTCCATCGTATAAAACGAATAATTTCAACCAGTGTGAATGTTATGGTCATTTCTACATTCCGAGCAACCTAGGCTTCACTCTAGAGCGTTGGTCCACCAGATAGAATAGTTAGGGCCTTAGAAGTCAACGCCAGAAGCATAAAATTCAATAAAGGTGCAACAGTTTTTCCATCGTATAGCAGGAATAACTGCAAACAGTGTGAAAGTACTGGTCATTTCTACGTTCCGGGTAACCAAGGCTTCACTCTAGGGCGATGTTCCACCAGGTCGAACAGTTACGGCCTATGGAGTCAACGCCAGAAGCATAAAGTACGATATAAATACAACAGCTTTTCCATCGTATAAAACGAATAATTGCAACCAGTGTGAAAGTTATGGTCATTTCTACGTTCCGGGCAACCTAGGCTTCACCCCAGGTCGTTGTTTCACCAGATCGAATAGTTAGGGCCTAAGAAGTGAACGCCAGCAGCATAAAATACAATATAAATATAACAGTTTTTCCATCGTATAGAACGAATAATAGCATCCAGTGTGAAAGTTATGGTCATTTCTACTTTCCATGGCAACCTAGGCATCACCCTAGGGCGTTGCTTCAACAGATTGAATATTTAGGGCCTTAGAAGTCAACGCCCGAAGCATCAAATACAAAATAAATAGAACAGTTTTTCCATCGTATAAAACGAATAATTGCTACCGGTGTGCAAGTTATGGTCATTTCTACGTTCCGGGCAACCTAGGCTTTACCATAGGGCGTTGTTCCACCAGATGGAATAGTTAGGGCATAAGAAGTCAACGCCAGAAGCATAAAATACAATATAAATACAACAGTCTTTCAATCGTATAAAACGAGTAATTGCAACCAGTACGAAAGTTAACGTCATTTCTACGTTCCGGACAACCTAGGCTTCACCCTAGGGCGTTGCTCCAACAGATTGAATAGTTAGGGCCATAGAAGTCAACGCCGGAAGCATAAAATGCAATAAAAATACATCAGTTTTTCCATCGTATAAAAGGATTAATTGCAACCAGTTTGAATGTGATGGTCACTTCTAGGTTCCGGGCAACCTAGGCTTTACTCTAGGGCGCTGCTCCACCAGATCGAATAACTAGGGCCTTAGAAGTCAACGCCAGATGCATAAAATACAATATAAATAAAACAGTTTTTCCATCGCATAAAACGAATAATTGCAACCAGTATGAAAGTTATGGTCATTTCTACTTTCCGGGCAACCTAGGCTTCACCCTAGAGCGTTGCTCCAACAGATTGAATATTTAGGGCCTTAGAAGTCAACGCCCGAAGCATAAAATACAAAATAAATAGAACAGTTTTTCCATCGTATAACAGGAATAATTGCAACCAGTTTGAAAGTGATGGCCAATTCTACGTTCCGTGCAACCTAGGCTTCACCCTAGGGCGTTGCTCCAACAGATTGAATAGTTAGGGCCATAGAAGTCAACGCCGGAAGCATAAAATGCAATAAAAATACATCAGTTTTTCCATCGTATAAAAGGATTAATTGCAACCAGTTTGAATGTGATGGTCACTTCTAGGTTCCGGGCAACCTAGGCTTTACTCTAGGGCGCTGCTCCACCAGATCGAATAACTAGGGCCTTAGAAGTCAACGCCAGATGCATAAAATACAATATAAATAAAACAGTTTTTCCATCGCATAAAACGAATAATTGCAACCAGTATGAAAGTTATGGTCATTTCTACTTTCCGGGCAACCTAGGCTTCACCCTAGGGCGTTGCTCCAACAGATTGAATATTTAGGGCCTTAGAAGTCAACGCCCGAAGCATAAAATACAAAGTAAATAGAACAGTTTTTCCATCGTATAACAGGAATAATTGCAACCAGTTTGAAAGTGATGGCCAATTCTACGTTCCGTGCAACCTAGGCTTCACTCCAGGGCGTTGCTCCACCAGATCGAAAAGTTACGGCCTATGGAGTCAACGCCAGAAGCATAAAGTACGATATAAATACAACAGCTTTTCCATCGTATAAAACGAATAATTGCAACCAGTGTGAAAGTTATGGTCATTTCTACGTTCCGGGCAACCTAGGCTTCACGCCAGGTCGTTGTTTCACCAGATCGAATAGTTAGGGCCTAAGAAGTAAACGCCAGCAGCATAAAATACAGTATAAATACAACAGTTCTTCCAACATATAAAACGAATAATTGCAACCAGTATGAAAGTTATGGTCATTTCTACGTTCCGGGCAACACAGACTTCACTCTATGGCGTTCTTCCACCACATCGAATAGCTACGGCCACAGAAGTCAACGCCAGAAGCATAAAATACAATATAAACACAACAGTATTTCCATCGTATAAAACGAATAATTGCTACCAGTATGGAAGTGATGGTCACTTCTAAGTTCCGATCAACCTAGGCCTCACTCTAGGGCGTTGTTCCACCTGATTGAATGGTTAGGGCCTAAGAAATCAACGCCAGAAGCATAAAATACAATATAAATATAACAGTATTTCCATCGTATAAAACGAATAATTTCAACCAGTGTGAATGTTATGGTCATTTCTACATTCCGAGCAACCTAGGCTTCACTCTAGAGCGTTGGTCCACCAGATAGAATAGTTAGGGCCTTAGAAGTCAACGCCAGAAGCATAAAATTCAATAAAGGTGCAACAGTTTTTCCATCGTATAGCAGGAATAACTGCAAACAGTGTGAAAGTACTGGTCATTTCTACGTTCCGGGTAACCAAGGCTTCACTCTAGGGCGATGTTCCACCAGGTCGAACAGTTACGGCCTATGGAGTCAACGCCAGAAGCATAAAGTACGATATAAATACAACAGCTTTTCCATCGTATAAAACGAATAATTGCAACCAGTGTGAAAGTTATGGTCATTTCTACGTTCCGGGCAACCTAGGCTTCACCCCAGGTCGTTGTTTCACCAGATCGAATAGTTAGGGCCTAAGAAGTGAACGCCAGCAGCATAAAATACAATATAAATATAACAGTTTTTCCATCGTATAGAACGAATAATAGCATCCAGTGTGAAAGTTATGGTCATTTCTACTTTCCATGGCAACCTAGGCATCACCCTAGGGCGTTGCTTCAACAGATTGAATATTTAGGGCCTTAGAAGTCAACGCCCGAAGCATCAAATACAAAATAAATAGAACAGTTTTTCCATCGTATAAAACGAATAATTGCTACCGGTGTGCAAGTTATGGTCATTTCTACGTTCCGGGCAACCTAGGCTTTACCATAGGGCGTTGTTCCACCAGATGGAATAGTTAGGGCATAAGAAGTCAACGCCAGAAGCATAAAATACAATATAAATACAACAGTCTTTCAATCGTATAAAACGAGTAATTGCAACCAGTACGAAAGTTAACGTCATTTCTACGTTCCGGACAACCTAGGCTTCACCCTAGGGCGTTGCTCCAACAGATTGAATAGTTAGGGCCATAGAAGTCAACGCCGGAAGCATAAAATGCAATAAAAATACATCAGTTTTTCCATCGTATAAAAGGATTAATTGCAACCAGTTTGAATGTGATGGTCACTTCTAGGTTCCGGGCAACCTAGGCTTTACTCTAGGGCGCTGCTCCACCAGATCGAATAACTAGGGCCTTAGAAGTCAACGCCAGATGCATAAAATACAATATAAATAAAACAGTTTTTCCATCGCATAAAACGAATAATTGCAACCAGTATGAAAGTTATGGTCATTTCTACTTTCCGGGCAACCTAGGCTTCACCCCAGGTCGTTGTTTCACCAGATCGAATAGTTAGGGCCTAAGAAGTCAACGCCCGAAGCATAAAATACAGTATAAATACAACAGTTCTTCCAACATATAAAACGAATAATTGCAACCAGTATGAAAGTTATGGTCATTTCTACGTTCCGGGCAACACAGACTTCACTCTATGGCGTTCTTCCACCACATCGAATAGCTACGGCCACAGAAGTCAACGCCAGAAGCATAAAATACAATATAAACACAACAGTATTTCCATCGTATAAAACGAATAATTGCTACCAGTATGGAAGTGATGGTCACTTCTAAGTTCCGATCAACCTAGGCCTCACTCTAGGGCGTTGTTCCACCTGATTGAATGGTTAGGGCCTAAGAAATCAACGCCAGAAGCATAAAATACAATATAAATGTAACAGTTTTTCCATCGTATAAAACGAATAATTTCAACCAGTGTGAATGTTATGGTCATTTCTACATTCCGAGCAACCTAGGCTTCACTCTAGAGCGTTGGTCCACCAGATAGAATAGTTAGGGCCTTAGAAGTCAACGTCAGAAGCATAAAATTCAATAAAGGTGCAACAGTTTTTCCATCGTATAGCAGGAATAACTGCAAACAGTGTGAAAGTACTGGTCATTTCTACGTTCCGGGTAACCAAGGCTTCACTCTAGGGCGATGTTCCACCAGGTCGAACAGTTAGGGCCTAAGAAGGCAACGCCAGAAGCATAAAATACAATATAAATATAACAGTTTTTCCATCGTATAGAACGAATAATAGCAACGAGTGTGAAAGTTATCGTCATTTCTACGTTCCGCGCAACCTTGGCTTCACCCCAGGTCGTTGTTCCACCAGATCGAACAGTTAGGGCCAAAGAAGTGAACGCCCGAAGCATAAAATACAATATAAATATAACAGATCTTCCATCGTATAGAACGAATAATAGCAACCAGTGTGAAGGTTATGGTCACTTCTACGTTCCACGCAACCTAGGCTTCACCCTAAGGTGTTGCTCCGCCAGATCAAACAGTTAGGGCCGTAGAAGCCAACGCCCGAAGCATAAAATACAAAATAAATAGAACAGTTTTTCCATTGTATAAAACGAATAATAGCAACCAGTGTTAAAGTTATGGTCATATCTACGTTCCGGGCAACCTAGGCTTCACTCTAGGGCGTTGGTCCACCAGATCAAACAGCTAGGGCCTTAGAAGTCAACGCCCGAAGCATAAAATACAATATAAATATAACAGTTTTTCCATCGTATAGAACGATGAATAGCAACCAGTGTGAAAGTTAACGTCATTTCTACTTTCCGGGCAACCTATGCTTCACCCTAGGGCGTTGCTCCAACAGATTGAATAGTTAGGGCCTTAGAAGTCAACGCCCGATGCATTAAATACAAAATAAATAGAACCGTTTTTCCATCGTGTAAAACTAATAATTGCTACCGGTGTGAAAGTTATGGTCATTTCTACGATCCGGTCAACCTAGGCTTCACCATAGGTCTTTATTCCACCAGATCGAATAGTTAGGGCCTAAGAAGTGAACGCCAAAATCATAAAATACAATATAAATACAACAGTTCTTCCATCGTATAAAACGAATAATTGTAACCAGTATGAAAGATAACGTCATTTCTACGTTCCGGGCAACCTAGGCTTCACCCTAGGGCGTTGCTCCAACAGATTGAATAGTTAGGGCCTTAGAAGTCAACGCCGGAAGCATAAAATGCAATATAAATACAACAGTTTTTCAATCGTATAAAACGAGTAATTGCAACCAGTACGAAAGTTAACGTCATTTCTACGTTCCGGACAACCTAGGCTTCACCCTAGGGCGTTGCTCCAACAGATTGAATAGTTAGGGCCTTAGAAGTCAACGCCGGAAGCATAAAATGCAATAAAAATACATCAGTTTTTCCATCGTATAAAAGGATTAATTGCAACCAGTTTAAAAGTGATGGTCACTTCTACGTTCCGGGCAACCCAGGCTTTACTCTAGGGCGTTGCACCACCAAATCAAATAGCTAGGGCCTTAGAAGTCAACGCCCGAAGCATAAAATACAAAATAAATAGAACAGTTTTTCCA
Source organism: Calliopsis andreniformis (assembly GCF_051401765.1). Classification (NCBI taxonomy): domain Eukaryota; kingdom Metazoa; phylum Arthropoda; class Insecta; order Hymenoptera; family Andrenidae; genus Calliopsis; species Calliopsis andreniformis. The sequence goes on along the minus strand of NW_027480424.1, from coordinate 21,212,925 downwards.
TTGTATAAAACGTATAATTTCTACCGGCGTGAAAGTTATGGTCATTTCTACGTTCCGGGAAGCCTAGGCTTCACCCTAGGTCGTTGTTCCACCAGATGGAATAGTTAGGGCCTTAGACGTCAACGCCCGAAGCATAAAATACTAAATAAATAGAACAGTTTTTCCATCGTATAAAAGGATTAATTGCAACCAGTTTGAAAGTGATGGTCACTTCTACGTTCCGGGCAACCTAGGCTTTACTCTAGGGCGTTGCTCCACCAGATCAAATAGCTATTGCCTTAGAAGTCAACGCCCGAAGCATAAAATACAAAATAAATAGAACAGTTTTTCCATCGCATAAAAGGATTAATTGCAACCAGTTTGAAAGCGATTGTCATTTCTACGTTCCGGGCAACCTAGGCTTCACCATAGGGCGTTGTTCCACCAGATCGAATAGTTAGGGCCTAAGAAGTGAACGCCAGAAGCATAAAATGTAATAAAAATACAACAGTTTTTCCATCGTATAACAGGATTAATTGCAACCAGTTTGTAAGTGATGGTCATTTCTACTTTCCGGGCAACCTAGGCTTCACTCTAGGTCGTTGCTCCACTAGATCGAATAGCTAGGGCTTTAGAAGTCAACGCCAGAAGCATAAAATACAATATAAATACAACAGTTTTTCCATTGCATAAAACGAATAATTGCAACCAGTATGAAACTTATGGTCATTTCTACTTTCCGAGCAACCTAGGCTTCACCCTAGGCCGTTGCTCCAACAGATTGAATAGTTAGGGCCTTAGAAGTCAACGCCCGAAGCATAAAATGCAATAAAAATACAACAGTGTTTCCATCATATAACAGGAATAATTGCAACCAGTTTGAAAGTGATGGCCAATTCCACGTTCCGCGCAACCTAGGCTTCACTCCAGGGCGTTGCTCCACCAGATCGAATAGTTGCGGCCTAAGAAGTCAACGCCAGAAGCATAAAATACGATATAAATACAAAAGCTTTTCCATCGTATGAAAAGAATAATTGCAACCAGTATGAAAGTTATGGTCATTTCTACGTTCCGGGCAACCTAGGCTTCACACTATGGCGTTCTTCCACCACATCGAATAGCTGCGGCCTCAGAAGTCAACGCCTGAAGCATAAAATACAATAAAAATAAAACAGTCTTTCCAACCTATAACATGAATAATTGCAACCCGTGTGAAAGTGATGGTCATTTGTACGTTCCAGGCAACCTAGGCTTCACTCTAGGGCGTTGATCCAACAGATTGAATAGTTAGGGCCTAAGAAATCAACGCCAGAAGCATAAAATACAATATAAATGTAACAGTTTTTCCATCGTATAGAACGAATAATAGCAACGAGTGTGAAAGTTATCGTCATTTCTACGTTCCGCGCAACCTAGGCTTCACCCCAGGTCGTTGTTCCACCAGATCGAACAGTTAGGGCCAAAGAAGTGAACGCCCGAAGCATAAAATACAATATAAATATAACAGATCTTCCATCGTATAGAACGAATAATAGCAACCAGTGTGAAGGTTATGGTCACTTCTACGTTCCACGCAACCTAGGCTTCACCCTAAGGTGTTGCTCCGCCAGATCAAACAGTTAGGGCCGTAGAAGCCAACGCCCGAAGCATAAAATACAAAATAAATAGAACAGTTTTTCCATTGTATAAAACGAATAATAGCAACCAGTGTTAAAGTTATGGTCATATCTACGTTCCGGGCAACCTAGGCTTCACTCTAGGGCGTTGGTCCACCAGATCAAACAGCTAGGGCCTTAGAAGTCAACGCCCGAAGCATAAAATACAATATAAATATAACAGTTTTTCCATCGTATAGAACGATGAATAGCAACCAGTGTGAAAGTTAACGTCATTTCTACTTTCCGGGCAACCTATGCTTCACCCTAGGGCGTTGCTCCAACAGATTGAATAGTTAGGGCCTTAGAAGTCAACGCCCGATGCATTAAATACAAAATAAATAGAACCGTTTTTCCATCGTGTAAAACTAATAATTGCTACCGGTGTGAAAGTTATGGTCATTTCTACGATCCGGTCAACCTAGGCTTCACCATAGGTCTTTATTCCACCAGATCGAATAGTTAGGGCCTAAGAAGTGAACGCCAAAATCATAAAATACAATATAAATACAACAGTTCTTCCATCGTATAAAACGAATAATTGTAACCAGTATGAAAGATAACGTCATTTCTACGTTCCGGGCAACCTAGGCTTCACCCTAGGGCGTTGCTCCAACAGATTGAATAGTTAGGGCCTTAGAAGTCAACGCCGGAAGCATAAAATGCAATATAAATACAACAGTTTTTCAATCGTATAAAACGAGTAATTGCAACCAGTACGAAAGTTAACGTCATTTCTACGTTCCGGACAACCTAGGCTTCACCCTAGGGCGTTGCTCCAACAGATTGAATAGTTAGGGCCTTAGAAGTCAACGCCGGAAGCATAAAATGCAATAAAAATACATCAGTTTTTCCATCGTATAAAAGGATTAATTGCAACCAGTTTAAAAGTGATGGTCACTTCTACGTTCCGGGCAACCCAGGCTTTACTCTAGGGCGTTGCACCACCAAATCAAATAGCTAGGGCCTTAGAAGTCAACGCCCGAAGCATAAAATACAAAATAAATAGAACAGTTTTTCCATTGTATAAAACGTATAATTTCTACCGGCGTGAAAGTTATGGTCATTTCTACGTTCCGGGAAGCCTAGGCTTCACCCTAGGTCGTTGTTCCACCAGATGGAATAGTTAGGGCCTTAGACGTCAACGCCCGAAGCATAAAATACTAAATAAATAGAACAGTTTTTCCATCGTATAAAAGGATTAATTGCAACCAGTTTGAAAGTGATGGTCACTTCTACGTTCCGGGCAACCTAGGCTTTACTCTAGGGCGTTGCTCCACCAGATCAAATAGCTATTGCCTTAGAAGTCAACGCCCGAAGCATAAAATACAAAATAAATAGAACAGTTTTTCCATCGCATAAAAGGATTAATTGCAACCAGTTTGAAAGCGATTGTCATTTCTACGTTCCGGGCAACCTAGGCTTCACCATAGGGCGTTGTTCCACCAGATCGAATAGTTAGGGCCTAAGAAGTGAACGCCAGAAGCATAAAATGTAATAAAAATACAACAGTTTTTCCATCGTATAACAGGATTAATTGCAACCAGTTTGTAAGTGATGGTCATTTCTACTTTCCGGGCAACCTAGGCTTCACTCTAGGTCGTTGCTCCACTAGATCGAATAGCTAGGGCTTTAGAAGTCAACGCCAGAAGCATAAAATACAATATAAATACAACAGTTTTTCCATTGCATAAAACGAATAATTGCAACCAGTATGAAACTTATGGTCATTTCTACTTTCCGAGCAACCTAGGCTTCACCCTAGGCCGTTGCTCCAACAGATTGAATAGTTAGGGCCTTAGAAGTCAACGCCCGAAGCATAAAATGCAATAAAAATACAACAGTGTTTCCATCATATAACAGGAATAATTGCAACCAGTTTGAAAGTGATGGCCAATTCCACGTTCCGCGCAACCTAGGCTTCACTCCAGGGCGTTGCTCCACCAGATCGAATAGTTGCGGCCTAAGAAGTCAACGCCAGAAGCATAAAATACGATATAAATACAAAAGCTTTTCCATCGTATGAAAAGAATAATTGCAACCAGTATGAAAGTTATGGTCATTTCTACGTTCCGGGCAACCTAGGCTTCACACTATGGCGTTCTTCCACCACATCGAATAGCTGCGGCCTCAGAAGTCAACGCCTGAAGCATAAAATACAATAAAAATAAAACAGTCTTTCCAACCTATAACATGAATAATTGCAACCCGTGTGAAAGTGATGGTCATTTGTACGTTCCAGGCAACCTAGGCTTCACTCTAGGGCGTTGATCCAACAGATTGAATAGTTAGGGCCTTAGCAGTCGACTCCTGATGCATAAAATACAATATAAATACAACAGTTTTTCCATCATATAACAGGAATAATTGCAACCAGTATGAAAGAGATGGTCATTTCTACGTTCCGGGCAACCTAGGCTTCACTCTAGGGCGTTGCTCCAACAGATTGAATAGTTAGGACCTTAGAAGTCAACGCCAGAAGTATAAAATACAATATAAACACAACAGTTTTTCCATCGTATAAAACGAATAATTGCTACCAGTATGGAAGTGATGCTCATTTCTACGTTCCGGGCAACCTGGGCCTCACTCTAGGGCATTGTTCCACAAGATTGAATAGTTAGGGCCTAAGAAATCAACGCCAGAAGCATAAAATACAATATAAATATAACAGTTTTTCCATCGTATAAAACGAATAATTTCAACCAATGTGAATGTTATGGTCATTTCTACATTCCGAGCAACCTAGGCTTCACTCTAGGGCGTTGATCCACCAGATAGAATAGTTAGGGCCTTAGAAGTCAACGCCAGAAGCATAAAATTCAATAAAGATGCAACAGTTTTTCCATCGTATAGCAGGAATAACTGCAAACAGTGTGAAAGTACTGGTCATTTCTACATTGCCGGTAACCTAGGCCTCACTCTAGGGCGTTGTTCCACCAGATCGAACAGTTTGGGCCTAAGAAGGCAACGCCAGAAGCATAAAATACAATATATATATAACAGTTTTTCCATTGTATAAAACGAATAATAGCAACCAGTGTAAAAGTTATGGTCATTTCTACGTTCCGGGCAACCTAGGCTTTACTCTAGGGCGTTGCTCCACCAGATCAAATAGCTATTGCCTTAGAAGTCAACGCCCGAAGCGTAAAATACAAAATCAATAGAACAGTTTTTCCATCGCATAAAAGGATTAATTGCAACCAGTTTGAAAGCGATGGTCATTTCTACGTTCCGGGCAACATGGGCTTCACCCTAGGGCGTTGTTCCACCAGATGGAATAGTTAGGGCCTAAGAAGTCAACGCCAGAAGCATAAAATACAATATAAATATAACAGTTTTTCCATCGTATAAAACGAATAATAGCACCAGTGTGAAAATTATGGTCATTTCTACGTTCCGGGCAACCTAGGCTTCACTCTAGGGCGTTGCTCCACCAGATCAAACAGGTAGGACCTTACAAGTCAACGCCCGAAGCATAAAATACAAAATAAATAGAACAGTTTTTCCATTGTATAAAACGAATAATTGATACCAGTGTAAAAGTTATGGTTATTTCTACGTTCCGGGCAACCGAGGCTTCACCCTAGGCCGTTGTTCCACCAGATCGAATAGTTAGGGCCTAAGAAGTGAACGCCAGAAGCATAAAATACAATATAAATGCAACAGTTTATCCATCGTATAAAACGAATAATTGCAACCAGTATGAAACTTATGGTCATTTCTACGTTCCGGGCAATCTAGGCTTCACTCTATGGCGTTCTTCCACCACACCGAATAGCTACAGCCTCAGCAGTCAACGCCTGATGTATAAAATACAATAAAAATACAACCGTCTTTCCATCCTATAACAGGAATAATTGCAAACCTTGTGAAAGTGATGGTCATTTCTACGTTATAGGCAAGCTAGGCTTCACTCTAGGGCGTTGTTCCACCAGTTCGAACAGTTAGGGGCTAAGAAGTCAACGCAAGAAGCATAAAATACAATATAAATATAACAGTTTTCCCATCGTATAAAACGAATAATAGCAGCCAGTGTGAAAGTTATGGTCATTTCTACGTTCCGGGCAACCTAGGATTCACTGTAGGGCGTTGCTCCACCACATCTAATAGCTACGGCCTTAGACGTCAACGACAGAAGCATAAAATACAAAATAAATAGAACAGTTTTTCCATTGTATAAAACGAATAATTGCTACCAGTGTAAAGTTATGGTTATTTCTACGTTCCGGGCAACCTAGGCTTCACTCTAGGGCGTTGCTCCACCAGATCAAACAGTTAGTTCCATAGAAGTCAACGCCCGAAGCATAAAATACGATATAAATATAACAGTTTTTCCATCGTATAAAACGAATAATAGCAGCCAGTGTGAAAGTTATGGTCATTTCTACGTTCCGGGCAACCTAGGCTTCACTGTAGGGCGTTGCTCCACCAGATCAAACAGTTAGGGCCTTAGAAGCCAACGCCCGAAGCATTAAATACAAAATAAATAGAACAGTTTTTCCTTTGTATAAAACGAATAATTGCTACCAGTGTAATGTTATGGTCATTTCTACGTTCCGGGCAACCTAGGCTTCACCCTAGGCCGTTGTTCCACCAGATCGAATAGTTACGGCCTAAGAAGTGAACGCCAGAAGCATAAAATGCAATAAAAATACAACAGTTTTTCCATCGTATAACAGGATTAATTGCAACCAGTTTGAAAGTGATGGTCATTTTTCCTTTCCGGGCAGCCTAGGCTTCACTCTAGGTCGTTGCTCCACTAGATCGAATAGCTAGGGCATTAGAAGTCAACGCCAGAAGCATAAAATACAATATAAATACAACAGTTTTTCCATTGCATAAAACGAATAATTGCAACCAGTACGAAACTTATGGTCTTTTCTACTTTCCGAGCAACCTAGGCTTCACCATAGGCCGTTGCTCCAACAGATTGAATAGTTAGGGCCTTAGAAGTCAACGCCCGAAGCATAAAATGCAATAAAAATACAACAGTGTTTCCATCATATAACAGGAATAATTGCAACCAGTTTGAAAGTGATGGCCAATTCTACGTTCCGCGCAACCTAGGCTTCACTCCAGGGCGTTGCTCCACCTGATCGAATAGTTGCGGCCTAAGAAGTCAACGCCAGAAGCATAAAATACGATATAAATACAAAAGCTTTTCCATCGTATAAAAAGAATAATTGCAACCAGTGTGAAAGTTATTGTCATTTCTACGTTCCGGGCAACCTAGGCTTCACTCTAGGGCGCTGATCCACCAGATAGAATAGTTAGGGCCTTAGAAGTCAACGCCAGAAGCATAAAATTCAATAAAGATGCCACAGTTTTTCCATCGTATAGCAGGAATAACTGCAAACAGTGTGAAAGTACTGGTCATTTCTACGTTCCGGGTAACCTAGGCTTCACTCTAGGGCGTTGTTCCACCATATAGAACAGTTAGGGCCTAAGAAGGCAACGCCAGAAGCATAAAATACAATATAAATATAACAGTTTTTCCATCGTATAAAACGAATAATAGCAACCAGTGTGAAAGTTATGGTCATTTCTACGTTCCGGGCAGCCTAGGCTTCACCCCAGGTCGTTGTTCCACCAGATCGAATAGTTAGGGCCTAAGAAATGAACGCCAGCAGCATAAAATACAATATAAATACAACAGTTTATCCATCGTGTAAAACGAATAATTGCAACCAGTATGAAACTTATGGTCATTTCTACATTCCGGGCAATCTAGGCTTCACTCTATGGCGTTCTTCCACCACATCGAATAGCTACGGCCTCAGCAGTCAACGCCTGATGCATAAAATACAATAAAAATACAACCGTCTTTCCATCCTATAACAGGAATAGTTGCAAACCTTGTGAAAGTGATGGTCATTTCTACGTTATAGGCAACCTAGGCTTCACTCTAGGGCGTTGTTCCACCAGATCGAATAGTTAGGGGCTAAGAAGTCAACGCCAGAAGCATAAAATACAATATAAATATAACAGTTTTTCCATCGTATAAAAGGATTAATTGCAACCAGTTTGAAAGTGATGGTCACTTCTACGTTCCGGGCAACCTAGGCTTTACTCTAGGGCGTTGCTCCACCAGATCAAATAGCTATTGCCTTAGAAGTCAACGCCCGAAGCATAAAATACAAAATAAATAGAACAGTTTTTCCATCGCATAAAAGGATTAATTGCAACCAGTTTGAAAGCGATGGTCATTTCTACGTTCCGGGCAACCTAGGCTTCACCATAGGACGTTGTTCCACCAGATCGAATAGTTAGGGCCTAAGAAGTGAACGCCAGAGGCATAAAATGCAATAAAAATACAACAGTTTTTCCATCGTATAACAGGATTAATTGCTACCAGTGTAAAAGTTATGGTCATTTCTACTTTCCGGGCAACCTAGGCTTCACCCTAGGGCGTTGTTCCACCAGATTGAATAGTTAGGGCCTAAGAAGTGAACGCCAGAAGCATAAAATACAATATAAATACAACAGTTTTTCCATCATATAAAACGAGTAATTGCAACCAGTATGAAAGTTGTGGTCATTTCTACATTCCGGGCAACCTAGGCTACACACTAGGGCGTTGCTCCACCAGATCGAATAGTTAGGGCCTTAGAAGTCAACGCCAGAATCATAAAATACAATAAAGATACAACAGCTTTTCCATCGTATTAAACGAATAATTTCAACCAGTATGAATGTTATGATCATTTCTACATTCCGAGCATCCTAGGCTTCACTCTAGGGCGTTGATCCAACAGATTGAATAGTTAGGGCCTTAGCAGTCAACGCCCGAAGCATAAAATACAATATAAATACAACAGTTTTTCCATCATATAACAGGAATAATTGCAACCAGTTTGAAAGTGATGGTTATTTCTACGTTCCGGGCAACCTAGGCTTCACTCTAGAGCGTTGCTCCACCAGATCGGATAGTTAGTGCCTTAGAAGTCAACGCCAGAAGCGTTAAATACAATATAAATACAACAGGTTTTCCATCGTATAAAACGAATAATTGCAACCAGTATGAAAGTTATGGTCATTTCTACGTTCCGGGTAACCTAGGCTTCACTCTATGGCGTTCTTCCACCACATCGAATAGCTGCGGCCTCAGAAGTCAACGCCTGAAGCATAAAATACAATAAAAATACAACAGTCTTTCCAACCTATAACAGGAATAATTGCAACCCGTGCGAAAGTGATGGTCATTTGTACGTTCCAGGCAACCTAGGCTTCACTCTCGGGCGTTGTTCCACCAGATCGAATTGTTAGGGCCTTAGAAGTCAATGCCCGAAGCATAAAATGCAATAAAAATACAACAGTTTTTCCATCATATAACAGGAATATTTGCAACCAGTTTGAAGGTGATGGTAATTGCTACGTTCCGGGCAACTTAGGCTTCACTCTAGGGCGTTGCTCCACCAGATCGAATAGTTAGTGCCTTAGAAGTCAACGCCAGAAGCATAAAATACAATATAAATACAACAGTTTTTCCATCGTATAAAACGAATAATTGCAACCAGTATGAAAGTTATGGTCATTTCTACGTTCCGGGCAACCTAGGCTTCACTCTATGGCGTTCTTCCACTACATCGAATAGCAACGGCCTCAGAAGTCAACGCCTGAAGCATAAAACACAATAAAAATACAACAGTCTTTCCGTCCTATAACAGGAATAATTGCAACCCGTGTGAAAGTGATGGTCATTTGTACGTTCCAGGCAACCTAGGCTTCACTCTAGGGCGTTGTTCCACCAGATCGAATTGTTAGGGCCTAAGAAGTCAACGCCAGAAGCATAAGATAGTATATAAATATAACAGTTTTTCCATCGTATAGAACGAATAATAGCAACCAGTGTGAAAGTTATGGTCACTTCTACGTTCCGGGCAACCTAGGCTTCACACTAGGGCGTTGCTCCACCAGATCAAACAGTTAGGGCCTTAGAAGTCAACGCCCGAAGCATAAAATACAAAATAAATAGAACAGTTTTTCCATTGTATAAAACGAATAATTGCTACCAGTGTAAAGTTATGGTCATTTCTACGTTCCGGGCAACCTAGGCTTCACCCTAGGCCGTTGTTCCAACAGATTGAATAGGTAGGGCCTTAGAAGTCAACGCCCGAAGCATAAAATGCAATAAAAATACAACAGTGTTTCCATCGTATAACAGGAATAATTGCATCCAGTTTGAAAGTGATGGCCAATTCTACGTTCCGCGCAACCTAGGCTTCACTCCAGGGCGTTGCTGCACCAGATCGAATAGCTGCGTCCTAAGAAGTCAACGCCAGAAGCATAAAATACGATATAAATACAAAAGCTTTTCCATCGTATAAAAAGAATAATTGCAACCCGTGTGAAAGTGATGGTCATTTGTACGTTCCAGGCAACCTAGGCTTCACTCTAGGGCGTTGTTCCACCAGATCGAATTGTTAGGGCCTAAGAAGTCAACGCCAGAAGCATAAGATACAATATAAATATAACAGTTTTTCCATCGTATAGAACGTATAATATCATCCAGTGTGAAAGTTATGGTCATTTCTACGTTCCGGGCAACCTAGGCTTCACCCTAGGGCGTTGCTCCACCAGATCAAACAGTTAGTTCCTTAGAAGTCAACGCCCGAAGCATAAAATACAAAATAAATAGAACAGTTTTTCCATCGTATAAAACGAATAATTGCTACCAGTGTAAAAGTTATGGTCATTTCTACTTTCCGGGCAACCTAGGCTTCACCCCAGGGCGTTGTTCCACCAGATCGAATAGTTAGGGCCTAAGAAGTGAACGCCAGAAGCATAAAACACAATATAAATACAACAGTTTTTCCATCATATAAAACGAGTAATTGCAACCAGTATGAAAGTTGTGGTCATTTCTACTTTCCGGGCAACCTAGGCTACACACTAGGGCGTTGCTCCACCAGATCGAATAGTTAGGGCCTTAGAAGTCAACGCCAGAATCATAAAATACAATAAAGATACAACAGCTTTTCCATCGTATTAAACGAATAATTTCAACCAGTATGAATGTTATGATCATTTCTACATTCCGAGCATCCTAGGCTTCACTCTAGGGCGTTGATCCAACAGATTGAATAGTTAGGGCCTTAGCAGTCAACGCCCGAAGCATAAAATACAATATAAATACAACAGTTTTTCCATCATATAACAGGAATAATTGCAACCAGTATGAAAGTTATGGTCATTTCTACGTTCCGGGCAACCTAGGCTTCACTCTATGGCGTTCTTCCACCACATCGAATAGCTGCGGCCTCAGAAGTCAACGCCTGAAGCACAAAATACAATAAAAATACAACAGTCTTTCCAACCTATAACAGGAATAATTGCAACCCGTGTGAAAGTGATGGTCATTTGTACGTTCCAGGCAACCTAGGCTTCACTCTAGGGCGTTGTTCCACCAGATCGAATTGTTAGGGCCTAAGAAGTCAACGCCAGAAGCATAAGATACAATATAAATATAACAGTTTTTCCATCGTATAGAACGAATAATAGCAACCAGTGTGAAAGTTAACGTCATTTCTACTTTCCGGGCAACCCAGGCTTCACCCTAGGGCGTTGCTCCAACAGATTGAATAGTTAGGGCCTTAGATGTCAACGCCCGATGCATAAAATACAAAATAAATAGAACAGTTTTTCCATCGTGTAAAACGAATAATTGCTACCGGTGTGAAAGTTATGGTCATTTCTACGTTCCGGTCAACCTAGGCTTCACCATAGGGCGTTATTCCACCAGACCGAATAGTTAGGGCCTAAGAAGTCAACGCCCGAAGCATAAAATACAAAATAAATAGAACAGTTTTTTCATGGTATAAAACGAACACTTGCTACCAGTGTAAAAGTTATGGTCATTTCTACGTTCCGGGCAACCTAGGCTTGACTCTAGCGCGTTGCTCCACCATATCGAATAGTTAGGGCCTTAGAAGTCATGGCCAGAAGCATAAAATACAATATAAGTACAACAGTTTTTCCATCGTATAAAATGAATAATTACAAACATTGCGAAAGTAATGGTCATTCCACGTTCCGGGCAACCTAGGCGTCACTCTAGTGCGTTGCTCCACCACATCTAATAGCTACGGCCTTAGACGTCAACGACAGAAGCATAAAATACAATAATGATGCAACTGCTTTTCCATCGTATAAAACGAATAATTGCACCCAGTGTAAAAGTTATTGTCATTTCTACTTTCCGCGCAACCTAGGCATCACCCTAGGGCGTTGCTCCAACAGATTGAATAGTTGCGGCCTAAGAAGTCAACGCCAGAAGCCTAAAATACGATATAAATACAAAAGCTTTTCCATACATATAAAAAGAATAATTGCAACCAGTGTGAAAGTTATGGTCATTTCTACGTTCCGGGCAACCTAGGCTTCCTTCTAGGGCGCTGATCCACCAGATAGAATAGTTAGGGCCTTAGAAGTCAACGCCAGAAGCATAAAATTCAATAAAGATGCCACAGTTTTTCCATCGTATAGCAGGAATAACTGCAAACAGTGTGAAAGTACTGGTCATTTCTACGTTCCGGGTAACCTAGGCTTCACTCTAGGGCGTTGTTCCACCATATCGAACAGTTAGGGCCTAAGAAGGCAACGCCAGAAGCATAAAATACAATATAAATATAACAGTTTTTCCATCGTATAAAACGAATAATAGCAACCAGTGTGAAAGTTATGGTCATTTCTACGTTCCGGGCAACCTAGGCTTCACCCCAGGTCGTTGTTCCACCAGATCGAATAGCTAGGGCCTAAGAAATGAACGCCAGCAGCATAAAATACAATATAAATACAACAGTTTATCCATCGTATAAAACGAATAATTGCAACCAGTATGAAACTTATGGTCATTTCTACATTCCGGGCAATCTAGGCTTCACTCTATGGCGTTCTTCCACCACATCGAATAGCTACGGCCTCAGCAGTCAACGCCTGATGCATAAAATACAATAAAAATACAACCGTCCTTCCATCCTATAACAGGAATAGTTGCAAACCTTGTGAAAGTGATGGTCATTTCTACGTTATAGGCAACCTAGGCTTCACTCTAGGGCGTTGTTCCACCAGATCGAATAGTTAGGGGCTAAGAAGTCAACGCCAGAAGCATAAAATACAATATAAATATAACAGTTTTTCCATCGTATAAAAGGATTAATTGCAACCAGTTTGAAAGTGATGGTCACTTCTACGTTCCGGGCAACCTAGGCTTTACTCTAGGGCGTTGCTCCACAAGATCAAATAGCTATTGCCTTAGAAGTCAACACCAGAAGCATAAAATGCAATAAAAATACAACAGTTTTTCCATCGTATAACAGGATTAATTGCAACCAGTTTGAAGGTGATGGTCATTTCTACTTTCCGGGCAACCTAGGCTTCACTCTAGGTCGTTGCTCCACTAGATCGAATAGCTGCGGCCTCAGAAGACAACGCCTGAAGCATAAAATACAATAAAAATACAACAGTCTTTACATCATATAACAGGAATAATTGCAACCCTTGTGAAAGTGATGGTCATTTGTACGTTCCAGGCAACCTAGTCATCACTCTAGGGCGTTGTTCCACCAGATCGAATTGTTAGGGCCTAAGAAGTCGACGCCAGAAGCATAAGATACAATATAAATGTAACAGTTTTTCCATCGTATAGAACGAATAATAGCAACCAGTGTGAAAGTTATGGTCACTTCTACGTTCCGGGCAACCTAGGCTTCACGCCTAGGGCGTTGCTCCACCAGATCAAACAGTTAGGGCCTTAGAAGTCAACGCCCGAAGCATAAAATACAAGATAAATAGAACAGTTTTTCCATTGTATAAAACGAATAATTGCAACCAGTATGAAACTTAAGGTCATTTCTACTTTTCGAGCAACCTAGGCTTCACCCTAGGCCGTTGCTCCAACAGATTGAATAGTTAGGGCCTTAGAAGTCAATGCCCGAAGCATAAAATGCAATAAAAATACAACAGTTTTTCCATCATATAACAGGAATATTTGCAACCAGTTTGAAGGTGATGGTAATTGCTACGTTCCGGGCAACTTAGGCTTTACTCTAGGGCGTTGCTCCACCAGATCGAATAGTTAGTGCCTTAGAAGTCAACGCCAGAAGCATAAAATACAATATAAATACAACAGTTTTTCCATCGTATAAAACGAATAATGGCAACCAGTATGAAAGATAACGTCATTTCTACTTTCCGGGCAACCTAGGTATCACCCTAGGGCGTTGCTCCAACAGATTGAATAGTTAGGACCTTAGAAGTCAACGCCAGAAGTATAAAATACAATATAAACACAACAGGTTTTCCATCGTATAAAACGAATAATTGCTACCAGTATGGAAGTGATGGTCATTTCTACGTTCCGGGCAACCTAGGCCTCACTCTAGGGCATTGTTCCACAAAATTGAATAGTTAGGGCCTAAGAAATCAACGCCAGAAGCATAAAATACAATATAAATATAACAGTTTTTCCATCGTATAAAACGAATAATTTCAACCAATGTGAATGTTATGGTCATTTCTACATTCCGAGCAACCTAGGCTTCACTCTAGGGCGTTGATCCACCAGATAGAACAGTTAGGGCCTTAGAAGTCAACGCCAGAAGCATAAAATTCAATAAAGATGCAACAGTTTTTCCATCGTATAGCAGGAATAACTGCAAACAGTGTGAAAGTACTGGTCATTTCTACGCTGCCGGTAACCTAGGCTTCACTCTAGGGCGTTGTTCCACCAGATCGAACAGTTAGGGCCTAAGAAGGCAACGTCAGAAGCATAAAATACAATATAAATATAACAGTTTTTCCATCGTATAAAACGGATAATAGCAACCAGTGTAAAAGTTATGGTCATTTCTACGTTCCGGGCAACCTTGGCTTCACCCCAGGTCGTTGTTCCACCAGATCGAATGACTAGGGCCTAAGAAGTGAACGCCAGCAGCATAAAATACAATATAAATACAACTGTTCTTCCATCATGTAAAACGAATAATTGCAACCAGTATGAAAGTTATGGTCATTTCTACGTTCCGGGAAACCTAGGCTTCACTCTATGGCGTTCTTCCACCACATCGAATAGCTACGGCCTCAGAAGTCAACGCCTGAAGCATAAAATACAATAAAAATACAACAGTCTTTCCATCATATAACAGGAATAATTGCAACCCGTGTGAAAGTGATGGTCATTTGTACGTTCCAGGCAACCTAGGCTTCACTCTAGGGCGTTGTTCCACCAGATCGAATTGTTAGGGCCTAAGAAGTCAACGCCAGAAGCATAAGATACAATATAAATATAACAGTTTTTCCATCGTATAGAACGTATAATAGCATCCAGTGTGAAAGTTATGGTCATTTCTACGTTCCGGGCAACCTAGGCTTCACCCTAGGGCGTTGCTCCACCAGATCAAACAGTTAGTTCCTTAGAAGTCAACGCCCGAAGCATAAAATACAAAATAAATAGAACAGTTTTTCCATCGTATAAAACGAATAATTGCTACCAGTGTAAAAGTTATGGTCATTTCTACTTTCCGGGCAACCTAGGCTTCACCCCAGGGCGTTGTTCCACCAGATCGAATAGTTAGGGCCTAAGAAGTGAACGCCAGAAGCATAAAATACAATATAAATACAACAGTTTTTCCATCATATAAAACGAGTAATTGCAACCAGTATGAAAGTTGTGGTCATTTCTACTTTCCGGGCAACCTAGGCTACACACTAGGGCGTTGCTCCACCAGATCGAATAGTTAGGGCCTTAGAAGTCAACGCCAGAATCATAAAATACAATAAAGATACAACAGCTTTTCCATCGTATTAAACGAATAATTTCAACCAGTATGAATGTTATGATCATTTCTACATTCCGAGCATCCTAGGCTTCACTCTAGGGCGTTGATACAACAGATTGATTAGTTAGGGCCTTAGCAGTCAACGCCCGAAGCATAAAATACTATATAAATACAACAGTTTTTCCATCATATAACAGGAATAATTGCAACCAGTATGAAAGTTATGGTCATTTCTACGTTCCGGGCAACCTAGGCTTCACTCTATGGCGTTCTTCCACCAGATCGAATTGTTAGGGCCTAAGAAGTCAACGCCAGAAGCATAAGATACAATATAAATATAACAGTTTTTCCATCGTATAGAACGAAAAATAGCAACCAGTGTGAAAGTTAACGTCATTTCTACTTTCCGGGCAACCCAGGCTTCACCCTAGGGCGTTGCTCCAACAGATTGAATAGTTAGGGCCTTAGATGTCAACGCCCGATGCATAAAATACAAAATAAATAGAACAGTTTTTCCATCGTGTAAAACGAATAATTGCTACCGGTGTGAAAGTTATGGTCATTTCTACGTTCCGGTCAACCTAGGCTTCACCATAGGGCGTTATTCCACCAGATCGAATAGTTAGGGCCTAAGAAGTCAACGCCCGAAGCATAAAATACAAAATAAATAGAACAGTTTTTTCATGGTATAAAACGAACACTTGCTACCAGTGTAAAAGTTATGGTCATTTCTACGTTCCGGGCAACCTAGGCTTGACTCTAGCGCGTTGCTCCACCATATCGAATAGTTAGGGCCTTAGAAGTCATGGCCAGAAGCATAAAATACAATATAAGTACAACAGTTTTTCCATCGTATAAAATGAATAATTACAAACATTGCGAAAGTAATGGTCATTCCACGTTCCGGGCAACCTAGGCGTCACTCTAGTGCGTTGCTCCACCACATCTAATAGCTACGGCCTTAGACGTCAACGACAGAAGCATAAAATACAATAATGATGCAACTGCTTTTCCATCGTATAAAACGAATAATTGCACCGAGTGTGAAAGTTATTGTCATTTCTACTTTCCGCGCAACCTAGGCATCACCCTAGGGCGTTGCTCCAACAGATTGAATAGTTGCGGCCTAAGAAGTCAACGCCAGAAGCCTAAAATACGATATAAATACAAAAGCTTTTCCATACATATAAAAAGAATAATTGCAACCAGTGTGAAAGTTATGGTCATTTCTACGTTCCGGGCAACCTAGGCTTCCTTCTAGGGCGCTGATCCACCAGATAGAATAGTTAGGGCCTTAGAAGTCAACGCCAGAAGCATAAAATTCAATAAAGATGCCACAGTTTTTCCATCGTATAGCAGGAATAACTGCAAACAGTGTGAAAGTACTGGTCATTTCTTCGTTCCGGGTAACCTAGGCTTCACTCTAGGGCGTTGTTCCACCATATCGAACAGTTAGGGCCTAAGAAGGCAACGCCAGAAGCATAAAATACAATATAAGTATAACAGTTTTTCCATCGTATAAAACGAATAATAGCAACCAGTGTGAAAGTTATGGTCATTTCTACGTTCCGGGCAACCTAGGCTTCACCCCAGGTCGTTGTTCCACCAGATCGAATAGTTAGGGCCTAAGAAATGAACGCCAGCAGCATAAAATACAATATAAATGTAACAGTTTTTCCATCGTATAGAACGAATAATAGCAACCAGTGTGAAAGTTATGGTCACTTCTACGTTCCGGGCAACCTAGGCTTCACGCCTAGGGCGTTGCTCCACCAGATCAAACAGTTAGGGCCTTAGAAGTCAACGCCCGAAGCATAAAATACAAGATAAATAGAACAGTTTTTCCATTGTATAAAACGAATAATTGCAACCAGTATGAAACTTAAGGTCATTTCTACTTTTCGAGCAACCTAGGCTTCACCCTAGGCCGTTGCTCCAACAGATTGAATAGTTAGGGCCTTAGAAGTCAATGCCCGAAGCATAAAATGCAATAAAAATACAACAGTTTTTCCATCATATAACAGGAATATTTGCAACCAGTTTGAAGGTGATGGTAATTGCTACGTTCCGGGCAACTTAGGCTTTACTCTAGGGCGTTGCTCCACCAGATCGAATAGTTAGTGCCTTAGAAGTCAACGCCAGAAGCATAAAATACAATATAAATACAGCAGTTTTTCCATCGTATAAAACGAATAATGGCAACCAGTAT
Source organism: Calliopsis andreniformis (assembly GCF_051401765.1). NCBI lineage: Eukaryota > Metazoa > Arthropoda > Insecta > Hymenoptera > Andrenidae > Calliopsis > Calliopsis andreniformis. Next base: position 21,195,301 of record NW_027480424.1, on the reverse strand, counting down.
GAAAGATAACGTCATTTCTACTTTCCGGGCAACCTAGGTATCACCCTAGGGCGTTGCTCCAACAGATTGAATAGTTAGGACCTTAGAAGTCAACGCCAGAAGTATAAAATACAATATAAACACAACAGGTTTTCCATCGTATAAAACGAATAATTGCTACCAGTATGGAAGTGATGGTCATTTCTACGTTCCGGGCAACCTAGGCCTCACTCTAGGGCATTGTTCCACAAGATTGAATAGTTAGGGCCTAAGAAATCAACGCCAGAAGCATAAAATACAATATAAATATAACAGTTTTTCCATCGTATAAAACGAATAATTTCAACCAATGTGAATGTTATGGTCATTTCTACATTCCGAGCAACCTAGGCTTCACTCTAGGGCGTTGATCCACCAGATAGAACAGTTAGGGCCTTAGAAGTCAACGCCAGAAGCATAAAATTCAATAAAGATGCAACAGTTTTTCCATCGTATAGCAGGAATAACTGCAAACAGTGTGAAAGTACTGGTCATTTCTACGCTGCCGGTAACCTAGGCTTCACTCTAGGGCGTTGTTCCACCAGATCGAACAGTTAGGGCCTAAGAAGGCAACGTCAGAAGCATAAAATACAATATAAATATAACAGTTTTTCCATCGTATAAAACGGATAATAGCAACCAGTGTAAAAGTTATGGTCATTTCTACGTTCCGGGCAACCTTGGCTTCACCCCAGGTCGTTGTTCCACCAGATCGAATGACTAGGGCCTAAGAAGTGAACGCCAGCAGCATAAAATACAATATAAATACAACAGTTCTTCCATCATGTAAAACGAATAATTGCAACCAGTATGAAAGTTATGGTCATTTCTACGTTCCGGGAAACCTAGGCTTCACTCTATGGCGTTCTTCCACCACATCGAATAGCTACGGCCTCAGAAGTCAACGCCTGAAGCATAAAATACAATAAAAATACAACAGTCTTTCCATCATATAACAGGAATAATTGCAACCCGTGTGAAAGTGATGGTCATTTGTACGTTCCAGGCAACCTAGGCTTCACTCTAGGGCGTTGTTCCACCAGATCGAATTGTTAGGGCCTAAGAAGTCAACGCCAGAAGCATAAGATACAATATAAATATAACAGTTTTTCCATCGTATAGAACGTATAATAGCATCCAGTGTGAAAGTTATGGTCATTTCTACGTTCCGGGCAACCTAGGCTTCACCCTAGGACGTTGCTCCACCAGATCAAACAGTTAGTTCCTTAGAAGTCAACGCCCGAAGCATAAAATACAAAATAAATAGAACAGTTTTTCCATCGTATAAAACGAATAATTGCTACCAGTGTAAAAGTTATGGTCATTTCTACTTTCCGGGCAACCTAGGCTTCACCCCAGGGCGTTGTTCCACCAGATCGAATAGTTAGGGCCTAAGAAGAGAACGCCAGAAGCATAAAATACAATATAAATACAACAGTTTTTCCATCATATAAAACGAGTAATTGCAACCAGTATGAAAGTTGTGGTCATTTCTACTTTCCGGGCAACCTAGGCTACACACTAGGGCGTTGCTCCACCAGATCGAATAGTTAGGGCCTTAGAAGTCAACGCCAGAATCATAAAATACAATAAAGATACAACAGCTTTTCCATCGTATTAAACGAATAATTTCAACCAGTATGAATGTTATGATCATTTCTACATTCCGAGCATCCTAGGCTTCACTCTAGGGCGTTGATCCAACAGATTGAATAGTTAGGGCCTTAGCAGTCAACGCCCGAAGCATAAAATACAATATAAATACAACAGTTTTTCCATCATATAACAGGAATAATTGCAACCAGTATGAAAGTTATGGTCATTTCTACGTTCCGGGCAACCTAGGCTTCACTCTATTGCGTTCTTCCACCAGATCGAATTGTTAGGGCCTAAGAAGTCAACGCCAGAAGCATAAGATACAATATAAATATAACAGTTTTTCCATCGTATAGAACGAAAAATAGCAACCAGTGTGAAAGTTAACGTCATTTCTACTTTCCGGGCAACCCAGGCTTCACCCTAGGGCGTTGCTCCAACAGATTCAATAGTTAGGGCCTTAGATGTCAACGCCCGATGCATAAAATACAAAATAAATAGAACAGTTTTTCCATCGTGTAAAACGAATAATTGCTACCGGTGTGAAAGTTATGGTCATTTCTACGTTCCGGTCAACCTAGGCTTCACCATAGGGCGTTATTCCACCAGATCGAATAGTTAGGGCCTAAGAAGTCAACGCCCGAAGCATAAAATACAAAATAAATAGAACAGTTTTTTCATGGTATAAAACGAACACTTGCTACCAGTGTAAAAGCTATGGTCATTTCTACGTTCCGGGCAACCTAGGCTTGACTCTAGCGCGTTGCTCCACCATATCGAATAGTTAGGGCCTTAGAAGTCATGGCCAGAAGCATAAAATACAATATAAGTACAACAGTTTTTCCATCGTATAAAATGAATAATTACAAACATTGCGAAAGTAATGGTCATTCCACGTTCCGGGCAACCTAGGCGTCACTCTAGTGCGTTGCTCCACCACATCTAATAGCTACGGCCTTAGACGTCAACGACAGAAGCATAAAATACAATAATGATGCAACTGCTTTTCCATCGTATAAAACGAATAATTGCACCCAGTGTGAAAGTTATTGTCATTTCTACTTTCCGCGCATTCTAGGCATCACCCTAGGGCGTTGCTCCAACAGATTGAATAGTTGCGGCCTAAGAAGTCAACGCCAGAAGCGTAAAATACGATATAAATACAAAAGCTTTTCCATCGTATAAAAAGAATAATTGCAACCAGTGTGAAAGTTATGGTCATTACTACGTTCCGGGCAACCTAGGCTTCCTTCTAGGGCGCTGATCCACCAGATAGAATAGTTAGGGCGTTAGAAGTCAACGCCAGAAGCATAAAATTCAATAAAGATGCCACAGTTTTTCCATCGTATAGCAGGAATAACTGCAAACAGTGTGAAAGTACTGGTCATTTCTACGTTCCGGGTAACCTAGGCTTCACTCTAGGGCGTTGTTCCACCATATCGAACAGTTAGGGCCTAAGAAGGCAACGCCAGAAGCATAAAATACAATATAAATATAACAGTTTTTCCATCGTATAAAACGAATAATAGCAACCAGTGTGAAAGTTATGGTCATTTCTACGTTCCGGGCAACCTAGGCTTCACCCCAGGTAGTTGTTCCACCAGATCGAATAGTTAGGGCCTAAGAAATGAACGCCAGCAGCATAAAATACAATATAAATACAACAGTTTATCCATCGTATAAAACGAATAATTGCAACCAGTATGAAACTTATGGTCATTTCTACATTCCGGGCAATCTAGGCTTCACTCTATGGCGTTCTTCCACCACATCGAATAGCTACGGCCTCAGCAGTCAACGCCTGATGCATAAAATACAATAAAAATACAACCGTCTTTCCATCCTATAACAGGAATAGTTGCAAACCTTGTGAAAGTGATGGTCATTTCTACGTTATAGGCAACCTAGGCTTCACTCTAGGGCGTTGTTCCACCAGATCGAATAGTTAGGGGCTAAGAAGTCAACGCCAGAAGCATAAAATACAATATAAATATAACAGTTTTTCCATCGTATAAAAGGATTAATTGCAACCAGTTTGAAAGTGATGGTCACTTCTACGTTTCGCGCAACCTAGGCTTTACTCTAGGGCGTTGCTCCACACGATCAAATAGCTATTGCCTTAGAAGTCAACGCCAGAAGCATAAAATGCAATAAAAATACAACAGTTTTTCCATCGTATAACAGGATTAATTGCAACCAGTTTGAAGGTGATGGTCATTTCTACTTTCCGGGCAACCTAGGCTTCACTCTAGGTCGTTGCTCCACTAGATCGAATAGCTGCGGCCTCAGAAGACAACGCCTGAAGCATAAAATACAATAAAAATACAACAGTCTTTACATCATATAACAGGAATAATTGCAACCCTTGTGAAAGTGATGGTCATTTGTACGTTCCAGGCAACCTAGTCATCACTCTAGGGCGTTGTTCCACCAGATCGAATTGTTAGGGCCTAAGAAGTCGACGCCAGAAGCATAAGATACAATATAAATGTAACAGTTTTTCCATCGTATAGAACGAATAATAGCAACCAGTGTGAAAGTTATGGTCACTTCTACGTTCCGGGCAACCTAGGCTTCACGCCTAGGGCGTTGCTCCACCAGATCAAACAGTTAGGGCCTTAGAAGTCAACGCCCGAAGCATAAAATACAAGATAAATAGAACAGTTTTTCCATTGTATAAAACGAATAATTGCAACCAGTATGAAACTTAAGGTCATTTCTACTTTTCGAGCAACCTAGGCTTCACCCTAGGCCGTTGCTCCAACAGACTGAATAGTTAGGGCCTTAGAAGTCAATGCCCGAAGCATAAAATGCAATAAAAATACAACAGTTTTTCCATCATATAACAGGAATATTTGCAACCAGTTTGAAGGTGATGGTAATTGCTACGTTCCGGGCAACTTAGGCTTCACTCTAGGGCGTTGCTCCAACAGATGGAATAGTTAGTGCCTTAGAAGTCAACGCCAGAAGCATAAAATACAATATAAATACAACAGTTTTTCCATCGTATAAAACGAATAATGGCAACCAGTATGAAAGATAACGTCATTTCTACTTTCCGGGCAACCTAGGTTTCACCCTAGGGCGTTGCTCCAACAGATTGAATAGTTAGGACCTTAGAAGTCAACGCCCGAAGCATAAAATACAAAATAAATAGAACAGTTTTTCTGTAGTATAAAACGAATAATAGCAACCAGTTTGAAAGTTATGGTCATTTCTACGTTCCGGGCAACCTAGGCTTCACTCTATGGCGTTCTTCCACCACATCGAATAGCTGCGGCCTCATAAGTCAACGCCTGAAGCATAAAATACAATAAAAATACAACAGTCTTTCCATCCTATAACAGGAATAATTGCAACCCGTGTGAGAGTGATGGTCATTTGTACGTTCCAGGCAACCTAGGCTTCACTCTAGGGCGTTGTTCCACCAGGTCGAATTGTTAGGGCCTAAGAAGTCAACGCCAGAAGCATAAGATACAATTTAAGTACAACAGTTTTTCTATCACATAACAGGAATAATTGCAACCAGTTTGAAAGTGATGGTCATTTCTACGTTCCGGGCAACCTAGGCTTCACTCTAGGGCATTGCTCCAACAGATTGAATAGTTCGGGCCTTAGCAGTCAACGCCCGAAGCACAAAATACAATATAATTACAACAGTTTTTCCAACGTATAAAACGAATAATTGCAACCAGTATGAAAGTTATGGTCATTTCTACGTTCCGGGTAACCTAGGCTTCACTCTATGGCGTTCTTCCACTACATCGAATAGCAACGGCCTCAGAAGTCAACGCCTGAAGCATAAAATACAATAAAAATACAACAGTCTTTCCGTCCTATAACAGGAATAATTGCAACCCGTGTGAAAGTGATGGTCATTCCTACGTTCCGGGCAATCTAGGCTTCATTCTATGGCGTTCTTCCACCACATCGAATAGCTGCGGCCTCAGAAGACAACGCCTGAAGCATAAAATACAATAAAAATACAACAGTCTTTACATCATATAACAGGAATAATTGCAACCCTTGTGAAAGGGATGGTCATTTGTACGTTCCAGGCAACCTAGTCATCACTCTAGGGCGTTGTTCCACCAGATCGAATTGTTAGGGCCTAAGAAGTCGACGCCAGAAGCATAAGATACAATATAAATGTAACAGTTTTTCCATCGTATAGAACGAATAATAGCAACCAGTGCGAAAGTTATGGTCACTTCTACGTTCCGGGCAACCTAGGCTTCACGCCTAGGGCGTTGCTCCACCAGATCAAACAGTTAGGGCCTTAGAAGTCAACGCCCGAAGCATAAAATACAAGATAAATAGAACAGTTTTTCCATTGTATAAAACGAATAATTGCAACCAGTATGAAACTTAAGGTCATTTCTACTTTTCGAGCAACCTAGGCTTCACCCTAGGCCGTTGCTCCAACAGATTGAATAGTTAGGGCCTTAGAAGTCAATGCCCGAAGCATAAAATGCAATAAAAATACAACAGTTTTTCCATCATATAACAGGAATATTTGCAACCAGTTTGAAGGTGATGGTAATTGCTACGTTCCGGGCAACTTAGGCTTCACTCTAGGGCGTTGCTCCACCAGATCGAATAGTTAGTGCCTTAGAAGTCAACGCCAGAAGCATAAAATACAATATAAATACAACAGTTTTTCCATCGTATAAAACGAATAATGGCAACCAGTATGAAAGATAACGTCATTTCTACTTTCCGGGCAACCTAGGTATCACCCTAGGGCGTTGCTCCAACAGATTGAATAGTTAGGACCTTAGAAGTCAACGCCAGAAGTATAAAATACAATATAAACACAACAGGTTTTCCATCGTATAAAACGAATAATTGCTACCAGTATGGAAGTGATGGTCATTTCTACGTTCCGGGCAACCTAGGCCTCACTCTAGGGCATTGTTCCACAAGATTGAATAGTTAGGGCCTAAGAAATCAACGCCAGAAGCATAAAATACAATATAAATATAACAGTTTTTCCATCGTATAAAACGAATAATTTCAACCAATGTGAATGTTATGGTCATTTCTACATTCCGAGCAACCTAGGCTTCACTCTAGGGCGTTGATCCACCAGATAGAACAGTTAGGGCCTTAGAAGTCAACGCCAGAAGCATAAAATTCAATAAAGATGCAACAGTTTTTCCATCGTATAGCAGGAATAACTGCAAACAGTGTGAAAGTACTGGTCATTTCTACGCTGCCGGTAACCTAGGCTTCACTCTAGGGCGTTGTTCCACCAGATCGAACAGTTAGGGCCTAAGAAGGCAACGCCAGAAGCATAAAATACAATATAAATATAACAGTTTTTCCATCGTATAAAACGGATAATAGCAACCAGTGTAAAAGTTATGGTCATTTCTACGTTCCGGGCAACCTTGGCTTCACCCCAGGTCGTTGTTCCACCAGATCGAATGACTAGGGCCTAAGAAGTGAACGCCAGCAGCATAAAATACAATATAAATACAACAGTTCTTCCATCATGTAAAACGAATAATTGCAACCAGTATGAAAGTTATGGTCATTTCTACGTTCCGGGAAACCTAGGCTTCACTCTATGGCGTTCTTCCACCACATCGAATAGCTACGGCCTCAGAAGTCAACGCCTGAAGCATAAAATACAATAAAAATACAACAGTCTTTCCATCATATAACAGGAATAATTGCAACCCGTGTGAAAGTGATGGTCATTTGTACGTTCCAGGCAACCTAGGCTTCACTCTAGGGCGTTGTTCCACCAGATCGAATTGTTAGGGCCTAAGAAGTCAACGCCTGAAGCATAAGATACAATATAAATATAACAGTTTTTCCATCGTACAGAACGTATAATAGCATCCAGTGTGAAAGTTATGGTCATTTCTACGTTCCGGGCAACCTAGGCTTCACTCTAGGGCGTTGCTCCACCAGATCAAACAGTTAGTTCCTTAGAAGTCAACGCCCGAAGCATAAAATACAAAATAAATAGAACAGTTTTTCCATCGTATAAAACGAGTAATTGCTACCAGTGTAAAAGTTATGGTCATTTCTACTTTCCGGGCAACCTAGGCTTCACCCTAGGGCGTTGTTCCACCAGATCGAATAGTTAGGGCCTAAGAAGTGGACGCCAGAAGCATAAAATACAATATAAATACAACAGTTTTTCCATCATATAAAACGAGTAATTGCAACCAGTATGAAAGTTGTGGTCCTTTCTACTTTCCAGGCAACCTAGGCTACACACTCGGGCGTTGCTCCACCAGATCGAATAGTTAGGGCCTTAGAAGTCAACGCCAGAGTCATAAAATACAATAAAGATACAACAGCTTTTCCATCGTATTAAACGAATAATTTCAACCAGTATGAATGTTATGATCATTTCTACATTCCGAGCATCCTAGGCTTCACTCTAGGGCGTTGATCCAAAAGATTGAATAGTTAGGGCCTTAGCAGTCAACGCCCGAAGCATAAAATACAATATAAGTACAACAGTTTTTCCATCATATAACAGGAATAATTGCAACCAGTTTGAAAGTGATGGTCAATTCTACGTTCCGGGCAACCTAGGCTGCACTCTAGAGCGTTGCTCCACCAGATCGAATAGTTAGTGCCTTATAAGTCAACGCCAGAAGCGTTAAATACAATTTAAATACAACAGTTTTTCCATCGTATAAAACGAATAATTGCAACCAGTATGAAAGTTATGGTCATTTCTACGTTCCGGGCAACCTAGGCTTCACTCTAGGGCGTTGCTCCACCAGATCGAATAGCTAGGGGCTTAGAATTCAACGCCAGAAGGATAAAATACAATATAAGTACAACAGTTTTTCCATCGTATAAAATGAATAATTGCAGACATTGTGAAAGTAATGGTCATTTCTACGTTCCGGTCAACCTAGGCGTCACTCTAATGCGTTGCTCCACCACATCTAATAGCTACGGCCTTAGAAGTCAACGCCAGGAGCATAAAATACAATATAAATACAACAGCTTTTCCATCGTATAAAATGAATAATTGCAAACAGTGTGAAAGTAATGGTCATGTCTACGTTCCGGGTAACCTAGGTTTCACTCTAGGGCGTTGCTCCACCAGATAGAATAGCTAGGGACTTAGAATTCAACGCCAGAAGAATAAAATACAATATAAGTACAACAGTTTTTCCATCGTATAAAATGAATATTCGCAAACATTGTGAAAGTAATGGTCATTTCTACGTTCCGGGCAACCCATGCGACAGTCTAGGGCGTTGCTCCACCACATCTAATAGCTACGGCCTTCAAAGTCAACGCCAGAAGCTTAAAATACGATATAAATACAACAGCTTTTCCATCATATAAAACGAATAATGGTAACCAGTGTGAAAGTTATGGTCATTCCTACGTTCCGGTCAACCCAGGCTTCAATCTGGGACGTTGATCCACCAGATCGAATAGTTTGGGCCTATGAAGTCAACGCCAGAAGCATAAAATACGATATAAATACAACAGCTTTTCCATCGTATAAAACGGATAATGGAAACCAGTGTGAAAGTTATGGTCATTTCTACGTTCCTGGCAACCTAGGCTTAACCCTAGGGCGTTGTTCCACCAGATGGAATAGTTAGGGCCTAAGAAGTCAACGCCAGAAACATAAAATACGATATAAATTCTACAGCTTTTCCATCGTATAAAACGAATAATGGTAACCAGTGTGAAAGTTGTGGTCATTTCTACGTTCCGGTCAACCTAGGCTTCAGTCCAGGACGTTGCTCCACCAGATGGAATAGTTAGGGCCTATGATGTCAACGCCAGAAGCATAAAATACAATAAAGGTGCAACAGTTTTTCCATCGTATAACAGGAATAATTGCAACCAGTGTGAAGGTAATGGTATGTTCTACGTTCCGGGCAACCTAGCGTTCAGTCTAGGGCGGTGCTCCACCAGATCAAATAGCTACGGCCTAAGAAGTCAACGCCAGAAGCATAAATTACAATATAAGTACAACAGCTTTTCCATCGTATATAATGTATATTTGCAAACAGTGTGGAAGTAATGGTCATTTCTACGTTCCGGGCAACCTAGGCTTCACGCTAGGGTGTTGCTCCACCAGATGGAATAGCTAGGGCCTTAGAAGTCAACGCCCGAAGCATAAAATACAATATAAGTACAACAGTTTTTCCATCGTATAAAATGAATATTTGCAAACATTGTGAAAGTAATGGTCATTTCTACGTTCCGGGCAACCCATGCGACACTCTAGGGCGTTGCTCCACCTCATCTAATAGCTACGGCCTTCAAAGTCAACGCCAGAAGCATAAAATGAAATATAAATATAACAGCTTTTCCATCGTATAAAACGAATAATAGCAACCAGTGTGAAAGTTATGGTCATTTCTACGACCCGGTCAACCTAGGCTTCACTATAGGACGTTGCTCCACCAGATCCAATAGTTAGGGCCTATGAAGTCAACGCCAGAAGAATAAAATACAATAAAGGTGCAACGGTTTTTCCATCGTATAACAGGAATAATTGCAACCAGTGTGAAGGTAATGGTATGTTCTACGTTCCGGGCAACCTAGGCTTCACTCTAGGGCTGTGCTCCACCAAATCAAAGAGTTACGGCCTAAGAAGTCAACGCCAGAAGCATAAATTACAATATAAGTACAACAGCTTTTCCACCGTATATAATGTATATTTGCAAACAGTGTGGTAGTAATGGTCATTTCTACGTTCCGGGCAACCTAGGCTTCACGCTAGGGTGTTGCTCCACCAGATGGAATAGCTAGGGCCTTAGAAGTCAACGCCCGAAGCATAAAATGCAAAATAAATAGAACAGTTTTTCCATTGTATAAAACGAATAACTGCAACCAGTGTGAAAGTACTGGTCATTTCTACGTTCCGGGTAACCTAGGTTTCACTCTAGGGCGTTGCTCCACCAGATCGAATAGCTAGGGGCTTAGAATTCAACGCCAGAAGGATAAAATACAATATAAGTACAACAGTTTTTCCATCGTATAAAATGAATAATTGCAGACATTGTGAAAGTAATGGTCATTTCTACGTTCCGGTCAACCTAGGCGTCACTCTAATGCGTTGCTCCGCCACATCTAATAGCTACGGCCTTAGAAGTCAACGCCAGGAGCATAAAATACAATATAAATACAACAGCTTTTCCATCGTATAAAATGAATAATTGCAAACAGTGTGAAAGTAATGGTCATGTCTACGTTCCGGGTAACCTAGGTTTCACTCTAGGGCGTTGCTCCACCAGATAGAATAGCTAGGGACTTAGAATTCAACGCCAGAAGCATAAAATACGATATAAATACAACAGCTTTTCCATCGTATAAAACGAATAATGGTAACCAGTGTGAAAGTTATGGTCATTTCTACGTTCCGGTCAACCTAGGCTTCACTCTAGGACGTTGCTCCACCAGATCGAGTAGGTAGGGCCTAAGAAGTCAACGCCAGAAGCATAAAATACAATAAAGGTGCAACAGTTTTTCCATCGTATAACGGAAATAATTGCAACCGTTGTGAAGGTGATGGTATGTTCTACGTTCCGGGCAACCTAGGCTTCACCCTAGGGCGGTGCTCCACCAGATCAAATAGTTAGGGCCTAAGAAGTCAACGCCAGAAGCATAACTTACAATACAAGTACAACAGCTTTTCCATCGTATATAATGTATATTTGCAAACAGTGTTAAGGTAATGGTCATTTCTACGTTCCGGGCAACCTAGGCTTCACTCTAGGGCGTTGCTCCACCAGATCGAATAGTTAGGGCCTTAGAAGTCAACGCTAGAAGCATACAATACAATATAAATACAACACGTTTTCCATCGTATAAAATGAATAAATGCAAACAGTGTGAAGGTCATAGTCATTTCTACGTTCCGGGCATCCTAGACTTAACTCTGAGGCGTTGCTCCACCAGATCGAAGAGCTAGGGCCTTAGAAGCCAACGCCAGAAGCATAAAATACGATATAAATACAACAGCTTTTCCATCGTATAAAACGGATAATGGTAACCAGTGTGAAAGTTATGGTCATTTCTACGTTCCGGGCAACCCATGCGACACTCTAGGGCGTTGCTCCACCTCATCTAATAGCTACGGCCTTCAAAGTCAACGCCAGAAGCATAAAATGAAATATAAATATAACAGCTTTTCCATCGTATAAAACGAATAATAGCAACCAGTGTGAAAGTTATGGTCATTTCTACGACCCGGTCAACCTAGGCTTCACTATAGGACGTTGCTCCACCAGATCCAATAGTTAGGGCCTATGAAGTCAACGCCAGAAGAATAAAATACAATAAAGGTGCAACAGTTTTTCCATCGTATAACAGGAATAATTGCAACCAGTGTGAAGGTAATGGTATGTTCTACGTTCCGGGCAACCTAGGCTTCACTCTAGGGCTGTGCTCCACCAAATCAAAGAGTTACGGCCTAAGAAGTCAACGCCAGAAGCATAAATTACAATATAAGTACAACAGCTTTTCCACCGTATATAATGTATATTTGCAAACAGTGTGGTAGTAATGGTCATTTCTACGTTCCGGGCAACCTAGGCTTCACGCTAGGGTGTTGCTCCACCAGATGGAATAGCTAGGGCCTTAGAAGTCAACGCCCGAAGCATAAAATGCAAAATAAATAGAACAGTTTTTCCATTGTATAAAACGAATAACTGCAACCAGTGTGAAAGTACTGGTCATTTCTACGTTCCGGGTAACCTAGGTTTCACTCTAGGGCGTTGCTCCACCAGATCGAATAGCTAGGGGCTTAGAATTCAACGCCAGAAGGATAAAATACAATATAAGTACAACAGTTTTTCCATCGTATAAAATGAATAATTGCAGACATTGTGAAAGTAATGGTCATTTCTACGTTCCGGTCAACCTAGGCGTCACTCTAATGCGTTGCTCCGCCACATCTAATAGCTACGGCCTTAGAAGTCAACGCCAGGAGCATAAAATACAATATAAATACAACAGCTTTTCCATCGTATAAAATGAATAATTGCAAACAGTGTGAAAGTAATGGTCATGTCTACGTTCCGGGTAACCTAGGTTTCACTCTAGGGCGTTGCTCCACCAGATAGAATAGCTAGGGACTTAGAATTCAACGCCAGAAGAATAAAATACAATATAAGTACAACAGTTTTTCCATCGTATAAAATGAATATTCGCAAACATTGTGAAAGTAATGGTCATTTCTACGTTCCGGGCAACCCATGCGACACTCTAGGGCGTTGCTCCACCACATCTAATAGCTACGGCCTTCAAAGTCAACGCCAGAAGCTTAAAATACTATATAAATACAACAGCTTTTCCATCATATAAAACGAATAATGGTAACCAGTGTGAAAGTTATGGTCATTCCTACGTTCCGGTCAACCCAGGCTTCAATCTAGGACGTTGATCCACCAGATCGAAGAGTTAGGGCCTAAGAAGTCAACGCCAGAAGCATAAAATACAATATAAATATAACACTTTTTCCATCGTATAAAACGAATAATAGCAACCTGTGTGAAAGTTATGGTCATTTCTACGTCCCGGGCAACCTAGGCTTCACCCTAGGGCGTTGTTCCACCAGATGGAATAGTTAGGGCCTAGGAAGTCAACGCCAGAAGCATAAAATACGATATAAATACAACAGCTTTTCCATCGTATAAAACGAATAATGGTAACCAGTGTGAAAGTTATGGTCATTTCTACGTTCCGGTCAACCTAGGCTTCACTCTAGGACGTTGCTCCACCAGATCGAGTAGGTAGGGCCTAAGAAGTCAACGCCAGAAGCATAAAATACAATAAAGGTGCAACAGTTTTTCCATCGTATAACGGAAATAATTGCAACCGTTGTGAAGGTGATGGTATGTTCTACGTTCCGGGCAACCTAGGCTTCACCCTAGGGCGGTGCTCCACCAGATCAAATAGTTAGGGCCTAAGAAGTCAACGCCAGAAGCATAACTTACAATACAAGTACAACAGCTTTTCCATCGTATATAATGTATATTTGCAAACAGTGTTAAGGTAATGGTCATTTCTACGTTCCGGGCAACCTAGGCTTCACTCTAGGGCGTTGCTCCACCAGATCGAATAGTTAGGGCCTTAGAAGTCAACGCTAGAAGCATACAATACAATATAAATACAACACGTTTTCCATCGTATAAAATGAATAAATGCAAACAGTGTGAAGGTCATAGTCATTTCTACGTTCCGGGCATCCTAGACTTAACTCTGAGGCGTTGCTCCACCAGATCGAAGAGCTAGGGCCTTAGAAGCCAACGCCAGAAGCATAAAATACGATATAAATACAACAGCTTTTCCATCGTATAAAACGGATAATGGTAACCAGTGTGAAAGTTATGGTCATTTCTACGTTCCGGGCAACCCATGCGACACTCTAGGGCGTTGCTCCACCACATCTAATAGCTACGGCCTTCAAAGTCAACGCCAGAAGCTTAAAATACGATATAAATACAACAGCTTTTCCATCATATAAAACGAATAATGGTAACCAGTGTGAAAGTTATGGTCATTCCTACGTTCCGGTCAACCCAGGCTTCAATCTGGGACGTTGATCCACCAGATCGAATAGTTTGGGCCTATGAAGTCAACGCCAGAAGCATAAAATACGATATAAATACAACAGCTTTTCCATCGTATAAAACGGATAATGGTAACCAGTGTGAAAGTTATGGTCATTTCTACGTTCCTGGCAGCCTAGGCTTAACCCTAGGGCGTTGTTCCACCAGATGGAATAGTTAGGGCCTAAGAAGTCAACGCCAGAAACATAAAATACGATATAAATTCTACAGCTTTTCCATCGTATAAAACGAATAATGGTAACCAGTGTGAAAGTTGTGGTCATTTCTACGTTCCGGTCAACCTAGGCTTCAGTCGAGGACGTTGCTCCACCAGATGGAATAGTGAGGGCCTATGATGTCAACGCCAGAAGCATAAAATACAATAAAGGTGCAACAGTTTTTCCATCGTATAACAGGAATAATTGCAACCAGTGTGAAGGTAATGGTATGTTCTACGTTCCGGGCAACCTAGCCTTCAGCCTAGGGCGGTGCTCCACCAGGTCAAATAGTTACGGCCTAAGAAGTCAACGCCCGAAGCATAAAATACAATATAAGTACAACAGTTTTTCCATCGTATAAAATGAATATTTGCAAACATTGTGAAAGTAATGGTCATTTCTACGTTCCGGGCAACCCATGCGACACTCTAGGGCGTTGCTCCACCTCATCTAATAGCTACGGCCTTCAAAGTCAACGCCAGAAGCATAAAATGAAATATAAATATAACAGCTTTTCCATCGTATAAAACGAATAATAGCAACCAGTGTGAAAGTTATGGTCATTTCTACGACCCGGTCAACCTAGGCTTCACTATAGGACGTTGCTCCACCAGATCCAATAGTTAGGGCCTATGAAGTCAACGCCAGAAGCATAAAATACAATAAAGGTGCAACAGTTTTTCCATCGTATAACAGGAATAATTGCAACCAGTGTGAAGGTAATGGTATGTTCTACGTTCCGGGCAACCTAGGCTTCACTCTAGGGCGGTGCTCCACCAGATCAAATAGTTACGGGCTAAGAAGTCAACGCCTGAAGCATAAATTACAATATAAGTACAACAGCTTTTCCATCGTATATAATGTATATTTGCAAACAGTGTGGAAGTAATGGTCATTTCTACGTTCCGGTCAACCTCGGCTGCACGCTAGGGTGTTGCTCCACCAGATGGAATAGCTAGGGCCTTAGAAGTCAACGCCCGAAGCATAAAATGCAAAATAAATAGAACAGTTTTTTAATAGTATAAAACGAATAACTGCAACCAGTGTGAAAGTACTGGTCATTTCTACGTTCCGGGCAACCTAGGCTTCACCCTAGGCCGTCGTTCCACCAGATGGAATAATTAGGGCCTTAGAAGTCAACGCCAGAAGCATAAACTACAAAATAAATACAACAGTCTTTCCATCGTATAAAACGAATAATTGCAACCTGTGTGATGGTTATGGACATATCTACGTTCCAGGCAATCTAGGCTTCACTGTAGGGCGTTGCTCCACCAAATCGAATAGTTAGGGCCTTAGAAGTCAACGCCCGAAGCATAAATTACAATATAAGTACAACAGCTTTTCCATCCTATATAATGTATATTTGCAAACAGTGTGGAAGTAATGGACATTTCTACGTTCCGGTCAACCCAGACTTCAGGCTAGGGTGTTGCTCCACCAGATGGAATAGCTAGGGCCTTAGAAGTCAACGCCCGAAGCATAAAATGCAAAATAAATAGAACAGTTTTTCCATTGTATAAAACGAATAACTGCAACCAGCGTGAAAGTACTGGTCATTTCCACGTTCCGGGCAACCTAGGCTTCACCCTAGGCCGTCGTTCCACCAGATGGAATAGTTAGGGCCTTAGAAGTCAACGCCAGAACCATAAACTACAAAATAAATACAACAGTCTTTCCATCGTATAAAACGAATAATTGCAACCTGTGTGATGGTTATGGTCATATCTACGTTCCGGGCAACCTAGGATTTGCTCTAGGGCGTTGCTCCACCAGAGGGAATAGCTAGGGACTTAGAATTCAGCGCCAGAAGGATAAAATACAATATAAGTACAACTGTTTTTCCATCGTATAAAATGAATAATTGCAAACGTTGTGAAAGTAATGGTCATTTCTACGTTCTGGGCAACCTACGCTTCACTCTAGGGCGTTGCTCCACCAGATCGAATAGTAAGGTCCATAGAAGTCAACGCCAGAAGCATAAAATACGATAAAGATGCAACAGCTTTCAATCGTATAACCGGAATAACTGCAAACAGTTTGAAATACTGGTCATTCCTACGTTCCGGGTAACCTAGGTTTCACTCTAGGGCGCTGCTCCACCAGATCGTGTAGCTAGGGACTTAGAATTCAACGCCAGAAGAATAAAATGCAATATAAGTACAACTGTTTTTCCATCGTATCAAATGAATAATTGCAAACATTGTGAAAGTAATGGTCACTTCTACGTTCCGGGCATCCTAGGCGTCACTCTAGGGCGTTGCTCCACCACATCTAATCGCTACGGCCTTAGAAGTCAACGCCAGAAGCATAAAATACAATATAAATACAACAGCTTTTACATCGTATAAAATGAATAATTGCTACCAGTGTGAAAGGTATGGTCATTTCTACGTTCTGGGCAACCTAGGCTTCACTGTAGAGTGATGCTCCACCAGATCGAATAGGTAGGGCCATAGAAGTCAACACCCGAAGCATAAAATACCATATAAATACAACAGCTTTTCCATCGTATATAATGTGTATTTGCAAACAGAGTGAAAGTAATGGACATTTCTACGTTCCGGGCAACCTAGGCTTCACTCTAGGGCGTTGCTGCACCAGATCGAATAGCTAGGGACTTAGAATTCAATGCCTGAAGCATAAAATGCAATATAAATATAACAGCTTTTCAATCGTATAAAACGAATAATTGCAACCAGTGTGACAGTTATGGTCATTTCTACGTTTCGGGCAACCTTGGCTTCACACAAGGGCGTTGTTCCACCAGATCGAATAGTTAGGGCCTAAGAAGTAAACGCCAGAAGCATAAAATGCAATAAAAATACAACAGCTTTTCCATCGTATAAAACGAATAATTGCTACCAGTGCGAAAGTTATGGTCATTTCTACGTTCCGGGCAAACTAGGCTTCACCCTAGGGCGTGTTCCACCAGATCGAATAGTTAGGGCCTTAGAAGTCAACGCCAGAAGAATAAAATACAATATAAATACAACAGCTTTTACATCGTATAAAATGAATAATTGCTACCAGTGTGAAAGGTATGGTCATTTCTACGTTCTGGGCAACCTAGGCTTCACTGTAGAGTGATGGTCCACCAGATCGAATAGGTAGGGCCATAGAAGTCAACACCCGAAGCATAAAATACCATAGAAATACAACAGCTTTTCCATCGTATATAATGTATATTTGCAAACAGTGTGGAAGTAATAGTCATTTCTACGTTCCGGGCAACCTAGGCTTCTCGCTAGGGTGTTGCTCCACCAGATGGAATAGCTAGGGCCATAGAAGTCAACACCAGAACCATAAAATACGAAATAAATACAACAGCTTTTCCATCGTATGAAACGAATAATGGCAACCAGTGTGAAAGTTATGGTCATTTCTACGTTCCGGGCAACCTAGGCTTCACCCTAGTGCGTTTCTACACCAGATCGAATAGTTAGGGCCTTAGAAGTCATCGCCTGAAGCATACAATACAGTAAAAATACAACAGTTTTACCATCGTATAACAGGAATAATTGCAACCAGTGTGAAAGTGATGGTCATTTCTGCGATCCGGGTAACCCAGGCTTCACTCTTGGACGTTGCCCCACCAGATCGAATAGCTAGGACCTTAGAATTCAAATACAGAAGCAAAAAATACAATAAAAATGCAACAGTTCTTCAATCGTATAGCATGAATAATTGCAGCCAGTGTGAAAGTAACGATCATTTCGACGTTTCGGGCATCCTAGACTTAACTCTGAGGCATTGCTCCACCAGGTCGAAGTGTTAGGGCCTTGGAATTCAACGCCAGAAGCATAAACTACAAAATAAATACAACAGTCTTTCAATCGTATAAAACGGGTAATTGCAACCTGTGTGAAGGTTATGGTCATATATACGTTCTGGACAAACTAGGCTTCACTGTAGGGTGTTGCTCCACCAGATCGAGTAGTTACGGCCTAAGAAGTTAACGCCAGAAGCATAAAATACGATAAAGATGCAACAGTTTTTCCATCGTATAAAACGAATAATTGCAATCAGTGTGAAAGTTATGGTCATTTCCACATTCCGAGCAACCTAGGCGTCACTCTAGGGCGTTGCTCCACCACATCTAATAGCTACGGCCTTAGAAGTCAACGCCAGAAGCATAAAATACGATATAAATACAACAGCTTTTCCATCGTATAAAACGAATAATTGCAAACAGTGTGAATGTAATTGTCATTTCTACGTTCCGGGCAACTTAGGCTTCACGCTAGGTCGTTGCTCCACCTGATCAAATAGCTAGCGACTTAGAATTAAACGCCAGAAGCATAGAATACAATAAAAATACAACAGTTTTTCCATCGTATAACAGGAATAATTGCAACCAGTGTGAATGTAATGGTCATTTCTACGTTCCGAGCAACCTAGGCTTCACTCTAGGGCGTTGCTCCACCAGACTGAATAGTTAGGGCCTTAGAAGTCATCGCCCGAAGCATAAAATGCAATAAAAATACAACAGTTTTTCCATCGTATAACTGGATTAATTGCAACCAGTGTGAAAGTGATGGTCATTTCTACGTTCCGGGCAACCTAGGCTTCACTCTAGGGCGCTGCTCCACCAGATCGAACAGTTAGGTCCTTAGAAGTCAACGCCCGAAGCATAAAATGCAAAATAAATAGAACAGTTTTTCCATTGTATAAAACGAATAACTGCAACCAGTGTGAAAGTACTGGTCATTTCTGCGTTCCGGGTAACCTAGGCTTCACCCTAGGGCGTCGTTCCACCAGATGGAATAGTTAGGGCCTTAGAAGTCAACACCAGAAGCATAAACTACAAAATAAATACAACAGTCTTTCCATCATATAAAACGAATAGCTGCAACCTGTGTGATGGTTATGGACATATCTACGTTCCGGGCAATCTAGGCTTCACTGTAGGGCGTTGGTCCACCAAATCGAATAGTTAGGGCCTTAGAAGTCAACGCCCAAAGCATAAAATACAATATATGTACAACAGTTTTTCCATCGTATAAAATGAATGATTGCGAACATTGTGAAAGTAATGGTCATTTCTACGTGCCTGGCAACCTACGCGTCACTCTAGGGAGTTGCTGCTCCACATCTGATAGCTACGGCCTTAGAAGCTAACGCCGGAAGCATAAAATACAAAATAAATACAACAGCTTTGCCACCGTACAAAATGAATAATTGCAAACAGTGTGAAGGTAATGGTCATTTCTACGTTCCGAGCAACCTAGGCTTCACTCTAGGGCGTTGCTCCACCAGATCGAATAGTTAGGGCCTAAGAAGTGAACGCCAGAAGCATAAAATGCAATAAAAATACAACAGCTTTTCCATCGTATAAAACGAATAATTGCTACCAGTGTGAAAGTTATGGTCATTTCTACGTTCCGGGCAAACTAGGCTTCACCCTAGGGCGTTGTTCCACCAGATCGAATAGTTAGGGCCTTAGAAGTCAACGCCAGAAGCATAAAATACGATATAAATACAACAGCTTTGCCATCGTATAAAACGAATAATGGCAACCAGTGTGAAAGTTATGGTCATTTCTACGTTCCGGGCAACCTAGGCTTCACCCTAGTGCGTTTCTACACCAGATCGAATAGTTAGGGCCTTAGAAGTCATCGCCTGAAGCATACAATACAATAAAAATACAACAGTTTTACCATCGTATAACAGGAATAATTGCAACCAGTGTGAAAGTGATGGTCATTTCTGCGATCCGGGTAACCCAGGCTTCACTCTTGGACGTTGCCCCACCAGATCGAATAGCTAGGACCTTAGAATTCAAATACAGAAGCAGAAAATACAATAAAAATGCAACAGTTCTTCAATCGTATAGCATGAATAATTGCAACCAGTGTGAAAGTAACGATCATTTCGACGTTTCGGGCATCCTAGACTTAACTCTGAGGCATTGCTCCACCAGGTCGAAGTGTTAGGGCCTTGGAATTCAACGCCAGAAGCATAAACTACAAAATAAATACAACAGTCTTTCAATCGTATAAAACGGGTAATTGCAACCTGTGTGAAGGTTATGGTCATATCTACGTTCTGGACAAACTGGGCTTCACTGTAGGGTGTTGCTCCACCAGATCGAGTAGTTACGGCCTAAGAAGTCAACGCCAGAAGCATAAAATACCATAAAGATGCAACAGTTTTTCCATCGTATAAAACGAATAATTGCAATCAGTGTGAAAGTTATGGTCATTTCCACATTCCGAGCAACCTAGGCTTCACTCTAGGGCGTTGCTCCACCAGATCGAATAGTTAGGTCCTTAGAAGTCAACGCCAGAAGCATAAAATACGATATAAATACAACAGCTTTTCCATCGTATAAAACGAATAATTGCAACCAGTGTGAAAGTTATGGTCATTGCTACGTTCCGCGCAACCTACCCTTCACCATAGGGCGTTGCTCCACCAGATCGAATAGTCACGGCCTTAGAAGTCAGCGCCAGAAGCATAAAATACAATAAAGATGCAACAGTTATTCCAACGTATAAAATGAATAGTTGCAAACATTGTAAAAGTAATGGTCATTTCTACGTTCCGGGAATCCTAGGCGTCACTCTAGGGCGTTGCTCCACCACATCTAATAGCTACAGCCTTAGAAGTCAACGCCAGATGCATAAAATACAAAATAAATACAACTGCTTTTCCATCGTACAAAATGAATAATAGCAAACAGTGTGAAAGTAATTGTCATTTCTACGTTCCGGGCAACTTAGGCTTCACGCTAGGTCGTTGCTCCACCTGACCAAATAGCTAGCGACTTAGAATTAAACGCCAGAAGCATAGAATACAATAAAAATACAACAGTTTTTCCATCGTATAACAGGAATAATTGCAACCAGTGTGAATGTAATGGTCATTTCTACGTTCCGAGCAACCTAGGCTTCACTCTAGGGCGTTGCTGCACCAGACTGAATAGTTAGGGCCTTAGAAGACATCGCCCGAAGCATAAAATGCAATAAAAATACAACAGTTTTTCCATCGTATAACAGGATTAATTGCAACCAGTTTGAAAGTGATGGTCATTTCTACGTTCCGGGCAACCTAGGCTTCACTCTAGGGCGTTGCTCCACTAGATCGAATAGCTAGGGGCTTAGAAGTCAACGCCAGAGGCATAAAATACAATATAAATACAACAACTTTTCCATCGTAAAAAACGAATAATTGCAACCAGTGTGAAAGTTATGGTTATTTCTACATTCCGAGCAACCTAGGCTTCACTCTAGGGCGCTGCTCCACCAGATCGAATAGTTAGGTCCTTAGAAGTCAACGCCCGAAGCATAAAATGCAAAATAAATAGAACAGTTTTTCCATTGTATAAAACGAATAACTGCAACCAGTGTGAAAGTACTGGTCATTTCTACGTTCCGGGTAACCTATGTTTCACTCTAGGGAGTTGCTCCAACAGATCGAATAGCTAGGGACTTAGAATTTAACGCCAGGAGGATGAAATACAATATAAGTACAACAGTTTTTCCATTGTATAAAATGAATAATTGCAGACATTGTGAAAGTAATGGTCACTTCTACGTTCCGGTCAACCTAGGCGTCACTCTAGGGCGCTGCTCCACCAAGTCTAATATCAACGGCCTTAGAAGTCAACGCCAGGAGGATAAAATACAATATAAATACAACAGCTTTTCCATCGTATAAAACGAATAATAGCAACCAGTGTGAAAGTTGTGGTCATTTCTACGTTCCGGTCAACCTAGGCTTCAGTCTAGGACGTTGCTCCACCAGATGGAATAGTTAGGGCCTATGATGTCAACGCCAGAAGCATAAAATGCAAAATACATAGAACAGTTTTTTAATAGTATAAAACGAATAACTGCAACCAGTGTGAAAGTACTGGTCATTTCTACGTTCCGGGCAACCTAGGCTTCACCCTAGGCCGTCGTTCCACCAGATGGAATAGTTAGGGCCTTAGAAGTCAACGCCAGAAGCATAAAGTACAATTTAAGTACAACAGCTTTTCCATCGTATATAATGTATATTTGCAAACAGTGTGGAAGTAATGGTCATTCCTACGTTCCGGTCAACCTAAACTTCAGGCTAGGGTGTTGCTCCACCAGATGGAATAGCTAGGGCCTCAGAAGTCAACGCCCGAAGCATAAAATGCAAAATAAATAGAACAGTTTTTCCATTGTATAAAACGAATAACTGCAACCAGTGTGAAAGTACTGGTCATTTCCACGTTCCGGGCAACCTAGGCTTCACCCTAGGCCGTCGTTCCACCAGATGGAATAGTTAGGGCCTTAGAAGTCAACGCCAGAACCATAAACTACAAAATAAATACAACAGTCTTTCCATCGTATAAAACGAATAATTGCAACCTGTGTGATGGTTATGGTCATATCTACGTTCCGGGCAATCTAGGCTTCACTGTAGGGCGTTGCTCCACCAAATCGAATAGTTAGGGCCTTAGAAGTCAACGCCCGAAGCATAAAATACAATATAAGTACAACAGTTTTTCCATCGTATAAAATGAATGATTGCGAACATTGTGAAAGTAATGGTCACTTCTACGTGCCTGGCAACCTACGCGTCACTCTAGGGCGTTGCTGCTCGACATCTGATAGCTACGGCCTTAGAAGCTAACGCCGGAAGCATAAAATACAATATAAATACAACAGCTTTTCCATCGTATAAAACGAATAATGGTAACCAGTGTGAAAGTTGTGGTCATTTCTACGACCCGGTCAACCTAGGCTTCACTGTAGGACGTTGCTCCACCACATCGAATAGTTAGGGCCTATGAAGTCAACGCCAGAAGCATAAAATACAATAAAGGTGCAACAGTTTTTCCATCGTATAACAGGAATAATTGCAACCAGTGTGAAGGTAATGGTATGTTCTACGTTCCGGGCTACCTAGGCTTCACTCTAGGGCGGTGCTCCACCAGATCAAATAGTTACGGCCTAAGAGGTCAACGCCTGAAGCATAAATTACTATATAAGTAAAACAGCTTTTCCATCGTATATAATGTATATTTGCAAACAGTGTGGTAGTAATGGTCATTTCTACGTTCCGGTCAACCTCGGCTTCACGCTAGGGTGTTGCTCCACCAGATGGAATAGCTAGGGCCTTAGAAGTCAACGCCCGAAGCATAAAATGCAAAATAAATAGAACAGTTTTTTAATAGTATAAAACGAATAACTGCAACCAGTGTGAAAGTACTGGTCATTTCCACGTTCCGGGCAACCTAGGCTTCACCCTAGGCCGTCGTTCCACCAGATGGATTAGTTAGGGCCTTAGAAGTCAACGCCAGAAGCATAAACTACAAAATAAATACAACAGTCTTTCCATCGTATAAAACGAATAATTGCAACCTGTGTGATGGTTATGGTCATATCTACGTTCCGGGCAATCTAGGCTTCACTGTAGGGCGTTGCTCCACCAAATCGAATAGTTAGGGCCTTAGAAGCCAACGCCCGAAGCATAAAATACAATATAAGTACAACAGTTTTTCCATCGTATAAAATGAATGATTGCGAACATTGTGAAAGTAATGGTCACTTCTACGTGCCTGGCAACCTACGCGTCACTCTAGGGCGTTGCTGCTCGACATCTGATAGCTACGGCCTTAGAAGCTAACGCCGGAAGCATAAAATACAATATAAATATAACAGCTTTTGCATCGTATAAAACGAATAATAGCAACCAGTGTGAAAGTTATGGTCATTTCTACGTTCCGGGCAACCTAGGCTTCACTCTAAGGCGTTGCTCGACCAGATCGAAAAGCTACGGCCTTAGAAGTCAACGCCCGAAGCATAAAATACAAAATAAATAGAACAGTTTTTCCATCGTATAAAACGAATAATTGCTACCAGTGTGAAAGTTATGGTCATTAATACGTTCCGCGCAACCGAGGCTTCACCCAAGGGCGTTGTTCCACCAGATGGAATAGTTAGGGCCTAAGAAGTCAACGCCAGAAGCATAAAATGGAATATAAATATAACAGCTTTTCCATCGTATAAAACGAATAATAGCAACCAGTGTGAAAGTTATGGTCATTTCTACGTTCCGGTCAACCTAGGCTTCACTCTAGGACGTTGCTCCACCAGATCGAGTAGTTAGGGCCTAAGAAGTCAACGCCAGAAGCATAAAATACAATAAAGGTGCAACAGTTTTTCCATCGTATAACAGAAATAATTGCAACAGTTGTGAAGGTGATGGTATGTTCTACGTTCCGGGCAACGTAGGCTTCACCCTAGGGCTGTGCTTCACCAAATCAAATAGTTAGGGCCTAAGAAGTCAACGCCAGAAGCATAACTTACAATACAAGTACAACAGCTTTTCCATCGTATATAATGTATATTTGCAAACAGTGTTAAGGTAATGGTCATTTCTACGTTCCGGGCAACCTAGGCTTCACTCTAGGGCGTTGCTCCACCACATCGAATAGTTAGGGACTTAGAATTCAGCGCCAGAAGGATAAAATACAATATAAATATAACAGCTTTTCAATCGTATAAAACGAATAATTGCAACCAGTGTGAAGTTATGGTCATTTCTACGTTCCGGGCAACCTTGGCTTCACACAAGGGCGTTGTTCCACCAGATCGGATAGTTAGGGCCTAACAAGTGAACGCCAGAAGCATAAAATGCAATAAAAATACAACAGCTTTTCCATCCCATAAAACGAATAATTGCAACCAGTGTGAAAGTTGTGGACATTTATACATTCCGAGCAACCTAGTGTGCACTCTAGGGAGTTGCTCCACCAGATCGAATAGTTAGGGCCTTAGGAGTCAACGCCAGAAGCATAAAATACAATATAAGTACAACAGTTTTTCCATCGTATAAAATGAATGATTGCGAACATTGTGAAAGTAATGGTCACTTCTACGTGCCTGGCAACCTACGCGTCACTCTAGGGCGTTGCTGCTCGACATCTGATAGCTACGGCCTTAGAAGCTAACGCCGGAAGCATAAAATACAATATAAATATAACAGCTTTTGCATCGTATAAAACGAATAATAGCAACCAGTGTGAAAGTTATGGTCATTTCTACGTTCCGGGCAACCTAGGCTTCACTCTAAGGCGTTGCTCGACCAGATCGAAAAGCTACGGCCTTAGAAGTCAACGCCCGAAGCATAAAATACAAAATAAATAGAACAGTTTTTCCATCGTATAAAACGAATAATTGCTACCAGTGTGAAAGTTATGGTCATTAATACGTTCCGCGCAACCGAGGCTTCACCCAAGGGCGTTGTTCCACCAGATGGAATAGTTAGGGCCTAAGAAGTCAACGCCAGAAGCATAAAATGGAATATAAATATAACAGCTTTTCCATCGTATAAAACGAATAATAGCAACCAGTGTGAAAGTTATGGTCATTTCTACGTTCCGGTCAACCTAGGCTTCACTCTAGGACGTTGCTCCACCAGATCGAGTAGTTAGGGCCTAAGAAGTCAACGCCAGAAGCATAAAATACAATAAAGGTGCAACAGTTTTTCCATCGTATAACAGAAATAATTGCAACAGTTGTGAAGGTGATGGTATGTTCTACGTTCCGGGCAACGTAGGCTTCACCCTAGGGCTGTGCTTCACCAAATCAAATAGTTAGGGCCTAAGAAGTCAACGCCAGAAGCATAACTTACAATACAAGTACAACAGCTTTTCCATCGTATATAATGTATATTTGCAAACAGTGTTAAGGTAATGGTCATTTCTACGTTCCGGGCAACCTAGGCTTCACTCTAGGGCGTTGCTCCACCACATCGAATAGTTAGGGACTTAGAATTCAGCGCCAGAAGGATAAAATACAATATAAATATAACAGCTTTTCAATCGTATAAAACGAATAATTGCAACCAGTGTGAAGTTATGGTCATTTCTACGTTCCGGGCAACCTTGGCTTCACACAAGGGCGTTGTTCCACCAGATCGGATAGTTAGGGCCTAACAAGTGAACGCCAGAAGCATAAAATGCAATAAAAATACAACAGCTTTTCCATCCCATAAAACGAATAATTGCAACCAGTGTGAAAGTTGTGGACATTTATACATTCCGAGCAACCTAGTGTGCACTCTAGGGAGTTGCTCCACCAGATCGAATAGTTAGGGCCTTAGGAGTCAACGCCAGAAGCATAAAATACGATATAAATACAACAGCTTTTCCATCGTATAAAACGAATAATTGCTACCAGTGTGAAAGTTATGGTCATTTCTACGTTCCGGGCAACCTAGGCTTCAGCCTAGGGCGTTGTTCCACCAGATGGAATAGTTAGGGCCTAAGACGTCAACGCAAGAAGCATAAAATACGATATAAATACAACAGCTTTTCAATCGTATAAAACGGATAATTGCTACCAGTGTGAAAGTTATGGTCATTTCTACGTTCCGGGCAACCTAGGCTTCACCCTAGGGCGTTGTTCCACCAGATCGAATAGTTAGGGCCTAGGAAGTGAACGCCAGAACCAAAAAATACATTATAAATACAGCAGTTTTTCCATCATATAAAACGAATAATTGCAACCAGGATGAATTTACGGTCATTTCTACTTTCTGGGCAACCTAGGCTTCACCCTAGGGCGTTGCTCCAACAGATTGAATAGTTAGGGCCTTAGAAGTCAATGCCCGAAGAATAAAATGCAATAATAGTACAACAGTTCTTCCATTATATTACAGGAATAATTGCAACCAGTTTGAATGTGATGGTCATTTCTACGTTCCGGGCAACCTAGGCGTCACTCTAGGGCGTTGCTCCACCACATCTAATAGCTACGGCCTTAGAAGTCAACGCCAGAAGAATACAATACAATAAAGATGCAACAGCTTTTCCATCGTATAAAACGAATGATTGCAACCAGTGTGAAAGTTATGGTCATTTCTACTTTCCGGGCAACCTAGGCTTCACCCTAGGGCGTTGCTCCAACAGATTGAATGGTTAGGACCATAGACGTCAATGCCCGAAGCTTAAAATGCAATAAAAATACAACAGTTTTTCCATCATATAACAGGAATAATAGCAACCAGTTTGAAAGTGATGGTCACTTCTTCGTTCCGGGCAACTTAGGCTTCGCTCTAGGGCGTTGCGCCACCAGATCGAATAGTTAGGGACTTAGAAGTCAACGCCCGAAGCATAAAATACAAAATAAATAAAACAGTTTTTCCATCGTATAAAACGAATAATTGCAACCAGTATGAAAGTTAACGTTATTTCTACTTTCCGGGCAACATAGGCTTCACCCTTGGGCGTTGCACCAACAGATTGTATAGTTAGGTCTTTAGAAGTCAACGCCCGAAGCATAAAATACAAAATAAATAGAACAGTTTTTCCATCGTATAAAACGAATAATTGCAACCAGTGTGAAGGTAATGGTCTTTTCTACGTTCCGGGCAACCTAGGCTTCACTCTAGGGCGGTGCTCCACCAGATCAAATAGATAGGGCCTAAGAAGTCAACGCCCGAAGCATAAAATACAACATAAATACAACAGATTTTCCATCGTATATAATGTATATTTGCAAACAGTGTGAAAGTAATGGTCATTTCCAGGTTCCGGGCCACCTAGTCTTCACTCTAGGGCGTTGTTCCACCAGATCGAATAATTAGGGCCTAAGAAGTCAACGCCAGAAGAGTAAAATACAATATAAGCACAAAAGCTTTTCCATCGTATAAAATGAATAATTGCAAACATTATGAAAGTAATGGTCATTTCTACGTTCCGGGCAACCTAGGCGTCACTCTAGGGCGTTGCTCCACCACATCTAATAGCTACGGCCTTAGAAGTCAACCCCAGATGAATAAAATTCAATAAAGATGCCACAGATTTTCCAACGTATAAAACGAATAATTGCAACCAGTGTGAAAGTTATGGTCATTTCTACGTTGCGGGCAACCTAGGCTTCACTCTAGGGCGTTGCGCCACCAGATCGAATAGTTAGGGCCTTAGAAGTCAACGCCCGAAGCATAAAATACAAAATAAATAAAACAGTTTTTCCATCGTATAAAATGAATAATTGCAACCAGTATGAAAGTTAACGTTATTTCTACTTTCCGGGCAACATAGGCTTCACCCTTGGTCGTTGCACCAACAGATTGAATAGTTAGGACCTTATAAGTCAACGCCCGAAGCATAAAATACAAAATAAATAGAACAGTTTTTCCATCGTATAAAACGAATAATTGACACCGGTGTGAAAGTTATGGTCATTTCTCCGTTCCGAGCAACCTTGGCTTCACTCTAGGGCGTTGCTCCACCAAATCGAATAGCTAGGGCCTTAGAAGTCAACGCCAGAAGAATAAAATACAACATAAATACAACAGATTTTCCATCGTATATAATGTATATTTGCAAACAGTGTGAAAGTAATGTTCATTCCTATCTACCGGGCAACCTAGGCCCCACTCTCTGGCGTTGCTCCACCAAATCAAATAGCTAGGGCCTTAGAAGTCAACGCCAGAAGCATAAAATACGATATAAATACAACAGCTTTTCCATCGTATAAAACGAATAATTGCAACCAGTGTGGAAGTTATGGTCATTTCTACGTTCCGGGCAACCTAGGCTTCACTCTAGGGCGTAGCGCCACCAGATCGAATAGTTAGGGCCTTAGAAGTCAACGCCCGAAGCATAAAATACAAAATAAATAAAACAGTTTTTCCATCGTATAAAATGAATAATTGCAACCAGTATGAAAGTTAACGTTATTTCTACTTTCCGGGCAACATAGGCTTCACCCTTGGTCGTTGCACCAACAGATTGAATAGTTAGGGCCTTAGAAGTCAACGCCCGAAGCATAAAATACAAAATAAATAGAACAGTTTTTCCATTGTATCAAACGAATAATTGCTACCAGTGTGAACGTTATGGTCATTTCTACGTTCCGCGCAAGCTAGGCTTCACTCTAGTGCGTTGCTCCATCAGATCGAATAGTTAGGTCCTTAGAAGTCAACGCCAGAAGCATAAAATACGATATAAATACAACAGCTTTTCCATCGTATAAAACGAATAATTGCAACCAGTATGAAACTTATGGTCATTTCTACTTCCCGAGCAACCTAGGTTTCACTCTAGGGCGTTGCTCGACCAGATCGAATAGCTAGGGCCTTAGAAGTCAACGCCTGAAGTATAAAATACAATAAAAGTACAACAGTCTTTCCATCCGATAACAGGAATAATTGCAACCCGTGTGAAAGTGATGGTCATTTCTACGTTCCAGGCAACCTAGGCTTCACCCGAGGGCGTTGTTCCACCAGATGGAATAGCTAGGGACTAAGAAGTCAACGCCAGAAGCATAAAACGCTATATAAATACAACAGTTTTTCCATCATATTAAACGAATAATTGTAACCAGGGTGATAGTTATGGTCATTTCTACTTTCCGGGCAACATAGGCTTCACTCAAGGGCGTTGCTCCACCAGATCGAATAGTTAGGGCCTTAGAAGTCAACCCCAGATGAATAAAATACAATAAAGATGCCACAGCTTTTCCATCGTATAAAGCGAATAATTGCAACCAGTGTGAAAGTTATGGTCATTTCTACGTTCCGGGCAACCTGGGCTTCACTCTAGGGCGTTGCCCCACCAGATGGAATAGTTAGGGCCTTAGAAGTCAACGCCCGAAGCATAAAATACAAAATAAATAAAACAGTTTTTCCATCGTATAAAACGAATAATTGCAACCAGTATGAAAGTTAACGTCATTTCTACTTTCCGGGCAACATAGGATTCACCTTTGGTCGTTGCACCAACAGATTGAATAGTTAGGGCCTTAGAAGTCAACGCCCGAAGCATAAAATACAGAATAAATAGAACAGATTTTTCCATCGTATAAAACGAATAATTGCTACCGGTGTGAAAGTTATGGTCGTTTCTCCGTTCCGGGCAACCTAGGCTTCACTCTAGGGCGTTGCTCCACCAGATCCAATAGTTAGGGCCTATGAAGTCAACGCCAGAAGCATAAAATACAATAAAGGTGCAACAGTTTTTCCATCGTATAACAGGAATAATTGCAACCAGTGTGAAGGTAATGGTATGTTCTACGTTCCGGGCAACCTAGGCTTCACTCTAGGGCGGTGCTCCACCAGATCAAATAGTTACGGGCTAAGAAGTCAACGCCTGAAGCATAAATTACAATATAAGTACAACAGCTTTTCCATCGTATATAATGTATATTTGCAAACAGTGTGGAAGTAATGGTCATTTCTACGTTCCGGTCAACCTCGGCTGCACGCTAGGGTGTTGCTCCACCAGATGGAATAGCTAGGGCCTTAGAAGTCAACGCCCGAAGCATAAAATGCAAAATAAATAGAACAGTTTTTTAATAGTATAAAACGAATAACTGCAACCAGTGTGAAAGTACTGGTCATTTCTACGTTCCGGGCAACCTAGGCTTCACCCTAGGCCGTCGTTCCACCAGATGGAATAGTTAGGGCCTTAGAAGTCAACGCCAGAAGCATAAACTACAAAATAAATACAACAGTCTTTCCATCGTATAAAACGAATAATTGCAACCTGTGTGATGGTTATGGACATATCTACGTTCCAGGCAATCTAGGCTTCACTGTAGGGCGTTGCTCCACCAAATCGAATAGTTAGGGCCTTAGAAGTCAACGCCCGAAGCATAAATTACAATATAAGTACAACAGCTTTTCCATCCTATATAATGTATATTTGCAAACAGTGTGGAAGTAATGGACATTTCTACGTTCCGGTCAACCCAGACTTCAGGCTAGGGTGTTGCTCCACCAGATGGAATAGCTAGGGCCTTAGAAGTCAACGCCCGAAGCATAAAATGCAAAATAAATAGAACAGTTTTTCCATTGTATAAAACGAATAACTGCAACCAGCGTGAAAGTACTGGTCATTTCCACGTTCCGGGCAACCTAGGCTTCACCCTAGGCCGTCGTTCCACCAGATGGAATAGTTAGGGCCTTAGAAGTCAACGCCAGAACCATAAACTACAAAATAAATACAACAGTCTTTCCATCGTATAAAACGAATAATTGCAACCTGTGTGATGGTTATGGTCATATCTACGTTCCGGGCAACCTAGGATTCGCTCTAGGGCGTTGCTCCACCAGAGGGAATAGCTAGGGACTTAGAATTCAGCGCCAGAAGGATAAAATACAATATAAGTACAACTGTTTTTCCATCGTATAAAATGAATAATTGCAAACGTTGTGAAAGTAATGGTCATTTCTACGTTCCGGGCAACCTACGCTTCACTCTAGGGCGTTGCTCCACCAGATCGAATAGTAAGGTCCATAGAAGTCAACGCCAGAAGCATAAAATACGATAAAGATGCAACAGCTTTCAATCGTATAACCGGAATAACTGCAAACAGTTCGAAATACTGGTCATTCCTACGTTCCGGGTAACCTAGGTTTCACTCTAGGGCGCTGCTCCACCAGATCGTGTAGCTAGGGACTTAGAATTCAACGCCAGAAGAATAAAATGCAATATAAGTACAACTGTTTTTCCATCGTATCAAATGAATAATTGCAAACATTGTGAAAGTAATGGTCATTTCTACGTTCCGGGCATCCTAGGCGTCACTCTAGGGCGTTGCTCCACCACATCTAATCGCTACGGCCTTAGAAGTCAACGCCAGAAGCATAAAATACAATATAAATACAACAGCTTTTACATCGTATAAAATGAATAATTGCTGCCAGTGTGAAAGGTATGGTCATTTCTACGTTCTGGGCAACCTAGGCTTCACTGTAGAGTGATGCTCCACCAGATCGAATAGGTAGGGCCATAGAAGTCAACACCCGAAGCATAAAATACCATATAAATACAACAGCTTTTCCATCGTATATAATGTGTATTTGCAAACAGAGTGAAAGTAATGGACATTTCTACGTTCCGGGCAACCTAGGCTTCACTCTAGGGCGTTGCTCCACCAGATCGAATAGCTAGGGACTTAGAATTCAATGCCTGAAGCATAAAATGCAATATAAATATAACAGCTTTTCAATCGTATAAAACGAATAATTGCAACCAGTGTGATAGTTATGGTCATTTCTACGTTTCGGGCAACCTTGGCTTCACACAAGGGCGTTGTTCCACCAGATCGAATAGTTAGGGCCTAAGAAGTAAACGCCAGAAGCATAAAATGCAATAAAAATACAACAGCTTTTCCATCGTATAAAACGAATAATTGCTACCAGTGCGAAAGTTATGGTCATTTCTACGTTCCGGGCAAACTAGGCTTCACCCTAGGGCGTGTTCCACCAGATCGAATAGTTAGGGCCTTAGAAGTCAACGCCAGAAGAATAAAATACAATATAAATACAACAGCTTTTACATCGTATAAAATGAATAATTGCTACCAGTGTGAAAGGTATGGTCATTTCTACGTTCTGGGCAACCTAGGCTTCACTCTAGGGCGGTGCTCCACCAGATCAAATAGTTACGGGCTAAGAAGTCAACGCCTGAAGCATAAATTACAATATAAGTACAACAGCTTTTCCATCGTATATAATGTATATTTGCAAACAGTGTGGAAGTAATGGTCATTTCTACGTTCCGGTCAACCTCGGCTGCACGCTAGGGTGTTGCTCCACCAGATGGAATAGCTAGGGCCTTAGAAGTCAACGCCCGAAGCATAAAATGCAAAATAAATAGAACAGTTTTTTAATAGTATAAAACGAATAACTGCAACCAGTGTGAAAGTACTGGTCATTTCTACGTTCCGGGCAACCTAGGCTTCACCCTAGGCCGTCGTTCCACCAGATGGAATAGTTAGGGCCTTAGAAGTCAACGCCAGAAGCATAAACTACAAAATAAATACTACAGTCTTTCCATCGTATAAAACGAATAATTGCAACCTGTGTGATGGTTATGGACATATCTACGTTCCAGGCAATCTAGGCTTCACTGTAGGGCGTTGCTCCACCAAATCGAATAGTTAGGGCCTTAGAAGTCAACGCCCGAAGCATAAATTACAATATAAGTACAACAGCTTTTCCATCCTATATAATGTATATTTGCAAACAGTGTGGAAGTAATGGACATTTCTACGTTCCGGTCAACCCAGACTTCAGGCTAGGGTGTTGCTCCACCAGATGGAATAGCTAGGGCCTTAGAAGTCAACGCCCGAAGCATAAAATGCAAAATAAATAGAACAGTTTTTCCATTGTATAAAACGAATAACTGCAACCAGCGTGAAAGTACTGGTCATTTCCACGTTCCGGGCAACCTAGGCTTCACCCTAGGCCGTCGTTCCACCAGATGGAATAGTTAGGGCCTTAGAAGTCAACGCCAGAACCATAAACTACAAAATAAATACAACAGTCTTTCCATCGTATAAAACGAATAATTGCAACCTGTGTGATGGTTATGGTCATATCTACGTTCCGGGCAACCTAGGATTCGCTCTAGGGCGTTGCTCGACCAGAGGGAATAGCTAGGGACTTAGAATTCTGCGCCAGAAGGATAAAATACAATATAAGTACAACTGTTTTTCCATCGTATAAAATGAATAATTGCAAACGTTGTGAAAGTAATGGTCATTTCTACGTTCCGGGCAACCTACGCTTCACTCTAGGGCGTTGCTCCACCAGATCGAATAGTAAGGTCCATAGAAGTCAACGCCAGAAGCATAAAATACGATAAAGATGCAACAGCTTTCAATCGTATAACCGGAATAACTGCAAACAGTTCGAAATACTGGTCATTCCTACGTTCCGGGTAACCTAGGTTTCACTCTAGGGCGCTGCTCCACCAGATCGTGTAGCTAGGGACTTAGAATTCAACGCCAGAAGAATAAAATGCAATATAAGTACAACTGTTTTTCCATCGTATCAAATGAATAATTGCAAACATTGTGAAAGTAATGGTCATTTCTACGTTCCGGGCATCCTAGGCGTCACTCTAGGGCGTTGCTCCACCACATCTAATCGCTACGGCCTTAGAAGTCAACGCCAGAAGCATAAAATACAATATAAATACAACAGCTTTTACATCGTATAAAATGAATAATTGCTACCAGTGTGAAAGGTATGGTCATTTCTACGTTCTGGGCAACCTAGGCTTCACTGTAGAGTGATGCTCCACCAGATCGAATAGGTAGGGCCATAGAAGTCAACACCCGAAGCATAAAATACCATATAAATACAACAGCTTTTCCATCGTATATAATGTGTATTTGCAAACAGAGTGAAAGTAATGGACATTTCTACGTTCCGGGCAACCTAGGCTTCACTCTAGGGCGTTGCTCCACCAGATCGAATAGCTAGGGACTTAGAATTCAATGCCTGAAGCATAAAATGCAATATAAATATAACAGCTTTTCAATCGTATAAAACGAATAATTGCAACCAGTGTGATAGTTATGGTCATTTCTACGTTTCGGGCAACCTTGGCTTCACACAAGGGCGTTGTTCCACCAGATCGAATAGTTAGGGCCTAAGAAGTAAACGCCAGAAGCATAAAATGCAATAAAAATACAACAGCTTTTCCATCGTATAAAACGAATAATTGCTACCAGTGCGAAAGTTATGGTCATTTCTACGTTCCGGGCAAACTAGGCTTCACCCTAGGGCGTGTTCCACCAGATCGAATAGTTAGGGCCTTAGAAGTCAACGCCAGAAGAATAAAATACAATATAAATACAACAGCTTTTACATCGTATAAAATGAATAATTGCTACCAGTGTGAAAGGTATGGTCATTTCTACGTTCTGGGCAACCTAGGCTTCACTGTAGAGTGATGCTCCACCAGATCGAATAGGTAGGGCCATAGAAGTCAACACCCGAAGCATAAAATACCATATAAATACAACAGCTTTTCCATCGTATATAATGTATATTTGCAAACAGTGTGGAAGTAATAGTCATTTCTACGTTCCGGGCAACCTAGGCTTCTCGCTAGGGTGTTGCTCCACCAGATGGAATAGCTAGGGCCATAGAAGTCAACGCCAGAAGCATAAAATACGAAATAAATACAACAGCTTTTCCATCGTATGAAACGAATAATGGCAACCAGTGTGAAAGTTATGGTCATTTCTACGTTCCGGGCAAC
The DNA here is from genome assembly GCF_051401765.1 of Calliopsis andreniformis. NCBI lineage: Eukaryota > Metazoa > Arthropoda > Insecta > Hymenoptera > Andrenidae > Calliopsis > Calliopsis andreniformis. The sequence goes on along the minus strand of NW_027480424.1, from coordinate 21,159,920 downwards.
CTAGGCTTCACCCTAGTGCGTTTCTACACCAGATCGAATAGTTAGGGCCTTAGAAGTCATCGCCTGAAGCATACAATACAGTAAAAATACAACAGTTTTACCATCGTATAACAGGAATAATTGCAACCAGTGTGAAAGTGATGGTCATTTCTGCGATCCGGGTAACCCAGGCTTCACTCTTGGACGTTGCCCCACCAGATCGAATAGCTAGGACCTTAGAATTCAAATACAGAAGCAGAAAATACAATAAAAATGCAACAGTTCTTCAATCGTATAGCATGAATAATTGCAGCCAGTGTGAAAGTAACGATCATTTCGACGTTTCGGGCATCCTAGACTTAACTCTGAGGCATTGCTCCACCAGGTCGAAGTGTTAGGGCCTTGGAATTCAACGCCAGAAGCATAAACTACAAAATAAATACAACAGTCTTTCAATCGTATAAAACGGGTAATTGCAACCTGTGTGAAGGTTATGGTCATATATACGTTCTGGACAAACTAGGCTTCACTGTAGGGTGTTGCTCCACCAGATCGAGTAGTTACGGCCTAAGAAGTTAACGCCAGAAGCATAAAATACGATAAAGATGCAACAGTTTTTCCATCGTATAAAACGAATAATTGCAATCAGTGTGAAAGTTATGGTCATTTCCACATTCCGAGCAACCTAGGCTTCACTCTAGGGCGTTGCTCCACCAGATCGAATAGTTAGGTCCTTAGAAGTCAACGCCAGAAGCATAAAATACGATATAAATACAACAGCTTTTCCATCGTATAAAACGAATAATTGCAACCGGTGTGAAAGTTATGGTCATTGCTACGTTCCGCGCAACCTACCCTTCACCATAGGGCGTTGCTCCACCAGGTCGAATAGTCACGGCCTTAGAAGTCAGCGCCAGAAGCATAAAATACAATAAAGATTCAACAGTTATTCCATCGTATAAAATGAATAGTTTCAAACATTGTAAAAGTAATGGTCATTTCTACGTTCCGGGAAACCTAGGCGTCACTCTAGGGCGTTGCTCCACCACATCTAATAGCTACGGCCTTAGAAGTCAACGCCAGATGCATAAAATACAAAATAAATACAACAGCTTTTCCATCGTACAAAATGAATAATAGCAAACAGTGTGAATGTAATTGTCATTTCTACGTTCCGGGCAACTTAGGCTTCACGCTAGGTCGTTGCTCCACCTGATCAAATAGCTAGCGACTTAGAATTAAACGCCAGAAGCATAGAATACAATAAAAATACAACAGTTTTTCCATCGTATAACAGGAATAATTGCAACCAGTGTGAATGTAATGGTCATTTCTACGTTCCGAGCAACCTAGGCTTCACTCTAGGGCGTTGCTCCACCAGACTGAATAGTTAGGGCCTTAGAAGTCATCGCCCGAAGCATAAAATGCAATAAAAATACAACAGTTTTTCCATCGTATAACAGGATTAATTGCAACCAGTGTGAAAGTGATGGTCATTTCTACGTTCCGGGCAACCTAGGCTTCACTCTAGGGCGCTGCTCCACCAGATCGAACAGTTAGGTCCTTAGAAGTCAACGCCCGAAGCATAAAATGCAAAATAAATAGAACAGTTTTTCCATTGTATAAAACGAATAACTGCAACCAGTGTGAAAGTACTGGTCATTTCTGCGTTCCGGGTAACCTAGGCTTCACCCTAGGGCGTCGTTCCACCAGATGGAATAGTTAGGGCCTTAGAAGTCAACACCAGAAGCATAAACTACAAAATAAATACAACAGTCTTTCCATCATATAAAACGAATAGTTGCAACCTGTGTGATGGTTATGGACATATCTACGTTCCGGGCAATCTAGGCTTCACTGTAGGGCGTTGGTCCACCAAATCGAATAGTTAGGGCCTTAGAAGTCAACGCCCAAAGCATAAAATACAATATATGTACAACAGTTTTTCCATCGTATAAAATGAATGATTGCGAACATTGTGAAAGTAATGGTCATTTCTACGTGCCTGGCAACCTACGCGTCACTCTAGGGAGTTGCTGCTCCACATCTGATAGCTACGGCCTTAGAAGCTAACGCCGGAAGCATAAAATACAAAATAAATACAACAGCTTTGCCACCGTACAAAATGAATAATTGCAAACAGTGTGAAGGTAATGGTCATTTCTACGTTCCGAGCAACCTAGGCTTCACTCTAGGGCGTTGCTCCACCAGATCGAATAGTTAGGGCCTAAGAAGTGAACGCCAGAAGCATAAAATGCAATAAAAATACAACAGCTTTTCCATCGTATAAAACGAATAATTGCTACCAGTGTGAAAGTTATGGTCATTTCTACGTTCCGGGCAAACTAGGCTTCACCCTAGGGCGTTGTTCCACCAGATCGAATAGTTAGGGCCTTAGAAGTCAACGCCAGAAGCATAAAATACGATATAAATACAACAGCTTTGCCATCGTATAAAACGAATAATGGCAACCAGTGTGAAAGTTATGGTCATTTCTACGTTCCGGGCAACCTAGGCTTCACCCTAGTGCGTTTCTACACCAGATCGAATAGTTAGGGCCTTAGAAGTCATCGCCTGAAGCATACAATACAATAAAAATACAACAGTTTTACCATCGTATAACAGGAATAATTGCAACCAGTGTGAAAGTGATGGTCATTTCTGCGATCCGGGTAACCCAGGCTTCACTCTTGGACGTTGCCCCACCAGATCGAATAGCTAGGACCTTAGAATTCAAATACAGAAGCAGAAAATACAATAAAAATGCAACAGTTCTTCAATCGTATAGCATGAATAATTGCAGCCAGTGTGAAAGTAACGATCATTTCGACGTTTCGGGCATCCTAGACTTAACTCTGAGGCATTGCTCCACCAGGTCGAAGTGTTAGGGCCTTGGAATTCAACGCCAGAAGCATAAACTACAAAATAAATACAACAGTCTTTCAATCGTATAAAACGGGTAATTGCAACCTGTGTGAAGGTTATGGTCATATCTACGTTCTGGACAAACTGCGCTTCACTGTAGGGTGTTGCTCCACCAGATCGAGTAGTTACGGCCTAAGAAGTCAACGCCAGAAGCATAAAATACCATAAAGATGCCACAGTTTTTCCATCGTATAAAACGAATAATTGCAATCAGTGTGAAAGTTATGGTCATTTCCACATTCCGAGCAACCTAGGCTTCACTCTAGGGCGTTGCTCCACCAGATCGAATAGTTAGGTCCTTAGAAGTCAACGCCAGAAGCATAAAATACGATATAAATACAACAGCTTTTCCATCGTATAAAACGAATAATTGCAACCAGTGTGAAAGTTATGGTCATTGCTACGTTCGGCGCAACCTACCCTTCACCATAGGGCGTTGCTCCACCAGATCGAATAGTCACGGCCTTAGAAGTCAGCGCCAGAAGCATAAAATACAATAAAGATGCAACAGTTATTCCAACGTATAAAATGAATAGTTGCAAACATTGTAAAAGTAATGGTCATTTCTACGTTCCGGGAATCCTAGGCGTCACTCTAGGGCGTTGCTCCACCACATCTAATAGCTACAGCCTTAGAAGTCAACGCCAGATGCATAAAATACAAAATAAATACAACTGCTTTTCCATCGTACAAAATGAATAATAGCAAACAGTGTGAAAGTAATTGTCATTTCTACGTTCCGGGCAACTTAGGCTTCACGCTAGGTCGTTGCTCCACCTGACCAAATAGCTAGCGACTTAGAATTAAACGCCAGAAGCATAGAATACAATAAAAATACAACAGTTTTTCCATCGTATAACAGGAATAATTGCAACCAGTGTGAATGTAATGGTCATTTCTACGTTCCGAGCAACCTAGGCTTCACTCTAGGGCGTTGCTGCACCAGACTGAATAGTTAGGGCCTTAGAAGACATCGCCCGAAGCATAAAATGCAATAAAAATACAACAGTTTTTCCATCGTATAACAGGATTAATTGCAACCAGTTTGAAAGTGATGGTCATTTCTACGTTCCGGGCAACCTAGGCTTCACTCTAGGGCGTTGCTCCACTAGATCGAATAGCTAGGGGCTTAGAAGTCAACGCCAGAGGCATAAAATACAATATAAATACAACAACTTTTCCATCGTAAAAAACGAATAATTGCAACCAGTGTGAAAGTTATGGTTATTTCTACATTCCGAGCAACCTAGGCTTCACTCTAGGGCGCTGCTCCACCAGATCGAATAGTTAGGTCCTTAGAAGTCAACGCCCGAAGCATAAAATGCAAAATAAATAGAACAGTTTTTCCATTGTATAAAACGAATAACTGCAACCAGTGTGAAAGTACTGGTCATTTCTACGTTCCGGGTAACCTATGTTTCACTCTAGGGAGTTGCTCCAACAGATCGAATAGCTAGGGACTTAGAATTTAACGCCAGGAGGATGAAATACAATATAAGTACAACAGTTTTTCCATTGTATAAAATGAATAATTGCAGACATTGTGAAAGTAATGGTCACTTCTACGTTCCGGTCAACCTAGGCGTCACTCTAGGGCGCTGCTCCACCAAGTCTAATATCAACGGCCTTAGAAGTCAACGCCAGGAGGATAAAATACAATATAAATGCAACAGCTTTTCCATCGTATAAAACGAATAATAGCAACCAGTGTGAAAGTTGTGGTCATTTCTACGTTCCGGTCAACCTAGGCTTCAGTCTAGGACGTTGCTCCACCAGATGGAATAGTTAGGGCCTATGATGTCAACGCCAGAAGCATAAAATGCAAAATAAATAGAACAGTTTTTTAATAGTATAAAACGAATAACTGCAACCAGTGTGAAAGTACTGGTCATTTCTACGTTCCGGGCAACCTAGGCTTCACCCTAGGCCGTCGTTCCACCAGATGGAATAGTTAGGGCCTTAGAAGTCAACGCCAGAAGCATAAAGTACAATTTAAGTACAACAGCTTTTCCATCGTATATAATGTATATTTGCAAACAGTGTGGAAGTAATGGTCATTTCTACGTTCCGGTCAACCTAAACTTCAGGCTAGGGTGTTGCTCCACCAGATGGAATAGCTAGGGCCTCAGAAGTCAACGCCCGAAGCATAAAATGCAAAATAAATAGAACAGTTTTTCCATTGTATAAAACGAATAACTGCAACCAGTGTGAAAGTACTGGTCATTTCCACGTTCCGGGCAACCTAGGCTTCACCCTAGGCCGTCGTTCCACCAGATGGAATAGTTAGGGCCTTAGAAGTCAACGCCAGAACCATAAACTACAAAATAAATACAACAGTCTTTCCATCGTATAAAACGAATAATTGCAACCTGTGTGATGGTTATGGTCATATCTACGTTCCGGGCAATCTAGGCTTCACTGTAGGGCGTTGCTCCACCAAATCGAATAGTTAGGGCCTTAGAAGTCAACGCCCGAAGCATAAAATACAATATAAGTACAACAGTTTTTCCATCGTATAAAATGAATGATTGCGAACATTGTGAAAGTAATGGTCACTTCTACGTGCCTGGCAACCTACGCGTCACTCTAGGGCGTTGCTGCTCGACATCTGATAGCTACGGCCTTAGAAGCTAACGCCGGAAGCATAAAATACAATATAAATACAACAGCTTTTCCATCGTATAAAACGAATAATGGTAACCAGTGTGAAAGTTGTGGTCATTTCTACGACCCGGTCAACCTAGGCTTCACTGTAGGACGTTGCTCCACCACATGGAATAGTTAGGGCCTATGAAGTCAACGCCAGAAGCATAAAATACAATAAAGGTGCAACAGTTTTTCCATCGTATAACAGGAATAATTGCAACCAGTGTGAAGGTAATGGTATGTTCTACGTTCCGGGCTACCTAGGCTTCACTCTAGGGCGGTGCACCACCAGATCAAATAGTTACGGCCTAAGAGGTCAACGCCTGAAGCATAAATTACTATATAAGTAAAACAGCTTTTCCATCGTATATAATGTATATTTGCAAACAGTGTGGTAGTAATGGTCATTTCTACGTTCCGGTCAACCTCGGCTTCACGCTAGGGTGTTGCTCCACCAGATGGAATAGCTAGGGCCTTAGAAGTCAACGCCCGAAGCATAAAATGCAAAATAAATAGAACAGTTTTTTAATAGTATAAAACGAATAACTGCAACCAGTGTGAAAGTACTGGTCATTTCCACGTTCCGGGCAACCTAGGCTTCACCCTAGGCCGTCGTTCCACCAGATGGATTAGTTAGGGCCTTAGAAGTCAACGCCAGAAGCATAAACTACAAAATAAATACAACAGTCTTTCCATCGTATAAAACGAATAATTGCAACCTGTGTGATGGTTATGGTCATATCTACGTTCCGGGCAATCTAGGCTTCACTGTAGGGCGTTGCTCCACCAAATCGAATAGTTAGGGCCTTAGAAGCCAACGCCCGAAGCATAAAATACAATATAAGCACAACAGTTTTTCCATCGTATAAAATGAATGATTGCGAACATTGTGAAAGTAATGGTCACTTCTACGTGCCTGGCAACCTACGCGTCACTCTAGGGCGTTGCTGCTCGACATCTGATAGCTACGGCCTTAGAAGCTAACGCCGGAAGCATAAAATACAATATAAATATAACAGCTTTTGCATCGTATAAAACGAATAATAGCAACCAGTGTGAAAGTTATGGTCATTTCTACGTTCCGGGCAACCTAGGCTTCACTCTAAGGCGTTGCTCGACCAGATCGAAAAGCTACGGCCTTAGAAGTCAACGCCCGAAGCATAAAATACAAAATAAATAGAACAGTTTTTCCATCGTATAAAACGAATAATTGCTACCAGTGTGAAAGTTATGGTCATTAATACGTTCCGCGCAACCGAGGCTTCACCCAAGGGCGTTGTTCCACCAGATGGAATAGTTAGGGCCTAAGAAGTCAACGCCAGAAGCATAAAATGGAATATAAATATAACAGCTTTTCCATCGTATAAAACGAATAATAGCAACCAGTGTGAAAGTTATGGTCATTTCTACGTTCCGGTCAACCTAGGCTTCACTCTAGGACGTTGCTCCACCAGATCGAGTAGTTAGGGCCTAAGAAGTCAACGCCAGAAGCATAAAATACAATAAAGGTGCAACAGTTTTTCCATCGTATAACAGAAATAATTGCAACAGTTGTGAAGGTGATGGTATGTTCTACGTTCCGGGCAACGTAGGCTTCACCCTAGGGCTGTGCTTCACCAAATCAAATAGTTAGGGCCTAAGAAGTCAACGCCAGAAGCATAACTTACAATACAAGTACAACAGCTTTTCCATCGTATATAATGTATATTTGCAAACAGTGTTAAGGTAATGGTCATTTCTACGTTCCGGGCAACCTAGGCTTCACTCTAGGGCGTTGCTCCACCACATCGAATAGTTAGGGACTTAGAATTCAGCGCCAGAAGGATAAAATACAATATAAATATAACAGCTTTTCAATCGTATAAAACGAATAATTGCAACCAGTGTGAAGTTATGGTCATTTCTACGTTCCGGGCAACCTTGGCTTCACACAAGGGCGTTGTTCCACCAGATCGGATAGTTAGGGCCTAACAAGTGAACGCCAGAAGCATAAAATGCAATAAAAATACAACAGCTTTTCCATCCCATAAAACGAATAATTGCAACCAGTGTGAAAGTTGTGGACATTTATACATTCCGAGCAACCTAGTGTGCACTCTAGGGAGTTGCTCCACCAGATCGAATAGTTAGGGCCTTAGGAGTCAACGCCAGAAGCATAAAATACGATATAAATACAACAGCTTTTCCATCGTATAAAACGAATAATTGCTACCAGTGTGAAAGTTATGGTCATTTCTACGTTCCGGGCAACCTAGGCTTCAGCCTAGGGCGTTGTTCCACCAGATGGAATAGTTAGGGCCTAAGACGTCAACGCAAGAAGCATAAAATACGATATAAATACAACAGCTTTTCAATCGTATAAAACGGATAATTGCTACCAGTGTGAAAGTTATGGTCATTTCTACGTTCCGGGCAACCTAGGCTTCACCCTAGGGCGTTGTTCCACCAGATCGAATAGTTAGGGCCTAGGAAGTGAACGCCAGAAGCAAAAAATACATTATAAATACAGCAGTTTTTCCATCATATAAAACGAATAATTGCAACCAGGATGAATTTACGGTCATTTCTACTTTCTGGGCAACCTAGGCTTCACCCTAGGGCGTTGCTCCCACAGATTGAATAGTTAGGGCCTTAGAAGTCAATGCCCGAAGAATAAAATGCAATAATATTACAACAGTTCTTCCATTATATTACAGGAATAATTGCAACCAGTTTGAATGTGATGGTCATTTCTACGTTCCGGGCAACCTAGGCGTCACTCTAGGGCGTTGCTCCACCACATCTAATAGCTACGGCCTTAGAAGTCAACGCCAGAAGAATACAATACAATAAAGATGCAACAGCTTTTCCATCGTATAAAACGAATGATTGCAACCAGTGTGAAAGTTATGGTCATTTCTACTTTCCGGGCAACCTAGGCTTCACCCTAGGGCGTTGCTCCAACAGATTGAATGGTTAGGACCATAGACGTCAATGCCCGAAGCTTAAAATGCAATAAAAATACAACAGTTTTTCCATCATATAACAGGAATAATAGCAACCAGTTTGAAAGTGATGGTCACTTCTTCGTTCCGGGCAACTTAGGCTTCGCTCTAGGGCGTTGTTCCACCATATCGAATAGCTAGGGCCTTAAAAGTCAACGCCCGAAGCATAAAATACAAAATAAATAGAACAGTTTTTCCATCGTATAAAACGAATAATTGCTACCAGAGTGAAAGTTATGGTCATTTCTACGTTCCGGGCAACCCAGGCTTCACCCTAGGGCGTTGTTCCACCAGATGGAATAGTTAGGGCCTATGAAGTCAACGCCAGAAGCATAAAATACGATATAAATACAACAGCTTTTCCATCGTATAAAACGAATAATTGCAACCAGTGTGGAAGTTATGGTCATTTCTACGTTCCGGCAACCTAGGCTTCACTCTAGGGCGTTGCTCGACCAGATCGAATAGCTAGGGCCTTAGAAGTCAACGCTCGAAGCATAAAATTAAAAATAAATAGAACAGTTTTTCCATCGTATAAAACGAGTAATTGCTACCAGTGTGAAAGTTATGGTCATGGCTACGTTCCGCGCAAGCTAGGCTTCACCCAAGGGCGTTGTTCCACCAGATGGAATAGTTAGGGCCTAAGAGGTCAACGCCAGAAGCATAAAATACGATATAAATACAACAGCTTTTCCATCGTATAAGACGAATAATTGCAACCAGTGTGAGTGTAATTGTCATTTCTACGTTCCGGGCAACCTAGGCTTCACTCTCGGGCGTTGCTCCACCAAATCGAATAGCTAGGGCCTTAGAAGACAACGCCAGAACCATAAAATACAATAAAGATGCAGAAGTTTTTCCACCGTATAACAGGAATAACTGCAAACACTGTGAAAGTAATGGTCATTTGCATGTTCCGGGAAACCTAGTCTTCACTCCAGGGCGTTGTTCCACTAGATCGAATAGTTAGGGCCTAAGAAGTCGACGCCAGAAGAATAAAATACAGTATAAGTACAAAAGCTTTTCCATCGTATAAAATGAATAATTGCAAACATTGTGAAAGTAATGGTCATTTCTACGTTCCGGGCAACCTAGGCGTCACTCTAGGGCGTTGCTCCACCACATCTAATAGCTACGGCCCTAGAAGTCAACCCCAGATGAATAACATACAATAAAGATGCAACAGCTTTTCCATCGTATAAAACGAATAATTGCAACCAGTGTGAATGTTATGGTCATTTCTACTTTCCGGGCATCCTAGGCTTCACCCTAGGACGTTGTTCCACCAGATCGAACAGTTAGGGCCTAAGAAGTCAACGCCAGAAGCATAAAATACAATATAAATATAACAGTCTTTCCATCGTATAAAACGAATGATAGCAACCAGTGTGAAAGTTATGGTAAGTTCTACGTTCCGGGCAACCTAGGCTTCACTCTAGGGCGTTGCGCCACCAGATCGAATAGTTAGGGCCTTAGAAGTCAACGCCCGAAGAACAAAATACAAAATAACTAAAACAGTTTTTCCATCGTATAAAACGAATAATTGCTACCAGTGTGAAAGTTATGGTCATTGCTACGTGCCGCGCAAGCTAGGCTTCACCCAAGGGCGTTGTTCCACCAGATGAAATAGTTAGGGCCTAATAAGTCAACGCCAGAAGCATACAATACGATATAAATACAACAGGTTTTCCATCGTATAAGACGAATAATTGCAACCAGTGTGAATGTAATGGTCATTTCTACGTTCCGGGCAAGCTAGGCATCACTCTCGGGCGTTGCTCCACCAAATCGAATAGCTATGGCCTTAGAAGTCAACGCCAGAAGAATAAAATACAATAAAGATGCAAATGTTTTTCCACCGTATAACAGGAATAACTGCAAACAGTGTGAATGTAATGGTCATCTCTACGTTCCGGGCAACGTAGGTTTCACTCTACGGCGTTGATCCGCCAGAGGGAATAGTTAGGTCCTAAGAATTCAACGCCAGAATGATAAAATACAATATAAGTACAACAGTTATTCCATCGTATAAAATGCGTAGTTGCAAACATTGTGAAAGTAATGGTCATTTCTACGTTCCGGGCAGCCTAGGCTACACTCTAGGGCGTTGCTCCACCTGATCGAATAGTTAGGGCCTTAGAAGTCAACGCCAGAAGCATAAAATGCAATAAAGATGCAACAGTTTTTCCATCGTATAACAGGAATAACTGCAAACAGTGTGAAAGTACTGGTCATTTCTACGGTCCGGGTAACCTAGGTTTCACTCTAGGGCGATGCTCCACCAGATCGAATAGCTAGGGACTTAGAATTCAACGCCATAAGGATAAAATACAATATAAGTACAACAGTTTTTCCATCGTATAAAATGATTAACTGCAACCAGTGTGAAAGTAATGGTCATTTCTACATTCCGAGCAACCTAGGCGTCACCCTAGGGCGTTGCTCCACAAGATCGAATAGTTAGGTCCTTAGACGTCAACGCCAGAAGCATAAAGTACGATATAAATACAACTGTTTGTCCATCGTATAACAGGAATAATTGGAACCAGTGTGAAAGTAATGGTCATTTCAACGTTCCGGGCAACGTAGGTTTCACTCTAGGGCGCTGATCCACCAGAGGGAATAGTTAGGGCCTAGGAAGTCAACGCCAGAAGCGTAAAATGCAATATAAATACAACAGCTTTTCAATCGTATAAAACGAATAATTGCAACCAGTGTGAAAGTTATTTACATTTCTACGTTCCGGGCAACCTAGGCGTCACTCTATGGCGTTGGTCCACCACATCTAATAGCTACGGCCTTAGAAGTCGTCGCCAGAAGCATAAAACACGATATAAATACAACAGTTTTTCCATCGTATAAAACGAATAATCGCAACCAGTGTGATAGTAATGGTCATTTCTACGTTCCGAGTAACCTAGGCGTCACCCTAGGGCGTTGCTCCACCAGATCGAATAGCTAGGGACTTAGAATTCAACGCCAGAAGGATAAAATACAATATAAGTACAACAGTTATTCCATCGTATAAAATGAGTAGTTGCAAACATTGTGAAAGTAATGGTCATTTCTACGTTCCGCGCAACCTAGGCGGAACTCTAGGGCGTTATTCCAGCACATCTAATAGCTACGGCCTTAGAAGTCAATGCCACAAGCATAAAAAGAATAAAGATACAACAGTTTCTCCATCGTAAAACAGGAATAATTGCAACCAGGGTGAAGGTAATGGTCATTTCTACGTTCCGGGCAACGTAGGTCTCACTCTAGGGCGTTGTTCCACCAGATCGAATAGTTAGGGCCTAAGACGTCAACGCCAGAAGCATACAATACGATATAAATGCAACAGCTTTTCCATCGTATAAAACGAATAATTGCAACCAGTGTGAATGTAATGGTCATTTCTACGTTCCGGGCAACCTGGGCTTCACCCTAGGGCGTTGTTCCACCAGATCGAATAGTTAGGGCCCTAGAAGTCAATGCCCGAAGCATAAAATGCAATAGAAGTATAACAGTTTTTCCATCATATAACAGGAGTAATTGCATCCAGTTTGAAAGTGATGGTCACTTCTACGTTCCGGGCAACCTAGGCTTCACTCTAGGGCGTTGCTCCACCAGTTCGAATGGTTAGGGCCTTAGAAGTCAACGCCAGAAGCATAAAGTACTAAATAAATAAAACAGTTTTTCCATCGTATAAAACGAATAATTGCTACCAGTGTGAAAGTTATGGTCATTTCTACCTTCCGCGCAACCTAGGCTTCACCCGAGGGCGTTGTTCCACCAGGTGGAATAGTTAGGGCCTATGAAGTCAACGCCAGAAGAATAAAATACAGTATAAGTACAAAAGCTTTTCCATCGTATAAAATGAATAATTGCAAACATTGTGAAAGTAATGGTCATTTCTACGTTCCGGGCAACCTAGGCGTCACCCTAGGACGTTGTTCCACCAGATCGAACAGTTAGGGCCTAAGAAGTCAACGCCAGAAGCATAAAATACAATATAAATATAACAGTCTTTCCATCGTATAAAACGAATGATAGCAACCAGTGTGAAAGTTATGGTCATTTCCATGTTCCGGGAAACCTAGTCTTCACTCTAGGGCGTTGTTCCACTAGATCGAATAGTTAGGGCCTAAGAAGTCGACGCCAGAAGAATAAAATACAGTATAAGTACAAAAGCTTTTCCATCGTATTAAATGAATAATTGCAAACATTGTGAAAGTAATGGTCATTTCTACGTTCCGGGCAACCTAGGCGTCACTCTAGGGCGTTGCTCCACCACATCTAATAGCTACGGCCCTAGAAGTCAACCCCAGATGAATAACATACAATAAAGATGCAACAGCTTTTCCATCGTATAAAACGAATAATTGCAACCAGTGTGAATGTTATGGTCATTTCTACTTTCCGGGTATCCTAGGCTTCACCCTAGGACGTTGTTCCACCAGATCGAACAGTTAGGGCCTAAGAAGTCAACGCCAGAAGCATAAAATACAATATAAATATAACAGTCTTTCCATCGTATAAAACGAATGATAGCAACCAGTGTGAAAGTTATGGTAAGTTCTACGTTCCGGGCAACCTAGGCTTCACTCTAGGGCGTTGCGCCACCAGATCGAGTAGTTAGGGCCTTAGAAGTCAACGCCCGAAGCACAAAATACAAAATAACTAAAACAGTTTTTCCATCGTATAAAACGAATAATTGCAACCAGTATGAAAGTTAACGTCATTTCTACTTTCCGGGCAACCTAGTCTTCACTCTAGGGCGTTGTTCCACCAGATCGAATAATTAGGGCCTAAGAAGTCAACGCCAGAAGAATAAAATACAATATAAGTACAAAAGCTTTTCCATCGTATAAAATGATTAATTGCAAACATTGTGAAAGTAATGGTCATTTCTACGTTCCGTGCAACCTAGGCGTCACTCTAGGGCGTTGCTCCACCACATCTAATAGCTACGGCCCTAGAAGTCAACCCCAGATGAATAAAATACAATAAAGATGCAACAGCTTTTCCATCGTATAAAACGAATAATTGCAACCAGTGTGAATGTTATGGTCATTTCTACTTTCCGGGCAACATAGGCTTCACTCAAGGGCGTTGCTCCACCAGATCGAATAGTTAGGGCCTTAGAAGTCAACCCCAGATGAATAAAATACAATAAAGATGCCACAGCTTTTCCATCGTATAAAGCGAATAATTGCAACCAGTGTGAAAGTTATGGTCATTTCTACGTTCCGTGCAACCTGGTCTTCACTCTAGGGCGTTGCCCCACCAGATCGAATAGTTAGGGCCTTAGAAGTCAACGCCCGAAGCATAAAATACAAAATAAATAAAACAGTTTTTCCATCGTATAAAACGAATAATTGCAACCAGTATGAAAGTTAACGTCATTTCTACTTTCCGGGCAACATAGGATTCACCCTTGGTCGTTGCACCAACAGATTGAATAGTTAGGGCCTTAGAAGTCAACGCCCGAAGCATAAAATACAGAATAAATAGAACAGATTTTTGCATCGTATAAAACGAATAATTGCTACCGGTGAGAAAGTTATGGTCATTTCTCCGTTCCGGGCAACCTAGGCTTCACTCTAGGGCGTTGCTCCACCAAATCAAATAGCTAGGGCCTTAGAAGTCAACTCCAGAAGCATAAAATACAATAAAGATGCAAAAGTTTTTCCATCGTATAACAGGAATAACTGCAAACAGTGCGAAAGTAATGGTCATTTCCATGTTCCGGGCAACCTAGTCTTCACTCTAGGGCGTTGTTCCGCCAGATCGAATAATTAGGGCTTTAGAAGTCAACGCCCGAAGCATAAAATACAAAATAAATAGAACTGTTTTTCCATCGTATAAAACGAATAATTGCAACCAGTGTGAAGGTAATGGTCTTTTCTACGTTCCGGGCAACCTAGGCTTCACTCTAGGGCGTTGCGCCACCAGATCGAATAGTTAGGGCCTTAGAAGTCAACGCCCGAAGCATAAAATACAAAATAAATAGAACAGTTTTTCCATCGTATAAAACGAATAATTGCCACCGGTGTGAAAGTTATGGTCATTTCTCCGTTCCGAGCAACCTAGGATTCACTCTAGGGCGTTGCTCCACCTTATCGAATAGCTACGGATTAAGAAGCCTACGCCTGAAGCATAAAATACAATAAAAGTACAACAGTGTTTCCATCATATAACAGGAATAATTGCAACCAGTTTGAAAGTGATGGCCAATTCTACGTTCGGGGCATCCTAGGCTTCTCTCTAGGGCGTTGCTCCACCATATCGAATAGTTAGCTCCTAAGAAGTGAACGCCAGAACCATAAAATGCAATAAAAATACAACAGTGTTTCCATCATATAACAGGAACAATTGCAACCAGTTTGAAAGTAATGGCCAATTCTACGTTCCGGGCCACCTAGTCTTCACTCTAGGGCGTTGTTCCACCAGATCGAATAATTAGGGCCTAAGAAGTCAACGCCAGAAGAATAAAATACAACATAAATACAACAGATTTTCCATCGTATATAATGTATATTTGCAAACAGTGTGAAAGTAATGGTCATTTCTATGTACCGGGCAACCTAGGCCCCACTCTCTGGCGTTGCTCCACCAAATCAAATAGCTAGGGCCTTAGAAGTCAACGCCAGAAGCATAAAATACGATATAAATACAACAGCTTTTCCATCGTATAAAACGAATAATTGCAACCAGTGTGGAAGTTATGGTCATTTCTACGTTCCGGGCAACCTAGGCTTCACTCTAGGGCGTTGCGCCACCAGATCGAATAGTTAGGGACTTAGAAGTCAACGCCCGAAGCATAAAATACAAAATAAATAAAACAGTTTTTCCATCGTATAAAATGAATAATTGCAACCAGTATGAAAGTTAACGTTATTTCTACTTTCCGGGCAGCATAGGCTTCACCCTTGGTCGTTGCACCAACAGATTGAATAGTTAGGACCTTAGAAGTCAACGCCCGAAGCACAGAACACAAAATAACTAAAACAGTCTTTCCATCGTATAAAATGAATAATTGCAACCAGTATGAAAGTTAACGTTATTTCTACTTTCCGGGCAGCATAGGCTTCACCCTTGGTCGTTGCACCAACAGATTGAATAGTTAGGACCTTAGAAGTCAACGCCCGAAGCACAGAACACAAAATAACTAAAACAGTCTTTCCATCGTATAAAACGAATAATTGCAACCAGTATGAAAGTTAACGTTATTTCTACTTTCCGGGCAACATAGGCTTCACCCTTGGGCGTTGCACCAACAGATTGTATAGTTAGGGCTTTAGAAGTCAACGCCCGAAGCATAAAATACAAAATAAATAGAACAGTTTTTCCATCGTATAAAACGAATAATTGCAACCAGTGTGAAGGTAATGGTCTTTTCTACGTTCCGGGCAACCTAGGCTTCACTCTAGGGCGGTGCTCCACCAGATCAAATAGATAGGGCCTAAGAAGTCAACGCCCGAAGCATAAAATACAACATAAATACAACAGATTTTCAATCGTATATAATGTATATTTGCAAACAGTGTGAAAGTAATGGTCATTTCCAGGTTCCGGGCCACCTAGTCTTCACTCTAGGGCGTTGTTCCACCAGATCGAATAATTAGGGCCTAAGAAGTCAACGCCAGAAGAATAAAATACAATATAAGCACAAAAGCTTTTCCATCGTATAAAATGAATAATTGCAAACATTATGAAAGTAATGGTCATTTCTACGTTCCGGGCAACCTAGGCGTCACTCTAGGGCGTTGCTCCACCACATCTAATAGCTACGGCCTTAGAAGTCAACCCCAGATGAATAAAATTCAATAAAGATGCCACAGATTTTCCAACGTATAAAACGAATAATTGCAACCAGTGTGAAAGTTATGGTCATTTCTACGTTGCGGGCAACCTAGGCTTCACTCTAGGGCGTTGCGCCACCAGATCGAATAGTTAGGGCCTTAGAAGTCAACGCCCGAAGCATAAAATACAAAATAAATAAAACAGTTTTTCCATCGTATAAAATGAATAATTGCAACCAGTATGAAAGTTAACGTTATTTCTACTTTCCGGGCAACATAGGCTTCACCCTTGGTCGTTGCACCAACAGATTGAATAGTTAGGACCTTATAAGTCAACGCCCGAAGCATAAAATACAAAATAAATAGAACAGTTTTTCCATCGTATAAAACGAATAATTGACACCGGTGTGAAAGTTATGGTCATTTCTCCGTTCCGAGCAACCTTGGCTTCACTCTAGGGCGTTGCTCCACCAAATCGAATAGCTAGGGCCTTAGAAGTCAACGCCAGAAGAATAAAATACAACATAAATACAACAGATTTTCCATCGTATATAATGTATATTTGCAAACAGTGTGAAAGTAATGGTCATTCCTATCTACCGGGCAACCTAGGCCCCACTCTCTGGCGTTGCTCCACCAAATCAAATAGCTAGGGCCTTAGAAGTCAACGCCAGAAGCATAAAATACGATATAAATACAACAGCTTTTCCATCGCATAAAACGAATAATTGCAACCAGTGTGGAAGTTATGGTCATTTCTACGTTCCGGGCAACCTAGGCTTCACTCTAGGGCGTAGCGCCACCAGATCGAATAGTTAGGGCCTTAGAAGTCAACGCCCGAAGCATAAAATACAAAATAAATAAAACAGTTTTTCCATCGTATAAAATGAATAATTGCAACCAGTATGAAAGTTAACGTTATTTCTACTTTCCGGGCAACATAGGCTTCACCCTTGGTCGTTGCACCAACAGATTGAATAGTTAGGGCCTTAGAAGTCAACGCCCGAAGCATAAAATACAAAATAAATAGAACAGTTTTTCCATTGTATCAAACGAATAATTGCTACCAGTGTGAACGTTATGGTCATTTCTACGTTCCGCGCAAGCTAGGCTTCACTCTAGTGCGTTGCTCCATCAGATCGAATAGTTAGGTCCTTAGAAGTCAACGCCAGAAGCATAAAATACGATATAAATACAACAGCTTTTCCATCGTATAAAACGAATAATTGCAACCAGTGTGAAAGTTATGGTCATTTCCATGTTCCGGGAAACCTAGTCTTCACTCTAGGGCGTTGTTCCACTAGATCGAATAGTTAGGGCCTAAGAAGTCGACGCCAGAAGAATAAAATACAGTATAAGTACAAAAGCTTTTCCATCGTATTAAATGAATAATTGCAAACATTGTGAAAGTAATGGTCATTTCTACGTTCCGGGCAACCTAGGCGTCACCCTAGGACGTTGTTCCACCAGATCGAACAGTTAGGGCCTAAGAAGTCAACGCCAGAAGCATAAAATACAATATAAATATAACAGTCTTTCCATCGTATAAAACGAATGATAGCAACCAGTGTGAAAGTTATGGTCATTTCCATGTTCCGGGAAACCTAGTCTTCACTCTAGGGCGTTGTTCCACTAGATCGAATAGTTAGGGCCTAAGAAGTCGACGCCAGAAGAATAAAATACAGTATAAGTACAAAAGCTTTTCCATCGTATTAAATGAATAATTGCAAACATTGTGAAAGTAATGGTCATTTCTACGTTCCGGGCAACCTAGGCGTCACTCTAGGGCGTTGCTCCACCACATCTAATAGCTACGGCCCTAGAAGTCAACCCCAGATGAATAACATACAATAAAGATGCAACAGCTTTTCCATCGTATAAAACGAATAATTGCAACCAGTGTGAATGTTATGGTCATTTCTACTTTCCGGGTATCCTAGGCTTCACCCTAGGACGTTGTTCCACCAGATCGAACAGTTAGGGCCTAAGAAGTCAACGCCAGAAGCATAAAATACAATATAAATATAACAGTCTTTCCATCGTATAAAACGAATGATAGCAACCAGTGTGAAAGTTATGGTAAGTTCTACGTTCCGGGCAACCTAGGCTTCACTCTAGGGCGTTGCGCCACCAGATCGAATAGTTAGGGCCTTAGAAGTCAACGCCTGAAGCACAAAATACAAAATAACTAAAACAGTTTTTCCATCGTATAAAACGAATAATTGCTACCAGTGTGAAAGTTATGGTCATTGCTACGTGCCGCGCAAGCTAGGCTTCACCCAAGGGCGTTGTTCCACCAGATGGAATAGTTAGGGCCTAATATGTCAACGCCAGAAGCATAAAATACGATATAAATGCAACAGGTTTTCCATCGTATAAGACGAATAATTGCAACCAGTACGAATGCAATGGTCATTTCTACGTTCCGGGCAAGCTAGGCATCACTCTCGGGCGTTGCTCCACCAAATCGAATAGCTAGGGCATTAGAAGTCAACGCCAGAAGAATAAAATACAATAAAGATGCAAATGTTTTTCCACAGTATAACAGGAATAACTGCAAACAGTGTGAAAGTAATGGTCATTTCCATGTTCCGGGAAACCTAGTCTTCACTCTAGGGTGCTGTTACACTAGATCGAATTGTTAGGGTCTAAGAAGCCGACGCCAGAAGAATAAAATACAATATAAGTACAAAAGCTTTTCCATCGTATAAAACGAATTATTGCAACCAGTGTGAATGTTATGGTCATTTCTACTTTCCGGGCTTCCTAGGCTTCACCCTAGGACGTTGTCCCACCAGATCGAACAGTTAGGGCCTAAGAAGTCAACCCCAGAAGCATAAAATACAATATAAATATAACGGTATTTCCATCGTACAAAACGAATGATAGCAACCAGTGTGAAAGTTATGGTAAGTTCTACGTTCCGGGCAACCTAGGCTTCACTCTAGGGCGTTGCGCCACCAGATCGAGTAGTTAGGGCCTTAGAAGTCAACGCCCGAAGCACAAAATACAAAATAACTAAAACAGTTTTTCCATCGTATAAAACGAATAATTGCAACCAGTATGAAAGTTAACGTCATTTCTACTTTCCGGGCAACCTAGTCTTCACTCTAGGGCGTTGTTCCACCAGATCGAATAATTAGGGCCTAAGAAGTCAACGCCAGAAGAATAAAATACAATATAAGTACAAAAGCTTTTCCATCGTATAAAATGATTAATTGCAAACATTGTGAAAGTAATGGTCATTTCTACGTTCCGTGCAACCTAGGCGTCACTCTAGGGCGTTGCTCCACCACATCTAATAGCTACGGCCCTAGAAGTCAACCCCAGGTGAATAAAATACAATAAAGATGCAACAGCTTTTCCATCGTATAAAACGAATAATTGCAACCAGTGTGAATGTTATGGTCATTTCTACTTTCCGGGCAACATAGGCTTCACTCAAGGGCGTTGCTCCACCAGATCGAATAGTTAGGGCCTTAGAAGTCAACCCCAGATGAATAAAATACAATAAAGATGCCACAGCTTTTCCATCGTATAAAGCGAATAATTGCAACCAGTGTGAAAGTTATGGTCATTTCTACGTTCCGTGCAACCTGGTCTTCACTCTAGGGCGTTGCCCCACCAGATCGAATAGCTAGGGCCTTAGAAGTCAACGCCCGAAGCATAAAATACAAAATAAATAAAACAGTTTTTCCATCGTATAAAACGAATAATTGCAACCAGTATGAAAGTTAACGTCATTTCTACTTTCCGGGCAACATAGGATTCACCCTTGGTCGTTGCACCAACAGATTGAATAGTTAGGGCCTTAGAAGTCAACGCCCGAAGCATAAAATACAGAATAAATAGAACAGATTTTTGCATCGTATAAAACGAGTAATTGCTACCGGTGAGAAAGTTATGGTCATTTCTCCGTTCCGGGCAACCTAGGCTTCACTCTAGGGCGTTGCTCCACCAAATCAAATAGCTAGGGCCTTAGAAGTCAACTCCAGAAGCATAAAATACAATAAAGATGCAAAAGTTTTTCCGTCGTATAACAGGAATAACTGCAAACAGTGCGAAAGTAATGGTCATTTCCATGTTCCGGGCAACCTAGTCTTCACTCTAGGGCGTTGTTCCACCAGATCGAATAATTAGGGCTTTAGAAGTCAACGCCCGAAGCATAAAATACAAAATAAATAGAACTGTTTTTCCATCGTATAAAACGAATAATTGCAACCAGTGTGAAGGTAATGGTCTTTTCTACGTTCCGGGCAACCTAGGCTTCACTCTAGGGCGGTGCTCCACCAGATCAAATAGTTAGGGCCTAAGAAGTCAACGCCAGAAGCATAAAATACAACACAAATACAACAGATTTTCCATCGTATATAATGTATATTTGCAAACAGTGTGAAAGTAATGGTCATTTCTACGTTCCGGGCAACCTAGGCTTCACTCTAGGGCGTTGCGCCACCAGATCGAATAGTTAGGGCCTTAGAAGTCAACGCCCGAAGCATAAAATACAAAATAAATAGAACAGTTTTTCCATCGTATAAAACGAATAATTGCCACCGGTGTGGAAGTTATGGTCATTTCTCCGTTCCGAGCAACCTAGGATTCACTCTAGGGCGTAGCTCCACCAGATCGAATAGTTAGGGCCTTAGAAGTCAACGCCCGAAGCATAAAATACAAAATAAATAAAACAGTTTTTCCATCGTATAAAATGAATAATTGCAACCAGTATGAAAGTTAACGTTATTTCTACTTTCCGGGCAACATAGGCTTCACCCTTGGTCGTTGCACCAACAGATTGAATAGTTAGGGCCTTAGAAGTCAACGCCCGAAGCATAAAATACAAAATAAATAGAACAGTTTTTCCATTGTATCAAACGAATAATTGCTACCAGTGTGAACGTTATGGTCATTTCTACGTTCCGCGCAAGCTAGGCTTCACTCTAGTGCGTTGCTCCATCAGATCGAATAGTTAGGTCCTTAGAAGTCAACGCCAGAAGCATAAAATACGATATAAATACAACAGCTTTTCCATCGTATAAAACGAATAATTGCAACCAGTATGAAACTTATGGTCATTTCTACTTCCCGAGCAACCTAGGCTTCACTCTAGGGCGTTGCTCGACCAGATCGAATAGCTAGGGCCTTAGAAGTCAACGCCTGAAGTATAAAATACAATAAAAGTACAACAGTCTTTCCATCCGATAACAGGAATAATTGCAACCCGTGTGAAAGTGATGGTCATTTCTACGTTCCAGGCAACCTAGGCTTCACCCGAGGGCGTTGTTCCACCAGATGGAATAGCTAGGGACTAAGAAGTCAACGCCAGAAGCATAAAACGCTATATAAATACAACAGTTTTTCCATCATATTAAACGAATAATTGTAACCAGGGTGATAGTTATGGTCATTTCTACTTTCCGGGCAACATAGGCTTCACTCAAGGGCGTTGCTCCACCAGATCGAATAGTTAGGGCCTTAGAAGTCAACCCCAGATGAATAAAATACAATAAAGATGCCACAGCTTTTCCATCGTATAAAGCGAATAATTGCAACCAGTGTGAAAGTTATGGTCATTTCTACGTTCCGGGCAACCTGGGCTTCACTCTAGGGCGTTGCCCCACCAGATCGAATAGTTAGGGCCTTAGAAGTCAACGCCCGAAGCATAAAATACAAAATAAATAAAACAGTTTTTCCATCGTATAAAACGAATAATTGCAACCAGTATGAAAGTTAACGTCATTTCTACTTTCCGGGCAACATAGGATTCACCTTTGGTCGTTGCACCAACAGATTGAATAGTTAGGGCCTTAGAAGTCAACGCCCGAAGCATAAAATACAGAATAAATAGAACAGATTTTTCCATCGTATAAAACGAATAATTGCTACCGGTGTGAAAGTTATGGTCGTTTCTCCGTTCCGGGCAACCTAGGCTTCACTCTAGGGCGTTGCTCCACCAGATCGAATAGTTAGGGCCTTAGAAGTCAACGCCACAAGCATAAAATACAAAATAAATAAAACAGTTTTTCCATCGTATAAAACGAATAATTGCTACCAGTGTGAAAGTTGTGGTCATTTCTACGTTCCGCGCAACCTAGGTTTCACCCTAGGGCGTTGTTCCACCAGATGGAATAGTTAGGGCCTTAGAAGTCTGCGCCCGAAACATAAAATACAAAATAAATAGAACAGGTTTTCCATTGTATAAAACGAATAATTGCTACCAGTGTGAAAGTTATGGTCATTTCTACATTCCGAGCAACCTAGGCTTCACTCTAGGGCATTGCTCCACCAGATCGAATAGTTAGGTCCTTAGAAGTAAACGCCAGAAGCATAAAGTACGATATAAATACAACAGCTTTACCATCGTATAAAAGGAATAATTGCAAACAGTGTGAAAGTAATGGTCATTTCTACGTTCCGGGCAACCTAGGCTTCACCCTAGGACGTTGTTCCACCAGATCGAATAGTTAGGGCCTAAGAAGTGAACGCCAGAACCATAAAATGCAATAAAAATACAACAGTGTTTCCATCATATAACAGGAACAATTGCAACCAGTTTGAAAGTGATGGCCAATTCTACGTTCCGGGCAACCTAGGTTTCACTCCAGGGCGTTGCTCCACCAGATCGAATAGTTACGGCCTAAGAAGTCAACGCCAGAGGCATAAAATGCAATATAAATACAACAACTTTTCCATCGTATAAAACGAATAATTGCAACCAGTGTGAAAGTTATGGTCATTTCTACGTTCCGGGCAACCTAGGCGTCACTCTATGGCGTTCATCCACCAGATCGAATAGTTAGGTCCTAAGAAGTCAACGCCAGAAGCATAAAATGCAATATAAATATAACAGTCTTTCCATCGTATAAAACGAATAATAGCAACCAGTCTGAAGGTTATGGTCATTTCTACGTTCCGGGCAACCTAGGCTTCACTCTAGGGCGTTGCTCCTCCAGATCAAACAGTTAGGGCCTTAGAAGTCAACGCCTGAAGCATTAAATACAAAATAAATTGAACAGCTTTTCCATAGTATAAAACGAATAATTGCTACCAGTGTAAAAGTTATGGTCATTTCTACGTTCCGGGCAACCTAGGCTTCACCCGAGGGCGTTGTTCGACCAGATCGAATAGTTAGGGCCTAGGAAGTGAACGCCAGAAGCATAAAGTACAATATAAATACAACAGTCTTTCCATCCTATAACAGGAATAATTGCAACCCGTGTGAAAGGGATGGTCATTTCTACGTTCCAGGCAACCTAGGCTTCACTCTAGGGCGTTGCTCCAACAGATTGAATAGTTAGGGCCTTAGAAGTCAATGCCCGAAGCGTAAAATGCAATAAAAATACAACAGTTTTTCAATCATATAACAGGAATAAAGGCAACCTGTTTGAAAGTGATGGTCATTTCTACGTTCCGGGCAACATAGGCTTCACTCTAGGGCCTTGCTCCACTAGATCGAATAGTTAGTACCTTAGAAGTCAACGCCAGATGTATAAAATACAATATAAATACAACAGTTTTTCCATCGTATAAAACGAATAATTGCAACCAGTTTGAAAGTGATGGTCATTTCTACGTTCCGGGCAACATAGGCTTCACTCTAGGGCGTTGCTCCACTAGATCGAATAGTTAGTACCTTAGAAGTCAACGCCAGATGTATAAAATAAAATATAAATACAACAGTTTTTCCATCGTATAAAACGAATAATTGCAACCAGTATGAAACTTATGGACATTTCTACTGTCCGAGCAACCTAGGCTTCACCCTAGGGCGTTGCTCCAACAGATTGAATAGTTAGGGCATTCGAAGTCAACGCCCGAACCATAAAATGCAAGAAAAATACAACAGTTTTTCCATCATACAAAACGAATAATTGCATCCAGTATGAAAGCTATGGTTATTTCTACGTTCCGGGCAAACTAGGCTTCACCCTAGGCCGTTGTTCCACCAGATCGAATGGTTCGGGACTAAGAAGGGAACGCCAGAAGCATAAAATACAATATAACTACAACAATTTTTCCATCATATAAAACGAATAATTGCAACCAGTATGTAACCTATGGTCATTTCTACTTTCCGGGCAACCTAGGCTTCACCCTAGGGCGGTGCTCCAACAGATTGAATAGTTAGGGCCTCAGAAGTCAATGCCCGAAGCATAAAATGCAATAAAAATACAACAGTTTTTCCATCATATATCAGGAATAATTGCAACCAGTTTGAAAGTGATGGTCATTTCTACGTTCCGGGCAGCCTAGGCATCACTCTATTGCGTTGCTCCACCAGATCGAATAGATAGTGCCTTAGAAGTCAACGCCAGAAGCATAAAATACAATATAAATACAACAGTTTTTCCATCGTATAAAACGAGTAATTGCAACCAGTATGAAACTAATGGACATTTCTACTTTCCGAGCAACCTAGGCTTCACCCTAGGGCGTTGGTCCAACAGATTGAACAGTTAGGGCCTTAGAAGTCAACGCCAGAACCATAAAATGCAAAAAAAATACATCAGTGTTTCCATCATATATCAGGAATAATTGCAACCAGTTTGAAAGTGATGGCCAATTCTACGTTCCGGGCAACCTAGGTTTCACTCCAGGGCGTTGCTCCACCAGACCGAATAGTTACGGCCTAAGAAGTCAACGCCAGAAGCATAAAATACGATATAAATACAACAGATTTTCCATCGTATAAAACGAACAATTGCAACCAGTATGAAACTTATGGTCATTTCTACGTTCCGGGCAACCTAGGCTTCACCCTAGGGCGTTGTTCCACCAGATCGAATAGTTAGGGCCTAGGAAGTGAACGCCAGAAGCAAAAAATACATTATAAATACAGCAGTTTTTCCATCATATAAAACGAATAATTGCAACCAGGATGAATTTACGGTCATTTCTACTTTCTGGGCAACCTAGGCTTCACCCTAGGGCGTTGCTCCCACAGATTGAATAGTTAGGGCCTTAGAAGTCAATGCCCGAAGAATAAAATGCAATAATATTACAACAGTTCTTCCATTATATTACAGGAATAATTGCAACCAGTTTGAATGTGATGGTCATTTCTACGTTCCGGGCAACCTAGGCGTCACTCTAGGGCGTTGCTCCACCACATCTAATAGCTACGGCCTTAGAAGTCAACGCCAGAAGAATACAATACAATAAAGATGCAACAGCTTTTCCATCGTATAAAACGAATGATTGCAACCAGTGTGAAAGTTATGGTCATTTCTACTTTCCGGGCAACCTAGGCTTCACCCTAGGGCGTTGCTCCAACAGATTGAATGGTTAGGACCATAGACGTCAATGCCCGAAGCTTAAAATGCAATAAAAATACAACAGTTTTTCCATCATATAACAGGAATAATAGCAACCAGTTTGAAAGTGATGGTCACTTCTTCGTTCCGGGCAACTTAGGCTTCGCTCTAGGGCGTTGTTCCACCATATCGAATAGCTAGGGCCTTAAAAGTCAACGCCCGAAGCATAAAATACAAAATAAATAGAACAGTTTTTCCATCGTATAAAACGAATAATTGCTACCAGAGTGAAAGTTATGGTCATTTCTACGTTCCGGGCAACCCAGGCTTCACCCTAGGGCGTTGTTCCACCAGATGGAATAGTTAGGGCCTATGAAGTCAACGCCAGAAGCATAAAATACGATATAAATACAACAGCTTTTCCATCGTATAAAACGAATAATTGCAACCAGTGTGGAAGTTATGGTCATTTCTACGTTCCGGCAACCTAGGCTTCACTCTAGGGCGTTGCTCGACCAGATCGAATAGCTAGGGCCTTAGAAGTCAACGCTCGAAGCATAAAATTAAAAATAAATAGAACAGTTTTTCCATCGTATAAAACGAGTAATTGCTACCAGTGTGAAAGTTATGGTCATGGCTACGTTCCGCGCAAGCTAGGCTTCACCCAAGGGCGTTGTTCCACCAGATGGAATAGTTAGGGCCTAAGAGGTCAACGCCAGAAGCATAAAATACGATATAAATACAACAGCTTTTCCATCGTATAAGACGAATAATTGCAACCAGTGTGAGTGTAATTGTCATTTCTACGTTCCGGGCAACCTAGGCTTCACTCTCGGGCGTTGCTCCACCAAATCGAATAGCTAGGGCCTTAGAAGACAACGCCAGAACCATAAAATACAATAAAGATGCAAAAGTTTTTCCACCGTATAACAGGAATAACTGCAAACACTGTGAAAGTAATGGTCATTTGCATGTTCCGGGAAACCTAGTCTTCACTCCAGGGCGTTGTTCCACTAGATCGAATAGTTAGGGCCTAAGAAGTCGACGCCAGAAGAATAAAATACAGTATAAGTACAAAAGCTTTTCCATCGTATAAAATGAATAATTGCAAACATTGTGAAAGTAATGGTCATTTCTACGTTCCGGGCAACCTAGGCGTCACTCTAGGGCGTTGCTCCACCACATCTAATAGCTACGGCCCTAGAAGTCAACCCCAGATGAATAACATACAATAAAGATGCAACAGCTTTTCCATCGTATAAAACGAATAATTGCAACCAGTGTGAATGTTATGGTCATTTCTACTTTCCGGGCATCCTAGGCTTCACCCTAGGACGTTGTTCCACCAGATCGAACAGTTAGGGCCTAAGAAGTCAACGCCAGAAGCATAAAATACAATATAAATATAACAGTCTTTCCATCGTATAAAACGAATGATAGCAACCAGTGTGAAAGTTATGGTAAGTTCTACGTTCCGGGCAACCTAGGCTTCACTCTAGGGCGTTGCGCCACCAGATCGAATAGTTAGGGCCTTAGAAGTCAACGCCCGAAGAACAAAATACAAAATAACTAAAACAGTTTTTCCATCGTATAAAACGAATAATTGCTACCAGTGTGAAAGTTATGGTCATTGCTACGTGCCGCGCAAGCTAGGCTTCACCCAAGGGCGTTGTTCCACCAGATGAAATAGTTAGGGCCTAATAAGTCAACGCCAGAAGCATACAATACGATATAAATACAACAGGTTTTCCATCGTATAAGACGAATAATTGCAACCAGTGTGAATGTAATGGTCATTTCTACGTTCCGGGCAAGCTAGGCATCACTCTCGGGCGTTGCTCCACCAAATCGAATAGCTATGGCCTTAGAAGTCAACGCCAGAAGAATAAAATACAATAAAGATGCAAATGTTTTTCCACCGTATAACAGGAATAACTGCAAACAGTGTGAATGTAATGGTCATCTCTACGTTCCGGGCAACGTAGGTTTCACTCTACGGCGTTGATCCGCCAGAGGGAATAGTTAGGTCCTAAGAATTCAACGCCAGAATGATAAAATACAATATAAGTACAACAGTTATTCCATCGTATAAAATGCGTAGTTGCAAACATTGTGAAAGTAATGGTCATTTCTACGTTCCGGGCAGCCTAGGCTACACTCTAGGGCGTTGCTCCACCTGATCGAATAGTTAGGGCCTTAGAAGTCAACGCCAGAAGCATAAAATGCAATAAAGATGCAACAGTTTTTCCATCGTATAACAGGAATAACTGCAAACAGTGTGAAAGTACTGGTCATTTCTACGGTCCGGGTAACCTAGGTTTCACTCTAGGGCGATGCTCCACCAGATCGAATAGCTAGGGACTTAGAATTCAACGCCATAAGGATAAAATACAATATAAGTACAACAGTTTTTCCATCGTATAAAATGATTAACTGCAACCAGTGTGAAAGTAATGGTCATTTCTACATTCCGAGCAACCTAGGCGTCACCCTAGGGCGTTGCTCCACAAGATCGAATAGTTAGGTCCTTAGACGTCAACGCCAGAAGCATAAAGTACGATATAAATACAACTGTTTGTCCATCGTATAACAGGAATAATTGGAACCAGTGTGAAAGTAATGGTCATTTCAACGTTCCGGGCAACGTAGGTTTCACTCTAGGGCGCTGATCCACCAGAGGGAATAGTTAGGGCCTAGGAAGTCAACGCCAGAAGCGTAAAATGCAATATAAATACAACAGCTTTTCAATCGTATAAAACGAATAATTGCAACCAGTGTGAAAGTTATTTACATTTCTACGTTCCGGGCAACCTAGGCGTCACTCTATGGCGTTGCTCCACCACATCTAATAGCTACGGCCTTAGAAGTCGTCGCCAGAAGCATAAAACACGATATAAATACAACAGTTTTTCCATCGTATAAAACGAATAATCGCAACCAGTGTGATAGTAATGGTCATTTCTACGTTCCGAGTAACCTAGGCGTCACCCTAGGGCGTTGCTCCACCAGATCGAATAGCTAGGGACTTAGAATTCAACGCCAGAAGGATAAAATACAATATAAGTACAACAGTTATTCCATCGTATAAAATGAGTAGTTGCAAACATTGTGAAAGTAATGGTCATTTCTACGTTCCGCGCAACCTAGGCGGAACTCTAGGGCGTTATTCCAGCACATCTAATAGCTACGGCCTTAGAAGTCAATGCCACAAGCATAAAAAGAATAAAGATACAACAGTTTCTCCATCGTAAAACAGGAATAATTGCAACCAGGGTGAAGGTAATGGTCATTTCTACGTTCCGGGCAACGTAGGTCTCACTCTAGGGCGTTGTTCCACCAGATCGAATAGTTAGGGCCTAAGACGTCAACGCCAGAAGCATACAATACGATATAAATGCAACAGCTTTTCCATCGTATAAAACGAATAATTGCAACCAGTGTGAATGTAATGGTCATTTCTACGTTCCGGGCAACCTGGGCTTCACCCTAGGGCGTTGTTCCACCAGATCGAATAGTTAGGGCCCTAGAAGTCAATGCCCGAAGCATAAAATGCAATAGAAGTATAACAGTTTTTCCATCATATAACAGGAGTAATTGCATCCAGTTTGAAAGTGATGGTCACTTCTACGTTCCGGGCAACCTAGGCTTCACTCTAGGGCGTTGCTCCACCAGTTCGAATGGTTAGGGCCTTAGAAGTCAACGCCAGAAGCATAAAGTACTAAATAAATAAAACAGTTTTTCCATCGTATAAAACGAATAATTGCTACCAGTGTGAAAGTTATGGTCATTTCTACCTTCCGCGCAACCTAGGCTTCACCCGAGGGCGTTGTTCCACCAGGTGGAATAGTTAGGGCCTATGAAGTCAACGCCAGAAGAATAAAATACAGTATAAGTACAAAAGCTTTTCCATCGTATAAAATGAATAATTGCAAACATTGTGAAAGTAATGGTCATTTCTACGTTCCGGGCAACCTAGGCGTCACCCTAGGACGTTGTTCCACCAGATCGAACAGTTAGGGCCTAAGAAGTCAACGCCAGAAGCATAAAATACAATATAAATATAACAGTCTTTCCATCGTATAAAACGAATGATAGCAACCAGTGTGAAAGTTATGGTCATTTCCATGTTCCGGGAAACCTAGTCTTCACTCTAGGGCGTTGTTCCACTAGATCGAATAGTTAGGGCCTAAGAAGTCGACGCCAGAAGAATAAAATACAGTATAAGTACAAAAGCTTTTCCATCGTATTAAATGAATAATTGCAAACATTGTGAAAGTAATGGTCATTTCTACGTTCCGGGCAACCTAGGCGTCACTCTAGGGCGTTGCTCCACCACATCTAATAGCTACGGCCCTAGAAGTCAACCCCATATGAATAACATACAATAAAGATGCAACAGCTTTTCCATCGTATAAAACGAATAATTGCAACCAGTGTGAATGTTATGGTCATTTCTACTTTCCGGGTATCCTAGGCTTCACCCTAGGACGTTGTTCCACCAGATCGAACAGTTAGGGCCTAAGAAGTCAACGCCAGAAGCATAAAATACAATATAAATATAACAGTCTTTCCATCGTATAAAACGAATGATAGCAACCAGTGTGAAAGTTATGGTAAGTTCTACGTTCCGGGCAACCTAGGCTTCACTCTAGGGCGTTGCGCCACCAGATCGAGTAGTTAGGGCCTTAGAAGTCAACGCCCGAAGCACAAAATACAAAATAACTAAAACAGTTTTTCCATCGTATAAAACGAATAATTGCAACCAGTATGAAAGTTAACGTCATTTCTACTTTCCGGGCAACCTAGTCTTCACTCTAGGGCGTTGTTCCACCAGATCGAATAATTAGGGCCTAAGAAGTCAACGCCAGAAGAATAAAATACAATATAAGTACAAAAGCTTTTCCATCGTATAAAATGATTAATTGCAAACATTGTGAAAGTAATGGTCATTTCTACGTTCCGTGCAACCTAGGCGTCACTCTAGGGCGTTGCTCCACCACATCTAATAGCTACGGCCCTAGAAGTCAACCCCAGATGAATAAAATACAATAAAGATGCAACAGCTTTTCCATCGTATAAAACGAATAATTGCAACCAGTGTGAATGTTATGGTCATTTCTACTTTCCGGGCAACATAGGCTTCACTCAAGGGCGTTGCTCCACCAGATCGAATAGTTAGGGCCTTAGAAGTCAACCCCAGATGAATAAAATACAATAAAGATGCCACAGCTTTTCCATCGTATAAAGCGAATAATTGCAACCAGTGTGAAAGTTATGGTCATTTCTACGTTCCGTGCAACCTGGTCTTCACTCTAGGGCGTTGCCCCACCAGATCGAATAGTTAGGGCCTTAGAAGTCAACGCCCGAAGCATAAAATACAAAATAAATAAAACAGTTTTTCCATCGTATAAAACGAATAATTGCAACCAGTATGAAAGTTAACGTCATTTCTACTTTCCGGGCAACATAGGATTCACCCTTGGTCGTTGCACCAACAGATTGAATAGTTAGGGCCTTAGAAGTCAACGCCCGAAGCATAAAATACAGAATAAATAGAACAGATTTTTGCATCGTATAAAACGAATAATTGCTACCGGTGAGAAAGTTATGGTCATTTCTCCGTTCCGGGCAACCTAGGCTTCACTCTAGGGCGTTGCTCCACCAAATCAAATAGCTAGGGCCTTAGAAGTCAACTCCAGAAGCATAAAATACAATAAAGATGCAAAAGTTTTTCCATCGTATAACAGGAATAACTGCAAACAGTGCGAAAGTAATGGTCATTTCCATGTTCCGGGCAACCTAGTCTTCACTCTAGGGCGTTGTTCCGCCAGATCGAATAATTAGGGCTTTAGAAGTCAACGCCCGAAGCATAAAATACAAAATAAATAGAACTGTTTTTCCATCGTATAAAACGAATAATTGCAACCAGTGTGAAGGTAATGGTCTTTTCTACGTTCCGGGCAACCTAGGCTTCACTCTAGGGCGTTGCGCCACCAGATCGAATAGTTAGGGCCTTAGAAGTCAACGCCCGAAGCATAAAATACAAAATAAATAGAACAGTTTTTCCATCGTATAAAACGAATAATTGCCACCGGTGTGAAAGTTATGGTCATTTCTCCGTTCCGAGCAACCTAGGATTCACTCTAGGGCGTTGCTCCACCTTATCGAATAGCTACGGATTAAGAAGCCTACGCCTGAAGCATAAAATACAATAAAAGTACAACAGTGTTTCCATCATATAACAGGAATAATTGCAACCAGTTTGAAAGTGATGGCCAATTCTACGTTCGGGGCATCCTAGGCTTCTCTCTAGGGCGTTGCTCCACCATATCGAATAGTTAGCTCCTAAGAAGTGAACGCCAGAACCATAAAATGCAATAAAAATACAACAGTGTTTCCATCATATAACAGGAACAATTGCAACCAGTTTGAAAGTAATGGCCAATTCTACGTTCCGGGCCACCTAGTCTTCACTCTAGGGCGTTGTTCCACCAGATCGAATAATTAGGGCCTAAGAAGTCAACGCCAGAAGAATAAAATACAACATAAATACAACAGATTTTCCATCGTATATAATGTATATTTGCAAACAGTGTGAAAGTAATGGTCATTTCTATGTACCGGGCAACCTAGGCCCCACTCTCTGGCGTTGCTCCACCAAATCAAATAGCTAGGGCCTTAGAAGTCAACGCCAGAAGCATAAAATACGATATAAATACAACAGCTTTTCCATCGTATAAAACGAATAATTGCAACCAGTGTGGAAGTTATGGTCATTTCTACGTTCCGGGCAACCTAGGCTTCACTCTAGGGCGTTGCGCCACCAGATCGAATAGTTAGGGACTTAGAAGTCAACGCCCGAAGCATAAAATACAAAATAAATAAAACAGTTTTTCCATCGTATAAAATGAATAATTGCAACCAGTATGAAAGTTAACGTTATTTCTACTTTCCGGGCAGCATAGGCTTCACCCTTGGTCGTTGCACCAACAGATTGAATAGTTAGGACCTTAGAAGTCAACGCCCGAAGCACAGAACACAAAATAACTAAAACAGTCTTTCCATCGTATAAAACGAATAATTGCAACCAGTATGAAAGTTAACGTTATTTCTACTTTCCGGGCAACATAGGCTTCACCCTTGGGCGTTGCACCAACAGATTGTATAGTTAGGGCTTTAGAAGTCAACGCCCGAAGCATAAAATACAAAATAAATAGAACAGTTTTTCCATCGTATAAAACGAATAATTGCAACCAGTGTGAAGGTAATGGTCTTTTCTACGTTCCGGGCAACCTAGGCTTCACTCTAGGGCGGTGCTCCACCAGATCAAATAGATAGGGCCTAAGAAGTCAACGCCCGAAGCATAAAATACAACATAAATACAACAGATTTTCAATCGTATATAATGTATATTTGCAAACAGTGTGAAAGTAATGGTCATTTCCAGGTTCCGGGCCACCTAGTCTTCACTCTAGGGCGTTGTTCCACCAGATCGAATAATTAGGGCCTAAGAAGTCAACGCCAGAAGAATAAAATACAATATAAGCACAAAAGCTTTTCCATCGTATAAAATGAATAATTGCAAACATTATGAAAGTAATGGTCATTTCTACGTTCCGGGCAACCTAGGCGTCACTCTAGGGCGTTGCTCCACCACATCTAATAGCTACGGCCTTAGAAGTCAACCCCAGATGAATAAAATTCAATAAAGATGCCACAGATTTTCCAACGTATAAAACGAATAATTGCAACCAGTGTGAAAGTTATGGTCATTTCTACGTTGCGGGCAACCTAGGCTTCACTCTAGGGCGTTGCGCCACCAGATCGAATAGTTAGGGCCTTAGAAGTCAACGCCCGAAGCATAAAATACAAAATAAATAAAACAGTTTTTCCATCGTATAAAATGAATAATTGCAACCAGTATGAAAGTTAACGTTATTTCTACTTTCCGGGCAACATAGGCTTCACCCTTGGTCGTTGCACCAACAGATTGAATAGTTAGGACCTTATAAGTCAACGCCCGAAGCATAAAATACAAAATAAATAGAACAGTTTTTCCATCGTATAAAACGAATAATTGACACCGGTGTGAAAGTTATGGTCATTTCTCCGTTCCGAGCAACCTTGGCT
The DNA here is from genome assembly GCF_051401765.1 of Calliopsis andreniformis. NCBI lineage: Eukaryota > Metazoa > Arthropoda > Insecta > Hymenoptera > Andrenidae > Calliopsis > Calliopsis andreniformis. The sequence continues at coordinate 21,126,218 of NW_027480424.1, read as the reverse complement.
TCACTCTAGGGCGTTGCTCCACCAAATCGAATAGCTAGGGCCTTAGAAGTCAACGCCAGAAGAATAAAATACAACATAAATACAACAGATTTTCCATCGTATATAATGTATATTTGCAAACAGTGTGAAAGTAATGGTCATTCCTATCTACCGGGCAACCTAGGCCCCACTCTCTGGCGTTGCTCCACCAAATCAAATAGCTAGGGCCTTAGAAGTCAACGCCAGAAGCATAAAATACGATATAAATACAACAGCTTTTCCATCGCATAAAACGAATAATTGCAACCAGTGTGGAAGTTATGGTCATTTCTACGTTCCGGGCAACCTAGGCTTCACTCTAGGGCGTAGCGCCACCAGATCGAATAGTTAGGGCCTTAGAAGTCAACGCCCGAAGCATAAAATACAAAATAAATAAAACAGTTTTTCCATCGTATAAAATGAATAATTGCAACCAGTATGAAAGTTAACGTTATTTCTACTTTCCGGGCAACATAGGCTTCACCCTTGGTCGTTGCACCAACAGATTGAATAGTTAGGGCCTTAGAAGTCAACGCCCGAAGCATAAAATACAAAATAAATAGAACAGTTTTTCCATTGTATCAAACGAATAATTGCTACCAGTGTGAACGTTATGGTCATTTCTACGTTCCGCGCAAGCTAGGCTTCACTCTAGTGCGTTGCTCCATCAGATCGAATAGTTAGGTCCTTAGAAGTCAACGCCAGAAGCATAAAATACGATATAAATACAACAGCTTTTCCATCGTATAAAACGAATAATTGCAACCAGTGTGAAAGTTATGGTCATTTCCATGTTCCGGGAAACCTAGTCTTCACTCTAGGGCGTTGTTCCACTAGATCGAATAGTTAGGGCCTAAGAAGTCGACGCCAGAAGAATAAAATACAGTATAAGTACAAAAGCTTTTCCATCGTATTAAATGAATAATTGCAAACATTGTGAAAGTAATGGTCATTTCTACGTTCCGGGCAACCTAGGCGTCACCCTAGGACGTTGTTCCACCAGATCGAACAGTTAGGGCCTAAGAAGTCAACGCCAGAAGCATAAAATACAATATAAATATAACAGTCTTTCCATCGTATAAAACGAATGATAGCAACCAGTGTGAAAGTTATGGTCATTTCCATGTTCCGGGAAACCTAGTCTTCACTCTAGGGCGTTGTTCCACTAGATCGAATAGTTAGGGCCTAAGAAGTCGACGCCAGAAGAATAAAATACAGTATAAGTACAAAAGCTTTTCCATCGTATTAAATGAATAATTGCAAACATTGTGAAAGTAATGGTCATTTCTACGTTCCGGGCAACCTAGGCGTCACTCTAGGGCGTTGCTCCACCACATCTAATAGCTACGGCCCTAGAAGTCAACCCCAGATGAATAACATACAATAAAGATGCAACAGCTTTTCCATCGTATAAAACGAATAATTGCAACCAGTGTGAATGTTATGGTCATTTCTACTTTCCGGGTATCCTAGGCTTCACCCTAGGACGTTGTTCCACCAGATCGAACAGTTAGGGCCTAAGAAGTCAACGCCAGAAGCATAAAATACAATATAAATATAACAGTCTTTCCATCGTATAAAACGAATGATAGCAACCAGTGTGAAAGTTATGGTAAGTTCTACGTTCCGGGCAACCTAGGCTTCACTCTAGGGCGTTGCGCCACCAGATCGAATAGTTAGGGCCTTAGAAGTCAACGCCTGAAGCACAAAATACAAAATAACTAAAACAGTTTTTCCATCGTATAAAACGAATAATTGCTACCAGTGTGAAAGTTATGGTCATTGCTACGTGCCGCGCAAGCTAGGCTTCACCCAAGGGCGTTGTTCCACCAGATGGAATAGTTAGGGCCTAATATGTCAACGCCAGAAGCATAAAATACGATATAAATGCAACAGGTTTTCCATCGTATAAGACGAATAATTGCAACCAGTACGAATGCAATGGTCATTTCTACGTTCCGGGCAAGCTAGGCATCACTCTCGGGCGTTGCTCCACCAAATCGAATAGCTAGGGCATTAGAAGTCAACGCCAGAAGAATAAAATACAATAAAGATGCAAATGTTTTTCCACAGTATAACAGGAATAACTGCAAACAGTGTGAAAGTAATGGTCATTTCCATGTTCCGGGAAACCTAGTCTTCACTCTAGGGTGCTGTTACACTAGATCGAATTGTTAGGGTCTAAGAAGCCGACGCCAGAAGAATAAAATACAATATAAGTACAAAAGCTTTTCCATCGTATAAAACGAATTATTGCAACCAGTGTGAATGTTATGGTCATTTCTACTTTCCGGGCTTCCTAGGCTTCACCCTAGGACGTTGTCCCACCAGATCGAACAGTTAGGGCCTAAGAAGTCAACCCCAGAAGCATAAAATACAATATAAATATAACGGTATTTCCATCGTACAAAACGAATGATAGCAACCAGTGTGAAAGTTATGGTAAGTTCTACGTTCCGGGCAACCTAGGCTTCACTCTAGGGCGTTGCGCCACCAGATCGAGTAGTTAGGGCCTTAGAAGTCAACGCCCGAAGCACAAAATACAAAATAACTAAAACAGTTTTTCCATCGTATAAAACGAATAATTGCAACCAGTATGAAAGTTAACGTCATTTCTACTTTCCGGGCAACCTAGTCTTCACTCTAGGGCGTTGTTCCACCAGATCGAATAATTAGGGCCTAAGAAGTCAACCCCAGATGAATAAAATACAATAAAGATGCAACAGCTTTTCCATCGTATAAAACGAATAATTGCAACCAGTGTGAATGTTATGGTCATTTCTACTTTCCGGGCAACATAGGCTTCACTCAAGGGCGTTGCTCCACCAGATCGAATAGTTAGGGCCTTAGAAGTCAACCCCAGATGAATAAAATACAATAAAGATGCCACAGCTTTTCCATCGTATAAAGCGAATAATTGCAACCAGTGTGAAAGTTATGGTCATTTCTACGTTCCGTGCAACCTGGTCTTCACTCTAGGGCGTTGCCCCACCAGATCGAATAGTTAGGGCCTTAGAAGTCAACGCCCGAAGCATAAAATACAAAATAAATAAAACAGTTTTTCCATCGTATAAAACGAATAATTGCAACCAGTATGAAAGTTAACGTCATTTCTACTTTCCGGGCAACATAGGATTCACCCTTGGTCGTTGCACCAACAGATTGAATAGTTAGGGCCTTAGAAGTCAACGCCCGAAGCATAAAATACAGAATAAATAGAACAGATTTTTGCATCGTATAAAACGAGTAATTGCTACCGGTGAGAAAGTTATGGTCATTTCTCCGTTCCGGGCAACCTAGGCTTCACTCTAGGGCGTTGCTCCACCAAATCAAATAGCTAGGGCCTTAGAAGTCAACTCCAGAAGCATAAAATACAATAAAGATGCAAAAGTTTTTCCGTCGTATAACAGGAATAACTGCAAACAGTGCGAAAGTAATGGTCATTTCCATGTTCCGGGCAACCTAGTCTTCACTCTAGGGCGTTGTTCCACCAGATCGAATAATTAGGGCTTTAGAAGTCAACGCCCGAAGCATAAAATACAAAATAAATAGAACTGTTTTTCCATCGTATAAAACGAATAATTGCAACCAGTGTGAAGGTAATGGTCTTTTCTACGTTCCGGGCAACCTAGGCTTCACTCTAGGGCGGTGCTCCACCAGATCAAATAGTTAGGGCCTAAGAAGTCAACGCCAGAAGCATAAAATACAACACAAATACAACAGATTTTCCATCGTATATAATGTATATTTGCAAACAGTGTGAAAGTAATGGTCATTTCTACGTTCCGGGCAACCTAGGCTTCACTCTAGGGCGTTGCGCCACCAGATCGAATAGTTAGGGCCTTAGAAGTCAACGCCCGAAGCATAAAATACAAAATAAATAGAACAGTTTTTCCATCGTATAAAACGAATAATTGCCACCGGTGTGAAAGTTATGGTCATTTCTCCGTTCCGAGCAACCTAGGATTCACTCTAGGGCGTTGCTCCACCTTATCGAATAGCTACGGATTAAGAAGCCTACGCCTGAAGCATAAAATACAATAAAAGTACAACAGTGTTTCCATCATATAACAGGAATAATTGCAACCAGTTTGAAAGTGATGGCCAATTCTACGTTCGGGGCATCCTAGGCTTCTCTCTAGGGCGTTGCTCCACCATATCGAATAGTTAGCTCCTAAGAAGTGAACGCCAGAACCATAAAATGCAATAAAAATACAACAGTGTTTCCATCATATAACAGGAACAATTGCAACCAGTTTGAAAGTGATGGCCAATTCTACGTTCCGGGCCACCTAGTCTTCACTCTAGGGCGTTGTTCCACCAGATCGAATAATTAGGGCCTAAGAAGTCAACGCCAGAAGAATAAAATACAATATAAGCACAAAAGCTTTTCCATCGTATAAAATGAATAATTGCAAACATTATGAAAGTAATGGTCATTTCTACGTTCCGGGCAACCTAGGCGTCACTCTAGGGCGTTGCTCCACCACATCTAATAGCTACGGCCTTAGAAGTCAACCCCAGATGAATAAAATTCAATAAAGATGCCACAGATTTTCCAACGTATAAAACGAATAATTGCAACCAGTGTGAAAGTTATGGTCATTTCTACGTTGCGGGCAACCTAGGCTTCACTCTAGGGCGTTGCGCCACCAGATCGAATAGTTAGGGCCTTAGAAGTCAACGCCCGAAGCATAAAATACAAAATAAATAAAACAGTTTTTCCATCGTATAAAATGAATAATTGCAACCAGTATGAAAGTTAACGTTATTTCTACTTTCCGGGCAACATAGGCTTCACCCTTGGTCGTTGCACCAACAGATTGAATAGTTAGGACCTTATAAGTCAACGCCCGAAGCATAAAATACAAAATAAATAGAACAGTTTTTCCATCGTATAAAACGAATAATTGACACCGGTGTGAAAGTTATGGTCATTTCTCCGTTCCGAGCAACCTTGGCTTCACTCTAGGGCGTTGCTCCACCAAATCGAATAGCTAGGGCCTTAGAAGTCAACGCCAGAAGAATAAAATACAACATAAATACAACAGATTTTCCATCGTATATAATGTATATTTGCAAACAGTGTGAAAGTAATGGTCATTCCTATCTACCGGGCAACCTAGGCCCCACTCTCTGGCGTTGCTCCACCAAATCAAATAGCTAGGGCCTTAGAAGTCAACGCCAGAAGCATAAAATACGATATAAATACAACAGCTTTTCCATCGTATAAAACGAATAATTGCAACCAGTGTGGAAGTTATGGTCATTTCTACGTTCCGGGCAACCTAGGCTTCACTCTAGGGCGTAGCTCCACCAGATCGAATAGTTAGGGCCTTAGAAGTCAACGCCCGAAGCATAAAATACAAAATAAATAAAACAGTTTTTCCATCGTATAAAATGAATAATTGCAACCAGTATGAAAGTTAACGTTATTTCTACTTTCCGGGCAACATAGGCTTCACCCTTGGTCGTTGCACCAACAGATTGAATAGTTAGGGCCTTAGAAGTCAACGCCCGAAGCATAAAATACAAAATAAATAGAACAGTTTTTCCATTGTATCAAACGAATAATTGCTACCAGTGTGAACGTTATGGTCATTTCTACGTTCCGCGCAAGCTAGGCTTCACTCTAGTGCGTTGCTCCATCAGATCGAATAGTTAGGTCCTTAGAAGTCAACGCCAGAAGCATAAAATACGATATAAATACAACAGCTTTTCCATCGTATAAAACGAATAATTGCAACCAGTATGAAACTTATGGTCATTTCTACTTCCCGAGCAACCTAGGCTTCACTCTAGGGCGTTGCTCGACCAGATCGAATAGCTAGGGCCTTAGAAGTCAACGCCTGAAGTATAAAATACAATAAAAGTACAACAGTCTTTCCATCCGATAACAGGAATAATTGCAACCCGTGTGAAAGTGATGGTCATTTCTACGTTCCAGGCAACCTAGGCTTCACCCGAGGGCGTTGTTCCACCAGATGGAATAGCTAGGGACTAAGAAGTCAACGCCAGAAGCATAAAACGCTATATAAATACAACAGTTTTTCCATCATATTAAACGAATAATTGTAACCAGGGTGATAGTTATGGTCATTTCTACTTTCCGGGCAACATAGGCTTCACTCAAGGGCGTTGCTCCACCAGATCGAATAGTTAGGGCCTTAGAAGTCAACCCCAGATGAATAAAATACAATAAAGATGCCACAGCTTTTCCATCGTATAAAGCGAATAATTGCAACCAGTGTGAAAGTTATGGTCATTTCTACGTTCCGGGCAACCTGGGCTTCACTCTAGGGCGTTGCCCCACCAGATCGAATAGTTAGGGCCTTAGAAGTCAACGCCCGAAGCATAAAATACAAAATAAATAAAACAGTTTTTCCATCGTATAAAACGAATAATTGCAACCAGTATGAAAGTTAACGTCATTTCTACTTTCCGGGCAACATAGGATTCACCTTTGGTCGTTGCACCAACAGATTGAATAGTTAGGGCCTTAGAAGTCAACGCCCGAAGCATAAAATACAGAATAAATAGAACAGATTTTTCCATCGTATAAAACGAATAATTGCTACCGGTGTGAAAGTTATGGTCGTTTCTCCGTTCCGGGCAACCTAGGCTTCACTCTAGGGCGTTGCTCCACCAGATCGAATAGTTAGGGCCTTAGAAGTCAACGCCACAAGCATAAAATACAAAATAAATAAAACAGTTTTTCCATCGTATAAAACGAATAATTGCTACCAGTGTGAAAGTTGTGGTCATTTCTACGTTCCGCGCAACCTAGGTTTCACCCTAGGGCGTTGTTCCACCAGATGGAATAGTTAGGGCCTTAGAAGTCTGCGCCCGAAACATAAAATACAAAATAAATAGAACAGGTTTTCCATTGTATAAAACGAATAATTGCTACCAGTGTGAAAGTTATGGTCATTTCTACATTCCGAGCAACCTAGGCTTCACTCTAGGGCATTGCTCCACCAGATCGAATAGTTAGGTCCTTAGAAGTAAACGCCAGAAGCATAAAGTACGATATAAATACAACAGCTTTACCATCGTATAAAAGGAATAATTGCAAACAGTGTGAAAGTAATGGTCATTTCTACGTTCCGGGCAACCTAGGCTTCACCCTAGGACGTTGTTCCACCAGATCGAATAGTTAGGGCCTAAGAAGTGAACGCCAGAACCATAAAATGCAATAAAAATACAACAGTGTTTCCATCATATAACAGGAACAATTGCAACCAGTTTGAAAGTGATGGCCAATTCTACGTTCCGGGCAACCTAGGTTTCACTCCAGGGCGTTGCTCCACCAGATCGAATAGTTACGGCCTAAGAAGTCAACGCCAGAGGCATAAAATGCAATATAAATACAACAACTTTTCCATCGTATAAAACGAATAATTGCAACCAGTGTGAAAGTTATGGTCATTTCTACGTTCCGGGCAACCTAGGCGTCACTCTATGGCGTTCATCCACCAGATCGAATAGTTAGGTCCTAAGAAGTCAACGCCAGAAGCATAAAATGCAATATAAATATAACAGTCTTTCCATCGTATAAAACGAATAATAGCAACCAGTCTGAAGGTTATGGTCATTTCTACGTTCCGGGCAACCTAGGCTTCACTCTAGGGCGTTGCTCCTCCAGATCAAACAGTTAGGGCCTTAGAAGTCAACGCCTGAAGCATTAAATACAAAATAAATTGAACAGCTTTTCCATAGTATAAAACGAATAATTGCTACCAGTGTAAAAGTTATGGTCATTTCTACGTTCCGGGCAACCTAGGCTTCACCCGAGGGCGTTGTTCGACCAGATCGAATAGTTAGGGCCTAGGAAGTGAACGCCAGAAGCATAAAGTACAATATAAATACAACAGTCTTTCCATCCTATAACAGGAATAATTGCAACCCGTGTGAAAGGGATGGTCATTTCTACGTTCCAGGCAACCTAGGCTTCACTCTAGGGCGTTGCTCCAACAGATTGAATAGTTAGGGCCTTAGAAGTCAATGCCCGAAGCGTAAAATGCAATAAAAATACAACGGTTTTTCAATCATATAACAGGAATAAAGGCAACCTGTTTGAAAGTGATGGTCATTTCTACGTTCCGGGCAACATAGGCTTCACTCTAGGGCCTTGCTCCACTAGATCGAATAGTTAGTACCTTAGAAGTCAACGCCAGATGTATAAAATACAATATAAATACAACAGTTTTTCCATCGTATAAAACGAATAATTGCAACCAGTTTGAAAGTGATGGTCATTTCTACGTTCCGGGCAACATAGGCTTCACTCTAGGGCGTTGCTCCACTAGATCGAATAGTTAGTACCTTAGAAGTCAACGCCAGATGTATAAAATAAAATATAAATACAACAGTTTTTCCATCGTATAAAACGAATAATTGCAACCAGTATGAAACTTATGGACATTTCTACTGTCCGAGCAACCTAGGCTTCACCCTAGGGCGTTGCTCCAACAGATTGAATAGTTAGGGCATTCGAAGTCAACGCCCGAACCATAAAATGCAAGAAAAATACAACAGTTTTTCCATCATACAAAACGAATAATTGCATCCAGTATGAAAGCTATGGTTATTTCTACGTTCCGGGCAAACTAGGCTTCACCCTAGGCCGTTGTTCCACCAGATCGAATGGTTCGGGACTAAGAAGGGAACGCCAGAAGCATAAAATACAATATAACTACAACAATTTTTCCATCATATAAAACGAATAATTGCAACCAGTATGTAAGCTATGGTCATTTCTACTTTCCGGGCAACCTAGGCTTCACCCTAGGGCGGTGCTCCAACAGATTGAATAGTTAGGGCCTCAGAAGTCAATGCCCGAAGCATAAAATGCAATAAAAATACAACAGTTTTTCCATCATATATCAGGAATAATTGCAACCAGTTTGAAAGTGATGGTCATTTCTACGTTCCGGGCAGCCTAGGCATCACTCTATTGCGTTGCTCCACCAGATCGAATAGATAGTGCCTTAGAAGTCAACGCCAGAAGCATAAAATACAATATAAATACAACAGTTTTTCCATCGTATAAAACGAGTAATTGCAACCAGTATGAAACTAATGGACATTTCTACTTTCCGAGCAACCTAGGCTTCGCCCTAGGGCGTTGGTCCAACAGATTGAACAGTTAGGGCCTTAGAAGTCAACGCCAGAACCATAAAATGCAAAAAAAATACATCAGTGTTTCCATCATATATCAGGAATAATTGCAACCAGTTTGAAAGTGATGGCCAATTCTACGTTCCGGGCAACCTAGGTTTCACTCCAGGGCGTTGCTCCACCAGACCGAATAGTTACGGCCTAAGAAGTCAACGCCAGAAGCATAAAATACGATATAAATACAACAGATTTTCCATCGTATAAAACGAACAATTGCAACCAGTATGAAACTTATGGTCATTTCTACTTTCCGAGCAAGCTAGGCTTCACCCCAGGGCGTTGCTCCAACAGATTGAATAGTTAGGGCGTTAGAAGTCAACGCCCGAACTATAAAATGAAAAAAAATACAACAGTGTTTCCCTCATATAACAGGAATAATTGCAACCAGTTTGAAAGTGATGGCCAATTCTACGTTCCGGGCAACCTAGGCTTCACTCTAGGGCGTCGCTCCAACAGATCGAATCGTTAGTGCCTTAGAAATCAACGCCAGAAGCATAAAATACAATATAAATACAACAGTTTTTCCATCGTATAAAACGAATAATTGCAACCAGAATGAAACTTATGGTCATTTCTACTTTCCGAGCAACCTAGGCTTCACCCTTGGGCGTTGCTCCAACGGATAGAATAGTTACGGCCTTAGAAGTCAACGACCGAACCATAAAATGCAAAAAAAATACAGCAGTGTTTCCATCGTATAAAACGAATAATTGCAAGCAGTGTGAAAGTTATGGACATTTCTACATTGCGAGCAACCTAGGCTTCACTCTAGGGCGTTGCTCCACCAGATCGAATAGTTAGGTCCTTAGAAGTAAACGCCAGAAGCATAAAAGACGATATAAATACAACAGCTTTTCCATCGTATAAAAGGATTAATTGCAACCAGTTTGAAAGTGATGGTCATTTCTCCTTTCCGGGCAACCTCGGCTTCACTCTAGGGCGTTGCTCCACTAGATCGAACAGCTAGGGCCTTAGAAGTCAACGCCAGAAGCATAAAATACAATATAAATATAACAGTCTTTCCATCGTATAAAACGAATGATAGCAACCAGTGTGAAAGTTATGGTAAGTTCTACGTTCCGGGCAACCTAGGCTTCACTCTAGGGCGTTGCGCCACCAGATCGAATAGTTAGGGCCTTAGAAGTCAACGCCTGAAGCACAAAATACAAAATAACTAAAACAGTTTTTCCATCGTATAAAACGAATAATTGCTACCAGTGTGAAAGTTATGGTCATTGCTACGTGCCGCGCAAGCTAGGCTTCACCCAAGGGCGTTGTTCCACCAGATGGAATAGTTAGGGCCTAATATGTCAACGCCAGAAGCATAAAATACGATATAAATGCAACAGGTTTTCCATCGTATAAGACGAATAATTGCAACCAGTACGAATGCAATGGTCATTTCTACGTTCCGGGCAAGCTAGGCATCACTCTCGGGCGTTGCTCCACCAAATCGAATAGCTAGGGCATTAGAAGTCAACGCCAGAAGAATAAAATACAATAAAGATGCAAATGTTTTTCCACAGTATAACAGGAATAACTGCAAACAGTGTGAAAGTAATGGTCATTTCCATGTTCCGGGAAACCTAGTCTTCACTCTAGGGTGCTGTTACACTAGATCGAATTGTTAGGGTCTAAGAAGCCGACGCCAGAAGAATAAAATACAATATAAGTACAAAAGCTTTTCCATCGTATAAAACGAATTATTGCAACCAGTGTGAATGTTATGGTCATTTCTACTTTCCGGGCTTCCTAGGCTTCACCCTAGGACGTTGTCCCACCAGATCGAACAGTTAGGGCCTAAGAAGTCAACCCCAGAAGCATAAAATACAATATAAATATAACGGTATTTCCATCGTACAAAACGAATGATAGCAACCAGTGTGAAAGTTATGGTAAGTTCTACGTTCCGGGCAACCTAGGCTTCACTCTAGGGCGTTGCGCCACCAGATCGAGTAGTTAGGGCCTTAGAAGTCAACGCCCGAAGCACAAAATACAAAATAACTAAAACAGTTTTTCCATCGTATAAAACGAATAATTGCAACCAGTATGAAAGTTAACGTCATTTCTACTTTCCGGGCAACCTAGTCTTCACTCTAGGGCGTTGTTCCACCAGATCGAATAATTAGGGCCTAAGAAGTCAACGCCAGAAGAATAAAATACAATATAAGTACAAAAGCTTTTCCATCGTATAAAATGATTAATTGCAAACATTGTGAAAGTAATGGTCATTTCTACGTTCCGTGCAACCTAGGCGTCACTCTAGGGCGTTGCTCCACCACATCTAATAGCTACGGCCCTAGAAGTCAACCCCAGATGAATAAAATACAATAAAGATGCAACAGCTTTTCCATCGTATAAAACGAATAATTGCAACCAGTGTGAATGTTATGGTCATTTCTACTTTCCGGGCAACATAGGCTTCACTCAAGGGCGTTGCTCCACCAGATCGAATAGTTAGGGCCTTAGAAGTCAACCCCAGATGAATAAAATACAATAAAGATGCCACAGCTTTTCCATCGTATAAAGCGAATAATTGCAACCAGTGTGAAAGTTATGGTCATTTCTACGTTCCGTGCAACCTGGTCTTCACTCTAGGGCGTTGCCCCACCAGATCGAATAGTTAGGGCCTTAGAAGTCAACGCCCGAAGCATAAAATACAAAATAAATAAAACAGTTTTTCCATCGTATAAAACGAATAATTGCAACCAGTATGAAAGTTAACGTCATTTCTACTTTCCGGGCAACATAGGATTCACCCTTGGTCGTTGCACCAACAGATTGAATAGTTAGGGCCTTAGAAGTCAACGCCCGAAGCATAAAATACAGAATAAATAGAACAGATTTTTGCATCGTATAAAACGAATAATTGCTACCGGTGAGAAAGTTATGGTCATTTCTCCGTTCCGGGCAACCTAGGCTTCACTCTAGGGCGTTGCTCCACCAAATCAAATAGCTAGGGCCTTAGAAGTCAACTCCAGAAGCATAAAATACAATAAAGATGCAAAAGTTTTTCCGTCGTATAACAGGAATAACTGCAAACAGTGCGAAAGTAATGGTCATTTCCATGTTCCGGGCAACCTAGTCTTCACTCTAGGGCGTTGTTCCACCAGATCGAATAATTAGGGCTTTAGAAGTCAACGCCCGAAGCATAAAATACAAAATAAATAGAACTGTTTTTCCATCGTATAAAACGAATAATTGCAACCAGTGTGAAGGTAATGGTCTTTTCTACGTTCCGGGCAACCTAGGCTTCACTCTAGGGCGGTGCTCCACCAGATCAAATAGTTAGGGCCTAAGAAGTCAACGCCAGAAGCATAAAATACAACACAAATACAACAGATTTTCCATCGTATATAATGTATATTTGCAAACAGTGTGAAAGTAATGGTCATTTCTACGTTCCGGGCAACCTAGGCTTCACTCTAGGGCGTTGCGCCACCAGATCGAATAGTTAGGGCCTTAGAAGTCAACGCCCGAAGCATAAAATACAAAATAAATAGAACAGTTTTTCCATCGTATAAAACGAATAATTGCCACCGGTGTGAAAGTTATGGTCATTTCTCCGTTCCGAGCAACCTAGGATTCACTCTAGGGCGTTGCTCCACCTTATCGAATAGCTACGGATTAAGAAGCCTACGCCTGAAGCATAAAATACAATAAAAGTACAACAGTGTTTCCATCATATAACAGGAATAATTGCAACCAGTTTGAAAGTGATGGCCAATTCTACGTTCGGGGCATCCTAGGCTTCTCTCTAGGGCGTTGCTCCACCATATCGAATAGTTAGCTCCTAAGAAGTGAACGCCAGAACCATAAAATGCAATAAAAATACAACAGTGTTTCCATCATATAACAGGAACAATTGCAACCAGTTTGAAAGTGATGGCCAATTCTACGTTCCGGGCCACCTAGTCTTCACTCTAGGGCGTTGTTCCACCAGATCGAATAATTAGGGCCTAAGAAGTCAACGCCAGAAGAATAAAATACAATATAAGCACAAAAGCTTTTCCATCGTATAAAATGAATAATTGCAAACATTATGAAAGTAATGGTCATTTCTACGTTCCGGGCAACCTAGGCGTCACTCTAGGGCGTTGCTCCACCACATCTAATAGCTACGGCCTTAGAAGTCAACCCCAGATGAATAAAATTCAATAAAGATGCCACAGATTTTCCAACGTATAAAACGAATAATTGCAACCAGTGTGAAAGTTATGGTCATTTCTACGTTGCGGGCAACCTAGGCTTCACTCTAGGGCGTTGCGCCACCAGATCGAATAGTTAGGGCCTTAGAAGTCAACGCCCGAAGCATAAAATACAAAATAAATAAAACAGTTTTTCCATCGTATAAAATGAATAATTGCAACCAGTATGAAAGTTAACGTTATTTCTACTTTCCGGGCAACATAGGCTTCACCCTTGGTCGTTGCACCAACAGATTGAATAGTTAGGACCTTATAAGTCAACGCCCGAAGCATAAAATACAAAATAAATAGAACAGTCTTTCCATCGTATAAAACGAATAATTGACACCGGTGTGAAAGTTATGGTCATTTCTCCGTTCCGAGCAACCTTGGCTTCACTCTAGGGCGTTGCTCCACCAAATCGAATAGCTAGGGCCTTAGAAGTCAACGCCAGAAGAATAAAATACAACATAAATACAACAGATTTTCCATCGTATATAATGTATATTTGCAAACAGTGTGAAAGTAATGGTCATTCCTATCTACCGGGCAACCTAGGCCCCACTCTCTGGCGTTGCTCCACCAAATCAAATAGCTAGGGCCTTAGAAGTCAACGCCAGAAGCATAAAATACGATATAAATACAACAGCTTTTCCATCGTATAAAACGAATAATTGCAACCAGTGTGGAAGTTATGGTCATTTCTACGTTCCGGGCAACCTAGGCTTCACTCTAGGGCGTAGCGCCACCAGATCGAATAGTTAGGGCCTTAGAAGTCAACGCCCGAAGCATAAAATACAAAATAAATAAAACAGTTTTTCCATCGTATAAAATGAATAATTGCAACCAGTATGAAAGTTAACGTTATTTCTACTTTCCGGGCAACATAGGCTTCACCCTTGGTCGTTGCACCAACAGATTGAATAGTTAGGGCCTTAGAAGTCAACGCCCGAAGCATAAAATACAAAATAAATAGAACAGTTTTTCCATTGTATCAAACGAATAATTGCTACCAGTGTGAACGTTATGGTCATTTCTACGTTCCGCGCAAGCTAGGCTTCACTCTAGTGCGTTGCTCCATCAGATCGAATAGTTAGGTCCTTAGAAGTCAACGCCAGAAGCATAAAATACGATATAAATACAACAGCTTTTCCATCGTATAAAACGAATAATTGCAACCAGTATGAAACTTATGGTCATTTCTACTTCCCGAGCAACCTAGGCTTCACTCTAGGGCGTTGCTCGACCAGATCGAATAGCTAGGGCCTTAGAAGTCAACGCCTGAAGTATAAAATACAATAAAAGTACAACAGTCTTTCCATCCGATAACAGGAATAATTGCAACCCGTGTGAAAGTGATGGTCATTTCTACGTTCCAGGCAACCTAGGCTTCACCCGAGGGCGTTGTTCCACCAGATGGAATAGCTAGGGACTAAGAAGTCAACGCCAGAAGCATAAAACGCTATATAAATACAACAGTTTTTCCATCATATTAAACGAATAATTGTAACCAGGGTGATAGTTATGGTCATTTCTACTTTCCGGGCAACATAGGCTTCACTCAAGGGCGTTGCTCCACCAGATCGAATAGTTAGGGCCTTAGAAGTCAACCCCAGATGAATAAAATACAATAAAGATGCCACAGCTTTTCCATCGTATAAAGCGAATAATTGCAACCAGTGTGAAAGTTATGGTCATTTCTACGTTCCGGGCAACCTGGGCTTCACTCTAGGGCGTTGCCCCACCAGATCGAATAGTTAGGGCCTTAGAAGTCAACGCCCGAAGCATAAAATACAAAATAAATAAAACAGTTTTTCCATCGTATAAAACGAATAATTGCAACCAGTATGAAAGTTAACGTCATTTCTACTTTCCGGGCAACATAGGATTCACCTTTGGTCGTTGCACCAACAGATTGAATAGTTAGGGCCTTAGAAGTCAACGCCCGAAGCATAAAATACAGAATAAATAGAACAGATTTTTCCATCGTATAAAACGAATAATTGCTACCGGTGTGAAAGTTATGGTCGTTTCTCCGTTCCGGGCAATCTAGGCTTCACTCTAGGGCGTTGCTCCACCAGATCGAATAGTTAGGGCCTTAGAAGTCAACGCCACAAGCATAAAATACAAAATAAATAAAACAGTTTTTCCATCGTATAAAACGAATAATTGCTACCAGTGTGAAAGTTGTGGTCATTTCTACGTTCCGCGCAACCTAGGTTTCACCCTAGGGCGTTGTTCCACCAGATGGAATAGTTAGGGCCTTAGAAGTCTGCGCCCGAAACATAAAATACAAAATAAATAGAACAGGTTTTCCATTGTATAAAACGAATAATTGCTACCAGTGTGAAAGTTATGGTCATTTCTACATTCCGAGCAACCTAGGCTTCACTCTAGGGCATTGCTCCACCAGATCGAATAGTTAGGTCCTTAGAAGTAAACGCCAGAAGCATAAAGTACGATATAAATACAACAGCTTTACCATCGTATAAAAGGAATAATTGCAAACAGTGTGAAAGTAATGGTCATTTCTACGTTCCGGGCAACCTAGGCTTCACCCTAGGACGTTGTTCCACCAGATCGAATAGCTACGGCCTTAGAAGTCAACCCCAGATGAATAAAATTCAATAAAGATGCCACAGATTTTCCAACGTATAAAACGAATAATTGCAACCAGTGTGAAAGTTATGGTCATTTCTACGTTGCGGGCAACCTAGGCTTCACTCTAGGGCGTTGCGCCACCAGATCGAATAGTTAGGGCCTTAGAAGTCAACGCCCGAAGCATAAAATACAAAATAAATAAAACAGTTTTTCCATCGTATAAAATGAATAATTGCAACCAGTATGAAAGTTAACGTTATTTCTACTTTCCGGGCAACATAGGCTTCACCCTTGGTCGTTGCACCAACAGATTGAATAGTTAGGACCTTATAAGTCAACGCCCGAAGCATAAAATACAAAATAAATAGAACAGTTTTTCCATCGTATAAAACGAATAATTGACACCGGTGTGAAAGTTATGGTCATTTCTCCGTTCCGAGCAACCTTGGCTTCACTCTAGGGCGTTGCTCCACCAAATCGAATAGTTAGGGCCTAAGAAGTCAACGCCAGAAGCATAAAATACAACACAAATACAACAGATTTTCCATCGTATATAATGTATATTTGCAAACAGTGTGAAAGTAATGGTCATTTCTACGTTCCGGGCAACCTAGGCTTCACTCTAGGGCGTTGCGCCACCAGATCGAATAGTTAGGGCCTTAGAAGTCAACGCCCGAAGCATAAAATACAAAATAAATAGAACAGTTTTTCCATCGTATAAAACGAATAATTGCCACCGGTGTGAAAGTTATGGTCATTTCTACGTTCCGTGCAACCTGGTCTTCACTCTAGGGCGTTGCCCCACCAGATCGAATAGTTAGGGCCTTAGAAGTCAACGCCCGAAGCATAAAATACAAAATAAATAAAACAGTTTTTCCATCGTATAAAACGAATAATTGCAACCAGTATGAAAGTTAACGTCATTTCTACTTTCCGGGCAACATAGGATTCACCCTTGGTCGTTGCACCAACAGATTGAATTGTTAGGGCCTTAGAAGTCAACGCCCGAAGCATAAAATACAGAATAAATAGAACAGATTTTTGCATCGTATAAAACGAATAATTGCTACCGGTGAGAAAGTTATGGTCATTTCTCCGTTCCGGGCAACCTAGGCTTCACTCTAGGGCGTTGCTCCACCAAATCAAATAGCTAGGGCCTTAGAAGTCAACTCCAGAAGCATAAAATACAATAAAGATGCAAAAGTTTTTCCGTCGTATAACAGGAATAACTGCAAACAGTGCGAAAGTAATGGTCATTTCCATGTTCCGGGCAACCTAGTCTTCACTCTAGGGCGTTGTTCCACCAGATCGAATAATTAGGGCTTTAGAAGTCAACGCCCGAAGCATAAAATACAAAATAAATAGAACTGTTTTTCCATCGTATAAAACGAATAATTGCAACCAGTGTGAAGGTAATGGTCTTTTCTACGTTCCGGGCAACCTAGGCTTCACTCTAGGGCGGTGCTCCACCAGATCAAATAGTTAGGGCCTAAGAAGTCAACGCCAGAAGCATAAAATACAACACAAATACAACAGATTTTCCATCGTATATAATGTATATTTGCAAACAGTGTGAAAGTAATGGTCATTTCTACGTTCCGGGCAACCTAGGCTTCACTCTAGGGCGTTGCGCCACCAGATCGAATAGTTAGGGCCTTAGAAGTCAACGCCCGAAGCATAAAATACAAAATAAATAGAACAGTTTTTCCATCGTATAAAACGAATAATTGCCACCGGTGTGAAAGTTATGGTCATTTCTCCGTTCCGAGCAACCTAGGATTCACTCTAGGGCGTTGCTCCACCTTATCGAATAGCTACGGATTAAGAAGCCTACGCCTGAAGCATAAAATACAATAAAAGTACAACAGTGTTTCCATCATATAACAGGAATAATTGCAACCAGTTTGAAAGTGATGGCCAATTCTACGTTCGGGGCATCCTAGGCTTCTCTCTAGGGCGTTGCTCCACCATATCGAATAGTTAGCTCCTAAGAAGTGAACGCCAGAACCATAAAATGCAATAAAAATACAACAGTGTTTCCATCATATAACAGGAACAATTGCAACCAGTTTGAAAGTGATGGCCAATTCTACGTTCCGGGCCACCTAGTCTTCACTCTAGGGCGTTGTTCCACCAGATCGAATAATTAGGGCCTAAGAAGTCAACGCCAGAAGAATAAAATACAATATAAGCACAAAAGCTTTTCCATCGTATAAAATGAATAATTGCAAACATTATGAAAGTAATGGTCATTTCTACGTTCCGGGCAACCTAGGCGTCACTCTAGGGCGTTGCTCCACCACATCTAATAGCTACGGCCTTAGAAGTCAACCCCAGATGAATAAAATTCAATAAAGATGCCACAGATTTTCCAACGTATAAAACGAATAATTGCAACCAGTGTGAAAGTTATGGTCATTTCTACGTTGCGGGCAACCTAGGCTTCACTCTAGGGCGTTGCGCCACCAGATCGAATAGTTAGGGCCTTAGAAGTCAACGCCCGAAGCATAAAATACAAAATAAATAAAACAGTTTTTCCATCGTATAAAATGAATAATTGCAACCAGTATGAAAGTTAACGTTATTTCTACTTTCCGGGCAACATAGGCTTCACCCTTGGTCGTTGCACCAACAGATTGAATAGTTAGGACCTTATAAGTCAACGCCCGAAGCATAAAATACAAAATAAATAGAACAGTCTTTCCATCGTATAAAACGAATAATTGACACCGGTGTGAAAGTTATGGTCATTTCTCCGTTCCGAGCAACCTTGGCTTCACTCTAGGGCGTTGCTCCACCAAATCGAATAGCTAGGGCCTTAGAAGTCAACGCCAGAAGAATAAAATACAACATAAATACAACAGATTTTCCATCGTATATAATGTATATTTGCAAACAGTGTGAAAGTAATGGTCATTCCTATCTACCGGGCAACCTAGGCCCCACTCTCTGGCGTTGCTCCACCAAATCAAATAGCTAGGGCCTTAGAAGTCAACGCCAGAAGCATAAAATACGATATAAATACAACAGCTTTTCCATCGTATAAAACGAATAATTGCAACCAGTGTGGAAGTTATGGTCATTTCTACGTTCCGGGCAACCTAGGCTTCACTCTAGGGCGTAGCGCCACCAGATCGAATAGTTAGGGCCTTAGAAGTCAACGCCCGAAGCATAAAATACAAAATAAATAAAACAGTTTTTCCATCGTATAAAATGAATAATTGCAACCAGTATGAAAGTTAACGTTATTTCTACTTTCCGGGCAACATAGGCTTCACCCTTGGTCGTTGCACCAACAGATTGAATAGTTAGGGCCTTAGAAGTCAACGCCCGAAGCATAAAATACAAAATAAATAGAACAGTTTTTCCATTGTATCAAACGAATAATTGCTACCAGTGTGAACGTTATGGTCATTTCTACGTTCCGCGCAAGCTAGGCTTCACTCTAGTGCGTTGCTCCATCAGATCGAATAGTTAGGTCCTTAGAAGTCAACGCCAGAAGCATAAAATACGATATAAATACAACAGCTTTTCCATCGTATAAAACGAATAATTGCAACCAGTATGAAACTTATGGTCATTTCTACTTCCCGAGCAACCTAGGCTTCACTCTAGGGCGTTGCTCGACCAGATCGAATAGCTAGGGCCTTAGAAGTCAACGCCTGAAGTATAAAATACAATAAAAGTACAACAGTCTTTCCATCCGATAACAGGAATAATTGCAACCCGTGTGAAAGTGATGGTCATTTCTACGTTCCAGGCAACCTAGGCTTCACCCGAGGGCGTTGTTCCACCAGATGGAATAGCTAGGGACTAAGAAGTCAACGCCAGAAGCATAAAACGCTATATAAATACAACAGTTTTTCCATCATATTAAACGAATAATTGTAACCAGGGTGATAGTTATGGTCATTTCTACTTTCCGGGCAACATAGGCTTCACTCAAGGGCGTTGCTCCACCAGATCGAATAGTTAGGGCCTTAGAAGTCAACCCCAGATGAATAAAATACAATAAAGATGCCACAGCTTTTCCATCGTATAAAGCGAATAATTGCAACCAGTGTGAAAGTTATGGTCATTTCTACGTTCCGGGCAACCTGGGCTTCACTCTAGGGCGTTGCCCCACCAGATCGAATAGTTAGGGCCTTAGAAGTCAACGCCCGAAGCAGAAAATACAAAATAAATAAAACAGTTTTTCCATCGTATAAAACGAATAATTGCAACCAGTATGAAAGTTAACGTCATTTCTACTTTCCGGGCAACATAGGATTCACCTTTGGTCGTTGCACCAACAGATTGAATAGTTAGGGCCTTAGAAGTCAACGCCCGAAGCATAAAATACAGAATAAATAGAACAGATTTTTCCATCGTATAAAACGAATAATTGCTACCGGTGTGAAAGTTATGGTCGTTTCTCCGTTCCGGGCAACCTAGGCTTCACTCTAGGGCGTTGCTCCACCAGATCGAATAGTTAGGGCCTTAGAAGTCAACGCCACAAGCATAAAATACAAAATAAATAAAACAGTTTTTCCATCGTATAAAACGAATAATTGCTACCAGTGTGAAAGTTGTGGTCATTTCTACGTTCCGCGCAACCTAGGTTTCACCCTAGGGCGTTGTTCCACCAGATGGAATAGTTAGGGCCTTAGAAGTCTGCGCCCGAAACATAAAATACAAAATAAATAGAACAGGTTTTCCATTGTATAAAACGAATAATTGCTACCAGTGTGAAAGTTATGGTCATTTCTACATTCCGAGCAACCTAGGCTTCACTCTAGGGCATTGCTCCACCAGATCGAATAGTTAGGTCCTTAGAAGTAAACGCCAGAAGCATAAAGTACGATATAAATACAACAGCTTTACCATCGTATAAAAGGAATAATTGCAAACAGTGTGAAAGTAATGGTCATTTCTACGTTCCGGGCAACCTAGGCTTCACCCTAGGACGTTGTTCCACCAGATCGAATAGTTAGGGCCTAAGAAGTGAACGCCAGAACCATAAAATGCAATAAAAATACAACAGTGTTTCCATCATATAACAGGAACAATTGCAACCAGTTTGAAAGTGATGGCCAATTCTACGTTCCGGGCAACCTAGGTTTCACTCCAGGGCGTTGCTCCACCAGATCGAATAGTTACGGCCTAAGAAGTCAACGCCAGAGGCATAAAATGCAATATAAATACAACAACTTTTCCATCGTATAAAACGAATAATTGCCACCAGTGTGAAAGTTATGGTCATTTCTACGTTCCGGGCAACCTAGGCGTCACTCTATGGCGTTCATCCACCAGATCGAATAGTTAGGTCCTAAGAAGTCAACGCCAGAAGCATAAAATGCAATATAAATATAACAGTCTTTCCATCGTATAAAACGAATAATAGCATCCAGTCTGAAGGTTATGGTCATTTCTACGTTCCGGGCAACCTAGGCTTCACTCTAGGGCGTTGCTCCTCCAGATCAAACAGTTAGGGCCTTAGAAGTCAACGCCTGAAGCATTAAATACAAAATAAATTGAACAGCTTTTCCATAGTATAAAACGAATAATTGCTACCAGTGTAAAAGTTATGGTCATTTCTACGTTCCGGGCAACCTAGGCTTCACCCGAGGGCGTTGTTCGACCAGATCGAATAGTTAGGGCCTAGGAAGTGAACGCCAGAAGCATAAAGTACAATATAAATACAACAGTCTTTCCATCCTATAACAGGAATAATTGCAACCCGTGTGAAAGGGATGGTCATTTCTACGTTCCAGGCAACCTAGGCTTCACTCTAGGGCGTTGCTCCAACAGATTGAATAGTTAGGGCCTTAGAAGTCAATGCCCGAAGCGTAAAATGCAATAAAAATACAACGGTTTTTCAATCATATAACAGGAATAAAGGCAACCTGTTTGAAAGTGATGGTCATTTCTACGTTCCGGGCAACATAGGCTTCACTCTAGGGCCTTGCTCCACTAGATCGAATAGTTAGTACCTTAGAAGTCAACGCCAGATGTATAAAATACAATATAAATACAACAGTTTTTCCATCGTATAAAACGAATAATTGCAACCAGTTTGAAAGTGATGGTCATTTCTACGTTCCGGGCAACATAGGCTTCACTCTAGGGCGTTGCTCCACTAGATCGAATAGTTAGTACCTTAGAAGTCAACGCCAGATGTATAAAATAAAATATAAATACAACAGTTTTTCCATCGTATAAAACGAATAATTGCAACCAGTATGAAACTTATGGACATTTCTACTGTCCGAGCAACCTAGGCTTCACCCTAGGGCGTTGCTCCAACAGATTGAATAGTTAGGGCATTCGAAGTCAACGCCCGAACCATAAAATGCAAAAAAAATACAACAGTTTTTCCATCATACAAAACGAATAATTGCATCCAGTATGAAAGCTATGGGTATTTCTACGTTCCGGGCAAACTAGGCTTCACCCTAGGCCGTTGTTCCACCAGATCGAATGGTTCGGGACTAAGAAGGGAACGCCAGAAGCATAAAATACAATATAACTACAACAATTTTTCCATCATATAAAACGAATAATTGCAACCAGTATGTAAGCTATGGTCATTTCTACTTTCCGGGCAACCTAGGCTTCACCCTAGGGCGGTGCTCCAACAGATTGAATAGTTAGGGCCTCAGAAGTCAATGCCCGAAGCATAAAATGCAATAAAAATACAACAGTTTTTCCATCATATATCAGGAATAATTGCAACCAGTTTGAAAGTGATGGTCATTTCTACGTTCCGGGCAGCCTAGGCATCACTCTATTGCGTTGCTCCACCAGATCGAATAGATAGTGCCTTAGAAGTCAACGCCAGAAGCATAAAATACAATATAAATACAACAGTTTTTCCATCGTATAAAACGAGTAATTGCAACCAGTATGAAACTAATGGACATTTCTACTTTCCGAGCAACCTAGGCTTCACCCTAGGGCGTTGGTCCAACGGATTGAACAGTTAGGGCCTTAGAAGTCAACGCCAGAACCATAAAATGCAAAAAAAATACATCAGTGTTTCCATCATATATCAGGAATAATTGCAACCAGTTTGAAAGTGATGGCCAATTCTACGTTCCGGGCAACCTAGGTTTCACTCCAGGGCGTTGCTCCACCAGACCGAATAGTTACGGCCTAAGAAGTCAACGCCAGAAGCATAAAATACGATATAAATACAACAGATTTTCCATCGTATAAAACGAACAATTGCAACCAGTATGAAACTTATGGTCATTTCTACTTTCCGAGCAAGCTAGGCTTCACCCCAGGGCGTTGCTCCAACAGATTGAATAGTTAGGGCCTTAGAAGTCAACGCCCGAACTATAAAATGAAAAAAAATACAACAGTGTTTCCCTCATATAACAGGAATAATTGCAACCAGTTTGAAAGTGATGGCCAATTCTACGTTCCGGGCAACCTAGGCTTCACTCTAGGGCGTCGCTCCAACAGATCGAATCGTTAGTGCCTTAGAAATCAACGCCAGAAGCATAAAATACAATATAAATACAACAGTTTTTCCATCGTATAAAACGAATAATTGCAACCAGAATGAAACTTATGGTCATTTCTACTTTCCGAGCAACCTAGGCTTCACCCTTGGGCGTTGCTCCAACGGATAGAATAGTTACGGCCTTAGAAGTCAACGACCGAACCATAAAATGCAAAAAAAATACAGCAGTGTTTCCATCGTATAAAACGAATAATTGCAAGCAGTGTGAAAGTTATGGACATTTCTACATTGCGAGCAACCTAGGCTTCACTCTAGGGCGTTGCTCCACCAGATCGAATAGTTAGGTCCTTAGAAGTAAACGCCAGAAGCATAAAAGACGATATAAATACAACAGCTTTTCCATCGTATAAAAGGATTAATTGCAACCAGTTTGAAAGTGATGGTCATTTCTCCTTTCCGGGCAACCTCGGCTTCACTCTAGGGCGTTGCTCCACTAGATCGAACAGCTAGGGCCTTAGAAGTCAACGCCAGAAGCATAAAATACAATATAAATACAACAGTTTTTCCATCGTATAAAACGAATAATTGCAACCAGTATGAAACTTATGGTCATTTCCACTTTCCGAGCAAGCCAGGCTTCACCCTAGGGCGTTGGTCCAACAGATTGAATAGTTAGGACCTTAGAATTCAACGCCCGAACCATAAAATGCAAGAAAAATACAACAGTGTTTCCATCATATAACAGGAATAATTGCAACCAGTTTGAAAGTGATGGCCAATTCTACGTTCCGGGCAACTTAGGCTTCGCTCTAGGGCGTTGCTCCACCAGATCGAATAGATAGTGCCTTAGAAGTCAACGCCAGAAGCATAAAATACGATATAAATACAACAGTTTTTCTATCGTATAAAACGAATAATTGCAACCAGTATGAAACTTATGGTCATTTCTACTTCCCGAGCAACCTAGGCTTCACCCTAGGGCGTTGCTCCAACAGATTGCATAGTTAGGGCCTTAGAAGTCAACGCCCGAACCATAAAATGCAAAAAAGATACAACAGTGTTTCCATCATATATCAGGAATAATTGCAACAAGTTTGAAAGTGATGGCCAATTCTACGTTCCCGGCAACCTAGGTTTCACTCCAGCGCGTTGCTCCACCAGACCGAATAGTTACGGCCTAAGAAGTCAACGCCAGAACCATAAAATACGATATAAATACATCAGCTTTTACATCGTATAAAACGAATAATTGCAACCAGTATGAAACTTATGGTCATTTCTACTTTCCGAGCAAGCCAGGCTTCACCCTAGGGCGTTGGTCCAACAGATTGAATAGTTAGGACCTTAGAAGTCAACGCCCGAACCATAAAATGCAAAAAAAATACAACAGTGTTTCCATCATATAACAGGAATAATTGCAACCAGTTTGAAAGTGATGGCCAATTCTACGTTCCGGGCAACCTAGGCTTCGCTCTAGGGCGTTGCTCCACCAGATCGAATAGATAGTGCCCTAGAAGTCAACGCCAGAAGCATAAAATACGATATAAATACAACAGTCTTTCCATCGTGTAAAACGAATAATTGCAACCAGTATGAAACTTATGGTCATTTCTACTTTCCGAGCAAGCTAGGCTTCACCCTAGGGCGTTGCTCCAACAGATTGAATAGTTAGGGCCTTAGAAGTCAACGCCCGAAGCATAAAATGCAATAAAAATACAAGAGTGTATCCGTCGTATAACAGGAATAATTGCAACCAGTTTGAAAGTGATGGCCAATTCTACGTTCCGGGCAACCTAGGCTTCACTCTAGGGCGTTGCTCCACCAGATCGAATAGTTAGTGCCTTAGAAGTCAACGCCAGAAGCATAAAATACAATATAAATACAACAGCTTTTCCATCGTATAAAACAAATAACTGCAACCAGTATGAAACTTATGGTCATTTCTACTTTCCGAGCAACCTGGGCTTCACCCTAGGGCGTTGCTTCAACAGACTGAATAGTTAGGTCCTTAGAAGTCAACGCCCGAACCATAAAATGCAAAAAAAATACAACAGTGTTTCCATCATATAACAGGAATAATTGCAACCAGTTTGAAAGTGATGGCCAATTCTACGTTCCGGGCAACCTAGGTTTCACTAGAGGCCGTTGCTCCACCAGACCGAATAGTTACGGCCCAGGAAGTCAACGCCAGAAGCATAAAATACGATATAAATACAACAGCTTTTCCACCGTATAAAACGAATAATTGCAACCAGTATGAAACTTATGGTCACTTCTACTTTCCGAGCAAGCTAGGCTTCACCCTAGGGCGTTGGTCCAACAGATTGAATAGTTAGGGCCTTAGAAGTCAACGCCCGAAGCATAAAATGCAATAAAAATACAACAGTGTATCAGTCATATAACAGGAATAATTGCAACCAGTTTGAAAGCGATGGCCAATTCTACGTTCCGGTCAACCTAGGCTTCACTCTAGGGCGTCGCTCCACCAGATCGAATAGTTAGTGCCTTAGAAGTCAACGCCAGAAGCATAAAATACAATATAAATACAACAGTTTTTCCACAGTATAAAACGAATAATTGCTACCAGTGTATAAGTTATGGTTATTTCTACGTTCCGGGCAACCTAGGCTTCACCCTAGGCCGTTGTTCCACCAGATCGAATAGTTAGGGCCTAAGAAGGGAACGCCAGAAGCATAAAATACAATATAAATACAACAGTTTTTCCATCATATAAAACGAATAATTGCAACCAGTATGAAAGTTATGGTCATTTCTACTTTCCGGGCAACCTAGGCTTCACTCTAGGGCGTTGCTCCAACAGATTGAATAGATAGGGCCTTAGAAGTCAATGCCCGAAGCATAAAATGCAACAAAAATACAACAGTTTTTCCATCGTATAACAGGATTAAGTGCTACCAGTTTGAAAGTGATGGTCATTTCTACGTTCCGGGCAACCTAGGCTTCACTCTAGGGCGTTGCTCCACCAGATCGAATAGTTAGTGCCTTAGAAGTCAACGCCAGAAGCATAAAATACAATATAAATACAACAGTTTTTCCATCGTATAAAACGAGTAATTGCAACCAGTATGAAACTTATGGTCATTTCTACTTTCCGAGCAACGTAGGCTTCACCCTAGGACGTTGCTCCAACAGATTGAATAGCTAGGGCCTTAGAAGTCAACGCCCGAACCATAACATGCAAAAAAGTACAACAGTGTTTCCATCATATAACAGGAATAATTGCAACCAGTTTGAAAGTGATGGCCAATTCTACGTTCCCTGCAACCTAGGTTTCACTCCAGGGCGTTGCTCCACCAGACCGAATAGTTACGGCATAAGATGTCAACGCCAGAAGCATAAAATACGATATAAATACAACAGCGTTTCCATCGAATAAAACGAAAAATTGCAACCAGTGTGAAAGTTATGGTCATTTCTACATTCCGAGCAACCTAGGATACACTCTAGGGCGTTGCTCCACCAGATCGAATAGTTAGGTCCTTAGAAGTAAACGCCAGAAGCATAAAATACGATATAAATACAACAGCTTTTCCATCGTATAAAAGGAATAATTGCAAACAGTGTGAAAGTAATGGTCATTTCTACGTTCCGGGCAAGCTAGGCTTCACCCTAGGCCGTTGTTCCACCAGATCGAATAGTTAGGGCCTAAGAAGTGAACGCCAGAAGCATAAAATACGATATAAATACAACAGCTTTTCCATCGTATAAAAGGAATAATTGCAAACAGTGTGAAAGTAATGGTCATTTCTACGTTCCGGGCAAGCTAGGCTTCACCCTAGGCCGTTGTTCCACCAGATCGAATAGTTAGGGCCTAAGAAGTGAACGCCAGAAGCATAAAATGTAATAAAGATACAACAGTTCTTCCATCGTATAACAGGATTAATTGCAACCAGTTTGAAAGTGATGGTCATTTGTCCTTTCCGGGCAACCTCGGCTTCACTCTAGGGCGTTGCTCCACTAGATCGAACAGCTAGGGCCTTAGAAGTCAACGCCAGAAGCATAAAATACAATATAAATACAACAGTTTTTCCATCGTATAAAACGAATAATTGCAACCAGTATGAAACTTATGGTCATTTCTACTTTCCGAGCAACCTAGGCTTCACCCGAGGGCGTTGCTCCAACAGATTGAATAGTTAGGACCTTAGAATTCAACGCCCGAACCATAAAATGCAAGAAAAATACAACAGTGTTTCCATCATATAACTGGAATAATTGCAACCACTTTGAAAGCGATGGCCAATTCTACGTTCCGGGCAACTTAGGCTTCGCTCTAGAGCGCTGCTCCACCAGATCGAATAGATAGTGCCTTAGAAGTCAAAGCCAGAAGCATAAAATACGATATAAAAACAACAGTTTTTCCATCGTATAAAACGAATAATTGCAACCAGTATGAAACTTATGGTCATTTCTACTTTCCGAGCAACCTAGGCTTCACCCTAGGGCGTTGCTCCAACAGATTGCATAGTTAGGGCCTTAGAAGTCAACGTCCGAACCATACAATGCAAAAAAGGTACAACAGTGTTTCCATCATATATCAGGAATAATTGCAACCAGTTTGAAAGTGATGGCCATTTCTACGTTCCCTGCAACCTAGGTTTCACTCCAGGGCGTTGCTCCGCCAGACCGAATAGTTACGGCCCAGGAAGTCAACGCCAGGAGCATAAAATACGATATAAATACAACAGCTTTTCCACCGTATAAAACGAATAATTGCAACCAGTATGAAACTTATGGTCATTTCTACTTTCCGAGCAAGCTAGGCTTCACCCTAGGGCGTTGGTCCAACAGATTGAATGGTTAGGGCCTTAGAAGTCAACGCCCGAAGCATAAAATACAATAAAAATACAACAGTGTATCCATCATATAACAGGAATAATTGCAACCAGTTTGAAAGCGATGGCCAATTCTATGTTCCGGTCAACCTAGGCTTCACTCTAGGGCGTCGCTCCACCGGATCGAATAGTTAGTGCCTTAGAAGTCAACGCCAGAAGCAAAAAATACAATATAAATACAACAGTTTTTCCATCGTATAAAACGAATAACTGCAACCAGTATGAAACTTATGGTCATTTCTACTTTCCGAGCTACCTAGGCTTCACCCTAGGGCGTTGCTCCAACAGATTGAATGGTTAGGACCTTAGAAGTCAACGCCCGAAGCATAAAATGCAATAAAAATACAACAGTGTATCCATCATATAACAGGAATAATTGCAACCAGTTTGAAAGTGATGGCCAATTCTACGTTCCGGGCAACCTAGGCTTCACTCTATTGCGTTGCTCCACCAGATCGAATAGTTAGTGGCTTAGAAGTCAACGCCAGAAGCATAAAATACAATATAAATACAACAGTTTTTCCATCGTATAAAACGAATAATTGCAACCAGTGTGAAGCTTATGGAAATTTCTACTTTCCGAGCAACCTAGGCCTCACCCTAGGGCGTTGCTCCAACAGATTGATTAGTTAGGGCCTTAGAAGACAGCGCCCGAACCATAAAATGCAAAAAAAATACAACAGTGTTTCCATCATATAACAGGAATAATTGCAACCAGTTTGAAAGTGATGGCCAATTCTACGTTCCGGGCAACCTATGCTTCACTCTAGGGCGTTGCTCCACCAGATCGAATAGTTAGTGCCTTAGAAGTCAACGCCAGAAGCATAAAATACAATATGAATACAACAGTTTTTCCATCGTATAAAACAAATAATTGCAACCAGTATGAAACTTATGGTCATTTCTACTTTCCGAGCAACCTAGGCTTCACCGTAGGGCGTTGCTCCAACGGATTGAATAGTTAGGGCCTTAGAAGTCAACACCCGAACCATAAAATGCAAAAAAAATACAACAGCGTTTCCATCATATAACAGGAATAACTGCAACCAGTTTGAAAGTGCTGGCCAATTCTACGTTCCGGGCAACCTAGGTTTCACTCCAGGGCGTTGCTCCACCAGACCGAATAGTTACGGCCCAAGAAGTCCACGCCAGAAGCATAAAATACGATATAAATACAGCAGCTTTTCCACCGTATAAAACGAATAATTGCAACCAGTATGAAACTTATGGTCATTTCTACTTTCCGAGCAAGCTAGGCCTCACCCTAGGGCGTTGCTCCAACGGATTGAATAGTTAGGGCCTTAGAAGTCAACGCCCGAAGCATAAAATGCAATAAAAATACAACAGTGTTTCCATCATATAACAGGAATAATTGCAACCAGTTTGAAAGTGATGGCCAATTCTACGTTCCGGGCAACCTGGGCTTCACTCTAGGGCATTGCTCCACCAGATCGAATAGCTAGTGCCTTAGAAGTCAACGCCAGAAGCATAAAATACAATATAAATATAACAGTTTTTCCATCGTATAAAACGAATAATTGCAACCAGTGTGAAGCTTATGGAAATTTCTACTTTCCGAGCAACCTAGGCCTCACCCTAGGGCGTTGCTCCAACAGATTGATTAGTTAGGGCCTTAGAAGTCAACGACCGGACCATAAAATGCAAAAAAAATACAACAGTGTTTCCATCATATAACAGGAATAGTTGCAACCAGTTTGAAAGTGATGGCCAATTCTACGTTCCGGGCAACCTAGGCTTCGCTCTAGGGCGTTGCTCCACCAGATCGAATAGATAGTGCCTTAGAGGTCAACGCCAGAAGCATAAAATACGATATAAATACAACAGTTTTTCCATCGTATAAAACGAATAATTGCAACCAGTATGAAACTTATGGTCATTTCTACTTTCCGAGCAACCTAGGCTTCACCCTAGGGCGTTGCTCCAACAGATTGAATAGTTAGGGCCTTAGAAGTCAACGCCCGAACCATAAAATGCAAAAAAAATACAACAGTGTTTCCATCATATAACAGGAATAATTGCAACCAGTTTGAAAGTGATGGCCAATTCTACGTTCCGGGCAACCTAGGTTTCACTAGAGGGCGTTGCTCCGCCAGACCGAATAGTTACGGCCCAGGAAGTCAACGCCAGGAGCATAAAATACGATATAAATACAACAGCTTTTCCACCGTATAAAACGAATAATTGCTACCAGTATGAAACTTATGGTCATTTCTACTTTCCGAGCAAGCTAGGCTTCACCCTAGGGCGTTGGTCCAACAGATTGAATGGTTAGGGCCTTAGAAGTCAACGCCCGAAGCATAAAATACAATAAAAATACAACAGTGTATCCATCATATAACAGGAATAATTGCAACCAGTTTGAAAGCGATGGCCAATTCTATGTTCCGGTCAACCTAGGCTTCACTCTAGGGCGTCGCTCCACCGGATCGAATAGTTAGTGCCTTAGAAGTCAACGCCAGAAGCAAAAAATACAATATAAATACAACAGTTTTTCCATCGTATAAAACGAATAACTGCAACCAGTATGAAACTTATGGTCATTTCTACTTTCCGAGCTACCTAGGCTTCACCCTAGGGCGTTGCTCCAACAGATTGAATGGTTAGGACCTTAGAAGTCAACGCCCGAAGCATAAAATGCAATAAAAATACAACAGTGTATCCATCATATAACAGGAATAATTGCAACCAGTTTGAAAGTGATGGCCAATTCTACGTTCCGGGCAACCTAGGCTTCACTCTATTGCGTTGCTCCACCAGATCGAATAGTTAGTGGCTTAGAAGTCAACGCCAGAAGCATAAAATACAATATAAATACAACAGTTTTTCCATCGTATAAAACGAATAATTGCAACCAGTGTGAAGCTTATGGAAATTTCTACTTTCCGAGCAACCTAGGCCTCACCCTAGGGCGTTGCTCCAACAGATTGATTAGTTAGGGCCTTAGAAGACAGCGCCCGAACCATAAAATGCAAAAAAAATACAACAGTGTTTCCATCATATAACAGGAATAATTGCAACCAGTTTGAAAGTGATGGCCAATTCTACGTTCCGGGCAACCTATGCTTCACTCTAGGGCGTTGCTCCACCAGATCGAATAGTTAGTGCCTTAGAAGTCAACGCCAGAAGCATAAAATACAATATGAATACAACAGTTTTTCCATCGTATAAAACAAATAATTGCAACCAGTATGAAACTTATGGTCATTTCTACTTTCCGAGCAACCTAGGCTTCACCCTAGGGCGTTGCTCCTACGGATTGAATAGTTAGGGCCTTAGAAGTCAACACCCGAAGCATAAAATGCAATAAAAATACAACAGTGTATCCATCATATAACAGGAATAATTGCAACCAGTTTGAAAGTGATGGCCAATTCTACGTTCCGGGCAACCTAGGCTTCACTCTATTGCGTTGCTCCACCAGATCGAATAGTTAGTGGCTTAGAAGTCAACGCCAGAAGCATAAAATACAATATAAATACAACAGTTTTTCCATCGTATAAAACGAATAATTGCAACCAGTGTGAAGCTTATGGAAATTTCTACTTTCCGAGCAACCTAGGCCTCACCCTAGGGCGTTGCTCCAACAGATTGATTAGTTAGGGCCTTAGAAGACAGCGCCCGAACCATAAAATGCAAAAAAAATACAACAGTGTTTCCATCATATAACAGGAATAATTGCAACCAGTTTGAAAGTGATGGCCAATTCTACGTTCCGGGCAACCTATGCTTCACTCTAGGGCGTTGCTCCACCAGATCGAATAGTTAGTGCCTTAGAAGTCAACGCCAGAAGCATAAAATACAATATGAATACAACAGTTTTTCCATCGTATAAAACAAATAATTGCAACCAGTATGAAACTTATCTTCATTTCTACTTTCCGAGCAACCTAGGCTTCACCGTAGGGCGTTGCTCCAACGGATTGAATAGTTAGGGCCTTAGAAGTCAACACCCGAACCATAAAATGCAAAAAAAATACAACAGCGTTTCCATCATATAACAGGAATAACTGCAACCAGTTTGAAAGTGCTGGCCAATTCTACGTTCCGGGCAACCTAGGTTTCACTCCAGGGCGTTGCTCCACCAGACCGAATAGTTACGGCCCAAGAAGTCCACGCCAGAAGCATAAAATACGATATAAATACAGCAGCTTTTCCACCGTATAAAACGAATAATTGCAACCAGTATGAAACTTATGGTCATTTCTACTTTCCGAGCAAGCTAGGCCTCACCCTAGGGCGTTGCTCCAACGGATTGAATAGTTAGGGCCTTAGAAGTCAACGCCCGAAGCATAAAATGCAATAAAAATACAACAGTGTTTCCATCATATAACAGGAATAATTGCAACCAGTTTGAAAGTGATGGCCAATTCTACGTTCCGGGCAACCTGGGCTTCACTCTAGGGCGTTGCTCCACCAGATCGAATAGCTAGTGCCTTAGAAGTCAACGCCAGAAGCATAAAATACAATATAAATATAACAGTTTTTCCATCGTATAAAACGAATAATTGCAACCAGTGTGAAGCTTATGGAAATTTCTACTTTCCGAGCAACCTAGGCCTCACCCTAGGGCGTTGCTCCAACAGATTGATTAGTTAGGGCCTTAGAAGTCAACGACCGGACCATAAAATGCAAAAAAAATACAACAGTGTTTCCATCATATAACAGGAATAGTTGCAACCAGTTTGAAAGTGATGGCCAATTCTACGTTCCGGGCAACCTAGGCTTCGCTCTAGGGCGTTGCTCCACCAGATCGAATAGATAGTGCCTTAGAGGTCAACGCCAGAAGCATAAAATACGATATAAATACAACAGTTTTTCCATCGTATAAAACGAATAATTGCAACCAGTATGAAACTTATGGTCATTTCTACTTTCCGAGCAACCTAGGCTTCACCCTAGGGCGTTGCTCCAACAGATTGAATAGTTAGGGCCTTAGAAGTCAACGCCCGAACCATAAAATGCAAAAAAAATACAACAGTGTTTCCATCATATAACAGGAATAATTGCAACCAGTTTGAAAGTGATGGCCAATTCTACGTTCCGGGCAACCTAGGTTTCACTAGAGGGCGTTGCTCCGCCAGACCGAATAGTTACGGCCCAGGAAGTCAACGCCAGGAGCATAAAATACGATATAAATACAACAGCTTTTCCACCGTATAAAACGAATAATTGCAACCAGTATGAAACTTATGGTCATTTCTACTTTCCGAGCAAGCTAGGCTTCACCCTAGGGCGTTGGTCCAACAGATTGAATGGTTAGGGCCTTAGAAGTCAACGCCCGAAGCATAAAATACAATAAAAATACAACAGTGTATCCATCATATAACAGGAATAATTGCAACCAGTTTGAAAGCGATGGCCAATTCTATGTTCCGGTCAACCTAGGCTTCACTCTAGGGCGTCGCTCCACCGGATCGAATAGTTAGTGCCTTAGAAGTCAACGCCAGAAGCAAAAAATACAATATAAATACAACAGTTTTTCCATCGTATAAAACGAATAACTGCAACCAGTATGAAACTTATGGTCATTTCTACTTTCCGAGCTACCTAGGCTTCACCCTAAGGCGTTGCTCCAACAGATTGAATGGTTAGGACCTTAGAAGTCAACGCCCGAAGCATAAAATGCAATAAAAATACAACAGTGTATCCATCATATAACAGGAATAATTGCAACCAGTTTGAAAGTGATGGCCAATTCTACGTTCCGGGCAGCCTAGGCTTCACTCTATTGCGTTGCTCCACCAGATCGAATAGTTAGTGGCTTAGAAGTCAACGCCAGAAGCATAAAATACAATATAAATACAACAGTTTTTCCATCGTATAAAACGAATAATTGCAACCAGTGTGAAGCTTATGGAAATTTCTACTTTCCGAGCAACCTAGGCCTCACCCTAGGGCGTTGCTCCAACAGATTGATTAGTTAGGGCCTTAGAAGACAGCGCCCGAACCATAAAATGCAAAAAAAATACAACAGTGTTTCCATCATATAACAGGAATAATTGCAACCAGTTTGAAAGTGATGGCCAATTCTACGTTCCGGGCAACCTATGCTTCACTCTAGGGCGTTGCTCCACCAGATCGAATAGTTAGTGCCTTAGAAGTCAACGCCAGAAGCATAAAATACAATATGAATACAACAGTTTTTCCATCGTATAAAACAAATAATTGCAACCAGTATGAAACTTATGGTCATTTCTACTTTCCGAGCAACCTAGGCTTCACCCTAGGGCGTTGCTCCTACGGATTGA
Source organism: Calliopsis andreniformis (assembly GCF_051401765.1). Lineage (NCBI taxonomy): Eukaryota > Metazoa > Arthropoda > Insecta > Hymenoptera > Andrenidae > Calliopsis > Calliopsis andreniformis. The sequence goes on along the minus strand of NW_027480424.1, from coordinate 21,091,657 downwards.
ATAGTTAGGGCCTTAGAAGTCAACACCCGAACCATAAAATGCAAAAAAAATACAACAGCGTTTCCATCATATAACAGGAATAACTGCAACCAGTTTGAAAGTGATGGCCAATTCTACGTTCCGGGCAACCTAGGTTTCACTCCCGGGCGTTGCTCCACCAGACCGAATAGTTACGGCCCAAGAAGTCAACGCCAGAAGCATAAAATACGATATAAATACAACAGCTTTTCCACCGTATAAAACGAATAATTGCAACCAGTATGAAACTTATGGTCATTTCTACTTTCCGAGCAAGCTAGGCCTCACCCTAGGGCGTTGCTCCAACGGATTGAATAGTTAGGGCCTTAGAAGTCAACGCCCGAAGCATAAAATGCAATAAAAATACAACAGTGTTTCCTTCATATAACAGGAATAATTGCAACCAGTTTGAAAGTGATGGCCAATTCTACGTTCCGGGCAACCTGGGCTTCACTCTAGGGCGTGGCTCCACCAGATCGAATAGTTAGTGCCTTAGAAGTCAACGCCAGAAGCATAAAATACAATATAAATACAACAGCTTTTCCATCGTATAAAACGAATAATTGCAACCAGTGTGAGTGTAATTGTCATTTCTACGTTCCGGGCAACCTAGGCTTCACTCTCGGGCGTTGCTCCACCAAATCGAATAGCTAGGGCCTTAGAAGACAACGCCAGAACCATAAAATACAATAAAGATGCAAAAGTTTTTCCACCGTATAACAGGAATAACTGCAAACACTGTGAAAGTAATGGTCATTTCCATGTTCCGGGAAACCTAGTCTTCACTCCAGGGCGTTGTTCCACTAGATCGAATAGTTAGGGCCTAAGAAGTCGACGCCAGAAGAATAAAATACAGTATAAGTACAAAAGCTTTTCCATCGTATAAAATGAATAATTGCAAACATTGTGAAAGTAATGGTCATTTCTACGTTCCGGGCAACCTAGGCGTCACTCTAGGGCGTTGCTCCACCACATCTAATAGCTACGGCCCTAGAAGTCAACCCCAGATGAATAACATACAATAAAGATGCAACAGCTTTTCCATCGTATAAAACGAATAATTGCAACCAGTGTGAATGTTATGGTCATTTCTACTTTCCGGGCATCCTAGGCTTCACCCTAGGACGTTGTTCCACCAGATCGAACAGCTAGGGCCTAAGAAGTCAACGCCAGAAGCATAAAATACAATATAAATATAACAGTCTTTCCATCGTATAAAACGAATGATAGCAACCAGTGTGAAAGTTATGGTAAGTTCTACGTTCCGGGCAACCTAGGCTTCACTCTAGGGCGTTGCGCCACCAGATCGAATAGTTAGGGCCTTAGAAGTCAACGCCCGAAGAACAAAATACAAAATAACTAAAACAGTTTTTCCATCGTATAAAACGAATAATTGCAACCAGTGTGAATGTAATGGTCATTTCTACGTTCCGGGCAAGCTAGGCATCACTCTCGGGCGTTGCTCCACCAAATCGAATAGCTATGGCCTTAGAAGTCAACGCCAGAAGAATAAAATACAATAAAGATGCAAATGTTTTTCCACCGTATAACAGGAATAACTGCAAACAGTGTGAATGTAATGGTCATCTCTACGTTCCGGGCAACGTAGGTTTCACTCTACGGCGTTGATCCGCCAGAGGGAATAGTTAGGTCCTAAGAATTCAACGCCAGAATGATAAAATACAATATAAGTACAACAGTTATTCCATCGTATAAAATGCGTAGTTGCAAACATTGTGAAAGTAATGGTCATTTCTACGTTCCGGGCAGCCTAGGCTACACTCTAGGGCGTTGCTCCACCTGATCGAATAGTTAGGGCCTTAGAAGTCAACGCCAGAAGCATAAAATGCAATAAAGATGCAACAGTTTTTCCATCGTATAACAGGAATAACTGCAAACAGTGTGAAACTACTGGTCATTTCTACGGTCCGGGTAACCTAGGTTTCACTCTAGGGCGATGCTCCACCAGATCGAATAGCTAGGGACTTAGAATTCAACGCCATAAGGATAAAATACAATATAAGTACAACAGTTTTTCCATCGTATAAAATGATTAACTGCAACCAGTGTGAAAGTAATGGTCATTTCTACATTCCGAGCAACCTAGGCGTCACCCTAGGGCGTTGCTCCACAAGATCGAATAGTTAGGTCCTTAGACGTCAACGCCAGAAGCATAAAGTACGATATAAATACAACTGTTTGTCCATCGTATAACAGGAATAATTGGAACCAGTGTGAAAGTAATGGTCATTTCAACGTTCCGGGCAACGTAGGTTTCACTCTAGGGCACTGATCCACCAGAGGGAATAGTTAGGGCCTAGGAAGTCAACGCCAGAAGCGTAAAATGCAATATAAATACAACAGCTTTTCAATCGTATAAAACGAATAATTGCAACCAGTGTGAAAGTTATTTACATTTCTACGTTCCGGGCAACCTAGGCGTCACTCTATGGCGTTGCTCCACCACATCTAATAGCTACGGCCTTAGAAGTCGACGCCAGAAGCATAAAACACGATATAAATACAACAGTTTTTCCATCGTATAAAACGAATAATCGCAACCAGTGTGATAGTAATGGTCATTTCTACGTTCCGAGTAACCTGGGCGTCACCCTAGGGCGTTGCTCCACCAGATCGAATAGCTAGGGACTTAGAATTCAACGCCAGAAGGATAAAATACAATATAAGTACAACAGTTATTCCATCGTATAAAATGAGTAGTTGCAAACATTGTGAAAGTAATGGTCATTTCTACGTTCCGCGCAACCTAGGCGTAACTCTAGGGCGTTATTCCAGCACATCTAATAGCTACGGCCTTAGAAGTCAATGCCACAAGCATAAAATACAATAAAGATACAACAGTTTCTCCATCGTAAAACAGGAATAATTGCAACCAGGGTGAAGGTAATGGTCATTTCTACGTTCCGGGCAACGTAGGTCTCACTCTAGGGCGTTGTTCCACCAGATCGAATAGTTAGGGCCTAAGACGTCAACGCCAGAAGCATACAATACGATATAAATGCAACAGCTTTTCCATCGTATAAAACGAATAATTGCAACCAGTGTGAATGTAATGGTCATTTCTACGTTCCGGGCAACCTGGGCTTCACCCTAGGGCGTTGTTCCACCAGATCGAATAGTTAGGGCCCTAGAAGTCAATGCCCGAAGCATAAAATGCAATAGAAGTATAACAGTTTTTCCATCATGTAACAGGAGTAATTGCATCCAGTTTGAAAGTGATGGTCACTTCTACGTTCCGGGCAACCTAGGCTTCACTCTAGGGCGTTGCTCCACCAGTTCGAATGGTTAGGGCCTTAGAAGTCAACGCCAGAAGCATAAAGTACTAAATAAATAAAACAGTTTTTCCATCGTATAAAACGAATAATTGCTACCAGTGTGAAAGTTATGGTCATTTCTACCTTCCGCGCAACCTAGGCTTCACCCGAGGGCGTTGTTCCACCAGGTGGAATAGTTAGGGCCTATGAAGTCAACGCCAGAAGAATAAAATACAGTATAAGTACAAAAGCTTTTCCATCGTATAAAATGAATAATTGCAAACATTGTGAAAGTAATGGTCATTTCTACGTTCCGGGCAACCTAGGCGTCACCCTAGGACGTTGTTCCACCAGATCGAACAGTTAGGGCCTAAGAAGTCAACGCCAGAAGCATAAAATACAATATAAATATAACAGTCTTTCCATCGTATAAAACGAATGATAGCAACCAGTGTGAAAGTTATGGTCATTTCCATGTTCCGGGAAACCTAGTCTTCACTCTAGGGCGTTGTTCCACTAGATCGAATAGTTAGGGCCTAAGAAGTCGACGCCAGAAGAATAAAATACAGTATAAGTACAAAAGCTTTTCCATCGTATAAAATGAATAATTGCAAACATTGTGAAAGTAATGGTCATTTCTACGTTCCGGGCAACCTAGGCGTCACTCTAGGGCGTTGCTCCACCACATCTAATAGCTACGGCCCTAGAAGTCAACCCCAGATGAATAACATACAATAAAGATGCAACAGCTTTTCCATCGTATAAAACGAATAATTGCAACCAGTGTGAATGTTATGGTCATTTCTACTTTCCGGGTATCCTAGGCTTCACCCTAGGACGTTGTTCCACCAGATCGAACAGTTAGGGCCTAAGAAGTCAACGCCAGAAGCATAAAATACAATATAAATATAACAGTCTTTCCATCGTATAAAACGAATGATAGCAACCAGTGTGAAAGTTATGGTAAGTTCTACGTTCCGGGCAACCTAGGCTTCACTCTAGGGCGTTGCGCCACCAGATCGAATAGTTAGGGCCTTAGAAGTCAACGCCTGAAGCACAAAATACAAAATAACTAAAACAGTTTTTCCATCGTATAAAACGAATAATTGCTACCAGTGTGAAAGTTATGGTCATTGCTACGTGCCGCGCAAGCTAGGCTTCACCCAAGGGCGTTGTTCCACCAGATGGAATAGTTAGGGCCTAATATGTCAACGCCAGAAGCATAAAATACGATATAAATGCAACAGGTTTTCCATCGTATAAGACGAATAATTGCAACCAGTACGAATGCAATGGTCATTTCTACGTTCCGGGCAAGCTAGGCATCACTCTCGGGCGTTGCTCCACCAAATCGAATAGCTAGGGCATTAGAAGTCAACGCCAGAAGAATAAAATACAATAAAGATGCAAATGTTTTTCCACAGTATAACAGGAATAACTGCAAACAGTGTGAAAGTAATGGTCATTTCCATGTTCCGGGAAACCTAGTCTTCACTCTAGGGTGCTGTTACACTAGATCGAATTGTTTGGGTCTAAGAAGCCGACGCCAGAAGAATAAAATACAATATAAGTACAAAAGCTTTTCCATCGTATAAAACGAATTATTGCAACCAGTGTGAATGTTATGGTCATTTCTACTTTCCGGGCTTCCTAGGCTTCACCCTAGGACGTTGTCCCACCAGATCGAACAGTTAGGGCCTAAGAAGTCAACCCCAGAAGCATAAAATACAATATAAATATAACGGTATTTCCATCGTACAAAACGAATGATAGCAACCAGTGTGAAAGTTATGGTAAGTTCTACGTTCCGGGCAACCTACGCTTCACTCTAGGGCGTTGCGCCACCAGATCGAGTAGTTAGGGCCTTAGAAGTCAACGCCCGAAGCACAAAATACAAAATAACTAAAACAGTTTTTCCATCGTATAAAACGAATAATTGCAACCAGTATGAAAGTTAACGTCATTTCTACTTTCCGGGCAACCTAGTCTTCACTCTAGGGCGTTGTTCCACCAGATCGAATAATTAGGGCCTAAGAAGTCAACGCCAGAAGAATAAAATACAATATAAGTACAAAAGCTTTTCCATCGTATAAAATGAATAATTGCAAACATTGTGAAAGTAATGGTCATTTCTACGTTCCGTGCAACCTAGGCGTCACTCTAGGGCGTTGCTCCACCACATCTAATAGCTACGGCCCTAGAAGTCAACCCCAGATGAATAAAATACAATAAAGATGCAACAGCTTTTCCATCGTATAAAACGAATAATTGCAACCAGTGTGAATGTTATGGTCATTTCTACTTTCCGGGCAACATAGGCTTCACTCAAGGGCGTTGCTCCACCAGATCGAATAGTTAGGGCCTTAGAAGTCAACCCCAGATGAATAAAATACAATAAAGATGCCACAGCTTTTCCATCGTATAAAGCGAATAATTGCAACCAGTGTGAAAGTTATGGTCATTTCTACGTTCCGTGCAACCTGGTCTTCACTCTAGGGCGTTGCCCCACCAGATCGAATAGTTAGGGCCTTAGAAGTCAACGCCCGAAGCATAAAATACAAAATAAATAAAACAGTTTTTCCATCGTATAAAACGAATAATTGCAACCAGTATGAAAGTTAACGTCATTTCTACTTTCCGGGCAACATAGGATTCACGCTTGGTCGTTGCACCAACAGATTGAATAGTTAGGGCCTTAGAAGTCAACGCCCGAAGCATAAAATACAGAATAAATAGAACAGATTTTTGCATCGTATAAAACGAATAATTGCTACCGGTGAGAAAGTTATGGTCATTTCTCCGTTCCGGGCAACCTAGGCTTCACTCTAGGGCGTTGCTCCACCAAATCAAATAGCTAGGGCCTTAGAAGTCAACTCCAGAAGCATAAAATACAATAAAGATGCAAAAGTTTTTCCATCGTATAACAGGAATAACTGCAAACAGTGCGAAAGTAATGGTCATTTCCATGTTCCGGGCAACCTAGTCTTCACTCTAGGGCGTTGTTCCACCAGATCGAATAATTAGGGCTTTAGAAGTCAACGCCCGAAGCATAAAATACAAAATAAATAGAACTGTTTTTCCATCGTATAAAACGAATAATTGCAACCAGTGTGAAGGTAATGGTCTTTTCTACGTTCCGCGCAACCTAGGCTTCACTCTAGGGCGGTGCTCCACCAGATCAAATAGTTAGGGCCTAAGAAGTCAACGCCAGAAGCATAAAATACAACACAAATACAACAGATTTTCCATCGTATATAATGTATATTTGCAAACAGTGTGAAAGTAATGGTCATTTCTACGTTCCGGGCAACCTAGGCTTCACTCTAGGGCGTTGCGCCACCAGATCGAATAGTTAGGGCCTTAGAAGTCAACGCCCGAAGCATAAAATACAAAATAAATAGAACAGTTTTTCCATCGTATAAAACGAATAATTGCCACCGGTGTGAAAGTTATGGTCATTTCTCCGTTCCGAGCAACCTAGGATTCACTCTAGGGCGGTGCTCCACCTTATCGAATAGCTACGGATTAAGAAGCCTACGCCTGAAGCATAAAATACAATAAAAGTACAACAGTGTTTCCATCATATAACAGGAATAATTGCAACCAGTTTGAAAGTGATGGCCAATTCTACGTTCGGGGCATCCTAGGCTTCTCTCTAGGGTGTTGCTCCACCATATCGAATAGTTAGCTCCTAAGAAGTGAACGCCAGAACCATAAAATGCAATAAAAATACAACAGTGTTTCCATCATATAACAGGAACAATTGCAACCAGTTTGAAAGTGATGGCCAATTCTACGTTCCGGGCCACCTAGTCTTCACTCTAGGGCGTTGTTCCACCAGATCGAATAATTAGGGCCTAAGAAGTCAACGCCAGAAGAATAAAATACAACATAAATACAACAGATTTTCCATCGTATATAATGTATATTTGCAAACAGTGTGAAAGTAATGGTCATTTCTATGTACCGGGCAACCTAGGCCCCACTCTCTGGCGTTGCTCCACCAAATCAAATAGCTAGGGCCTTAGAAGTCAACGCCAGAAGCATAAAATACGATATAAATACAACAGCTTTTCCATCGTATAAAACGAATAATTGCAACCAGTGTGGAAGTTATGGTCATTTCTACGTTCCGGGCAACCTAGGCTTCACTCTAGGGCGTTGCGCCACCAGATCGAATAGTTAGGGACTTAGAAGTCAACGCCCGAAGCATAAAATACAAAATAAATAAAACAGTTTTTCCATCGTATAAAATGAATAATTGCAACCAGTATGAAAGTTAACGTTATTTCTACTTTCCGGGCAGCATAGGCTTCACCCTTGGTCGTTGCACCAACAGATTGAATAGTTAGGACCTTAGAAGTCAACGCCCGAAGCACAGAACACAAAATAACTAAAACAGTTTTTCCATCGTATAAAACGAATAATTGCAACCAGTATGAAAGTTAACGTTATTTCTACTTTCCGGGCAACATAGGCTTCACCCTTGGGCGTTGCACCAACAGATTGTATAGTTAGGGCTTTAGAAGTCAACGCCCGAAGCATAAAATACAAAATAAATAGAACAGTTTTTCCATCGTATAAAACGAATAATTGCAACCAGTGTGAAGGTAATGGTCTTTTCTACGTTCCGGGCAACCTAGGCTTCACTCTAGGGCGGTGCTCCACCAGATCAAATAGATAGGGCCTAAGAAGTCAACGCCCGAAGCATAAAATACAACATAAATACAACAGATTTTCCATCGTATATAATGTATATTTGCAAACAGTGTGAAAGTAATGGTCATTTCTATGTACCGGGCAACCTAGGCCCCACTCTCTGGCGTTGCTCCACCAAATCAAATAGCTAGGGCCTAAGAAGTCAACGCCAGAAGCATAAAATACAATAAAGATGCAAAAGTTTTTCCATCGTATAACAGGAATAACTGCAAACAGTGCGAAAGTAATGGTCATTTCCAGGTTCCGGGCCACCTAGTCTTCACTCTAGGGCGTTGTTCCACCAGATCGAATAATTAGGGCCTAAGAAGTCAACGCCAGAAGAATAAAATACAATATAAGCACAAAAGCTTTTCCATCGTATAAAATGAATAATTGCAAACATTATGAAAGTAATGGTCATTTCTACGTTCCGGGCAACCTAGGCGTCACTCTAGGGCGTTGCTCCACCACATCTAATAGCTACGGCCTTAGAAGTCAACCCCAGATGAATAAAATTCAATAAAGATGCCACAGATTTTCCAACGTATAAAACGAATAATTGCAACCAGTGTGAAAGTTATGGTCATTTCTACGTTGCGGGCAACCTAGGCTTCACTCTAGGGCGTTGCGCCACCAGATCGAATAGTTAGGGCCTTAGAAGTCAACGCCCGAAGCATAAAATACAAAATAAATAAAACAGTTTTTCCATCGTATAAAATGAATAATTGCAACCAGTATGAAAGTTAACGTTATTTCTACTTTCCGGGCAACATAGGCTTCACCCTTGGTCGTTGCACCAACAGATTGAATAGTTAGGACCTTATAAGTCAACGCCCGAAGCATAAAATACAAAATAAATAGAACAGTTTTTCCATCGTATAAAACGAATAATTGACACCGGTGTGAAAGTTATGGTCATTTCTCCGTTCCGAGCAACCTTGGCTTCACTCTAGGGCGTTGCTCCACCAAATCGAATAGCTAGGGCCTTAGAAGTCAACGCCAGAAGAATAAAATACAACATAAATATAACAGATTTTCCATCGTATATAATGTATATTTGCAAACAGTGTGAAAGTAATGGTCATTCCTATCTACCGGGCAACCTAGGCCCCACCCTCTGGCGTTGCTCCATCAAATCAAATAGCTAGGGCCTTAGAAGTCAACGCCAGAAGCATAAAATACGATATAAATACAACAGCTTTTCCATCGTATAAAACGAATAATTGCAACCAGTGTGGAAGTTATGGTCATTTCTACGTTCCGGGCAACCTAGGCTTCACTCTAGGGCGTAGCGCCACCAGATCGAATAGTTAGGGCCTTAGAAGTCAACGCCCGAAGCATAAAATACAAAATAAATAAAACAGTTTTTCCATCGTATAAAATGAATAATTGCAACCAGTATGAAAGTTAACGTTATTTCTACTTTCCGGGCAACATAGGCTTCACCCTTGGTCGTTGCACCAACAGATTGAATAGTTAGGGCCTTAGAAGTCAACGCCCGAAGCATAAAATACATAATAAATAGAACAGTTTTTCCATTGTATCAAACGAATAATTGCTACCAGTGTGAACGTTATGGTCATTTCTACGTTCCGCGCAAGCTAGGCTTCACTCTAGTGCGTTGCTCCATCAGATCGAATAGTTAGGTCCTTAGAAGTCAACGCCAGAAGCATAAAATACGATATAAATACAACAGCTTTTCCATCGTATAAAACGAATAATTGCAACCAGTATGAAACTTATGGTCATTTCTACTTCCCGAGCAACCTAGGCTTCACTATAGGGCGTTGCTCCACCAGATCGAATAGTTAGGGCCTTAGAAGTCAACCCCAGATGAATAAAATACAATAAAGATGCCACAGCTTTTCCATCGTATAAAGCGAATAATTGCAACCAGTATGTAAGCTATGGTCATTTCTACTTTCCGGGCAACCTAGGCTTCACCCTAGGGCGGTGCTCCAACAGACTGAATAGTTAGGGCCTCAGAAGTCAATGCCCGAAGCATAAAATGCAATAAAAATACAACAGTTTTTCCATCATATATCAGGAATAATTGCAACCAGTTTGAAAGTGATGGTCATTTCTACGTTCCGGGCAGCCTAGGCATCACTCTATTGCGTTGCTCCACCAGATCGAATAGATAGTGCCTTAGAAGTCAACGCCAGAAGCATAAAATACAATATAAATACAACAGTTTTTCCATCGTATAAAACGAGTAATTGCAACCAGTATGAAACTAATGGACATTTCTACTTTCCGAGCAACCTAGGCTTCACCCTAGGGCGTTGGTCCAACAGATTGAACAGTTAGGGCCTTAGAAGTCAACGCCAGAACCATAAAATGCAAAAAAAATACATCAGTGTTTCCATCATATATCAGGAATAATTGCAACCAGTTTGAAAGTGATGGCCAATTCTACGTTCCGGGCAACCTAGGTTTCACTCCAGGGCGTTGCTCCACCAGACCGAATAGTTACGGCCTAAGAAGTCAACGCCAGAAGCATAAAATACGATATAAATACAACAGATTTTCCATCGTATAAAACGAACAATTGCAACCAGTATGAAACTTATGGTCATTTCTACTTTCCGAGCAAGCTAGGCTTCACCCCAGGGCGTTGCTCCAACAGATTGAATAGTTAGGGCCTTAGAAGTCAACGCCCGAACTATAAAATGAAAAAAAATACAACAGTGTTTCCCTCATATAACAGGAATAATTGCAACCAGTTTGAAAGTGATGGCCAATTCTACGTTCCGGGCAACCTAGGCTTCACTCTAGGGCGTCGCTCCAACAGATCGAATCGTTAGTGCCTTAGAAATCAACGCCAGAAGCATAAAATACAATATAAATACAACAGTTTTTCCATCGTATAAAACGAATAATTGCAACCAGAATGAAACTTATGGTCATTTCTACTTTCCGAGCAACCTAGGCTTCACCCTTGGGCGTTGCTCCAACGGATAGAATAGTTACGGCCTTAGAAGTCAACGACCGAACCATAAAATGCAAAAAAAATACAGCAGTGTTTCCATCATATAACAGGTATAATTGCAACCAGTTTGAAACTGATGGCCAATTCTACGTTCCGGGCAACCTAGGTTTCACTACAGGGCGTTGCTCCACCAGACCGAATAGTTACGGCCTAAGAAGTCAACGCCAGATGCATAAAATACGATATAAATGCATCAGCTTTTCCATCGTATAAAACGAATAATTGCAACCAGTATGAAACTTATGGTCATTTCTACTTTCCGAGCAAGCTGCGCTTCACCCTAGGGCGTTGCTCCAACAGATTGAATAGTTAGGGCCTTAGAAGTCTACGCCCGAAGCATAAAATGCAATAAAAATACAACAGTGTATCCATCATATTACAGGAATAATTGCAACCAGTTTGAAAGTGATGGCCAATTCTACGTTCCGGGCAACCTAGGCTTCACTCTATGGCGTTGCTCCACTAGATCGAATTGCTAGGGCCCTAGAAGTCAACGCCAGAAGCATAAAATACAATATAAATACAACAGTTTTTCCATCGTATAAAACGAATAATTGCAAGCAGTGTGAAAGTTATGGACATTTCTACATTGCGAGCAACCTAGGCTTCACTCTAGGGCGTTGCTCCACCAGATCGAATAGTTAGGTCCTTAGAAGTAAACGCCAGAAGCATAAAAGACGATATAAATACAACAGCTTTTCCATCGTATAAAAGGATTAATTGCAACCAGTTTGAAAGTGATGGTCATTTCTCCTTTCCGGGCAACCTCGGCTTCACTCTAGGGCGTTGCTCCACTAGATCGAACAGCTAGGGCCTTAGAAGTCAACGCCAGAAGCATAAAATACAATATAAATACAACAGTTTTTCCATCGTATAAAACGAATAATTGCAACCAGTATGAAACTTATGGTCATTTCCACTTTCCGAGCAAGCCAGGCTTCACCCTAGGGCGTTGGTCCAACAGATTGAATAGTTAGGACCTTAGAATTCAACGCCCGAACCATAAAATGCAAGAAAAATACAACAGTGTTTCCATCATATAACAGGAATAATTGCAACCAGTTTGAAAGTGATGGCCAATTCTACGTTCCGGGCAACTTAGGCTTCGCTCTAGGGCGTTGCTCCACCAGATCGAATAGATAGTGCCTTAGAAGTCAACGCCAGAAGCATAAAATACGATATAAATACAACAGTTTTTCTATCGTATAAAACGAATAATTGCAACCAGTATGAAACTTATGGTCATTTCTACTTCCCGAGCAACCTAGGCTTCACCCTAGGGCGTTGCTCCAACAGATTGCATAGTTAGGGCCTTAGAAGTCAACGCCCGAACCATAAAATGCAAAAAAGATACAACAGTGTTTCCATCATATATCAGGAATAATTGCAACAAGTTTGAAAGTGATGGCCAATTCTACGTTCCCGGCAACCTAGGTTTCACTCCAGCGCGTTGCTCCACCAGACCGAATAGTTACGGCCTAAGAAGTCAACGCCAGAACCATAAAATACGATATAAATACATCAGCTTTTACATCGTATAAAACGAATAATTGCAACCAGTATGAAACTTATGGTCATTTCTACTTTCCGAGCAAGCCAGGCTTCACCCTAGGGCGTTGGTCCAACAGATTGAATAGTTAGGACCTTAGAAGTCAACGCCCGAACCATAAAATGCAAAAAAAATACAACAGTGTTTCCATCATATAACAGGAATAATTGCAACCAGTTTGAAAGTGATGGCCAATTCTACGTTCCGGGCAACCTAGGCTTCGCTCTAGGGCGTTGCTCCACCAGATCGAATAGATAGTGCCCTAGAAGTCAACGCCAGAAGCATAAAATACGATATAAATACAACAGTCTTTCCATCGTGTAAAACGAATAATTGCAACCAGTATGAAACTTATGGTCATTTCTACTTTCCGAGCAAGCTAGGCTTCACCCTAGGGCGTTGCTCCAACAGATTGAATAGTTAGGGCCTTAGAAGTCAACGCCCGAAGCATAAAATGCAATAAAAATACAAGAGTGTATCCGTCGTATAACAGGAATAATTGCAACCAGTTTGAAAGTGATGGCCAATTCTACGTTCCGGGCAACCTAGGCTTCACTCTAGGGCGTTGCTCCACCAGATCGAATAGTTAGTGCCTTAGAAGTCAACGCCAGAAGCATAAAATACAATATAAATACAACAGCTTTTCCATCGTATAAAACAAATAACTGCAACCAGTATGAAACTTATGGTCATTTCTACTTTCCGAGCAAGCTAGGCTTCACCCTAGGGCGTTGCTCCAACAGATTGAATAGTTAGGGCCTTAGAAGTCAACGCCCGAAGCATAAAATGCAATAAAAATACAAGAGTGTATCCGTCGTATAACAGGAATAATTGCAACCAGTTTGAAAGTGATGGCCAATTCTACGTTCCGGGCAACCTAGGCTTCACTCTAGGGCGTTGCTCCAACAGATTGAATAGTTAGGGCCTTAGAAGTCAACGCCCGAACTATAAAATGAAAAAAAATACAACAGTGTTTCCCTCATATAACAGGAATAATTGCAACCAGTTTGAAAGTGATGGCCAATTCTACGTTCCGGGCAACCTAGGCTTCACTCTAGGGCGTCGCTCCAACAGATCGAATCGTTAGTGCCTTAGAAATCAACGCCAGAAGCATAAAATACAATATAAATACAACAGTTTTTCCATCGTATAAAACGAATAATTGCAACCAGAATGAAACTTATGGTCATTTCTACTTTCCGAGCAACCTAGGCTTCACGCTTGGGCGTTGCTCCAACGGATAGAATAGTTACGGCCTTAGAAGTCAACGACCGAACCATAAAATGCAAAAAAAATACAGCAGTGTTTCCATCATATAACAGGTATAATTGCAACCAGTTTGAAACTGATGGCCAATTCCACGTTCCGGGCAACCTAGGTTTCACTACAGGGCGTTGCTCCACCAGACCGAATAGTTACGGCCTAAGAAGTCAACGCCAGATGCATAGAATACGATATAAATGCATCAGCTTTTCCATCGTATAAAACGAATAATTGCAACCAGTATGAAACTTATGGTCATTTCTACTTTCCGAGCAAGCTGCGCTTCACCCTAGGGCGTTGCTCCAACAGATTGAATAGTTAGGGCCTTAGAAGTCTACGCCCGAAGCATAAAATGCAATAAAAATACAACAGTGTATCCATCATATTACAGGAATAATTGCAACCAGTTTGAAAGTGATGGCCAATTCTACGTTCCGGGCAACCTAGGCTTCACTCTATGGCGTTGCTCCACTAGATCGAATTGCTAGGGCCTTAGAAGTCAACGCCAGAAGCATAAAATACAATATAAATACAACAGTTTTTCCATCGTATAAAACGAATAATTGCAAGCAGTGTGAAAGTTATGGACATTTCTACATTGCGAGCAACCTAGGCTTCACTCTAGGGCGTTGCTCCACCAGATCGAATAGTTAGGTCCTTAGAAGTAAACGCCAGAAGCATAAAAGACGATATAAATACAACAGCTTTTCCATCGTATAAAAGGATTAATTGCAACCAGTTTGAAAGTGATGGTCATTTCTCCTTTCCGGGCAACCTCGGCTTCACTCTAGGGCGTTGCTCCACTAGATCGAACAGCTAGGGCCTTAGAAGTCAACGCCAGAAGCATAAAATACAATATAAATACAACAGTTTTTCCATCGTATAAAACGAATAATTGCAACCAGTATGAAACTTATGGTCATTTCCACTTTCCGAGCAAGCCAGGCTTCACCCTAGGGCGTTGGTCCAACAGATTGAATAGTTAGGACCTTAGAATTCAACGCCCGAACCATAAAATGCAAGAAAAATACAACAGTGTTTCCATCATATAACAGGAATAATTGCAACCAGTTTGAAAGTGATGGCCAATTCTACGTTCCGGGCAACTTAGGCTTCGCTCTAGGGCGTTGCTCCACCAGATCGAATAGATAGTGCCTTAGAAGTCAACGCCAGAAGCATAAAATACGATATAAATACAACAGTTTTTCTATCGTATAAAACGAATAATTGCAACCAGTATGAAACTTATGGTCATTTCTACTTCCCGAGCAACCTAGGCTTCACCCTAGGGCGTTGCTCCAACAGATTGCATAGTTAGGGCCTTAGAAGTCAACGCCCGAACCATAAAATGCAAAAAAGATACAACAGTGTTTCCATCATATATCAGGAATAATTGCAACAAGTTTGAAAGTGATGGCCAATTCTACGTTCCCGGCAACCTAGGTTTCACTCCAGCGCGTTGCTCCACCAGACCGAATAGTTACGGCCTAAGAAGTCAACGCCAGAACCATAAAATACGATATAAATACATCAGCTTTTACATCGTATAAAACGAATAATTGCAACCAGTATGAAACTTATGGTCATTTCTACTTTCCGAGCAAGCCAGGCTTCACCCTAGGGCGTTGGTCCAACAGATTGAATAGTTAGGACCTTAGAAGTCAACGCCCGAACCATAAAATGCAAAAAAAATACAACAGTGTTTCCATCATATAACAGGAATAATTGCAACCAGTTTGAAAGTGATGGCCAATTCTACGTTCCGGGCAACCTAGGCTTCGCTCTAGGGCGTTGCTCCACCAGATCGAATAGATAGTGCCCTAGAAGTCAACGCCAGAAGCATAAAATACGATATAAATACAACAGTCTTTCCATCGTGTAAAACGAATAATTGCAACCAGTATGAAACTTATGGTCATTTCTACTTTCCGAGCAAGCTAGGCTTCACCCTAGGGCGTTGCTCCAACAGATTGAATAGTTAGGGCCTTAGAAGTCAACGCCCGAAGCATAAAATGCAATAAAAATACAAGAGTGTATCCGTCGTATAACAGGAATAATTGCAACCAGTTTGAAAGTGATGGCCAATTCTACGTTCCGGGCAACCTAGGCTTCACTCTAGGGCGTTGCTCCACCAGATCGAATAGTTAGTGCCTTAGAAGTCAACGCCAGAAGCATAAAATACAATATAAATACAACAGCTTTTCCATCGTATAAAACAAATAACTGCAACCAGTATGAAACTTATGGTCATTTCTACTTTCCGAGCAACCTGGGCTTCACCCTAGGGCGTTGCTTCAACAGACTGAATAGTTAGGTCCTTAGAAGTCAACGCCCGAACCATAAAATGCAAAAAAAATACAACAGTGTTTCCATCATATAACAGGAATAATTGCAACCAGTTTGAAAGTGATGGCCAATTCTACGTTCCGGGCAACCTAGGTTTCACTAGAGGCCGTTGCTCCACCAGACCGAATAGTTACGGCCCAGGAAGTCAACGCCAGAAGCATAAAATACGATATAAATACAACAGCTTTTCCACCGTATAAAACGAATAATTGCAACCAGTATGAAACTTATGGTCATTTCTACTTTCCGAGCAAGCTAGGCTTCACCCTAGGGCGTTGGTCCAACAGATTGAATAGTTAGGGCCTTAGAAGTCAACGCCCGAAGCATAAAATGCAATAAAAATACAACAGTGTATCAGTCACATAACAGGAATAATTGCAACCAGTTTGAAAGCGATGGCCAATTCTACGTTCCGGTCAACCTAGGCTTCACTCTAGGGCGTCGCTCCACCAGATCGAATAGTTAGTGCCTTAGAAGTCAACGCCAGAAGCATAAAATACAATATAAATACAACAGTTTTTCCATCGTATAAAACGAATAATTGCAGCCAGTATGAAACTTATGGAAATTTCTACTTTCCGAGCAACATAGGCTTCACCCTAGGGCGTCGCTCCAACAGATTGAATAGTTAGGGCCTTAGAAGTCAACGCCCGAACCATAAAATGCAAAAAGAATACAACAGTGTTTCCATCATATATCAGGAAGAGTTGCAACCAGTTTCATAGTGATGGCCAATTCTACGTTCCGGGCAACCTAGGTTTCACTACAGGGCGTTGTTCCACCAGACCGAATAGTTACGGCCTAAGAAGTCAACGCCAGAAGCATAAAATACGATATAAATGCAACAGCTTTTCCATCGTATAAAACGAATAATTGCAACCAGTATGAAACTTATGGTCATTTCTACTTTCCGAGCAAGCTGGGCTTCACCCTAGGGCGTTGCTCCAACAGATTGAATAGTTAGGGCCTTAGAAGTCAACGCCCGAAGCATAAAATACAATATAAATACAAGAGTTCTTCCATCGTATAAAACGATTAATTGCAACCGGTATGAAACTTATGCTCATTTCTACTTTCCCAGCAACCTAGGCTTCACCCTAGGGCGTTGCTCCAACAGATTGAATAGTTAGGGTCTTAGAAGTCAACGCCCGAACCATAAAATGCAAAAAAAATACAACAGTGTTTCCATCATATATCAGGAATAATTGCAACCAGTTTGAAAGTGATGGCCTATTCTACGTTCCAGGCAACCTAGGCTTCACTCTAGGGCGTTGTTCCACCAGATCGAATAGTTAGGGCCTAAGAAGTCAACGCCAGAAGCATAAAATACAATATAAATATAACAGTTTTTCCATCGTATAAAACGAATAATAGCCACCAGTGTGAAAGTTATGGTCATTTCTACGTTCCGGGCAACCTAGGTTTCACTCTAGGGCGTTGCTCCACCAGATCAAACAGTTAGGGCCTTAGAAGCCAACGCCCGAAGGATTAAATACAAAATAAATAGAACAGTTTTTCCACAGTATAAAACGAATAATTGCTACCAGTGTATAAGTTATGGTTATTTCTACGTTCCGGGCAACCTAGGCTTCACCCTAGGCCGTTGTTCCACCAGATCGAATAGTGAGGGCCTAAGAAGGGAACGCCAGAAGCATAAAATACAATATAAATACAACAGTTTTTCCATCATATAAAACGAATAATTGCAACCAGTATGAAAGTTATGGTCATTTCTACTTTCCGGGCAACCTAGGCTTCACTCTAGGGCGTTGCTCCAACAGATTGAATAGATAGGGCCTTAGAAGTCAATGCCCGAAGCATAAAATGCAACAAAAATACAACAGTTTTTCCATCGTATAACAGGATTAATTGCTACCAGTTTGAAAGTGATGGTCATTTCTACGTTCCGGGCAACCTAGGCTTCACTCTAGGGCGTTGCTCCACCAGACCGAATAGTTAGTGCCTTAGAAGTCAACGCCAGAAGCATAAAATACAATACAAATACAACAGCTTTCCATCGTATAAAACGAATAATTGCAACCAGAATGAAACTTAAGGTCATTTCTTCTTTCCGAGCAAGCTAGGATTCACCCTAGGTCGTTGCTCCAACAGATTGAATAGTTAGGGCCTTAGAAGTCAACGCCCGAAGCATAAAGTGCAATAAAAATACAACAGTGTATCCATCATATAACACGAATAATTGAAACCAGTTTGAAAGTGATGGCCAATTCTACGTTCCGGGCAACCTAGGCTTCACTCTAGGGCGTTGCTCCACCAGATCGAATAGTTAGTGCCTTAGAAGTCAACGCCAGAAGCATAAAATACAATATAAATACAACAGTTTTTCCATCGTATAAAACGAGTAATTGCAACCAGTATGAAACTTATGGTCATTTCTACTTTCCGAGCAACCTAGGATTCACCCTAGGGCGTTGCTCCAACAGATTGAATAGTTAGGGCCTAAGAAGTCAACGACCGAACCATAAAATGCAAAAAAAATACAACAGTGTTTCCATCATATAACAGGAATAATTGCAACCAGTTTGAAAGTGATGGCCAATTCTACGATCCGGGCAACCTAGGTTTCACTGCAGGGCGTTGCTCCACCAGACCGAATAGTTACGGCCTAAGAAGTCAACGGCAGAAGCATAAAATACGATATAAATACAACAGCTTTTCCATCGCATAAAACGAATAATTGCAACCAGTGTGAAAGTAATGGTCAATTCTACGTTCCGAGCACCCTAGCCGTCACACTAGGGCGTTGCTCCACCACATCTAATAGCTGCGGCCTTAGAAGACAACGCCAGAGGCTTAAAGTACAATATAAATACAACAGCGTTTCCATTGTATAAAACGAATAATTGCAACCAGTGTGAAAGTTATGGTCATTTCTATATTCCGAGCAACCTAGCATTCACTCTAGGGCGTTGCTCCACCAGATCGAATAGTTAGGTCCTTAGAAGTAAACGCCAGAAGCATACAATACGATATAAATGCAACAGCGTTTCCATCGTATAAAACGAATAATTGCAACCAGTGTGAAAGTTATGGTCACTTCTACATTCCGAGCAACCTAGGATTCACTCTAGGGCGCTCCGCCACCAGATCGAATAGTTAGGTCCTTAGAAGTAAACGCCAGAAACAGAAAATATGATATAAATACAACAGCGCTTCCATCGAATAAAACGAATAATTGCAACCAGTGTGAAAGTTATGGTCATTTCTACATTCCGAGCAACCTAGGATACACTCTAGGGCGTTGCTCCACCAGATCGAATAGTTAGGTCCTTAGAAGTAAACGCCAGAAGCATAAAATACGATATAAATACAACAGCTTTTCCATCGTATAAAAGGAATAATTGCAAACAGTGTGAAAGTAATGGTCATTTCTACGTTCCGGGCAAGCTAGGCTTCACCCTAGGCCGTTGTTCCACCAGATCGAATAGTTAGGGCCTAAGAAGTGAACGCCAGAAGCATAAAATACGATATAAATACAACAGCTTTTCCATCGTATAAAAGGAATAATTGCAAAGAGTGTGAAAGTAATGGTCATTTCTACGTTCCGGGCAAGCTAGGCTTCACCCTAGGCCGTTGTTCCACCAGATCGAATAGTTAGGGCCTAAGAAGTGAACGCCAGAAGCATAAAATGTAATAAAGATACAACAGTTCTTCCATCGTATAACAGGATTAATTGCAACCAGTTTGAATGTGATGGTCATTTGTCCTTTCCGGGCAACCTCGGCTTCACTCTAGGGCGTTGCTCCACTAGATCGAACAGCTAGGGCCTTAGAAGTCAACGCCAGAAGCATAAAATACAATATAAATACAACAGTTTTTCCATCGTATAAAACGAATAATTGCAACCAGTATGAAACTTATGGTCATTTCTACTTTCCGAGCAACCTAGGCTTCACCCGAGGGCGTTGCTCCAACAGATTGAATAGTTAGGACCTTAGAATTCAACGCCCGAACCATAAAATGCAAGAAAAATACAACAGTGTTTCCATCATATAACTGGAATAATTGCAACCACTTTGAAAGCGATGGCCAATTCTACGTTCCGGGCAACTTAGGCTTCGCTCTAGAGCGCTGCTCCACCAGATCGAATAGATAGTGCCTTAGAAGTCAAAGCCAGAAGCATAAAATACGATATAAATACAACAGTTTTTCCATCGTATAAAACGAATAATTGCAACCAGTATGAAACTTATGGTCATTTCTACTTTCCGAGCAACCTAGGCTTCACCCTAGGGCGTTGCTCCAACAGATTGCATAGTTAGGGCCTTAGAAGTCAACGTCCGAACCATAAAATGCAAAAAAGGTACAACAGTGTTTCCATCATATATCAGGAATAATTGCAACCAGTTTGAAAGTGATGGCCATTTCTACGTTCCCTGCAACCTAGGTTTCACTCCAGGGCGTTGCTCCACCAGACCGAATAGTTACGGCATAAGATGTCAACGCCAGAAGCATAAAATACGATATAAATACAACAGCTTTTCCATCGTGTAAAACGAATAATTGCAACCAGTATGAAACTTATGGTCATTTCTACTTTCCGAGCAAGCCAGGCTTCACCCTAGGGCGTTGGTCCAACAGATTGAATAGTTAGGGCCTTAGAAGTCAACGCCCGAAGCATAAAATGCAATAAAAATACAACAGTGTATCCATCATATAACAGGAATAATTGCAACCAGTTTGAAAGCGATGTCCAATTCTACGTTCCGGTCTACCTAGGCTTCACTCTAGGGCGTTGCTCCACCAGATCGAATAGTTAGTGCCTTAGAAGTCAACGACAGAAGCATAAAATACAATATAAATACAACAGTTTTTCCATCGTATTAAACGAATAACTGCAACCAGTATGAAACTTATGGTTATTTCTACTTTCCGAGCAACCTAGGCTTCACCCTAGGGCGTTGCTCCAACAGATTGAATAATTAGGACCTTAGAAGTCAACGACCGGACCATAAAATGCAAAAAAAATACAACAGTGTTTCCATCATATAACAGGAATAATTGCAACCAGTTTGAAAGTGATGGCCAATTCTACGTTCCGGGCAACCTAGGCTTCGCTCTAGGGCGTTGCTCCACCAGATCAAATAGATAGTGCCTTAGAAGTCAACGACAGAAGCATAAAATACGATATAAATACAACAGTTTTTCCATCGTATAAAACGAATAATTGCAACCAGTATGAAACTTACGGTCATTTCAACTTTCCGAGCAACCTAGGCTTCACCCTACGGCGTTGCTCCAACGGATTGAATAGTTAGGGCCTTAGAAGTCAACGCCCGAACCATAAAATGCAAAAAAAATACAGCAGTGTTTCCATCATATAAGAGGTATAATTGCAACCAGTTTGAAATTGATGGCCAATTCTACGTTCCGGGCAACCTAGGCATCACTGTATTGCGTAGCTCCACCAGATCGAATAGTTAGTGCCTTAGAAGTCAACGCCAGAAGCATAAAATACAATATAAATACAACAGCTTTTCCATCGTATAAAACGAATAATTGCAACCAGTATGAAACATATGGTCATTTCTACTTTCCGAGCAAGCTAGGCTTCACCCTAGGGCGTTGGCCCAACAGATTGAATAGTTAGGGCCTTAGAAGTCAACGCCCGAAGCATAAAATGCAATAACAATACAACAGTGTTTCCACCATATATCAGGAATAATTGCAACCAGTTTGAAAGTGATGGCCAATTCTACGTTCCGGGCAACCTAGGTTTCACTCCAGGGCGTTGCTCCACCAGATCGAATAGTTAGTGCCTTAGAAGGCAACGCCAGAAGCATAAAATACAATATAAATACAACAGATTTTCCATCGTGTAAAACGAATAATTGCAACCAGTATGAAACTTATGGTCATTTCTACTTTCCGAGCAACCTAGGCTTCACCCTAGGGCGTTGCTCCAACACATTGAATAGTTAGGACCTTAGAAGTCAACGCCCGAACCATAAAATGCAAGAAAAATACAACAGTGTTTCCATCATATAACAGGAATAGTTGCAACCAGTTTGAAAGTGATGGCCAATTCTACGTTCCGGGCAACCTTGGCTTCGCTCTAGGGCGTTGCTCCACCAGATCGAATAGATAGTGCCTTAGAGGTCAACGCCAGAAGCATAAAATACGATATAAATACAACAGTTTTTCCATCGTATAAAACGAATAATTGCAACCAGTATGAAACTTATGGTCATTTCTACTTTCCGAGCAACCTAGGCTTCACCCTAGGGCGTTGCTCCAACAGATTGAATAGTTAGGACCTTAGAAGTCAACGCCCGAACCATAAAATGCAAGAAAAATACAACAGTGTTTCCATCATATAACAGGAATAGTTGCAACCAGTTTGAAAGTGATGGCCAATTCTACGTTCCGGGCAACCTAGGCTTCGCTCTAGGGCGTTGCTCCACCAGATCGAATAGATAGTGCCTTAGAGGTCAACGCCAGAAGCATAAAATACGATATAAATACAACAGTTTTTCCATCGTATAAAACGAATAATTGCAACCAGTATGAAACTTATGGTCATTTCTACTTTCCGAGCAACCTAGGCTTCACCCTAGGGCGTTGCTCCAACAGATTGAATAGTTAGGGCCTTAGAAGTCAACGCCCGAACCATAAAATGCAAAAAAAATACAACAGTGTTTCCATCATATAACAGGAATAATTGCAACCAGTTTGAAAGTGATGGCCAATTCTACGTTCCGGGCAACCTAGGTTTCACTAGAGGGCGTTGCTCCGCCAGACCGAATAGTTACGGCCCAGGAAGTCAACGCCAGGAGCATAAAATACGATATAAATACAACAGCTTTTCCACCGTATAAAACGAATAATTGCAACCAGTATGAAACTTATGGTCATTTCTACTTTCCGAGCAAGCTAGGCTTCACCCTAGGGCGTTGGTCCAACAGATTGAATGGTTAGGGCCTTAGAAGTCAACGCCCGAAGCATAAAATACAATAAAAATACAACAGTGTATCCATCATATAACAGGAATAATTGCAACCAGTTTGAAAGCGATGGCCAATTCTATGTTCCGGTCAACCTAGGCTTCACTCTATTGCGTTGCTCCACCAGATCGAATAGTTAGTGGCTTAGAAGTCAACGCCAGAAGCATAAAATACAATATAAATACAACAGTTTTTCCATCGTATAAAACGAATAATTGCAACCAGTGTGAAGCTTATGGAAATTTCTACTTTCCGAGCAACCTATGCCTCACCCTAGGGCGTTGCTCCAACAGATTGATTAGTTAGGGCCTTAGAAGACAGCGCCCGAACCATAAAATGCAAAAAAAATACAACAGTGTTTCCATCATATAACAGGAATAATTGCAACCAGTTTGAAAGTGATGGCCAATTCTACGTTCCGGGCAACCTATGCTTCACTCTAGGGCGTTGCTCCACCAGATCGAATAGTTAGTGCCTTAGAAGTCAACGCCAGAAGCATAAAATACAATATGAATACAACAGTTTTTCCATCGTATAAAAAAAATAATTGCAACCAGTATGAAACTTATGGTCATTTCTACTTTCCGAGCAACCTAGGCTTCACCCTAGGGCGTTGCTCCAACGGATTGAATAGTTAGGGCCTTAGAAGTCAACACCCGAACCATAAAATGCAAAAAAAATACAACAGCGTTTCCATCATATAACAGGAATAACTGCAACCAGTTTGAAAGTGCTGGCCAATTCTACGTTCCGGGCAACCTAGGTTTCACTCCAGGGCGTTGCTCCACCAGACCGAATAGTTACGGCCCAAGAAGTCCACGCCAGAAGCATAAAATACGATATAAATACAACAGCTTTTCCACCGTATAAGACGAATAATTGCAACCAGTATGAAACTTATGGTCATTTCTACTTTCCGAGCAAGCTAGGCCTCACCCTAGGGCGTTGCTCCAACGGATTGAATAGTTAGGGCCTTAGAAGTCAACGCCCGAAGCATAAAATGCAATAAAAATACAACAGTGTTTCCATCATATAACAGGAATAATTGCAACCAGTTTGAAAGTGATGGCCAATTCTACGTTCCGGGCAACCTGGGCTTCACTCTAGGGCGTTGCTCCACCAGATCGAATAGTTAGTGCCTTAGAAGTCAACGCCAGAAGCATAAAATACAATATAAATATAACAGTTTTTCCATCGTATAAAACGAATAATTGCAACCAGTGTGAAGCTTATGGAAATTTCTACTTTCCGAGCAATCTAGGCCTCACCCTAGGGCGTTGCTCCAACAGATTGATTAGTTAGGGCCTTAGAAGACAGCGCCCGAACCATAAAATGCAAGAAAAATACAACAGTGTTTCCATCATATAACAGGAATAATTGCAACCAGTTTGAAAGTGATGGCCAATTCTACGTTCCGGGCAACCTATGCTTCACTCTAGGGCGTTGCTCCACCAGATCGAATAGTTAGTGCCTTAGAAGTCAACGCCAGAAGCATAAAATACAATATGAATACAACAGTTTTTCCATCGTATAAAACAAATAATTGCAACCAGTATGAAACTTATGGTCATTTCTACCTTCCGAGCAACCTAGGCTTCACCCTAGGGCGTTGCTCCAACGGATTGAATAGTTAGGGCATTAGAAGTCAACACCCGAACCATAAAATGCAAAAAAAATACAACAGTGTTTCCATCATATAACAGGAATAACTGCAACCAGTTTGAAAGTGATGGCCAATTCTACGTTCCGGGCAACCTAGGTTTCACTCCAGGGCGTTGCTCCACCAGACCGAATAGTTACGGCCCAAGAAGTCAACGCCAGAAGCATAAAATACGATATAAATACAACAGCTTTTCCACCGTATAAAACGAATAATTGCAACCAGTATGAAACTTATGGTCATTTCTACTTTCCGAGCAACCTAGGCTTCACCCTAGGTCGTTGCTCCAACGGATTGAATAGTTAGGGCATTAGAAGTCAACACCCGAACCATAAAATGCAAAAAAAATACAACAGTGTTTCCATCATATAACAGGAATAACTGCAACCAGTTTGAAAGTGATGGCCAATTCTACGTTCCGGGCAACCTAGGTTTCACTCCAGGGCGTTGCTCCACCAGACCGAATAGTTACGGCCCAAGAAGTCAACGCCAGAAGCATAAAATACGATATAAATACAACAGCTTTTCCACCGTATAAAACGAATAATTGCAACCAGTATGAAACTTATGGTCATTTCTACTTTCCGAGCAAGCTAGGCCTCACCCTAGGGCGTTGCTCCAACAGATTGGATAGTTAGGGCCTTAGAAGTCAACGCCCGAAGCATAAAATGCAATAAAAATACAACAGTGTTTCCATCATATAACAGGAATAATTGCAACCAGTTTGAAAGTGATGGCCAATTCTACGTTCCGGGCAACCTGGGCTTCACTCTAGGGCGTTGCTCCACCAGATCGAATAGTGAGTGCCTTAGAAGTCAACGCCAGAAGCATAAAACACAATATAAATACAACTGTTTTTCCATCGTATAAAACGAATAATTGCAACCAGTATGAAACTTATGTTCATTTCTACTTTCCGAGCAGCCTAGGCTTCACCCTAGGACGTTGCTCCAACAGATTGAATAGCTAGGGCCTTAGAAGTCAACGCCCGAACCATAACATGCAAAAAAAATACAACAGTGTTTCCATCATATAACAGGAATAATTGCAACCAGTTTGAAAGTGATGGCCAATTCTACGTTCCGGGCAACCAAGGTTTCAGTTCAGGGCGTTGCTCCACCAGACCGAATAGTTACGGCCTAAGAAGTCAACGCCAGAAGCATAAAATACGATATAAACACAACAGCGTTTCCATAGTATAAAACGAGTAATTGCAACCAGTGTGAAAGTAATGGTCATTTCTACGTTCCGAGCACCCTAGGCGTCACTCTAGGGCGTTGCTCCACCACATCTAATAGCTACGGCCTTAGAAGTCAACGCCAGAGGCATAAAATACAATATAAATACAACAGCGTTTCCATCGTATAAAACGAATAATTGCAACCAGTTTGAAAGTGATGGCCAATTCTACCTTCCGGGCAACCTAGGCTTCACTCTAGGGCGTTGCTCCACCAGATCGAATAGTTAGTGCCTTAGAAGTCAACGCCAGAAGCATAAAATACAATATAAATACAACTGTTTTTCCATCGTATAAAACGAATAATTGCAACCAGTATGAAACTTATGTTCATTTCTACTTTCCGAGCAACGTAGGCTTCACCCTAGGACGTTGCTCCAACAGATTGAATAGCTAGGGCCTTAGAAGTCAACGCCCGAACCATAACATGCAAAAAAGTACAACAGTGTTTCCATCATATAACAGGAATAATTGCAACCAGTTTGAAAGTGATGGCCAATTCTACGTTCCCTGCAACCTAGGTTTCACTCCAGGGCGTTGCTCCACCAGACCGAATAGTTACGGCATAAGATGTCAACGCCAGAAGCATAAAATACGATATAAATACAACAGCTTTTCCATCGTATAAAACGAGTAATTGCAACCAGTATGAAACTTATGGTCATTTCTACTTTCCGAGCAAGCCAGGCTTCACCCTAGGGCGTTGGTCCAACAGATTGAATAGTTAGGGCCTTAGAAGTCAACGCCCGAAGCATAAAATGCAATAAAAATACAACAGTGTATCCATCATATAACAGGAATAATTGCAACTAGTTTGAAAGCGATGTCCAATTCTACGTTCCGGTCTACCTAGGCTTCACTCTAGGGCGTTGCTCCACCAGATCGAATAGTTAGTGCCTTAGAAGTCAACGACAGAAGCATAAAATACAATATAAATACAACAGTTTTTCCATCGTATAAAACGAATAACTGCAACCAGTATGAAACTTATGGTTATTTCTACTTTCCGAGCAACCTAGGCTTCACCCTAGGGCGTTGCTCCAACAGATTGAATAATTAGGACCTTAGAAGTCAACGACCGGACCATAAAATGCAAAAAAAATACAACAGTGTTTCCATCATATAACAGGAATAGTTGCAACCAGTTTCAAAGTGATGGCCAATTCTACGTTCCGGGCAACCTAGGCTTCGCTCTAGGGCGTTGCTCCACCAGATCGAATAGATAGTGCCTTAGAGGTCAACGCCAGAAGCATAAAATACGATATAAATACAACAGTTTTTCCATCGTATAAAACGAATAATTGCAACCAGTATGAAACTTATGGTCATTTCTACTTTCCGAGCAACCTAGGCTTCACCCTAGGGCGTTGCTCCAACAGAGTGAATAGTTAGGGCCTTAGAAGTCAACGCCCGAACCATAAAATGCAAAAAAAATACAACAGTGTTTCCATCATATAACAGGAATAATTGCAACCAGTTTGAAAGTGATGGCCAATTCTACGTTCCGGGCAACCTAGGTTTCACTAGAGGGCGTTGCTCCGCCAGACCGAATAGTTACGGCCCAGGAAGTCAACGCCAGGAGCATAAAATACGATATAAATACAACAGCTTTTCCACCGTATAAAACGAATAATTGCAACCAGTATGAAACTTATGGTCATTTCTACTTTCCGAGCAAGCTAGGCTTCACCCTAGGGCGTTGGTCCAACAGATTGAATGGTTAGGGCCTTAGAAGTCAACGCCCGAAGCATAAAATACAATAAAAATACAACAGTGTATCCATCATATAACAGGAATAATTGCAACCAGTTTGAAAGCGATGGCCAATTCTATGTTCCGGTCAACCTAGGCTTCACTCTAGGGCGTCGCTCCACCGGATCGAATAGTTAGTGCCTTAGAAGTCAACGCCAGAAGCAAAAAATACAATATAAATACAACAGTTTTTCCATCGTATAAAACGAATAACTGCAACCAGTATGAAACTTATGGTCATTTCTACTTTCCGAGCTACCTAGGCTTCACTCTAGGGCGTTGCTCCAACAGATTGAATGGTTAGGACCTTAGAAGTCAACGCCCGAAGCATAAAATGCAATAAAAATACAACAGTGTATCCATCATATAACAGGAATAATTGCAACCAGTTTGAAAGTGATGGCCAATTCTACGTTCCGGGCAACCTAGGCTTCACTCTATTGCGTTGCTCCACCAGATCGAATAGTTAGTGGCTTAGAAGTCAACGCCAGAAGCATAAAATACAATATAAATACAACAGTTTTTCCATCGTATAAAACGAATAATTGCAACCAGTGTGAAGCTTATGGAAATTTCTACTTTCCGAGCAACCTAGGCCTCACCCTAGGGCGTTGCTCCAACAGATTGATTAGTTAGGGCCTTAGAAGACAGCGCCCGAACCATAAAATGCAAAAAAAATACAACAGTGTTTCCATCATATAACAGGAATAATTGCAACCAGTTTGAAAGTGATGGCCAATTCTACGTTCCGGGCAACCTATGCTTCACTCTAGGGCGTTGCTCCACCAGATCGAATAGTTAGTGCCTTAGAAGTCAACGCCAGAAGCATAAAATACAATATGAATACAACAGTTTTTCCATCGTATAAAACAAATAATTGCAACCAGTATGAAACTTATGGTCATTTCTACTTTCCGAGCAACCTAGGCTTCACCGTAGGGCGTTGCTCCAACGGATTGAATAGTTAGGGCCTTAGAAGTCAACACCCGAACCATAAAATGCAAAAAAAATACAACAGCGTTTCCATCATATAACAGGAATAACTGCAACCAGTTTGAAAGTGCTGGCCAGTTCTACGTTCCGGGCAACCTAGGTTTCACTCCAGGGCGTTGCTCCACCAGACCGAATAGTTACGGCCCAAGAAGTCCACGCCAGAAGCATAAAATACGATATAAATACAGCAGCTTTTCCACCGTATAAAACGAATAATTGCAACCAGTATGAAACTTATGGTCATTTCTACTTTCCGAGCAAGCTAGGCCTCACCCTAGGGCGTTGCTCCAACGGATTGAATAGTTAGGGCCTTAGAAGTCAACGCCCGAAGCATAAAATGCAATAAAAATACAACAGTGTTTCCATCATATAACAGGAATAATTGCAACCAGTTTGAAAGTGATGGCCAATTCTACGTTCCGGGCAACCTGGGCTTCACTCTAGGGCGTTGCTCCACCAGATCGAATAGCTAGTGCCTTAGAAGTCAACGCCAGAAGCATAAAATACAATATAAATGTAACAGTTTTTCCATCGTATAAAACGAATAATTGCAACCAGTGTGAAGCTTATGGAAATTTCTACTTTCCGAGCAACCTAGGCCTCACCCTAGGGCGTTGCTCCAACAGATTGATTAGTTAGGGCCTTAGAAGTCAACGACCGGACCATAAAATGCAAAAAAAATACAACAGTGTTTCCATCATATAACAGGAATAATTGCAACCAGTTTGAAAGTGATGGCCAATTCTACGTTCCGGGCAACCTAGGTTTCACTAGAGGGCGTTGCTCCGCCAGACCGAATAGTTACGGCCCAGGAAGTCAACGCCAGGAGCATAAAATACGATATAAATACAACAGCTTTTCCACCGTATAAAACGAATAATTGCAACCAGTATGAAACTTATGGTCATTTCTACTTTCCGAGCAAGCTAGGCTTCACCCTAGGGCGTTGGTCCAACAGATTGAATGGTTAGGGCCTTAGAAGTCAACGCCCGAAGCATAAAATACAATAAAAATACAACAGTGTATCCATCATATAACAGGAATAATTGCAACCAGTTTGAAAGCGATGGCCAATTCTATGTTCCGGTCAACCTAGGCTTCACTCTAGGGCGTCGCTCCACCGGATCGAATAGTTAGTGCCTTAGAAGTCAACGCCAGAAGCAAAAAATACAATATAAATACAACAGTTTTTCCATCGTATAAAACGAATAACTGCAACCAGTATGAAACTTATGGTCATTTCTACTTTCCGAGCTACCTAGGCTTCACCCTAGGGCGTTGCTCCAACAGATTGAATGGTTAGGACCTTAGAAGTCAACGCCCGAAGCATAAAATGCAATAAAAATACAACAGTGTATCCATCATATAACAGGAATAATTGCAACCAGTTTGAAAGTGATGGCCAATTCTACGTTCCGGGCAACCTAGGCTTCACTCTATTGCGTTGCTCCACCAGATCGAATAGTTAGTGGCTTAGAAGTCAACGCCAGAAGCATAAAATACAATATAAATACAACAGTTTTTCCATCGTATAAAACGAATAATTGCAACCAGTGTGAAGCTTATGGAAATTTCTACTTTCCGAGCAACCTAGGCCTCACCCTAGGGCGTTGCTCCAACAGATTGATTAGTTAGGGCCTTAGAAGACAGCGCCCGAACCATAAAATACAAAAAAAATACAACAGTGTTTCCATCATATAACAGGAATAATTGCAACCAGTTTGAAAGTGATGGCCAATTCTACGTTCCGGGCAACCTATGCTTCACTCTAGGGCGTTGCTCCACCAGATCGAATAGTTAGTGCCTTAGAAGTCAACGCCAGAAGCATAAAATACAATATGAATACAACAGTTTTTCCATCGTATAAAACAAATAATTGCAACCAGTATGAAACTTATGGTCATTTCTACTTTCCGAGCAACCTAGGCTTCACCCTAGGGCGTTGCTCCTACGGATTGAATAGTTAGGGCCTTAGAAGTCAACACCCGAAGCATAAAATGCAATAAAAATACAACAGTGTATCCATCATATAACAGGAATAATTGCAACCAGTTTGAAAGTGATGGCCAATTCTACGTTCCGGGCAACCTAGGCTTCACTCTATTGCGTTGCTCCACCAGATCGAATAGTTAGTGGCTTAGAAGTCAACGCCAGAAGCATAAAATACAATATAAATACAACAGTTTTTCCATCGTATAAAACGAATAATTGCAACCAGTGTGAAGCTTATGGAAATTTCTACTTTCCGAGCAACCTAGGCCTCACCCTAGGGCGTTGCTCCAACAGATTGATTAGTTAGGGCCTTAGAAGACAGCGCCCGAACCATAAAATGCAAAAAAAATACAACAGTGTTTCCATCATATAACAGGAATAATTGCAACCAGTTTGAAAGTGATGGCCAATTCTACGTTCCGGGCAACCTATGCTTCACTCTAGGGCGTTGCTCCACCAGATCGAATAGTTAGTGCCTTAGAAGTCAACGCCAGAAGCATAAAATACAATATGAATACAACAGTTTTTCCATCGTATAAAACAAATAATTGCAACCAGTATGAAACTTATGGTCATTTCTACTTTCCGAGCAACCTAGGCTTCACCGTAGGGCGTTGCTCCAACGGATTGAATAGTTAGGGCCTTAGAAGTCAACACCCGAACCATAAAATGCAAAAAAAATACAACAGCGTTTCCATCATATAACAGGAATAACTGCAACCAGTTTGAAAGTGCTGGCCAATTCTACGTTCCGGGCAACCTAGGTTTCACTCCAGGGCGTTGCTCCACCAGACCGAATAGTTACGGCCCAAGAAGTCCACGCCAGAAGCATAAAATACGATATAAATACAGCAGCTTTTCCACCGTATAAAACGAATAATTGCAACCAGTATGAAACTTATGGTCATTTCTACTTTCCGAGCAAGCTAGGCCTCACCCTAGGGCGTTGCTCCAACGGATTGAATAGTTAGGGCCTTAGAAGTCAACGCCCGAAGCATAAAATGCAATAAAAATACAACAGTGTTTCCATCATATAACAGGAATAATTGCAACCAGTTTGAAAGTGATGGCCAATTCTACGTTCCGGGCAACCTGGGCTTCACTCTAGGGCGTTGCTCCACCAGATCGAATAGCTAGTGCCTTAGAAGTCAACGCCAGAAGCATAAAATACAATATAAATATAACAGTTTTTCCATCGTATAAAACGAATAATTGCAACCAGTGTGAAGCTTATGGAAATTTCTACTTTCCGAGCAACCTAGGCCTCACCCTAGGGCGTTGCTCCAACAGATTGATTAGTTAGGGCCTTAGAAGTCAACGACCGGACCATAAAATGCAAAAAAAATACAACAGCGTTTCCATCATATAACAGGAATAACTGCAACCAGTTTGAAAGTGATGGCCAATTCTACGTTCCGGGCAACCTAGGTTTCACTCCCGGGCGTTGCTCCACCAGACCGAATAGTTACGGCCCAAGAAGTCAACGCCAGAAGCATAAAATACGATATAAATACAACAGTTTTTCCATCGTATAAAACGAATAACTGCAACCAGTAAGAAACTTATGGTCATTTCTACTTTCCGAGCTACCTAGGCTTCACCCTAGGGCGTTGCTCCAACAGATTGAATGGTTAGGACCTTAGAAGTCAACGCCCGAAGCATAAAATGCAATAAAAATACAACAGTGTATCCATCATATAACAGGAATAATTGCAACCAGTTTGAAAGTGATGGCCAATTCTACGTTCCGGGCAACCTTGGCTTCACTCTATTGCGTTGCTCCACCAGATCGAATAGTTAGTGGCTTAGAAGCCAACGCCAGAAGCATAAAATACAATATAAATACAACAGTTTTTCCATCGTATAAAACGAATAATTGCAACCAGTGTGAAGCTTATGGAAATTTCTACTTTCCGAGCAACCTAGGCATCACCGTAGGGCGTTGCTCCAACAGATTGATTAGTTAGGGCCTTAGAAGACAGCGCCCGAACCATAAAATGCAAAAAAAATACAACAGTGTTTCCATCATATAACAGGAATAATTGCAACCAGTTTGAAAGTGATGGCCAATTCTACGTTCCGGGCAACCTATGCTTCACTCTAGGGCGTTGCTCCACCAGATCGAATAGTTAGTGCCTTAGAAGTCAACGCCAGAAGCATAAAATACAATATGAATACAACAGTTTTTCCATCGTATAAAACAAATAATTGCAACCAGTATGAAACTTATGGTCATTTCTACTTTCCGAGCAACCTAGGCTTCACCCTAGGGCGTTGCTCCAACGGATTGAATAGTTAGGGCCTTAGAAGTCAACACCCGAACCATAAAATGCAAAAAAAATACAACAGCGTTTCCATCATATAACAGGAATAACTGCAACCAGTTCGAAAGTGATGGCCAATTCTACGTTCCGGGCAACCTAGGTTTCACTCCAGGGCGTTGCTCCACCAGACCGAATAGTTACGGCCCAAGAAGTCAACGCCAGAAGCATAAAATACGATATAAATACAACAGCTTTTCCACCGTATAAAACGAATAATTGCAACCAGTATGAAACTTATGGTCATTTCTACTTTCCGAGCAAGCTAGGCCTCACCCTAGGGCGTTGCTCCAACGGATTGAATAGTTAGGGCCTTAGAAGTCAACGCCCGAAGCATAAAATGCAATAAAAATACAACAGTGTTTCCATCATATAACAGGAATAATTGCAACCAGTTTGAAAGTGATGGCCAATTCTACGTTCCGGGCAACCTGGGCTTCACTCTAGGGCGTGGCTCCACCAGATCGAATAGTTAGTGCCTTAGAAGTCAACGCCAGAAGCATAAAATACAATATAAATACAACAGCTTTTCCATCGTATAAAACGAATAATTGCAACCAGTTTGAAAGTGATGGCCAATTCTACCTTCCGGGCAACCTAGGCTTCACTCTAGGGCGTTGCTCCACCAGATCGAATAGCTAGTGCCTTAGAAGTCAACGCCAGAAGCATAAAATACAATATAAATACAACAGTTTTTTCATCGTATAAAACGAATAATTGCAACCAGAATGAAACTTATGTTCATTTCTACTTTCCGAGCAACCTAGGCTTCACCCTAGGACGTTGCTCCAACAGATTGAATAGCTAGGGCCTTAGAAGTCAACGCCCGAACCATAACATGCAAAAAAAATACAACAGTGTTTCCATCATATAACAGGAATAATTGCAACCAGTTTGAAAGTGATGGCCAATTCTACGTTCCGGGCAACCAAGGTTTCAGTTCAGGGCGTTGCTCC
The DNA here is from genome assembly GCF_051401765.1 of Calliopsis andreniformis. NCBI lineage: Eukaryota > Metazoa > Arthropoda > Insecta > Hymenoptera > Andrenidae > Calliopsis > Calliopsis andreniformis. The sequence continues at coordinate 21,057,640 of NW_027480424.1, read as the reverse complement.
ACCAGACCGAATAGTTACGGCCTAAGAAGTCAACGCCAGAAGCATAAAATACGATATAAACACAACAGCTTTTCCATAGTATAAAACGAGTAATTGCAACCAGTATGAAACTTATGGTCATTTCTACTTTCCGAGCTACCTAGGCTTCACCCTAGGGCGTTGCTCCAACAGATTGAATGGTTAGGACCTTAGAAGTTAACGCCCGAAGCATAAAATGCAATAAAAATACAACAGTGTATCCATCATATAACAGGAATAATTGCAACCAGTTTGAAAGTGATGGCCAGTTCTACGTTCCGGGCAACCTAGGCTTCACTCTATTGCGTTGCTCCACCAGATCGAATAGTTAGTGGCTTAGAAGTCAACGCCAGAAGCATAAAATACAATATAAATACAACAGTTTTTCCATCGTATAAAACGAATAATTGCAACCAGTGTGAAGCTTATGGAAATTTCTACTTTCCGAGCAACCTAGGCCTCACCCTAGGGCGTTGCTCCAACAGATTGATTAGTTAGGGCCTTAGAAGACAGCGCCCGAACCATAAAATGCAAAAAAAATACAACAGTGTTTCCATCATATAACAGGAATAATTGCAACCAGTTTGAAAGTGATGGCCAATTCTACGTTCCGGGCAACCTATGCTTCACTCTAGGGCGTTGCTCCACCAGATCGAATAGTTAGTGCCTTAGAAGTCAACGCCAGAAGCATAAAATACAATATGAATACAACAGTTTTTCCATCGTATAAAACAAATAATTGCAACCAGTATGAAACTTATGGTCATTTCTACTTTCCGAGCAACCTAGGCTTCACCCTAGGTCGTTGCTCCAACGGATTGAATAGTTAGGGCCTTAGAAGTCAACACCCGAACCATAAAATGCAAAAAAAATACAACAGCGTTTCCATCATATAACAGGAATAACTGCAACCAGTTTGAAAGTGATGGCCAATTCTACGTTCCGGGCAACCTAGGTTTCACTCCAGGGCGTTGCTCCACCAGACCGAATAGTTACGGCCCAAGAAGTCAACGCCAGAAGCATAAAATACGATATAAATACAACAGCTTTTCCACCGTATAAAACGAATAATTGCAACCAGTATGAAACTTATGGTCATTTCTACTTTCCGAGCAAGCTAGGCCTCACCCTAGGGCGTTGCTCCAACGGATTGAATAGTTAGGGCCTTAGAAGTCAACGCCCGAAGCATAAAATGCAATAAAAATACAACAGTGTTTCCATCATATAACAGGAATAATTGCAACCAGTTTGAAAGTGATGGCCAATTCTACGTTCCGGGCAACCAAGGTTTCAGTTCAGGGCGTTGCTCCACCAGACCGAATAGTTACGGCCTAAGAAGTCAACGCAAGAAGCATAAAATACGATATAAACACAACAGCTTTTCCATAGTGTAAAACGAGTAATTGCAACCAGTGTGAAAGTAATGGTCATTTCTACGTTCCGAGCACCCTAGGCGTCACTCTAGGGCGTTGCCCCACCACATCTAATAGCTACGGCCTTAGAAGTCAACGCCAGAGGCATAAAATACAATATAAATACAACAGCGTTTCCATCGTATAAAACGAATAATTGCAACCAGTGTGAAAGTTATGGCCATTTCCACATTCCGAGGAACCTAGGCTTCACTCTAGGGCGTTGCTCCACCAGATCGAATAGTTAGGTCCTTAGAAGTAAACGCCAGAAGCATAAAATACGATATAAATACAACAGCTTTTCCATCGTATAAAAGGATTAATTGCAACCAGTTTGAACGTGATGGTCATTTCTCCTTTCCGGGCAACCTAGGCTTCACTCTAGGGCGTTGCTCCACTAGATCGAATAGCTATGGCCTTAGAAGTCAACGCCAAATGCATAAAATACTCTATAAATACAACAGTTTTTCCATCGTATAAAACGAATAATTGCAACCAGTATGAAACTTATGGTCATTTCTACTTTCCGAGCTACCTAGGCTTCACCCTAGGACGTTGCTCCAACAGATTGAATAGCTAGGGCCTTAGAAGTCAACGCCCGAACCATAACATGCAAAAAAAATACAACAGTGTTTCCATCATATAACAGGAATAATTGCAACCAGTTTGAAAGTGATGGCCAATTCTACGTTCCGGGCAACCTAGGTTTCAGACCAGGGCGTTGCTCCACCAGACGGAATAGTTACGGCCTAAGAAGTCAACGCCAGAAGCATAAAATACGATATAAATACAACAGCTTTTCCATCGTATAAAACGTATAATTGCAACCAGTATGAAACTTATGGTCATTTCTACTTTCCGAGCAACCTAGGCTTCACCCTAGGGCGTTGCTCCAACAGATTGAATAGTTAGGGCCTTAGAAGTCTACGCCCGAACCATAAAATGCAAAAAAAATACAACAGTGTTTCCATCATATAACAGGAATAATTTCGACCAGTTTGAAAGTGATGGCCAGTTCTACGTTCCGGGCAACCTAGGCTTCACTCTAGGGCGTTGCTCCAACAGATCGAATAGTTAGTGCCTTAGAAGTTATCGCCAGAAGCATAAAATACAGTATAAATACAAGTGTTTCCATCGTATGAAACGAATAATTGCAACCAGTGTGAAAGTTATGGTCATTTCTATATTCCGAGCAACCTAGGATTCACTCTAGGGCGTTGCTCCACCAGATCGAATAGTTAGGTCCTTAGAAGTAAACGCCAGAAGCATAAAATACGATATAAATACAACAGCGTTTCCATCGAATAAAACGAATAATTGCAACCAGTGTGAAAGATATGGTCATTTCTACATTCCGAGCAACCTAGGATTCACTCTAGGGCGTTGCTCCACCAGATCGAATAGTTAGGTCCTTAGAAGTAAACGCCAGAAGCATAAAATACGATATAAATACAACAGCTTTTCTATCGTATAAAAGGAATTATTGCAAACAGTGTGAAAGTAATGGTCATTTCTACGTTCCGGGCAAGCTAGGCTTCACCCTAGGCCGTTGTTCCACCAGATCGAGTAGTTAGGGCCTAAGAAGTGAACGCCAGAAGCATAAAATGTAATAAAAATACAACAGTTCTTCCATCGTATAACAGGATTAATTGCAACCAGTTTGAAAGTCATGGTCATTTCTCCTTTCCGGGCAACCCAGGCTTCACTCTAGGGCGTTGCTCCACTAGATCGAATAGCTAGGGCCTTAGAAGTCAACGCCAGATGCATAAAATACACTATAAATATAACAGTTTTTCCATCGTATAAAACGAATCATTGCAACCAGTATGAAACTGATGGTCATTTCTACTTTCCGGGCAACCTAGGCTTCACTCTAGGGCGTTGCTCCACCAGATCGAATAGTTAGTGGCTTAGAAGTCAACGCCAGAAGCATAGAATACAATATAAATACAACAGTTTTCCATCGTATAAAACGAATAATTGCAACCAGTATGAAACTTATGGTCATTTCTACTTTCCGAGCAACCTAGGCTTCACCCTAGGGCGTTGCTCCAACAGATTGAATAGTTAGGGCCTTAGAAGTCTACGCCCGAACCATAAAATGCAAAAAAAATACAACAGTGTTACCATCATATAACACGAATAATTTCGACCAGTTTGAAAGTGATGGCCAATTCTGCGTTCCGGGCAACCTAGGCTTCACTCTAGGGCGTTGCTCCACCAGATCGAATAGTTAGTGCCTTAGAAGTCAACGCCTGAAGCATAAAATACAATATAAATACAACAGTTTTTCCATCGTATGAAACAAATAATTGCAACCAGTATGATGCATATGGTCATTTCTACATTCCGAGCAACCTAGGCTTCACCCTAGGGCGTTGCTCCAACAGATTGAATAGTTAGGGCCTTAGAAGTCAACGTCAGAACCTTAAAATGCAAAAAAAATACAACAGTGTTTCCATCATATAACAGGAATAATTGCAACAAGTTTGAAAGTGATGGCCAATTCTACGTTCTGGGCAACCTAGGTGTCACTCCAGGGCGTTGCTCCACCAGACCGAATAGTTACGGCCTAAGAAGTCAACGCCAGAAGCATAAAATACGATATAAATACAACAGCTTTTCCATCGTATAAAACGAATAATTGCAACCAGTGTGAAAGTAATGGTCATTTCAACGTTCCGAGCACCCTAGGCGTCACTCTAGGGCGTTGCTGCACCAGATCGAATAGAGAGGTCCTTAGAAGTAAACGCCAGAAGCATAAAATACGATATAAATACAACAGCGTTTGCATCGTATAAAACGAATAATTGCAACCAGTGTGAAAGTTATGGTCATTTCTACAGTCCGAGCAACCTAGGCTTCACTCTAGGGCGTTGCTCCACCAGACCGAATGGTTAGGTCCTTAGAAGTCAACGCCAGAGGCATAAAATACGATATAAATACAACAGCTTTTCCATCGTATAAAACGAAAAATTGCAAACAGTGTGAAAGAAATGGACATTTCTACGATCCGGGCTACCTAGGCTTCACTCTATGGCGTTCTTCCACCACATCGAATAGCAACGGCCTCAGAAGTCAACGCCAGAAGCATAAAATACAATATAAATACAACAGCTTTTCCATCGTATAAAACGAATAATTGCAACCAGTATGAAACTTATGGACATTTCTACGTACCGGGCAACCTAGGCTTCACTCTAGGGCGTTGCTCTACCAGATCTAATAGTTAGGGCCTTAGAAGTCAACGCCCGAAGCATAAAATACAAAATAAATAGTACAGTTTTTCCTTCGTATAAAACGAATAATTCCTACCAGTGTGAAAGTTATGGTCATTTCTACTTTCCGGGCAACCTAGACTTCACCCTAGGGCGTTGTTCCACCAGATGGAATTGTTAGGGCCTAGGAAGTCAACGCCAGAAGCATAAAATACGATATAAATACAACAGCTTTTCCATCGTATAAAACGAATAATTGCAAGCAGTGTGAAAGTTATGGTCATATCTACGTTCCGGGCAACCTAGGCTTCACCCTAGGGCGTTGCTCCAACAGATTGAATAGTTAGAGCCTTAGAAGTCAATGCCCGAAGCATAAAATGCAATAAAAATACAACAGCTTTTCCATCGTATAGCAGGAATAATTTGCAACCAGTGTGATAGTAGTGGTCATTTATACGTTCCGGGCAACCTAGGTTTCACTCCAGGGCGGTGCTCCACCAGATCGAATCGTTACGGCCTAAGAAGTCAACGCCAGAAGCACAAAATACGATAAAGATGCAACAGTTATTCCATCGTATAAAACGAATAATTGCAACCGGTGTGAAATTTATGGTCATTTCTACAGTCCGAGCAACCTAGGCTTCACTCTAGGGCGTTGCTCCACCAGATCGAATAGTTAGGTCCTTAGAAGTAAACGCCAGAAGCATAAAATACGATATAAATACAACAGCTTTTCTATCGTATAAAATGAATAATTGCTACCAGTGTAAATGTTATGGTCATTTCTACGTTCTGGGCAACCTAGGCTTCACCCTAGGACGTTGTTCCACCAGATCGAATAGTTAGGGCCTAAGAAGTGAACGCCAGAAGCATAAAATACAATATAAATACAACAGCTTTTCCATCGTATAAAACGAATAATTGCAACCAGTGTGGAAGTTATGGTCATCTCTACGTTCTGGGCAACCTAGGCTTCACCCTAGGCCGTTGTTCCACCAGATCGAATAGTTAGGGCCTAAGAAGTGAACACCAGAAGCATAAAATACAATATAAATATAACAGTTTTTCCATCATATAAAACGAATGATAGCAACCAGTGTGAAAGTTATGGTCATTTCTACGTTCCGGGCAATCTAGGCTGCACTCTAGGGCGTTGCTCCACCAGATCGAATAGTTAGGTCCTTAGAAGTAAACGCCAGAAGCATAAAATACGATATAAATACAACAGCTTTTCTATCGTATAAAAGGAATTATTGCAAACAGTGTGAAAGTAATGGTCATTTCTACGTTCCGGGCAAGCTAGGCTTCACCCTAGGCCGTTGTTCCACCAGATCGAGTAGTTAGGGCCTAAGAAGTGAACGCCAGAAGCATAAAATGTAATAAAAATACAACAGTTCTTCCATCGTATAACAGGATTAATTGCAACCAGTTTGAAAGTCATGGTCATTTCTCCTTTCCGGGCAACCCAGGCTTCACTCTAGGGCGTTGCTCCACTAGATCGAATAGCTAGGGCCTTAGAAGTCAACGCCAGATGCATAAAATACACTATAAATATAACAGTTTTTCCATCGTATAAAACGAATCATTGCAACCAGTATGAAACTGATGGTCATTTCTACTTTCCGGGCAACCTAGGCTTCACTCTAGGGCGTTGCTCCACCAGATCGAATAGTTAGTGGCTTAGAAGTCAACGCCAGAAGCATAGAATACAATATAAATACAACAGTTTTCCATCGTATAAAACGAATAATTGCAACCAGTATGAAACTTATGGTCATTTCTACTTTCCGAGCAACCTAGGCTTCACCCTAGGGCGTTGCTCCAACAGATTGAATAGTTAGGGCCTTAGAAGTCTACGCCCGAACCATAAAATGCAAAAAAAAATACAACAGCTTTTCCATCGTATAAAACGAATAATTGCAACCAGTGTGAAAGTAATGGTCATTTCAACGTTCCGAGCACCCTAGGCGTCACTCTAGGGCGTTGCTCCACCACATCTAATAGCTACGGCCTTAGAAGTCAACGCCAGAGGCATAAAGTACAATATAAATACAACAGCGTTTCCATCGCATAAAACGAATAATTGCAACCAGTGTGAAAGTTATGGTCAGTTCTACATTCCGAGCAACCTAGGATTCACTCTAGGGCGTTGCTGCACCAGATCGAATAGATAGGTCCTTAGAAGTAAACGCCAGAAGCATAAAATACGATATAAATACAACAGCGTTTGCATCGTATAAAACGAATAATTGCAACCAGTGTGAAAGTTATGGTCATTTCTACAGTCCGAGCAACCTAGGCTTCACTCTAGGGCGTTGCTCCACCAGATCGAATAGTTAGGTCCTTAGAAGTAAACGCCAGAAGCATAAAATACGATATAAATACAACAGCTTTTCTATCGTATAAAATGAATAATTGCTACCAGTGTAAATGTTATGGTCATTTCTACGTTCTGGGCAACCTAGGCTTCACCCTAGGACGTTGTTCCACCAGATCGAATAGTTAGGGCCTTAGAAGTCAACGCCCGAAGCATAAAATACAAAATAAATAGTACAGTTTTTCCTTCGTATAAAACGAATAATTCCTACCAGTGTGAAAGTTATGGTCATTTCTACTTTCCGGGCAACCTAGACTTCACCCTAGGGCGTTGTTCCACCAGATGGAATTGTTAGGGCCTAGGAAGTCAACGCCAGAAGCATAAAATACGATATAAATACAACAGCTTTTCCATCGTATAAAACGAATAATTGCAAGCAGTGTGAAAGTTATGGTCATATCTACGTTCCGGGCAACCTAGGCTTCACCCTAGGGCGTTGCTCCAACAGATTGAATAGTTAGAGCCTTAGAAGTCAATGCCCGAAGCATAAAATGCAATAAAAATACAACAGCTTTTCCATCGTGTAGCAGGAATAATTTGCAACCAGTGTGATAGTAGTGGTCATTTATACGTTCCGGGCAACCTAGGTTTCACTCCAGGGCGGTGCTCCACCAGATCGAATCGTTACGGCCTAAGAAGTCAACGCCAGAAGCACAAAATACGATAAAGATGCAACAGTTATTCCATCGTATAAAACGAATAATTGCAACCGGTGTGAAATTTATGGTCATTTCTACAGTCCGAGCAACCTAGGCTTCACTCTAGGGCGTTGCTCCACCAGATCGAATAGTTAGGTCCTTAGAAGTAAACGCCAGAAGCATAAAATACGATATAAATACAACAGCTTTTCTATCGTATAAAATGAATAATTGCTACCAGTGTAAATGTTATGGTCATTTCTACGTTCTGGGCAACCTAGGCTTCACCCTAGGACGTTGTTCCACCAGATCGAATAGTTAGGGCCTAAGAAGTGAACGCCAGAAGCATAAAATACAATATAAATACAACAGCTTTTCCATCGTATAAAACGAATAATTGCAACCAGTGTGGAAGTTATGGTCATCTCTACGTTCTGGGCAACCTAGGCTTCACCCTAGGCCGTTGTTCCACCAGATCGAATAGTTAGGGCCTAAGAAGTGAACACCAGAAGCATAAAATACAATATAAATATAACAGTTTTTCCATCATATAAAACGAATGATAGCAACCAGTGTGAAAGTTATGGTCATTTCTACGTTCCGGGCAATCTAGGCTGCACTCTAGGGCGTTGCTCCACCAGATCGAATAGTTAGGTCCTTAGAAGTAAACGCCAGAAGCATAAAATACGATATAAATACAACAGCTTTTCTATCGTATAAAACGAATAATTGCAACCAGTGTGAAAGTTATGGTCATTTCTACAGTCCGAGCAACCTAGGCTTCACTCTAGGGCGTTGCTCCACCAGATCGAATAGATAGGTCCTTAGAAGTAAACGCCAGAAGCATAAAATACGATATAAATACAACAGCGTTTGCATCGTATAAAACGAATAATTGCAACCAGTGTGAAAGTTATGGTCATTTCTACAGTCCGAGCAACCTAGGCTTCACTCTAGGGCGTTGCTCCACCAGATCGAATAGTTAGGTCCTTAGAAGTAAACGCCAGAAGCATAAAATACGATATAAATACAACAGCTTTTCTATCGTATAAAATGAATAATTGCTACCAGTGTAAATGTTATGGTCATTTCTACGTTCTGGGCAACCTAGGCTTCACCCTAGGACGTTGTTCCACCAGATCGAATAGTTAGGGCCTTAGAAGTCAACGCCCGAAGCATAAAATACAAAATAAATAGTACAGTTTTTCCTTCGTATAAAACGAATAATTCCTACCAGTGTGAAAGTTATGGTCATTTCTACTTTCCGGGCAACCTAGACTTCACCCTAGGGCGTTGTTCCACCAGATGGAATTGTTAGGGCCTAGGAAGTCAACGCCAGAAGCATAAAATACGATATAAATACAACAGCTTTTCCATCGTATAAAACGAATAATTGCAAGCAGTGTGAAAGTTATGGTCATATCTACGTTCCGGGCAACCTAGGCTTCACCCTAGGGCGTTGCTCCAACAGATTGAATAGTTAGAGCCTTAGAAGTCAATGCCCGAAGCATAAAATGCAATAAAAATACAACAGCTTTTCCATCGTGTAGCAGGAATAATTTGCAACCAGTGTGATAGTAGTGGTCATTTATACGTTCCGGGCAACCTAGGTTTCACTCCAGGGCGGTGCTCCACCAGATCGAATCGTTACGGCCTAAGAAGTCAACGCCAGAAGCACAAAATACGATAAAGATGCAACAGTTATTCCATCGTATAAAACGAATAATTGCAACCGGTGTGAAATTTATGGTCATTTCTACAGTCCGAGCAACCTAGGCTTCACTCTAGGGCGTTGCTCCACCAGATCGAATAGTTAGGTCCTTAGAAGTAAACGCCAGAAGCATAAAATACGATATAAATACAACAGCTTTTCTATCGTATAAAATGAATAATTGCTACCAGTGTAAATGTTATGGTCATTTCTACGTTCTGGGCAACCTAGGCTTCACCCTAGGACGTTGTTCCACCAGATCGAATAGTTAGGGCCTAAGAAGTGAACGCCAGAAGCATAAAATACAATATAAATACAACAGCTTTTCCATCGTATAAAACGAATAATTGCAACCAGTGTGGAAGTTATGGTCATCTCTACGTTCTGGGCAACCTAGGCTTCACCCTAGGCCGTTGTTCCACCAGATCGAATAGTTAGGGCCTAAGAAGTGAACACCAGAAGCATAAAATACAATATAAATATAACAGTTTTTCCATCATATAAAACGAATGATAGCAACCAGTGTGAAAGTTATGGTCATTTCTACGTTCCGGGCAATCTAGGCTGCACTCTAGGGCGTTGCTCCACCAGATCGAATAGTTAGGTCCTTAGAAGTAAACGCCAGAAGCATAAAATACGATATAAATACAACAGCTTTTCTATCGTATAAAAGGAATTATTGCAAACAGTGTGAAAGTAATGGTCATTTCTACGTTCCGGGCAAGCTAGGCTTCACCCTAGGCCGTTGTTCCACCAGATCGAGTAGTTAGGGCCTAAGAAGTGAACGCCAGAAGCATAAAATGTAATAAAAATACAACAGTTCTTCCATCGTATAACAGGATTAATTGCAACCAGTTTGAAAGTCATGGTCATTTCTCCTTTCCGGGCAACCCAGGCTTCACTCTAGGGCGTTGCTCCACTAGATCGAATAGCTAGGGCCTTAGAAGACAACGCCAGATGCATAAAATACACTATAAATATAACAGTTTTTCCATCGTATAAAACGAATCATTGCAACCAGTATGAAACTGATGGTCATTTCTACTTTCCGGGCAACCTAGGCTTCACTCTAGGGCGTTGCTCCACCAGATCGAATAGTTAGTGGCTTAGAAGTCAACGCCAGAAGCATAGAATACAATATAAATACAACAGTTTTCCATCGTATAAAACGAATAATTGCAACCAGTATGAAACTTATGGTCATTTCTACTTTCCGAGCAACCTAGGCTTCACCCTAGGGCGTTGCTCCAACAGATTGAATAGTTAGGGCCTTAGAAGTCTACGCCCGAACCATAAAATGCAAAACAAAATACAACAGTGTTACCATCATATAACACGAATAATTTCGACCAGTTTGAAAGTGATGGCCAATTCTGCGTTCCGGGCAACCTAGGCTTCACTCTAGGGCGTTGCTCCACCAGATCGAATAGTTAGTGCCTTAGAAGTCAACGCCTGAAGCATAAAATACAATATAAATACAACAGTTTTTCCATCGGATGAAACAAATAATTGCAACCAGTATGATGCATATGGTCATTTCTACATTCCGAGCAACCTAGGCTTCACCCTAGGGCGTTGCTCCAACGGATTGAATAGTTAGGGCCTTAGAAGTCAACGTCCGAACCTTAAAATGCAAAAAAAATACAACAGTGCTTCCATCATATAACAGGAATAATTGCAACAAGTTTGAAAGTGATGGCCAATTCTACGTTCTGGGCAACCTAGGTGTCACTCCAGGGCGTTGCTCCACCAGACCGAATAGTTACGGCCTAAGAAGTCAACGCCAGAAGCATAAAATACGATATAAATACAACAGCTTTTCCATCGTATAAAACGAATAATTGCAACCAGTGTGAAAGTAATGGTCATTTCAACGTTCCGAGCACCCTAGGCGTCACTCTAGGGCGTTGCTCCACCACATCTAATAGCTACGGCCTTAGAAGTCAACGCCAGATGCATAAAGTACAATATAAATACAACAGCGTTTCCATCGCATAAAACGAATAATTGCAACCAGTGTGAAAGTTATGGTCAGTTCTACATTCCGAGCAACCTAGGATTCACTCTAGGGCGTTGCTGCACCAGATCGAATAGATAGGTCCTTAGAAGTAAACGCCAGAAGCATAAAATACGATATAAATACAACAGCGTTTGCATCGTATAAAACGAATAATTGCAACCAGTGTGAAACTTATGGACATTTCTACGTACCGGGCAACCTAGGCTTCACTCTAGGGCGTTGCTCCACCAGACCGAATGGTTAGGTCCTTAGAAGTCAACGCCAGAAGCATAAAATACGATATAAATACAACAGCTTTTCCATCGTATAAAACGAAAAATTGCAAACAGTGTGAAAGATATGGACATTTCTACGATCCGGGCTACCTAGGCTTCACTCTATGGCGTTCTTCCACCACATCGAATAGCAACGGCCTCAGAAGTCAACGCCAGAAGCATAAAATACAATATAAATACAACAGCTTTTCCATCGTATAAAACGAATAATTGCAACCAGTATGAAACTTATGGACATTTCTACGTACCGGGCAACCTAGGCTTCACTCTAGGGCGTTGCTCTACCAGATCTAATAGTTAGGGCCTTAGAAGTCAACGCCCGAAGCATAAAATACAAAATAAATGGTACAGTTTTTCCTTCGTATAAAACGAATAATTCCTACCAGTGTGAAAGTTATGGTCATTTCTACTTTCCGGGCAACCTAGACTTCACCCTAGGGCGTTGTTCCACCAGATGGAATTGTTAGGGCCTAGGAAGTCAACGCCAGAAGCATAAAATACGATATAAATACAACAGCTTTTCTATCGTATAAAATGAATAATTGCTACCAGTGTAAAAGTTATGGTCATTTCTACGTTCTGGGCAACCTAGGCTTCACCCTAGGACGTTGTTCCACCAGATCGAATAGTTAGGGCCTAAGAAGTGAACGCCAGAAGCATAAAATACAATATAAATACAACAGCTTTTCCATCGTATAAAACGAATAATTGCAACCAGTGTGGAAGTTATGGTCATTTCTACGTTCTGGGCAACCTAGGCTTCACCCTAGGCTGTTGTTCCACCAGATCGAATAGTTAGGGCCTAAGAAGTGAACGCCAGAAGCATAAAATACAATATAAATATAACAGTTTTTCCATCATATAAAACGAATGATAGCAACCAGTGTGAAAGTTATGGTCATTTCTACGTTCCGGGCAATCTAGGCTGCACTCTAGGGCGTTGCTCCACCAGATCGAATAGTTAGGGCCTTAGAAGTCAACGCCCGAAGCATAAAATACAATATAAATACAACAGTTTTTCCATCGTATAAAACGAATAATTGCAACCAGTATGAAACTTATGGTCATTTCTACGTTCCGGGCAACCTAGGCTTCACCCTAGGCCGTGGTCCCACCAGATCGAATAGTTAGGGCCTAAGAAGTGAACGCCAGAACCATAAAATGCAATAAAAATGCAACAGCTTTTCCATCGTGTAGCAGGAATAATATGCAACCAGTGTGATAGTAGTGGTCATTTCTACGTTCCGGGCAACCTAGGCTTCACTCCAGGGCGTTGTACCACCAGATCGATTAGTTAGGGCCTAAGAAGTGAACGCCAGAAGCGTAAAATACAATATAAATACAACAGTTTTTCCATCGTATAAAACGAATAATTGCAACCAGTATGAACCTTATGGTCATTTCTACGTTCCGGGCAACCTAGGCTTCACTGTATGTCGTTCTTCCACCGCATCGAATAGCTACGGCCTCAGAAGTCAACGCCTGAAGTATAAAATACAATAAAAATACAACAGTATTTCCATCCTATAACAGGAATGATTGCAACCCGTGTGAAAGTGATGGTCATTTCTACGTTCCAGGCAACCTAGGCTTCACTCTAGGGTGTTGCTCCACCAGATCAAACAGTTAGGGCCTTAGAAGTCAACGCCCGAAGCATTAAATACAAAATAAATAGAACAGTTTTTCCATCGTATAAAACGAAAAATTGCAAACAGTGTGAAAGATCTCGACATTTCTACGATCCAGGCTGCCTAGGCTTCACTCTATGGCGTTCCTCCACCACATCGAATAGCTACGGCCTCAGAAGTCAGCGCCTGAAGTATAAAATACAATAAAAATACAACAGTCTTTCCATCCTATAACAGGAATAATTGCAACCCGTGTGAAAGTGATGGTCATTTCTACGTTCCAGGCAACCTAGGCTTCACTCTAGGGCGTTGCTCCACCTGATCAAACAGTTGGGGCCTTAGAAGTCAACGCCCGAAGCATTAAATAAAAAATAAATAGAACAGTTTTTCCATTGTATAAAACGAATAATCGCTACCAGTGTAAAAGTTATGGTCATTTCTACGTTCTGGGCAACGTAGGCTTCACCCTAGGCCGTTGTTCCACCAGATCGAATAGTTAGGGCCTAAGAAGTGAACGCCAGAAGCATAAAATACAATATAAATACAACAGTTTTTCCATCATATAAAACGAATGATAGCAACCAGTGAGAAAGTTATGGTCATTTCTATATTTCGAACAACCTAGGCTTCACTCTAGGGCGTTGCTCCACCTGATCGAATAGTTAGGGCCTTAGAAGTCAACGCCCGAAGCATTAAATACAAAATAAATAGAACAGTTTTTCCATTGTATCAAACGAATAATTGTTACCAGTGTGAAAGTGATGGTCATTTCTACGTTCCAGGCAACCTAGGCTTCACTCTAGGGCGTTGTTCCACCAGATCGAACAGTTAGGGCCTAAGAAGGCAACGCCAGAAGCATAAAATACAATAAAAATACAACAGTCTTTCCATCCTGTAACAGGAATAATTGCAACCCTTGTGAAAGTGATGGTCATTTGTACGTTGCAGGAAACCTAGGCATTACTCTAGGGCGTTGTTCCAACAGATTGAATAGTTAGGGCCTTAGAAGTCAATGCCCGAAGCATAAAATGCAATAAAAATACAACAGTTTTTCCATCGTATAAAAGGATTAATTGCAACCAGTTTGAAAGTGATGGCCATTTCTACGTTCCGGGCAACCTAGGCTTCACTCTAGGGCGTTGTTCCACCAGATGGAATAGTTAGGGCCTAAGAAGTCAAAGCCAGAAGCATAAAATACGATATAAATACAACAGCTTTTCCATCGTATAAAATAAATAATTGCAACCAGTGTGAAAGTTATGGTCATTTCTACGTTCCCGGCAACCTAGGCTTCCCTCTAGGGCGTTGCTCCACCTGATCGAATAGTTAGGGCCTTAGAAGTCAACCCCAGATGAATAAAATACATTAATGATGCAACAGCTTTTCCATCATATAAAACGAATAATTGCAACCAGTATGAAAGTTATGGTCATGTCTACTTTCCGAGCAACCTAGGCTTCACCCTAGGGCGTTGCTCCAACAGATTGAATAGTTAGGGCCTTAGAAGTCTATGCCCGAAGCATAAAATGCAATATATATTTAACAGTTCTTCCAACGTATAAAACGAATAATTGCAACCAGTATGAAACTTATGGTCATTTCTACGTTCCGGGCAACCTAGGCTTCACTGTATGTCGTTCTTCCACCGCATCGAATAGCTACGGCCTCAGAAGTCAACGCCTGAAGTATAAAATACAATAAAAATACAACAGTATTTCCATCCTATAACAGGAATTATTGCAACCCGTGTGAAAGTGATGGTCATTTCTACGTTCCAGGCAACCTAGGCTTCAGTCCAGGGCGTTGTCCCACAAGATCGAATAGTTAGGGCCTAAGAAGTCAACGCCAGAAGCATAAAATACAATATAAATATAACAGTTTCTCCACCGTATAAAACGAATAATAGCAACCAGTGTGAAAGTTATGATCATTTCTACGTTCCGGGCAACCTAGGCTTCACTCTAGGGCGTTGCTCCACCAGATCAAACAGTTAGGGCATTAGAATACAACGCCCGAAGCATTAAATACAAAATAAATAGAACAGTTTTTCCATTGTATAAAACGAATAATTGCTACCAGTGTAAAAGTTATGGTCATTTCTATGTTCCGGGCAACCTAGGCTTCACTCTAGGGCGGTGCTCCACCTGATCGAATAGTTAGGGCCTTAGAAGTCAACCCCTGATGAATAAAATACATTAATGATGCAACAGCTTTTCCATCATATAAAACGAATAATTGCAACCAGTATGAAAGTTATGGTCATGTCTACTTTCCGGGAAACCTAGGCTTCACCCTAGGGCGTTGCTCCAACAGATTGAATAGTTAGGACCTTAGAAGTCAATGCCCGAAGCATAAAATGCAATAAAAATACAACAGTTTTTCCATCATATGACAGGAATAATTGCAACCAGTTTGAAAGTGAGGGTAATTTCTACGTTCCGGGCAACCTAGGCTTCACTCTAGGACGGTGCTCCACCAGATCGAATAGTTAGGGCCTCAGAAGTCACCGCCCGAAGCATAAAATGCAATAAAAATACAACAGTGTTTCCATCATCTAACAGGAATAATTGCAACGAGTTTGAAAGTGATGGCCAATTCTACGTTCCGCGCAACCTAGGCTTCACTCCAGGGCGTTGCTCCACCAGATCGAATAGTTACGGCCTAAGAAGACAACGCCAGAAGCATAAAATACAATATAAATATAACAGTTTTTCCATCGTATAAAACGAACAATTTCAACCAGTGTGAATGTTATGGTCATTTCTACATTCGGAGAAACCTAGGCTTCACTCTAGGGCGTTGATCCACCAGATAGAATAGTTAGGGCCTTAGAAGTCAACCCCAGATGAATAAAATACATTAATGATGCAACAGCTTTTCCATCATATAAAACGAATAATTGCAACCAGTATGAAAGTTATGGTCATGTCTACTTTCCGAGCAACCTAGGCTTCACCCTAGGGCGTTGCTCCAACAGATTGAATAGTTAGGGCCTTAGAAGTCTATGCCCGAAGCATAAAATGCAATATATATTTAACAGTTCTTCCAACGTATAAAACGAATAATTGCAACCAGTATGAAACTTATGGTCATTTCTACGTTCCGGGCAACCTAGGCTTCACTGTATGTCGTTCTTCCACCGCATCGAATAGCTACGGCCTCAGAAGTCAACGCCTGAAGTATAAAATACAATAAAAATACAACAGTATTTCCATCCTATAACAGGAATTATTGCAACCCGTGTGAAAGTGATGGTCATTTCTACGTTCCAGGCAACCTAGGCTTCACTCCAGGGCGTTGTCCCACAAGATCGAATAGTTAGGGCCTAAGAAGTCAACGCCAGAAGCATAAAATACAATATAAATATAACAGTTTCTCCACCGTATAAAACGAATAATAGCAACCAGTGTGAAAGTTATGATCATTTCTACGTTCCGGGCAACCTAGGCTTCACTCTAGGGCGTTGCTCCACCAGATCAAACAGTTAGGGCATTAGAATACAACGCCCGAAGCATTAAATACAAAATAAATAGAACAGTTTTTCCATTGTATAAAACGAATAATTGCTACCAGTGTAAAAGTTATGGTCATTTCTATGTTCCGGGCAACCTAGGCTTCACTCTAGGGCGGTGCTCCACCTGATCGAATAGTTAGGGCCTTAGAAGTCAACCCCTGATGAATAAAATACATTAATGATGCAACAGCTTTTCCATCATATAAAACGAATAATTGCAACCAGTATGAAAGTTATGGTCATGTCTACTTTCCGGGCAACCTAGGCTTCACCCTAGGGCGTTGCTCCAACAGATTGAATAGTTAGGACCTTAGAAGTCAATGCCCGAAGCATAAAATGCAATAAAAATACAACAGTTTTTCCATCATATGACAGGAATAATTGCAACCAGTTTGAAAGTGAGGGTAATTTCTACGTTCCGGGCAACCTAGGCTTCACTCTAGGACGGTGCTCCACCAGATCGAATAGTTAGGGCCTCAGAAGTCACCGCCCGAAGCATAAAATGCAATAAAAATACAACAGTGTTTCCATCATCTAACAGGAATAATTGCAACGAGTTTGAAAGTGATGGCCAATTCTACGTTCCGCGCAACCTAGGCTTCACTCCAGGGCGTTGCTCCACCAGATCGAATAGTTACGGCCTAAGAAGACAACGCCAGAAGCATAAAATACAATATAAATATAACAGTTTTTCCATCGTATAAAACGAACAATTTCAACCAGTGTGAATGTTATGGTCATTTCTACATTCGGAGAAACCTAGGCTTCACTCTAGGGCGTTGATCCACCAGATAGAATAGTTAGGGCCTTAGAAGTCAACGCCAGAAGCATAAAATTCAATAAAGATGCAACAGTTTTTCCATCGTATAGCAGGAATAACTGCAAACAGTGTGAAAGTACTGGTCATTTCTACGT
The DNA here is from genome assembly GCF_051401765.1 of Calliopsis andreniformis. Taxonomy (NCBI): domain Eukaryota; kingdom Metazoa; phylum Arthropoda; class Insecta; order Hymenoptera; family Andrenidae; genus Calliopsis; species Calliopsis andreniformis. The sequence goes on along the minus strand of NW_027480424.1, from coordinate 21,039,914 downwards.
TCCGGGTAACCTAGGCTTCACTCTAGGGCGTTGTTCCACCAGATCGAACAGTTAGGGCCTAAGAAGGCAACGCCAGAAGCATAAAATACAATAAAAATACAACAGTCTTTCCATCCTGTAACAGGAATAATTGCAACGCTTGTGAAAGTGATGGTCATTTGTACGTTGCAGGAAACCTAGGCATTACTCTAGGGCGTTGTTCCAACAGATTGAATAGTTAGGGCCTTAGAAGTCAATGCCCGAAGCATAAAATGCAATAAAAATACAACAGTTTTTCCATCGTATAAAAGGATTAATTGCAACCAGTTTGAAAGTGATGGCCATTTCTACGTTCCGGGCAACCTAGGCTTCACTCTAGGGCGTTGCTCCACCAGATCGAATAGTTAGGGCCTTAGAAGTCAACGCCAGAATCATAAAATACAATGAAGATGCAACAGCTTTTCCATCGTATAAAACGAATAATTGCACCCAGTGTGAAAGTTATTGTCATTTCTACTTTCCGCGCAACCTAGGCTTCACCCTAGGGCGTTGATCTGCCAGATAGAATAGTTAGGGCCTTAGAAGTCAACGCCAGAAACATAAAATTCAATAAAGATGCAACAGTTTTTCCATCGTATAGCAGGAATAACTGCAAACAGTGTGAAAGTACTGGTTATTTCTACGTTGACGGTAACCTAGGCTTCACTCTAGGGCGTTGTTCCACCAGATCGAACAGTTAGGGCCTAAGAAGTCAACGCCAGAATCATAAAATACAATAAAGATGCAACACCTTTTCCATCGTATTAAACGAATAATTTCAACAAGTATGAATGTTATGATCATTTCTACATTCCGAGCAACCTAGGCTTCACTCTAGGGCGTTGATCCAACAGATTGAATAGTTAGGGCCTTAGCAGTCAACGCCCGAAGCATAAAATACAATATAAATACAACAGTTTTTCCATCATATAACAGGAATAATTGCAACCAGTTTGAAAGTGATGGTCATTTCTACGTTCCGCGCAACCCAGGCTTCACTCTAGAGCGTTGCTCCACCAGATCGAATAGTTACTGCCTTAGAAGTCAACGCCAGAAGCGTTAAATACAATATAAATACAACAGTTTTTCCATCGTATAAAACGAATAATTGCAACCAGTATGAAAGTTATTGTCATTTCTACGTTCCGGGCAACCTAGGCTTCGCTCTATGGCGTTCTTCCACTACATCGAATAGCAACGGCCTCAGAAGTCAACGCCTGAAGCATAAAACACAATAAAAATACAACAGTCTTTCCGTCCTATAACAGGAATAATTGCAACCCGTGTGAAAGTGATGGTCATTTGTACGTTCCAGGTAACCTAGGCTTCACTCTAGGGCGTTGTTCCACCAGATCGAATTGTTAGGGCCTAAGAAGTCAACGCCAGAAGCATAGGATACAATATAAATATAACAGTTTTTCCATCGTATAGAACGAATAATAGCATCCAGTGTGAAAGTTATGGTCATTTCTACGTTCCGGGCAATCTAGGCTTCACTCTAGGGCGTTGCTCCAACAGATTGAATAGTTAGGGCCTTAGAAGTCAATGCCCGAAGCATAAAATGCAATAAAAATACAACAGTTTTTCCATCGTATAAAAGGATTAATTGCAACCAGTTTGAAAGTGATGGCCATTTCTACGTTCCGGGCAACCTAGGCTTCACTCTAGGGCGTTGCTCCACCAGATCGAATAGTTAGGGCCTTAGAAGTCAACGCCAGAATCATAAAATACAATGAAGATGCAACAGCTTTTCCATCGTATAAAACGAATAATTGCACCCAGTGTGAAAGTTATTGTCATTTCTACTTTCCGCGCAACCTAGGCTTCACCCTAGGGCGTTGATATGCCAGATAGAATAGTTAGGGCCTTAGAAGTCAACGCCAGAAACATAAAATTCAATAAAGATGCAACAGTTTTTCCATCGTATAGCAGGAATAACTGCAAACAGTGTGAAAGTACTGGTCATTTCTACGTTGACGGTAACCTAGGCTTCACTCTAGGGCGTTGTTCCACCAGATCGAACAGTTAGGGCCTAAGAAGGCAACGCCAGAAGCATAAAATACAATATAAATATAACAGTTTTTCCATCGTATAAAACGAATAATAGCAACCAGTGTAAAAGTTATGGTCATTTCTACGTTCCGGGCAACCTTGGCTTCACCCCAGGTCGTTGTTCCACCAGATCGAATAGCTAGGGCCTAAGAAGTGAACGCCAGCAGCATAAAATACAATATAAATACAACAGTTCTTCCATCATGTAAAACGAATAATTGCAACCAGTATGAAAGTTATGGTCATTTCTACGTTCCGGGCAACCTAGGCTTCACTCTATGGCGTTCTTCCACCACATCGAATAGCTACGGCCTCAGAAGTCAACGCCTGGAGCATAAAATACAATAAAAATACAACAGTCTTTCCATCATATAACAGGAATAATTGCAACCCTTGTGAAAGTGATAGTCATTTGTACGTTGCAGGAAACCTAGGCATCACTCTAGGGCGTTGTTCCACCAGATCGAATTGTTAGGGCCTAAGAAGTCAACGCCAGAAGCATAAGATACAATATAAATATAACAGTTTTTCCATCGTATAGAACGTATAATAGCATCCAGTGTGAAAGTTATGGTCATTTCTACGTTCCGGGCAACCTAGGCTTCACTCTAGGGCGTTGCTCCACCAGATCAAACAGTTAGTTCCTTAGAAGTCAACGCCCGAAGCATAAAATACAAAATAAATAGAACAGTTTTTCCATCGTATAAAACGAATAATTGCTACCAGTGTAAAAGTTATGGTCATTTCTACTTTCCGGGCAACCTAGGCTTCACCCTAGGGCGTTGTTCCACCAGATCGAATAGTTAGGGCCTAAGAAGTGAACGCCAGAAGCATAAAATACAATATAAATACAACAGTTTTTCCATCATATAAAACGAGTAGTTGCAACCAGTATGAAAGTTGTGGTCATTTCTACTTTCCGGGCAACCTAGGCTACACACTAGGGCGTTGCTCCACCAGATCGAATAGTTAGGGCCTTAGAAGTCAACGCCAGAATCATAAAATACAATAAAGATGCAACACCTTTTCCATCGTATTAAACGAATAATTTCAACCAGTATGAATGTTATGATCATTTCTACATTCCGAGCAACCTAGGCTTCACTCTAGGGCGTTGATCCAACAGATTGAATAGTTAGGGCCTTAGCAGTCAACGCCCGAAGCATAAAATACAATATAAATACAACAGTTTTTCCATCATATAACAGGAATAATTGCAACCAGTTTGAAAGTGATGGTCATTTCTACGTTCCGGGCAACCCAGGCTTCACTCTAGAGCGTTGCTACACCAGATCGAATAGTTACTGCCTTAGAAGTCAACGCCAGAAGCGTTAAATACAATATAAATACAACAGTTTTTCCATCGTATAAAACGAATAATTGCAACCAGTATGAAAGTTATGGTCATTTCTACGTTCCGGGCAACCTAGGCTTCACTCTAGGGCGTTGCTCCACCAGATCGAATAGTTAGGGCCTTAGAAGTCAACGCCAGAAGCATAAAATACAATATAAGTACAACAGTTTTTCCATCGTATAGAACGAATAATAGCAACCAGTGTGAAAGTTAACGTCATTTCTACTTTCCGGGCAACCTAGGCTTCACCCTAGGGCGTTGCTCCAACAGATTGAATAGTTAGGGCCTTAGAAGTCAACGCCCGATGCATAAAATACAAAATAAATAGAACAGTTTTTCCATCGTGTAAAACGAATAATTGCTACCGCTGTGAAAGTTATGGTCATTTCTAGGTTCCGGTCAACCTAGGCTTCACCATAGGGCGTTATACCACCAGATCGAATAGTTAGGGCCTAAGAAGTCAACGCCCGAAGCATAAAATACAAAATAAATAGAACAGTTTTTCCATGATATAAAACGAACACTTGCTACCAGTGTAAAAGTTATGGTCATTTCTACGTTCCGGGCAACCTAGGCTTCACTATAGCGCGTTGCTCCACCAGATCGAATAGTTAGGGCCTTAGAAGTCAACGCCAGAAGCATAAAATACAATATAAGTACAACAGTTTTTCCATCGTATAAAATGAATAGTTACAAACATTGCGAAAGTAATGGTCATTCCACGTTCCGGGCAACCTAGGCGTCACTCTAGTGCGTTGCTCCACCACATCTAATAGCTACGGCCTTAGACGTCAGCGACAGAAGCATAAAATACAATAATGATGCAACAGCTTTTCCATCGTATAAAACGAATAATTGCACCCAGTGTGAAAGTTATTGTCATTTCTACTTTCCGCGCAACCTAGGCTTCACCATAGGGCGTTGCTCCAACAGATTGAATAGTTAGGACCTTAGAAGTCAATGCCTGAAGGATAAAATGCAATAAAAATACAACAGTTTTTCCATCATATGACAGGAATAATTGCAACCAGTTTGAAAGTGAGGGTCATTTCTACGTTCCGGGCAACCTAGGCTTCACTCTAGGGCGGTGCTCCACCAGATCATATAGTTAGGGCCTCAGAAGTCAACGCCCGAAGCATAAAATGCAATAAAATTACAACAGCGTTTCCATCATCTAACAGGAATAATTGCAACGAGTTTGAAAGTGATGGCCAATTATACGTTCCGCGCAACCTAGGCTTCACTCCAGGGCGTTGCTCCACCAGATCGAATAGTTACGGCCTAAGAAGACAACGCCAGAAGCATAAAATACAATATAAATATAACAGTTTTTCCATCTTATAAAACGAACAATTTCAACCAGTGTGAATGTTATGGTCATTTCTACATTCGGAGCAACCTAGGCTTCACTCTAGGGCGTTGATCCACCAGATAGAATAGTTAGGGCCTTAGAAGTCAACGCCAGAAGCATAAAATTCAATAAAGATGCAACAGGTTTTCCATCGTATAGCAGGAATAACTGCAAACAGTGTGAAAGTACTGGTCATTTCTACGTTCCGGGTAACCTAGGCTTCACTCTAGGGCGTTGTTCCACCAGATCGAACAGTTGGGGCCTAAGAAGGCAACGCCAGAAGCATAAAATACAATAAAAATACAACAGTCTTTCCATCCTATAACAGGAATAATTGCAACCCTTGTGAAAGTGATGGTCATTTGTACGTTGCAGGAAACCTAGGCATCACTCTAGGGCGTTGTTCCACCAGATCGAATTGTTAGGGCCTAAGAAGTCAACGCCAGAAGCATAAGATACAATATAAATATAACAGTTATTCCATCGTATAGAAAGAATACTAGCAACCAGTGTGAAATTTATGGTCATTTCTACGTTCCGGGCAACCTAGGCTTCACGCCTAGGGCGTTGCTGCACCAGATCAAACAGTTAGGGCCTTAGAAGTCAACGCCCGAAGCATAAAGTACAAAATAAATAGAACAGTTTTTCCATTGTATAAAACGAATAATAGCAACCAGTGTGAAAGTTATGGTCATGTCTACGTTCCGGTCAACCTAGGCTTCACTCTAGGGCGTTGCTCCACCAGATCAAACAGCTAGGGCCTTAGAAGTCAACGCCCGAAGCATAAAATACAATATAAATATAATAGTTTTTCCATCGTATAGAACGAATAATAGCAACCAGTGTGAAAGTTAACGCCATTTCTACTTTCCGGGCTACCTATGCTTCACCCTAGGGCGTTGCTCCAACAGATTGAATAGTTAGGGCCTTAGAAGTCAACGCCCGATGCATAAAATACAAAATAAATAGAACAGTTTTTCCATCGTGTAAAACGAATAATTGCTACCGGTGTGAAAGTTATGGTCATTTCTACGTTCCGGGTAACCTAGGCTTCACTCTAGGGCGTTGTTCCACCAGATCGAATAGTTAGAGCCTAAGAAGTCAACGCCCGAAGCATAAAATACAAAATAAATAGAACAGTTTTTCCATGGTATAAAACGAACACTTGCTACCAGTGTAAAAGTTATGGTCATTTCTACGTTCCGGGCAACCTAGGCTTCACTCTAGCGCGTTGCTCCACCAGATCGAATAGTTAGGGCCTTAGAAGTCAACGCCAGAAGCATAAAATACAATATAAGTACAACAGTTTTTCCATCGTATAAAATGAATAATCACAAACATTGCGAAAGTAATGGTCATTCCACGTTCCGGGCAACCTAGGCGTCACTCTAGTGCGTTGCTCCACCACATCTAATAGCTACGGCCTTAGACGTCAACGACAGAAGCATAAAATACAATAATGATGCAACAGCTTTTCCATCGTATAAAACGAATAATTGCACCCAGTGTGAAAGTTATTGTCATTTCTACTTTCCGCGCAACATAGGCTTCACCCTAGGGCGTTGCTCCAACAGATTGAATAGTTAGAACCTTAGAAGTCAATGCCCGAAGCATAAAATGCAATAAAAATACAACAGTTTTTCCATCATATGACAGGAATAATTGCAACCAGTTTGATAGTGAGGGTCATTTCTACGTTCCGGGCAATCTAGGCTTCACTCTAGGGCGGTGATCCACCAGATCGAATAGTTAGGGCCTCAGAAGTCAACGCCCGAAGCATAAAATGCAATAAAAATACAACAGTGTTTCCATCATCTAACAGGAATAATTGCAACGAGTTTGAAAGTGATGGCCAATTCTACGTTCCGCGCAACCTAGGCTTCACTCCAGGGCGTTGCTCCACCAGGTCGAATAGTTACGGCCTAAGAAGACAACGCCAGAAGCATAAAATACAATATAAATATAACAGTTTTTCCATCCTATAAAACGAACAATTTCAACCAGTGTGAATGTTATGGTCACTTCTACATTCGGAGCAACCTAGGCTTCACTCTAGGGCGTAGATCCACCAGATAGAATAGTTAGGGCCTTAGAAGTCAACGCCAGAAGCATAAAATTCAATAAAGATGCAACAGTTTTTCCATCGTATAGCAGGAATAACTGCAAACAGTGTGAAAGTACTGGTCATTTCTACGTTCCGGGTAACCTAGGCTTCACTCTAGGGCGTTGTTCCACCAGATCGAACAGTTAGGGCCTAAGAAGGCAACGCCAGAAGCATAAAATACAATAAAAATACAACAGTCTTTCCATCCTATAACAGGAATAATTGCAACCCTTGTGAAAGTGATAGTCATTTGTACGTTGCAGGAAACCTAGGCATCACTCTAGGGCGTTGTTCCACCAGATCGAATTGTTAGGGCCTAAGAAGTCAACGCCAGAAGCATAAGATACAATATAAATATAACAGTTATTCCATCGTATAGAAAGAATAATAGCAACCAGTGTGAAATTATGGTCATTTCTACGTTGCGGGCAACATAGGCTTCACGCCCAGGGCGTTGCTCCACCAGATCAAACAGTTAGGGCCTTAGAAGTCAACGCCCGAAGCATAAAATACAAAATAAATAGAACAGTTTTTCCATTGTATAAAACGAATAATTGCTACCACTGTAAAAGCTATGGTCATTTCTACTTTCCGGGCAACCTAGGCTACACCCTAGGGCGTTGCTCCACCAGATCGAATAGTTAGGGCCTTAGAAGTCAACGCCAGAATCATAAAAGACAATAAAGATGCAACAGCTTTTCCATCGTATCAAGCGAATAATTTCAACCAGTGTGAATGTTATGGTCATTTCTACATTCCGAGCAACCTAGGCTTCACTCTAGGGCGTTGATCCAACAGATTGAATAGTTAGGGCCTTAGCAGTCAACGCCCGAAGCATAAAATACAATATAAATACAACAGTTTTTCCATCATATAACAGGAATAATTGCAACCAGTTTGAAAGTGATGGTCATTTCTACGTTCCGGGCAACCTAGGCTTCACTCTAGAGCGTTGCTCCACCAGATCGAATAGTTAGTGCCTTAGAAGTCAACGCCAGAAGCATTAAATACAATATAAATACAACAGTTTTTCCATCGTATTAAACGAATAATTGCAACCAGTATGAAAGTTATGGTCATTTCTACGTTCCGCGCAACCTAGGCTTCACTCTATGGCGTTCTTCCACTACATCGAATAGCAACGGCCTCAGAAGTCAACGCCTGAAGCATAAAATACAATAAAAATACAACAGTCTTTCCGTCCTATAACAGGAATAATTGCAACCCGTGTGAAAGTGATGGTCATTTGTACGTTCCAGGCAACCTAGGCTTCACTCTAGGGCGTTGTTCCACCAGATTGAATTGTTAGGGCCTAAGAAGTCAACGCTAGAATCATAAGATAGTATATAAATATAACAGTTTTTCCATCGTATAGAACGCATAATAGCAACCAGTGTGAAAGTTATGGTCACTTCTACGGTCCGGGCAACCTAGGCTTCACACTAGGGCGTTGCTCGACCAGATCAAACAGTTAGGGCCTTAGAAGTCAACGCCAGAAGCATAAAATACAATATAAATACAATAGCTTTTCCATCGTATAGAACGAATAATAGCAACCAGTGTGAAAGTTAACGTCATTTCTACTTTCCGGGCAACCTATGCTTCACCCTAGGGCGTTGCTCCAACAGATTGAATAGTTAGGGCCTTAGAAGTCAACGCCCGATGCATAAAATACAAAATAAATAGAACAGCTGTTCCATCGTATAAAACGAATAATTGCTACCAGTTTGAAAGTTATGGTAATTTCTACGTTCCGGGCAACCTTGGTTTCACTCTATGGCGTTGCTCCAGCAGATCGCATAGCTAGGGACTTAGAACTCAACGCCATAAGAATAAAATACAATGTAAGTGCAACAGTTTTTCCATCGTATAAAATGTATAATTGGAGACATTGTGAAAGTAATGGTCATTTCTACGTTCCAGGCAACCTAGGCGTCACTCTAGGGCGCTACTCCACCACATTTAGTAGCTACGGCCTTAGAAGTCAACGCTAGAAGCATAAAATACAATAAAAATGCAACAGTTTTTCGATCGTATAGCATGAATAATTGCAACGGGTGTGAATGTTATGGTCATTTCTACGTTCCGGGCAACCTAGGCTTGACTCTAGGGCGTGGCTCCACCAGATCAAACAGCTAGGGCCTTAGAAGTCAACGCCCGAAGCATAAAATACAATATAAATATAACAGTTTTTCCATCCTATAAAACGAACAATTTCAACCAGTGTGAATGTTATGGTCACTTCTACATTCGGAGCAACCTAGGCTTCACTCTAGGGCGTTGTTCCACCAGATCGAACAGTTAGGGCCTAAGAAGGCAACGTCAGAAGCGTAAAATACAATAAAAATACAACAGTTTTTCCATCATATAACAGGAATAATTGCAACCAGATTGAAAGTGATGGTCATTTCTACGTTCCGGGCAACCTAGGCTTCACTCTAGGGCGTTCTTCCACCAGATTGAATTGTTAGGGCCTAAGAAGTCAACGCCAGAAGCATAAGATACAATTTAAATACAACAGTTTTTCCATCATATAACAGGAATAATTGCAACCAGTATGGAAGTGATGGTCACTTCTACCTTCCGGGCAACCTAGGCTTCACTCTAGGGCGTTGCTCCACCAGATCAAACAGTTCGGGCCTTAGAAGTCAACACCCGAAGCATAAAATACAAAATAAATAGAACAGTTTTTGCATTGTATAAAACGAATAATAGCAACCAGTGTGAAAGTTATAGCCATTTCTACGCTCCGGGCAACCTAGGCTTCACTCTAGGGCGTTGCTCCACCAGATCAAACAACTAGGGCCTTAGAAGTCAACGCCCGAAGCATAAAATACAATATAAATATGACAGTTTTTCCATCGTATACAACGAATAATAGCAACAAGTGTGAAAGTTATCGTCATTTCTACTTTCCGGGCAACCTAGGCTTCACCCTAGGGCGTTGCTCCAACAGATTGAATAGTTAGGGCCTTAGAAGTCAACGCCCGATGCATAAAATACAAAATAAATAGAACAGTTTTTCCATCGTGTAAAACGAATAATTGCTACCGGTGTGAAGGTTATGGTCATTTCTACGTTCCGCTCAACCTAGGCTTCACCATAGGGCGTTGTTCCACCAGATCGAATAGTTAGGGCCTAAGAAGTGAACACCAGATACATAAAATACAATATAAATGCAACAGATTTTCCATCATACAAAACGAATAATTGCAACCAGTAGGAAAGCTATGGTCATTTCTAGGTTCCGGGCAACCTAGGGTTCACCCCAGGTCGTTGTTCCACCAGATCGAACAGTTAGGGCCTAAGAAGTGAACGCCAGCAGCATAAAAAAAATATAAGTACAACAGTTCTTCCATCAAATTAAACGAATAATTGCAACCAGTATGAAAGCTATGGTCATTTCTACGTTCCGGGCAACCTAGGCTTTCACTCTATGGCGTTCTTCCACCACATCGAATAGCTACGGCCTCAGAAGTCAACGCCTGAAGCATAAAATACAATAAAAATACAACAGTCTTTCCATCCTATAACAGGAATAATTGCAACCCGTGTGAAAGTGATGGTCATTTCTACGTTCCGGGCAACCTAGGCGTCACTCTAGTGCGTTGCTCCACCACATCTAATAGCTACGGCCTTAGACGTCAACGACAGAAGCATAAAATACAATAATGATGCAACAGCTTTTCCATCGTATAAAACGAATAATTGCACCCAGTGTGAAAGTTATTGTCATTTCTACTTTCCGCGCAACCTAGGCTTCACCCTAGGCCGTTGCTCCAACAGATTGAATAGTTAGGACCTTAGAAGTCAATGCCCGAAGCATAAAATGCAATAAAAATACAACAGTTTTTCCATCATATGACAGGAATAATTGCAACCAGTTTGAAAGTGAGGGTCATTTCTACGTTCCGGGCAACCTAGGCTTCACTCTAGGGCGGTGCTCCACCAGATCGAATAGTTAGGGCCTCAGAAGTCAACGCCCGAAGCATAAAATGCAATAAAAATACAACAGTGTTTCCATCATCTAACAGGAGTAATTGCAACGAGTTTGAAAGTGATGGCCAATTCTACGTTCCGCGCAACCTAGGCTTCACTCCAGGGCGTTGCTCCACCAGATCGAATAGTTACGGCCTAAGAAGACAACGCCAGAAGCATAAAATACAATATAAATATAACAGCTTTTCCATCGTATAAAACGAACAATTTCAACCAGTGTGAATGTTATGGTCATTTCTACATTCGGTGACACCTAGGCTTCACTCTAGGGCGTTGATCCACCAGATAGAATAGTTAGGGCCTTAGAAGTCAACGCCAGAAGCATAAATTTCAATAAAGATGCAACAGTTTTTCCATCGTATAGCAGGAATAACTGCAAACAGTGTGAAAGTACTGGTCATTTCTACGTTCCGGGTAACCTAGGCTTCACTCTAGGGCGTTGCTCCACCAGATCAAGCAGCTAGGGCCTTAGAAGTCAACGCCCGAAGCATAAAATACAATATAAATATAACAGTTTTTCCATCGTATAGAACGAATAATAGCAACCAGTGTGAAAGTTAACGTCATTTCTACTTTCCGGGCAACCTATGCTTCACCCTAGGGCGTTGCTCCAACAGATTGAATAGTTAGGGCCTTAGAAGTCAACGCCCGATGCATAAAATACAAAATAAATAGAACAGTTGTTCCATCGTATAAAACGAATAATTGCTACCAGTTTGAAACTTATGGTAATTTCTACGTTCCGGGCAACCTTGGTTTCACTCTATGGCGTTGCTCCAGCAGATCGCATAGCTAGGGACTTAGAACTCAACGCCATAAGAATAAAATACAATGTAAGTGCAACAGTTTTTCCATCGTATAAAATGAATAATTGGAGACATTGTGAAAGTAATGGTCATTTCTACGTTCCAGGCAACCTAGGCGTCACTCTAGGGCGCTACTCCACCACATTTAGTAGCTACGGCCTTAGAAGTCAACGCTAGAAGCATAAAATACAATAAAAATGCAACAGTTTTGCGATCGTATAGCATGAATAATTGCAACGGGTGTGAATGTTATGGTCATTTCTACGTTCCGGGCAACCTAGGCTTGACTGTAGGGTGTTGCTCCACCAGATCCAATAGGTAGGGCCAAAGAAGTCAATGCCCGAAGCATAAAATACATAATAAATAGAACAGCTTTTCCATTCTATAAAACGAATAATTGCTACCAGTGTGAAAGTTATGTTCATTTCTACGTTCCGGGCAACCTAGGCTTCACTCTATGGCGTTCTTCCACCACATCGAATAGCTGCGGCCTCATAAGTCAACGCCTGAAGCATAAAATACAATAAAAATACAACAGTCTTTCCATCCTATAACAGGAATAATTGCAACCCGTGTGAGGGTGATGGTCATTTGTACGTTCCAGGCAACCTAGGCTTCACTCTAGGGCGTTGTTCCACCAGATCGAATTGTTAGGGCCTAAGAAGTCAACGCCAGAAGCATAAGATACAATATAAATATAACAGTTACTCCATCGTATAGAAAGAATAATAGCAACCAGTGTGAAATTTATGGTCATTTCTACGTTCCGGGCAACCTAGGCTTCACGCCTAGGGCGTTGCTCCACCAGATCAAACAGTTAGTGCCTAAGAAGTCAACGCCCGAAGCATAAAATACAAAATAAATACAACAGTTTTTCCATTGTATAAAACGAATAATTGCTACCAGTGTAAAAGCTATGGTCATTTCTACTTTCCGGGCAACCTAGGCTACACCCTAGGGCGTTGCTCCACCAGATCGAATAGTTAGGGCCTTAGAAGTCAACGCCAGAAGCATAAAATACAATATAAGTACAACAGTTTTTCCATCGTATAAAATGAATAATCACAAACATTGCGAAAGTAATGATCATTTCTACGTGCCGGGCAACCTAGGCGTCACTCTGGGGCGTTGCTCCACCACAGCTACAAGCTACGGCCTTAGAAGTCAACGCCAGAAGCATAAGATACAATAAATATGCAACTGATTTTCCATCGTATAGCATGACTAATTGCAACCAGTGCGAAAGTAATGACCATTTCGACGTTTCGGGCATCCTAGGCTTAACTCTGTGGCGTTGCTCCACCAAATCGAAGAGATAGGGCCTTAGAAGTCAACGCCAGAAGAATAAAATGCAATATAAGTACAACAGTTTACCATCGTATAAAATGAATAATTGCAAACATTGTGAAAGTAATGATCATTTCTACGTTCCGGGCAACCTAGGCTTCACTCCAGGGCGTTGTTCCACCAGATGGAATAGTTAGGGCCTAAGAAGTCAACGCCAGAAGCATAAAATACGATATAAATACTACAGCTTTTCCATCGTATAAAACGAATAATTGCTATCAGTGTGAAAGCTATGGTCATTTCTACGTTCCCGGCAACCGAGGCTTCACCCTAGGGCGTTGTTCCACCAGATCGAATAGGTATGGCCATAGAAGTCAACGCCTCAAGCATTAAATACAATAAATATACAAGAGTCTTTCCATCGTATAACAGGAATTATTGCAACCAGTGTGAAAGTGATGGTCATATCTTCGGTCCGTGCAACCTAGGCTTCACTGTAGGGCGTTGTTCCACCAGATGGAATAGCTGGGGCCTAAGATGTCAACGCCAGAAGCATAAAATACGATATAAATACAACAGCTTTTCCATCGTATAAAACGAATAATGGCAAACAGTGTGAAAGTTATGGTCATTCCCACGTTCCGGGCAACCTAGGCATCACCCTAGTGCGTTGCTACACCAGATCCAATAGTTAGGGCCTTAGAATTCAAATACAGAAGCAGAAAATACAATAAAAGTGCAACAGCTCTTCAATCGCACAGCATGAATAGTTGCAACCAGTGAGAAATTAATGATCATTTCGACGTTTCGGGCATCCTAGACTTAACTCTGAGGCATTGCTCCACCAGGTCGAAGTGTTAGGGCCTTGGAGTTCAACGCCAGAAGCATAAACTACAAAATAAATAGAACAGTCTTTCAATCGTGTAAAACGAATAATTGCAACCTGTGAGTAGGTTATGGTCATATCTACGTTCCGGACAACCTAGGCTTCACTGTAGGGTGTTGCTCCACCAGATCGAATAGGTAGGGCCATAGAAGTCAACGCCCGAAGCCAAAAACACGATAAATATAAAAGAGTTTTTCCATCGTATAACAGGAATAATTGCAACCAGTGTGAAAGTGATGGTCATTTCTACGTTCCGGGCATCCTAGGCTTAACTCTGAGGCCTTGCTCCACCAAATCGAAGAGATAGGGCCTTATAAGTCAACGCCAGAAGCATAAAATACAATATAAGTACAACAGCTTTGCCATCGTATAAAATGAATTATTGCAAACAGTGTGAAGGTAATGGTCATTTCTACGTTCCGAGCAACCTAGGCTTCACTGTAGTGTGTTGCTCCGCCAGATCGAATAGGTAGGGCCTTGGAAGTCATCGCCTGATGCATACAGTACAATAAAAATACAACAGTTTTACCATCGTATAAAAGGAATAATTGCAAACAGTGTGAAAGTGATGGTCATTTCTACGTTCCAGGCAACCTAGGCGTCACTCTAGGGCGCCAGTCCACCACATTTAGTAGCTACGGCCTTAGAAGTCAACGCTAGAAGCATAAAATACAATAAAAATGCAACAGTTTTGCGATCGTATAGCATGAATAATTGCAACGGGTGTGAATGTTATGGTCATTTCTACGTTCCGGGCAACCTAGGCTTGACTGTAGGGTGTTGCTCCACCAGATCCAATAGGTAGGGCCAAAGAAGTCAATGCCCGAAGCATAAAATACATAATAAATAGAACAGCTTTTCCATTCTATAAAACGAATAATTGCTACCAGTGTGAAAGTTATGTTCATTTCTACGTTCCGGGCAACCTAGGCTTCACTCTATGGCGTTCTTCCACCACATCGAATAGCTGCGGCCTCATAAGTCAACGCCTGAAGCATAAAATACAATAAAAATACAACAGTCTTTCCATCCTATAACAGGAATAATTGCAACCCGTGTGAGGGTGATGGTCATTTGTACGTTCCAGGCAACCTAGGCTTCACTCTAGGGCGTTGTTCCACCAGATCGAATTGTTAGGGCCTAAGAAGTCAACGCCAGAAGCATAAGATACAATATAAATATAACAGTTACTCCATCGTATAGAAAGAATAATAGCAACCAGTGTGAAATTTATGGTCATTTCTACGTTCCGGGCAACCTAGGCTTCACGCCTAGGGCGTTGCTCCACCAGATCAAACAGTTAGTGCCTAAGAAGTCAACGCCCGAAGCATAAAATACAAAATAAATACAACAGTTTTTCCATTGTATAAAACGAATAATTGCTACCAGTGTAAAAGCTATGGTCATTTCTACTTTCCGGGCAACCTAGGCTACACCCTAGGGCGTTGCTCCACCAGATCGAATAGTTAGGGCCTTAGAAGTCAACGCCAGAAGCATAAAATACAATATAAGTACAACAGTTTTTCCATCGTATAAAATGAATAATCACAAACATTGCGAAAGTAATGGTCATTCCACGTTCCGGGCAACCTAGGCGTCACTCTAGTGCGTAGCTCCACCACATCTAATAGCTACGGCCTTAGACGTCAACGACAGAAGCATAAAATACAATAATGATGCAACAGCTTTTCCATCGTATAAAACGAATAATTGCACCCAGTGTGAAAGTTATTGTCATTTCTACTTTCCGCGCAACATAGGCTTCACCCTAGGGCGTTGCTCCAACAGATTGAATAGTTAGTACCTTAGAAGTCAATGCCCGAAGCATAAAATGCAATAAAAATACAACAGTTTTTCCATCATATGACAGGAATAATTGCAACCAGTTTGAAAGTGAGGGTCATTTCTACGTTCCGGGCAACCTAGGCTTCACTCTAGAGCGTTGCTCCACCAGATCGAATAGTTAGTGCCTTAGAAGTCAACGCCAGAAGCATTAAATACAATATAAATACAACAGTTTTTCCATCGTATTAAACGAATAATTGCAACCAGTATGAAAGTTATGGTCATTTCTACGTTCCGCGCAACCTAGGCTTCACTCTATGGCGTTCTTCCACTACATCGAATAGCAACGGCCTCAGAAGTCAACGCCTGAAGCATAAAATACAATAAAAATACAACAGTCTTTCCGTCCTATAACAGGAATAATTGCAACCCGTGTGAAAGTGATGGTCATTTGTACGTTCCAGGCAACCTAGGCTTCACTCTAGGGCGTTGTTCCACCAGATTGAATTGTTAGGGCCTAAGAAGTCAACGCTAGAATCATAAGATAGTATATAAATATAACAGTTTTTCCATCGTATAGAACGAATAATAGCAACCAGTGTGAATGTTATGGTCACTTCTACGGTCCGGGCAACCTAGGCTTCACACTAGGGCGTTGCTCCACCAGATCAAACAGTTAGGGCCATAGAAGTCAACGCCCGAAGCCAAAAACACGATAAATATAAAAGAGTTTTTCCATCGTATAACAGGAATAATTGCAACCAGTGTGAAAGTGATGGTCATTTCTACGTTCCGGGCATCCTAGGCTTAACTCTGAGGCCTTGCTCCACCAAATCGAAGAGATAGGGCCTTATAAGTCAACGCCAGAAGCATAAAATACAATATAAGTACAACAGCTTTGCCATCGTATAAAATGAATTATTGCAAACAGTGTGAAGGTAATGGTCATTTCTACGTTCCGAGCAACCTAGGCTTCACTGTAGGGTGTTGCTCCGCCAGATCGAATAGGTAGGGCCTTGGAAGTCAACGCCAGAAGCATAAAATACAATATAAATACAACAGTTGTTCCATCGTATAAAATGAATAATTGCAAACCGTGTGAAAGTAATGGTCATTTCTACGTTCCGGGTAACCTAGGCGTCACTCTAGGGCGTTGCTCCATCATATCTAATAGCTACGGCCTTAGAAGTCAACGCCAGAAGCACAAAATACAAGAAAAATGCAGCAGTTTTTCCATCGTATAACAGGAGTAACTGCAACCAGTGTGAAAGTACTGGTCATTTCTACGTTCCGGGTAACCTAGGCGTCACTCTAGGGCGTCGCTCCATCATATCTAATAGCTACGGCCTTAGAAGTCAACGCCAGAAGCACAAAAGACAAGAAAAATGCAGCAGTTTTTCCATCGTATAGCATGACTAATTGCAACCAGGGCGAAAGTAATGATCATATCGACATTTCGGGCATACTAGACTTAACTCTGAGGCGTTGCTCCACCAGATCCAAGAGTTAGGGCCTTAGAAGTCAACGCCAGCAGCTTAAACTACAAAATAAATACAACAGTTTTTCCATCATACAACAGGAATAACTGCAAACAGTGTGAAAGTACTGGTCATTTCTACGTTCCGGGTAACCTAGGTTTCACTCTAGGGCGTTGCTCCACGAGATCGAATAGCTAGGGCCTTAGAAGTCAACGCCCGAAGCATAAAATACAAAAAAATAGAACAGTTTTTCCATGTGTAAAACGAATAATTGCTACCAGTGTGAAAGTTATGGTCATTTCTACGTTCCGGCAACCTAGGCTTCACCCTATGGCGTTGTTCCACCAGATGGAATAATTAGGGCCTAAAAAGTCAACGCGAGAAGCATAAAATACAATAAAGGTGCAACAGTTTTTCCATCGTATAACAGGAATAACTGCAACCAGTGTGAAAGTACTGGTCATTTCTACGTTCCGGGTAACCTAGGTTTCACTCTAGGGCGTTGCTCCACCAGATGGAATAGTTAGGGCCTAAGAAGTCAACGCCAGAAGCATAAAATACAAAATAAATAGAACAGCTGTTCCATGTATAAAATGAATAATTGTTTCCAGTGTGAAAGTTATGATCATTTCTACGTTCCGGGCAACCTAGGCTGCACCATAGGGCGTTGCTCCACCAGATGGAATAACTGGGGCCTAAGATGTCAACGCCAGAAGCATAAAATACGACATAAATACAACAGCTTTTCCATCGTAGAAAACGAATAATGGCAACCAGTGCGAAAGTTATGGTCATTTCTACGTTCCGAGCAACCTAGGCTTCACTCTAGGGCCTTGCTACACCAGATCGAATAGTTAGGGCCATAAATGTCAACGCCACATGCATAAAATACAATAAAGGTGCAACAGTTTTTCCATCGTATAACAGGAATAACTGCAACCAGTGTGAAAGTACTGGTCATTTCTACGTTCCGGGTAACCTAGGTTTCAGTCTAGGGCGTTGCTCCACCAGATGGAATAGTTAGGGCCTAAGAAGTCAACGCCAGAAGCATAAAATACAAAATAAATAGAACAGCTGTTCCATGTATAAAATCAATAATTGTTTCCAGTGTGAAAGTTATGATCATTTCTACGTTCCGGGCAACCTAGGCTGCACCATAGGGCGTTGCTCCACCAGATGGAATAGCTGGGGCCTAAGATGTCAACGCCAGAAGCATAAAATACGACATAAATACAACAGCTTTTCCATCGTATAAAACGAATAATGGAAAACAGTGTGAAAGTTATGGTCATTCCCACGTTCCGGGCAACCTAGGCTTCACCCTAGTGCGTTGCTACACCAGATCCAATAGTTAGGGCCTTAGAATTCAAATACAGAAGCAGAAAGTACAATAAAAGTGCAACAGTTCTTCAATCGTACAGCATGAATAATTGCAACCAGTGTGAAAGTAACGATGATTTCGACGTTTCGGGCATCCTAGAATTAACTCCGAGGCATTGCTCCACAAGATCGAATAGTTAGGGCCTAAGAAGTCAACGCCAGAAGCATAAAATACAATATAAGTACAATAGCTTTTCCATCGTATAAAACGAATAATTGCACCCAGGGTGAAAGTTATGGTCATTTCTACGTTCCGGGCAACATAGGCTTCCCTCTTGGACGTGGCCTCACCTGATCGAATAGCTAGGACCTTAGAAGTCAAAGCCAGAAGCAGAAAAAACAATAAAAATGCAACAGTTTTTCCATCGTATAGCATGAATAGTTGCAACCAGTGAGAAATTAATGATCATTTCGACGTTTCGGGCATCCTAGACTTAACTCTGAGGCATTGCTCCACCAGGTCGAAGTGTTAGGGCCTTGGAATTCAACGCCAGAAGCATAAACTACAAAATAAATACAACAGTCCTTCTATCGTGTAAAAGGAATAATTGCAACCTGTGAGAAGGTTATGGTCATATCTACGTTCCGGACATCCTAGCCCTCACTGTAGGGTGTTGCTCCACCAGATCGAATAGGTAGTGCCATAGAAGTCAACGCCCGAAGCCAAAAACACGATAAATATAAAAGAGTTTTTCCATCGTATAACTGGAATAATTGCAACCAGTGTGAAAGTGATGGTCATTTGTACGTTCCGGGCAACCTAGGCTACACTCTAGGGCGTTGCTCCACCAAATCGAAGAGATAGGGCCTTAGAAGTCAACGCCCGAAGCATAAAATACAAAATAAATAGAACAGATTTTCCATGTATAAAACGAATAATTGCTACCAGTGTGAAAGAGTTGGTCATTTCTACGTTCCGGGCAACCCAGGCTTCACCCTAGGGCGTTGTTCCACCAGATCGAATAGGTAGGGCCATAGAAGTCAACGCCCCAAGCATTAAATACAATAAATATACAAGAGTTTTTCCATCGTATAACAGGAATTATTGCAACCAGTGTGAAAGTGATGGTCATTTTTACGTTCCGGGCAACCTAGGCTTCACTCTGGGGCGTTGTTCCACCAGATCGAATAGTTAGAGCCTAAGAAGTCAACGCCAGAAGCATAAAATACAATATAAATATAACAGTTTTTCCATAGTATAAAACGAATAATAGCAACCAGTGTGAAAGCTATGGTCATTTCTACGTTCCGGGCAACCTAGGCTTCACTCTGGGGCGTTGTTCCTCCAGATCGAATAGTTAGAGCCTAAGAAGTCAACGCCAGAAGCATAAAATACAATATAAATATAACAGTTTTTCCATCGTATAAAACGAATAATAGCAACCAGTGTGAAAGCTATGGTCATTTCTACGTTCCGGGCAACCTAGGCATCACGCTAGTGCGTTGCTACACCAGATCCAATAGTTAGGGCCTTAGAATTCAAATACAGAAGCAGAAAATACAATAAAAGTGCAACAGTTCTTCAATCGTACAGCATGAATAATTGCAACCAGTGTGAAAGTAACGATCATTTCGACGTTTCGGGCATCCTAGAATTAACTCTGAGGCATTGCTCCACAAGATCGAATAGTTAGTGCCTAAGAAGTCAACGCCAGAAGCATTAAATACAATATAAATACAATAGCTTTTCCATTGTATAGAACGAATAATTGCACCCAGGGTGAAAGTTATGGTCATTTCTACGTTCCGGGCAACATAGGCTTCCCTCTTGGACGTGGCCTCACCTGACCGAATAGCTAGGACCTTGGAAGTCAAAGCCAGAAGCTGAAAAAACAATAAAAATGCAACAGTTTTTCCATCGTATAGCATGAATAGTTGCAACCAGTGAGAAATTAATGATCATTTCGACGTTTCGGGCATCCTAGACTTAACTCTGAGGCATTGCTCCACCAGGTCGAAGTGTTAGGGCCTTGGAATTCAACGCCAGAAGCATAAACTACAAAATAAATACAACAGTCTTTCAATCGTGTAAAACGAATAATTGCAACCAGTGAGAAGGTTATGTTCATACCTACGTTCCGGACAACCTAGGCTTCACTGTAGGGTGTTGCTCCACCAGATCGAATAGGTAGGGCCATAGAAGTCAACGCCCGAAGCCAAAAACACGATAAATATAAAAGAGTTTTTGCATCGTATACCAGGAATAATTGCAACCAGTGTGAAAGTGATGGTCATTTCTACGTTCCGGGCATCCTAGGCTTAACTCTGAGGCCTTGCTACACCAAATCGAAGAGATAGGGCCTTAGAAGTCAACGCCAGAAGCATAAAATACAATATAAATACAACAGCTTTCCTATCGTATAAAATGAATTATTGCAAACAATGTGAAGGTAATGGTCATTTCTACGTTCCGAGCAACCTAGGCTTCACTGTAGGGTGTTGCTCCGCCAGATCGAATAGGTAGGGCCTTGGAAGTCAACGCCAGAAGCATAAAATACAGAATAAGTAGAACAGTTTTTCCATGTATAAAACGAATAATTGCTACCAGTGTGAAAGTTATGGTCATTTGTACGTTCCGGGCAACCTAGGCTTCGCTCCAGGGCGTTGTAACACCAGATCGAATAGTTTGGGCCTTAGAAGTCATCGCCTGATGCATACAGTACAATAAAAATACAACAGTTTTACCATCGTATAACAGGAATAATTGCAACCAGTGTGAAAGTGATGGTCATTTATACGATCCGGGTAACCCAGGTTTCACTCTAGGGCGTTACTCCGCCACATCGAATAGCTGCGGCCGTAGAAGTCAACGCCTGAAGCATAAAATGCAATAAAAATACCACAGTTTTTTCATCGTATAACAGGAATAATTGCAGCAAGCGTGAAGGTAATGGCCATTTCTACGTTCCGGGCAACCTAGGCATCACTCTTGGGCGTTGCTCCACCAGATCGAATAGCTAGGACCTTAGAATTCAAATACAGAAGCAGAAAATACAATAAAAAAGCAACAACTCTTCAATCGTATAACATGAATAATTGCAACCAGTGTGAAAGTAACGATCATTTCGACGTTTCGGGCATCCTAGACTTAACTCTGAGGCATTGCTCCACAAGATCGAATAGTTAGGGCCTAAGAAGTCATGGCCAGAAGCATAAAATACAATATAAATAAAATAGCTTTTCCATCGTATAAAACGAATAATTGCACCCAGTGTGAAAGTTATGGTCATTTCTACGTTCCGGGCAACATAGGCTTCACTCTTGGACGTTGCCCCACCAGATCGAATAGCTAGGACCTTAGAATTCAAATACAGAAGCAGAAAATACAATAAAAATGCAACAGTTCTTCAACCGTATAGCACGAATAATTGCATCCATTATGAAAGTAACGATCATTTCGTCGTTTCGGGCAACCTAAACTTAACTCTGAGGCATTGCTCCACCAGGTCGAAGTGTTAGGGCCTTGGAACTCAACGCCAGAAGCATAAACTACAAAATAAATACAACTGCCTTTCAATCGTATAAACCGAATAATTACAATCTGTGTGAAGGTTATGGTCATATCTACGTTCCGGACAAACTAGGCTTCACTGTAGGGTGTTGCTCCACCAGATCGAATAGGTAGGGCCATAGAAGTCAACGCCCGAAGCATAAAATACGATAAATATACAAGTGTTTTTCCATCGTATAACAGGAATAATTGCAACCAGTGTGAAAGTGATGGTCATTTCTACGTTCCGGGCAACCTAGGTTTCACTCTAGGGCGTTGTACCACCAGATCGAATAGTTAGGGCTTTAGAAGTCAACGCCAGAAGCATAAAATACAAAATAAATAGAACAGTTCTTCCATGTATAAAACGGATAATTGCTACCAGTGTGAAAGTTATGGTCATTTCTACGTTCCGGGCAACCTAGGCTTCACTGTAGGGTGTTGCTCTACCAGATCGAATAGGTAGGGCCATAGAAGTCAACGCCCAAGCATAAAATACAATAAAGATGCAACAGTTTTTCCATCGTATAACAGGAATAATTGCAACCAGTGTGAAAGTGATGGTCATTTCTACGTTCCGGGCATCCTAGGCTTAACTCTGAGGCCTTGCTCCACCAAATCGAATAGCTAGGACCTTAGAAGTCAAAGCCAGAAGCAGAAAAAACAATAAAAATGCAACAGTTTTTCCATCGTATAGCATGAATAGTTGCAACCAGTGAGAAATTAATGATCATTTAGACGTTTCGGGCATCCTAGACTTAACTCTGAGGCATTGCTCCACCAGGTCGAAGTGTTAGGGCCTTGGAATTCAACGCCAGAAGCATAAACTACAAAATAAATACAACAGCCTTTCAATCGTGTAAAACGAATAATTGCAACCTGTGAGAAGGTTATGGTCATATCTACGTTCCGGACAAGCTAGCCTTCACTGTAGGGTGTTGCTCCACCAGATCGAATAGGTAGGGCCATAGAAGTCAACGCCCGAAGCCAAAAACACGATAAATATAAAAGAGTTTTTCCATCGTATAACAGGAATAATTGCAACCAGTGTGAAAGTGATGGTCATTTGTACGTTCCGGGCAACCTAGGCTACACTCTAGGGCGATGCTCCACCAAATCGACGAGATAGGGGCTTAGAAGTCAACGCCCGAAGCATAAAATACAAAATAAATAGAACAGATTTTCCATGTATTAAACGAATAATTGCTACCAGTGTGAAAGAGTTGGTCATTTCTACGTTCCGGGCAACCCAGGCTTCACCCTAGGGCGTTGCTCCACCAGATCGAATAGGTAGGGCCATAGAAGTCAACGCCCCAAGCATTAAATACAATAAATATACAAGAGTTTTTCCATCGTATAACAGGAATTATTGCAACCAGTGTGAAAGTGATGGTCATTTCTACGTTCCGGGCAACCTAGGCTTCACTCTGGGGCGTTGTTCCTCCAGATCGAATAGTTAGAGCCTAAGAAGTCAACGCCAGAAGCATAAAATACAATATAAGTATAACAGTTTTTCCATCGTATAAAACGAATAATAGCAACCAGTGTGAAAGCTATGGTCATTTCCACGTTCCGGGCAACCTAGGCATCACCCTAGTGCGTTGCTACACCAGATCCAATAGTTAGGGCCTTAGAATTCAAATACAGAAGCAGAAAATACAATAAAAGTGCAACAGTTCTTCAATCGTACAGCATGAATAATTGCAACCAGTGTGAAAGTAACGATCATTTCGACGTTTCGGGCATCCTAGAATTAACTCTGAGGCATTGCTCCACAAGATCGAATAGTTAGTGCCTAAGAAGTCAACGCCAGAAGCATAAAATACAATATAAATACAATAGCTTTTCCATCGTATAGAACGAATAATTGCACCCAGGGTGAAAGTTATGGTCATTTCTACGTTCCGGGCAACATAGGCTTCCCTCTTGGACGTGGCCTCACCTGACCGAATAGCTAGGACCTTGGAAGTCAAAGCCAGAAGCTGAAAAAACAATAAAAATGCAACAGTTTTTCCATCGTATAGCATGAATAGTTGCAACCAGTGAGAAATTAATGATCATTTCGACGTTTCGGGCATCCTAGACTTAACTCTGAGGCATTGGTCCACCAGGTCGAAGTGTTAGGGCCTTGGAATTCAACGCCAGAAGCATAAACTACAAAATAAATACAACAGTCTTTCAATCGTGTAAAACGAATAATTGCAACCAGTGAGAAGGTTATGGTCATATCTACGTTCCGGACAACCTAGGCTTCACTGTAGGGTGTTGCTCCACCAGATCGAATAGGTAGGGCCATAGAAGTCAACGCCCGAAGCCAAAAACACGATAAATATAAAAGAGTTTTTCCATCGTATACCTGGAATAATTGCAACCAGTGTGAAAGTGATGGTCATTTCTACGTTCCGGGCATCCTAGGCTTAACCCTGAGGCCTTGCTCCACCAAATCGAAGAGATAGGGCCTTAGAAGTCAACGCCAGAAGCATAAAATACAATATAAATACAACAGCTTTGCCATCGTATAAAATGAATTATTGCAAACAGTGTGAAGGTAATGGTCATTTCTACGTTCCGAGCAACCTAGGCTTCACTGTAGGGTGTTGCTCCGCCAGATCGAATAGGTAGGGCCTTGGAAGTCAACGCCAGATGCATAAAATACAGAATAAGTAGAACAGTTTTTCCATGTATAAAACGAATAATTGCTACCAGTGTGAAAGTTATGGTCATTTGTACGTTCCGGGCAACCTAGGCTTCGCTCCAGGGCGTTGTAACACCAGATCGAATAGTTTGGGCCTTAGAAGTCATCGCCTGATGCATACAGTACAATAAAGATACAACAGTTTTACCATCGTATAACAGGTATAATTGCAACCAGTGTGAAAGTGATGGTCATTTCTACGATCCGGGTAACCCAGGTTTCACTCTAGGGCGTTACTCCGCCACATCGAATAGCTGCGGCCGTAGAAGTCAACGCCTGAAGCATAAAATGCAATAAAAATACCACAGTTTTTTCATCGTATAACAGGAATAATTGCAGCAAGCGTGAAGGTAATGGTCATTTCTACGTTCCGGGCAACCTAGGCATCACTCTTGGGCGTTGCTCCACCAGATCGAATAGCTAGGACCTTAGAATTCAAATACAGAAGCAGAAAATACAATAAAAAAGCAACAACTCTTCAATCGTATAACATGAATAATTGCAACCAGTGTGAAAGTAACGATCATTTCGACGTTTCGGGCATCCTAGACTTAACTCTGAGGCATTGCTCCACAAGATCGAATAGTTAGGGCCTAAGAAGTCAACGCCAGAAGCATAAAATACAATATAAATACAATAGCTTTTCCATCGTATAAAACGAATAATTGCACCCAGTGTGAAAGTTATGGTCATTTCTACGTTCCGGGCAACATAGGCTTCACTCTTGGACGTTGCCCCACCAGATCGAATAGCTAGGACCTTAGAATTCAAATACAGAAGCAGAAAATACAATAAAAATGCAACAGTTCTTCAACCGTATAGCATGAATAATTGCAACCATTATGAAAGTAACGATCATTTCGTCGTTTCGGGCAACCTAGACTTAACTCTGAGGCATTGCTCCACCAGGTCGAAGTGTTAGGGCCTTGGACATCAACGCCAGAAGCATAAACTACAAAATAAATACAACTGCCTTTCAATCGTATAAACCGAATAATTACAATCTGTGTGAAGGTTATGGTCATATCTACGTTCCGGACAAACTAGGCTTCACTGTAGGGTGTTGCTCCACCAGATCGAATAGGTAGGGCCATAGAAGTCAACGCCCGAAGAATAAAATACGATAAAAATACAACAGTTTTTCCATCATATGACAGGAATAATTGCAACCAGTTTGAAAGTGAGGGTCATTTCTACGTTCCGGGCAACCTAGGCTTCACTCTAGGGCGGTGATCCACCAGATCGAATAGTTAGGGCCTCAGAAGTCAACGCCCGAAGCATAAGGTGCAATAAAAATACAACAGTGTTTTCATCATCTAACAGGAATAATTGCAACGAGTTTGAAAGTGATGGCCAATTCTACGTTCCGCGCAACCTAGGCTTCACTCCAGGGCGTTGCTCCACCAGATCGAATAGTTACGGCCTAAGAAGACAACGCCAGAAGCATAAAATACAATATAAATATAACAGTTTTTCCATCCTATAAAACGAACAATTTCAACCAGTGTGAATGTTATGGTCACTTCTACATTCGGAGCAACCGAGGCTTCACTCTAGGGCGTTGATCCACCAGATAGAATAGTTAGGGCCTTAGAAGTCAACGCCAGAAGCATAAAATTCAATAAAGATGCAACAGTTTTTCCATCGTATAGCAGGAATAACTGCAAACAGTGTGAAAGTACTGGTCATTTCTACGTTCCGGGTAACCTAGGCTTCACTCTAGGGTGTTGTTCCACCAGATCGAACAGTTAGGGCCTAAGAAGGCAACGCCAGAAGCATAAAATACAATAAAAATACAACAGTCTTTCCATCCTATAACAGGAATAATTGCAACCCTTGTGAAAGTGATAGTCATTTGTACGTTGCAGGAAACCTAGGCATCACTCTAGGGCGTTGTTCCACCAGATCGAATTGTTAGGGCCTAAGAAGTCAACGCCAGAAGCATAAGATACAATATAAATATAACAGTTATTCCATCGTATAGAAAGAATAATAGCAACCAGTGTGAAATTATGGTCATTTCTACGTTGCGGGCAACCTAGGCTTCACGCCCAGGGCGTTGCTCCACCAGATCAAACAGTTAGGGCCTTAGAAGTCAACGCCCGAAGCATAAAATACAATATAAATACAACAGTTTTTCCATCATATAACAGGAATAATTGCAACCAGTTTGAAAGTGATGGTCATTTCTACGTTCCGGGCAACCTAGGCTTCACTCTAGAGCGTTGCTCCACCAGATCGAATAGTTAGTGCCTTAGAAGTCAACGCCAGAAGCATTAAATACAATATAAATACAACAGTTTTTCCATCGTATTAAACGAATAATTGCAACCAGTATGAAAGTTATGGTCATTTCTACGTTCCGCGCAACCTAGGCTTCACTCTATGGCGTTCTTCCACTACATCGAATAGCAACGGCCTCAGAAGTCAACGCCTGAAGCATAAAATACAATAAAAATACAACAGTCTTTCCGTCCTATGACAGGAATAATTGCAACCCGTGTGAAAGTGATGGTCATTTGTACGTTCCAGGCAACCTAGGCTTCACTCTAGGGCGTTGTTCCACCAGATTGAATTGTTAGGGCCTAAGAAGTCAACGCTAGAATCATAAGATAGTATATAAATATAACAGTTTTTCCATCGCATAGAACGAATAATAGCAACCAGTGTGAAAGTTATGGTCACTTCTACGGTCCGGGCAACCTAGGCTTCACACTAGGGCGTTGCTCCACCAGATCAAACAGTTAGGGCCTTAGAAGTCAACGCCCGAAGCATAAAATACAATATAAATATAACAGTTTTTCCATCGTATAGAACGAATAATAGCAACCAGTGTGAAAGTTAACGTCATTTCTACTTTCCGGGCAACCTATGCTTCACCCTAGGGCGTTGCTCCAACAGATTGAATAGTTAGGGCCTTAGAAGTCAACGCCCGATGCATAAAATACAAAATAAATAGAACAGTTGTTCCATCGTATAAAACGAATAATTGCTACCAGTTTGAAAGTTATGGTAATTTCTACGTTCCGGGCAACCTTGGTTTCACTCTATGGCGTTGCTCCAGCAGATCGCATAGCTAGGGACTTAGAACTCAACGCCATAAGAATAAAATACAATGTAAGTGCAACAGTTTTTCCATCGTATAAAATGAATAATTGGAGACATTGTGAAAGTAATGGTCATTTCTACGTTCCAGGCAACCTAGGCGTCACTCTAGGGCGCTACTCCACCACATTTAGTAGCTACGGCCTTAGAAGTCAACGCTAGAAGCATAAAATACAATAAAAATGCAACAGTTTTTCGATCGTATAGCATGAATAATTGCAACGGGTGTGAATGTTATGGTCATTTCTACGTTCCGGGCAACCTAGGCTTGACTGTAGGGTGTTGCTCCACCAGATCCAATAGGTAGGGCCAAAGAAGTCAATGCCCGAAGCATAAAATACATAATAAATAGAACAGCTTTTCCATTCTATAAAACGAATAATTGCTACCAGTGTGAAAGTTATGTTCATTTCTACGTTCCGGGCAACCTAGGCTTCACTCTAGGGCGTTGCTCCACCAGATCGAATAGTTAGGGCCTAAGAAGTCAACGCCAGAAGAATAAAATGCAATATAAGTACAACAGTTTACCATCGTATAAAATGAATAATTGCAAACATTGTGAAAGTAATGATCATTTCTACGTGCCGGGCAACCTAGGCGTCACTCTGGGGCGTTGCTCCACCACAGCTACAAGCTACGGCCTTAGAAGTCAACGCCAGAAGCATAAGATACAATAAATATGCAACTGATTTTCCATAGTATAGCATGACTAATTGCAACCAGTGCGAAAGTAATGACCATTTCGACGTTTCGGGCATCCTAGGCTTAACTCTGTGGCGTTGCTCCACCAAATCGAAGAGATAGGGCCTTAGAAGTCAACGCCAGAAGCATAAAATACAATATAAATACAACAGCACTGCCATCGTATAAAATGAATTATTGCAAACAGTGTGAAGCTAATGGTCATTTCTACGTTCCGAGCAACCTAGGCTTCACTGTAGGGTGTTGCACCGCCAGATCGAATCGGTAGGGCCTTAGAAGTCAACGCCAGAAGCATTAAATACAAAATAAATACAACAGTTTTTCCATGTATAAAACGAATAATTGCTACCAGTGTGAAAGTTATGGTCATTTCTACGTTCCGGGCAACCTAGGCTTCACTCCAGGGCGTTGTTCCACCAGATGGAATAGTTAGGGCCTAAGAAGTCAACGCCAGAAGCATAAAATACGATATAAATACTACAGCTTTTCCATCGTATAAAACGAATAATTGCTATCAGTGTGAAAGCTATGGTCATTTCTACGTTCCCGGCAACCGAGGCTTCACCCTAGGGCGTTGTTCCACCAGATCGAATAGGTATGGCCATAGAAGTCAACGCCCCAAGCATTAAATACAATAAATATACAAGAGTCTTTCCATCGTATAACAGGAATTATTGCAACCAGTGTGAAAGTGATGGTCATATCTTCGGTCCGTGCAACCTAGGCTTCACTGTAGGGCGTTGTTCCACCAGATGGAATAGCTGGGGCCTAAGATGTCAACGCCAGAAGCATAAAATACGATATAAATACAACAGCTTTTCCATCGTATAAAACGAATAATGGCAAACAGTGTGAAAGTTATGGTCATTCCCACGTTCCGGGCAACCTAGGCATCACCCTAGTGCGTTGCTACACCTGATCCAATAGTTAGGGCCTTAGAATTCAAATACAGAAGCAGAAAATACAATAAAAGTGCAACAGCTCTTCAATCGCACAGCATGAATAGTTGCAACCAGTGAGAAATTAATGATCATTTCGACGTTTCGGGCATCCTAGACTTAACTCTGAGGCATTGCTCCACCAGGTCGAAGTGTTAGGGCCTTGGAATTCAACGCCAGAAGCATAAACTACAAAATAAATACAACAGTCTTTCAATCGTGTAAAACGAATAATTGCAACCTGTGAGTAGGTTATGGTCATATCTACGTTCCGGACAACCTAGGCTTCACTGTAGGGTGTTGCTCCACCAGATCGAATAGGTAGGGCCATAGAAGTCAACGCCCGAAGCCAAAAACACGATAAATATAAAAGAGTTTTTCCATCGTATAACAGGAATAATTGCAACCAGTGTGAAAGTGATGGTCATTTCTACGTTCCGGGCATCCTAGGCTTAACTCTGAGGCCTTGCTCCACCAAATCGAAGAGATAGGGCCTTATAAGTCAACGCCAGAAGCATAAAATACAATATAAGTACAACAGCTTTGCCATCGTATAAAATGAATTATTGCAAACAGTGTGAAGGTAATGGTCATTTCTACGTTCCGAGCAACCTAGGCTTCACTGTAGGGTGTTGCTCCGCCAGATCGAATAGGTAGGGCCTTGGAAGTCAACGCCAGAAGCATAAAATACAATATAAATACAACAGTTGTTCCATCGTATAAAATGAATAATTGCAAACCGTGTGAAAGTAATGGTCATTTCTACGTTCCGGGTAACCTAGGCATCACTCTAGGGCGTTGCTCCATCATATCTAATAGCTACGGCCTTAGAAGTCAACGCCAGAAGCACAAAATACAAGAAAAATGCAGCAGTTTTTCCATCGTATAACAGGAGTAACTGCAACCAGTGTGAAAGTACTGGTCATTTCTACGTTCCGGGTAACCTAGGCGTCACTCTAGGGCGTCGCTCCATCATATCTAATAGCTACGGCCTTAGAAGTCAACGCCAGAAGCACAAAAGACAAGAAAAATGCAGCAGTTTTTCCATCGTATAGCATGACTAATTGCAACCAGGGCGAAAGTAATGATCATATCGACATTTCGGGCATACTAGACTTAACTCTGAGGCGTTGCTCCACCAGATCCAAGAGTTAGGGCCTTAGAAGTCAACGCCAGCAGCTTAAACTACAAAATAAATACAACAGTTTTTCCATCATACAACAGGAATAACTGCAAACAGTGTGAAAGTACTGGTCATTTCTACGTTCCGGGTAACCTAGGTTTCACTCTAGGGCGTTGCTCCACCAGATGGAATAGTTAGGGCCTAAGAAGTCAACGCCAGAAGCATAAAATACAAAATAAATAGAACAGCTGTTCCATGTATAAAATGAATAATTGTTTCCAGTGTGAAAGTTATGATCATTTCTACGTTCCGGGCAACCTAGGCTGCACCATAGGGCGTTGCTCCACCAGATGGAATAACTGGGGCCTAAGATGTCAACGCCAGAAGCATAAAATACGACATAAATACAACAGCTTTTCCATCGTAGAAAACGAATAATGGCAACCAGTGCGAAAGTTATGGTCATTTCTACGTTCCGAGCAACCTAGGCTTCACTCTAGGGCCTTGCTACACCAGATCGAATAGTTAGGGCCATAAATGTCAACGCCACATGCATAAAATACAATAAAGGTGCAACAGTTTTTCCATCGTATAACAGGAATAACTGCAACCAGTGTGAAAGTACTGGTCATTTCTACGTTCCGGGTAACCTAGGTTTCAGTCTAGGGCGTTGCTCCACCAGATGGAATAGTTAGGGCCTAAGAAGTCAGCGCCAGAAGCATAAAATACAAAATAAATAGAACAGCTGTTCCATGTATAAAATCAATAATTGTTTCCAGTGTGAAAGTTATGATCATTTCTACGTTCCGGGCAACCTAGGCTGCACCATAGGGCGTTGCTCCACCAGATGGAATAGCTGGGGCCTAAGATGTCAACGCCAGAAGCATAAAATACGACATAAATACAACAGCTTTTCCATCGTATAAAACGAATAATGGAAAACAGTGTGAAAGTTATGGTCATTCCCACGTTCCGGGCAACCTAGGCTTCACCCTAGTGCGTTGCTACACCAGATCCAATAGTTAGGGCCTTAGAATTCAAATACAGAAGCAGAAAGTACAATAAAAGTGCAACAGTTCTTCAATCGTACAGCATGAATAATTGCAACCAGTGTGAAAGTAACGATGATTTCGACGTTTCGGGCATCCTAGAATTAACTCCGAGGCATTGCTCCACAAGATCGAATAGTTAGGGCCTAAGAAGTCAACGCCAGAAGCATAAACTACAAAATAAATACAACAGTCCTTCTATCGTGTAAAACGAATAATTGCAACCTGTGAGAAGGTTATGGTCATATCTACGTTCCGGACATCCTAGCCCTCACTGTAGGGTGTTGCTCCACCAGATCGAATAGGTAGTGCCATAGAAGTCAACGCCCGAAGCCAAAAACACGATAAATATAAAAGAGTTTTTCCATCGTATAACTGGAATAATTGCAACCAGTGTGAAAGTGATGGTCATTTGTACGTTCCGGGCAACCTAGGCTACACTCTAGGGCGTTGCTCCACCAAATCGAAGAGATAGGGCCTTAGAAGTCAACGCCCGAAGCATAAAATACAAAATAAATAGAACAGATTTTCCATGTATAAAACGAATAATTGCTACCAGTGTGAAAGAGTTGGTCATTTCTACGTTCCGGGCAACCCAGGCTTCACCCTAGGGCGTTGTTCCACCAGATCGAATAGGTAGGGCCATAGAAGTCAACGCCCCAAGCATTAAATACAATAAATATACAAGAGTTTTTCCATCGTATAACAGGAATTATTGCAACCAGTGTGAAAGTGATGGTCATTTTTACGTTCCGGGCAACCTAGGCTTCACTCTGGGGCGTTGTTCCACCAGATCGAATAGTTAGAGCCTAAGAAGTCAACGCCAGAAGCATAAAATACAATATAAATATAACAGTTTTTCCATAGTATAAAACGAATAATAGCAACCAGTGTGAAAGCTATGGTCATTTCTACGTTCCGGGCAACCTAGGCTTCACTCTGGGGCGTTGTTCCTCCAGATCGAATAGTTAGAGCCTAAGAAGTCAACGCCAGAAGCATAAAATACAATATAAATATAACAGTTTTTCCATCGTATAAAACGAATAATAGCAACCAGTGTGAAAGCTATGGTCATTTCTACGTTCCGGGCAACCTAGGCATCACGCTAGTGCGTTGCTACACCAGATCCAATAGTTAGGGCCTTAGAATTCAAATACAGAAGCAGAAAATACAATAAAAGTGCAACAGTTCTTCAATCGTACAGCATGAATAATTGCAACCAGTGTGAAAGTAACGATCATTTCGACGTTTCGGGCATCCTAGAATTAACTCTGAGGCATTGCTCCACAAGATCGAATAGTTAGTGCCTAAGAAGTCAACGCCAGAAGCATTAAATACAATATAAATACAATAGCTTTTCCATTGTATAGAACGAATAATTGCACCCAGGGTGAAAGTTATGGTCATTTCTACGTTCCGGGCAACATAGGCTTCCCTCTTGGACGTGGCCTCACCTGACCGAATAGCTAGGACCTTGGAAGTCAAAGCCAGAAGCTGAAAAAACAATAAAAATGCAACAGTTTTTCCATCGTATAGCATGAATAGTTGCAACCAGTGAGAAATTAATGATCATTTCGACGTTTCGGGCATCCTGGACTTAACTCTGAGGCATTGCTCCACCAGGTCGAAGTGTTAGGGCCTTGGAATTCAACGCCAGAAGCATAAACTACAAAATAAATACAACAGTCTTTCAATCGTGTAAAACGAATAATTGCAACCAGTGAGAAGGTTATGTTCATACCTACGTTCCGGACAACCTAGGCTTCACTGTAGGGTGTTGCTCCACCAGATCGAATAGGTAGGGCCATAGAAGTCAACGCCCGAAGCCAAAAACACGATAAATATAAAAGAGTTTTTGCATCGTATACCAGGAATAATTGCAACCAGTGTGAAAGTGATGGTCATTTCTACGTTCCGGGCATCCTAGGCTTAACTCTGAGGCCTTGCTACACCAAATCGAAGAGATAGGGCCTTAGAAGTCAACGCCAGAAGCATAAAATACAATATAAATACAACAGCTTTCCCATCGTATAAAATGAATTATTGCAAACAATGTGAAGGTAATGGTCATTTCTACGTTCCGAGCAACCTAGGCTTCACTGTAGGGTGTTGCTCCGCCAGATCGAATAGGTAGGGCCTTGGAAGTCAACGCCAGAAGCATAAAATACAGAATAAGTAGAACAGTTTTTCCATGTATAAAACGAATAATTGCTACCAGTGTGAAAGTTATGGTCATTTGTACGTTCCGGGCAACCTAGGCTTCGCTCCAGGGCGTTGTAACACCAGATCGAATAGTTTGGGCCTTAGAAGTCATCGCCTGATGCATACAGTACAATAAAAATACAACAGTTTTACCATCGTATAACAGGAATAATTGCAACCAGTGTGAAAGTGATGGTCATTTCTACGATCCGGGTAACCCAGGTTTCACTCTAGGGCGTTACTCCGCCACATCGAATAGCTGCGGCCGTAGAAGTCAACGCCTGAAGCATAAAATGCAATAAAAATACCACAGTTTTTTCATCGTATAACAGGAATAATTGCAGCAAGCGTGAAGGTAATGGCCATTTCTACGTTCCGGGCAACCTAGGCATCACTCTTGGGCGTTGCTCCACCAGATCGAATAGCTAGGACCTTAGAATTCAAATACAGAAGCAGAAAATACAATAAAAAAGCAACAACTCTTCAATCGTATAACATGAATAATTGCAACCAGTGTGAAAGTAACGATCATTTCGACGTTTCGGGCATCCTAGACTTAACTCTGAGGCATTGCTCCACAAGATCGAATAGTTAGGGCCTAAGAAGTCATGGCCAGAAGCATAAAATACAATATAAATAAAATAGCTTTTCCATCGTATAAAACGAATAATTGCACCCAGTGTGAAAGTTATGGTCATTTCTACGTTCCGGGCAACATAGGCTTCACTCTTGGACGTTGCCCCACCAGATCGAATAGCTAGGACCTTAGAATTCAAATACAGAAGCAGAAAATACAATAAAAATGCAACAGTTCTTCAACCGTATAGCACGAATAATTGCATCCATTATGAAAGTAACGATCATTTCGTCGTTTCGGGCAACCTAAACTTAACTCTGAGGCATTGCTCCACCAGGTCGAAGTGTTAGGGCCTTGGAACTCAACGCCAGAAGCATAAACTACAAAATAAATACAACTGCCTTTCAATCGTATAAACCGAATAATTACAATCTGTGTGAAGGTTATGGTCATATCTACGTTCCGGACAAACTAGGCTTCACTGTAGGGTGTTGCTCCACCAGATCGAATAGGTAGGGCCATAGAAGTCAACGCCCGAAGCATAAAATACGATAAATATACAAGTGTTTTTCCATCGTATAACAGGAATAATTGCAACCAGTGTGAAAGTGATGGTCATTTCTACGTTCCGGGCAACCTAGGTTTCACTCTAGGGCGTTGTACCACCAGATCGAATAGTTAGGGCTTTAGAAGTCAACGCCAGAAGCATAAAATACAAAATAAATAGAACAGTTCTTCCATGTATAAAACGGATAATTGCTACCAGTGTGAAAGTTATGGTCATTTCTACGTTCCGGGCAACCTAGGCTTCACTGTAGGGTGTTGCTCTACCAGATCGAATAGGTAGGGCCATAGAAGTCAACGCCCAAGCATAAAATACAATAAAGATGCAACAGTTTTTCCATCGTATAACAGGAATAATTGCAACCAGTGTGAAAGTGATGGTCATTTCTACGTTCCGGGCATCCTAGGCTTAACTCTGAGGCCTTGCTCCACCAAATCGAATAGCTAGGACCTTAGAAGTCAAAGCCAGAAGCAGAAAAAACAATAAAAATGCAACAGTTTTTCCATCGTATAGCATGAATAGTTGCAACCAGTGAGAAATTAATGATCATTTAGACGTTTCGGGCATCCTAGACTTAACTCTGAGGCATTGCTCCACCAGGTCGAAGTGTTAGGGCCTTGGAATTCAACGCCAGAAGCATAAACTACAAAATAAATACAACAGCCTTTCAATCGTGTAAAACGAATAATTGCAACCTGTGAGAAGGTTATGGTCATATCTACGTTCCGGACAAGCTAGCCTTCACTGTAGGGTGTTGCTCCACCAGATCGAATAGGTAGGGCCATAGAAGTCAACGCCCGAAGCCAAAAACACGATAAATATAAAAGAGTTTTTCCATCGTATAACAGGAATAATTGCAACCAGTGTGAAAGTGATGGTCATTTGTACGTTCCGGGCAACCTAGGCTACACTCTAGGGCGATGCTCCACCAAATCGACGAGATAGGGGCTTAGAAGTCAACGCCCGAAGCATAAAATACAAAATAAATAGAACAGATTTTCCATGTATTAAACGAATAATTGCTACCAGTGTGAAAGAGTTGGTCATTTCTACGTTCCGGGCAACCCAGGCTTCACCCTAGGGCGTTGCTCCACCAGATCGAATAGGTAGGGCCATAGAAGTCAACGCCCCAAGCATTAAATACAATAAATATACAAGAGTTTTTCCATCGTATAACAGGAATTATTGCAACCAGTGTGAAAGTGATGGTCATTTCTACGTTCCGGGCAACCTAGGCTTCACTCTGGGGCGTTGTTCCTCCAGATCGAATAGTTAGAGCCTAAGAAGTCAACGCCAGAAGCATAAAATACAATATAAGTATAACAGTTTTTCCATCGTATAAAACGAATAATAGCAACCAGTGTGAAAGCTATGGTCATTTCTACGTTCCGGGCAACCTAGGCTTCACTCTGGGGCGTTGTTCCTCCAGATCGAATAGTTAGAGCCTAAGAAGTCAACGCCAGAAGCATAAAATACAATATAAATATAACAGTTTTTCCATCGTATAAAACGAATAATAGCAACCAGTGTGAAAGCTATGGTCATTTCCACGTTCCGGGCAACCTAGGCATCACCCTAGTGCGTTGCTACACCAGATCCAATAGTTAGGGCCTTAGAATTCAAATACAGAAGCAGAAAATACAATAAAAGTGCAACAGTTCTTCAATCGTACAGCATGAATAATTGCAACCAGTGTGAAAGTAACGATCATTTCGACGTTTCGGGCATCCTAGAATTAACTCTGAGGCATTGCTCCACAAGATCGAATAGTTAGTGCCTAAGAAGTCAACGCCAGAAGCATAAAATACAATATAAATACAATAGCTTTTCCATCGTATAGAACGAATAATTGCACCCAGGGTGAAAGTTATGGTCATTTCTACGTTCCGGGCAACATAGGCTTCCCTCTTGGACGTGGCCTCACCTGACCGAATAGCTAGGACCTTGGAAGTCAAAGCCAGAAGCTGAAAAAACAATAAAAATGCAACAGTTTTTCCATCGTATAGCATGAATAGTTGCAACCAGTGAGAAATTAATGATCATTTCGACGTTTCGGGCATCCTAGACTTAACTCCGAGGCATTGCTCCACCAGGTCGAAGTGTTAGGGCCTTGGAATTCAACGCCAGAAGCATAAACTACAAAATAAATACAACAGTCTTTCAATCGTGTAAAACGAATAATTGCAACCAGTGAGAAGGTTATGGTCATATCTACGTTCCGGACAACCTAGGCTTCACTGTAGGGTGTTGCTCCACCAGATCGAATAGGTAGGGCCATAGAAGTCAACGCCCGAAGCCAAAAACACGATAAATATAAAAGAGTTTTTCCATCGTATACCTGGAATAATTGCAACCAGTGTGAAAGTGATGGTCATTTCTACGTTCCGGGCATCCTAGGCTTAACTCTGAGGCCTTGCTCCACCAAATCGAAGAGATAGGGCCTTAGAAGTCAACGCCAGAAGCATAAAATACAATATAAATACAACAGCTTTGCCATCGTATAAAATGAATTATTGCAAACAGTGTGAAGGTAATGGTCATTTCTACGTTCCGAGCAACCTAGGCTTCACTGTAGGGTGTTGCTCCGCCAGATCGAATAGGTAGGGCCTTGGAAGTCAACGCCAGATGCATAAAATACAGAATAAGTAGAACAGTTTTTCCATGTATAAAACGAATAATTGCTACCAGTGTGAAAGTTATGGTCATTTGTACGTTCCGGGCAACCTAGGCTTCGCTCCAGGGCGTTGTAACACCAGATCGAATAGTTTGGGCCTTAGAAGTCATCGCCTGATGCATACAGTACAATAAAGATACAACAGTTTTACCATCGTATAACAGGTATAATTGCAACCAGTGTGAAAGTGATGGTCATTTCTACGATCCGGGTAACCCAGGTTTCACTCTAGGGCGTTACTCCGCCACATCGAATAGCTGCGGCCGTAGAAGTCAACGCCTGAAGCATAAAATGCAATAAAAATACCACAGTTTTTTCATCGTATAACAGGAATAATTGCAGCAAGCGTGAAGGTAATGGTCATTTCTACGTTCCGGGCAACCTAGGCATCACTCTTGGGCGTTGCTCCACCAGATCGAATAGCTAGGACCTTAGAATTCAAATACAGAAGCAGAAAATACAATAAAAAAGCAACAACTCTTCAATCGTATAACATGAATAATTGCAACCAGTGTGAAAGTAACGATCATTTCGACGTTTCGGGCATCCTAGACTTAACTCTGAGGCATTGCTCCACAAGATCGAATAGTTAGGGCCTAAGAAGTCAACGCCAGAAGCATAAAATACAATATAAATACAATAGCTTTTCCATCGTATAAAACGAATAATTGCACCCAGTGTGAAAGTTATGGTCATTTCTACGTTCCGGGCAACATAGGCTTCACTCTTGGACGTTGCCCCACCAGATCGAATAGCTAGGACCTTAGAATTCAAATACAGAAGCAGAAAATACAATAAAAATGCAACAGTTCTTCAACCGTATAGCATGAATAATTGCAACCATTATGAAAGTAACGATCATTTCGTCGTTTCGGGCAACCTAGACTTAACTCTGAGGCATTGCTCCACCAGGTCGAAGTGTTAGGGCCTTGGACATCAACGCCAGAAGCATAAACTACAAAATAAATACAACTGCCTTTCAATCGTATAAACCGAATAATTACAATCTGTGTGAAGGTTATGGTCATATCTACGTTCCGGACAAACTAGGCTTCACTGTAGGGTGTTGCTCCACCAGATCGAATAGGTAGGGCCATAGAAGTCAACGCCCGAAGAATAAAATACGATAAAAATACAACAGTTTTTCCATCATATGACAGGAATAATTGCAACCAGTTTGAAAGTGAGGGTCATTTCTACGTTCCGGGCAACCTAGGCTTCACTCTAGGGCGGTGATCCACCAGATCGAATAGTTAGGGCCTCAGAAGTCAACGCCCGAAGCATAAGATGCAATAAAAATACAACAGTGTTTTCATCATCTAACAGGAATAATTGCAACGAGTTTGAAAGTGATGGCCAATTCTACGTTCCGCGCAACCTAGGCTTCACTCCAGGGCGTTGCTCCACCAGATCGAATAGTTACGGCCTAAGAAGACAACGCCAGAAGCATAAAATACAATATAAATATAACAGTTTTTCCATCCTATAAAACGAACAATTTCAACCAGTGTGAATGTTATGGTCACTTCTACATTCGGAGCAACCGAGGCTTCACTCTAGGGCGTTGATCCACCAGATAGAATAGTTAGGGCCTTAGAAGTCAACGCCAGAAGCATAAAATTCAATAAAGATGCAACAGTTTTTCCATCCTATAGCAGGAATAACTGCAAACAGTGTGAAAGTACTGGTCATTTCTACGTTCCGGGTATCCTAGGCTTCACTCTAGGGTGTTGTTCCACCAGATCGAACAGTTAGGGCCTAAGAAGGCAACGCCAGAAGCATAAAATACAATAAAAATACAACAGTCTTTCCATCCTATAACAGGAATAATTGCAACCCTTGTGAAAGTGATAGTCATTTGTACGTTGCAGGAAACCTAGGCATCACTCTAGGGCGTTGTTCCACCAGATCGAATTGTTAGGGCCTAAGAAGTCAACGCCAGAAGCATAAGATACAATATAAATATAACAGTTATTCCATCGTATAGAAAGAATAATAGCAACCAGTGTGAAATTATGGTCATTTCTACGTTGCGGGCAACCTAGGCTTCACGCCCAGGGCGTTGCTCCACCAGATCAAACAGTTAGGGCCTTAGAAGTCAACGCCCGAAGCATAAAATACAAAATAAATACAACAGTTTTTCCATCATATAACAGGAATAATTGCAACCAGTTTGAAAGTGATGGTCATTTCTACGTTCCGGGCAACCTAGGCTTCACTCTAGAGCGTTGCTCCACCAGATCGAATAGTTAGTGCCTTAGAAGTCAACGCCAGAAGCATTAAATACAATATAAATACAACAGTTTTTCCATCGTATTAAACGAATAATTGCAACCAGTATGAAAGTTATGGTCATTTCTACGTTCCGCGCAACCTAGGCTTCACTCTATGGCGTTCTTCCACTACATCGAATAGCAACGGCCTCAGAAGTCAACGCCTGAAGCATAAAATACAATAAAAATACAACAGTCTTTCCGTCCTATGACAGGAATAATTGCAACCCGTGTGAAAGTGATGGTCATTTGTACGTTCCAGGCAACCTAGGCTTCACTCTAGGGCGTTGTTCCACCAGATTGAATTGTTAGGGCCTAAGAAGTCAACGCTAGAATCATAAGATAGTATATAAATATAACAGTTTTTCCATCGTATAGAACGAATAATAGCAACCAGTGTGAAAGTTATGGTCACTTCTACGGTCCGGGCAACCTAGGCTTCACACTAGGGCGTTGCTCCACCAGATCAAACAGTTAGGGCCTTAGAAGTCAACGCCCGAAGCATAAAATACAATATAAATATAACAGTTTTTCCATCGTATAGAACGAATAATAGCAACCAGTGTGAAAGTTAACGTCATTTCTACTTTCCGGGCAACCTATGCTTCACCCTAGGGCGTTGCTCCAACAGATTGAATAGTTAGGGCCTTAGAAGTCAACGCCCGATGCATAAAATACAAAATAAATAGAACAGTTGTTCCATCGTATAAAACGAATAATTGCTACCAGTTTGAAAGTTATGGTAATTTCTACGTTCCGGGCAACCTTGGTTTCACTCTATGGCGTTGCTCCAGCAGATCGCATAGCTAGGGACTTAGAACTCAACGCCATAAGAATAAAATACAATGTAAGTGCAACAGTTTTTCCATCGTATAAAATGAATAATTGGAGACATTGTGAAAGTAATGGTCATTTCTACGTTCCAGGCAACCTAGGCGTCACTCTAGGGCGCTACTCCACCACATTTAGTAGCTACGGCCTTAGAAGTCAACGCTAGAAGCATAAAATACAATAAAAATGCAACAGTTTTTCGATCGTATAGCATGAATAATTGCAACGGGTGTGAATGTTATGGTCATTTCTACGTTCCGGGCAACCTAGGCTTGACTGTAGGGTGTTGCTCCACCAGATCCAATAGGTAGGGCCAAAGAAGTCAATGCCCGAAGCATAAAATACATAATAAATAGAACAGCTTTTCCATTCTATAAAACGAATAATTGCTACCAGTGTGAAAGTTATGTTCATTTCTACGTTCCGGGCAACCTAGGCTTCACTCTAGGGCGTTGCTCCACCAGATCGAATAGTTAGGGCCTAAGAAGTCAACGCCAGAAGAATAAAATGCAATATAAGTACAACAGTTTACCATCGTATAAAATGAATAATTGCAAACATTGTGAAAGTAATGATCATTTCTACGTGCCGGGCAACCTAGGCGTCACTCTGGGGCGTTGCTCCACCACAGCTACAAGCTACGGCCTTAGAAGTCAACGCCAGAAGCATAAGATACAATAAATATGCAACTGATTTTCCATCGTATAGCATGACTAATTGCCACCAGTGCGAAAGTAATGACCATTTCGACGTTTCGGGCATCCTAGGCTTAACTCTGTGGCGTTGCTCCACCAAATCGAAGAGATAGGGCCTTAGAAGTCAACGCCAGAAGCATAAAATACAATATAAATACAACAGCACTGCCATCGTATAAAATGAATTATTGCAAACAGTGTGAAGCTAATGGTCATTTCTACGTTCCGAGCAACCTAGGCTTCACTGTAGGGTGTTGCACCGCCAGATCGAATCGGTAGGGCCTTAGAAGTCAACGCCAGAAGCATTAAATACAAAATAAATAGAACAGTTTTTCCATGTATAAAACGAATAATTGCTACCAGTGTGAAAGTTATGGTCATTTCTACGTTCCGGGCAACCTAGGCTTCACTCCAGGGCGTTGTTCCACCAGATGGAATAGTTAGGGCCTAAGAAGTCAACGCCAGAAGCATAAAATACGATATAAATACTACAGCTTTTCCATCGTATAAAACGAATAATTGCTATCAGTGTGAAAGCTATGGTCATTTCTACGTTCCCGGCAACCGAGGCTTCACCCTAGGGCGTTGTTCCACCAGATCGAATAGGTATGGCCATAGAAGTCAACGCCCCAAGCATTAAATACAATAAATATACAAGAGTCTTTCCATCGTATAACAGGAATTATTGCAACCAGTGTGAAAGTGATGGTCATATCTTCGGTCCGTGCAACCTAGGCTTCACTGTAGGGCGTTGTTCCACCAGATGGAATAGCTGGGGCCTAAGATGTCAACGCCAGAAGCATAAAATACGATATAAATACAACAGCTTTTCCATCGTATAAAACGAATAATGGCAAACAGTGCGAAAGTTATGGTCATTCCCACGTTCCGGGCAACCTAGGCATCACCCTAGTGCGTTGCTACACCTGATCCAATAGTTAGGGCCTTAGAATTCAAATACAGAAGCAGAAAATACAATAAAAGTGCAACAGCTCTTCAATCGCACAGCATGAATAGTTGCAACCAGTGAGAAATTAATGATCATTTCGACGTTTCGGGCATCCTAGACTTAACTCTGAGGCATTGCTCCACCAGGTCGAAGTGTTAGGGCCTTGGAATTCAACGCCAGAAGCATAAACTACAAAATAAATACAACAGTCTTTCAATCGTGTAAAACGAATAATTGCAACCTGTGAGTAGGTTATGGTCATATCTACGTTCCGGACAACCTAGGCTTCACTGTAGGGTGTTGCTCCACCAGATCGAATAGGTAGGGCCATAGAAGTCAACGCCCGAAGCCAAAAACACGATAAATATAAAAGAGTTTTTCCATCGTATAACAGGAATAATTGCAACCAGTGTGAAAGTGATGGTCATTTCTACGTTCCGGGCATCCTAGGCTTAACTCTGAGGCCTTGCTCCACCAAATCGAAGAGATAGGGCCTTATAAGTCAACGCCAGAAGCATAAAATACAATATAAGTACAACAGCTTTGCCATCGTATAAAATGAATTATTGCAAACAGTGTGAAGGTAATGGTCATTTCTACGTTC
The DNA here is from genome assembly GCF_051401765.1 of Calliopsis andreniformis. Lineage (NCBI taxonomy): Eukaryota > Metazoa > Arthropoda > Insecta > Hymenoptera > Andrenidae > Calliopsis > Calliopsis andreniformis. The sequence goes on along the minus strand of NW_027480424.1, from coordinate 20,996,942 downwards.
CGAGCAACCTAGGCTTCACTGTAGGGTGTTGCTCCGCCAGACCGAATAGGTAGGGCCTTGGAAGTCAACGCCAGAAGCATAAAATACAATATAAATACAACAGTTGTTCCATCGTATAAAATGAATAATTGCAAACCGTGTGAAAGTAATGGTCATTTCTACGTTCCGGGCAACCCAGGCTTCACCCTAGGGCGTTGCTCCACCAGATCGAATAGGTAGGGCCATAGAAGTCAACGCCCCAAGCATTAAATACAATACATATACAAGAGTTTTTCCATCGTATAACAGGAATTATTGCAACCAGTGCGAAAGTGATGGTCATTTCTACGTTCCGGGCAACCTAGGCTTCACTCTGGGGAGTTGTTCCTCCAGATCGAATAGTTAGAGCCTAAGAAGTCAACGCCAGAAGCATAAAATACAATATAAATATAACAGTTTTTCCATCGTATAAAACGAATAATAGCAACCAGTGTGAAAGCTATGGTCATTTCTACGTTCCGGGCAACCTAGGCTTCACTCTGGGGCGTTGTTCCTCCAGATCGAATAGTTAGAGCCTAAGAAGTCAACGCCAGAAGCATAAAATACAATATAAATATAACAGTTTTTCCATCGTATAAAACGAATAATAGCAACCAGTGTGAAAGCTATGGTCATTTCCACGTTCCGGGCAACCTAGGCATCACCCTAGTGCGTTGCTACACCAGATCCAATAGTTAGGGCCTTAGAATTCAAATACAGAAGCAGAAAATACAATAAAAGTGCAACAGTTCTTCAATCGTACAGCATGAATAATTGCAACCAGTGTGAAAGTAACGATCATTTCGACGTTTCGGGCATCCTAGAATTAACTCTGATGCATTGCTCCACAAGATCGAATAGTTAGTGCCTAAGAAGTCAACGCCAGAAGCATAAAATACAATATAAATACAATAGCTTTTCCATCGTATAGAACGAATAATTGCACCCAGGGTGAAAGTTATGGTCATTTCTACGTTCCGGGCAACATAGGCTTCCCTCTTGGACGTGGCCTCACCTGACCGAATAGCTAGGACCATGGAAGTCAAAGCCAGAAGCTGAAAAAACAATAAAAATGCAACAGTTTTTCCATCGTATAGCATGAATAGTTGCAACCAGTGAGAAATTAATGATCATTTCGACGTTTCGGGCATCCTAGACTTAACTCTGAGGCATTGCTCCACCAGGTCGAAGTGTTAGGGCCTTGGAATTCAACGCCAGAAGCATAAACTACAAAATAAATACAACAGTCTTTCAATCGTGTAAAACGAATAATTGCAACCAGTGAGAAGGTTATGTTCATACCTACGTTCCGGACAACCTAGGCTTCACTGTAGGGTGTTGCTCCACCAGATCGAATAGGTAGGGCCATAGAAGTCAACGCCCGAAGCCAAAAACACGATAAATATAAAAGAGTTTTTGCATCGTATACCAGGAATAATTGCAACCAGTGTGAAAGTGATGGTCATTTCTACGTTCCGGGCATCCTAGGCTTAACTCTGAGGCCTTGCTACACCAAATCGAAGAGATAGGGCCTTAGAAGTCAACGCCAGAAGCATAAAATACAATATAAATACAACAGCTTTCCCATCGTATAAAATGAATTATTGCAAACAATGTGAAGGTAATGGTCATTTCTACGTTCCGAGCAACCTAGGCTTCACTGTAGGGTGTTGCTCCGCCAGATCGAATAGGTAGGGCCTTGGAAGTCAACGCCAGAAGCATAAAATACAGAATAAGTAGAACAGTTTTTCCATGTATAAAACGAATAATTGCTACCAGTGTGAAAGTTATGGTCATTTGTACGTTCCGGGCAACCTAGGCTTCGCTCCAGGGCGTTGTAACACCAGATCGAATAGTTTGGGCCTTAGAAGTCATCGCCTGATGCATACAGTACAATAAAAATACAACAGTTTTACCATCGTATAACAGGAATAATTGCAACCAGTGTGAAAGTGATGGTCATTTCTACGATCCGGGTAACCCAGGTTTCACTCTAGGGCGTTACTCCGCCACATCGAATAGCTGCGGCCGTAGAAGTCAACGCCTGAAGCATAAAATGCAATAAAAATACCACAGTTTTTTCATCGTATAACAGGAATAATTGCAGCAAGCGTGAAGGTAATGGCCATTTCTACGTTCCGGGCAACCTAGGCATCACTCTTGGGCGTTGCTCCACCAGATCGAATAGCTAGGACCTTAGAATTCAAATACGGAAGCAGAAAATACAATAAAAAAGCAACAACTCTTCAATCGTATAACATGAATAATTGCAACCAGTGTGAAAGTAACGATCATTTCGACGTTTCGGGCATCCTAGACTTAACTCTGAGGCATTGCTCCACAAGATCGAATAGTTAGGGCCTAAGAAGTCAACGCCAGAAGCATAAAATACAATATAAATACAATAGCTTTTCCATCGTATAAAACGAATAATTGCACCCAGTGTGAAAGTTATGGTCATTTCTACGTTCCGGGCAACATAGGCTTCACTCTTGGACGTTGCCCCACCAGATCGAATAGCTAGGACCTTAGAATTCAAATACAGAAGCAGAAAATACAATAAAAATGCAACAGTTCTTCAACCGTATAGCACGAATAATTGCATCCATTATGAAAGTAACGATCATTTCGTCGTTTCGGGCAACCTAAACTTAACTCTGAGGCATTGCTCCACCAGGTCGAAGTGTTAGGGCCTTGGAACTCAACGCCAGAAGCATAAACTACAAAATAAATACAACTGCCTTTCAATCGTATAAACCGAATAATTACAATCTGTGTGAAGGTTATGGTCATATCTACGTTCCGGACAAACTAGGCTTCACTGTAGGGTGTTGCTCCACCAGATCGAATAGATAGGGCCATAGAAGTCAACGCCCGAAGCATAAAATACGATAAATATACAAGTGTTTTTCCATCGTATATCAGGAATAATTGCAACCAGTGTGAAAGTGATGGCCATTTCTACGTTCCGGGCAACCTAGGTTTCACTCTAGGGCGTTGTACCACCAGATCGAATAGTTAGGGCTTTAGAAGTCAACGCCAGAAGCATAAAATACAAAATAAATAGAACAGTTCTTCCATGTATAAAACGGATAATTGCTACCAGTGTGAAAGTTATGGTCATTTCTACGTTCCGGGCAACCTAGGCTTCACTGTAGGGTGTTGCTCTACCAGATCGAATAGGTAGGGCCATAGAAGTCAACGCCCAAGCATAAAATACAATAAAGATGCAACAGTTTTTCCATCGTATAACAGGAATAATTGCAACCAGTGTGAAAGTGATGGTCATTTCTACGTTCCGGGCATCCTAGGCTTAACTCTGAGGCCTTGCTCCACCAAATCGAATAGCTAGGACCTTAGAAGTCAAAGCCAGAAGCAGAAAAAACAATAAAAATGCAACAGTCTTTCCATCGTATAGCATGAATAGTTGCAACCAGTGAGAAATTAATGATCATTTAGACGTTTCGGGCATCCTAGACTTAACTCTGAGGCATTGCTCCACCAGGTCGAAGTGTTAGGGCCTTGGAATTCAACGCCAGACGCATAAACTACAAAATAAATACAACAGCCTTTCAATCGTGTAAAACGAATAATTGCAATCTGTGAGAAGGTTATGGTCATATCTACGTTCCGGACAACCTAGCCTTCACTGTAGGGTGTTGCTCCACCAGATCGAATAGGTAGGGCCATAGAAGTCAACGCCCGAAGCCAAACACACGATAAATATAAAAGAGTTTTTCCATCGTATAACAGGAATAATTGCAACCAGTGTGAAAGTGATGGTCATTTGTACGTTCCGGGCAACCTAGGCTACACTCTAGGGCGATGCTCCACCAAATCGACGAGATAGGGGCTTAGAAGTCAACGCCCGAAGCATAAAATACAAAATAAATAGAACAGATTTTCCATGTATTAAACGAATAATTGCTACCAGTGTGAAAGAGTTGGTCATTTCTACGTTCCGGGCAACCCAGGCTTCACCCTAGGGCGTTGCTCCACCAGATCGAATAGTTAGTGCCTTAGAAGTCAACGCCAGAAGCATTAAATACAATATAAATACAACAGTTTTTCCATCGTATTAAACGAATAATTGCAACCAGTATGAAAGTTATGGTCATTTCTACGTTCCGCGCAACCTAGGCTTCACTCTATGGCGTTCTTCCACTACATCGAATAGCAACGGCCTCAGAAGTCAACGCCTGAAGCATAAAATACAATAAAAATACAACAGTCTTTCCGTCCTATGACAGGAATAATTGCAACCCGTGTGAAAGTGATGGTCATTTGTACGTTCCAGGCAACCTAGGCTTCACTCTAGGGCGTTGTTCCACCAGATTGAATTGTTAGGGCCTAAGAAGTCAACGCTAGAATCATAAGATAGTATATAAATATAACAGTTTTTCCATCGTATAGAACGAATAATAGCAACCAGTGTGAAAGTTATGGTCACTTCTACGGTCCGGGCAACCTAGGCTTCACACTAGGGCGTTGCTCCACCAGATCAAACAGTTAGGGCCTTAGAAGTCAACGCCCGAAGCATAAAATACAATATAAATATAACAGTTTTTCCATCGTATAGAACGAATAATAGCAACCAGTGTGAAAGTTAACGTCATTTCTACTTTCCGGGCAACCTATGCTTCACCCTAGGGCGTTGCTCCAACAGATTGAATAGTTAGGGCCTTAGAAGTCAACGCCCGATGCATAAAATACAAAATAAATAGAACAGTTGTTCCATCGTATAAAACGAATAATTGCTACCAGTTTGAAAGTTATGGTAATTTCTACGTTCCGGGCAACCTTGGTTTCACTCTATGGCGTTGCTCCAGCAGATCGCATAGCTAGGGACTTAGAACTCAACGCCATAAGAATAAAATACAATGTAAGTGCAACAGTTTTTCCATCGTATAAAATGAATAATTGGAGACATTGTGAAAGTAATGGTCATTTCTACGTTCCAGGCAACCTAGGCGTCACTCTAGGGCGCTACTCCACCACATTTAGTAGCTACGGCCTTAGAAGTCAACGCTAGAAGCATAAAATACAATAAAAATGCAACAGTTTTTCGATCGTATAGCATGAATAATTGCAACGGGTGTGAATGTTATGGTCATTTCTACGTTCCGGGCAACCTAGGCTTGACTGTAGGGTGTTGCTCCACCAGATCCAATAGGTAGGGCCTTAGAAGTCAACGCCAGAAGCATAAAATACAATATAAATACAACAGCACTGCCATCGTATAAAATGAATTATTGCAAACAGTGTGAAGCTAATGGTCATTTCTACGTTCCGAGCAACCTAGGCTTCACTGTAGGGTGTTGCACCGCCAGATCGAATCGGTAGGGCCTTAGAAGTCAACGCCAGAAGCATTAAATACAAAATAAATAGAACAGTTTTTCCATGTATAAAACGAATAATTGCTACCAGTGTGGAAGTTATGGTCATTTCTACGTTCCGGGCAACCTAGGCTTCACTCCAGGGCGTTGTTCCACCAGATGGAATAGTTAGGGCCTAAGAAGTCAACGCCAGAAGCATAAAATACGATATAAATACTACAGCTTTTCCATCGTATAAAACGAATAATTGCTATCAGTGTGAAAGCTATGGTCATTTCTACGTTCCCGGCAACCGAGGCTTCACCCTAGGGCGTTGTTCCACCAGATCGAATAGGTATGGCCATAGAAGTCAACACCCCAAGCATTAAATACAATAAATATACAAGAGTCTTTCCATCGTATAACAGGAATTATTGCAACCAGTGTGAAAGTGATGGTCATATCTTCGGTCCGTGCAACCTAGGCTTCACTGTAGGGCGTTGTTCCACCAGATGGAATAGCTGGGGCCTAAGATGTCAACGCCAGAAGCATAAAATACGATATAAATACAACAGCTTTTCCATCGTATAAAACGAATAATGGCAAACAGTGCGAAAGTTATGGTCATTCCCACGTTCCGGGCAACCTAGGCATCACCCTAGTGCGTTGCTACACCTGATCCAATAGTTAGGGCCTTAGAATTCAAATACAGAAGCAGAAAATACAATAAAAGTGCAACAGCTCTTTAATCGCACAGCATGAATAGTTGCAACCAGTGAGAAATTAATGATCATTTCGACGTTTCGGGCATCCTAGACTTAACTCTGAGGCATTGCTCCACCAGGTCGAAGTGTTAGGGCCTTGGAATTCAACGCCAGAAGCATAAACTACAAAATAAATACAACAGTCTTTCAATCGTGTAAAACGAATAATTGCAACCTGTGAGTAGGTTATGGTCATATCTACGTTCCGGACAACCTAGGCTTCACTGTAGGGTGTTGCTCCACCAGATCGAATAGGTAGGGCCATAGAAGTCAACGCCCGAAGCCAAAAACACGATAAATATAAAAGAGTTTTTCCATCGTATAACAGGAATAATTGCAACCAGTGTGAAAGTGATGGTCATTTCTACGTTCCGGGCATCCTAGGCTTAACTCTGAGGCCTTGCTCCACCAAATCGAAGAGATAGGGCCTTATAAGTCAACGCCAGAAGCATAAAATACAATATAAGTACAACAGCTTTGCCATCGTATAAAATGAATTATTGCAAACAGTGTGAAGGTAATGGTCATTTCTACGTTCCGAGCAACCTAGGCTTCACTGTAGGGTGTTGCTCCGCCAGATCGAATAGGTAGGGCCTTGGAAGTCAACGCCAGAAGCATAAAATACAATATAAATACAACAGTTGTTCCATCGTATAAAATGAATAATTGCAAACCGTGTGAAAGTAATGGTCATTTCTACGTTCCGGGCAACCCAGGCTTCACCCTAGGGCGTTGCTCCACCAGATCGAATAGGTAGGGCCATAGAAGTCAACGCCCCAAGCATTAAATACAATAAATATACAAGAGTTTTTCCATCGTATAACAGGAATTATTGCAACCAGTGCGAAAGTGATGGTCATTTCTACGTTCCGGGCAACCTAGGCTTCACTCTGGGGAGTTGTTCCTCCAGATCGAATAGTTAGAGCCTAAGAAGTCAACGCCAGAAGCATAAAATACAATATAAATATAACAGTTTTTCCATCGTATAAAACGAATAATAGCAACCAGTGTGAAAGCTATGGTCATTTCTACGTTCCGGGCAACCTAGGCTTCACTCTGGGGCGTTGTTCCTCCAGATCGAATAGTTAGAGCCTAAGAAGTCAACGCCAGAAGCATAAAATACAATATAAATATAACAGTTTTTCCATCGTATAAAACGAATAATAGCAACCAGTGTGAAAGCTATGGTCATTTCCACGTTCCGGGCAACCTAGGCATCACCCTAGTGCGTTGCTACACCAGATCCAATAGTTAGGGCCTTAGAATTCAAATACAGAAGCAGAAAATACAATAAAAGTGCAACAGTTCTTCAATCGTACAGCATGAATAATTGCAACCAGTGTGAAAGTAACGATCATTTCGACGTTTCGGGCATCCTAGAATTAACTCTGATGCATTGCTCCACAAGATCGAATAGTTAGTGCCTAAGAAGTCAACGCCAGAAGCATAAAATACAATATAAATACAATAGCTTTTCCATCGTATAGAACGAATAATTGCACCCAGGGTGAAAGTTATGGTCATTTCTACGTTCCGGGCAACATAGGCTTCCCTCTTGGACGTGGCCTCACCTGACCGAATAGCTAGGACCATGGAAGTCAAAGCCAGAAGCTGAAAAAACAATAAAAATGCAACAGTTTTTCCATCGTATAGCATGAATAGTTGCAACCAGTGAGAAATTAATGATCATTTCGACGTTTCGGGCATCCTAGACTTAACTCTGAGGCATTGCTCCACCAGGTCGAAGTGTTAGGGCCTTGGAATTCAACGCCAGAAGCATAAACTACAAAATAAATACAACAGTCTTTCAATCGTGTAAAACGAATAATTGCAACCAGTGAGAAGGTTATGTTCATACCTACGTTCCGGACAACCTAGGCTTCACTGTAGGGTGTTGCTCCACCAGATCGAATAGGTAGGGCCATAGAAGTCAACGCCCGAAGCCAAAAACACGATAAATATAAAAGAGTTTTTGCATCGTATACCAGGAATAATTGCAACCAGTGTGAAAGTGATGGTCATTTCTACGTTCCGGGCATCCTAGGCTTAACTCTGAGGCCTTGCTACACCAAATCGAAGAGATAGGGCCTTAGAAGTCAACGCCAGAAGCATAAAATACAATATAAATACAACAGCTTTCCCATCGTATAAAATGAATTATTGCAAACAATGTGAAGGTAATGGTCATTTCTACGTTCCGAGCAACCTAGGCTTCACTGTAGGGTGTTGCTCCGCCAGATCGAATAGGTAGGGCCTTGGAAGTCAACGCCAGAAGCATAAAATACAGAATAAGTAGAACAGTTTTTCCATGTATAAAACGAATAATTGCTACCAGTGTGAAAGTTATGGTCATCTGTACGTTCCGGGCAACCTAGGCTTCGCTCCAGGGCGTTGTAACACCAGATCGAATAGTTTGGGCCTTAGAAGTCATCGCCTGATGCATACAGTACAATAAAAATACAACAGTTTTACCATCGTATAACAGGAATAATTGCAACCAGTGTGAAAGTGATGGTCATTTCTACGATCCGGGTAACCCAGGTTTCACTCTAGGGCGTTACTCCGCCACATCGAATAGCTGCGGCCGTAGAAGTCAACGCCTGAAGCATAAAATGCAATAAAAATACCACAGTTTTTTCATCGTATAACAGGAATAATTGCAGCAAGCGTGAAGGTAATGGCCATTTCTACGTTCCGGGCAACCTAGGCATCACTCTTGGGCGTTGCTCCACCAGATCGAATAGCTAGGACCTTAGAATTCAAATACGGAAGCAGAAAATACAATAAAAAAGCAACAACTCTTCAATCGTATAACATGAATAATTGCAACCAGTGTGAAAGTAACGATCATTTCGACGTTTCGGGCATCCTAGACTTAACTCTGAGGCATTGCTCCACAAGATCGAATAGTTAGGGCCTAAGAAGTCAACGCCAGAAGCATAAAATACAATATAAATACAATAGCTTTTCCATCGTATAAAACGAATAATTGCACCCAGTGTGAAAGTTATGGTCATTTCTACGTTCCGGGCAACATAGGCTTCACTCTTGGACGTTGCCCCACCAGATCGAATAGCTAGGACCTTAGAATTCAAATACAGAAGCAGAAAATACAATAAAAATGCAACAGTTCTTCAACCGTATAGCACGAATAATTGCATCCATTATGAAAGTAACGATCATTTCGTCGTTTCGGGCAACCTAAACTTAACTATGAGGCATTGCTCCACCAGGTCGAAGTGTTAGGGCCTTGGAACTCAACGCCAGAAGCATAAACTACAAAATAAATACAACTGCCTTTCAATCGTATAAACCGAATAATTACAATCTGTGTGAAGGTTATGGTCATATCTACGTTCCGGACAAACTAGGCTTCACTGTAGGGTGTTGCTCCACCAGATCGAATAGATAGGGCCATAGAAGTCAACGCCCGAAGCATAAAATACGATAAATATACAAGTGTTTTTCCATCGTATATCAGGAATAATTGCAACCAGTGTGAAAGTGATGGCCATTTCTACGTTCCGGGCAACCTAGGTTTCACTCTAGGGCGTTGTACCACCAGATCGAATAGTTAGGGCTTTAGAAGTCAACGCCAGAAGCATAAAATACAAAATAAATAGAACAGTTCTTCCATGTATAAAACGGATAATTGCTACCAGTGTGAAAGTTATGGTCATTTCTACGTTCCGGGCAACCTAGGCTTCACTGTAGGGTGTTGCTCTACCAGATCGAATAGGTAGGGCCATAGAAGTCAACGCCCAAGCATAAAATACAATAAAGATGCAACAGTTTTTCCATCGTATAACAGGAATAATTGCAACCAGTGTGAAAGTGATGGTCATTTCTACGTTCCGGGCATCCTAGGCTTAACTCTGAGGCCTTGCTCCACCAAATCGAATAGCTAGGACCTTAGAAGTCAAAGCCAGAAGCAGAAAAAACAATAAAAATGCAACAGTCTTTCCATCGTATAGCATGAATAGCTGCAACCAGTGAGAAATTAATGATCATTTAGACGTTTCGGGCATCCTAGACTTAACTCTGAGGCATTGCTCCACCAGGTCGAAGTGTTAGGGCCGTGGAATTCAACGCCAGAAGCATAAACTACAAAATAAATACAACAGCCTTTCAATCGTGTAAAACGAATAATTGCAATCTGTGAGAAGGTTATGGTCATATCTACGTTCCGGACAACCTAGCCTTCACTGTAGGGTGTTGCTCCACCAGATCGAATAGGTAGGGCCATAGAAGTCAACGCCCGAAGCCAAACACACGATAAATATAAAAGAGTTTTTCCATCGTATAACAGGAATAATTGCAACCAGTGTGAAAGTGATGGTCATTTGTACGTTCCGGGCAACCTAGGCTACACTCTAGGGCGATGCTCCACCAAATCGACGAGATAGGGGCTTAGAAGTCAACGCCCGAAGCATAAAATACAAAATAAATAGAACAGATTTTCCATGTATTAAACGAATAATTGCTACCAGTGTGAAAGAGTTGGTCATTTCTACGTTCCGGGCAACCCAGGCTTCACCCTAGGGCGTTGCTCCACCAGATCGAATAGGTAGGGCCATAGAAGTCAACGCCCCAAGCATTAAATACAATAAATATACAAGAGTTTTTCCATCGTATAACAGGAATTATTGCAACCAGTGTGAAAGTGATGGTCATTTCTACGTTCCGGGCAACCTAGGCTTCACTCTGGGGCGTTGTTCCTCCAGATCGAATAGTTAGAGCCTAAGAAGTCAACGCCAGAAGCATAAAATACAATATAAGTATAACAGTTTTTCCATCGTATAAAACGAATAATAGCAACCAGTGTGAAAGCTATGGTCATTTCTACGTTCCGGGCAACCTAGGCTTCACTCTGGGGCGTTGTTCCTCCAGATCGAATAGTTAGAGCCTAAGAAGTCAACGCCAGAAGCATAAAATACAATATAAATATAACAGTTTTTCCATCGTATAAAACGAATAATAGCAACCAGTGTGAAAGCTATGGTCATTTCCACGTTCCGGGCAACCTAGGCATCACCCTAGTGCGTTGCTACACCAGATCCAATAGTTAGGGCCTTAGAATTCAAATACAGAAGCAGAAAATACAATAAAAGTGCAACAGTTCTTCAATCGTACAGCATGAATAATTGCAACCAGTGTGAAAGTAACGATCATTTCGACGTTTCGGGCATCCTAGAATTAACTCTGAGGCATTGCTCCACAAGATCGAATAGTTAGTGCCTAAGAAGTCAACGCCAGAAGCATAAAATACAATATAAATACAATAGCTTTTCCATCGTATAGAACGAATAATTGCACCCAGGGTGAAAGTTATGGTCATTTCTACGTTCCGGGCAACATAGGCTTCCCTCTTGGACGTGGCCTCACCTGACCGAATAGCTAGGACCTTGGAAGTCAAAGCCAGAAGCTGAAAAAACAATAAAAATGCAACAGTTTTTCCATCGTATAGCATGAATAGTTGCAACCAGTGAGAAATTAATGATCATTTCGACGTTTCGGGCATCCTAGACTTAACTCTGAGGCATTGCTCCACCAGGTCGAAGTGTTAGGGCCTTGGAATTCAACGCCAGAAGCATAAACTACAAAATAAATACAACAGTCTTTCAATCGTGTAAAACGAATAATTGCAACCAGTGAGAAGGTTATGGTCATATCTACGTTCCGGACAACCTAGGCTTCACTGTAGGGTGTTGCTCCACCAGATCGAATAGGTAGGGCCATAGAAGTCAACGCCCGAAGCCAAAAACACGATAAATATAAAAGAGTTTTTCCATCGTATACCTGGAATAATTGCAACCAGTGTGAAAGTGATGGTCATTTCTACGTTCCGGGCATCCTAGGCTTAACTCTGAGGCCTTGCTCCACCAAATCGAAGAGATAGGGCCTTAGAAGTCAACGCCAGAAGCATAAAATACAATATAAATACAACAGCTTTGCCATCGTATAAAATGAATTATTGCAAACAGTGTGAAGGTAATGGTCATTTCTACGTTCCGAGCAACCTAGGCTTCACTGTAGGGTGTTGCTCCGCCAGTTCGAATAGGTAGCGCCTTGGAAGTCAACGCCAGATGCATAAAATACAGAATAAGTAGAACAGTTTTTCCATGTATAAAACGAATAATTGCTACCAGTGTGAAAGTTATGGTCATTTGTACGTTCCGGGCAACCTAGGCTTCGCTCCAGGGCGTTGTAACACCAGATCGAATAGTTTGGGCCTTAGAAGTCATCGCCTGATGCATACAGTACAATAAAGATACAACAGTTTTACCATCGTATAACAGGTATAATTGCAACCAGTGTGAAAGTGATGGTCATTTCTACGATCCGGGTAACCCAGGTTTCACTCTAGGGCGTTACTCCGCCACATCGAATAGCTGCGGCCGTAGAAGTCAACGCCTGAAGCATAAAATGCAATAAAAATACCACAGTTTTTTCATCGTATAACAGGAATAATTGCAGCAAGCGTGAAGGTAATGGTCATTTCTACGTTCCGGGCAACCTAGGCATCACTCTTGGGCGTTGCTCCACCAGATCGAATAGCTAGGACCTTAGAATTCAAATACAGAAGCAGAAAATACAATAAAAAAGCAACAACTCTTCAATCGTATAACATGAATAATTGCAACCAGTGTGAAAGTAACGATCATTTCGACGTTTCGGGCATCCTAGACTTAACTCTGAGGCATTGCTCCACAAGATCGAATAGTTAGGGCCTAAGAAGTCAACGCCAGAAGCATAAAATACAATATAAATACAATAGCTTTTCCATCGTATAAAACGAATAATTGCACCCAGTGTGAAAGTTATGGTCATTTCTACGTTCCGGGCAACATAGGCTTCACTCTTGGACGTTGCCCCACCAGATCGAATAGCTAGGACCTTAGAATTCAAATACAGAAGCAGAAAATACAATAAAAATGCAACAGTTCTTCAACCGTATAGCATGAATAATTGCAACCATTATGAAAGTAACGATCATTTCGTCGTTTCGGGCAACCTAGACTTAACTCTGAGGCATTGCTCCACCAGGTCGAAGTGTTAGGGCCTTGGACATCAACGCCAGAAGCATAAACTACAAAATAAATACAACTGCCTTTCAATCGTATAAACCGAATAATTACAATCTGTGTGAAGGTTATGGTCATATCTACGTTCCGGACAAACTAGGCTTCACTGTAGGGTGTTGCTCCACCAGATCGAATAGGTAGGGCCATAGAAGTCAACGCCCGAAGAATAAAATACGATAAATATACAAGTGTTTTTCCATCGTATAACAGGAATAATTGCAACCAGTGTGAAAGTGATGGTCATTTCTACGTTCCGGGCAACCTAGGTTTCACTCTAGGGCGTTGTACCACCAGATCGAATAGTTAGGGCTTTAGAAGTCAACGCCAGAAGCATAAAATACAAAATAAATAGAACAGTTCTTCCATGTATAAAACGAATAATTGCTACCAGTGTGAAAGTTATGGTCATTTCTACCTTCCGGGCAACCTAGGCTTCACTCTAGGGCGTTGTTCCACCAGATCGAATAGTTAGGGCCTAAGAAGTCAACGCCAGAAGAATAAAATGCTATATAAGTACAACAGTTTACCATCGTATAAAATGAATAATTGCAAACATTGTGAAAGTAATGGTCATTTCTACGTGCCGGGCAACCTAGGCGTCACTCTGGGGCGTTGCTGCTCCACATCTGATAGCTACGGCCTTAGAAGTTAACGCCGGAAGCATAAAATCCAATATAAATACAACAGCTTTGCCATCGTATAAAATAAATAATTGCAAACAGTTTGAAGGTAATGGTCGTTTCTACGTTCCGAGCAACCTAGGCTTCACTCTAGGGCGTTGGTCCACCAGATCAAACAGTTAGGGCCTTAGAAGTCAACGCCCGAAACATAAAATACAAAATAAATCGAACAGGTTTTCCATTGTATAAAACGAATAATTGCTACCCGTGTGAAAGTTATGGTCATTTCTACGTTCCGGGCATCCTAGGCTTCACCCTAGGGTGTTGCTCCAACAGATCGAATAGTTAGGGCCTAAGAAGTCAACGCCAGAAGCATAAAATACAAAATAAATAGAGCAGTTTTTCCATTGTATAAAACAAATAATTGCGACCAGTGTGAAAGTTATGGTCATTTCTACGTTCCGCGCAACCTGGGCTTTACTCTAGGGCGTTGTTCCACCAGATGGAATAGTTGGGGCCTAAGAAGTCAACGCCAGAAGCATAAAATACGATATAAATACAACAGTTTTTCCATCGTATAAAATGAATAATTGCAACGAGTGCGAAAGTTATGGTCATTTCTGCATTTCGAGCAACCTAGGCTTCACTCTAGGTCGTTGCTCCACCTGATCGAATAGTTAGGGCCTTAGAAGTCAACGCCCGAAGCATTAAATACAAAATAAATAGAACAGTTTTTCCATTGTATCATACGAATAATTGCTACCAGTGTGAAAGTTATGGTCATTTCTACGTTCCGCGCAACCTGGGCTTTACTCTAGGGCGTTGGTCCACCAGATGGAATAGTTAGGGCCTAAGAAGTCAACGCCAGAAGCATAAAATACGATATAAATACAACAGCTTTTCCATCGTATAAAACAAATAATTGCAACCAGTGTGAAAGTTATGGTCCTTTTATGTTCCGGGCAACCTAGACTTCACTCTAGGGCGCTGGTCCACCAGATCCAATAGATAGGGCTTAAGAAGTCAACGCCAGAAGCATAAAATACAAAATAAATACAACAGCTTTTCCATTGTATAAAACGAACAATTGTTACCAGAGTGAAGGTTATGGTCATTTCTACGTTCTCGGAAACCTAGGCTTCACTCTAGGGCGTTGTTCCACCAGATCGAATAGCTACGACCATAGACGTCAAAGCCAGAAGCAGAAAATACAGTAAAAATGGAACAGTTTTTACATCGTATAACAGGAATAATTGCAGACATTGCGAAAGTAATGGTCATTTCTACGTTCCGGGCAATCTACGTTTCACCCTATGGCGTTTCTCCACCAGATCGAATAGTTAGGGCCTAAGAAGTCAACGCCCGATGCATAAAATACGATATAAATACAACAGCTTTTCCATCGTATAAGCGGAATAATAGCAACCAGTGTGAAACTAATGACCATTTCGACGTTTCGGTCATCCTAGACGTAACTCTAAGGCATTGTTCCACCAGATCGAAGAGTTAGTGCCGAAGAAGTCAACGCCAGAAGCATAAAATACAATATAAATACAACAGTTTTTCCATCGTATAAAACGAATGATTGCAACGAGTGTGAAAGGTATGGTCATTTCTACGTTCCGGGCAACCTATGTTTCGGTATAGGGCGTTGTTCCACCAGATCGAATAGTTATGGCCTAAGAAGTCAACGCCAGAAGCATAAAGTATAATAAAAATACAACAGTCTTTCCATCGTATAGCATGCATAATTGCAACCAGTGTGAAAGTACTGGTCATTTCTACGTTTCGGGCAAGATAGGCTTCACTCAATGGCGTTGTTCCACCAGATCGAATAGCTAGGGCCCTACAAGTCAACGCCAGAAGCATAAAGTAAAATAAAAGTAGAACAGTTATTCCATCGTATAACAGGAATAATTGCAACCATAGTGAAACTGATGGTCATTTCTACATTCCGTGCGACCTAGGCTTCACTCCGGGGCGTTGGTCCAGAAGATCGAATAGTTAGGGCCAAAGAAGTTAACGCCAGATGGATAAAATACATTATAAATACAACATTTTTTCCATCGTATAAAACGAATAATTGCAACGAGTGTGAAAGGTATTGTCATTTCTACGTTCCGGGCAACCTAGGCCACACCCTAGGGCGTTGCACCACCAGATCGAATAGTTATGGCATTAGAAGTCAACGTCCGAAGCATAAAATACGATAAAGATACAACAGTTTTTCCATCGTATAACAGGAATAATTCCAACCAGGGTGAAGGTGATGGTCAGTTCTACGTTCCGGGCATCCTAGACTTAACTCTCAGGCATGCTCCACCAGATCGGAGAGTTAGGGCCTTAGAAGTCAACGCCAGAAGCATAAAATACAAAATAAATAGAACAGTCCTTCCATCGTATAAAACGGATAATAGCAACCAGTGTGAAAGTTATGGTCACTTCTACGTTGCGGGCAACCTACGCTTCACTCTATGGCGTTGTTCCACCACATCGAATAGCTACGGCCTTAGAAGTCAACGCCTGAACCATAAAAGACAATAAAAATACAACAGTTTTTTCATCGTATAACAGGAATAATTGCAACAAGCGTAAAGGTAATGTTCATATCTACGATCCGGGCAACCTAGGCTTCTCTCTAGGGCGTTGCTCCACTAGATCGAATAGTTAGGGCCTTAGAAGTCAACGCCAGAAGCATAAAATACAATATATATACAACAGTTTTTCCATCGTACAACAGGGATAATTGCAACCAGTTTGAAAGTGATGGTCATTTCTACGTTCCGGGCAACCTAGGCTTCACTATAGGCCGTTGCTCCACCAGATCGAATAGTTAGGACCTAAGAAGTCAACGGCAGAAGCAGAAAGTAGAATAAAAATACAACAGCCTTTCCATCGTATAACAGGAGTAATTGCAACCCGTTGCGAAAGTGATGGTCATTTCTACGTACCGGGAAACCTAGGCTCCGCTCTCGGGCGCTCCTCCACCAGATCGAATAGCTAGGGACTTAGAAATTAACGCAAGACGCATAAAATACCATCTAAGTACAACAGTTTTTCCATTGTATAAAACGAATAATTGCAACCAGTGTGAAAGTAATGCTCATTTCTACGTTCCGGGCAACCTCGGCTTCACTCTAGGGCGTTGCTCCACCACATCGAATAGCTACAGCCTTAGAAGTCAACGCCAGAAGCAGAAAATACAGTACAAATACAACAGTTTTTCCATCGTATAGCAGGAGTAATTGCAACCATTGTGAAAGATATGGTCATTTCTACGTTTCGGGCATCCTAGACTTAACTCTGAGGCATTGCTCCACCAGATCGAAGAGTTAGGGCCTTAGAAGTCAACGCCAGAACCATAAAATACAATATAAATACAACAGTTTTCCTTCGTACAAAACGAATAATAGCAACCAGTGTGAAAGTAATGACCATTTCGACGTTTCGGGCATCCTAGACTTAACTCTAAGGCATTGTTCCACCAGATAGAAGAGTTAGGCCCTTAGAAGTCAACGCCAGAAGCATAAACTACAATATAAATACAACAGTTTTTCCATCGTATAAAACGAATGATTGCAACGAGTGTGAAAGGTATTATCATTTCTATGTTCCGGGCAACCTACGTTTCGCTATAGGGCGTTGTTCCACCAGATCGAATAGTTAGGGCCTAACTAGTCAACGCCAGAAGCATAAAGTATAATAAAAATACAACAGTCTTTCCATCGTATAGCATGAATAATTGCAACCAGTGTGAAAGTACAGGTCATTTCTACGTTTCGGGCAAAATAGGCTTCACTCAATGGCATTGTTCCACCAGATCGAATAGCTAGTGCCTAAGAAGTGAACGCCAGAAGTATAAAGTAAAATAAAAATAGAACAGTTATTCCATCGTATAACAGGAATAAGTGCAACCAGAGTGAAAGTGATGGTCATTTCTACATTCCGGGCCACCTAGGCTTCACTCCGGTGCGTTGGTCCAGAAGATCGAATAGTTAGGGCCTAAGAAGTTAACGCCAGAAGCATAAAATACAATATAAATACAACAGTTTTTCCATCGTATAAAACGAATATTTGCAACGAGTGTGAAACGTATGGTCATTTCTACGTTACGGGCAGCCTAGGCTACACCCTAGGGCGTTCCACCACCAGATCGAATATTTATGGCATTAGAAGTCAACGACCGAAGCATAAAATACAATAAAGATACAACAGTTTTTCCATCGTATAACAGGAATAGTTCCAACAAGGGTGAAGGTGATGGTCAGTTCTACGTTCCGGGCATTCTAGGCTTCACTGTAGGGCGTTGGTCCACCAGATCCAATAGTTCGGGCCTAAGAAGTCAACGCCAGAAACATAAAATACAATACAAATACAACAGCTTTCCATCGCATAACAGGACTAATTGCAACCAGTGTGAAAGTAACGGCCATTTCTACGTTCCGGGAATCCTAGACTTAACTCTGAGGCATTGCTCCTCCAGATCGAAAAGTTAGGGCCTTAGTAGTGAACGCCCGAAGCGTAAAATACAATATAAATGCAACAGTTTTTCCATCGTATGAAACGAATAATAGCAACCAGTGTGAAGGTAATGGTCATTTCTACATTCCGGGCAACCTAGGCTTCACTCTAGGGCGTTGGTCCACCAGATCCAATAGTTAGGGCCTATGAAATCAACGCCAGAAGCGCCAAATACAAAATACATACCTCATATTTTCCATCGTATAAAACGAATAATAGCAACCAGTGTGAATGTAATGGTCATTTCCACGTTCCGGGCAACCTAGGCTTCACTCAAGGGCGTTGCTCCACCCGATCGAATAGTTAGCGCCTTAGAAGTCAACGTCAGAAGCGTAAAATACAATATAAATGCAACAGCTTTTCCATCGTATAACAGGAACAATAGCAACCAGTGTGAAAGATATGGTCATTTCTACGTTCCGGGCAACCTAGGATTCACTCTAGGGCGTTGGACCACCAGATCCAGTAGTTAGGGCCTAAGAAGTCAACGCAAGAAGCACCAAATACAAAATACATACAACAGTTTTTCCATCGTATAAAACGAATAATTGCAACCAGTGAGAAAGTAATTGTTATTTCTACGATCCGGGCAACCTACCCTTCACTCTAGGGCGTTGCCCCACCACATCGAGTCGCTACGGCCTTAGAAGAAAACGCCAGAAGCATAAAATACAATATAAATACAACAGTTCTTGCATTGTATAGCATAAA
Source organism: Calliopsis andreniformis (assembly GCF_051401765.1). NCBI lineage: Eukaryota > Metazoa > Arthropoda > Insecta > Hymenoptera > Andrenidae > Calliopsis > Calliopsis andreniformis. The sequence continues at coordinate 20,977,908 of NW_027480424.1, read as the reverse complement.
TAAATGAGACCAGTGTGAAAGTAATGATCATTTCGTCGTTTCGGGGATCCTAGTCTTACCTCTGAGGCATTGCTCCACCAGATCGAATAGTTAGGGCCTTAGAAGTCAACGCCAGAAGCATAAAACACAATATAAATACAACAGCTCTTCCATCGTATAAAACGAATAATTGCAACCAGTGAGAAAGTAATTGTTATTTCGACGTTCCGGGCAATCTAGGCTTCACTCTAGTGCGTTGTGCCACAAGATCGAATAGTTAGGGCCTAAGAAGTCAACGCCAGAAGCATGAAATACGATATAAGTACAACAGTTTTTCCATCGTATAAAACGAATAATTGCAACCAGTTTGAAGGTAATGGCCATTTCTACGTTCCGGGTGACCTTGGCTTCAGTCTAGGGCGTTGCTCCACCAGATCGAGTAGTTAGGGACTTACAATTCAACGCCAGAAGCATAAAATACAATAAAAACTCAACAGTTTTTCCATCGTATAAAAAGAATAATTGCAACCAGTATGAAAGATATGGTCATTTCTACTTTCCGGGCAACCTAGGCTTCACCCTTGGGCGTTGCTACAACAACTTGAATAGTTAGCGCCCTAGAAGTCAGCGTTCGTAGCATAAAATGCAATAAAAATACAACAGTTTTTCCGTCGTATAACAGGGTTAATTGTAACCAGTTTGAAAGTGATTGTTATTTCTACGTTCCGGGAAACCAAGACTTCACTATAGGGCGTTGCTCCACCAGATCGAATAGTTAGGGCCTAAGAAGTCAACGGCAGAACCATAAAATACAATATAAATAGAACAGTTTTTCCAATGCGTAAAGTGAATAATGTAACCAGTGTGAAAGTTATGGTCATTTCAACGATCCGGGCAAACTAGGCTTCACTCTAGTCCGTCGTGCAACCATATCGAATAGTTAGGGCCTAAGAAGTCAACGCCAGAAGCATAAAATACAGTAAAGATGCAATAGTTTTTCAATCGTATAAAACGAATAATTGCAACCAGTGTGAAAGTGATGGTCATTTCTACATTCCGACCAAACTAGGCTTCACTCGAGGGCGTTGCTCCACCAGATCGAACAGCTTGGGCCTTAGAAGTCAACGCCAGAAGCATAAAATACAATAAAGACGCAACAGTTTTTCCATCGTATAAGACGAATAATTGCAACCAGTGCGAAAGTTATGGACATTTCTACATTCCGAGCAACCTAGGCTACACTCTAGGGCGTTGCTCCACCAGATCGAACAGCTAGGGCCTTAGAAGTCAGCGCCAGAAGCATAAGATACAATAAAGATGCAACAGTTTTTAGATCGCATAACAGGAATAACTGCTAACAGTGTGAAAATACTGGTCATTTCTACGTTCCGAGTAACCTAGGTTTAACTCTAGGGCGTTGCTCCACCAGATCGAATAGCTAGGGACTTAGAAGTCAACGCCAGAAGCATAAAATACAATATAAGTACAACAGCTTTTCCATTGTATAAAACGAATAATTGCAACCAGTGTGAATGTTATGGTCATCTCTACGTTCCGGGCAACCTACGTTTCACTCTATGGCGTTGCTCCACCAGATCGAATAGTTACGGCCTAAGAAGTCAACGCCAGAAGCACCAAATACAAAATAAATACAACAGTTTTTTCATCGTATAAAACGAATAATTGCAACCAGTGTGAAGGTAATGGTCATTTCTACGTTCCGGGCCACCTGGGCTTCACTATAGGGCGTTGCTCCACCAGATCGAATAGCTAGGGATTTAGAATTCAACGCCAGAAGCATAAAATACAATAAAAATACAACAGTTTTTCCATCGTATAACAGGAATAATTGCAACTAGTGTGAATACAATGGTCATTTCTACGTTCTGGGCAACCAAGACTTCACTCTAGGGCGTTCCTCCACCAGATCGAGTAGTTAGGGCCTAAGAAGTCAACGGCAGAACCATAAAATACAATATAAATAGAGCAGTTTTTCCAATGTGTAAAGCGAATAATGCAAGCAGTGTGAAAGTTATGGTCATTTCTACGTTCCGCGCAACCTAGGCTTCACTCTAGGGCGTTGGTCCACCAGACCGAATAGTTTCGACCTAAGAAGTCGACGACAGAAGCATAAAATACAATATAAATACAACAGTTTTTCCATCCTATAAAGCGAATAATTGCAACCAGTGGTAAGTTATGGTCATTTCTACGATCCGGGCAAACTAGGCTTCACTCTAGTGCGTTGTGCAACCAGAGCGAATAGTTAGGGCCTAAGAAGCCAACGCCAGATGCATAAAGTACGATATAAGTACAACATTTTTTCCATCGTATAAAACGAATAATTGCAACCAGATTGAAAGTAATGGCCATTTCTACGTTCCGGGCAACCTATGCTTCGCCGTAGGGCGTTGTTCCACCAGATCCAATAGCTAAGGACTTGGAGGTCAACGGCAGAAGCATAAAATACAATAAAAATACAACATTTCTTCCATCGTATAACAGGAATAATTGCAAAAAGTGTGAAAGTAATGGGCATTTCTACGTTCCGTGCAACCTAGTATTCACTCTAGGGCGTTGGTGCACCAGACCGAATTGTTCGGATCTAAGGAGTCAACGCCAAGAAGCATAAAATACTGTAAAAATACAACAGTCCTTCCATCGTATAACAGGAATAATGCAACCAGTGTGAAAGTAATGGTCATTTCTACGTTCCGGGCAACCAAGACTTCACTCTAGGGTGTTGCTCCACCAGATTGAATACCTAGGGACTTAGAGGTCAGCGCCAGAAGCATAAAATATAATAAACATAAAACAGTTGTTCCATCGTATAAAACGAATAATTGCAACCAGTATGAAAGATATGGTCATTTCTACTTTCCGGGCAACCTAGGCTTCACTCTAGGGCGTTGGTCCACCAGACCGAATAGTTTGGACCTAAGAAGTCGACGACAGAAGCATAAAATACAATATAAATACAACAGTTTTTCCATCCTATAAAGCGAATAATTGCAACCAGTGGAAAGTTATGGTCATTTCTACGATCCGGGCAAACTAGGCTTCACTCCAGTGCCTTGTTCAACCAGATGGAATAATTATGGCCTTAGAAGTCAAAGCCAGAAGCATAAAATACAGTAAAGATGCAACAGTTTTTCCATCGTATAAAACGAATAATTGCAACCAGAGTGAAAGTGGTGGTCATTTCTACATTCCGACCAACCTAGGCTTCACTCTAGGGCGTTGCTCCACCAGATCGAACAGCTAGGGCCATAGAAGACAACGCCAGGAGCATAAAATACAATAAAGATGCAACAGTTTTTCCATCGTATAAAACGAATAATTGCAACCAGTGTGAAAGTAATGGACATTTCTACGTTCCGGGCAACCTAGGCTTCGCCCTAGGGCGTTGCTCCACCAGATGGAATAGTCAGGGCCTTAGATGTCAACGCCAGAAGCATAAAATACAATAAAGATGCAACAGTTTTTCCATCGTATAAAACGAATAATTGCAACCAGTGTGAAAGTTATGGTCATTTCTACATTCCGACCAACCTAGGCTTCACTCTAGGGCGTTGCTCCACCAGATCGAACAGCTAGGGCATTAGAAGTCAACGCCAGAAGCATAAAATACAATAAAGACGCAACAGTTTTTCCATCGTATAAAACGAATAATTGCAACCAGTGTGAAAGTTATGGACATTTCTACATTCCAAGCAACCCAGGCTTCACTCTAGGGCGTTGCTCCACCATATCGAACAGTTAGGGCCTTAGTAGACAACGCCAGAAGCATAAAATACGATAAAGATGCAACAGTTTTTCCATCGTATAAAACGAATAATTGCAACCAGTATGAAAGATATGGTCATTTCTACTTTCCGGGCAACCTAGGCTTCACTCTAGGGCGTTGGTCCACCAGACCGAATAGTTTGGACCTAAGAAGTCGACGACAGAAGCATAAAATACAATATAAATACAACAGTTTTTCCATCCTATAAAGCGAATAATTGCAACCAGTGGAAAGTTATGGTCATTTCTACGATCCGGGCAAACTAGGCTTCACTCCAGTGCCTTGTTCAACCAGATCGAATAATTATGGTCTTAGAAGTCAAAGCCAGAAGCATAAAATACAGTAAAGATGCAACAGTTTTTCCATCGTATAAAACGAATAATTGCAACCAGAGTGAAAGTGGTGGTCATTTCTACATTCCGACCAGCCTAGGCTTCACTCTAGGGCGTTGCTCCACCAGATCGAACAGCTAGGACCATAGAAGACAACGCCAGAAGCATAAAATACCGAAAAATATCGAATAGTTAGGGCCAAAGAAGTCAACGGCAGAACCATAAAATACAATATAAATAGAACAGTTTTTCCATTGCATATAACGAATAATTGTTACCAGTATGAAAGTTATGGTCATTTCTACGTTCCGGGCTACCTAGGTATCACCCAAGGGCGTTGTTCCACCAGATCGAATTGTTAGGGCCTAAGAAGTCAGCGCCAGAAGCATAAAATACGATATAAATACAACAGCTTTTCCATCGTATAACAGGAATAATTGCAACCAGTGTGAAAGTGATGGTCATTTCTACGCTCCCGGCAACCTAGGCTTCACTCTAGGGCGTTGCTCCACCAAATCGCATAGTTAGGGCGTTAGAAGTCAACACCAGAAGCATAAAATACAGTATAATTATAACAGTTCTTCCATTGTATAAAACGAATAATTGCTAGCAGTGTGAAAGTTATGGTCATTTCTACGTTCCGGGCAACCTAGGCTTCACCCTAGGGCGTTGCTCCACCAGATCGCATAGTTAGGGCGTTAGAAGTCAACACCAGAAGCATAAAATACAGTATAAATATAACAGTTCTTCCATTCTATAAAACGAATAATTGCTACCAGTGTGAAAGTACTGGTCATTTCTACATTCCGGGTAACCTAGGTTTAACTCTAGAGCGTTGCTCCGCCACGCCGAATAGCTACGGCCTTAGAATTCAACGTCAGAAGCATAAAATACAATATAAATACAACAGTTTTTCCATTGTCTAAAACGAATAATTGCAACCAGTGCGAAAGTTATGGACATTTCTACATTCCGAGCAACCTAGACATCACTCTAGGGCGTTGCTCCACCAGATCGAACAGTTAGGGCCTTAGTAGACAACGCCAGAAGCATAAAATACGATAAAGATGCAACAGTTTTTCCATCGTATAAAACGAATAATTGCAACCAGTATGAAAGATATGGTCATTTCTACTTTCCGGGCAACCTAGGCTTCACCCTAGCGTGTTGCTCCAACAACTTGAATAGTTAGGGCCTTAGAAGTCAACGCCCGAAGCATAAAATACCATAAAAATACATCAGCTTTTCCATCGTATAAAACGAATAATTGCAACCAGTGTGAAAGTTATGGACATTTCTACATTCCAAGCAACCTAGGCTTCACTCTAGGGCGTTGCTCCACCAGATCGAACAGTTATGGCCTTAGTAGTCAACGCCAGAAGCATAAAATACAATAACGATGCAACAGTTTTTCCATCGTATAACAGGAATAACTGCAAACATTGTGAAATTACTGGTCATTTCTACGTTCCGGGTAACCTAGGATTAACTCTAGGGCGTTGCTGCACCAGATCGAATAGCTAGGGACTTAGAAATCAACGCCAGAAGCATAAAATATAATATAAGTACAACAGTATTTCCATCGTATAAAATGAATAATTGCAAACATTGTGAAAGTAATGGTCATTTCTACGTTCCGGGCAACCTACGTTTCACTTTATGGCGTTGCTCCACCAGATCGAATAGTTATGGCCTAAGAAGTCAACGCCAGAAGCACAAAATACAAAATAAATACAACAGTTTTTCCATCGTATGAAAGGAATAATTGCAACCAGTGTGAAAGTAATGGTCATTTCTACGGTCCGGGCAACCTGGGCTTCACTATAGGGCGTTGCTCCACCAGACCCAAAAGCTAGGGACTCAGAATTCAACGCCAGAAGCATAAAATACAATAAAAATACAACAGTTTTTCCATCGTATAACAGGAATAATTGCAACCAGGGTGAAAGTAATGGGCATTTCTACGTTCCGTGCAACCTAGTATTCACTCTAGGGCATTGGTCCACCAGACCGAATTGTTCGGATCTAAGGAGTCAACGCCAAGAAGCATAAAATACTTTAAAAATACAACAGTCCTTCCATCGTATAACAGGAATAATTGCAACCAGTGTGAAAGTAATGGTCATTTCTACGTTCCGGGCAACCAAGACTTCTCTCTAGGGTGTTGCTCCAACAGATTGAATACCTAGGGACTTAGAGGTCAGCGCCAGAAGCATAAAATATAATAAACATAAAACAGTTGTTCCATCGTATAACAGGAATAATTGCAACCAGTGTGAAAGTAATGGTCATTTCTACGTTCCGGGCAACCTAGGCTTCAGTCTAGGGCGTTGCTCCACCAGATCGAATAGTTAGGGACTTACAATTCAACGCCAGAAGCATAAAATACAATAAAAACTCAACAGTTTTTCCATCGTATAAAAAGAATAATTGCAACCAGTCTGAAAGTAATGGTCATTTCTACGCTTCGGGCAACATACGCTTCGCTATTGGACGTTGCCCCACGAGATCGAATAGCTACGTCCTTAGAAGTCAACACCTGAAACATAAAATACAATAAAAATACAACAGTTTCTCCATCGTATAGCATGAGTAATTGCAACCAGTGTGAAAGTAATGGTCATTTCTACGTTTCGGGCAACCTAGGCTTCACCCTAGGGCGTTGCTCCAACAACTTGAATAGTTAGGGCCCTAGAAGTCAGCGTTCGAAGCATAAAATGCAATAAAAATCCAACAGTTTTTCCATCGTATAACAGGGTTAATTGTAACCAGTTTGAAAGTGATTGTTATTTCTACTTTCCGGGCAACAGAGGCTTCACTATAGGGCGTTCCTCCACAAGATCGGGTAGTTAGGGCCTTAGAAGTCAACGCCAGAAACATAAAATACAATATAAATACAACAGTTTTTCCATTGTATAAAACGAATAATTGCAACCAGTGTGAAAGTAATGGTCATTTCTACTTTCCGGGCAAACTAGGCTTCACTCTAGGGCGTTGCTCCGCCACGCCGAATAGCTAGGGACTTAGAATTGAACGCCAGAAGCATAAAATACAATAAACATACAACAGTTTTTCCATCGTATAACAGGAATAATTGCAACTAGTGTGAATATAATGGTCATTTCTACGTTCCGGGCAACCTACGTTTCACACTATGGCGTTGCTCCACCAGATGGAATAGTTATGGCCTAAGATGTCAACGCCAGAAGCACCAAATACAAAATAAATACAACAGTTTTTCCATTGTATATAACGAATAATTGCTACCAGTATGAAAGTTATGGGCATTTCTACGTTCCGGGCAACCTAGGCTTCACTCTAGGGCGTTGCTCCACCAGATCGAACAGTTAGGGCCTTAGTAGTCAACGCCAGAAACATAAAATGCAATATAAATACAACAGTTTTTCCATCGTATAGCATGAATAATTGCAACCAGTGTGAAAGTAATGATCATTTCGACGTTTCGGGCATCCTAGATTTAACTGTGAGGCATTGCTCCACCAGATCGAATACGTAGGGCCTTAGAAGTCAACGACAGAAGCATAAAGTACAATAAAAATGCAACAGTTTGTCCACCGTATAACAGGAATAATTGCAACCAGTGTTAAAGTAATGGGCATTTCTACGTTCCGTGCAACCTAGGCTTCGCACTAGGGCGTTGCACCACCAGGTCGAATTGTTTGGGCATTAGAAAACAACTCCAGACGCATATAATACAGTAGAAATACAACAGTTTTTCCATCGTATAAAAAGAATAATTGAAACCAGTGTGAAAGTAATGGTCATTTCCACGCTTCGGGCAACATAAGCTTCACTCTTGGACGTTGCCCCACGAGATCGAATAGCTAGGACCTTAGAAGTCAAGGCCAGACACATAAACTACAATAAAAATACAGCAGTTTTTCCATCGTATAACAGGAATAATTGCAACCAGTGTGAAAGTAATGGTCATTTCTACGTTCCGGGCAACCTAGACTTCCCTCAAGGGTGTTGCACCACACGATCGAATAGCTAGGGACTAAGACGTCAGCGCTAGAAGCATAAAGTATAATAAAAATACAACAGTTGTACCGCCGTATAACAGGAATAATTGCAACCAGCGTGAAAGTAATGGTCATTTCTACGTTACGTGCAAGCTAGGCTTCGCACTAGGGCGTTGCACCACCAGTTCGAATACCTAGGGCCTTAGAAAACAACTCCAGATGCATAAGATACAGTACAAATACAACAGTTCTTCCATCGTACAAAAAGAATAATTGCAACCAGTCTGAAAGTAATGGTCATTTCTACGTTCCGGGCAACCTAGGCTTCACTCTAGGGCGTTGCTCCACAACATCGAATAGTTAGGGCCTTAGTGGTCGACGCCCGACTCATAAAATACAAAATAAAGAGAACAGTTTTTCCATTGTATAAAACGGATAAATGAAACCAGTGTGAAAGTTATGGTCATTTCTACGTTCTGGGCAACCTAGACTTCACTCTAGGGCGTTGCTCCACCAGATCGAATAGTTAGGACCTAAGAAGTCAACTCCAGAAGCATAAAATACAATATAAATACAATAGTTTTTCCATCGCATAAAGCGAATAATTGCAACCAGTGTGAAAGTTATGGTCATTTCTACGTTCCGTGCAACCAAGGCTTCACTCTAGTGCTTTGTGCCACCAGATTGAATACCTAGGGACTTAGAGGTCAGCGCCAGAAGCATAAAATACAATAAAAATACAACATTTCTTCCATCGTATAACAGGAATAATTGCAACCAGTGTGAAAGTAATGGGCATTTCTATGTTCCGTGCAACCTAGTATTCACTCTAGGGCGTTGGTCCACCAGACCGAATTGTTCGGATCTAAGGAGTCAACGCCAAGAAGCATAAAATACTGTAAAAATACAACAGTCCTTCCATCGTATAACAGGAATAATTGCAACCAGTGTGAAAGTAATGGTCATTTCTACGTTCCGGGCAACCAAGACTTCACTCTAGGGTGTTGCTCCACCAGATTGAATACCTAGGGACTTAGAGGTCAGCGCCAGAAGCATAAAATATAATAAACATAAAACAGTTGTTCCATCGTATAACAGGAATAATTGCAACCAGTGTGAAAGTAATGGTCATTTCTACGTTCCGGGCGACCTAGGCTTCAGTCTAGGGCGTTGCTCCACCAGTTCGAATAGTTAGGGACTTACAATTCAACGCCAGAAGCATAAGATACAATAAAAACTCAACAGTTTTTCCATCGTATAAAAAGAATAATTGCAACCAGTCTGAAAGTAATGGTCATTTCTACGCTTCGGGCAACATACGCTTCACTATTGGACGTTGCCCCACGAGATCGAATAGCTACGACCTTAGAAGTCAGCACCTGAAACATAAAATCCAATAAAAATACAACAGTTTCTCCATCGTATAGCATGAGTAATTGCAACCAGTGTGAAAGTAATGGTCATTTCTACGTTCCGGGCAACCTAGGCTTCACTCTAGGGCGTTGCTCCACCATATCGAATAATTAGGGCCTTAATAGTCAACGCCAGAAGCATAAAATACAGTAAAGATGCAACAGTTTTTCCATCGTGTAAAACGAATAATTGCAACCAGTGTGAAAGTGATGGTCATTTCTACATTCCGTCCCACCTAGGCTTCACTCTAGGGTGTTGCTCCACCAGATCGAACAGCTAGGGCCTTAGAAGTCAGCGCCAGAAGCATAAAACACAATAAAGGTGCAACAGTTCTTCCATCGTATAAAACGAATAGTTGCAACCAGTGCGAAAGTTATGGACATTTCGACATTCTGAACAACCTAGGCTTCACTCTCGGGCGTTGCTCCACCAGATCGAACAGTTAGGGCCTTAGTAGCCAACGCCAGAAGCATAAAATACGATAAATATGCAACAGTTTTTCCATCGTATAAAACGAATAATTGCAACCAGTGTGAAAGTAATGGACATTTCTACGTTCCGGGCAGCCTAGGCTTCGCCCTAGGGCGTTGCTCCACCAGATCGAACAGTTAGGGCCTTAGTAGTCAACGCCAGAAGCATAAAATGCAATATAAATACAACAGCTTTTCCATCGTATAAAATGAATAATTGCAAACAGTGTGAAAGTTATGGTCACTTCTCCGTTCCGGGCAACCTAGGCCTCACTCTATGGCGTTGTTCCACCAGATCGAATAGTTAGGGCCTAAGAAGTAAACGCCAGGACCATATAATACAGTAAAGGTGCAACAGTTTTTCCATTGTATAAAACGAATAATTGCAACCAGTTTGAAAGTAATGGCCATTTCTACGTTCCGGGCAACCTATGCTTCGCCCTAGGGCGTTGCACCACCAGGTTGAATAGTTAGGGCCTTAGAAAACAACTCCAGACGCATAAAATAGAATAAAAACTCAACAGTTTTTCCATCGTATAAAAAGAATAATTGCAACCAGTCTGAAAGTAATGGTCATTTCTACGCTTCGGGCAACATACGCTTCACTATTGGACGTTGCCCCACGAGATCGAATAGCTACGACCTTAGAAGTCAGCACCTGAAACATAAAATCCAATAAAAATACAACAGTTTCTCCATCGTATAGCATGAGTAATTGCAACCAGTGTGAAAGTAATGGTCATTTCTACGTTCCGGGCAACCTAGGCTTCACTCTAGGGCGTTGCTCCACCATATCGAATAATTAGGGCCTTAATAGTCAACGCCAGAAGCATAAAATACAGTAAAGATGCAACAGTTTTTCCATCGTGTAAAACGAATAATTGCAACCAGTGTGAAAGTGATGGTCATTTCTACATTCCGTCCCACCTAGGCTTCACTCTAGGGTGTTGCTCCACCAGATCGAACAGCTAGGGCCTTAGAAGTCAGCGCCAGAAGCATAAAACACAATAAAGGTGCAACAGTTCTTCCATCGTATAAAACGAATAGTTGCAACCAGTGCGAAAGTTATGGACATTTCGACATTCTGAACAACCTAGGCTTCACTCTCGGGCGTTGCTCCACCAGATCGAACAGTTAGGGCCTTAGTAGCCAACGCCAGAAGCATAAAATACGATAAATATGCAACAGTTTTTCCATCGTATAAAACGAATAATTGCAACCAGTGTGAAAGTAATGGACATTTCTACGTTCCGGGCAGCCTAGGCTTCGCCCTAGGGCGTTGCTCCACCAGATCGAACAGTTAGGGCCTTAGTAGTCAACGCCAGAAGCATAAAATGCAATATAAATACAACAGCTTTTCCATCGTATAAAATGAATAATTGCAAACAGTGTGAAAGTTATGGTCACTTCTCCGTTCCGGGAAACCTAGGCCTCACTCTATGGCGTTGTTCCACCAGATCGAATAGTTAGGGCCTAAGAAGTAAACGCCAGGACCATATAATACAGTAAAGATGCAACAGTTTTTCCATTGTATAAAACGAATAATTGCAACCAGTTTGAAAGTAATGGCCATTTCTACGTTCCGGGCAACCTATGCTTCGCCCTAGGGCGTTGCACCACCAGGTTGAATAGTTAGGGCCTTAGAAAACAACTCCAGACGCATAAAATAGAATAAAAATAAAACAGTTTTTCCATCGTATAAAAAGAATAATTGCAAACAGTGTGAAGGTAATGGACATTTCTACGTTTCGGGCAACTTACGCTTCTCTCTTGGACGTTGACCCACGATATCGAATAGCTAGGGCCTAAGAAGTCATCGCCAGAACCATAAAATACAATAAAAATGCAATAGTTTTTCCTTCGTATAGCATGAATAATTGCAACCAGTGTGAAAGTAACGGTCATTTCCTCGTTTCGAGCAACATAGGCTTCACTCTAGGGCGTTGCTCCACCAAATCGAATAGCTAGGGCCTTAGAAGTCAACTCCCGAAACATAAAATACAATAAAAATACAGCAGTTTTTCCATCGTATAACAGGAATAATTGTAACCAGTGTGATAGTAATGGCCATTTCTACGTTCCGGGCAACCTATGCTTCGCCCTAGGGCGTTGTTCCACCAGATCGAATAGCTAAGGGCTTGGAGGTCAACGCCAGAAGCATAAAATACAATAAAAATACAACATTTCTTCCATCGTATAACAGGAATAATTGCAACCAGGGTGAAAGTAATGGGCATTTCTACGTTCCGTGCAACCTAGTATTTACTCTAGGGCATTGGTCCACCAGACCGAATTGTTCGGATCTAAGGAGTCAACGCCAAGAAGCATAAAATACTGTAAAAATACAACAGTCCTTCCATCGTATAACAGGAATAATTGCAACCAGTGTGAAAGTAATGGTCATTTCTACGTTCCGGGCAACCAAGACTTCACTCTAGGGTGTTGCTCCACCAGATTGAATACCTAGGGACTTAGAGGTCAGCGCCAGAAGCATACAATATAATAAACATAAAACAGTTGTTCCATCGTATAACAGGTATAATTGCAACCAGTGTGAAAGTAATGGTCATTTCTACGTTCCGGGCAACCTAGGCTTCAGTCTAGGGCGTTGCTCCACCAGATCGAATAGTTAGGGACTTACAATTCAACGCCAGAAGCATAAAATACAATAAAAACTCAACAGTTTTTCCATCCTATAAAAAGAATAATTGCAACCAGTGTGAAAGTAATGGTCATTTCTACGTTTCGGGCAACCTAGGCTTCAGCCTAGGGCGTTGCTCCAACAACTTGAATAGTCAGGGTCCTAGAAGTCAGCGTTCGAAGCATAAAATGCAATAAAAATCCAACAGTTTTTCCATCGTATAACAGGGTTAATTGTAACCAGTTTGAAAGTGATTGTTATTTCTACTTTCCGGGCAACAGAGGCTTCACTATAGGGCGTTCCTCCACAAGATCGGATAGTTAGGGCCTTAGAAGGCAACGCCAGAAACATAAAACACAATATAAATACAACAGTTTTTCCATTGTATAAAACGAATAATTGCAACCAGTGTGAAAGTAATGGTCATTTCTACTTTCCGGGCAACCTAGGCTTCACTCTAGGGCGTTGCTCCGCCACGCCGAATAGCTAGGGACTTAGAATTGAACGCCAGAAGCATAAAATACAATAAACATACAACAGTTTTTCCATCGTATAACAGGAATAATTGCAACTAGTGTGAATATAATGGTCATTTCTACGTTCCGGGCAACCTACGTTTCACTCTATGGCGTTGCTCCACCAGATGGAATAGTTATGGCCTAAGGTGTCAACGCCAGAAGCACCAAATACAAAATAAATACAACAGTTTTTCCATTGTATATAACGAATAATTGCTACCAGTATGAAAGTTATGGTCATTTCTACGTTCCGGGCAACCTAGGCTTCACTCTAGGGCGTTGCTCCACCAGATCGAACAGTTAGGGCCTTAGTAGTCAACGCCAGAAGCATAAAAGGCAATATAAATACAACAGTTTTTCCATCGTATAGCATGAATAATTGCAACCAGTGTGAAAGTAATGACCATTTCGACGTTTCGGGCATCCTAGATTTAACTGTGAGGCATTGCTCCACCAGATCGAATACGTAGGGCCTTAGAAGTCAACGACAGAAGCATAAAGTACAATAAAAATGCAACAGTTTGTCCACCGTATAACAGGAATAATTGCAACCAGTGTTAAAGTAATGGGCATTTCTACGTTCCGTGCAACCTAGGCTTCGCACTAGGGCGTTGCACCACCAGGTCGAATTGTTTGGGCATTAGAAAACAACTCCAGACGCATATAATACAGTAGAAATACAACAGTTTTTCCATCGTATTAAAAGAATAATTGAAACCAGTGTGAAAGTAATGGTCATTTCCACGCTACGGGCAACATAAGCTTCACTCTTGGACGTTGCCCCACGAGATCGAATAGCTAGGACCTTAGAATTCAAGGCCAGACACATAAGCTACAATAAAAATACAGCAGTTTTTCCATCGTATAACAGGAATAATTGCAACCAGTGTGAAAGTAATGGTCATTTCTACGTTCCGGGCAACCTAGGCTTCCCTCAAGGGTGTTGCACCACACGATCGAATGGCTAGGGACTAAGACGTCAGCGCTAGAAGCATAAAATGTAATGAAAATATAGCAGTTGTAAAGCCGTATAACAGGAATAATTGCAACCAGCGTGAAAGTAATGGTCATTTCTACGTTACGTGCAAGCTAGGCTTCGCACTAGGGCGTTGCACCACCAGTTCGAATACCTAGGGCCTTAGAAAACAACTCCAGACGCATAAGATACAGTACAAATACAACAGTTCTTCCATCGTACAAAAAGAATAATTGCAACCAGTCTGAAAGTAATGGTCATTTCTACGTTCCGAGCAACCTAGGCTTCACTCTAGGGCGTTGGGCCACCAGACCGAAGAGTTTGGACCTAAGAAGTCGACGACAGAAGCATAAGATACAATATAAATACAACAGTTTTTCCATCCTATAAAGCGAATAATTGCAACCAGTGGAAAGTTATAGTCATTTCTACGATCCGGGCAAACTAGGCTTCACTCTATTGCGTTGTGCAACCAGACCGAATAGTTAGGGCCTAAGAAGTCAACGCCAGGAAAATAAAGTACGATATAAGTACAACATTTTTTCCATCGTATAAAACGAATAATTGCAACCCGATTGAAAGTAATGGCCATTTCTACGTTCCGGGCAACCTATGCTTCTCCCTAGGTCGTTGTTCCACCAGATCGAATAGCTAAGGACTTGGAGGTCAACGCCAGAAGCATAAAATACAATAAAAATACAACATTTCTTCCATCGTATAACAGGAATAATTGCAACCAGTGTGAAAGTAATGGGCATTTCTATGTTCCGTGCAACCTAGTATTCACTCTAGGGCGTTGGTCCACCAGACCGAATTGTTCGGATCTAAGGAGTCAACGCCAAGAAGCATAAAATACTGTAAAAATACAACAGTCCTTCCATCGTATAACAGGAATAATTGCAACCAGTGTGAAAGTAATGGTCATTTCTACGTTCCGGGCAACCAAGACTTCACTCTAGGGTGTTGCTCCACCAGATTGAATACCTAGGGACTTAGAGGTCAGCGCCAGAAGCATAAAATATAATAAAAATACAGCAGTTTTTCCATCGTATAACAGGAATAATTGGAACCAGTGTGACAGTAATGGCCATTTCTACGTTCCGGGCAACCTATGCTTCGCCCTAGGGCGTTGTTCCACCAGATCGAATAGCTAAGGACTTGGAGGTCAACGCCAGAAGCATAAAATACAATAAAAATACAACATTTCTTCCATCGTATAACAGGAATAATTGCAACCAGGGTGAAAGTAATGGGCATTTCTACGTTCCGTGCAACCTAGTATTCACTCTAGGGCATTGGTTCACCAGACCGAATTGTTCGGATCTAAGGAGTCAACGCCAAGAAGCATAAAATACTGTAAAAATACAACAGTCCTTCCATCGTATAACAGGAATAATTGCAACCAGTGTGAAAGTAATGGTCATTTCTACGTTACGTGCAAGCTAGGCTTCGCACTAGGGCGTTGCACCACCAGTTCGAATACCTAGGGCCTTAGAAAACAACTCCAGACGCATAAGATACAGTACAAATACAACAGTTCTTCCATCGTACAAAAAGAATAATTGCAACCAGTCTGAAAGTAATGGTCATTTCTACGTTCCGAGCAACCTAGGCTTCACTCTAGGGCGTTGGGCCACCAGACCGAAGAGTTTGGACCTAAGAAGTCGACGACAGAAGCATAAGATACAATATAAATACAACAGTTTTTCCATCATATAAAGCGAATAATTGCAACCAGTGGAAAGTTATAGTCATTTCTACGATCCGGACAAACTAGGCTTCACTCTATTGCGTTGTGCAACCAGACCGAATAGTTAGGGCCTAAGAAGTCAACGCCAGGAAAATAAAGTACGATATAAGTACAACATTTTTTCCATCGTATAAAACGAATAATTGCAACCCGATTGAAAGTAATGGCCATTTCTACGTTCCGGGCAACCTATGCTTCTCCCTAGGGCGTTGTTCCACCAGATCGAATAGCTAAGGACTTGGAGGTCAACGCCAGAAGCATAAAATACAATAAAAATACAACATTTCTTCCATCGTATAACAGGAATAATTGCAACCAGTGTGAAAGTAATGCGCATTTCTATGTTCCGTGCAACCTAGTATTCACTCTAGGGCGTTGGTCCACCAGACCGAATTGTTCGGATCTAAGGAGTCAACGCCAAGAAGCATAAAATACTGTAAAAATACAACAGTCCTTCCATCGTATAACAGGAATAATTGCAACCAGTGTGAAAGTAATGGTCATTTCTACGTTCCGGGCAACCAAGACTTCACTCTAGGGTGTTGCTCCACCAGATTGAATACCTAGGGACTTAGAGGTCAGCGCCAGAAGCATAAAATATAATAAAAATACAGCAGTTTTTCCATCGTATAACAGGAATAATTGTAACCAGTGTGATAGTAATGGCCATTTCTACGTTCCGGGCAACCTATGCTTCGCCCTAGGGCGTTGTTCCACCAGATCGAATAGCTAAGGACTTGGAGGTCAACGCCAGAAGCATAAAATACAATAAAAATACAACATTTCTTCCATCGTATATCAGGAATAATTGCAACCAGGGTGAAAGTAATGGGCATTTCTACGTTCCGTGCAACCTAGTATTCACTCTAGGGCATTGGTTCACCAGACCGAATTGTTCGGATCTAAGGAGTCAACGCCAAGAAGCATAAAATACTGTAAAAATACAACAGTCCTTCCATCGTATAACAGGAATAATTGCAACCAGTGTGAAAGTAATGGTCATTTCTACGTTCCGGGCAACATACGCTTCACTATTGGACGTTGCCCCACGAGATCGAATAGCTACGACCTTAGAAGTCAGCACCTGAAACATAAAATCCAATAAAAATACAACAGTTTCTCCATCGTATAGCATGAGTAATTGCAACCAGTGTGAAAGTAATGGTCATTTCTACGTTCCGGGCAACCTAGGC
This sequence comes from Calliopsis andreniformis, assembly GCF_051401765.1. Lineage (NCBI taxonomy): Eukaryota > Metazoa > Arthropoda > Insecta > Hymenoptera > Andrenidae > Calliopsis > Calliopsis andreniformis. The sequence goes on along the minus strand of NW_027480424.1, from coordinate 20,960,866 downwards.
TTCACTCTAGGGCGTTGCTCCACCATATCGAATAATTAGGGCCTTAATAGTCAACGCCAGAAGCATAAAATACAGTAAAGATGCAACAGTTTTTCCATCGTATAAAACGAATAATTGCAACCAGTGTGAAAGTGATGGTCATTTCTACATTCCGACCCACCTAGGCTTCACTCTAGTGCGTTGCTCCACCAGATCGAACAGCTAGGGCCTTAGAAGTCAGCGCCAGAAGCATAAAACACAATAAAGGTGCAACAGTTCTTCCATCGTATAAAACGAATAGTTGCAACCAGTGCGAAAGTTATGGACATTTCGACATTCTGAACAACCTAGGCTTCACTCTCGGGCGTTGCTCCACCAGATCGAACAGTTAGGGCCTTAGTAGCCAACGCCAGAAGCATAAAATACGATAAATATGCAACAGTTTTTCCATCGTATAAAACGAATAATTGCAACCAGTGTGAAAGTAATGGACATTTCTACGTTCCGGGCAGCCTAGGCTTCGCCCTAGGGCGTTGCTCCACCAGATCGAACAGTTAGGGCCTTAGTAGTCAACGCCAGAAGCATAAAATGCAATATAAATACAACAGCTTTTCCATCGTATAAAATGAATAATTGCAAACAGTGTGAAAGTTATGGTCACTTCTCCGTTCCGGGCAACCTAGGCCTCACTCTATGGCGTTGTTCCACCAGATCGAATAGTTAGGGCCTAAGAAGTAAACGCCAGGACCATATAATACAGTAAAGATGCAACAGTTTTTCCATTGTATAAAACGAATAATTGCAACCAGTTTGAAAGTAATGGCCATTTCTACGTTCCGGGCAACCTATGCTTCGCCCTGGGGCGTTGCACCACCAGGTTGAATAGTTAGGGCCTTAGAAAACAACTCCAGACGCATAAAATACAATAAAAATACAACAGTTTTTCCATCGTATAAAAAGAATAATTGCAAACAGTGTGAAGGTAATGGACATTTCTACGTTTCGGGCAACTTACGCTTCTCTCTTGGACGTTGACCCACGATATCGAATAGCTAGGGCCTAAGAAGTCATCGCCAGAACCATAAAATACAATAAAAATGCAACAGTTTTTCCTTCGTATAGCATGAATAATTGCAACCAGTGTGAAAGTAACGGTCATTTCCTCGTTTCGAGCAACCTAGGCTTCACTCTAGGGCGTTGCTCCACCAAATCGAATAGCTAGGGCCTTAGAAGTCAACTCCCGAAACATAAAATACAATAAAAATACAGCAGTTTTTCCATCGTATAACAGGAATAATTGTAACCAGTGTGATAGTAATGGCCATTTCTACGTTCCGGGCAACCTATGCTTCGCCCTAGGGCGTTGTTCCACCAGATCGAATAGCTAAGGACTTGGAGGTCAACGCCAGAAGCATAAAATACAATAAAAATACAACATTTCTTCCATCGTATAACAGGAATAATTGCAACCAGGGTGAAAGTAATGGGCATTTCTACGTTCCGTGCAACCTAGTATTCACTCTAGGGCATTGGTTCACCAGACCGAATTGTTCGGATCTAAGGAGTCAACGCCAAGAAGCATAAAATACTGTAAAAATACAACAGTCCTTCCACCGTATAACAGGAATAATTGCAACCAGTGTGAAAGTAATGGTCATTTCTACGTTCCGGGCAACCAAGACTTCACTCTAGGGTGTTGCTCCACCAGATTGAATAACTAGGGACTTAGAGGTCAGCGCCAGAAGCATAAAATATAATAAACATAAAACAGTTGTTCCATCGTATAACAGGAATAATTGCAACCAGTGTGAAGGTAATGGTCATTTCTACGTTCCGGGCAACCTAGGCTTCAGTCTAGGGCGTTGCTCCACCAGATCGAATAGTTAGGGACTTACAATTCAACGCCAGAAGCATAGAATACGATAAAGATGCAACAGTTTTTCCATCGTATAAAACGAATAATTGCAACCAGTGTGAAAGTAATGGACATTTCTACGTTTCGGTTAACCCAGGCTTCACATTAGGCCGTTGCTCCGCCAGATCGAATAGTTATGGCCTAGGAAGTCAAAGCCGGAAGCATAAAGTACAATATAAATACAAGAGTTTTTCCATTGTATAAAACGAATAATTGCAACCAGTGTGAATGTTGTGGTCATTTCTACGTTCCGGGCAACCTAGGCTTCACTCTAGGGCGTTCCTCCACCACATCGAATAGCTACGGCCTTAGAAGTCAAGGCGAGAAGCATAAAATACAATAAAGATGCAACAGCTTTTCCATCGTATAAAATGTATAATTGCAAACAGTGTGAATACTATGGTCATTTCTACGTTCCGGGCAACCTACGTTTCACTCTATGGCGTTGCTCCACCAGATGGAATAGTTATGGCCTAAGAAGTCAACGCCAGAAGCACCAAGTACATAATAAATACAACAGTTTTTCCATTGTATAGCATGGATCACTGCAACCAGTGTGAAAGTAATGATCATTTCGGCGTTTCGGGCATCCAAGACTTGACTCTGAGGCGATGCTCCACCAGATCGAAGAGTTAGGGCCTTAAAAGTCAACGCCAGAAGCATAAACTACAAAATAAATACTACAGCCTTTCCATCGTATAAAACGAATAATTGCAACCTGTGTGAAGGTTATGGTCATATCCACGTTCCGGCCAACCTGGGCTTCACTATAGGGCGTTGCTCCACCAGATCGAATAGCTAGGGACTTGGAAGTCAAGGCGAGAAGCATAAAATACAATAAAGATGCAACAGCTTTTCCATCGTATAAAATGTATAATTGCAAACAGTGTGAAAGTTATGGTCACTTCGACGTTCCGGGCAACCTGGGCTTCACTCTAGGACGTTGCTCCACAACATCGAATAGTTAGGGCCTTAGTAGTCGACGCCCAAAGCATAAAATACAGAATAAATAGAACAGTTTTTCCATTGTATAAAACGAGTAAATGCAACCAGTGTGAATGTTATGGTCATTTCTACGTTCCGGGCAACCTAGGCTTCACTCTAGGGCGTTGTTCCACCAGATCGAATAGTTAGGGCCTAAGAAGTTAACGTCAGAAGCATAAAATACAATAAAAATGGATCACTTTTTCCATCGTATAGCATGAATAATTGCAACCAGTGTGAAGGTAATGATCATTTCGACGTTTCGGGCATCCTAGATTTAACTGTGAGGTATTGCTCCACCAGATCGAATACGTAGGGCCTTAGGAGTCAACGACAGAAGCATAAAGTACAATAAAAATGCAACAGTTTGTCCATCGTATAACAGGAATAATTGCAACCAGTGTGAAAGTGATGGCCACTTCTACGTTCCGGGCGACCTAGGCTTCACTCTAGGGCGTTGCTCCACCAGATCGAATAGTTAGGGACTTAGAATTCAACGCCAAAAGCATAAAATACGATAAAGATGCAACAGTCTTACCATCGTATAACAGGAATAATTGCAACCAGTGTTAAAGTAATGGGCATTTCTACGTTCCGTGCAACCTAGGCTTCGCACTAGGGCGTTGCACCACCAGGTCGAATAGCTAGGGCCTTAGAAAACTACTCCAGACGCATAAGATACAGTAAAAATACAACAGTTCTTCCATCGTATAAAAAGAATAATTGCAACCAGTGTGAAGGTAATGGTCATTTCTACGTTCCGTGCAACCTAGGCTTCGCACTAGAGCGTTGCACCACCAGGTCGAATAGCTAGGGCCATAGAAAACAACTCCAGACGCATAAGATACAGTAAAAATACAACAGTTCTTCCATCGTATAAAAAGAATAATTGGAACCAGTGTGAAAGTAATGGTAATTTCTACGTTCCGGGCAACCTAAGGTTCACTCTAGGGCGTTTCTTCACCACATCGAATAGCTACGACCTTAGAAGTCAACGCCTGAAGCATAAAATACAATATAAATACAACATCTTTTCCATCGTATAAAACGAATAATTGCAACCAGTGTGAAAGTTATGGTCATTTCTACGTTCCGGGCAACCTAGGCTTCACTCTAGGGCGTTGCTCCACAGCATCGAATAGTTAGGGCCTAAGAAGTTAACGTCAGAAGCATAAAATACAATAAAAATGGAACAGTTTTTCCATCGTATAGCATGAATAATTGCAACCAGTGTGAAAGTAATGATCATTTCGACGTTTCGGGCATCCTAGATTTAACTGTGTGGTATTGCTCCACCAGATCGAAAACGTAGGGCCTTAGAAGTCAACGACAGAAGCATAAAGTACAATAAAAATGCAACAGTTTGTCCATCGTATAACAGGAATAATTGCAACCAGTGTGAAAGTGATGGCCACTTCTACGTTCCGGGCGACCTAGGCTTCACTCTAGGGCGTTGCTCCACCAGATCGAATAGTTAGGGACTTAGAATTCAACGCCAAAAGCATAAAATACGATAAAGAGGCAACAGTCTTTTCATCGTATAACGGGAATAATTGCAACCAGTGTTAAAGTAATGGGCATTTCTACGTTCCGTGCAACCTAGGCTTCGCACTAGGGCGTTGCACCACCAGGTCGAATTGTTTGGGCATTAGAAAACAACTCCAGACGCATATAATACAGTAAAAATACAACAGTTTTTCCATCGTATAAAAAGAATAATTGCAACCAGTGTGAAAGTAATGGTCATTTCCACGCTTCGGGCAACATAAGCTTCACTCTTGGACGTTGCCCCACGAGATCGAATAGCTAGGACCTTAGAAGTCAAGGCCAGACACATAAAATACAATAAAAATACAGCAGTTTTTCCATCGTATAACAGGAATAATTGCAACCAGTGTGAAAGTAATGGTCATTTCTACGTTCCGGGCAACCTCGGCTACCCTCTAGGGTGTTGCTCCACCCGATCGAATAGCTAGGGACTAAGACGTCAGCGCCAGAAGCATAAAATATAATAAAAATACAACAGTTGTACCATCGTATAACAGGAATAATTGCAACCAGCGTGAAAGTAATGGTTATTTCTACGTTCCGTGCAACCTAGGCTTCGCACTAGGGCGTTGCACCACCAGGTCGAATAGCTAGGGCCTTAGAAAACAACTCCAGACGCATAAGATACAGTAAAAATACAACAGTTGTTCCATCGTATAAAAAGAATAATTGCAACCAGTGTGAAGGTAATGGTAATTTCTACTTTCCGGGGAACCTAAGCTTCACTCTAGGGCGTTTCTCCACCATGTCGAATAGCTACGACCTTAGAAGTCAACGCCTGAAGCATAAAATACAATATAGATACAACAGCTTTTCCATCGTATAAAACGAATAATTGCAACCAGTGTGAAGGTTATGGTCATTTCTACGTTCCGGGCAACCTAGGCTTCACTCTAGGGCGTTGCTCCACAACACCGAATAGTTAGGGCCTTAGTGGTCGACGCCCGTAACATAAAATACAAAATAAATAGAACAGTTTTTCGATTGTATAAAACGAATAAATGCAACCAGTGTGAAAGTTATGGTCATTTCTACGTTCTGGGCAACCTAGACTTCACTCTAGGGCGTTGCTCCACCAGATCGAATAGTTAGGACCTAGGAAGTCAACTCCAGAAGCATAAAATACAATATAAATACAATAGTTTTTCCATCGCATAAAGCGAATAATTGCAACCAGTGTGAAAGTTATGGTCATTTCTACGTTCCGTGCAACCAAGGCTTCACTCTAGTGCTTTGTGCCACCAGATTGAATAGCTAGGGCCTAAGAAGTCAACGCCAGAAGCATAAAATACTATAAAAATACAACAGTCCTTCCATCGTATAACAGGAATAATTGCACCCAGTGTGAAGGTAATGGTCTTTTCTACGTTCCGGGCAACCTAGGATTCACTCTAGGGCGGTGCTCCACCAGATCAAACTGTTAGGGCCTAAGAAGTCAACGCCAGAAGCATAAAATACAATATAAATACAGCAGCCTTTCATCGTATATAATGTATATTTGGAAACAGTGTGACAGGTATGGTCATTTCTACGATCTGGGCAACCCAGGCTTCACTCTAGGGCGTTGTTCCACCAGATCGAATAGTTAGGGACTTGGAGGTCAACGCCAATAGCATAAAATACAATAAAAATGCAACAGTTTTTTCGTCGTATAACAGGAATAATTGCAACCTGTGTGAAACTAATGGGCATTTCTACGTTCCGTGCAACCTAGGCTTCACTCTCGGACGTTGCCGCACGAGATCGAATAGCTAGGACCTTAGAAGTCAACACCAGAAACATAAAATACAATAAAAATGCAACAGCTTTTCTGTCGTATAGCAGGAATAACTGCAACCAGTGTGAAAGTACTGGTCATTTCTACGTTCCGGGTAACCTAGGCTTCACTCTAGTGCGTTGTGCCACCGGATCGAATAGTTAGGGACTTACAATTCAATGCCAGAAGCATTAGATACAATAAAAATTCAACAGTTTTTCCATCGTATAAAAAGAATAATTGCAACCAGTCTGAAAGTAATGGTCATTTCTGCGCTTCGGGCAACATACGCTTCACTATTGGACGTTGCCCCACGAGATCGAATAGCTACGGCCTTAGAAGTCAACACCTGAAACATAAAATACAATAAAAATACAACAGTTTCTCCATCGTATAGCATGAATAATTATAACCAGTGTGAAAGTAATGGTCATTTCTACGTTTCGGGCAACCTAGGCTTGACTCTAGGGCGTTGCTCCACCAAATCGAATAGCTAGGGCCTTAGAAGTCAACTCCCGAAGCATAAAATACAATAAAAATACATCAGCTTTACCATCGTATAACAGGAATAATTGCAACCAGTATGTAAGATATGGTCATTTCTACGTTCCGGGCGACCTACGTTTCACTCTATGGCGTTTTTCCACCAGATGGAATAGTTATGGCCTAAGAAGTCAAAGCCAGAAGAACCAAATACATAATAAATACAACAGTCTTTTCATCGTATAAAACGAATAATTGCAAGCAGTGTGAAAGTAATGGTCATTTCTACGTTGCGGGCAACCTAGGCTTCACTCTAGGGCGTGGGTCCACCAGATCGAATAGATATGGCCTAAGAAGTCAACGCCAGAAGTACCAAATACATAATAAATACAACAGTCTTTTCATCGTATAAAACGGATAATTGCAGGCAGTGTGAAAGTGATGGTCATTTCTACGTTCCGGGCAACCTTGGCTTCACTCTAGGGCGTTGCTCCACCACAGCTAATTTTTACGGACTTAGAAGTCAACGCCAGAAGCATAAAATACAATATATATACAACAGCTTTTCCATCGTATAAAATGAATAATTGCAAACAGTGTGAATGTAATGGTCATAACAGGAATAATTGCAACCAGTGTGAATGTAATGGTCATTTCTACGTTCCGGGCAACCTTTGTTTCACTCTATGGCGCTGCTCCACCAGATCGAATAGCTACGACCTTAGAAGTCAACACCTGAAACATAAAATACAATAAAAATACAACAGCTTCTCCATTGAATAGCATGAGTAATTGCAACCAGTGTGAAAGTAGTGGTCATTTCTACGTTTCGGGCAACCAAGACTTCACTCTAGGGCGCTGCTCCACCAGATCGAATAGTTAGGTCCTAAGAAGTCAACGCCAGAACCATAAAATGCAATATAAATAGAACAGTTTTTCCATTCCATAAAGCGAATAATGCAACCAGTGTGAAAGCTAAGGTCATTTCTACGTTCCGTGCAACCTAGGCTTCACTCTAGGGCGTTGGTCCACCAGACCGAATTGTTTGGACCTAAGAAGTCAACACCAGAAGCATAAAATACAATATAAATACAACAGTTTTTCCATCGTATAAAGCGAATAATTGCAACCAGTGTGAAAGCTATGGTCATTTCTACGATCCGGGCAAACTAGGCTTCATTCTAGTGCGTTGTGCCATCAGATCGAATAGTTAGCGCCTGAGAAGTCAACGCACGAAGCAAAAAATACAATAAAAATACTCAATCTTTCCATAGTATAACAGGAATAATTGCAACCAGTGTGAAAGTAATGGTCATTTCTACGTTCCGGGCATCCTAGGCTTGACTCAAGGGCGTTGCTCCACCAAATCGAATAGCTAGGGCCTCAGAAGTCAACGCCCGAATCATAAAATACAATAAAAATAAAACAGTTTTTCCATCGTATAACAGGAATTATTGCAGCTAGTGTGAATATAATGGTCATTTCTACGATCCGGGCAACCTACGTTTCACCCTATGGCGTTGCTCCACCAGATCGAATAGTTAGGGCCTAAGAAGTCAACCCCAGAAGCACCAAATACAAAATAAGTACTACAGTTTTTCCATCGTATAAAACGAATAATTGCAACCAGTGTGATAGCAATGGTCCCTTCTACGTTCCGGGCAACCTAGGCTTCACTCTAGGGCGTTGCACCACCACATCGAATAGGTACGGCCTTAGAATTCAAAGCCAGAAGCGTAAAATACAATATAAATACAACAGTTTTTCCATCGTATAAAACGGATAATTGCAACCAGTATGAAAGTTTGGTCATTTCTACGTTCCGGGCAACCTAGGCTTCACCCTAGGGCGCTGTTCCACCAGATGGAATAGTTAGGGCCTTAGATGTCAACGCCAGAAGCATAAAATACAATAAAGATGCAACAGTTTTTCCATCGTATAAAACGAATAATTGCAACCAGTGTGAAAGTAATGGGCATTTCGACGTTCCGTGCAACCTAGGCTTCACACTAGGGCGTTGGTCCACCAGACCGAATAGTTTGGACCTAACAAGTCAACGCCAGAAGCATAAAATACAATATAAATACAACAGTTTTTCCATCGTATAGAGCGAATAATTGCAACCAGTGTGAAAGTAATGGTCATTTCTACGTTCCGGGCATCCTAGGCTTGACTCAAGGGCGTTGCTCCACCAAATCGAATAGCTAGGGCCTCAGAAGTCAACGCCCGAATCATAAAATACAATAAAAATAAAACAGTTTTTCCATCGTATAACAGGAATTATTGCAGCTAGTGTGAATATAATGGTCATTTCTACGTTCCGGGCAACATACGCTTCACTATTGGACGTTGCCCCACGAGATCGAATAGCTACGACCTTAGAAGTCAGCACCTGAAACATAAAATCCAATAAAAATACAACAGTTTCTCCATCGTATAGCATGAGTAATTGCAACCAGTGTGAAAGTAATGGTCATTTCTACGTTCCGGGCAACCTAGGCTTCACTCTAGGGCGTTGCTCCACCATATCGAATAATTAGGGCCTTAATAGTCAACGCCAGAAGCATAAAATACAGTAAAGATGCAACAGTTTTTCCATCGTATAAAACGAATAATTGCAACCAGTGTGAAAGTGATGGTCATTTCTACATTCCGACCCACCTAGGCTTCACTCTAGTGCGTTGCTCCACCAGATCGAACAGCTAGGGCCTTAGAAGTCAGCGCCAGAAGCATAAAACACAATAAAGGTGCAACAGTTCTTCCATCGTATAAAACGAATAGTTGCAACCAGTGCGAAAGTTATGGACATTTCGACATTCTGAACAACCTAGGCTTCACTCTCGGGCGTTGCTCCACCAGATCGAACAGTTAGGGCCTTAGTAGCCAACGCCAGAAGCATAAAATACGATAAATATGCAACAGTTTTTCCATCGTATAAAACGAATAATTGCAACCAGTGTGAAAGTAATGGACATTTCTACGTTCCGGGCAGCCTAGGCTTCGCCCTAGGGCGTTGCTCCACCAGATCGAACAGTTAGGGCCTTAGTAGTCAACGCCAGAAGCATAAAATGCAATATAAATACAACAGCTTTTCCATCGTATAAAATGAATAATTGCAAACAGTGTGAAAGTTATGGTCACTTCTCCGTTCCGGGCAACCTAGGCCTCACTCTATGGCGTTGTTCCACCAGATCGAATAGTTAGGGCCTAAGAAGTAAACGCCAGGACCATATAATACAGTAAAGATGCAACAGTTTTTCCATTGTATAAAACGAATAATTGCAACCAGTTTGAAAGTAATGGCCATTTCTACGTTCCGGGCAACCTATGCTTCGCCCTGGGGCGTTGCACCACCAGGTTGAATAGTTAGGGCCTTAGAAAACAACTCCAGACGCATAAAATACAATAAAAATACAACAGTTTTTCCATCGTATAAAAAGAATAATTGCAAACAGTGTGAAGGTAATGGACATTTCTACGTTTCGGGCAACTTACGCTTCTCTCTTGGACGTTGACCCACGATATCGAATAGCTAGGGCCTAAGAAGTCATCGCCAGAACCATAAAATACAATAAAAATGCAACAGTTTTTCCTTCGTATAGCATGAATAATTGCAACCAGTGTGAAAGTAACGGTCATTTCCTCGTTTCGAGCAACCTAGGCTTCACTCTAGGGCGTTGCTCCACCAAATCGAATAGCTAGGGCCTTAGAAGTCAACTCCCGAAACATAAAATACAATAAAAATACAGCAGTTTTTCCATCGTATAACAGGAATAATTGTAACCAGTGTGATAGTAATGGCCATTTCTACGTTCCGGGCAACCTATGCTTCGCCCTAGGGCGTTGTTCCACCAGATCGAATAGCTAAGGACTTGGAGGTCAACGCCAGAAGCATAAAATACAATAAAAATACAACATTTCTTCCATCGTATAACAGGAATAATTGCAACCAGGGTGAAAGTAATGGGCATTTCTACGTTCCGTGCAACCTAGTATTCACTCTAGGGCATTGGTTCACCAGACCGAATTGTTCGGATCTAAGGAGTCAACGCCAAGAAGCATAAAATACTGTAAAAATACAACAGTCCTTCCACCGTATAACAGGAATAATTGCAACCAGTGTGAAAGTAATGGTCATTTCTACGTTCCGGGCAACCAAGACTTCACTCTAGGGTGTTGCTCCACCAGATTGAATAACTAGGGACTTAGAGGTCAGCGCCAGAAGCATAAAATATAATAAACATAAAACAGTTGTTCCATCGTATAACAGGAATAATTGCAACCAGTGTGAAGGTAATGGTCATTTCTACGTTCCGGGCAACCTAGGCTTCAGTCTAGGGCGTTGCTCCACCAGATCGAATAGTTAGGGACTTACAATTCAACGCCAGAAGCATAGAATACGATAAAGATGCAACAGTTTTTCCATCGTATAAAACGAATAATTGCAACCAGTGTGAAAGTAATGGACATTTCTACGTTTCGGTTAACCCAGGCTTCACATTAGGCCGTTGCTCCGCCAGATCGAATAGTTATGGCCTAGGAAGTCAAAGCCGGAAGCATAAAGTACAATATAAATACAAGAGTTTTTCCATTGTATAAAACGAATAATTGCAACCAGTGTGAATGTTGTGGTCATTTCTACGTTCCGGGCAACCTAGGCTTCACTCTAGGGCGTTCCTCCACCACATCGAATAGCTACGGCCTTAGAAGTCAAGGCGAGAAGCATAAAATACAATAAAGATGCAACAGCTTTTCCATCGTATAAAATGTATAATTGCAAACAGTGTGAATACTATGGTCATTTCTACGTTCCGGGCAACCTACGTTTCACTCTATGGCGTTGCTCCACCAGATGGAATAGTTATGGCCTAAGAAGTCAACGCCAGAAGCACCAAGTACATAATAAATACAACAGTTTTTCCATTGTATAGCATGGATCACTGCAACCAGTGTGAAAGTAATGATCATTTCGGCGTTTCGGGCATCCAAGACTTGACTCTGAGGCGATGCTCCACCAGATCGAAGAGTTAGGGCCTTAAAAGTCAACGCCAGAAGCATAAACTACAAAATAAATACTACAGCCTTTCCATCGTATAAAACGAATAATTGCAACCTGTGTGAAGGTTATGGTCATATCCACGTTCCGGCCAACCTGGGCTTCACTATAGGGCGTTGCTCCACCAGATCGAATAGCTAGGGACTTGGAAGTCAAGGCGAGAAGCATAAAATACAATAAAGATGCAACAGCTTTTCCATCGTATAAAATGTATAATTGCAAACAGTGTGAAAGTTATGGTCACTTCGACGTTCCGGGCAACCTGGGCTTCACTCTAGGACGTTGCTCCACAACATCGAATAGTTAGGGCCTTAGTAGTCGACGCCCAAAGCATAAAATACAGAATAAATAGAACAGTTTTTCCATTGTATAAAACGAGTAAATGCAACCAGTGTGAATGTTATGGTCATTTCTACGTTCCGGGCAACCTAGGCTTCACTCTAGGGCGTTGTTCCACCAGATCGAATAGTTAGGGCCTAAGAAGTTAACGTCAGAAGCATAAAATACAATAAAAATGGATCACTTTTTCCATCGTATAGCATGAATAATTGCAACCAGTGTGAAGGTAATGATCATTTCGACGTTTCGGGCATCCTAGATTTAACTGTGAGGTATTGCTCCACCAGATCGAATACGTAGGGCCTTAGGAGTCAACGACAGAAGCATAAAGTACAATAAAAATGCAACAGTTTGTCCATCGTATAACAGGAATAATTGCAACCAGTGTGAAAGTGATGGCCACTTCTACGTTCCGGGCGACCTAGGCTTCACTCTAGGGCGTTGCTCCACCAGATCGAATAGTTAGGGACTTAGAATTCAACGCCAAAAGCATAAAATACGATAAAGATGCAACAGTCTTACCATCGTATAACAGGAATAATTGCAACCAGTGTTAAAGTAATGGGCATTTCTACGTTCCGTGCAACCTAGGCTTCGCACTAGGGCGTTGCACCACCAGGTCGAATAGCTAGGGCCTTAGAAAACTACTCCAGACGCATAAGATACAGTAAAAATACAACAGTTCTTCCATCGTATAAAAAGAATAATTGCAACCAGTGTGAAGGTAATGGTCATTTCTACGTTCCGTGCAACCTAGGCTTCGCACTAGAGCGTTGCACCACCAGGTCGAATAGCTAGGGCCATAGAAAACAACTCCAGACGCATAAGATACAGTAAAAATACAACAGTTCTTCCATCGTATAAAAAGAATAATTGGAACCAGTGTGAAAGTAATGGTAATTTCTACGTTCCGGGCAACCTAAGGTTCACTCTAGGGCGTTTCTTCACCACATCGAATAGCTACGACCTTAGAAGTCAACGCCTGAAGCATAAAATACAATATAAATACAACATCTTTTCCATCGTATAAAACGAATAATTGCAACCAGTGTGAAAGTTATGGTCATTTCTACGTTCCGGGCAACCTAGGCTTCACTCTAGGGCGTTGCTCCACAGCATCGAATAGTTAGGGCCTAAGAAGTTAACGTCAGAAGCATAAAATACAATAAAAATGGAACAGTTTTTCCATCGTATAGCATGAATAATTGCAACCAGTGTGAAAGTAATGATCATTTCGACGTTTCGGGCATCCTAGATTTAACTGTGTGGTATTGCTCCACCAGATCGAAAACGTAGGGCCTTAGAAGTCAACGACAGAAGCATAAAGTACAATAAAAATGCAACAGTTTGTCCATCGTATAACAGGAATAATTGCAACCAGTGTGAAAGTGATGGCCACTTCTACGTTCCGGGCGACCTAGGCTTCACTCTAGGGCGTTGCTCCACCAGATCGAATAGTTAGGGACTTAGAATTCAACGCCAAAAGCATAAAATACGATAAAGAGGCAACAGTCTTTTCATCGTATAACGGGAATAATTGCAACCAGTGTTAAAGTAATGGGCATTTCTACGTTCCGTGCAACCTAGGCTTCGCACTAGGGCGTTGCACCACCAGGTCGAATTGTTTGGGCATTAGAAAACAACTCCAGACGCATATAATACAGTAAAAATACAACAGTTTTTCCATCGTATAAAAAGAATAATTGCAACCAGTGTGAAAGTAATGGTCATTTCCACGCTTCGGGCAACATAAGCTTCACTCTTGGACGTTGCCCCACGAGATCGAATAGCTAGGACCTTAGAAGTCAAGGCCAGACACATAAAATACAATAAAAATACAGCAGTTTTTCCATCGTATAACAGGAATAATTGCAACCAGTGTGAAAGTAATGGTCATTTCTACGTTCCGGGCAACCTCGGCTACCCTCTAGGGTGTTGCTCCACCCGATCGAATAGCTAGGGACTAAGACGTCAGCGCCAGAAGCATAAAATATAATAAAAATACAACAGTTGTACCATCGTATAACAGGAATAATTGCAACCAGCGTGAAAGTAATGGTTATTTCTACGTTCCGTGCAACCTAGGCTTCGCACTAGGGCGTTGCACCACCAGGTCGAATAGCTAGGGCCTTAGAAAACAACTCCAGACGCATAAGATACAGTAAAAATACAACAGTTGTTCCATCGTATAAAAAGAATAATTGCAACCAGTGTGAAGGTAATGGTAATTTCTACTTTCCGGGGAACCTAAGCTTCACTCTAGGGCGTTTCTCCACCATGTCGAATAGCTACGACCTTAGAAGTCAACGCCTGAAGCATAAAATACAATATAGATACAACAGCTTTTCCATCGTATAAAACGAATAATTGCAACCAGTGTGAAGGTTATGGTCATTTCTACGTTCCGGGCAACCTAGGCTTCACTCTAGGGCGTTGCTCCACAACACCGAATAGTTAGGGCCTTAGTGGTCGACGCCCGTAACATAAAATACAAAATAAATAGAACAGTTTTTCGATTGTATAAAACGAATAAATGCAACCAGTGTGAAAGTTATGGTCATTTCTACGTTCTGGGCAACCTAGACTTCACTCTAGGGCGTTGCTCCACCAGATCGAATAGTTAGGACCTAGGAAGTCAACTCCAGAAGCATAAAATACAATATAAATACAATAGTTTTTCCATCGCATAAAGCGAATAATTGCAACCAGTGTGAAAGTTATGGTCATTTCTACGTTCCGTGCAACCAAGGCTTCACTCTAGTGCTTTGTGCCACCAGATTGAATAGCTAGGGCCTAAGAAGTCAACGCCAGAAGCATAAAATACTATAAAAATACAACAGTCCTTCCATCGTATAACAGGAATAATTGCACCCAGTGTGAAGGTAATGGTCTTTTCTACGTTCCGGGCAACCTAGGATTCACTCTAGGGCGGTGCTCCACCAGATCAAACTGTTAGGGCCTAAGAAGTCAACGCCAGAAGCATAAAATACAATATAAATACAGCAGCCTTTCATCGTATATAATGTATATTTGGAAACAGTGTGACAGGTATGGTCATTTCTACGATCTGGGCAACCCAGGCTTCACTCTAGGGCGTTGTTCCACCAGATCGAATAGTTAGGGACTTGGAGGTCAACGCCAATAGCATAAAATACAATAAAAATGCAACAGTTTTTTCGTCGTATAACAGGAATAATTGCAACCTGTGTGAAACTAATGGGCATTTCTACGTTCCGTGCAACCTAGGCTTCACTCTCGGACGTTGCCGCACGAGATCGAATAGCTAGGACCTTAGAAGTCAACACCAGAAACATAAAATACAATAAAAATGCAACAGCTTTTCTGTCGTATAGCAGGAATAACTGCAACCAGTGTGAAAGTACTGGTCATTTCTACGTTCCGGGTAACCTAGGCTTCACTCTAGTGCGTTGTGCCACCGGATCGAATAGTTAGGGACTTACAATTCAATGCCAGAAGCATTAGATACAATAAAAATTCAACAGTTTTTCCATCGTATAAAAAGAATAATTGCAACCAGTCTGAAAGTAATGGTCATTTCTGCGCTTCGGGCAACATACGCTTCACTATTGGACGTTGCCCCACGAGATCGAATAGCTACGGCCTTAGAAGTCAACACCTGAAACATAAAATACAATAAAAATACAACAGTTTCTCCATCGTATAGCATGAATAATTATAACCAGTGTGAAAGTAATGGTCATTTCTACGTTTCGGGCAACCTAGGCTTGACTCTAGGGCGTTGCTCCACCAAATCGAATAGCTAGGGCCTTAGAAGTCAACTCCCGAAGCATAAAATACAATAAAAATACATCAGCTTTACCATCGTATAACAGGAATAATTGCAACCAGTATGTAAGATATGGTCATTTCTACGTTCCGGGCGACCTACGTTTCACTCTATGGCGTTTTTCCACCAGATGGAATAGTTATGGCCTAAGAAGTCAAAGCCAGAAGAACCAAATACATAATAAATACAACAGTCTTTTCATCGTATAAAACGAATAATTGCAAGCAGTGTGAAAGTAATGGTCATTTCTACGTTGCGGGCAACCTAGGCTTCACTCTAGGGCGTGGGTCCACCAGATCGAATAGATATGGCCTAAGAAGTCAACGCCAGAAGTACCAAATACATAATAAATACAACAGTCTTTTCATCGTATAAAACGGATAATTGCAGGCAGTGTGAAAGTGATGGTCATTTCTACGTTCCGGGCAACCTTGGCTTCACTCTAGGGCGTTGCTCCACCACAGCTAATTTTTACGGACTTAGAAGTCAACGCCAGAAGCATAAAATACAATATATATACAACAGCTTTTCCATCGTATAAAATGAATAATTGCAAACAGTGTGAATGTAATGGTCATAACAGGAATAATTGCAACCAGTGTGAATGTAATGGTCATTTCTACGTTCCGGGCAACCTTTGTTTCACTCTATGGCGCTGCTCCACCAGATCGAATAGCTACGACCTTAGAAGTCAACACCTGAAACATAAAATACAATAAAAATACAACAGCTTCTCCATTGAATAGCATGAGTAATTGCAACCAGTGTGAAAGTAGTGGTCATTTCTACGTTTCGGGCAACCAAGACTTCACTCTAGGGCGCTGCTCCACCAGATCGAATAGTTAGGTCCTAAGAAGTCAACGCCAGAACCATAAAATGCAATATAAATAGAACAGTTTTTCCATTCCATAAAGCGAATAATGCAACCAGTGTGAAAGCTAAGGTCATTTCTACGTTCCGTGCAACCTAGGCTTCACTCTAGGGCGTTGGTCCACCAGACCGAATTGTTTGGACCTAAGAAGTCAACGCCAGAAGCATAAAATACAATATAAATACAACAGTTTTTCCATCGTATAAAGCGAATAATTGCAACCAGTGTGAAAGCTATGGTCATTTCTACGATCCGGGCAAACTAGGCTTCATTCTAGTGCGTTGTGCCATCAGATCGAATAGTTAGCGCCTGAGAAGTCAACGCACGAAGCAAAAAATACAATAAAAATACTCAATCTTTCCATAGTATAACAGGAATAATTGCAACCAGTGTGAAAGTAATGGTCATTTCTACGTTCCGGGCATCCTAGGCTTGACTCAAGGGCGTTGCTCCACCAAATCGAATAGCTAGGGCCTCAGAAGTCAACGCCCGAATCATAAAATACAATAAAAATAAAACAGTTTTTCCATCGTATAACAGGAATTATTGCAGCTAGTGTGAATATAATGGTCATTTCTACGATCCGGGCAACCTACGTTTCACCCTATGGCGTTGCTCCACCAGATCGAATAGTTAGGGCCTAAGAAGTCAACCCCAGAAGCACCAAATACAAAATAAGTACTACAGTTTTTCCATCGTATAAAACGAATAATTGCAACCAGTGTGATAGCAATGGTCCCTTCTACGTTCCGGGCAACCTAGGCTTCACTCTAGGGCGTTGCACCACCACATCGAATAGGTACGGCCTTAGAATTCAAAGCCAGAAGCGTAAAATACAATATAAATACAACAGTTTTTCCATCGTATAAAACGGATAATTGCAACCAGTATGAAAGTTTGGTCATTTCTACGTTCCGGGCAACCTAGGCTTCACCCTAGGGCGCTGTTCCACCAGATGGAATAGTTAGGGCCTTAGATGTCAACGCCAGAAGCATAAAATACAATAAAGATGCAACAGTTTTTCCATCGTATAAAACGAATAATTGCAACCAGTGTGAAAGTAATGGGCATTTCGACGTTCCGTGCAACCTAGGCTTCACACTAGGGCGTTGGTCCACCAGACCGAATAGTTTGGACCTAACAAGTCAACGCCAGAAGCATAAAATACAATATAAATACAACAGTTTTTCCATCGTATAGAGCGAATAATTGCAACCAGTGTGAAAGTAATGGTCATTTCTACGTTCCGGGCATCCTAGGCTTGACTCAAGGGCGTTGCTCCACCAAATCGAATAGCTAGGGCCTCAGAAGTCAACGCCCGAATCATAAAATACAATAAAAATAAAACAGTTTTTCCATCGTATAACAGGAATTATTGCAGCTAGTGTGAATATAATGGTCATTTCTACGATCCGGGCAACCTACGTTTCACCCTATGGCGTTGCTCCACCAGATCGAATAGTTAGGGCCTAAGAAGTCAACCCCAGGAGCACCAAATACAAAATAAGTACTACAGTTTTTCCATCGTATAAAACGAATAATTGCAACCAGTGTGATAGCAATGGTCCCTTCTACGTTCCGGGCAACCTAGGCTTCACTCTAGGGCGTTGCACCACCACATCGAATAGGTACGGCCTTAGAATTCAAAGCCAGAAGCGTAAAATACAATATAAATACAACAGTTTTTCCATCGTATAAAACGGATAATTGCAACCAGTATGAAAGTTTGGTCATTTCTACGTTCCGGGCAACCTAGGCTTCACCCTAGGGCGCTGTTCCACCAGATGGAATAGTTAGGGCCTTAGATGTCAACGCCAGAAGCATAAAATACAATAAAGATGCAACAGTTTTTCCATCGTATAAAACGAATAATTGCAACCAGTGTGAAAGTAATGGGCATTTCGACGTTCCGTGCAACCTAGGCTTCACTCTAGGGCGTTGGTCCACCAGACCGAATAGTTTGGACCTAACAAGTCAACGCCAGAAGCATAAAATACAATATAAATACAACAGTTTTTCCATCGTATAGAGCGAATAATTGCAACTAGTGTAAAAGTAATGGTCATTTCTACGTCCCGGGCAACCTAGACTTCAGTCTAGGGCGTTGCTCCACCAGATCGAATAGTGAGGGACTTACAATTCAACGCCAGAAGCATAAAATACAATAAAAATTCAACTGTTTTTCCATCGTATAAAAAGAATAATTGCAACCAGTCTGAAAGTAATAGTCATTTCT
This sequence comes from Calliopsis andreniformis, assembly GCF_051401765.1. NCBI lineage: Eukaryota > Metazoa > Arthropoda > Insecta > Hymenoptera > Andrenidae > Calliopsis > Calliopsis andreniformis. The sequence goes on along the minus strand of NW_027480424.1, from coordinate 20,941,891 downwards.
ACGCTTCGGGCAACATGCGCTTCACTATTGGACGTTGCCCCACGAGATCGAATAGCTACGACCTTAGAGGTCAACACCTGAAACATAAAATACAATAAAAATACAACAGTTTCTCCATCGTGTAGCATGAATAATTGCAACCAGTGTGAAGGTAATGGTCATTTCTACGTTTCGGGCAACCTAGGCATCACCCTAGGGTGTTGTTCCACCAGAACGAATAGTCAGGACCTAGGAAGTCAACGCCAGGAGAATAAAATACAATATAAGTACAACAGCTTTTCCAACGTATCAAGCGAATAATTGCAACCAGTGTGAATGTTATGGTCATTTCTATGTTCCGGGCAACCTACGTTTCACTCTATGGCGTTGCTCCACCAGATGGAATAGCTATGGCCTAAGAAGTCAAAGCCAGAAGCACCAAATACATAATAAATACAACAGTTTTTTCATCGTATAAGACGAATAATTGCAAGCAGTGTGAAAGTAATGGTCATTTCTACGTTTCGCGCAACCCAGGCTTCACTCTAGGGCGTTACTCCACCAGATCGAATAGTTAGGGTCTTAGAAGTCAGCACCAGAAGCATAAAACACAGTATAAACATAACAGTTTTTCCATCGTATAAAACGAATAATTGCAACCAGTATGAAAGTTATGGTCATTTCTATTGTCCGGGCAGCCTAGGCTTCACTCTAGGATGTTGCTCCACCAGCCCGAATAGTTAGGGCCTTAGAAGTCGACGCCCGAAGCATAAAATACAAAATAAATAGAACAGTTTTTCCACCGTATAACAGGAATAATTGCAACCAGTGTGAAGGTAATGGTATGTGCTACGTTCCGATCAACCTAGGCTTCACTCTATGAAGGTGCTCCACCAGATCAAATAGTTAGGGCCTAAGAAGTCAACACCAGAAGCATAAAATACAATATAAATACAACAGCTTTTCCATCGTATATAATGTATATTTGCAAACAGTGTGATCGTAATGGTCATTGCTACGTTCCGGACAACCTAGCCTTCACTCTAGGGCGTTGTTCCACCAGATCGAATAGTTAGGGTCTATGAAGTCAACGCCAGAAGAATAAAATACAATATAAGTACAACAGTTTTTCCATGGTATAAAACTAATAATTGCTAACATTGTGAAAGTAATGGTCATTTCTACGTTCCGGGGAACCTAGGCGTCACTGTAGGGCGTTGTTCCACCAGATCGAAAAATTAGGGCGTTAGATGTCAACGCCAGAAGCATAAAATGCAAAAAAGATGCAACAGTTTTTCCATCGTATAAAACGAATAATTGCAACCAGTCTGAAAGTTATGGACATTTCAACATTCCGAGCAACCTAGGCTACACTCTATGGCGTTGCTCCACCAGATCGAATAGTTAGGGCCTAAGAAGTTAACGCCAGAAGCATAAAATACAATATAAATACAACAGCTTTTGCATCATATAAAACGAATAATTGCGACCAGTGTGAAAGTTATGGACTTTTCTACGTTCCAGGCAACCTAGAATTAACCCTATGGCGTTGCTCCACCAGTTCGAATAGTTAGGGCCTTAGAAGTCAACGCCAGAAGCATAAAATACAATAAAGATGCAACAGTTTTTCCATCGCATAACAGGAATAATTGCAACCAGTATGTAGGTAATGTTATGTTCTACGTTCCGGGCAACCGAGGCTTCAGACTAGGGCGGTGCTCCACCAGCTCAAGTAGATAGGGCTTAAGAAGTCAACGCCAGAAGCATAAAATACAATATAAATACAACAGCTTTTCCATCGTATATAATGTACACTTGCAAACAGTGTGAAGGTAATGGTCATTTCTACGTTCCGGGCAACCTAGGCTTCACTCTAGGTCGTTGTTCCACCAGATTGGATAGTTAGGGCCTAAGAAGTCAACACCAGAAAAATAAAATACAAAATAAGTACAACAGTTTTTCCATCGTATAAAATGAATAATTGCAAACATTGTGAAAGTAATGGTCATTTCTACGTTCCGGGCAACCTAGGCTTCACTCTAGTGCGTCGCTCCGCGAAATCGAATAGCTAGGGACTTAGAATTCAACGCTAAAAGCATAAAATACATTAAAAATACAACAGTTTTTCCTCCGTATAACAGGAATAATTGCAACCAGTGCGCAGGTAATGGTCATTTCTAGGTTCCGGCAACCTAGGTTTCACTCTACGGCGTTGATACACCAGAGGGAATAGTTATGGCCTAAGAAGTCAACGCCAAAAGCATAAAATACAATAGAGATGCAACATTTTTTCCATTGTATAACAGGAATAACTGCATCCAGTGTGAAAGTACTGGTCATTTCTACATTCCGGGCAACCTAGGCGTAAGTCTAGGTCGTTGCTCCACCACATCTTATAACTACGGCCTTAGAAGTCAACGCCAGGAGCATAAAATAGAATATAAATACAAAAGCTTTGCCATCGTATAAAATGAATAATTGCAAACAGTGTGAAAGTAATGGCCATTTCTACGTTCCGAGCAACCTAGACTTCACTCTAGAGCGTTGCTCCACCAGATCGAAGAGTTGGGGCCTTAGAAGTCAACGCCAGAAGCATAAAATACGATAAAGGTGCATCAGCTTTTCCATCGTATAAAACGAATAATTGCAACCAGTGTGAAGGTTATGGTCATTTCTACATTCCGAGCAACCTAGGCTTCACTCTAGGGCGTTGCTCCACCAGATCGAATAGTTAGGTCCTTAGAAGTCAACGCCAGAAACATAAAATACGATATAAATACAACAGCTTTTCCATCATATAAAACAAATAATTGCAACAAGTGTGGAAGTAATGATCATTTCTACGTTCCGGGCAACCTAAGCTTCACGCTAGGGCGTTGCTCCACGAGATCGAATACTTAGGGACTTCGAATTCAACGCCAGAAGCGTTATTTTTATAATTATTTATTTTAATTATTCGTTTTATACAATGGAAAGACTGTTCTGTTTATTTTGTATTTTATGCTTCGGGCTTTGACTTCTAAGGCCCTACCTGTTCGATCTGGTGGAGGAACTCCCTAGAGTGAAGCCTATGTTGCCCGGAACGTAGAAATGACCATTACATTCACACTGGTTGCAAATATTCGTTTTATACGATGGAAAAACTGTTCCATCTATTTTGTATGTTATGCTTCGGGCGTTGACTTCTGAGGCCCTAAATATTCAATCTGTTGGTGCAACTCCCTAGGGTGAAGCCTAGGTTGCCCGGAACGTAGAAATGACCATAACCTTCTCACTCGTTTGCATTATTCGTTTTATACGATACAAAAACTGTTATATTTATATTGTATTTTATGCTTCTGGCGTTGACTTCTTAGGCCCTAACTATTCCATCTGGTGGAACAACGCCCTAGGGTGAAGCCTAGGTTGCCTGGAACGTAGAAATGACCATAACTTTCACACGGGTTGCAATTATTCCTGTTATAGGATGGAAAGACTGTTGTATTTTTATTGTACTTTATACTTCAGGCGTTGACTTCTGAGGCCGTAGCTATTCGATGTGGTGGAAGAACGCCATAGAGTGAAGCCTAGGTTGCCCGGAACGTAGAAATGACCATAAGTTTCATACTGGTTGCAATTATTCGTTTTATACGATGGAAAAACTGTTGTATTCATATTGTATTTTATGCTTCTGGCATTCAGTTCTGTGGCCCTACCTATTCGGTCTGGTGGAACAACGTCCTAGGGTGAAGCGTAGGTTGCCCGGAAAGTAGAAATGACCATAACTTTCACACTGGTAGCAATTATTCGTTTTATACAATGGAATAGCTGTTCTATTTATTTTGTATTTAATGCTTCGGGCGTTGGCTTCTAAGGCCCTAACTGTTTGGTCTGGTGGAGCAACGCCCTAGAGTGAAGCCTAGGTTGGCCGGAACGTAGAACTGACCATAACTTTCACACTGGTTGCTATTATTCGTTTTATACGATGGAAAAACTGTTATATTTATTTTGTATTTTATGCTTCGGGCGTTGACTTCTAAGGCCCTAACTGTTTGATGTGGTGGAGCAACGCCCTAGAGTGAAGCCTAGGTTGCCCGGAACGTAGAAATGACCATAACTTTCACACTGGTTGCTATTATTCGTTATATACGATGGAAAAACTGTTATATTTATATTGTATTTTATGCTTCTGTCGTTGACTTCTTAGGCCCTAACTATTCGATCTGGTGGAACAACGCCCTAGAGTGAAGCCTAGGTTGCCTGGAACGTAGAAATGACCATCACTTTCACACGGGTTGCAATTAATCCTGTTAATCGATGGAAAAACTGTTGTATTTTTATTGCCTTTTATGCTTCGGGCGTTGACTTCTAAGGTCCTAACTATTCAATCTGTTGGATCAACGCCCTAGGCTGAAGCCTAGGTTGCCCGGAAAGTAGAAATGACGTTAACTTTCATAGTGGTTGCAATTATTCGTCTTATACGATGGAAAAACTGTTGTATTTATATTGTATTTTATGCTTGTAGCGTTCACTTCTTAGGCCCGAACTATTCGATCTGGTGGAACAACGGCCGAGGGTGAAGCCTAGGTTGCCCGGAACGTAGAAATGACCATAACTTTTACACTGGTAGCAATTATTCGTTTTAAACAATGGAAAAACTGTTCTATTTATTTTGTATTTAATGCTTCGGGCGTTGGCTTCTAAGGCCCTAACTGTTTGAGCTGGTGGAGCAACGCCCTAGAGTGAAGCCTAGGTTGCCCGGAACGTAGAAGTGACCATAACTTTCACACTGGTTGCTATTATTCGATTTATACGATGGAAAAGCTGTTATGTTTATTTTATATTTTATGCTTCGGGTGTTGACTTCTAAGGCCCTAACTGCTTGATGTGGTGGAGCAACGCCCTAGAGTGAAGCCTAGGTTGCCCGGAACGTAGAAATGACCATAGCTTTCACACTGGTAGCAATTATTCGTTTTATACGATGGAAAAACTGTTCTATTTATTTTGTATTTTATGCTTCGGGCGTTGTCTTCTAAGGCCCTAACTATTCGATCTGGTGGAGCAACGCCCTAAAGTGAAACCTAGGTTGCCCGGTACGTAGAAATGACCATCCCTTTCAAACTGGTTGCAATTATTGGTTTTATACGATGGAAAAGCTGTTGTATTTATATCGTATTTTATGCTTCTGGCGTTGACTTCTAAGGCCCTAACTATTCAATCTGTTGGAGCAACGCCCTAGAGTGAACCCTAGGTTGCCCGGAACGTAGAATTGTCCATCACTTTCAAACTGGTTGCAATTATTCCTGTTATATGATGGAAACACTGTTGTATTTTTTTTGCATTATATGGTTCGGGCGTTGACTTCTAAGGCCCGAACTATTCAATCTGTTGGAGCAACGGCCTAGGGTGAAGCCTAGGTTGCTCGGAAAGTAGTAATGACCATAAGTTTCATACCGGTTGCAAGTATTCGTTTTATACGATGGAAAAACTGTTGTATTTATATTGTATCTTATGCTTCTGGCGTTGACTTCTAAGGCACTAACTATTCGATCTGGTGGAGCAACGCCCTAGGGTGAAGCCTAGGTTGCCCGGAACGTAGAATTGGCCATCACTTTCAAACTGGTTGCAATTATTCCTGTTATATGATGGAAACACTGTTGTATTTTTATTGCATTTTATGCTTCGGGCGTTGACTTCTAAGGCTATAACTATTCAATCTGTAAAAGCAACGCCCTAGGGTGAAGCCTAGGTTGCTCGGAAAGTAGAAATGACCATAAGTTTCATACTGGTTGCAATTATTCGTTTTATACGATGGAAAAACTGATGTATTTATATTGTGTTTTATGTTTCTGGCGTTGAATTCTAAGTCCATAGCTATTCGATCTGGTGGAGCAACGCCCTAGAGTGAAGCCTAGGTTGTCAGGAACGTAGAAATGAACATAACTTTCACACTGGTTGCAATTATTCGTTTTATACAATGGAAAAACTGTTCTATTTATTTTGTATTTTTTGCTTCGGGCGTTGACTTCTAAGGCCCTAACTATTCGATCTGGTGGAGCAACGCCCTAGAGTGAAGCCTAGGTTGCCCGGAACGTAGAAATGACCAGAACTTTCACGCTGGTTGCTATTATTCGTTTTATACGATGGAAAAACTGTTATATTTATATTGTATTTTAGGCTTCTGGCGTTGACTTCTTAGGCCCCAACTTCTCGATCTGGTGGAACAACGGCCTAGAGTGAAGCCTAGGTTGCCCGGAACGTAGAAATGAACATAACATTCTCACTGGTAGCAATTATTCGTTTTTTACAATGGAAAAACTGTTCTATTTATTTTGTATTTTATGCTTCGGGCGTTGACTTCTATGGCCCTACCTATACGATCTGGTGGAGCAACACCATACAGTCAAGCCTAGGTTGCCCGGAACGTAGAAATGAAAATAACATTCACACCGGTTGTAATTATTCATGCTATACGATGGAAAAGCTGTTGCATTTTTATTGTATTTTATGCTTCTAGCGTTGACTTCTAAGGCCGTAGCTATTCGATGTGGTGGAGCAACGCCCAAGAGTGAAGCCTAGGTTGTCCGGAACGTAGAAATGACCATTACTTTCACACTGTTTGCTACTATTCATTTTATACGCTGGAAAAGGTGTTGTATTTATATTGTATTATATGCTTCTGGCGTTGACTTCTTAGGCCGTAGCTATTAGATGTGGTGGAGTAACGCCCTAGAGTGACGCCTAGGTTGCCTGGAACGTAGAAATGACCATTACTTTCACAATGTTTCCAATTATTCACTTTATACGATGGAAAAACTGTTGTACTCATATTGTATTTTATTCTTATGGCACTGAATTCTAAGTCCCTAGATATGCGATCTGGTGGAGCAACGCCCTTGAGTGAAACCGAGGTTGCCCGGAACGTAGATATGACCATAACTTTCACACCGGTAGCAATTATTCGTTTTATACGATGAAAAAACTGTTCTATTTATTTTGTATTTTATGCCTCGGGCGTTGTCTTCTAAGGCCCTAACTATTCAATCCGTTGAAGCAACGCCCTAGAGTGAAGCCTAGGTTGCCCGGAAAGTAGAAATGACCATAACTTTCATACTGGTTGCAATTATTCGTTTTATACGATGGAAAAACTGTTGTATTTATATTGTATTTTATGCTTCTGGCGTTGACTTCTAAGGCCCTAACTATTCAATCTGTTGGGGCAACGCCCTAGGGCCAAGCCAAGGTTGCCCGCAAAGTAGAAATGACGATAACTTTCATACTGGTTGCAATTATTCGTTTTATACGATGGAAAGACTGTTGTATTTATATTGTATTTTATGCTTCTGGCGTTCACTTCTTAGGCCCTGACTATTCGATCTGTTGGGTCAACGCCCGAGAGTGAAGCCTAGGTTGCTCGGAATGTTGAAATGACCATAACATGCACACTGGTTGAAATTATTCGTTTTATACGGTGGAAAAACTGTTGTATTTTTATTGCATTTTATGCTTCCGGCGTTGACTTCTAAGGCCCTAACTATTCAATCTGTTGGAGCAACGCCCTAGGGTGAAGCCTAGGTTGCCCGGAAAGTAGAAATGAGGTTAACTATCATACTGGTTGCAATTATTCGTTTTATACGATGGAAAAACTGTTGTATTTATATTGTTTTTTATGCTTCTGGCGTTGACTTCCAAGGCACTAACTATTTGATCTGGTGGAGCAACGCCCTAGAGTGACGCCGAGGTTGCGCGGAACGTAGAAATGACAATCACTTTCAAACTGGTTGCAATTATTCCGGTTATATGATGGAAAAACTGTTGTATTTTTCATTGCATTTTATGCTTCGGGCATTGTCTTCTAAGGCCCTACCTATTCAGTCTGTTGGAGCAACGCCCTAGGGTGAAGCCTAGGTTGCCTGGAACGTAGAAATGACCATAACTTTCACACGGGTTGCAATTATTCCTGTTATAGGATGGAAAGACTGTTGTATTTTTATTGTACTTTATACTTCAGGCGTTGACTTCTGAGGCCGTAGCTATTCGATGTGGTGGAAGAACGCCATAGAGTGAAGCCTAGGTTGCCCGGAACGTAGAAATGACCATAAGTTTCATACTGGTTGCAATTATTCGTTTTATACGATGGAAAAACTGTTGTATTCATATTGTATTTTATGCTTCTGGCATTCACTTCTGTGGCCCTAACTATTCGGTCTGGTGGAACAACGTCCTAGGGTGAAGCGTAGGTTGCCCGGAAAGTAGAGATGACCATAACTTTCACACTGGTAGCAATTATTCGTTTTATACAATGGAATAGCTGTTCTATTTATTTTGTATTTAATGCTTCGGGCGTTGGCTTCTAAGGCCCTAACTGTTTGATCTGGTGGAGCAACGCCCTAGAGTGAAGCCTAGGTTGGCCGGAACGTAGAAGTGACCATAACTTTCACACTGGTTGCTATTATTCGTTTTATACGATGGAAAAACTGTTATATTTATTTTGTATTTTATGCTTCGGGCGTTGACTTCTAAGGCCCTAACTGTTTGATGTGGTGAAGCAACGCCCTAGAGTGAAGCCTAGGTTGCCCGGAACGTAGAAATGACCATCACTTTCAAAGTGGTTGCAATTAATCCTTTTATACGGTGGAAAAACTGTTGTATTTTTATTGCATTTTATGCTTCCGGCGTTGACTTCTAAGGCCCTAACTATTCAATCTGTTGGAGCAACGCCCTAGGGTGAAGCCTAGGTTGCCCGGAAAGTTGAAATGAGGTTAACTATCATACTGGTCGCAATTATTCGTTTTATACGATGGAAAAACTGTTGTATTTATATTGTTTTTTATGCTTCTGGCGTTGACTTCCAAGGCACTAACTATTTGATCTGGTGGAGCAACGCCCTAGAGTGAAGCCGAGGTTGCGCGGAACGTAGAAATGACAATCACTTTCAAACTGGTTGCAATTATTCCGGTTATATGATGGAAAAACTGTTGTATTTTTATTGCATTTTATGCTTCGGGCATTGTCTTCTAAGGCCCTACCTATTCAGTCTGTTGGAGCAACGCCCTAGGGTGAAGCCTAGGTTGCCTGGAACGTAGAAATGACCATAACTTTCACACGGGTTGCAATTATTCCTGTTATAGGATGGAAAGACTGTTGTATTTTTATTGTACTTTATACTTCAGGCGTTGACTTCTGAGGCCGTAGCTATTCGATGTGGTGGAAGAACGCCATAGAGTGAAGCCTAGGTTGCCCGGAACGTAGAAATGACCATAAGTTTCATACTGGTTGCAATTATTCGTTTTATACGATGGAAAAACTGTTGTATTCATATTGTATTTTATGCTTCTGGCATTCACTTCTGTGGCCCTAACTATTCGGTCTGGTGGAACAACGTCCTAGGGTGAAGCGTAGGTTGCCCGGAAAGTAGAGATGACCATAACTTTCACACTGGTAGCAATTATTCGTTTTATACAATGGAATAGCTGTTCTATTTATTTTGTATTTAATGCTTCGGGCGTTGGCTTCTAAGGCCCTAACTGTTTGATCTGGTGGAGCAACGCCCTAGAGTGAAGCCTAGGTTGGCCGGAACGTAGAAGTGACCATAACTTTCACACTGGTTGCTATTATTCGTTTTATACGATGGAAAAACTGTTATATTTATTTTGTATTTTATGCTTCGGGCGTTGACTTCTAAGGCCCTAACTGTTTGATGTGGTGAAGCAACGCCCTAGAGTGAAGCCTAGGTTGCCCGGAACGTAGAAATGACCATCACTTTCAAAGTGGTTGCAATTAATCCTTTTATACGGTGGAAAAACTGTTGTATTTTTATTGCATTTTATGCTTCCGGCGTTGACTTCTAAGGCCCTAACTATTCAATCTGTTGGAGCAACGCCCTAGGGTGAAGCCTAGGTTGCCCGGAAAGTTGAAATGAGGTTAACTATCATACTGGTTGCAATTATTCGTTTTATACGATGGAAAAACTGTTGTATTTATATTGTTTTTTATGCTTCTGGCGTTGACTTCCAAGGCACTAACTATTTGATCTGGTGGAGCAACGCCCTAGAGTGAAGCCGAGGTTGCGCGGAACGTAGAAATGACAATCACTTTCAAACTGGTTGCAATTATTCCGGTTATATGATGGAAAAACTGTTGTATTTTTATTGCATTTTATGCTTCGGGCATTGTCTTCTAAGGCCCTACCTATTCAGTCTGTTGGAGCAACGCCCTAGGGTGAAGCCTAGGTTGCCTGGAACGTAGAAATGACCATAACTTTCACACGGGTTGCAATTATTCCTGTTATAGGATGGAAAGACTGTTGTATTTTTATTGTACTTTATACTTCAGGCGTTGACTTCTGAGGCCGTAGCTATTCGATGTGGTGGAAGAACGCCATAGAGTGAAGCCTAGGTTGCCCGGAACGTAGAAATGACCATAAGTTTCATACTGGTTGCAATTATTCGTTTTATACGATGGAAAAACTGTTGTATTCATATTGTATTTTATGCTTCTGGCATTCACTTCTGTGGCCCTAACTATTCGGTCTGGTGGAACAACGTCCTAGGGTGAAGCGTAGGTTGCCCGGAAAGTAGAAATGACCATAACTTTCACACTGGTAGCAATTATTCGTTTTATACAATGGAATAGCTGTTCTATTTATTTTGTATTTAATGCTTCGGGCGTTGGCTTCTAAGGCCCTAACTGTTTGATCTGATGGAGCAACGCCCTAGAGTGAAGCCTAGGTTGGCCGGAACGTAGAAGTGACCATAACTTTCACACTGGTTGCTATTATTCGTTTTATACGATGGAAAAACTGTTATATTTATTTTGTATTTTATGCTTCGGGCGTTGACTTCTAAGGCCCTAACTGTTTGATGTGGTGGAGCAACGCCCTAGAGTGAAGCCTAGGTTGCCCGGAACGTAGAAATGACCATAACTTTCACACTGGTAGTTATTATTCGTTATATACGATGAAAAAACTGTTATATTTATATTGTATTTTATGCTTCTGTCGTTGACTTCTTAGGCCCTAACTATTCGATCTGGTGGAACAACGCCCTAGAGTGAAGCCTAGGTTGCCTGGAACGTAGAAATGACCATCACTTTCACACGGGTTGCAATTATTCCTGTTATAGTATGGAAAAACTGTTATATTTATATTGCATTTTATGCTTCTGTCGTTGACTTCTTAGGCCCTAACTATTCGATCTGGTGGAACAACGCCCTAGGGTGAAGCGTAGGTTGCCCGGAAAGTAGAAATGACCATAACTTTCACACTGGTAGCAATTAATCGTTTTATACAAAGTAAAAGCTGTTCTATTTATTTTGTATTTTATGCTTCTGGCGTTCACTTCTTAGGACCGAACTATTCGTTCTGGTGGAACAACGGCCGAGGGTGAAGCCTAGATTGCCCGGAAAGTAGAAATGACCATAACTTTCACACTGGTAGCAATTATTCGTTTTATACGATGGAAAAACTGTTCTATTTATTTTGTATTTTATGCTTCGGGCGTTGTCTTCTAAGGCCCTAACTATTCGATCTGGTGGAGCAACGCCCTAAAGTGAAACCTAGGTTGCCCGGTACGTAGAAATGACCATCCCTTTCAAACTGGTTGCAATTATTCGTTTTATACGATGGAAAAGCTGTTGTATTTATATCGTATCTTATGCTTCTGGCGTTGACTTCTAAGGCCCTAACTATTCAATCTGTTGGAGCAACGCCCTAGAGTGAACCCTAGGTTGCCCGGAACGTAGAATTGTCCATAACTTTTACACTGGTAGCAATTATTCGTTTTATACAGTGTAAAAACAGTTCTATTTATTTTGTATTTTATGCTTCGGGCGTTGACTTCTAAGGCCCTAACTGTTCGATCTGGTGGAACAACGCCCTAGAGTGAAGCCTAGGTTACCCGGAACGTAGAAATGACCAGTACTTTCACACTGTTTGCAATTACTCGTTTTATATGATGGAAAAACTGTTGTATTTATATTGTATTTTATGCTTCTGGCGTTCACTTCTTAGGCCCTAACCATTCGATCTGGTGGAACAACGCCCTAGGGTGAAGCCTAGGTTGCCCGGAACGTAGAAATGACCATAACTTTCACATCGGTAGCAATTATTCGTTTTATACAATGGAAAAGCTGTTCTATTTATTTTGTATTTTATGCTTCGGGCGTTGACTTCTAAGGCCCTAACTATTCAATCGGTTGCAGCAACGCCCTAGGGTGGATCCTAGGTTGCCCGGAAAGTAGAAATGACCATAACTTTCATACTGGTTGCAATTATTCGTTTTATACGATGGAAAAACTGTTGTATTGATATTGTGTTTTATGCTTCTGGCGTTGACTTCTAAGGCACTAACTATGCGATCTGGTGGAGCAACGCCCTAGAGTGAAGCCGAGGTTGCCCGGAACGTAGAAATGACCATCACATTCAAACTGGTTGCAATTATTCCGGATATATGATGGAAAGACTGTTGTATTTTTATTGCATTTTATGCTTCGGGCATTGACTTCTAAGGCCCTAACTATTCAATCTGTTGGAGCAACGCCCTAGGGTGTAGCCTACGTCGCCCGGAAAGTAGAAATGACCACAACTTTCATACTGATTGCAATTACTCGTTTTATATGATGGAAAAACTGTTGTATTTATATTGTATTTTATGCTTCTGGCGTTCACTTCTTAGGCCCTAACTATTCGGTCTGGTTGAGCAACGCCCTCGAGTGAAGCCTAGGTTGCCCGGAACGTAGAAATGACCAGAAGTTTCTTACTGGTTGCTATTATTCGTTTTATACGATGGAAAAACTGTTATATTTATATTGTATTTTATGCTTCTGGCGTTGACTTCTATGGCCCTACCTATTCGATTTGGTAGAGCAACACCCTAAAGTGAAGCCTAGGTTGTCAGAAACGTAGGAATGAACATAACTTTCACACTGGTATCAATTATTCGTTTTATACAATGGAAAAACTGTTATATTTATTTTGTATTTTATTCTTCGGGCGTTGACTTCTAAGGCCCTAACTATTCCATCTGGTGGAGCAACGCCCTAGAGTGAAGCCTAGGTTGCCCGGAACGTAGAAATGACCAGAACCTTCACACTGGTTGCTATTATTCGTTTTATACGATGGAAAAACTGTTATATTTATATTGTATTTTATGCTTCTGGCGTTGACTTCTTAGGCCCTAACTTTTCGATCTGGTGGAACAACGCCCTAGAGTGAAGCCTAGGTCGCCCGGAAAGTAGAAATGACCATCACTTTCACACTGGTTTCAATTATTCGTTTTATACGATGGAAAAACTGTTGCATCTTTATTGTATTTTATGCCTCTGGCGTTGACTTCTAAGGCCCTAACTATTCGATCTGGTGGAGCAACGCCCTAGAGTGAAGCCTAGGTTGCCCGGCACGTAGAAATGACCATAACTTTCACACTGGTTGCTATTATTCGTTATATACGATGGAAAAACTGTTATATTTGTATTGAATTTTATGCTTCTGTCGTTGACTTCTTAGGCCCTAACTATTCGATCTGGTGGAATAACGCCCTAGAGTGAAGCCTAGGTTGCCTGGAACGTTGAAATGACCATAACTTTCACACTGGTTGCTATTATTCATTTTATACGATGGAAAAACTGTTATATTTATTTTGTATTTTATGCTTCGGGCGTTTAATTCTAAGTCGCTAGCTATTTGATCTGGTGGAGCAACGCCCTAGAGTGAAACCTAGGATATCCGGAACGTAGAAATGACCAGTACATTCACACTGGTTGCAGTTATTCCTGTTAAACGATGGAAAAACTGTTGCATCTTTATTGTATTTTATGCTTCTGGCGCTGACTTCTAAGGCCGTAACTATTCGGTCTGGTGGAGCAACGCCCTAGGGTGAAGGGTAGGTTGCGCGGAACGTAGCAATGACCATAACTTTCACACTGGTAGCAATTATTCGTTTTATACGATGGAAAAACTGTTCTATTTATATCGTATTTTATGCTTCTGGCGTTGACTTCTTAGGCGCTAACTACTCGACCTGGTGGAGCAACGCCCTAGAGTGAAACCAAGGTTGCCCGGAACGTAGAAATGACCATTACATTCACACTGGTTGCAATTATTCCTGTTATACGATGGAAAAACTGTTGTATTTTTATTGTATTCTATGCTTCTGGCGTTTAATTCTAAGTCGCTAGCTATTTGATCTGGTGGAGCAACGACCTAGAGTGAAGCCTAGGTTGCCCGGAACGTAGAATTGGCCATCACTTTCAAACTGGTTGCAATTAATCCTGTTATACGATGGAAAAACTGTTGTATTTTTATTGATTTTTATGCTTCGGGCGTTGACTTCTAAGGCCCGAACTATTCGATCTGGTGGAGCAACGACCTAGAGTGAAGCCTAGGTTGCCTGGAACGTAGAAATGACCATGACTTTCACACGGGTTGCAATTATTCCTGTTATAGGATGGAGAGACTGTTGTATTTTTATTGTATTTTATGCTTCAGGCGTTCACTTCTGAGGCCGTAGCTATTCGATGTGGTGGAACAACGCCCTAGGGTGTATCCTAGGTTGCACGGAACGTAGAAATGACCATAACTTTCACACTCGTTGCAATTATTCGTTTTATACGATGGAAAAGCTGTTCTATTTATTTTGTATTTAATGCTTCGGGCGTTGGCTTCTAAGGCCCTAACTGTTTGATCTGGTGGAACAACGCCCTAGGGTGAAGCGTAGGTTGCCCGGAAAGTAGAAATGACGTTAACTTTCATAGTGGTTGCAATTATTCGTTTTATACGATGGATAAGCTGTTGTATTTATTTCGTATTTTATGCTTCTGGCGTTGACTTCTTAGGCCGTAACTATTCCATCTGGTGGAACAACGTCCTAGGGTGAAGCGTAGGTTGCCCGGAAAGTAGAAATGACCATAACTTTCACACTGGTAGCAATTATTCGTTTTATACAATGGAAAAGCTGTTCTATTTATTTTGTATTTAATGCTCCGGGCGTTGGCTTCTAAGGCCCTAACTGTTTGATCTGGTGGAGCAACGCCCTAGAGTGAAGCCTAGGTTGGCCGGAACGTAGAAGTGACCATAACTTTCACACTGGTTGCTATTATTCGTTTTATACGATGGAAAAACTGTTATATTTATTTTGTATTTTATGCTTCGGGCGTTGACTTCTAAGGCCCTAACTGTTTGATGTGGTGGAGCAACGCCCTAGAGTGAAGCCTAGGTTGCCCGGAACGTAGAAATGACCATAACTTTCACACTGGTAGTTATTATTCGTTATATACGATGAAAAAACTGTTATATTTATATTGTATTTTATGCTTCTGTCGTTGACTTCTTAGGCCCTAACTATTCGATCTGGTGGAACAACGCCCTAGAGTGAAGCCTAGGTTGCCTGGAACGTAGAAATGACCATCACTTTCACACGGGTTGCAATTATTCCTGTTATAGGATGGAAAAACTGTTATATTTATATTGCATTTTATGCTTTTGTCGTTGACTTCTTAGGCCCTAACTATTCGATCTGGTGGAACAACGCCCTAGGGTGAAGCGTAGGTTGCCCGGAAAGTAGAAATGACCATAACTTTCACACTGGTAGCAATTAATCGTTTTATACAATGGAAAAGCTGTTCTATTTATTTTGTATTTTATGCTTCTGGCGTTCACTTCTTAGGCCCGAACTATTCGTTCTGGTGGAACAACGGCCGAGGGTGAAGCCTAGATTGCCCGGAAAGTAGAAATGACCATAACTTTCACACTGGTAGCAATTATTCGTTTTATACGATGGAAAAACTGTTCTATTTATTTTGTATTTTATGCTTCGGGCGTTGTCTTCTAAGGCCCTAACTATTCGATCTGGTGGAGCAACGCCCTAAAGTGAAACCTAGGTTGCCCGGTACGTAGAAATGACCATCCCTTTCAAACTGGTTGCAATTATTCGTTTTATACGATGGAAAAGCTGTTGTATTTATATCGTATTTTATGCTTCTGGCGTTGACTTCTAAGGCCCTAACTATTCAACCTGTTGGAGCAACGCCCTAGAGTGAACCCTAGGTTGCCCGGAACGTAGAATTGTCCATCACTTTCAAACTGGTTGCAATTATTCCTGTTATATGATGGAAACACTGTTGTATTTTTTTTGCATTATATGGTTCGGGCGTTGACTTCTAAGGTCCGAACTATTCAATCTGTTGGAGCAACGGCCTAGGGTGAAGCCTAGGTTGCTCGGAAAGTAGTAATGACCATAAGTTTCATACTGGTTGCAAGTATTCGTTTTATACGATGGAAAAACTGTTGTATTTATATTGTATCTTATGCTTCTGGCGTTGACTTCTAAGGCACTAACTATTCGATCTGGTGGAGCAACGCCCTAGGGTGAAGCCTAGGTTGCCCGGAACGTAGAATTGGCCATCACTTTCAAACTGGTTGCAATTATTCCTGTTATATGATGGAAACACTGTTGTATTTTTATTGCATTTTATGCTTCGGGCGTTGACTTCTAAGGCTATAACTATTCAATCTGTAAAAGCAACGCCCTAGGGTGAAGCCTAGGTTGCTCGGAAAGTAGAAATGACCATAAGTTTCATACTGGTTGTAATTATTCGTTTTATACGATGGAAAAACTGTTGCATCTTTATTGTATTTTATGCTTCTGCCGTTGACTTCTAACGCCCTAACTATTCGATCTGGTGGAGCAACGCGCTAGAGTGAAGCCCAGGTTGCCCGGAACGTAGAAATGACGATAACTTTCATACTGGTTGCAATTATTCGTTTTATACGATGGAAAGACTGTTGTATTTATTATGTATTTTATGCTTCTGGCGTTCACTTCTTAGGCCCTGACTATTCGATCTGTTGGGTCAACGCCCGAGAGTGAAGCCTAGGTTGCTCGGAATGTTGAAATGACCATAACATGCACACTGGTTGAAATTATTCGTTTTATACAATGGAAAAGCTGTTGCATCTTTATTGTATTTTATGCTTCTGCCGTTGACTTCTAACGCCCTAACTATTCGATCTGGTGGAGCAACGCGCTAGAGTGAAGCCCAGGTTGCCCGGAACGTAGAAATGACCATCACTTTCAAAGTGGTTGCAATTAATCCTTTTATACGGTGGAAAAACTGTTGTATTTTTATTGCATTTTATGCTTCCGGGGTTGACTTCTAAGGCCCTAACTATTCAATCGGTTGCAGCAACGCCCTAGGGTGGATCCTAGGTTGCCCGGAAAGTAGAAATGACCATAACTTTCATACTGGTTGCAATTATTCGTTTTATACGATGGAAAAACTGTTGTATTGATATTGTGTTTTATGCTTCTGGCGTTGACTTCTAAGGCACTAACTATGCGATCTGGTGGAGCAACGCCCTAGAGTGAAGCCGAGGTTGCCCGGAACGTCGAAATGACCATCACATTCATACTGATTGCAATTACTCGTTTTATATGATGGAAAAACTGTTGTATTTATATTGTATTTTATGCTTCTGGCGTTCACTTCTTAGGCCCTAACTATTCCATCTGGTGGAGCAACGCCCTAGAGTGAAGCCTAGGTTGCCCGGAACGTAGAAATGACCAGAACCTTCACACTGGTTGCTATTATTCGTTTTATACGATGGAAAAACTGTTATATTTATATTGTATTTTATGCTTCTGGCGTTGACTTCTTAGGCCCTAACTTTTCGATCTGGTGGAACAACGCCCTAGAGTGAAGCCTAGGTCGCCCGGAAAGTAGAAATGACCATCACTTTCACACTGGTTTCAATTATTCGTTTTATACGATGGAAAAACTGTTGCATCTTTATAGTATTTTATGCCTCTGGCGTTGACTTCTAAGGCCCTAACTATTCGATCTGGTGGAGCAACGCCCTAGAGTGAAGCCTAGGTTGCCCGGCACGTAGAAATGACCATAACTTTCACACTGGTAGCAATTCTTCGTTTTATACAATGTAAAAACTGTTCTATTTATTTTGTAGTCTATGCTTCGGGCGTTGACTTCTAAGGCCCTAACTATTCGATCTCGTGGTGCAACGCCCTAGAGTGAGGCCTAGGTTGCCCGGAACGTAGAAATGACCATCACTTTCAAACTGGTTGCAATTATTCGTTTTATACGATGGAAAAACTGTTCTATTTATATTGTATTTTATGCTTCGGGCGTTGACTCCTAAGGCCCTAACTATTCAATCTGTAGGAGCAACGCCCTAGGGTGTAGCATAGGTAGCCTGGAAAGTAGAAATGACCACAACTTTCATCCTGGTTGCAATTACCCGCTTTATATGATCGTAAAACTGTTGTATTTATATTGTATTTTATGCTTCTGGTGTTCACTTCTTAGGCCCTAACTATTCGATCTGGTGGAACAAGGCCCTAGGGTGAAGCCTAGGTTGCCGGGAACGTAGAAATGACCATAACTTTCACACTGGTTGCAATTATTCGTTTTATACGATGGAAAAACTGTTATATTTAAATTGTATTTTATGCTTCTGGCGTTGACTTCTTATGCCCTAACTATTCCATCTGGTGGAACAACACCCTAGGGTGATGCCTGGGTTGCCCGGAACGTAGATATGACCATAACTTTCACATCGGTAGCAATTATTTGTTTTATACGATGGAAAAACTGTTCTATTTATTTTGTATTTAATGCTTCGGGCGTTGACTTCTAAGGCCCTAACTGTTCAATCTGTTGGAGCAACGCCCTAGGGAGAGGCCTAGGTTGCCCGGAACGTAGAAATGACCATAACTTTCACACCGGTAGCAATTATTCGTTTTATACGATGAAAAAACTGTACTATTTATTTTGTATTTTATGCTTCGGGCGTTGACTTCTTATGCCCTAACTATTCCATCTGGTGGAACAACACCCTAGGGTGATGCCTGGGTTGCCCGGAACGTAGATATGTCCATAACCTTCACACAGGTTGCAATTATTCGTTTTCTACGATGGAAAAGCTGTTGTATTTAAATTGTATTTTATGCTTCCGGTGTTGACTTCTTATGCCCTAACTATTCCATTTGGTGGTACAACGCCTTAGGGTGAAGCCTGGGTTGCCCGGAACGTAGAAATGGCCATAACTTTCACACCGGTAGCAATTATTCGTTTTATACGATGGAAAAACTGTTCTATTTATTTTGTATCTTATGCTTCTGGCGTTGACTTCTAAGGCACTAACTATTCGATCTGGTGGAGCAACGCCCTAGGGTGAAGCCTAGGTTGCCCGGAACGTAGAATTGGCCATCACTTTCAAACTGGTTGCAATTATTCCTGTTATATGATGGAAACACTGTTGTATTTTTATTGCATTTTATGCTTCGGGCGTTGACTTCTAAGGCTATAACTATTCAATCTGTAAAAGCAACGCCCTAGGGTGAAGCCTAGGTTGCTCGGAAAGTAGAAATGACCATAAGTTTCATACTGGTTGTAATTATTCGTTTTATACGATGGAAAAACTGTTGCATCTTTATTGTATTTTATGCTTCTGCCGTTGACTTCTAACGCCCTAACTATTCGATCTGGTGGAGCAACGCGCTAGAGTGAAGCCCAGGTTGCCCGGAACGTAGAAATGACGATAACTTTCATACTGGTTGCAATTATTCGTTTTATACGATGGAAAGACTGTTGTATTTATTATGTATTTTATGCTTCTGGCGTTCACTTCTTAGGCCCTGACTATTCGATCTGTTGGGTCAACGCCCGAGAGTGAAGCCTAGGTTGCTCGGAATGTTGAAATGACCATAACATGCACACTGGTTGAAATTATTCGTTTTATACAATGGAAAAGCTGTTGCATCTTTATTGTGTTTTATGCTTCTGCCGTTGACTTCTAACGCCCTAACTATTCGATCTGGTGGAGCAACGCGCTAGAGTGAAGCCCAGGTTGCCCGGAACGTAGAAATGACCATCACGTTCAAAGTGGTTGCAATTAATCCTTTTATACGGTGGAAAAACTGTTGTATTTTTATTGCATTTTATGCTTCCGGGGTTGACTTCTAAGGCCCTAACTATTCAATCTGTTGGAGCAACGCCCTAGGGTGAAGCCTAGGTTGCCCGGAAAGTAGAAATGAGGTTAACTATCATACTGGTTGCAATTATTCGTTTTATACGATGGAAAAACTGTTGTATTTATATTGTTTTTTATGCTTCTGGCGTTGACTTCCAAGGCACTAACTATTTGATCTGGTGGAGCAACGCCCTAGAGTGGAGCCGAGGTTGCGCGGAACGTAGAAATGACAATCACTTTCAAACTGGTTGCAATTATTCCGGTTATATGATGGAAAAACTGTTGTATTTTTATTGCATTTTATGCTTCGGGCATTGTCTTCTAAGGCCCTACCTATTCAGTCTGTTGGAGCAACGCCCTAGGGTGAAGCCTAGGTTGCCCGGAACGTAGAAATGACCATAAATTTTACACTGGTAGCAATTATTCGTTTTATACAGTGGAAAAACAGTTCTATTTATTTTGTATTTTATGCTTCGGGCGTTGACTTCTAAGGCCCTAACTGTTCGATCTGGTGGAACAACGCCCTAGAGTGAAGCCTAGGTTACCCGGAACGTAGAAATGACCAGTACTTTCACACTGTTTGCGATTACTCGTTTTATATGATGGAAAAACTGTTGTATTTATATTGTATTTTATGCTTCTGGCGTTCACTTCTTAGGCCCTAACCATTCGATCTGGTGGATCAACGCCCTAGGGTGAAGCCTAGGTTGCCCGGAACGTAGAAATGACCATAACTTTCACATCGGTAGCAATTATTCGTTTTATACAATGGAAAAACTGTTCTATTTATTTTGTATTTTATGCTTCGGGCGTTGACTTCTAAGGCCCTAACTATTCAATCGGTTGCAGCAACGCCCTAGGGTGGATCCTAGGTTGCCCGGAAAGTAGAAATGACCATAACTTTCATACTGGTTGCAATTATTCGTTTTATACGATGGAAAAACTGTTGTATTGATATTGTGTTTTATGCTTCTGGCGTTGACTTCTAAGGCACTAACTATGCGATCTGGTGGAGCAACGCCCTAGAGTGAAGCCGAGGTTGCCCGGAACGTCGAAATGACCATCACATTCATACTGATTGCAATTACTCGTTTTATATGATGGAAAAACTGTTGTATTTATATTGTATTTTATGCTTCTGGCGTTCACTTCTTAGGCCCTAACTATTCCATCTGGTGGAGCAACGCCCTAGAGTGAAGCCTAGGTTGCCCGGAACGTAGAAATGACCAGAACCTTCACACTGGTTGCTATTATTCGTTTTATACGATGGAAAAACTGTTATATTTATATTGTATTTTATGCTTCTGGCGTTGACTTCTTAGGCCCTAACTTTTCGATCTGGTGGAACAACGCCCTAGAGTGAAGCCTAGGTCGCCCGGAAAGTAGAAATGACCATCACTTTCACACTGGTTTCAATTATTCGTTTTATACGATGGAAAAACTGTTGCATCTTTATAGTATTTTATGCCTCTGGCGTTGACTTCTAAGGCCCTAACTATTCGATCTGGTGGAGCAACGCCCTAGAGTGAAGCCTAGGTTGCCCGGCACGTAGAAATGACCATAACTTTCACACTGGTAGCAATTCTTCGTTTTATACAATGTAAAAACTGTTCTATTTATTTTGTAGTCTATGCTTCGGGCGTTGACTTCTAAGGCCCTAACTATTCGATCTCGTGGTGCAACGCCCTAGAGTGAGGCCTAGGTTGCCCGGAACGTAGAAATGACCATCACTTTCAAACTGGTTGCAATTATTCGTTTTATACGATGGAAAAACTGTTCTATTTATATTGTATTTTATGCTTCGGGCGTTGACTCCTAAGGCCCTAACTATTCAATCTGTAGGAGCAACGCCCTAGGGTGTAGCATAGGTAGCCTGGAAAGTAGAAATGACCACAACTTTCATCCTGGTTGCAATTACCCGCTTTATATGATCGTAAAACTGTTGTATTTATATTGTATTTTATGCTTCTGGTGTTCACTTCTTAGGCCCTAACTATTCGATCTGGTGGAACAAGGCCCTAGGGTGAAGCCTAGGTTGCCGGGAACGTAGAAATGACCATAACTTTCACACTGGTTGCAATTATTCGTTTTATACGATGGAAAAACTGTTATATTTAAATTGTATTTTATGCTTCTGGCGTTGACTTCTTATGCCCTAACTATTCCATCTGGTGGAACAACACCCTAGGGTGATGCCTGGGTTGCCCGGAACGTAGATATGACCATAACTTTCACATCGGTAGCAATTATTTGTTTTATACGATGGAAAAACTGTTCTATTTATTTTGTATTTAATGCTTCGGGCGTTGACTTCTAAGGCCCTAACTGTTCAATCTGTTGGAGCAACGCCCTAGGGAGAGGCCTAGGTTGCCCGGAACGTAGAAATGACCATAACTTTCACACCGGTAGCAATTATTCGTTTTATACGATGAAAAAACTGTACTATTTATTTTGTATTTTATGCTTCGGGCGTTGACTTCTTATGCCCTAACTATTCCATCTGGTGGAACAACACCCTAGGGTGATGCCTGGGTTGCCCGGAACGTAGATATGTCCATAACCTTCACACAGGTTGCAATTATTCGTTTTCTACGATGGAAAAGCTGTTGTATTTAAATTGTATTTTATGCTTCCGGTGTTGACTTCTTATGCCCTAACTATTCCATTTGGTGGAACAACGCCTTAGGGTGAAGCCTGGGTTGCCCGGAACGTAGAAATGGCCATAACTTTCACACCGGTAGCAATTATTCGTTTTATACGATGGAAAAACTGTTCTATTTATTTTGTATTTTATGCTTCGGGCGTTGACTTCTAAGGCCCTAACTTTTCGATCTGGTGGAGCAACGCCCTAGAGTGAAGCCTAGGTTGCCCGGAAAGTAGAAATAACCACAACTTTCATACTTGTTGTAATTATTCGTTTTATACGATGGAAAAACTGTTCTATTTATTTTGTATTTTATGCTTCGGGCGTTGACTTCTAAGGCTCTAACTATTCGGTCTGGTTGAGCAACGCCCTAGAGTGAAGCCTAGGTTGCCCGGAACGTAGAAATGACCAGAAGTTTCACACTGGTTGCTATTATTCGTTTTATACGATGGAAAAACTGTTATATTTATATTGTATTTTATGCTTCTGGCGTTGACTTCTATGGCCCTACCTATTCGATTTGGTGGAGCAACACCCTAAAGTGAAGCCTAGGTTGTCAGAAACGTAGAAATGAACATAACTTTCACACAGGTAGCAATTATTCGTTTTATACAATGGAAAAACTGTTCTATTTATTTTGTATTTTATGCTTCGGGCGTTGACTTCTAAGGCCCTGACTATTCCATCTGGTGGAGCAACGCCCTAGAGTGAAGCCTAGGTCGCCCGGAACGTAGAAATGACCAGAACCTTCACACTGGTTGCTATTATTCGTTTTATACGATGGAAAAACTGTTATATTTATATTGTATTTTATGCTTCTGGCGTTGACTTCTTAGGCCCTAACTTTTCGATCTGGTGGAACAACGCCCCAGAGTGAAGCCTAGGTCGCCCGGAAAGTAGAAATGACCATCACTTTCACACTGGTTTCAATTATTCGTTTTATACGATGGAAAAACTGTTGCATCTTTATTGTATTTTATGCCTCTGGCGTTGACTTCTAAGGCCCTAACTATTCGATCTGGTGGAGCAACGCCCTAGAGTGAAGCCTAGGTTGCCCGGCACGTAGAAATGACCATAACTTTCACACTGGTAGCAATTCTTCGTTTTATACAATGGAAAAACTGTTCTATTTATTTTGTAGTTTATGCTTCGGGCGTTGACTTCTAAGGCCCTAACTATTCGATCTGGTGGTGCAACGCCCTAGAGTGAGGCCTAGGTTGCCCGGAACGTAGAAATGACCATAATTTTCACACTGGTTACTATTATTCGTTTTATTTAATCGAAAAGCTGTTCTATTTATTTTGTATTTTATGCTTCGGGCATTGACTTCTGAGGCCCTAACTATTCGACCTGGTGGTGCAACGCCCTAGAGTGAAGCCGAGGTTGCCCGGAACGTAGAAATGACCATCACTTTCAAACTGGTTGCAATTATTCGTTTTATACGATGGAAAAACTGTTCTATTTATATTGTATTTTATGCTTCGGGCGTTGACTCCTAAGGCCCTAACTATTCAATCGGTTGCAGCAACGCCCTAGGGTGGAACCTAGGTTGCCCGGAAAGTAGAAATGACCATAACTTTCATACTGGTTGCAATTATTCGTTTTATACGATGGAAAAACTGTTGTATTGATATTGTATTTTATGCTTCTGGCGTTGACTTCTAAGGCACTAACTATTGGATCTGGTGGAGCGACGCCCTAGGGTGAAGCCTAGGTTGCCGGGAACGTAGACATGACCATAACTTTCACACTGGTTGCAATTATTCGTTTTATACGATGGATAAACTGTTATATTTAAATTGTATTTTATGCTTCTGGCGTTGACTTCTTATGCCCTAACTATTCCATCTGGTGGAACAACACCCTAGGGTGATGCCTGGGTTGCCCGGAACGTAGATATGACCATAACTTTCACATCGGTAGCAATTATTCGTTTTATACGATGGAAAAACTGTTCTATTTGTTTTGTCTTTTATGCTTCGGGCGTTGACTTCTAAGGCCCTAACTGTTCAATCTGTTGGAGCAACGCCCTAGGGTGAAGCCTAGGTTGCCCGGAACGTAGAAATGACCATAACTTTCACACCGGTAGCAATTATTCGTTTTATACGATGAAAAAACTGTACTATTTATTTTGTATTTTATGCTTCGGGCGTTGCCTTCTAAGGCCCTAACTATTCAATCTGTTGGAGCAACGCCCTAGGGTGAGGCCTAGGTTGCCCGGAACGTAGAAATGACGTTAACTTTCATACTGGTTGCAATTACTCGTTTTATACGATTGAAAAGCTGTTGTATTTATATTGTATTTTATGCTTCTGGCGTTGACTTCTTATGCCCTAACAGTTCCATCTCGTGGAACAACGTCCTATGGTGATGCCTAGGTTGCCGCGGAACGTAGAAATGACCATAACTTTCACACCGGTAGCAATTATTCGTTTTATACGATGAAAAAACTGTACTATTTATTTTGTATTTTATGCTTCGGGCGTTGTCTTCTAAGGCCCTAACTATTCAATCTGTTGAAGCAACGCCCTAGAGTGAAGCCTAGGTTGCCCGGAAAGTAGAAATGACCATAACTTTCATACTGGTTGCAATTATTCGTTTTATACGATGGAAAAACTGTTGTATTTATATTGTATTTTATGCTTCTGGCGTTGACTTCTAAGGCCCTAACTATTCAATCTGTTGGGGCAACGCCCTAGGGCCAAGCCTAGGTTGCCCGCAAAGTAGAAATGACGTTAACATTCATACTGGTTGCAATTATTCGTTTTATACGATGGAAAGACTGTTGTATTTATATTGTATTTTATGCTTCTGGCGTTCACTTCTTAGGCCCTAACTATTCGATCTGGTGGAGCAACGCGCTATAGTGAAGCCTAGGTTGCCCGCAACGTAGAAATGACCATCACTTTCAAAGTGGTTGCAATTAATCCTTTTATACGATGGAAAAACTGTTGTATTTTTATTGCATTTTATGCTTCCGGCGTTGACTTCTAAGGCCCTAACTATTCTATCTGTTGGAGCAACGCCCTAGGGTGAAGCCTAGGTTGCCCGGAAAGTAGAAATGAGGTTGCCTTTCATACTGGTTGCAATTATTCGTTTTATACGATGGAAAAACTGTTGTATTGATATTGTGTTTTATGCTTCTGGCGTTGACTTCTAAGGCACTAGCTATTCGATCTGGTGGAGCAACGCCCTAGGGTGAAGCCTAGGTTGCCGGGAACGTGGAAATGACCATAACTTTCACACTGGTTACTATTATTCGTTTTGTTTAATCGAAAAGCTGTTCTATTTATTTTGTATTTTATGCTTCGGGCATTGACTTCTGAGGCCCTAACTATTCGACCTGGTGGTGCAACGCCCTAGAGTGAAGCCGAGGTTGCCCGGAACGTAGAAATGACCATCACTTTCAAACTGGTTGCAATTATTCGTTTTATACGATGGAAAAACTGTTCTATTTATATTGTATTTTATGCTTCGGGCGTTGACTCCTAAGGCCCTAACTATTCAATCGGTTGCAGCAACGCCCTAGGGTGGAACCTAGGTTGCCCGCAAAGTAGAAATGACCATAACTTTCATACTGGTTGCAATTATTCGTTTTATACGATGGAAAAACTGTTGTATTGATATTGTATTTTATGCTTCTGGCGTTGACTTCTAAGGCACTAACTATTCGATCTGGTGGAGCGACGCCCTAGGGTGAAGCCTAGGTTGCCCGGAACGTAGAAATGACCATAACCTTCACACAGGTTGCAATTATTCGTTTTATACGATGGAAAGCTGTTCTATTTATATTGTATTTTATGCTTCGGGCGTTGTCTCCTAAGGCCCTAACTATTCAATCGGTTGCAGCAACGCCCTAGGGTGGATCCTAGGTTGCCTGGAAAGTAGAAATAACCACAACTTTCTTACTTGTTGCAATTATTCGTTTTATACGATGGAAAAACTGTTATATTTATATTGTATTTTATGCTTCTGGCGTTGACTTCTTATGCCCTAACTATTCCATTTGGTGGAACAACGCCTTAGGGTGAAGCCTGGGTTGCCCGGAACGTAGTAATGACCATAACTTTCACACCGGTAGCAATTATTCGTTTTATACGATGGAAAAACTGTTCTATTTATTTTGTATTTTATGCTTCGGGCGTTGACTTCTAAGGCCCTAACTATTCAATCTGTTGGAGCAACGCCCTAGGGTGAAGCCTAGGTTGCCCGGAAAGTAGAAATAACCACAACTTTCATACTTGATGTAATTATTCGTTTTATACGATGGAAAAACTGTTCTATTTATTTTGTATTTTATGCTGCGGGCGTTGACTTCTAAGGCACTAACTATTGGATCTGGTGGAGCGACGCCCTAGGGTGAAGCCTAGGTTGCCGGGAACGTAGACATGACCATAACTTTCACACCGGTAGCAATTATTCGTTTTATACGATGGAAAAACTGTTCTATTTATTTTGTATTTTATGCTTCGGGCGTTGACTTCTAAGGCCCTAACTTTTCGATCTGGTGGAGCAACGCCCTAGAGTGAAGCCTAGGTTGCCCGGAAAGTAGAAATAACCACAACTTTCATACTTGTTGTAATTATTCGTTTTATACGATGGAAAAACTGTTCTATTTATTTTGTATTTTATGCTTCGGGCGTTGACTTCTAAGGCTCTAACTATTCGGTCTGGTTGAGCAACGCCCTAGAGTGAAGCCTAGGTTGCCCGGAACGTAGAAATGACCAGAAGTTTCACACTGGTTGCTATTATTCGTTTTATACGATGGAAAAACTGTTATATTTATATTGTATTTTATGCTTCTGGCGTTGACTTCTATGGCCCTACCTATTCGATTTGGTGGAGCAACACCCTAAAGTGAAGCCTAGGTTGTCAGAAACGTAGAAATGAACATAACTTTCACACAGGTAGCAATTATTCGTTTTATACAATGGAAAAACTGTTCTATTTATTTTGTATTTTATGCTTCGGGCGTTGACTTCTAAGGCCCTGACTATTCCATCTGGTGGAGCAACGCCCTAGAGTGAAGCCTAGGTCGCCCGGAACGTAGAAATGACCAGAACCTTCACACTGGTTGCTATTATTCGTTTTATACGATGGAAAAACTGTTATATTTATATTGTATTTTATGCTTCTGGCGTTGACTTCTTAGGCCCTAACTTTTCGATCTGGTGGAACAACGCCCCAGAGTGAAGCCTAGGTCGCCCGGAAAGTAGAAATGACCATCACTTTCACACTGGTTTCAATTATTCGTTTTATACGATGGAAAAACTGTTGCATCTTTATTGTATTTTATGCCTCTGGCGTTGACTTCTAAGGCCCTAACTATTCGATCTGGTGGAGCAACGCCCTAGAGTGAAGCCTAGGTTGCCCGGCACGTAGAAATGACCATAACTTTCACACTGGTAGCAATTCTTCGTTTTATACAATGGAAAAACTGTTCTATTTATTTTGTAGTTTATGCTTCGGGCGTTGACTTCTAAGGCCCTAACTATTCGATCTGGTGGTGCAACGCCCTAGAGTGAGGCCTAGGTTGCCCGGAACGTAGAAATGACCATAATTTTCACACTGGTTACTATTATTCGTTTTATTTAATCGAAAAGCTGTTCTATTTATTTTGTATTTTATGCTTCGGGCATTGACTTCTGAGGCCCTAACTATTCGACCTGGTGGTGCAACGCCCTAGAGTGAAGCCGAGGTTGCCCGGAACGTAGAAATGACCATCACTTTCAAACTGGTTGCAATTATTCGTTTTATACGATGGAAAAACTGTTCTATTTATATTGTATTTTATGCTTCGGGCGTTGACTCCTAAGGCCCTAACTATTCAATCGGTTGCAGCAACGCCCTAGGGTGGAACCTAGGTTGCCCGGAAAGTAGAAATGACCATAACTTTCATACTGGTTGCAATTATTCGTTTTATACGATGGAAAAACTGTTGTATTGATATTGTATTTTATGCTTCTGGCGTTGACTTCTAAGGCACTAACTATTGGATCTGGTGGAGCGACGCCCTAGGGTGAAGCCTAGGTTGCCGGGAACGTAGACATGACAATAACTTTCACACTGGTTGCAATTATTCGTTTTATACGATGGATAAACTGTTATATTTAAATTGTATTTTATGCTTCTGGCGTTGACTTCTTATGCCCTAACTATTCCATCTGGTGGAACAACACCCTAGGGTGATGCCTGGGTTGCCCGGAACGTAGATATGACCATAACTTTCACATCGGTAGCAATTATTCGTTTTATACGATGGAAAAACTGTTCTATTTGTTTTGTCTTTTATGCTTCGGGCGTTGACTTCTAAGGCCCTAACTGTTCAATCTGTTGGAGCAACGCCCTAGGGTGAAGCCTAGGTTGCCCGGAACGTAGAAATGACCATAACTTTCACACCGGTAGCAATTATTCGTTTTATACGATGAAAAAACTGTACTATTTATTTTGTATTTTATGCTTCGGGCGTTGCCTTCTAAGGCCCTAACTATTCAATCTGTTGGAGCAACGCCCTAGGGTGAGGCCTAGGTTGCCCGGAACGTAGAAATGACGTTAACTTTCATACTGGTTGCAATTACTCGTTTTATACGATTGAAAAGCTGTTGTATTTATATTGTATTTTATGCTTCTGGCGTTGACTTCTTATGCCCTAACAGTTCCATCTCGTGGAACAACGTCCTATGGTGATGCCTAGGTTGCCGCGGAACGTAGAAATGACCATAACTTTCACACCGGTAGCAATTATTCGTTTTATACGATGAAAAAACTGTACTATTTATTTTGTATTTTATGCTTCGGGCGTTGTCTTCTAAGGCCCTAACTATTCAATCTGTTGAAGCAACGCCCTAGAGTGAAGCCTAGGTTGCCCGGAAAGTAGAAATGACCATAACTTTCATACTGGTTGCAATTATTCGTTTTATACGATGGAAAAACTGTTGTATTTATATTGTATTTTATGCTTCTGGCGTTGACTTCTAAGGCCCTAACTATTCAATCTGTTGGGGCAACGCCCTAGGGCCAAGCCTAGGTTGCCCGCAAAGTAGAAATGACGTTAACATTCATACTGGTTGCAATTATTCGTTTTATACGATGGAAAGACTGTTGTATTTATATTGTATTTTATGCTTCTGGCGTTCACTTCTTAGGCCCTAACTATTCGATCTGGTGGAGCAACGCGCTATAGTGAAGCCTAGGTTGCCCGCAACGTAGAAATGACCATCACTTTCAAAGTGGTTGCAATTAATCCTTTTATACGATGGAAAAACTGTTGTATTTTTATTGCATTTTATGCTTCCGGCGTTGACTTCTAAGGCCCTAACTATTCTATCTGTTGGAGCAACGCCCTAGGGTGAAGCCTAGGTTGCCCGGAAAGTAGAAATGAGGTTGCCTTTCATACTGGTTGCAATTATTCGTTTTATACGATGGAAAAACTGTTGTATTGATATTGTGTTTTATGCTTCTGGCGTTGACTTCTAAGGCACTAGCTATTCGATCTGGTGGAGCAACGCCCTAGGGTGAAGCCTAGGTTGCCGGGAACGTGGAAATGACCATAACTTTCACACTGGTTACTATTATTCGTTTTGTTTAATCGAAAAGCTGTTCTATTTATTT
Source organism: Calliopsis andreniformis (assembly GCF_051401765.1). Lineage (NCBI taxonomy): Eukaryota > Metazoa > Arthropoda > Insecta > Hymenoptera > Andrenidae > Calliopsis > Calliopsis andreniformis. Next base: position 20,911,694 of record NW_027480424.1, on the reverse strand, counting down.
TGTATTTTATGCTTCGGGCATTGACTTCTGAGGCCCTAACTATTCGACCTGGTGGTGCAACGCCCTAGAGTGAAGCCGAGGTTGCCCGGAACGTAGAAATGACCATCACTTTCAAACTGGTTGCAATTATTCGTTTTATACGATGGAAAAACTGTTCTATTTATATTGTATTTTATGCTTCGGGCGTTGACTCCTAAGGCCCTAACTATTCAATCGGTTGCAGCAACGCCCTAGGGTGGAACCTAGGTTGCCCGCAAAGTAGAAATGACCATAACTTTCATACTGGTTGCAATTATTCGTTTTATACGATGGAAAAACTGTTGTATTGATATTGTATTTTATGCTTCTGGCGTTGACTTCTAAGGCACTAACTATTCGATCTGGTGGAGCGACGCCCTAGGGTGAAGCCTAGGTTGCCCGGAACGTAGAAATGACCATAACCTTCACACAGGTTGCAATTATTCGTTTTATACGATGGAAAGCTGTTCTATTTATATTGTATTTTATGCTTCGGGCGTTGTCTCCTAAGGCCCTAACTATTCAATCGGTTGCAGCAACGCCCTAGGGTGGATCCTAGGTTGCCTGGAAAGTAGAAATAACCACAACTTTCTTACTTGTTGCAATTATTCGTTTTATACGATGGAAAAACTGTTATATTTATATTGTATTTTATGCTTCTGGCGTTGACTTCTTATGCCCTAACTATTCCATTTGGTGGAACAACGCCTTAGGGTGAAGCCTGGGTTGCCCGGAACGTAGTAATGACCATAACTTTCACACCGGTAGCAATTATTCGTTTTATACGATGGAAAAACTGTTCTATTTATTTTGTATTTTATGCTTCGGGCGTTGACTTCTAAGGCCCTAACTATTCAATCTGTTGGAGCAACGCCCTAGGGTGAAGCCTAGGTTGCCCGGAAAGTAGAAATAACCACAACTTTCATACTTGATGTAATTATTCGTTTTATACGATGGAAAAACTGTTCTATTTATTTTGTATTTTATGCTGCGGGCGTTGACTTCTAAGGCCCTAACTATTCGGTCTGGTTGAGCAACGCCCTAGAGTGAAGCCTAGGTTGCCCGGAACGTAGAAATGACCAGAAGTTTCACACTGGTTGCTATTATTCGTTTTATACGATGGAAAAACTGTTATATTTATATTGTATTTTATGCTTCTGGCGTTGACTTCTATGGCCCTACCTATTCGATTTGGTGGAGCAACACCCTAAAGTGAAGCCTAGGTTGTCAGAAACGTAGAAATGAACATAACTTTCACACTGGTAGCAATTATTCGTTTCATACAATGGAAAAACTGTTCTTTTATTTTGTATTTTATGCTTCGGGCGTTGACTTCTAAGGCCCTAACTATTCCATCTGGTGGAACAACGCCCTAGAGTGAAGCCTAGGTTGCCCGGAACGTAGAAATGACCAGAACCTTCACACTGGTTGCTATTATTCGATTTATACGATGGAAAAACTGTTATATTTATATTGTATTTTATGCTTCTGGCATTGACTTCTGAGGCCGTAACTATTCGATCTGGTGGAGCAACGCCCTAGAGTGAAGCCGAGGTTGCCCTGAACGTAGAAATGACCATCACTTTCAAACTGGATGCAATTATTCGTTTTATACGATGGAAAAACTGTTCTATTTATATTGTATTTTATGCTTCGGGCGTTGACTCCTAAGGCCCTAACTATTCAATCGGTTGCAGCAACGCCCTAGGGTGGAACCTAGGTTGCCTGGAAAGTAGAAATGACCATAACTTTCATACTGGTTGCAATTATTCGTTTTATACGATGGAAAAACTGTTGTATTGATATTGTATTTTATGCTTCTGGCGTTGACTTCTAAGGCACTAACTATTCGATCTTGTGGAGCAACGCCCTAGAGTGAAGCCGAGGTTGCCCGGAACGTAGAAATGACCATCACTTTCAAACTGGTTGCAATTATTCCGGTTATATGATGGAAAGACTGTTGTATTTTTATTGCATTTTATGCTTCGGGCATTGACTTCTAAGGCCCTAACTATTCAATCTGTTGGAGCAACGCCCTAGGGTGTAGCATAGGTTGCCCGGAAAGTAGAAATGACCACAACTTTCATACTGGTTGCAATTACCCGTTTTATATGATCGTAAAACTGTTGTATTTATATTGTATTTTATGCTTCTGGTGTTCACTTCTTAGGCCCTAACTATTCGATCTGGTGGAACAACGCCCTAGGGTGAAGCCTAGGTTGCCGGGAACGTAGACATGACCATAACTTTCACACTGGTTGCAATTATTCGTTTTATACGATGGAAAAACTGTTATATTTAAATTGTATTTTATGCTTCTGGCGTTGACTTCTTATGCCCTAACTATTCCATCTGGTGGAACAACACCCTAGGGTGATGCCTGGGTTGCCCGGAACGTAGATATGACCATAACTTTCACATCGGTAGCAATTATTCGTTTTATACGATGGAAAAACTGTTCTATTTGTTTTGTCTTTTATGCTTCGGGCGTTGACTTCTAAGGCCCTAACTATTCGATCTGGTGGAGCAACGCCCTAGAGTGAAGCCTAGGTTGCCCGGAACGTAGAAATGACGTTAACTTTCATACTGGTTGCAATTACTCGTTTTATACGATTGAAAAGTTGTTGTATTTATATTGTATTTTATGCTTCTGGCGTTGACTTCTTATGCCCTAACTGTTCCATCTCGTGGAACAACGTCCTATGGTGATGCCTAGGTTGCCGCGGAACGTAGAAATGACCATAACTTTCATACCGGTAGCAATTATTCGTTTTATACGATGAAAAAACTGTACTATTTATTTTGTATTTTATGCTTCGGGCGTTGTCTTCTAAGGCCCTAACTATTCAATCTGTTGAAGCAACGCCCTAGCGTGAAGCCTAGGTTGCCCGGAAAGTAGAAATGACCATAACTTTCATACTGGTTGCAATTATTCGTTTTATACGATGGAAAAACTGTTGTATTTATATTGTATTTTATGCTTCTGGCGTTGACTTCTAAGGCCCTAACTATTCAATCTGTTGGGGCAACGCCCTAGGGCCAAGCCTAGGTTGCCCGCAAAGTAGAAATGACGTTAACATTCATACTGGTTGCAATTATTCGTTTTATACGATGGAAAGACTGTTGTATTTATATTGTATTTTATGCTTCTGGCGTTCACTTCTTAGGCCCTAACTATTCGATCTGGTGGAGCAACGCGCTATAGTGAAGCCTAGGTTGCCCGGAACGTAGAAATGACCATCACTTTCAAAGTGGTTGCAATTAATCCTTTTATACGATGGAAAAACTGTTGTATTTTTATTGCATTTTATGCTTCCGGCGTTGACTTCTAAGGCCCTAACTATTCTATCTGTTGGAGCAACGCCCTAGGGTGAAGCCTAGGTTGCCCGGAAAGTAGAAATGAGGTTGCCTTTCATACTGGTTGCAATTATTCGTTTTATACGATGGAAAAACTGTTGTATTGATATTGTGTTTTATGCTTCTGGCGTTGACTTCTAAGGCACTAGCTATTCGATCTGGTGGAGCAACGCCCTAGGGTGAAGCCTAGGTTGCCGGGAACGTGGAAATGACCATAACTTTCACACTGGTTACTATTATTCGTTTTATACGATGAAAAAACTGTACTATTTATTTTGTATTTTATGCTTCGGGCGTTGACTTCTTATGCCCTAACTATTCCATCTGGTGGAACAACACCCTAGGGTGATGCCTGGGTTGCCCGGAACGTAGATATGTCCATAACCTTCACACAGGTTGCAATTATTCGTTTTATACGATGGAAAAACTGTTCTATTTATATTGTATTATATGCTTCGGGCGTTGACTCCTAAGGCCCTAACTATTCAATCGGTTGCAGCAACGCCCTAGGGTGGATCCTAGGTTGCCTGGAAAGTAGAAATAACCACAACTTTCTTACTTGTTGCAATTATTCGTTTTATACGATGGAAAAGCTGTTATATTTATATTGTATTTTATGCTTCTGGCGTTGACTTCTTATGCCCTAACTATTCCATTTGGTGGAACAACGCCTTAGGGTGAAGCCTGGGTTGCCCGGAACGTAGTAATGACCATAACTTTCACACCGGTAGCAATTATTCGTTTTATACGATGGAAAAACTGTTCTATTTATTTTGTATTTTATGCTTCGGGCGTTGACTTCTAAGGCCCTAACTATTCAATCTGTTGGAGCAACGCCCTAGGGTGAAGCCTAGGTTGCCCGGAAAGTAGAAATAACCACAACTTTCATACTTGATGTAATTATTCGTTTTATACGATGGAAAAACTGTTCTATTTATTTTGTATTTTATGCTGCGGGCGTTGACTTCTAAGGCCCTAAATATTCGGTCTGGTTGAGCAACGCCCTAGAGTGAAGCCTAGGTTGCCCGGAACGTAGAAATGACCAGAAGTTTCACACTGGTTGCTATTATTCGTTTTATACGATGGAAAAACTGTTATATTTATATTGTATTTTATGCTTCTGGCGTTGACTTCTATGGCCCTACCTATTCCATTTGGTGGAGCAACACCCTAAAGTGAAGCCTAGGTTGTCAGAAACGTAGAAATGAACATAACTTTCACACTGGTAGCAATTATTCGTATCATACAATGGAAAAACTGTTCTATTTATTTTGTATTTTATGCTTCGGGCGTTGACTCCTAAGGCCCTAACTATTCCATCTGGTGGAACAACGCCCTAGAGTGAAGCCTAGGTTGCCCGGAACGTAGAAATGACCAGAACCTTCACACTGGTTGCTATTATTCGATTTATACGATGGAAAAACTGTTATATTTATATTGCATTTTATGCTTCTGGCATTGACTTCTGAGGCCGTAACTATTCGATCTGGTGGAGCAACGCCCTAGACTGAAGCCTAGGTTGCCCGGAACGTAGAAATGACCAGAACCTTCACACTGGTTGCTATTATTCGATTTATACGATGGAAAAACTGTTATATTTATATTGTATATTATGCTTCTGGCGTTGACTTCTTATGCCCTAACTATTCCATCTGGTGGAACAACACCCTAGGGTGATGCCTGGGTTGCCCGGAACGTAGATATGACCATAACTTTCACATCGGTAGCAATTATTCGTTTTATACGATGGAAAAACTGTTCTATTTATTTTGTATTTTATGCTTCGGGCGTTGACTTCTAAGGCCCTAACTGTTCAATCTGTTGGAGCAACGCCCTAGGGTGAAGCCTAGGTTGCCCGGAACGTAGAAATGATCATAACTTTCACACCGGTAGCAATTATTCGTTTTATACGATGAAAAAACTGTACTATTTATTTTGTATTTTATGCTTCGGGCGTTGACTTCTTATGCCCTAACTATTCCATCTGGTGGAACAACACCCTAGGGTGATGCCTGGGTTGCCCGGAACGTAGATATGACCATAACTTTCACATCGGTAGCAATTATTCGTTTTATACGATGGAAAAACTGTTCTATTTATTTTGTATTTTATGCTTCGGGCGTTGACTTCTAAGGCCCTAACTGTTCAATCTGTTGGAGCAACGCCCCAGGGTGAAGCCTAGGTTGCCCGGAACGTAGAAATGTCCATAACTTTCACACCGGTAGCAATTATTCGTTTTATACGATGAAAAAACTGTACTATTTATTTTGTATTTTATGCTTCGGGCGTTGCCTTCTAAGGCCCTAACTATTCAATCTGTTGGAGCAACGCCTTAGGGTGAAGCCTAGGTTGCCCGGAACGTAGAAATGACGTTAACTTTCATACTGGTTGCAATTACTCGTTTTATACGATTGAAAAGCTGTTGTATTTATATTGTATTTTATGCTTCTGGCGTTGACTTCTTATGCCCTAACTATTCCATCTCGTGGAACAACGTCCTATGGTGATGCGTAGGTTGCCGCGGAACGTAGAAATGACCATAACTTTCACACCGGTAGCAATTATTCGTTTTATACGATGAAAAAACTGTACTATTTATTTTGTATTTTATGCTTCGGGCGTTGTCTTCTAAGGCCCTAACTATTCAATCTGTTGAAGCAACGCCCTAGAGTGAAGCCTAGGTTGCCCGGAAAGTAGAAATGACCATAACTTTCATACTGGTTGCAATTATTCGTTTTATACGATGGAAAAACTGTTGTATTTATATTGTATTTTATGCTTCTGGCGTTGACTTCTAAGGCCCTAACTATTCAATCTGTTGGGGCAACGCCCTAGGGCCAAGCCTAGGTTGCCCGCAAAGTAGAAATGACGTTAACTTTCATACTGGTTGCAATTATTCGTTTTATACGATGGAAAGACTGTTGTATTTATATTGTATTTTATGCTTCTGGCGTTCACTTCTTAGGCCCTAACTATTCGATCTGGTGGAGCAACGCGCTATAGTGAAGCCTAGGTTGCCCGGAACGTAGAAATGACCATCACTTTCAAAGTGGTTGCAATTAATCCTTTTATACGATGGAAAAACTGTTGTATTTTTATTGCATTTTATGCTTCCGGCGTTGACTTCTAAGGCCCTAACTATTCTATCTGTTGGAGCAACGCCCTAGGGTGAAGCCTAGGTTGCCCGGAAAGTAGAAATGAGGTTGCCTTTCATACTGGTTGCAATTATTCGTTTTATACGATGGAAAAACTGTTGTATTGATATTGTGTTTTATGCTTCTGGCGTTGACTTCTAAGGCACTAGCTATTCGATCTGGTGGAGCAACGCCCTAGGGTGAAGCCTAGGTTGCCGGGAACGTAGAAATGACCATAACTTTCACACTGGTTGCAATTATTCGTTTTATACGATGGAAAAACTGATATATTTAAATTGTATTTTATGCTTCTGGCGTTGACTTCTTATGCCCTAACTATTCCATCTGGTGGAACAACACCCTAGGGTGATGCCTGGGTTGCCCGGAACGTAGATATGACCATAACTTTCACATCGGTAGCAATTATTCGTTTTATACGATGGAAAAACTGTTCTATTTATTTTGTATTTTATGCTTCGGGCGTTGACTTCTAAGGCCCTAACTGTTCAATCTGTTGGAGCAACGCCCTAGGGTGAAGCCTAGGTTGCCCGGAACGTAGAAATGACCATAACTTTCACACCGGTAGCAATTATTCGTTTTATACGATGAAAAAACTGTACTATTTATTTTGTATTTTATGCTTCGGGCGTTGACTTCTTATGCCCTAACTATTCCATCTGGTGGAACAACACCCTAGGGTGATGCCTGGGTTGCCCGGAACGTAGATATGACCATAACATTCACATCGGTAGCAATTATTCGTTTTATACGATGGAAAAACTGTTCTAATTATTTTGTATTTTATGCTTCGGGCGTTGACTTCGAACGCCCTAACTGTTCAATCTGTTGGAGCAACGCCCTAGGGTGAAGCCTAGGTTGCCCGGAACGTAGAAATGACCATAACATTCACATCGGTAGCAATTATTCGTTTTATACGATGGAAAAACTGTTCTATTTATTTTGTATTTTATGCTTCTGGCATTGACTTCTGAGGCCCTAACTATTCGATCTGGTGGAGCAACGCCCTAGAGTGAAGCCTAGGTTGCCCAGAACGTAGAAATGACCATCACTTTCACACTGGTTGCAATTATTCCTGTTATACGATGGAAAAACTCTTGTATATTTATTGTATTTTATGCTTCGGGCGTTGACTTCGATGGCCCTACCTATTCGATTTGGTGGAGCAACACCCTACAGTGAAGCCTAGGTTGTCAGAAACGTAGAAATGAACATAACGTTCACACTGGTAGCAATTATTCGTTTTATACGATGGAAAAACTGTTCTATTTATTTTGTATTTTATGCTTCGGGCGTTGACTTCTAAGGCCCTAACTGTTCAATGTGTTGGAGCAACGCCCTAGGGTGAAGCCTAGGTTGCCAGGAAAGTAGAAATAACCACAACTTTCATACTTGTTGCAATTATTCGTTTTATACGATGGAAAAACTGTTATATTTATATTGTATTTTATGCTTCTGGCGTAGACTTCTTAGGCCCTAAGTGTTCGATCTGGTGGAGCAACGCCCTAGAGTGAAGCCGAGGTTGCCCGGAACGTAGAAATGATCATCACTTTCCAACTGGTTGCAATTAATTCTTTTACACGATGGAAAAACTGTTGTATTTATATTGCATTTTATGCTTCGGGCGGAGACTTCTATGGCCCTACCTATTCGATCTGGTGGAGCAACACCCTACAGTGAAGCCTAGGTTGCCCGGAACGTAGATATGTCCATAACCTACACAGGTTGCAATTATTCGTTTTCTACGATGGAAAAGCTGTTGTATTTAAATTGTATTTTATGCTTCCGGTGTTGACTTCTTAGACCCTAACTCTTCGATCTAGTGGAGCAACGCCTCAGAGCTAAGTCTAGGATGCCCGAAACGTCGAAATGGTCGTTACTTTCGCACTGGTTGCAATTAGTCATGCTATACAATGGAAAAATTGTTGCATTTATACTGTATTTTATGCTTCTGGCGTTGACTTCTAAGGCCGCAGCTATTCGATTTGGTGGAGCAACGCCCTAGAGTGAAGCCTAGGTTGCCCGGAACGTAGAAATGCCCATTACTTTCACACCGGTAGCAATTATTCGTTTTATACGATGAAAAAACTGTACTATTTATTTTGTATTTTATGCTTCGGGCGTTGCCTTCTAAGGCCCTAACTATTCAATCTGTTGGAGCAACGCCCTAGGGTGAAGCCTAGGTTGCCCGGAACGTAGAAATGATCATAACTTTCACACCGGTAGCAATTATTCGTTTTATACGATGAAAAAACTGTACTATTTATTTTGTATTTTATGCTTCGGGCGTTGACTTCTTATGCCCTAACTATTCCATCTGGTGGAACAACACCCTAGGGTGATGCCTGGGTTGCCCGGAACGTAGATATGACCATAACTTTCACATCGGTAGCAATTATGCGTTTTATACGATGGAAAAACTGTTCTATTTATTTTGTATTTTATGCTTCGGGCGTTGACTTCTAAGGCCCTAACTGTTCAATCTGTTGGAGCAACGCCCTAGGGTGAAGCCTAGGTTGCCCGGAACGTAGAAATGTCCATAACTTTCACACCGGTAGCAATTATTCGTTTTATACGATGAAGAAACTGTACTATTTATTTTGTATTTTATGCTTCGGGCGTTGCCTTCTAAGGCCCTAACTATTCAATCTGTTGGAGCAACGCCCTAGGGTGAAGCCTAGGTTGCCCGGAACGTAGAAATGACGTTAACTTTCATACTGGTTGCAATTACTCGTTTTATACGATTGAAAAGCTGTTGTATTTATATTGTATTTTATGCTTCTGGCGTTGACTTCTTATGCCCTAACTATTCCATCTCGTGGAACAACGTCCTATGGTGATGCGTAGGTTGCCGCGGAACGTAGAAATGACCATAACTTTCACACCGGTAGCAATTATTCGTTTTATACGATGGAAAAACTGTTCTATTTATTTTGTATTTTATGCTTCGGGCGTTGACTTCTAAGGCCCTAACTATTCAATGTGTTGGAGCAACGCCCTAGGGTGAAGCCTAGGTTGCCAGGAAAGTAGAAATAACCACAACTTTCATACTTGTTGCAATTATTCGTTTTATACGATGGAAAAACTGTTATATTTATATTGTATTTTATGCTTCTGGCGTTGACTTCTTAGGCCCTAACTATTCGATCTGGTGGAACGACGCCCTAGAGTGAAGCCTAGGTTGCCCAGAACGTAGAAATGACCATCACTTTCACACTGGTTGCAATTATTCCTGTTATACGATGGAAAAACTCTTGTATATTTATTGTATTTTATGCTTCGGGCGTTGACTTCCATGGCCCTACCTATTCGATTTGGTGGAGCAACACCCTACAGTGAAGCCTAGGTTGTCAGAAACGTAGAAATGAACATAACGTTCACACTGGTAGCAATTATTCGTTTTATACAATGGAAAAAGTGTTCTATTGACTTTGTATTTTATGCTTCGGGCGTTGACTTCTAAGGCCCTAACTATTCGATCTGGTGGAGCAACGCCCTAGAGTGAAGCCTAGGTTGCCCGCAACGTAGAAATGACCAGAACTTTCACACTGGTTGCTATTATTCGTTTTATACGGTGTATAAACTGTTATATTTATATTGTATTTTATGCTTCTGGCGTTGTCTTCTATGGCCCTACCTATTCGATTTGGTGGAACAACACCCTACAGTGAAGCCTAGGCTGTCAGAAACGTAGAAATGAACATAACTTTCACACTGGTAGCAATTATTCGTCTTATACAATGGAAAAACTGTTCTATTTATTTTGTATTTTATGATTCGGGCGTTGACTTCTAAGGCCCTAACTATTCGATCTGGTGGAGCAACGCCCTAGAGTGAAGCATAGGTTGCCCGGAACGTAGAAATGACCAGAACTTTCACACTGGTTGCTATTATTCGTTTTATACGATGGAAAAACTGTTATATTTATATTGTATTTTATGCTTCTGGCGTAGACTTCTTAGGCCCTAAGTGTTCGATCTGGTGGAGCAACGCCCTAGAGTGAAGCCGAGGTTGCCCGGAACGTAGAAATGATCATCACTTTCTAACTGGTTGCAATTAATCCCTTTACACGATGGAAAAACTGTTGTATTTATATTGCATTTTATGCTTCGGGCGGAGACTTCTATGGCCCTACCTATTCGATCTGGTGGAGCAACACCCGACAGTGAAGCCTAGGTTGCCCGGAACGTAGATATGTCCATAACCTACACAGGTTGCAATTATTCGTTTTCTACGATGGAAAAGCTGTTGTATTTAAATTGTATTTTATGCTTCCGGTGTTGACTTCTTAGACCCTAACTCTTCGATCTAGTGGAGCAACGCCTCAGAGTTAAGTCTAGGATGCCCGAAACGTCGAAATGGTCGTTACTTTCGCACTGGTTGCAATTATTCATGCTATACAATGGAAAAATTGTTGCATTTATACTGTATTTTATGCTTCTGGCGTTGACTTCTAAGGCCGCAGCTATTCGATTTGGTGGAGCAACGCCCTAGAGTGAAGCCTAGGTTGCCCGGAACGTAGAAATGCCCATTACTTTCACACTGGTTGCAATTATTAGTTTTATACGATGGAAAAACTGTTCTATTTATTTTGTATTTTATGCTTCGGGCGTTGACTTCTTATGCTCGACCCATTCCATCTGGTGGAACAACACCCTAGGGTGATGCCTAGGTTGCCTGGAACGTAGAAATGACCATAACTTTCACACCGGTAGCAATTATTCGTTTTATACGATGGAAAAACTGTTCTATTTATATTGTACTTTATGCTTCGGGCGTTGACTCCTAAGGCCCTAACTATTCAATCGGTTGCAGCAACGCCCTAGGGTGGATGCTAGGTTGCCCGGAAAGTAGAAATGACCATAACTTTCATACTGGTTGCAATTATTCGGTTTATACTATGAAAAAACTGTTGTATTGATATTGTATTTTATGCTTCTGGCGTTGAATTCTAAGGCACTAACTATTCGATCTGGTGGAGCAACGCCCTAGAGTGAAGCCGAGGTTGCCCGGAAAGTAGAAATAACCACAACTTTCATACTTGTTGCAATTATTCGTTTTATACGATGGAAAAACTGTTCTATTTATTTTGTACTTTATGCTTCGGGCGTTGACTTCTAAGGCCCTAACTATTCGGTCTGGTTGAGCAACGCCCTAGAGTGAAGCCTAGGTTGCCCGGAACGTAGAAATGACCAGAAGTTTCACACTGGTTGCTTTTATTCGTTTTATACGATGCAAAAACTGTTATATTTATATTGTATTTTATGCTTCTGGCGTTGACTTCTATGGCCCTACCTATTCGATTTGGTGGAGCAACACCCTACAGTGAAGCCTAGGCTGTCAGAAACGTAGAAATGAACATAACTTTCACACTGGTAGCAATTATTCGTTTTATACAATGGAAAAACTGTTCTATTTATTTTGTATTTTATGCTTCGGGCGTTGACTTCTAAGGCCCTAACTATTCCATCTGGTGGAGCAACGCCCCAGAGTGAAGCCTAGGTTTCCCGGAACGTAGAAATGACCATAACTTTCACACTGGTTGCAATTATTCGCTTTATACGACGGAAAAGCTGTGGTATTTATATCGTATTTTATGCTTCTGGCGTTGACTTCTTAGGCCCTAACTATTCGATCTGGTGGAACGACGCCCTAGAGTGAAGCCTAGGTTGCCCAGAACGTAGAAATGACCATCACTTTCACACTGGTTGCAATTATTCCTGTTATACGATGGAAAAACTCTTGTATATTTATTGTATTTTATGCTTCGGGCATTGACTTCCATGGCCCTACCTATTCGATTTGGTGGAGCAACACCCTACAGTGAAGCCTAGGTTGTCAGAAACGTAGAAATGAACATAACGTTCACACTGGTAGCAATTATTGGTTTTATACAATGGAAAAAGTGTTCTATTTACTTTGTATTTTATGCTTCGGGCGTTGACTTCTAAGGCCTCAACTATTCGATCTGGTGGAGCAACGCCCTAGAGTGAAGCCTAGGTTGCCCGCAACGTAGAAATGACCATAACTTTTACACTGGTAGCAATTATTCGTTTTATACGATGGAAAGACTGTTCTATTTATTTTGTATTTTATTCTTCGGGCGTTGACTTCTAAGGCCCTAACTGTTGGATCTGGTGGAGCAACGCCCTAGAGTGAAGCCTAGGTTGCCCGGAACGTAGAAATGACCATAACTTTCACACTGATTGCTATTATTCGTTCTATACGATGGAAAATCTGTTATATTTATATTGTATTTTATGCTTCTGGCGTAGACTTCTAAGGCACTAACTATTCGATCTGGTGAAGCAACGCCCTAGAGTGAAGCCGAGGTTGCCCGGAACGTAGAAATGACCATCACTTTCAAACTGGTTGCAATTATTCCGGTTATATGATGGAAAGACTGTTGTATTTTTATTGCATTTTATGCTTCGGGCATTGACTTCTAAGGCCCTAACTATTCAATCTGTTGGAGCAACGCCCTAGGGTGTAGCATGGGTTGCCCGGAAAGTAGAAATGACCACAACTTTCATACTGGTTGCAATTAACGTTTTATATGATCGTAAAACTGTTGTATTTATATTGTATTTTATGCTTCTGGCGTTCACATCTTAGGCCCTAACTATTCGATCTGGTGGAGCAACGCCCTAGGGTGAAGCCTAGGTTGCCGGGAACGTAGAAATGACCATAACTTTCACACTGGTTGCAATTATTCGTTTTATACGATAGAAAAACTGTTATATTTAAATTGTATTTTATGCTTCTGGCGTTGACTTCTTATGCCCTAACTATTCCATCTGGTGGAACAACACCCTAGGGTGATGCCTGCGTTGCCCGGAACGTAGAAATGACCATAACTTTCAGATCGGTAGCAATTATTCGTTTTATACGATGGAAAAACTGTTCTATTTATTTTGTATTTTATGCTTCGGGCGTTGACTTCTAAGGCCCTAACTGTTCAATGTGTTGGAGCAACGCCCTAGGGTGAAGCCTAGGTTGCCAGGAAAGTAGAAATAACAACAACTTTCATACTTGTTGCAATTATTCGTTTTATACGATGGAAAAACTGTTATATTTATATTGTATATTATGCTTCTGGCGTTGACTTCTTAGGCCCTACCTATTCGATTTGGTGGAGCAACACCCTACAGTGAAGCCTAGGTTGTCAGAAACGTAGAAATGAACATAACTTTCACACTGGTAGCAATTATTCGTTTTATACAATGGAAAAACTGTTCTATTTATTTTGTATTTTATGCTTCGGGCGTTGACTTCTAAGGCCCTAACTTTTCCATCTGGTGGAGCAACGCCCCAGAGTGAAGCCTAGGTTTCCCGGAACGTAGAAATGACCATAACTTTCACACTGGTTGCAATTATTCGCTTTATACGACGGAAAAGCTGTGGTATTTATATCGTATTTTATGCTTCTGGCGTTGACTTCTTAGGCCCTAACTATTCGATCTGGTGGAGCGACGCCCTAGAGTGAAGCCTAGGTTGCCCAGAACGTAGAAATGACCATCACTTTCACACTGGTTGCAATTATTCCTGTTATACGATGGAAAAACTCTTGTATATTTATTGTATTTTATGCTTCGGGCATTGACTTCCATGGCCCTACCTATTGGATTTGGTGGAGCAACACCCTACAGTGAAGCCTAGGTTGTCAGAAACGTAGAAATGAACATAACGTTCACACTGGTAGCAATTATTCGTTTTATACAATGGAAAAAGTGTTCTATTTACTTTGTATTTTATGCTTCGGGCGTTGACTTCTAAGGCCTTATCTATTCGATCTGGTGGAGCAACGCCCTAGAGTGAAGCCTAGGTTGCCCGGAAAGTAGAAATGACCATAACTTTCATACTGGTTGCAATTATTCGTTTTATACGATGGAAAAACTGTTGTATTTATATTGTATTTTATGCTTCTGGCGTTGACTTCTAAGGCCCTAGCTATTCAATCTGTTGGGGCAACGCCCTAGGGCCAAGCCTAGGTTGCCCGCAAATTAGAAATGACGTTAACTTTCATACTGGTTGCAATTATTCGTTTTATACGATGGAAAGACTGTTGTATTTATATTGTATTTTATGCTTCTGGCGTTCACTTCTTAGGCCCTAACTATTCGATCTGGTGGAGCAACGCGCTAGAGTGAAGCCTAGGTTGCCCGGAACGTAGAAATGACCATCACTTTCAAAGTGGTTGCAATTAATCCTTTTATACGATGGAAAAACTGTTGTATTTTTATTGCATTTTATGCGTCCGGCGTTGGCTTCTAAGGCCCTAACTATTCAATCTGTTGGAGCAACGCCCTAGGGTGAAGCCTAGGTTGCCCGGAAAGTAGAAATGAGGTTAACTTTCATACTGGTTGCAATTATTCGTTTTATAGGATGGAAAAACTGTTGTATTGATATTGTGTTTTATGCTTCTGGCGTTGACTTCTAAGGCACTAGCTATTCGATCTGGTGGAGCAACGCCCTAGAGTGAAGCCGAGGTTGCCCGGAACGTAGAAATGACCATCACTTTCAAACTGGTTGCAATTATTCCGGTTATATGATGGAAAGACTGTTGTATTTTTATTGCATTTTATGCTTCGGGCATTGACTTCTAAGGCCCTAACTATTCAATCTGTCGGAGCAACGACCTAGGGTGTAGCCTACGTCGCCCGGAACGTAGAAATGACCACAACTTTCATACTGGTTGCAATTACTCGTTTTATATGATGGAAAAACTGTTGTATTTATATTGTATTTTATGCTTCTGGCGTTCACTTCTTAGGCCCTAACTATTCGATCTGGTGGAACAACGCCCTAGGGTGAGGCCTAGGTTGCCCGGAACGTAGAAATGACCATAACTTTTACACTGGTAGCAATTATTCGTTTTATACGATGGAAAAACTGTTCTATTTATTTTGTATTTTATTCTTCGGGCGTTGACTTCTAAGGCCCTAACTGTTGGATCTGGTGGAGGAACGCCCTAGAGTGAAGCCTAGGTTGCCCGGAACGTAGAAATGACCATAACTTTCACACTGATTGCTATTATTCGTTCTATACGATGGAAAATCTGTTATATTTATATTGTATTTTATGCTTCTGGCGTAGACTTCTAAGGCACTAACTATTCGATCTGGTGAAGCAACGCCCTAGAGTGAAGCCTAGGTTGCCGGGAACGTAGAAATGACCATAACTTTCACACTGGTTGCAATTATTCGTTTTATACGATAGAAAAACTGTTATATTTAAATTGTATTTTATGCTTCTGGCGTTGACTTCTTATGCCCTAACTATTCCATCTGGTGGAACAACACCCTAGGGTGATGCCTGCGTTGCCCGGAACGTAGAAATGACCATAACTTTCACATCGGTAGCAATTATTCGTTTTATACGATGGAAAAACTGTTCTATTTATTTTGTATTTTATGCTTCGGGCGTTGACTTCTAAGACCCTAACTGTTCAATGTGTTGGAGCAACGCCCTAGGGTGAAGCCTAGGTTGCCCGGAACGTAGAAATGACCATAACTTTCACACCGGTAGCAATTATTCGTTTTATACGATGGAAAAACTGTTGTATTAATATTGCATTTTATGCATCTGGCGTTGACTTCTTAGGTCCTAACTACTCGATCTGGTGGAGTAATGCCACACAGTTAAGTCTAGGATGCCCGAAACGTCGAAATTATCTTTACTCTCGCACTGGTTGCAACTAGTCATGCTATACAATGGAAAAACTGTTGTATTTATACTGTATTTTGTGCTTCTGGCGTTGACTTCTAAGGCACTAACTATTCGATCTGGTGGAGCTACGCCCTAGGGTGAAGCCTAGGTTGCCCGGAACGTATAAATGACCATCACTTTCAAACTGGTTGCAATTATTCCTGTTATATGATGGAAAAGCTGTTGTATTTTTGTTGCATTTTATGCTTCGGGCGTTGACTTCTTATGCCCTAACTATTCCATCTGGTGGAACAACGCCCTAGGGTGAAGCCTATGTTGCCCGGAACGTAGAAATGTCCATAACTTTCACACCGGTAGCAATTATTCGTTTTATACGATGGAAAAACTGTTGTATTTATATTGTATTTCATGCTTCTGGCGTTGACTTCTAAGGCACTAACTATTCGATCTGGTGGAGCAACGCCCTAGGGTGAAGCCTAGGTTGCCCGGAACGTAGAAATGACCATAACTTTCACACCGGTAGCAATTATTCGGTTTATACGATGGAAAAACTGTTCCATTTATTTTGTATTTAATGCTTCGGGCGTTGGCTTCTAAGGCCCTAACTGTTTGATCTGGTGGATCAACGCCCTAGAGTGAAGCCTAGGTTGCTCGGAATGTAGAAAAGACCATAACATTCACAATGGTTGAAATTATTCGTTTTATACGATAGAGAAACTGTTATATTTATATTGTATTTTATGCTTCTGCCGTTGATCTCATAGGCCCTAACTATTCAATCTGGTGGAACAACGCCCTAGAGTGAGGCCTAGGTTGCCCGTAACGTAGAAATGACCATCACTTCCATACTGGTAGCAATTATTCGTTTTATACGATGGAAAAACTGTTGTATTTATATTGTATCTTATGCTTCTGGCGTTGACTTCTAAGGCACTAACTATTCGATCTGGCGGTGCAACGCCCCAGAGTGAAGCCTAGGTTGCCCGGAACGTAGAAATGATCATCACTTTCAAACTGGTTGCAATTATTCCTGATATATGATGGAAAAACTGTTGTATTTTTATTGCATTTTATGCTTCGGGCATTGACTTCTAAGGCCGTAACTATTCAATCTGTTGGAGCAACGCCCTAGGGTGTAGCCTAGGTTGCCCGGGAAGTAGAAATGACGTTAACTTGCATACTGGTTGCAATTATTCGTTTTATACGATGGAAAAACTGTTGTAATTATATTGTTTTTTATGCTTCTGGCGTTGACTTCTAAGGCACTAACTATTCGATCTGGTGGAGCAACGCCCTAGATTGAAGCCTAGGTTGCCGGGAACGTAGAAATGACCATCACTTTCAAACTGGTTGCAATTATTCCTGTTATATGATGGAAAAACTGTTTTCTTTTTATTGCATTTTTTGCTTCGGGTATTGACTTCAAAGGTCCTAACTATTCAATCTGTTGGAGCAACGCCCTAGGGTGAAGCCTAGGTTGCCCGGAAAGTAGAAATGACAATAACTTTCACACTGGCTGCAATTATTCGTTTTATAGAATGGAAAAACTGTTCTATTTATTTTGTATTTTATGCTTCGGGCGTTGACTTCTAAGGCCCTAAATATTCAATCTGTTGTATCAACGCCCTAGGGTGAAGCCCAGGTTGCTCGGAACGTAGAAATGACCGTAAGTCTCATTCTGGTTGCAATTATTCGTTTTATACGATGGAAAAACTGTTGTATTTATATTGTATTTTATGCTTCTGGCGTTGACTTCTTAGGCCCTAACTATTCGATCTGGTGGAGCAATGCCTCAGAGTTAAGTCTAGGGTGCCCGAAACGCCGAAATGATCATTACTTTCACACTTGTTGAAATTATTCCTGTTATACGATGAAAAGGCTGTTGTATTTATATTGTATTTTATGCTTCAGGCGTAGGCTTCTAAGGCCGTAGCTATTCGATATGGTGGAGCACCGCCCTAGAGTGAAGCCTAGGATGCTCGGAACGTAGAAATGACCACTACTTTCACACTGTTTGCAATTATTCAATTAGTACGATGGAAAAGCTGTTGTATTTATATCGTATTTTATGCTTCCGGCGTTGACTTCTTAGGCCCTAACACTTCGATCTGGTGGAGCAACGCCCTACAGTGAAGCCTAGGTTGCCCGGAACGTAGATATGACCATAACCTTCACACAGTTTGCAATTATTCGTTTTATACGGTGTAACGGCTGTTGTATTTATATTGTATTTTATGCCTCTGGCGTTGGCTTCTAAGGCCGTAGCTATTAGATGTGGTGGAGCAACGCCCTAGAGTGACGCCTAGGGTGCTTGGAACGTAGAAATGACCATTACTTTCACACTGGTTGCAATTATTCGTTTTATACGATGGAAAAGCTGTTGTATTTATATCGTATTTTATGCTTCTGGCGTTGACTTCTTAGGCCGTAACTATTCGATCTGGTGGAGCAACGCCCTGGAGTGAAGCCTAGGTTGCGCGGAACGTAGAATTGGCCATCACTTTCAAACTGGTTGCAATTATTCCTGTTATATGATGGAAACACTGTTGTATTTTTATTGCATTTTATGCTTCGGGCGTTGACTTCTAAGGCCCTAACTATTCCATCTGTTGGAACAACGGCCTAGAGTGAAGCCTAGGTTGCTCGGAAAGTAGAAATGACCATAAGTTTCATACTGGTTGCAATTATTCGTTTTATACAATGGAAAAACTGTTCTATTTATTTTGTATTTTATGCTTCGGGCGTTGACTTCCAAGGCCCTCGCTGTTTGATCTGGTGGAACAACGCCCTAGCGTGAAGCCTACGTTGCCCGGAACGTAGAAATGACCATCACTTTCACACTGGTTGCAATCATTCCTGATATACGATGGAAAAACTCTTGTATATTTATTGTATTTTATGCTTCGGGCGTAGACTTCTATGGCCCTACCTATTCTATCTGGTGGATCAACGCCCCAGAGTGAAGCCTAGGTTGCTCGGAATGTAGAAAAGACCATAACATTCACAATGGTTGAAATTATTCGTTTTATACGATGGAAAAACTGTTGTATTTTTATTGCATTTTATGCTTCGGGCATTGACTTCTAAGGCCCTAACCATTCAATCTGTTGGAGCAACGCCCTAGGGTGTAGCCTAGGTTGCCCGGAACGTAGAAATGACCATTACTTCCATACTGATAGCAATTATTCGTTTTATACGATGGAAAAACTGTTGTATTTATATTGTATCTTATGCTTCTGGCGTTGACTTCTAAGGCACTAACTATTCGATCTGGCGGAGCAACGCCCCAGAGTGATGCCTAGGTTGCCCGGAACGTAGAAATGATCATCACTTTCAAACTGGTTGCAATTATTCCTGTTATATGATGGAAATACTGTTGGATTTTTATTGCATTTTATGCTTCGGGCATTGCCTTCTAAGGCCGTAACTATTCAATCTGTTGGAGCAACGCCCTAGGGTGTAGCCTAGGTTGCCCGGGAAGTAGAAATGACCATCACTTTCAAACTGGTTGCAATTAATCCTTTTATACGATGGAAAAACTGTTGTATTTTTGTTGCATTTTATGCTTCGGGCATTGACTTATAAGGCCCTAACTATTCAATCCGTTGGAGCAACGCACTAGGGTGAAGCCTAGGTTGCTCGGAAAGTTGAAATGACCATAAGTTTCATACTGGTTGCAATTATTCGTTTTATACGATGGAAAAACTGTTGTATTTATATTGTATTTTATGCTTCTGGCGTTGACTTCTAAGGCACCAACTATTCGATCTGGTGGAGCCACGCCATAGAGTGAAGCCTAGGTTGCCCGGAATGTAGAATTGGCCATCACTTTCAAACTGGTTGCAATTACTCCTGTTATATGATGGAAACACTGTTGTATTTTTTTTGCGTTTTATGGTTCGGGCGTTGACTTCTAAGGCCCTAACTATTCAATCTGTTGGAGCAACGCCCTAGGGTGAAGCCTAGGTTGCTCAGAAAGTAGAAATGTCCATAAGTTTCATACTGGTTGCAATTATTCGTTTTATACGATGGAAAGCTGTTGTATTTATATTGTATTTTATGCTTCTGGCGTTGACTTCTAAGGCACTAGCTATTCGATCTGGAGGAACAACGCAATAGAGTGAAGCCTAGGTTGCCCGGAACGTAGAATTGGCCTTCACTTTCAAACTGGTTGCAATTATTCCTGTTATATGATGGAAACACTGTTGAATTTTTTTTGCATTTTATGGTTCGGGCGTTGACGTCTAAGGCCCTAACTATTCAATCTGTTGGAGCAACGCCCTAGGGTGAAGCCTAGGTTGCTCGCAAAGTGGAAATGACCATAAGTTTCATACTGGTTGCAATTATTAGTTTTATACGATGGAAAAGCTGTTGTATTTATATTGTATTTTATGCTTCTGGCGTTGACTTCTAAGGCACTAACTATTCGATCTGGTGGAGCCACGCCATAGAGTGAAGCCTAGGTTGCCCGGAACGTAGAATTGGCCACCACTTTCAAACTGGTTGCAATTATTCCTGTTATATGATGGAAACACTGTTGTATTTTTTTTGCGTTTTATGGTTCGGGCGTTGACTCCTAAGGTCCTAACTATTCAATCTGTTGGATCAACGCCCTAGGGTGAAGCCTAGGTTGCTCGGAAAGTAGAAATGACCATAAGTTTCATACTGGTTGCAATTATTCGTTTTATACGATGGAAAAACTGTTGTATTTATATTGTATTTTATGCATCTGGCGTTGACCTCTAAGGCACTAACTATTCGATCAGGTGGAACAACGCCCTGGAGTGAAGCCTAGGTTGCCCGGAACGTAGAATTGGCCATCGCTTTCAAACTGGTTGCAATTATTCCTGTTATATGATGGATACACTGTTGTATTCTTATTGCATTTTATGCTTCGGGCGTTGACTTCTAAGGCCCTAACTATTCAATCTGTTGGAGCAACGCCCTAGGGTGAAGCCTAGCTTGCTCGGAAAGTAGAAATGACCATAAGTTTCATACTGGTTGCAATTATTCGTTTTATACGATGGAAAAGCTGTTGTATTTATATCGTATTTTATGCTTCTGGTGTTGACTTCTTAGGCCGCAACTATTCGGTCTGTTGGAGCAACGCCCTGGAGTGAAACCTAGGTTGCCCGGAACGTAGAATTGGCCATCACTTTCAAACTGGTTGCAATTATTCCTCATATATGATGGAAACACTGTTGTATTTTTTTTGCATTTTATGGTTCGGGCGTTGACTTCTAAGGCCCTAACTATTCAATCTGTTGGAGCAACGCCCTAGAGTGAAGCCTAGGTTGCTCGGAAAGTAGAAATGAACATAAGTTTCATACTGGTTGCAATTATTCGTTTTATACGATGGAAAAACTGTTGCATTTATATCGTATTTTATGCTTCTGGCGTAGACTTCTTAGGCCCTAAGTGTTCGATCTGGTGGAGCAACGCCCTAGAGTGAAGCCGAGGTTGCCCGGAACGTAGAAATGATCATCACTTTCAAACTGGTTGCAATTATTCCTGTTATATGATGGAAACACTGTTGTATTTTTTTTGCATTTTATGGTTCGGGCGTTGACTTCTAAGGCCCTAACTATACAACCTGTTGGAGCAACGCCCTAGAGTGAAGCCTAGGTTGCCCGGAACGTAGAATTGGCCATCACTTTCATACTGGTTGCAATTATTCCTGTTATATGATGGATACACTGTTGTATTCTTATTGCATTTTATGCTTCGGTCGTTGACTTCTAAGGCAGTAACTATTCTATCTGGTGGAGCAACGCCCTAGGGTGAAGCCTAGGTTGCGCGGAACGTAGAAATGACGTTAACTTTCATACTGGTTGCAACTATTCGTTTTATACGATGGAAAAACTGTTGTATTTATATTGTATTTTATGTTTCTGGCGTTCACTTCTTAGGCCCTAACTACTCGATCTGGTGGAACGACGCCCCAGGGTGAAGCCTAGGTTGCCCGGAACGTAGAAATGACCATAACTTTTACACTGGTTGCAATTATTCGTTTTATACAATGGCAAAACTGTTCTATTTATTTTGTATTTTATGCTTCGGGCGTTGACTTCTAAGGCCCTAACTGTTTGATCTGGTGGAACAACGCCCTAGGCGTGAAGCTTAGGTTGCTCGGAACGTAGAAATGACCATAACTTTCACACTGGTTGCTATTATTCGTTCTATACGATGGAAAAACTGTTATATTTATATTGTATCTTATGCTTCTGGCGTTGACTTCTTAGGACCTAACAATTCGATCTGGTGGGACAACGCCCTAGAGTGATGCCTAGGTTGCCTGGAACGTACAAATGAACATCACTTTCACAAGGGTTGCAATTATTCCTGTTATAGGATGGACAGACTGTTGTATTTTTATTGTATTTTATGCTTCAGGCGTTGACTTCTGAGGCCGCAGCTATTGGATGTGGTGGAAGAACGCCATAGAGTGAAGCCTAGGTTGCCCGGAACGTAGAAATGAACATAACTTTCATACTGGTTGCAATTATTCGTTTTATATGATGGAAGAACTATTGTATTTATATTGTATTTTATGCTGCTGGCGTTCACTTCTTAGCCCCTAACTATTCGATCTGGTGGAACAACGCCCTGGGGTGAAGCCTAGGTTGCCGGAACGTAGAAATGACCATCACTTTCAAACTGGTTGCAATTAATCCTTTTATACGATGGAAAAACTGTTGTATTTTTATTGCATTTTATGCTTCGGGCGTTGACTTCTAAGGCCCTAACTATTCAATCCGTTGGAGCAACGCTCTAGGGTGAAGCCTAGGTTGCTCGGAAAGTTGAAATGACCATAAGTTACATACTGGTTGCAATTATTCGTTTTATACGATGGAAAAACTGTTGTATTTATATTGCATTTTATGCTTCTGGCGTTGACTTCTAAGGCACCATCTATTCGATCTGGTGGAGCCACGCCATAGAGTGAAGCCTAGGTTGCCCGGAATGTAGAATTGGCCATCACTTTCAAACTGGTTGCAATTATTCCTGTTATATGATGGAAACACTGTTGTATTTTTTTTGTGTTTTATGGTTCGGGCGTTGACCTCTAAGGCCCTAACTATTCAATCTGTTGGAGCAACGCCCTAGGGTGAAGCCTAGGTTGCTCAGAAAGTAGAAATGTCCATAAGTTTCATACTGGTTGCAATTATTCGTTTTATACGATGGAAAGCTGTTGTATTTATATCGCATTTTATGCTTCTGGCGTTGACTTCTTAGGCCGTAACTATTCGGTCTGGTGGAGCAACGCCCTGGAGTGAAACCTAGGTTGCCCGGAACGTAGAATTGGCCATCACTTTCAAACTGGTTGCAATTATTCCTGATATATGATGGAAACACTGTTGTATTTTTTTTGCATTTTATGGTTACGGCGTTGACTTCTAAGGTCCTAACTATTCAATCTGGTGGAGCAACGCCCTAGGGTGAAGCCTAGGTTGCTCGCAAAGTAGAAATGACCATAAGTTTCATACTGGTTGCAATTATTCGTTTTATACGATGGAAAAACTGTTGTATTTATATTGTATTCTATGCTTCTGGCGTTGACTTCTAAGGCACTAACTATTCGATCAGGTGGAGCAACGCCCTGGAGTGAAGCCTAGGTTGCCCGGAACGTAGAATTGGCCATCGCTTTCAAACTGGTTGCAATTACTCCTGTTATATGATGGATACACTGTTGTATTTTTATTGCATTTTATGATTAGGGCGTTGACTTCTAAGGAACTAACTATTCGATCTGGTGGAGCAACGCCCTACAGTGAAGCCTAGGTTGCCCGGAACGTAGAATTGGCCATCGCTTTCAAACTGGTTGCAATTATTCCTGTTATATGATGGATACACTGTTGTATTTTTATTGCACTTTATGCTTCGGGCGTTGACTTCTAAGGCCCTAACTACTCAATCTGTTGGACCAACGCCCTAGGGTGAAGCCTAGCTTGCTCGGAAAGTAGAAATGACCATAAGTTTCATACTGGTTGCAATTATTCGTTTTATACGATGGAAAAGCTATTGTATTTATATCGTATTTTATGCTTCTGGCGTTGACTTCTTAGGTCGTAACTATTCGGTCTGGTGGAGCAACGGCCGGGAGTGATACCTAGGTTGCCCGGAACGTAGAATTGGCCATCACTTTCATACTGGTTGCAATTATTCATGATATATGGTGGAAACACTGTTGTATTTTTTTTTGCATTTTATGGTTCGGGCGTTGACTTCTAAGGCCCTAACTGTTCAATCTGTTGGAGCAACGCCCTAGGGTGAAGCCTAGGTTGCTCGGAAAGTAGAAATGTCCATAAGTTTCATACTGGTTGCAATTATTCGTTTTATACGATGGAAAAACTGTTGTATTTATATTGTGTTTTATGCTTCTGGCGTTGACTTCTAAGGCACTAACTATTCGATCTGGTGGAGCAACGCAATAGAGTGATGCCTGGGTAGCCCGGAACGTAGAATTGGCCATCAATTTCAAACTGGTTGCAATTATACCTGTTATATGATGGAAACACTGCTGTATTTTTTTTGCATTTTATGGTCCGGGCGTTGACTTCTAAGGCCCTAACTATTCAATCTGTTGGAGCAACGCCCTAGGGTGAAGCCCAGCTTGCTCGGAAAGTAGAAATGACCATAAGCTTCATACTGGTTGCAATTATTCGTTTTATACGATGGAAAAGCTGTTGTATTTATATCGTATTTTATGCTTCTGGCGTTGACTTCTAAGGCACTAACTATTCGATCTGGTGGAGCCACGCCATAGAGTGAAGCCTAGGTTGCCCGGAACGTAGAATTGGCCACCACTTTCAAACTGGTTGCAATTATTCCTGTTATATGATGGAAACACTGTTATATTTTTTTTGCGTTTTATGGTTCGGGCGTTGACTTCTAAGGCCCTAACTATTCAATCTGTTGGAGCAACGCCCTAGGGTGAAGCCTAGGTTGCTCAGAAAGGAGAAATGTCCATAAGTTTCATACTGGTTGCAATTATTCGTTTTATACGATGGAAAGCTGTTGTATTTATATTGTATTTTATGCTTCTGGCGTTGACTTCTAAGGCACTAACTATTCGATCTGGTGGAGCAACGCAATAGAGTGAAGCCTAGGTTGCCCGGAACGTAGAATTGGCCTTCACTTTCAAACTGGTTGCAATTATTCATGTTATATGATGGAAACACTGTTGTATTTTTTTTGCATTTTATGCTTCGGGCGTTGACTTCTAAGGCCCTAACTATTCAATCCGTTGGAGCAACGCTCTAGGGTGAAGCCTAGGTTGCTCGGAAAGTTGAAATGACCATAAGTTACATACTGGTTGCAATTATTCGTTTTATACGATGGAAAAACTGTTGTATTTATATTGCATTTTATGCTTCTGGCGTTGACTTCTAAGGCACCATCTATTCGATCTGGTGGAGCCACGCCATAGAGTGAAGCCTAGGTTGCCCGGAATGTAGAATTGGCCATCACTTTCAAACTGGTTGCAATTATTCCTGTTATATGATGGAAACACTGTTGTATTTTTTTTGCGTTTTATGGTTCGGGCGTTGACCTCTAAGGCCCTAACTATTCAATCTGTTGGAGCAACGCCCTAGGGTGAAGCCTAGGTTGCTCAGAAAGTAGAAATGTCCATAAGTTTCATACTGGTTGCAATTATTCGTTTTATACGATGGAAAGCTGTTGTATTTATATCGCATTTTATGCTTCTGGCGTTGACTTCTTAGGCCGTAACTATTCGGTCTGGTGGAGCAACGCCCTGGAGTGAAACCTAGGTTGCCCGGAACGTAGAATTGGCCATCACTTTCAAACTGGTTGCAATTATTCCTGATATATGATGGAAACACTGTTGTATTTTTTTTGCATTTTATGGTTACGGCGTTGACTTCTAAGGTCCTAACTATTCAATCTGGTGGAGCAACGCCCTAGGGTGAAGCCTAGGTTGCTCGCAAAGTAGAAATGACCATAAGTTTCATACTGGTTGCAATTATTCGTTTTATACGATGGAAAAACTGTTGTATTTATATTGTATTCTATGCTTCTGGCGTTGCCTTCTAAGGCACTAACTATTCGATCAGGTGGAGCAACGCCCTGGAGTGAAGCCTAGGTTGCCCGGAACGTAGAATTGGCCATCGCTTTCAAACTGGTTGCAATTACTCCTGTTATATGATGGATACACTGTTGTATTTTTATTGCATTTTATGATTAGGGCGTTGACTTCTAAGGAACTAACTATTCGATCTGGTGGAGCAACGCCCTACAGTGAAGCCTAGGTTGCCCGGAACGTAGAATTGGCCATCGCTTTCAAACTGGTTGCAATTATTCCTGTTATATGATGGATACACTGTTGTATTTTTATTGCACTTTATGCTTCGGGCGTTGACTTCTAAGGCCCTAACTACTCAATCTGTTGGACCAACGCCCTAGGGTGAAGCCTAGCTTGCTCGGAAAGTAGAAATGACCATAAGTTTCATACTGGTTGCAATTATTCGTTTTATACGATGGAAAAGCTATTGTATTTATATCGTATTTTATGCTTCTGGCGTTGACTTCTTAGGTCGTAACTATTCGGTCTGGTGGAGCAACGGCCGGGAGTGATACCTAGGTTGCCCGGAACGTAGAATTGGCCATCACTTTCATACTGGTTGCAATTATTCATGATATATGGTGGAAACACTGTTGTATTTTTTTTTGCATTTTATGGTTCGGGCGTTGACTTCTAAGGCCCTAACTGTTCAATCTGTTGGAGCAACGCCCTAGGGTGAAGCCTAGGTTGCTCGGAAAGTAGAAATGTCCATAAGTTTCATACTGGTTGCAATTATTCGTTTTATACGATGGAAAAACTGTTGTATTTATATTGTGTTTTATGCTTCTGGCGTTGACTTCTAAGGCACTAACTATTCGATCTGGTGGAGCAACGCAATAGAGTGATGCCTGGGTAGCCCGGAACGTAGAATTGGCCATCAATTTCAAACTGGTTGCAATTATACCTGTTATATGATGGAAACACTGCTGTATTTTTTTTGCATTTTATGGTCCGGGCGTTGACTTCTAAGGCCCTAACTATTCAATCTGTTGGAGCAACGCCCTAGGGTGAAGCCCAGCTTGCTCGGAAAGTAGAAATGACCATAAGCTTCATACTGGTTGCAATTATTCGTTTTATACGATGGAAAAGCTGTTGTATTTATATCGTATTTTATGCTTCTGGCGTTGACTTCTAAGGCACTAACTATTCGATCTGGTGGAGCCACGCCATAGAGTGAAGCCTAGGTTGCCCGGAACGTAGAATTGGCCACCACTTTCAAACTGGTTGCAATTATTCCTGTTATATGATGGAAACACTGTTATATTTTTTTTGCGTTTTATGGTTCGGGCGTTGACTTCTAAGGCCCTAACTATTCAATCTGTTGGAGCAACGCCCTAGGGTGAAGCCTAGGTTGCTCAGAAAGGAGAAATGTCCATAAGTTTCATACTGGTTGCAATTATTCGTTTTATACGATGGAAAGCTGTTGTATTTATATTGTATTTTATGCTTCTGGCGTTGACTTCTAAGGCACTAACTATTCGATCTGGTGGAGCAACGCAATAGAGTGAAGCCTAGGTTGCCCGGAACGTAGAATTGGCCTTCACTTTCAAACTGGTTGCAATTATTCATGTTATATGATGGAAACACTGTTGTATTTTTTTTGCATTTTATGGTTCGGGCGTTGACTTCTAAGGCCCTAACTATACAACCTGTTGGAGCAACGCCCTAGAGTGAAGCCTAGGTTGCCCGGAACGTAGAATTGGCCATCACTTTCAAACTGGTTGCAATTATTCCTGTTATATGATGGATACACTGTTGTATTCTTATTGCATTTTATGCTTCGGTAGTTGACTTCTAAGGCCCTAACTATTCAATCTGTTGGAGCAACGCCCTAGGGTGAAGCCTAGCTTGCTCGGAAAGTAGAAATGACCATAAGTTTCATACTGGTTGCAATTATTCGTTTTATACGATGGAAAAGCTGTTGTATTTATATCGTATTTTATGCTTCTGGTGTTGACTTCTTAGTCCGTAACTATTCGGTCTGGTGGAGCAACGCCCTGGAGTGAAACCTAGGTTGCCCAGAACGTAGAATTGGCCATCACTTTCAAACTGGTTGCAATTATTCATGATATATGATGGAAACACTGTTGTATTTTTTTTGCATTTTATGGTTCGGGCGTTGACTTCTAAGGCCCTAACTATTCAATCTGTTGGAGGAACGCCCTAGGGTGAAGCCTAGGTTGCTCGGAAAGTAGAAATGAACATAAGTTTCATACTGGTTGCAATTATTCGTTTTATACGATGGAAAAACTGTTGTATTTATATTGTATTTTATGCTTCTGGCGTTGACTTCTAAGGCACTAACTATTCGATCAGGTGGAACAACGCCCTGGAGTGAATCCTAGGTTGCCCGGAACGTAGAATTGGCCATCGCTTTCAAACTGGTTGCAATTAATCCTGTTATATGATGGATACACTGTTGTATTCTTATTGCATTTTATGCTTCGGGCGTTGACTTCTAAGGCCCTAACTATTCAATCTGTTGGAGCAACGCCCTAGGGTGAAGCCTAGGTTGCTCGGAAAGTAGAAATGACCATAAGTTTCATACTGGTTGCAATTATTCGTTTTATACGATGGAAAAGCTGTTGTATTTATATCGTATTTTATGCTTCTGGTGTTGACTTCTTAGGCCGTAACTATTCGGTCTGGTGGAGCAACGCCCTGGAGTGAAACCTAGGTTGCCCGGAACGTAGAATTGGCCATCACTTTCAAACTGGTTGCAATTATTCCTGATATATGATGGAATCACTGTTGTATTTTTTTTGCATTTTATGGTTCGGGCGTTGACTTCTAAGGCCCTAACTATTCAATCTGTTGGAGCAACGCCCTAGGGTGAAGCCTAGGTTGCTCGGAAAGTAGAAATGAACATAAGTTTCATACTGGTTGCAATTATTCGTTTTATATGATGGAAAAACTGTTGCATTTATATCGTATTTTATGCTTCTGGCGTTGACTTCTAAGGCACTATCTATTCGATCTGGTGGAGCAACGCCCTAGAGCGAAGCCTAGGTTGCCCGGAACGTAGAATTGGCCATCACTTTCAAACTGGTTGCAATTACTCCTGTTATATGATGGAAACACTGTTGTATTTTTTTTGCATTTTATGGTTAGGGCGTTGACTTCTAAGGTCCTAACTATTCAATTTGTTGGAGCAACGCCCTAGGGTGAAGCCTAGGTTGCTCGGAAAGTAGAAATGACCATAAGTTTCATACTGGTTCCAATTATTCGTTTTATACGATGGAAAAACTGTTGTATTTATATTGTATTTTATGCTTCTGGCGTTGACTTCTAAGGCACTAACTATTCGATCAGGTGGAGCAACGCCCTGGAGTGAAGCCTAGGTTGCCCGGAACGTAGAATTGGCCATCGCTTTCAAACTGGTTGCAATTATTCCTGTTATGTGATGGATACACTGTTGTATTTTTATTGCATTTTATGCTTCGGGCGTTGACTTCTAAGGCCCTAACTATTCAATCTGTTGGACCAACGCCCTAGGGTGATGCCTATCTTGCTCGGAAAGTAGAAATGACCATATGTTTCATACTGGTTGCAATTACTCGTTTTATACGATGGAAAAGCTGTTGTATTTATATCGTATTTTATGCTTCTGGCGTTGACTTCTTAGGTCGTAACTATTCGGTCCGGTGGAGCAACGGCCTGGAGTGATACCTAGGTTGCCCGGAACGTAGAATTGGCCATCACTTTCATACTGGTTGCAATTATTCATGAAATATGGTGGAAACACTGCTGTATTTTTTTTGCATTTTATGGTTCGGGCGTTGACTTCTAAGGCCCTAACTATTCAATCCGTTGGAGGAACGCCCTAGGGAGAAGCCTAGGTTGCTCGGACAGTTGAAATGACCATAAGTTTCATACTGGTTGCAATTATTCGGTTTATACGATGGAAGAACTGTTGTATTTATATTGTATTTTATGCGTCTGGCGTTGACTTCTAAGGCACTAACTATTCGATCTGGTGGAGCCACGCCATAGAGTGAAGCCTAGGTTGCCCGGAACGTAGAATAGGCCATCACTTTCAAACTGGTTGCAATTATTCCTGTTATATGATGGAAACACTATTGTTTTTTTTTTGCGTTTTATGGTTCGGGCGTTGACTTCTAAGGCCCTAACTATTCAGTCTGTTGGGGCAACGCCCTAGGGTGAAGCCTAGGTTGCTCAGAAAGTAGAAATGTCCATAAGTTTCATACTGGTTGCAATTATTCGTTTTATACGATTGAAAGCTGTTGTATTTATATTGTATTTTATGCTTCTGGCGTTGACTTCTAAGGCACTAACTATTCGATCGGGTGGAGCAACGCCCTGGAATGAAGCCTAGGTTGGCCGGAACATAGAATTGGCCATCGCTTTGAAACTGGTTGCAATTATTCCTGTTATATGATGGATACACTGTTGTATTTTTATTGCATTTTATGCTTCGGGCGTTGACCTCTAAGGCACTAACTTTTCGATCTGGTGGAGCAACGCCCTACAGTGAAGCCTAGGTTGCCGGGAACGTAGAATTGGCCATCGCTTTCAAACTGGTTGCAATTATACCTGTTATATGATGGATACACTGTTGTATTTTTATTGCATTTTATGCTTCGGGCGTTGACTTCTGAGGCCCTAACTATTCAATCTGTTGGACCAACGCCCTAGGGTGAAGCCTATCTTGCTCGGAAAGTAGAAATGACCATATGTTTCATACTGGTTGCAATTATTCGTTTTATACGATGGAAAAGCTGTTGTATTTATATCGTATTTTATGCTTCTGGCGTTGATTTCATAGGCCGTAACTATTCGGTCTGGTGGAGCAACGCCCTGGAGTGAAACCTAGGTTGCCCGGAACGTAGAATTGGCCATCACTTTCATACTGGTTGCAATTATTCCTGATATATGATGGAAACACTGTTGTATTTTTTTTGCAATTTATGGTTCGGGCGTTGACTTCTAAGGCCCTAACTATTCAATCCGTTGGAGCAACGCCCTAGGGTGAAGCCTAGGTTGCTCGGAAAGTTGAAATGTCCATAAGTTTCATACTGGTTGCAATTATTCGTTTTATACGATTGAAAGCTGTTGTATTTATATTGTATTTTATGCTTCTGGCGTTGACTTCTAAGGCACTAACTATTCAATCTGGTGGAGCAACGCAATAGAGTGAAGCCTATGTTGCCCCGAA
Organism: Calliopsis andreniformis; assembly: GCF_051401765.1. Lineage (NCBI taxonomy): Eukaryota > Metazoa > Arthropoda > Insecta > Hymenoptera > Andrenidae > Calliopsis > Calliopsis andreniformis. The sequence goes on along the minus strand of NW_027480424.1, from coordinate 20,880,238 downwards.
CGTAGAATTGGCCTTCACTTTCAAACTGGTGGCAATTATTCCTGTTATATGATGGAAACACTGTTGCATTTTTTTTGCATTTTATGGTTCGGGCGTTGACCTCTAAGGCCCTAGCTGTTCAATCTGGTGGAGCAACGCCCTAGGGTGAAGCCTAGGTTGCTCGGAAAGTAGAAATGACCATAAGTTTCATACTGTTTGCAATATACGTTTTATACGATGGAAAAACTGTTGTATTTATATGGTATTTTATGCTTTTGGCGTTGACTTCTAAGGCACTAACTATTCGATCTGGTGGAGCAACGCCCTAGAGTGAAGCCTAGGTTGCCCGGAACGTAGAATTGGCCATCACTTTCAAACTGGTTGCAATTATTCCTGTTATATGATGGAAACACTGTTGTATTTTTATTGCATTTTATGCTTCGGGCGTAGACTTCTAAGGCCCTAACTATTCAATCTGTTGGACCAACGCCCTAGAGTGAAGCCTAGGTTGCTCGGAAAGTAGAAATGACCATAAGTTTCATACTGGTTGCAATTATTCGTTTTATACGATGGAAAAGCTGTTGTATTTATATCGTATTTTATGCTTCTGGCGTTGACTTCTTAGGCCGTAACTATTCGGTCTGGTGGAGCAACGCCCTGGTGTGAAACCTAGGTTGCACGGAACGTAGAATTGGCCATCACTTTCATACTGGTTGCAATTATTCCTGATATATGATGGAAACACTGTTGTATTTTTTTTGCATTTTATGGTTCGGGCGTTAACTTCTAAGGCCCTAACTATTCAATCTGTTGGAGCAACGCCCTAGGGTGAAGCCTAGGTTGCTCGGAAAGTAGAAATGTCAATAAGTTTCATACTGGTTGCAATTATTCGTTTTATACGATGGAAAAACTGTTGTATTTATATTGTATTTTATGCTTCTGGGGTTGACTTCTAAGGCACTAACTATTCGATCTGGTGGAGCAACGCAATAGAGTGATGCCTAGGTAGCCCGGAACGTAGAATTGGCCATCAATTTAAAACTGGTTGCAATTATACCTGTTATATGATGGAAACACTGCTGTATTTTTTTTGCATTTTATGGTTCGGGCGTTGACTTCTAAGGCCCTAACTATTCAATCCGTTGGAGCAACGCCCTAGGGTGAAGCCTAGGTTGCTCGGAAAGTTGAAATGACCATAAGTTTCATACTGGTTGCAATTATTCGGTTTATACGATGGAAAGCTGTTGTATTTATATTGTATTTTATGCTTCTGGCGTTGACTTCTAAGGCACTAACTATTCGATCTGGTGGAGCAACGCAATAGAGTGAAGCCTAGGTTGCCCGGAACGTAGAATTGGCCTTCACTTTCAAACTGGTTGCAATTATTCCTGTTATATGATGGAAACACTGTTGTATTTTTTTTGCATTTTATGGTTCGGGCGTTGACTTCTAAGGCCCTAACTATTCAATCTGTTGGAGCAACGCCCTAGAGTGAAGATTAGGTTGCCCGGAACGTAGAATTGGCCGTCACTTTCAAACTGGTTGCAATTACTCCTGTTATATGATGGATACACTGTTGTATTCTTATTGCATTTTATGCTTCGGGCGTTGACTTCTAAGGCACTATCTATTCGATCTGGTGGAGCAACGCCCTAGAGCGAAGCCTAGGTTGCCCGGAACGTAGAATTGGCCATCACTTTCAAACTGGTTGCAATTATTCCTGTTATATGATGGAAACACTGTTGTATTTTTTTTGCATTTTATGGTTAGGGCGTTGACTTCTAAGGTCCAAACTATTCAATTTGTTGGAGCAACGCCCTAGGGTGAAGCCTAGGTTGCTCGGAAAGTAGAAATGACCATAAGTTTCATACTGGTTGCAATTATTCGTTTTATACGATGGAAAAACTGTTGTATTTATATTGTATTTTATGCTTCTGGCGTTGACTTCTAAGGCACTAACTATTCGATCAGGTGGAGCAACGCCCTGGAGTGCAGCCTAGGTTGCCCGGAACGTAGAATTGGCCATCGCTTTCAAACTGGTTGCAATTATTCCTGTTATGTGATGGATACACTGTTGTATTTTTATTGCATTTTATGCTTCGGGCGTTGACTTCTAAGGCCCTAACTATTCAATCTGTTGGACCAACGCCCTAGGGTGAAGCCTAGCTTGCTCGGAAAGTAGAAATGACCATAAGTTTCATACTGGTTGCAATTATTCGTTTTATACGATGGAAAAGCTGTTGTATTTATATCGTATTTTATGCTTCTGGCGTTGACTTCTTAGGTCGTAACTATTCGGTCTGGTGGAGCAACGGCCTGGTGTGAAACCTAGGTTGCCCGGAACGTAGAATTGGCCATCACTTTCATACTGGTTGCAATTATTCATGAAATATGGTGGAAACACTGTTGTATTTTTTTTTGCATTTTATGGTTCGGGCGTTGACTTCTAAGGCCCTAACTATTCAATCTGTTGGAGCAACGCCTTAGGGTGAAGCCTAGGTTGCTCGGAAAGTAGAAATGTCCATAAGTTTCATACTGGTTGCAATTATTCGTTTTATACGATGGAAAAACTGTTGTATTTATATTGTATTTTATGCTTCTGGCGCTGACTTCTAAGGCACTAACTATTCGATCTGGTGGAGCAACGCAATAGAGTGATGCCTAGGTAGCCCGGAACGTAGAATTGGCCATCAATTTCAAACTGGTTGCAATTATACCTGTTATATGATGGAAAAGCTGCTGTATTTTTTTTGCATTTTATGGTTCGGGCGTTGACTTCTAAGGCCCTAACTATTCAATCCGTTGGAGCAACGCCCTAGGGTGAAGCCTAGGTTGCTCGGAAAGTTGAAATGACCATAAGTTTCATACTGGTTGCAATTATTCGTTTTATACGATGGAAAAACTGTTGTATTTATATTGTATTTTATGCTTCTGGCGTTGACTTCTAAGGCACTAACTATTCGATCTGGTGGAGCAACGCAATAGAGTGAAGCCTATGTTGCCCGGAACGTAGAATTGGCCTTCACTTTCAAACTGGTTGCAATTATTCCTGTTATATGATGGAAACACTGTTGCATTTTTTTTGCATTTTATGGTTCGGGCGTTGACTTCTAAGGCCCTAGCTATTCAATCTGTTGGAGCAACGCCCTAGGGTGAAGCCTAGGTTGCTCGGAAAGTAGAAATGACCGTAAGTTTCATACTGGTTGCAATATACGTTTTATACGATGGAAAAACTGTTGTATTTATATGGTATTTTATGCTTTTGGCGTTGACTTCTAAGGCACTAACTATTCGATCTGGTGGAGCAACGCCCTAGAGTGAAGCCTAGGTTGCCCGGAACGTAGAGTTGCCCATCACTTTCAAACTGGTTGCAATTATTCCTGTTATATGATGGAAACACTGTTGTATTTTTATTGCATTTTATGCTTCGGGCGTAGACTTCTAAGGCCCTAACTATTCAATCTGTTGGACCAACGCCGTAGAGTGAAGCCTAGCTTGCTCGGAAAGTAGAAATGACCATAAGTTTCATACTGGTTGCAATTATTCGTTTTATATGATGGAAAAGCTGTTGTATTTATATCGTATTTTATGCTTCTGGCGTTGACTTCTTAGGCCGTAACTATTCGGTCTGGTGGAGCAACGCCCTGGTGTGAAACCTAGGTTGCCCGGAACGTAGAATTGGCCATCACTTTCATACTGGTTGCAATTATTCCTGATATATGATGGAAACACTGTTGTATTTTTTTTGCATTTTATGGTTCGGGCGTTAACTTCTAAGGCCCTAACTATTCAATCCGTTGGAGCAACGCTCTAGGGTGAAGCCTAGGTTGCTCGGAAAGTTGAAATGACCATAAGTTTCATACTGGTTGCAATTATTCGTTTTATACGATGGAAAAACTGTTGTATTTATATTGTATTTTATGCTTCTGGCGTTGACTTCTAAGGCACTAACTATTCGATCTGGTGGAGCCACGCCATAGAGTGAAGCCTAGGTTGCCCGGAACGTAGAATTGGCCACCACTTTCAAACTGGTTGCAATTATTCCTGTTATATGATGGAAACACTGTTGTATTTTTTTTGCGTTTTATGGTTCGGGCGTTGACTTCTAAGGCCCTAACTATTCAATCTGTTGGAGCAACGCCCTAGGGTGAAGCCTAGGTTGCTCAGAAAGTAGAAATGTCCGTAAGTTTCATACTGGTTGCAATTATTCGTTTTATACGATGGAAAGCTGTTGTATTTATATTGTATTTTATGCTTCTGGCGTTGACTTCTAAGGCACAAACTATTCGATCTGGTGGAGCAACGCAATAGAGTGAAGCCTAGGTTGCCCGGAACGTAGAATTGGCCTTCACTTTCAAACTGGTTGCAATTATTCCTGTTATATGATGGAAACACTGTTGTATTTTTTTTGCATTTTATGGTTCGGGCGTTGACTTCTAAGGCCCTAACTATTCAATCTGTTGGAGCAACGCCCTAGAGTGAAGATTAGGTTGCCCGGAACGTAGAATTGGCCGTCACTTTCAAACTGGTTGCAATTATTCCTGTTATATGATGGATACACTGTTGTATTCTTATTGCATTTTATGCTTGGGGCGTTGACTTCTAAGGCACTATCTATTCGATCTGGTGGAGCAACGCCCTAGAGTGAAGCCTAGCTTGCCCGGAACTTAGAAATGACCATAACCTTCACACTGGTTGCTATTATTCGTTTTATACAATGGAAAAACTGTTCTATTTATTTTGTATTTTATGTTTCGGGCGTTGACTTCTAAGGCCCTAACTATTCGATCTGGTTTAGCAACACCCTAGGGTGAATCCAAGCTTGTTCGGAACGTAGGACATACCATTACCTTCACACTGGTTGCAATTATTCCTGTTATACGATGGAAAAACTGTTGCATCTTTATTGTATTTTATGCTTCTGGCGTTGACTTCTAAGGCCCTATCTATTCGATCTGGTGGAGCAACGCCCAAGAGTGAAGCCTAGGTTGCCCGGAACGTAGAAATGACCATAACTTTCACACTGGTTGCAATTATTCCTGTTATATGATGGAAACACTGTTGTATTTTTTTTGCGTTTTATGGTTCGGGCGTTGACTTCTAAGGCCCTAACTATTCAATCTGTTGGAGCAACGCCCTAGGGTGAAGCCTAGGTTGCTCGGAAAGTAGAAATGTCCATAAGTTTCATACTGGTTGCAATTATTCGTTTTATACGATGGAAAAACTGTTGTATTTATATTGTATTTTATGCTTCTGGCGCTGACTTCTAAGGCACTAACTATTCGATCTGGTGGAGCAACGCAATAGAGTGAAGCCTAGGTTGCCCGAAACGTAGAATTGACCTTCACTTTCAAACTGGTTGCAATTATTCCTGATATATGATGCAAACACTGATGTATTTTTTTTGCATTTTATGTTTCGGGCGTTGACTTCTAAGGCACTAACTACTCAATCTGTTGGAGCAACGCCCTAGGGTGAAGCCTAGGTTGCTCGGAAAGTAGAAATGACCATAAGTTTCATACTGGTTGCAATTATTCGTTTTATACGATGGAAAAACTGTTGTATTTATATTGTATTTTATGCTTCTGGCGTTGACTTCTAAGGCACTAACTATTCGATCAGGTGGAGCAACGCCCTGGAGTGAAGCCTATGTTGCCCGGAACGTAGAATTGGCCATCGCTTTCAAACTGGTTGCAATTATTCCTGTTATGTGATGGATACACTGTTGTATTTTTATTGCATTTTATGCTTCGGGCGTTGACTTCTAAGGCCCTAACTATTCAATCTGTTGGACCAACGCCCTAGGGTGAAGCCTAGGTTGCTCGGAAAGTAGAAATGACCATAAGTTTCATACTGGTTGCAATTATTCGTTTTATACGATGGAAAAACTGTTGTATTTATATTGTATTTTATGCTTCTGGCGTTGACTTCTAAGGCACTAACTATTCGATCAGGTGGAGCAACGCCCTGGAGTGCAGCCTAGGTTGCCCGGAACGTAGAATTGGCCATCGCTTTCAAACTGGTTGCAATTATTCCTGTTATGTGATGGATACACTGTTGTATTTTTATTGCATTTTATGCTTCGGGCGTTGACTTCTAAGGCCCTAACTATTCAATCTGTTGGACCAACGCCCTAGGGTGAAGCCTAGCTTGCTCGGAAAGTAGAAATGACCATAAGTTTCATACTGGTTGCAATTATTCGTTTTATACGATGGAAAAGCTGTTGTATTTATATCGTATTTTATGCTTCTGGCGTTGACTTCTTAGGTCGTAACTATTCGGTCTGGTGGAGCAACGGCCTGGTGTGAAACCTAGGTTGCCCGGAACGTAGAATTGGCCATCACTTTCATACTGGTTGCAATTATTCATGAAATATGGTGGAAACACTGTTGTATTTTTTTTTGCATTTTATGGTTCGGGCGTTGACTTCTAAGGCCCTAACTATTCAATCTGTTGGATCAACGCCTTAGGGTGAAGCCTAGGTTGCTCGGAAAGTAGAAATGTCCATAAGTTTCATACTGGTTGCAATTATTCGTTTTATACGATGGAAAAACTGTTGTATTTATATTGTATTTTATGCTTCTGGCGCTGACTTCTAAGGCACTAACTATTCGATCTGGTGGAGCAACGCAATAGAGTGATGCCTAGGTAGCCCGGAACGTAGAATTGGCCATCAATTTCAAACTGGTTGCAATTATACCTGTTATATGATGGAAAAGCTGCTGTATTTTTTTTGCATTTTATGGTTCGGGCGTTGACTTCTAAGGCCCTAACTATTCAATCCGTTGGAGCAACGCCCTAGGGTGAAGCCTAGGTTGCTCGGAAAGTTGAAATGACCATAAGTTTCATACTGGTTGCAATTATTCGTTTTATACGATGGAAAAACTGTTGTATTTATATTGTATTTTATGCTTCTGGCGTTGACTTCTAAGGCACTAACTATTCGATCTGGTGGAGCAACGCAATAGAGTGAAGCCTATGTTGCCCGGAACGTAGAATTGGCCTTCACTTTCAAACTGGTTGCAATTATTCCTGTTATATGATGGAAACACTGTTGCATTTTTTTTGCATTTTATGGTTCGGGCGTTGACTTCTAAGGCCCTAGCTATTCAATCTGTTGGAGCAACGCCCTAGGGTGAAGCCTAGGTTGCTCGGAAAGTAGAAATGACCGTAAGTTTCATACTGGTTGCAATATACGTTTTATACGATGGAAAAACTGTTGTATTTATATGGTATTTTATGCTTTTGGCGTTGACTTCTAAGGCACTAACTATTCGATCTGGTGGAGCAACGCCCTAGAGTGAAGCCTAGGTTGCCCGGAACGTAGAGTTGCCCATCACTTTCAAACTGGTTGCAATTATTCCTGTTATATGATGGAAACACTGTTGTATTTTTATTGCATTTTATGCTTCGGGCGTAGACTTCTAAGGCCCTAACTATTCAATCTGTTGGACCAACGCCGTAGAGTGAAGCCTAGCTTGCTCGGAAAGTAGAAATGACCATAAGTTTCATACTGGTTGCAATTATTCGTTTTATATGATGGAAAAGCTGTTGTATTTATATCGTATTTTATGCTTCTGGCGTTGACTTCTTAGGCCGTAACTATTCGGTCTGGTGGAGCAACGCCCTGGTGTGAAACCTAGGTTGCCCGGAACGTAGAATTGGCCATCACTTTCATACTGGTTGCAATTATTCCTGATATATGATGGAAACACTGTTGTATTTTTTTTGCATTTTATGGTTCGGGCGTTAACTTCTAAGGCCCTAACTATTCAATCCGTTGGAGCAACGCTCTAGGGTGAAGCCTAGGTTGCTCGGAAAGTTGAAATGACCATAAGTTTCATACTGGTTGCAATTATTCGTTTTATACGATGGAAAAACTGTTGTATTTATATTGTATTTTATGCTTCTGGCGTTGACTTCTAAGGCACTAACTATTCGATCTGGTGGAGCCACGCCATAGAGTGAAGCCTAGGTTGCCCGGAACGTAGAATTGGCCACCACTTTCAAACTGGTTGCAATTATTCCTGTTATATGATGGAAACACTGTTGTATTTTTTTTGCGTTTTATGGTTCGGGCGTTGACTTCTAAGGCCCTAACTATTCAATCTGTTGGAGCAACGCCCTAGGGTGAAGCCTAGGTTGCTCAGAAAGTAGAAATGTCCGTAAGTTTCATACTGGTTGCAATTATTCGTTTTATACGATGGAAAGCTGTTGTATTTATATTGTATTTTATGCTTCTGGCGTTGACTTCTAAGGCACAAACTATTCGATCTGGTGGAGCAACGCAATAGAGTGAAGCCTAGGTTGCCCGGAACGTAGAATTGGCCTTCACTTTCAAACTGGTTGCAATTATTCCTGTTATATGATGGAAACACTGTTGTATTTTTTTTGCATTTTATGGTTCGGGCGTTGACTTCTAAGGCCCTAACTATTCAATCTGTTGGAGCAACGCCCTAGAGTGAAGATTAGGTTGCCCGGAACGTAGAATTGGCCGTCACTTTCAAACTGGTTGCAATTATTCCTGTTATATGATGGATACACTGTTGTATTCTTATTGCATTTTATGCTTTGGGCGTTGACTTCTAAGGCACTATCTATTCGATCTGGTGGAGCAACGCCCTAGAGTGAAGCCTAGCTTGCCCGGAACTTAGAAATGACCATAACCTTCACACTGGTTGCTATTATTCGTTTTATACAATGGAAAAACTGTTCTATTTATTTTGTATTTTATGTTTCGGGCGTTGACTTCTAAGGCCCTAACTATTCGATCTGGTTTAGCAACACCCTAGGGTGAATCCAAGCTTGTTCGGAACGTAGGACATACCATTACCTTCACACTGGTTGCAATTATTCCTGTTATACGATGGAAAAACTGTTGCATCTTTATTGTATTTTATGCTTCTGGCGTTGACTTCTAAGGCCCTATCTATTCGATCTGGTGGAGCAACGCCCAAGAGTGAAGCCTAGGTTGCCCGGAACGTAGAAATGACCATAACTTTCACACTGGTTGCAATTATTCCTGTTATATGATGGAAACACTGTTGTATTTTTTTTGCGTTTTATGGTTCGGGCGTTGACTTCTAAGGCCCTAACTATTCAATCTGTTGGAGCAACGCCCTAGGGTGAAGCCTAGGTTGCTCGGAAAGTAGAAATGTCCATAAGTTTCATACTGGTTGCAATTATTCGTTTTATACGATGGAAAAACTGTTGTATTTATATTGTATTTTATGCTTCTGGCGCTGACTTCTAAGGCACTAACTATTCGATCTGGTGGAGCAACGCAATAGAGTGAAGCCTAGGTTGCCCGAAACGTAGAATTGACCTTCACTTTCAAACTGGTTGCAATTATTCCTGATATATGATGCAAACACTGATGTATTTTTTTTGCATTTTATGTTTCGGGCGTTGACTTCTATGGCACTAACTACTCAATCTGTTGGAGCAACGCCCTAGGGTGAAGCCTAGGTTGCTCGGAAAGTAGAAATGACCATAAGTTTCATACTGGTTGCAATTATTCGTTTTATACGATGGAAAAACTGTTGTATTTATATTGTATTTTATGCTTCTGGCGTTGACTTCTAAGGCACTAACTATTCGATCAGGTGGAGCAACGCCCTGGAGTGAAGCCTATGTTGCCCGGAACGTAGAATTGGCCATCGCTTTCAAACTGGTTGCAATTATTCCTGTTATGTGATGGATACACTGTTGTATTTTTATTGCATTTTATGCTTCGGGCGTTGACTTCTAAGGCCCTAACTATTCAATCTGTTGGACCAACGCCCTAGGGTGAAGCCTAGGTTGCTCGGAAAGTTGAAATGACCATAAGTTTCATACTGGTTGCAATTATTCGTTTTATACGATGGAAAAACTGTAGCATTTATATTGTATTTTATGCTTCTGGCGTTGACTTCTAAGGCACTAACTATTCGATCTGGTGGAGCCACGCCATAGAGTGAAGCCTAGGTTGCCCGGAACGTAGAATTGGCCACCACTTTCAAACTGGTTGCAATTATTCCTGTTATATGATGGAAACACTGTTGTATTCTTTTTGCATTTTATGGTTAGGGCGTTGACTTCTAAGGTCCTCACTATTCAATCTGTTGGAGCAACGCCCTAGGGTGAAGCGTAGGTTGCTCGGAAAGTAGAAATGACCATAAGTTTCATACTGGTTCCAATTATTCGTTTTATACGATGGAAAAACTGTTGTATTTATATTGTATTTTATGCTTCTGGCGTTGACTTCTAAGGCACTAACTATTCGATCAGGTGGAGCAACGCCCTGGAGTGAAGCCTAGGTTGCCCGGAACGTAGAATTGGCCATCGCTTTCAAACTGGTTGCAATTATTCCTGTTATGTGATGGATACACTGTTGTATTTTTATTGCATTTTATGCTTCGGGCGTTGACTTCTAAGGCCCTAACTATTCAATCTGTTGGACCAACGCCCTAGGGTGAAGCCTAGCTTGCTCGGAAAGTAGAAATGACCATATGTTTCATACTGGTTGCAATTATTCGTTTTATACGATGGAAAAGCTGTTGTATTTATATCGTATTTTATGCTTCTGGCGTTGACTTCTTAGGTCGTAACTATTCGGTCTGGTGGAGCAACGGCCTGGTGTGAAACCTAGGTTGCCCGGAACGTAGAATTGGCCATCACTTTCATACTGGTTGCAATTATTCATGAAATATGGTGGAAACACTGTTGTATTTTTTTTTGCATTTTATGGTTCGGGCGTTGACTTCTAAGGCCCTAACTATTCAATCTGTTGGAGCAACGCCCTAGGGTGAAGCCTAGGTTGCTCGGAAAGTAGAAATGTCCATAAGTTTCATACTGGTTGCAATTATTCGTTTTATACGATGGAAAAACTGTTGTATTTATATTGTATTTTATGCTTCTGGCGCTGACTTCTAAGGCACTAACTATTCGATCTGGTGGAGCAACGCAATAGAGTGATGCCTAGGTAGCCCGGAACGTAGAATTGGCCATCAATTTCAAACTGGTTGCAATTATACCTGTTATATGATGGAAAAGCTGCTGTATTTTTTTTGCATTTTATGGTTCGGGCGTTGACTTCTAAGGCCCTAACTATTCAATCCGTTGGAGCAACGCCCTAGGGTGAAGCCTAGGTTGCTCGGAAAGTTGAAATGACCATAAGTTTCATACTGGTTGCAATTATTCGTTTTATACGATGGAAAAACTGTTGTATTTATATTGTATTTTATGCTTCTGGCGCTGACTTCTAAGGCACTAACTATTCGATCTGGTGGAGCAACGCAATAGAGTGAAGCCTAGGTTGCCCGAAACGTAGAATTGACCTTCACTTTCAAACTGGTTGCAATTATTCCTGATATATGATGCAAACACTGTTGTATTTTTTTTGCATTTTATGTTTCGGGCGTTGACTTCTAAGGCACTAACTATTCAATCTGTTGGAGCAACGCCCTAGGGTGAAGCCTAGGTTGCTCGGAAAGTAGAAATGACCATAAGTTTCATACTGGTTGCAATTATTCGTTTTATACGGTGGAAAAACTGTTGTATTTATATTGTATTTTATGCTTCTGGCGTTGACTTCTAAGGCACTAACTATTCGATCAGGTGGAGCAACGCCCTGGAATGAAGCCTAGGTTGCCCGGAACGTAGAATTGGCCATCACTTTCAAACTGGTTGCAATTATTCCTGTTATATGATGGAAACACTGTTGTATTTTTTTTGCATTTTATGGTTAGGGCGTTGACTTCTAAGGTCCTCACTATTCAATCTGTTGGAGCAACGCCCTAGGGTGAAGCGTAGGTTGCTCGGAAAGTAGAAATGACCATAAGTGTCATACTGGTTCCAATTATTCGTTTTATACGATGGAAAAACTGTTGTATTTATATTGTATTTTATGCTTCTGGCGTTGACTTCTAAGGCACTAACTATTCGATCAGGTGGAGCAACGCCCTGGAGTGAAGCCTAGGTTGCCCGGAACGTAGAATTGGCCATCGCTTTCAAACTGGTTGCAATTATTCCTGTTATGTGATGGATACACTGTTGTATTGTTATTGCATTTTATGCTTCGGGCGTTGACTTCTAAGGCCCTAACTATTCAATCTGTTGGACCAACGCCCTATGGTGAAGCCCAGCTTGCTCGGAAAGTAGAAATGACCATATGTTTCATACTGGTTGCAATTATTCGTTTTATACGATGGAAAAGCTGTTGTATTTATATCGTATTTTATGCTTCTGGCGTTGACTTCTAAGGCACTAACTATTCGATCAGGTGGAGCAGCGCCCTGGAGTGAAGCCTAGGTTGCCCGGAACGTAGAATTGGCCATCGCTTTCAAACTGGTTGCAATTATTCCTGTTATGTGATGGATACACTGTTGTATTTTTTTTGCATTTTATGTTTCGGGCGTTGACTTCTAAGGCCCTAACTATTCAATCTGTTGGAGCAACGCCCTAGGGTGAAGCCTAGGTTGCTCGGAAAGTAGAAATGACCATATGTTTCATACTGGTTGCAATTATTCGTTTTATACGATGGAAAAGCTGTTGTATTTATATCGTGTTTTATGCTTCTGGCGTTGACTTCTAAGGCACTAACTATTCGATCAGGTGGAGCAACGCCCTGGAGTGAAGCCTAGGTTGCCCGGAACGTAGTATTGGCCATCGCTTTCAAACTGGTTGCAATTATTCCTGTTATGTGATGGATACACTGTTGTATTTTCATTGCATTTTATGCTTCGGGCGTTGACTTCTAAGGCCCTAACTATTCAATCTGTTGGCCCAACGCCCTAGGGTGAAGCCTAGCTTGCTCGGAAAGTAGAAATGACCATAAGTTTCATACTGGTTGCAATTATTCGTTTTATACGATGGAAAAGCTGTTGTATTTATATCGTATTTTATGCTTCTGGCGTTGACTTCTTAGGTCGTAACTATTCGGTCTGGTGGAGCAACGGCCTGGTGTGAAACCTAGGTTGCCCGGAACGTAGAATTGGCCATCACTTTCATACTGGTTGCAATTATTCATGAAATATGGTGGAAACACTGTTGTATTTTTTTTTGCATTTTATGGTTCGGGCGTTGACTTCTAAGGCCCTAACTATTCAATCTGTTGGAGCAACGCCCTAGGGTGAAGCCTAGGTTGCTCGGAAAGTAGAAATGTCCATAAGTTTCATACTGGTTGCAATTATTCGTTTTATACGATGGAAAAACTGTTGTATTTATATTGTATTTTATGCTTCTGGCGCTGACTTCTAAGGCACTAACTATTCGATCTGGTGGAGCAACGCAATAGAGTGAAGCCTAGGTTGCCCGAAACGTAGAATTGACCTTCACTTTCAAACTGGTTGCAATTATTCCTGATATATGATGCAAACACTGTTGTATTTTTTTTGCATTTTATGTTTCGGGCGTTGACTTCTAAGGCACTAACTACTCAATCTGTTGGAGCAACGCCCTAGGGTGAAGCCTAGGTTGCTCGGAAAGTAGAAATGACCATAAGTTTCATACTGGTTGCAATTATTCGTTTTATACGGTGGAAAAACTGTTGTATTTATATTGTATTTTATGCTTCTGGCGTTGACTTCTAAGGCACTAACTATTCGATCAGGTGGAGCAACGCCCTGGAATGAAGCCTAGGTTGCCCGGAACGCAGAATTGGCCATCACTTTCAAACTGGTTGCAATTATTCCTGTTATATGATGGAAACACTGTTGTATTTTTTTTGCATTTTATGGTTAGGGCGTTGACTTCTAAGGTCCTCACTATTCAATCTGTTGGAGCAACGCCCTAGGGTGAAGCGTAGGTTGCTCGGAAAGTAGAAATGACCATAAGTTTCATACTGGTTCCAATTATTCGTTTTATACGATGGAAAAACTGTTGTATTTATATTGTATTTTATGCTTCTGGCGTTGACTTCTAAGGCACTAACTATTCGATCAGGTGGAGCAACGCCCTGGAGTGAAGCCTAGGTTGCCCGGAACGTAGAATTGGCCATCGCTTTCAAACTGGTTGCAATTATTCCTGTTATGTGATGGATACACTGTTGTATTTTTATTGCATTTTATGCTTCGGGCGTTGACTTCTAAGGCCCTAACTATTCAATCTGTTGGACCAACGCCCTAGGGCGAAGCCTAGCTTGCTCGGAAAGTAGAAATGACCATATGTTTCATACTGGTTGCAATTATTCGTTTTATACGATGGAAAAGCTGTTGTATTTATATCGTATTTTAAGCTTCTGGCGTTGACTTCTAAGGCACTAACTATTCGATCAGGTGGAGCAACGCCCTGGAGTGAAGCCTAGGTTGCCCGGAACGTAGAATTGGCCATCGCTTTCAAACTGGTTGCAATTATTCCTGTTATGTGATGGATACACTGTTGTATTTTTTTTGCATTTTATGTTTCGGGCGTTGACTTCTAAGGCCCTAACTATTCAATCTGTTGGAGCAACGCCCTAGGGTGAAGCCTAGGTTGCTCGGAAAGTAGAAATGACCATATGTTTCATACTGGTTGCAATTATTCGTTTTATACGATGGAAAAGCTGTTGTATTTATATCGTATTTTATGCTTCTGGCGTTGACTTCTTAGGTCGTAACTATTCGGTCTGGTGGAGCAACGGCCTGGAGTGATACCTAGGTTGCCCGGAACGTATAATTGGCCATCACTTTCATACTGGTTGCAATTATTCATGAAATATGGTGGAAACACTGTTGTATTTTTTTTTGCATTTTATGGTTCGGGCGTTGACTTCTAAGGCCCTAACTATTCAATCTGTTGGAGCAACGCCCTAGAGTGAAGCCTAGGTTGCTCGGAAAGTAGAAATGTCCATAAGTTTCATACTGGTTGCAATTATTCGTTTTATACGATGGAAAAGCTGTTGTATTTATATCGTATTTTATGCTTCTGGCGTTGACTTCTAAGGCACTAACTATTCGATCAGGTGGAGCAGCGCCCTGGAGTGAAGCCTAGGTTGCCCGGAACGTAGAATTGGCCATCGCTTTCAAACTGGTTGCAATTATTCCTGTTATGTGATGGATACACTGTTGTATTTTTTTTGCATTTTATGTTTCGGGCGTTGACTTCTAAGGCCCTAACTATTCAATCTGTTGGAGCAACGCCCTAGGGTGAAGCCTAGGTTGCTCGGAAAGTAGAAATGACCATATGTTTCTTACTGGTTGCAATTATTCGTTTTATACGATGGAAAAGCTGTTGTATTTATATCGTGTTTTATGCTTCTGGCGTTGACTTCTTAGGTCGTAACTATTCGGTCTGGTGGAGCAACGGCCTGGAGTGATACCTAGGTTGCCCGGAACGTAGAATTGGCCATCACTTTCATACTGGTTGCAATTATTCATGAAATATGGTGGAAACACTGTTGTATTTTTTTTTGCATTTTATGGTTCGGGCGTTGACTTCTAAGGCCCTAACTATTCAATCTGTTGGAGCAACGCCCTAGAGTGAAGCCTAGGTTGCTCGGAAAGTAGAAATGTCCATAAGTTTCATACTGGTTGCAATTATTCGTTTTATACGATTGAAAGCTGTTGTATTTATATTGTATTTTATGCTTCTGGCGTTGACTTCTAAGGCACTAACTATTCGATCTGGTGGAGCAACGCAATAGAGTGAAGCCTATGTTGCCCGGAACGTAGAATTGGCCTTCACTTTCAAACTGGTTGCAATTATTCCTGTTATATGATGGAAACACTGTTGCATTTTTTTTGCATTTTATGGTTCGGGCGTTGACTTCTAAGGCCCTAGCTATTGAATCTGTTGGAGCAACGCCCTAGAGTGAAGCCTAGGTTGCCCGGAACGTAGAATTGGCCATTACTTTCAAACTCGTTGCAATTATTCCTGTTATATGATGGATACACTGTTGTATTCTTATTGCATTTTATGCTTCGGGCGTTGACTTCTAAGGCACTATCTATTCGATCTGGTGGAGCAACGCCCTAGAGCGAAGCCTAGGTTGCCCGGAACGTAGAATTGGCCATCACTTTCAAACTGGTTGCAATTATTCCTGTTATATGATGGAAACACTGTTGTATTTTTTTTGCATTTTATGGTTAGGGCGTTGACTTCTAAGGTCCTAACTATTCAATTTGTTGGAGCAACGCCCTAGGGTGAAGCCTAGGTTGCTCGGAAAGTAGAAATGACCATAAGTTTCATACTGGTTGCACTTATTCGTTTTATACGATGGAAAAACTGTTGTATTTATATTGTATTTTATGCTTCTGGCGTTGACTTCTAAGGCACTAACTATTCGATCAGGTGGAGCAACGCCCTGGAGTGAAGCCTAGGTTGCCCGGAACGTAGTATTGGCCATCGCTTTCAAACTGGTTGCAATTATTCCTGTTATGTGATGGATACACTGTTGTATTTTCATTGCATTTTATGCTTCGGGCGTTGACTTCTAAGGCCCTAACTATTCAATCTGTTGGACCAACGCCCTAGGGTGAAGCCTAGCTTGCTCGGAAAGTAGAAATGACCATAAGTTTCATACTGGTTGCAATTATTCGTTTTATACGATGGAAAAGCTGTTGTATTTATATCGTATTTTATGCTTCTGGCGTTGACTTCTTAGGTCGTAACTATTCGGTCTGGTGGAGCAACGGCCTGGTGTGAAACCTAGGTTGCCCGGAACGTAGAATTGGCCATCACTTTCATACTGGTTGCAATTATTCATGAAATATGGTGGAAACACTGTTGTATTTTTTTTTGCATTTTATGGTTCGGGCGTTGACTTCTAAGGCCCTAACTATTCAATCTGTTGGAGCAACGCCCTAGGGTGAAGCCTAGGTTGCTCGGAAAGTAGAAATGTCCATAAGTTTCATACTGGTTGCAATTATTCGTTTTATACGATGGAAAAACTGTTGTATTTATATTGTATTTTATGCTTCTGGCGCTGACTTCTAAGGCACTAACTATTCGATCTGGTGGAGCAACGCAATAGAGTGAAGCCTAGGTTGCCCGAAACGTAGAATTGACCTTCACTTTCAAACTGGTTGCAATTATTCCTGATATATGATGCAAACACTGTTGTATTTTTTTTGCATTTTATGTTTCGGGCGTTGACTTCTAAGGCACTAACTACTCAATCTGTTGGAGCAACGCCCTTGGGTGAAGCCTAGGTTGCTCGGAAAGTAGAAATGACCATAAGTTTCATACTGGTTGCAATTATTCGTTTTATACGGTGGAAAAACTGTTGTATTTATATTGTATTTTATGCTTCTGGCGTTGACTTCTAAGGCACTAACTATTCGATCAGGTGGAGCAACGCCCTGGAATGAAGCCTAGGTTGCCCGGAACGCAGAATTGGCCATCACTTTCAAACTGGTTGCAATTATTCCTGTTATATGATGGAAACACTGTTGTATTTTTTTTGCATTTTATGGTTAGGGCGTTGACTTCTAAGGTCCTCACTATTCAATCTGTTGGAGCAACGCCCTAGGGTGAAGCGTAGGTTGCTCGGAAAGTAGAAATGACCATAAGTTTCATACTGGTTCCAATTATTCGTTTTATACGATGGAAAAACTGTTGTATTTATATTGTATTTTATGCTTCTGGCGTTGACTTCTAAGGCACTAACTATTCGATCAGGTGGAGCAACGCCCTGGAGTGAAGCCTCGGTTGCCCGGAACGTAGAATTGGCCATCGCTTTCAAACTGGTTGCAATTATTCCTGTTATGTGATGGATACACTGTTGTATTTTTATTGCATTTTATGCTTCGGGCGTTGACTTCTAAGGCCCTAACTATTCAATCTGTTGGACCAACGCCCTAGGGCGAAGCCTAGCTTGCTCGGAAAGTAGAAATGACCATATGTTTCATACTGGTTGCAATTATTCGTTTTATACGATGGAAAAGCTGTTGTATTTATATCGTATTTTAAGCTTCTGGCGTTGACTTCTAAGGCACTAACTATTCGATCAGGTGGAGCAACGCCCTGGAGTGAAGCCTAGGTTGCCCGGAACGTAGAATTGGCCATCGCTTTCAAACTGGTTGCAATTATTCCTGTTATGTGATGGATACACTGTTGTATTTTTTTTGCATTTTATGTTTCGGGCGTTGACTTCTAAGGCCCTAACTATTCAATCTGTTGGAGCAACGCCCTAGGGTGAAGCCTAGGTTGCTCGGAAAGTAGAAATGACCATATGTTTCATACTGGTTGCAATTATTCGTTTTATACGATGGAAAAGCTGTTGTATTTATATCGTATTTTATGCTTCTGGCGTTGACTTCTTAGGTCGTAACTATTCGGTCTGGTGGAGCAACGGCCTGGAGTGATACCTAGGTTGCCCGGAACGTATAATTGGCCATCACTTTCATACTGGTTGCAATTATTCATGAAATATGGTGGAAACACTGTTGTATTTTTTTTTGCATTTTATGGTTCGGGCGTTGACTTCTAAGGCCCTAACTATTCAATCTGTTGGAGCAACGCCCTAGAGTGAAGCCTAGGTTGCTCGGAAAGTAGAAATGTCCATAAGTTTCATACTGGTTGCAATTATTCGTTTTATACGATTGAAAGCTGTTGTATTTATATTGTATTTTATGCTTCTGGCGTTGACTTCTAAGGCACTAACTATTCGATCTGGTGGAGCAACGCAATAGAGTGAAGCCTATGTTGCCCGGAACGTAGAATTGGCCTTCACTTTCAAACTGGTTGCAATTATTCCTGTTATATGATGGAAACACTGTTGCATTTTTTTTGCATTTTATGGTTCGGGCGTTGACCTCTAAGGCCCTAGCTATTCAATCTGTTGGAGCAACGCCCTAGGGTGAAGCCTAGGTTGCTCGGAAAGTAGAATTGGCCATTACTTTCAAACTGGTTGCAATTATTCCTGTTATATGATGGATACACCGTTGTATTCTTTTTGCATTTTATGCTTCGGGCGTTGACTTCTAAGGCACTATCTATTCGATCTGGTGGAGCAACGCCCTAGAGCGAAGCCTAGGTTGCCCGGAACGTAGAATTGGCCATCACTTTCAAACTGGTTGCAATTATTCCTGTTATATGATGGAAACACTGTTGTATTTTTTTTGCATTTTATGGTTAGGGCGTTGACTTCTAAGGTCCTAACTATTCAATTTGTTGGAGCAACGCCCTAGGGTGAAGCCTAGGTTGCTCGGAAAGTAGAAATGACCATAAGTTTCATACTGGTTGCAATTATTCGTTTTATACGATGGAAAAACTGTTGTATTTATATTGTATTTTATGCTTCTGGCGTTGACTTCTAAGGCACTAACTATTCGATCAGGTGGAGCAACGCCCTGGAGTGAAGCCTAGGTTGCCCGGAACGTAGAATTGGCCATCGCTTTCAAACTGGTTGCAATTATTCCTGTTATGTGATGGATACACTGTTGTATTTTCATTGCATTTTATGCTTCGGGCGTTGACTTCTAAGGCCCTAACTATTCAATCTGTTGGACCAACGCCCTAGGGTGAAGCCTAGCTTGCTCGGAAAGTAGAAATGACCATAAGTTTCATACTGGTTGCAATTATTCGTTTTATACGATGGAAAAGCTGTTGTATTTATATCGTATTTTATGCTTCTGGCATTGACTTCTTAGGTCGTAACTATTCGGTCTGGTGGAGCAACGGCCTGGTGTGAAACCTAGGTTGCCCGGAACGTAGAATTGGCCATCACTTTCATACTGGTTGCAATTATTCATGAAATATGGTGGAAACACTGTTGTATTTTTTTTTGCATTTTATGGTTCGGGCGTTGACTTCTAAGGCCCTAACTATTCAATCTGTTGGAGCAACGCCCTAGGGTGAAGCCTAGGTTGCTCGGAAAGTAGAAATGTCCATAAGTTTCATACTGGTTGCAATTATTCGTTTTATACGATGGAAAAACTGTTGTATTTATATTGTATTTTATGCTTCTGGCGCTGACTTCTAAGGCACTAACTATTCGATCTGGTGGAGCAACGCAATAGACTGATGCCTAGGTAGCCGGAACGTAGAATTGGCCATCAATTTCAAACTGGTTGCAATTATACCTGTTATATGATGGAAAAGCTGCTGTATTTTTTTTGCATTTTATGGTTCGGGCGTTGACTTCTAAGGCCCTAACTATTCAATCCGTTGGAGCAACGCCCTAGGGTGAAGCCTAGGTTGCTCGGAAAGTAGAAATGTCCATAAGTTTCATACTGGTTCCAATTATTCGTTTTATACGATGGAAAAACTGTTGTATTTATATTGTATTTCATGCTTCTGGCGTTGACTTCTAAGGCACTAACTATTCGATCAGGTGGAGCAACGCCCTGGAGTGAAGCCTAGGTTGCCCGGAACGTAGAATTGGCCATCGCTTTCAAACTGGTTGCAATTATTCCTGTTATGTGATGGATACACTGTTGTATTTTTATTGCATTTTATGCTTCGGGCGTTGACTTCTAAGGCCCTAACTATTCAATCTGTTGGACCAACGCCCTAGGGTGAAGCCTAGCTTGCTCGGAAAGTAGAAATGACCATATGTTTCATACTGGTTGCAATTATTCGTTTTATACGATGGAAAAGCTGTTGTATTTATATCGTATTTTATGCTTCTGGCGTTGACTTCTAAGGCACTAACTATTCGATCAGGTGGAGCAACGCCCTGGAGTGAAGCCTAGGTTGCCCGGAACGTAGAATTGGCCATCGCTTTCAAACTGGTTGCAATTATTCCTGTTATGTGATGGATACACTGTTGTATTTTTTTTGCATTTTATGTTTCGGGCGTTGACTTCTAAGGCCCTAACAATTCAATCTGTTGGAGCAACGCCCTAGGGTGAAGCCTAGCTTGCTCGGAAAGTAGAAATGACCATATGTTTCATACTGGTTGCAATTATTCGTTTTATACGATGGAAAAGCTGTTGTATTTATATCGTATTTTATGCTTCTGGCATTGACTTCTTAGGTCGTAACTATTCGGTCTGGTGGAGCAACGGCCTGGTGTGAAACCTAGGTTGCCCGGAACGTAGAATTGGCCATCACTTTCATACTGGTTGCAATTATTCATGAAATATGGTGGAAACACTGTTGTATTTTTTTTTGCATTTTATGGTTCGGGCGTTGACTTCTAAGGCCCTAACTATTCAATCTGTTGGAGCAACGCCCTAGGGTGAAGCCTAGGTTGCTCGGAAAGTAGAAATGTCCATAAGTTTCATACTGGTTGCAATTATTCGTTTTATACGATGGAAAAACTGTTGTATTTATATTGTATTTTATGCTTCTGGCGCTGACTTCTAAGGCACTAACTATTCGATCTGGTGGAGCAACGCAATAGAGTGATGCCTAGGTAGCCGGAACGTAGAATTGGCCATCAATTTCAAACTGGTTGCAATTATACCTGTTATATGATGGAAAAGCTGCTGTATTTTTTTTGCATTTTATGGTTCGGGCGTTGACTTCTAAGGCCCTAACTATTCAATCCGTTGGAGCAACGCCCTAGGGTGAAGCCTAGGTTGCTCGGAAAGTAGAAATGTCCATAAGTTTCATACTGGTTCCAATTATTCGTTTTATACGATGGAAAAACTGTTGTATTTATATTGTATTTCATGCTTCTGGCGTTGACTTCTAAGGCACTAACTATTCGATCAGGTGGAGCAACGCCCTGGAGTGAAGCCTAGGTTGCCCGGAACGTAGAATTGGCCATCGCTTTCAAACTGGTTGCAATTATTCCTGTTATGTGATGGATACACTGTTGTATTTTTATTGCATTTTATGCTTCAGGCGTTGACTTCTAAGGCCCTAACTATTCAATCTGTTGGACCAACGCCCTAGGGTGAAGCCTAGCTTGCTCGGAAAGTAGAAATGACCATATGTTTCATACTGGTTGCAATTATTCGTTTTATACGATGGAAAAGCTGTTGTATTTATATCGTATTTTATGCTTCTGGCGTTGACTTCTAAGGCACTAACTATTCGATCAGGTGGAGCAACGCCCTGGAGTGAAGCCTAGGTTGCCCGGAACGTAGAATTGGCCATCGCTTTCAAACTGGTTGCAATTATTCCTGTTATGTGATGGATACACTGTTGTATTTTTTTTGCATTTTATGTTTCGGGCGTTGACTTCTAAGGCCCTAACAATTCAATCTGTTGGAGCAACGCCCTAGGGTGAAGCCTAGGTTGCTCGGAAAGTAGAAATGACCATATGTTTCATACTGGTTGCAATTATTCGTTTTATACGATTGAAAGCTGTTGTATTTATATTGTATTTTATGCTTCTGGCGTTGACTTCTAAGGCACTAACTATTCGATCTGGTGGAGCAACGCAATAGAGTGAAGCCTATGTTGCCCGGAACGTAGAATTGGCCTTCACTTTCAAACTGGTTGCAATTATTCCTGTTATATGATGGAAACACTGTTGCATTTTTTTTGCATTTTATGGTTCGGGCGTTGACCTCTAAGGCCCTAGCTATTCAATCTGTTGGAGCAACGCCCTAGGGTGAAGCCTAGGTTGCTCGGAAAGTAGAAATGTCCATAAGTTTCATACTGGTTGCAATTATTCGTTTTATACGATGGAAAAACTGTTGTATTTATACTGTATTTTATGCTTCTGGCGTTGACTTCTAAGGCACTAACTATTCGATCTGGTGGAGCAACGCAATAGAGTGAAGCCTAGGTTGCTCGGAACGTAGAATTGGCCATCACTTTCAATCTAGTTGCAATTATTCCTGTTATATGATGTATACACTGTTGTATTTTTATTGCATTTTATGCTTCGGGCGTTGACTCCTAAGGCCCTAACTATTCAATCTGTTGGAGCAACGCCCTAGGCTGAAGCCTAGGTTGCTCGGAAAGTAGAAATGACCATAAGTTTCATAATGGTTGCAATTATTCGTTTTATACGATGGAAAAACTGTTGTATTTATATTGTATTTTATGCTTCTGGCGTTGACTTCTAAGGCACTAACTATTCGATCAGGTGGAGCAACGCCCTGGAGTGAAGCCTAGGTTGCCCGGAACGTAGAATTGGCCATCGCTTTCAAACTGGTTGCAATTATTCCTGTTATGTGATGGATACACTGTTGTATTTTTATTGCATTTTATGCTTCGGGCGTTGACTTCTAAGGCCCTAACTATTCAATCTGTTGGGCCAACGCCCTAGGGTGAAGCCTATCTTGCTCGGAAAGTAGAAATGACCATATGTTTCATACTGGTTGCAATTATTCGTTTTATACGATGGAAAAGCTGTTGTATTTATATCGTATTTTATGCTTCTGGCGTTGACTTCTTAGGCCGTAAATATTCGGTCTGGTGGAGCAACGCCCTGGAGTGAAACGTAGGTTGCCGGAACGTAGAATTAGCCATCACTTTCAAACTGGTTGCAATTATTCCTGATATATGGTGGAAACACTGTAGTACTTTTATTGCATTTTATGCTTCGGGCGTAGACTTCTAATCCCCTGACTATTCAATCTGTTGGACCAACGCCCTAGGGTGAAGCCTAGCTTGCTCGGAAAGTAGAAATGACCATAAGTTTCATACTGGTTGCAATTATTCGTTTTATACGATGGAAAAGCAGTTGTATTTATATCGTATTTTATGCTTCTGGCGTTGATTTCTTAGGCCGTAACTATTCGGTCTGGTGGAGCAACGCCCTGGAGTGAAACCTAGGTTGCCCGGAACGTAGAATTGGCCATCACTTTCATACTGGTTGCAATTATTCCTAATATATGATGGAAACACTGTTGTATTTTTTTTGCATTTTATGGTTCGGGCGTTGACTTCTAAGGCCCTAACTATTCAATCTGTTGGAGCAACGCGCTAGGGTGAAGCCTAGGTTGCTCGGAAAGTAGAAATGTCCATAAGTGTCATACTGGTTGCAATTATTCGTTTTATACGATGGAAAAGCTGTTGTATTTATATCGTATTTTATGCTTCTGGCGTTAACTTCTTATGCCGTAAATATTCGGTCTGGTGGAGCAACGCCCTGGAGTGAAACCTAGGTTGTCCGGAACGTAGAATTGGCCATCACTTTCAAACTGGTTGCAATTATTCCTGATATATTATGGAAACACTGTTGTATTTTTATTGCATTTTATGCTTCGGGCGTAGACTTCTAAGGCCCTAACTATTCAATCTGTTGGACCAACGCCCTAGGGTGAAGCCTAGCTTGCTCGGAAAGTAGAAATGACCATAAGTTTCATACTGGTTGCAATTATTCGTTTTATACGATGGAAAAACTGTTGTATTTATATTGTATTTTATGCTTCTGGCGTTGGCTTCTAAGGCACTAACTACTCGATCTGGTGGAGCCACGCCACAGAGTGAAGCCTAGGTTGCCCGGAACGTAGAATTGGCCACCACTTTCAAACTGGTTGCAATTATTCCTGTTATATGATGGAAACACTGTTGTATTTTTTTTGCGTTTTATGGTTCGGGCGTTGACTTCTAAGGCCCTAACTATTCAATCTGTTGGAGCAACGCCCTAGGGTGAAGCCTAGGTTGCTCAGAAAGTAGAAATGTCCATAAGTTTCATACTGGTTGCAATTATACGTTTTATACGATGGAAAGCTGTTGTATTTATATTGTATTTTATGCTTCTGGCGTTGACTTCTAAGGCACTAACTATTCGATCTGGTGGAGCAACGCAATAGAGTGAAGCCTAGGTTGCCCGGAACGTAGAATTGGCCTTCACTTTCAAACTGGTTGCAATTATTCCTGTTATATGATGGAAACACTGTTGTATTTTTTTTGCATTTTATGGTTCGGGCGTTGACTTCTAAGGCCCTAACTATTCAATCTGTTGGAGGAACGCCCTAGAGTGAAGCCTAGGTTGCCCGGAACGTAGAATTGGCCATCACTTTCAAACTGGTTGCAATTATTCCTGTTATATGATGGATACACTGTTGTATTCTTATTGCATTTTATGCTTCGGGCGTTGACTTCTAAGGCCCTAACTATTCAATCTGTTGGAGCAACGCCCTAGGGTGAAGCCTAGCTTGCTCGGAAAGTAGAAATGACCATAAGTTTCATACTGGTTGCAATTATTCGTTTTATACGATGGAAAAGCTGTTGTATTTATATCGTATTTTATGCTTCTGGTGTTGACTTCTTAGGCCGTAACTATTCGGTCTGGTGGAGCAACGCCCTGGAGTGAAACCTAGGTTGCCCGGAATGTAGAATTGGCCATCACTTTCAAACTGGTTGCAATTATTCCTGATATATGATGGATACACTGTTGTATTTTTTTTGCATTTTATGGTTCGGGCGTTGACTTCTAAGGCCCTAACTATTCAACCTGTTGGAGCAACGCCCTAGGGTGAAGCCTAGGTTGCTCGGAAAGTTGAAATGACCATAAGTTTCATACTGGTTGCAATTATTCGGTTTATACGATGGAAGAACTGTTGTATTTATATTGTATTTTATGCTTCTGGCGTTGACTTCTAAGGCACTAACTATTCGATCTGGTGGAGCTACGCCATAGAGTGAAGCCTAGGTTGCCCCGAACGTAGAATAGGCCATCACTTTCAAACTGGTTGCAATTATTCCTGTTATATGATGGAGACACTGTTGTTTTTTTTTTGCGTTTTATGGTTCGGGCGTTGACTTATAAGGCCCTAACTATTCAATCTGTTGGGGCAACGCCCTAGGGTGAAGCCTAGGTTGCTCTGAAAGTAGAAATGTCCATAAGTTTCATACTGGTTGCAATTATTCGTTTTATACGATGGAAAAACTGTTGTATTTATATTGTGTTTTATGCTTCTGGCGTTGACTTCTAAGGCTCTAACTATTCGATCTGGTGGAGCAACGCAATAGAGTGAAGCTTAGGTTGCCCGGAACGTAGAATTAGCCATCACTTTCAAACTAGTTGCAATTATTCCTGTTATATGATGGATACACTGTTGTATTTTTATTGCATTTTATGCTTCGGGCGTTGACTCCTAAGGCCCTAACTATTCAATCTGTTGGAGCAACGCCCTAGGGTGAAGCCTAGGTTGCTCGGAAAGTAGAAATGACCATAAGTTTCATACTGGTTGCAATTATTCGTTTTATACGATGGAAAAACTGTTGTATTTATATCGTATTTTATGCTTCCGGCGTTGACTTCTTAGGCCGTAACTATTCGGTCTGGTGGAGCGACGCCCTGGAGTGAAACCTAGGTTGCCCGGAACGTAGAATTGGCCATCGCTTTCATACTGGTTGCAATTATTCCTGTTATATGATGGATACACTGTTGTATTTTTATTGCATTTTATGCTTCGGGCGTTGACTTCTAAGGCCCTAACTATTCAATCTGTTGGAGCAACGCCCTAGGGTGAAGCCTAGGTTACTCTGAAAGTAGAAATGTCCATAAGTTTCATACTGGTTACAATTATTCGTTTTATACGATGGAAAAACTGTTGTATTTATATTGTGTTTTATGCTTCTGGCGTTGACTTCTAAGGCTCTAACTATTCGATCTGGTGGAGCAACGCAATAGAGTGAAGCTTAGGTTGCCCGGAACGTAGAATTGGCCATCACTTTCAAACTGGTTGCAATTATTCCTGTTATATGATGGAAACACTGTGGTATTTTTTTTGCATTTTATGGTTCGGGCGTTGACTTCTAAGGCCCTAACTATTCAATCTGTTGGAGCAACGCCCGAGGGTGAAG
Source organism: Calliopsis andreniformis (assembly GCF_051401765.1). NCBI lineage: Eukaryota > Metazoa > Arthropoda > Insecta > Hymenoptera > Andrenidae > Calliopsis > Calliopsis andreniformis. The sequence goes on along the minus strand of NW_027480424.1, from coordinate 20,853,697 downwards.
CCTAGATTGCTCGGAAAGTAGAAATGTCCATAAGTTTCATACTGGTTGCAATTATTCGTTTTATACGATGGAAAAACTGTTGTATTTATACTGTATTTTATGCTTCTGGCGTTGACTTCTAAGGCACTAACTATTCGATCTGGTGGAGCAACGCAATAGAGTGAAGCCTAGGTTGCTCGGAACGTAGAATTGGCCATCACTTTCAATCTAGTTGCAATTATTCCTGTTATATGATGGATACACTGTTGTATTTTTATTGCATTTTATGCTTCGGGCGTTGACTCCTAAGGCCCTAACTATTCAATCTGTTGGAGCAACGCCCTAGGCTGAAGCCTAGGTTGCTCGGAAAGTAGAAATGACCATAAGTTTCATACTGGTTGCAATTATTCGTTTTATACGATGGAAAAACTGTTGTATTTATATCGTATTTTATGCTTCTGGCGTTGACTTCTTAGGCCGTAACTATTCGGTCTGGTGGAGCAACGCCCTGGAGTGAAACCTAGGTTGCCCGGAACGTAGAATTGGCCATCGCTTTCAAACTGGTTGCAATTACTCCTGACATATGATGGAAACACTGTTGTATTTTTCTTGCATTTTATGGTTCGGGCGTTGACTTCTAAGGCCCTAACTATTCAATCTGTTGGAGCAACGCCCTAGGGTGAAGCCTAGGTTGCTCTGAAAGTAGAAATGTCCATAAGTTTCATACTGGTTGCAATTATTCCTTTTATACGATGGAAAGACTGTTGTATTTATATTGTGTTTTATGCTTCTGGCGTTGACTTCTAAGGCTCTAACTATTCGATCTGGTGGAGCAACGCAATAGAGTGAAGCTTAGGTTGCCCGGAACGTAGAATTGGCCATCACTTTCAAACTGGTTGCAATTATTCCTGTTATATGATGGAAACACTGTGGTATTTTTTTTGCATTTTATGGTTCGGGCGTTGACTTCTAAGGCTCTAACTATTCAATCTGTTGGAGCAACGCCCTAGGGTGAAGCCTAGGTTGCTCGGAAAGTAGAAATGACCATAAGTTTCATACTGGTTCCAATTATTCGTTTTATACGATGGAAAAACTGTTGTATTTATATTGTATTTTATGCTTCTGGCGTTCACTTCTTAGGCCCTTACTATTCGATCTGGTGGAACAACGCCCGAGAGTGAAGCCTAGGTTGCCTGGAACGTAGAATTAGCCATCACATTCAAAGTGGTTGCAATTATTCCTGATATATGATGGAAACACTGTTGTATTTTTTTTGCATTTTATGGTTCGGGCGTTGACTTCTAAGGCCCTAACTGTTCAATCTGTTGGAGCAACGCCCTAGGGTGAAGCCCAGGTTGCTCGGAAAGTAGAAATGTCCATAAGATTCATACTGGTTGCAATTATTCATTTTATACGATGGAAAAACTGTTGTATTTATATTGTATTTTATGCTTCTGGCGTTGACTTCTAAGGCACTAACTATTCGATCTGGTGGAACAACGCCCGAGAGTGAAGCCTAGGTTGCCTGGAACGTAGAATTGGCCATCACATTCAAAGTGGTTGCAATTATTCCTGATATATGATGGAAGCACTGTTGTATTTTTTTTGCATTTTATGGTTCGGGCGTTGACTTCTAAGGCCCTAACTGTTCAATCTGTTGGAGCAACGCCCTAGGGTGAAGCCCAGGTTGCTCGGAAAGTAGAAATGTCCATAAGATGCATACTGGTTGCAATTATTCGTTTTATACGATGGAGAAACTGTTGTATTTATATCGTATTTTATGCTTCTGGCGTTGACTTCTAAGGCACTAACTATTCGATCTGGTGGAGCAACGCAATAGAGTGATGCCTAGGTTGCCCGGAACGTAGAATTGGCCATCAATTTCAAACTGGTTGCAATTATACCTGTTACATGATGGAAACACTGCTTTATTTTTTTTGCATTTTATGGTTCGGTCGTTGACTTCTAAGGCCCTAACTATTCAATCCGTTGGAGCAACGCCCTAGGGTGAAGCCTAGGTTGCCCGGAACGTAGAAATGACCATAACTTTCACACTGGTTGCTATTATTCGTTTTATACGATGGAAAAACTGTTATATTTATATTGTATTTTATGCTTCTGGCGTTGACTTCTTAGGCCCTTACTATTCGATCTGGTGGAACAACGCCCGAGAGTGAAGCCTAGGTTGCCTGGAACGTAGAATTGGCCATCACATTCAAAGTGGTTCCAATTATTCCTGATATATGATGGAAGCACTGTTGTATTTTTTTTGCATTTTATGGTTCGGGCGTTGACTTCTAAGGCCCTAACTGTTCAATCTGTTGGAGCAACGCCCTAGGGTGAAGCCCAGGTTGCTCGGAAAGTAGAAATGTCCATAAGATTCATACTGGTTGCAATTATTCGTTTTATACGATGGAGAAACTGTTGTATTTATATCGTATTTTATGCTTCTGGCGTTGACTTCTAAGGCACTAACTATTCGATCTGGTGAGCAACGCAATAGAGTGATGCCTAGGTTGCCCGGAACGTAGAATTGGCCATCAATTTCAAACTGGTTGCAATTATACCTGTTACAGGATGGAAACACTGCATTATTTTTTTTGCATTTTATGGTTCGGTCGTTGACTTCTAAGGCCCTAACTATTCAATCCGTTGGAGCAACGCCCTAGGGTGAAGCCTAGGTTGCTCGGAAAGTAGAAATGACCATAAGTTTCATACTGGTTGCAATTATTCGTTTTATACGATGGAAAAACTGTTGTATTTATATTGTATTTTATGCATCTGGCGTTGACTTCTAAGGTACTAACTATTCGATCTAGTGGAGCAACGCCCTAGAGTGAAGCCTAGGTTGCCCGGAACGTAGAATTGACCATCACTTTCAAACTGGTTGCAATTATTCCTGTTATATGATGGAAACACTGGTATTTTTTTTCCATTTTATGGTTCGTGCGTTGACTTCTAAGGCCCTAACTATTCAACCTGTTGGAGCAACGCCCTAGGGTGAAGCCTAGGTTGCTCGGAAAGTAGAAATGACCATAAGTTTCATTCTGGTTGCAATTATTCGTTTTATACGATGGAAAAACTGTTGTATTTATATTGTATTTTATGCTTCTGGCGTTGGCTTATAAGGTACTAACCATTCGATCTGGTGGAGCAACGCCCTAGAGTGAAGCCTAGGTTGCCCGGAACGTAGAACTGGCCATCACTTTCAAACTGGTTGCAATTATTCCTGTTATATGATGAATACACTGTTGTATTTTTATTGCATTTTATGCTTCGGGCGTTGACTTCTAAGGCCCTAACTATTCAATCTGGTGGAGCAACGCCCTAGGGTGAAGCCTATCTTGCTCGGAAAATAGAAATGACCATAAGTTTCATACTGGTTGCAATTATTCGTTTTATACGATGGAAAAACTGTTGTATTTATATGGTATTTTATGCTTCTGGCGTTGACTTCTAAGGCACTAACTATTGGATCTGGTGGAGCAACGCCCTTGAGTGAAGCCTATGTTGTCCGGAAGTTAGAATTGGCCATCACTTTCAAACTGGTTGCAATTATTCGTTTTATACGATGGAAAAACTGTTGTATTTATGTTGTATTTTATGCTTCTGACCTTGACTTCTAAGGCACAAACTATTCGATCTGGTGGAGCGAAGCCCTAGGGTGAAGCCTAGGTTGCCCGGAAAGTAGAAATGACCATCACTTTCAAACTGGTTGCAATTATTCGTTTTATACGATGGAAAAACTGTTGTATTTATATTGTATTTTATGCATCTGGCGTTGACTTCTAAGGTACTAACTATTCGATCTAGTGGAGCAACGCCCTAGAGTGAAGCCTATGTTGCCCGGAACGTAGAAATGACCATCACTTTCAAACTGGTTGCAATTCTTCCTGTTATATGATGGAAAAACTGTTGTATTTTTATTGCATTTTATGCTTCGGGCATTGACTTCTAAGGCCCTAACTATTCAATCTGGTGGAACAATGGCCTAGGGTGAAGCCTAGGTTGCCCGGAACGTAGAAATAACCATAACTTTTACACTGGTAGCAATTATTCGTTTTATACTATGGAAAAACTGTTCTAATTATTTTGAATTTAATGCTTCGGGCGTTGGCTTCTAAGGCCCTAACTGTTTGATCTGGTGGAGCAACGCCCTAGAGTGAAACCTAGGTTGCCCGGAACGTAGAAATGACCATCACTTTCAAACTGGTTGCAATTATTCCTGTTATATGATGGAAAAACTGTTGTATTTTTGTTGCATTTTATGCTTCGGGCATTGACTTCTAAGGCCCTAACTATTCAATCTGGTGGAACAACGGCCTAGGGTGAAGCCTAGGTTGCCCGGAACGTAGAAATAACCATAACTTTTACACTGGTAGCAATTATTCGTTTTATACTATGGAAAAACTGTTCTATTTATTTTGTATTTAATGCTTCGGGCGTTGGCTTCTAAGGCCCTAACTGTTTGATCTGGTGGAGCAACGCCCTAGAGTGAAACCTAGGTTGCCCGGAACGTAGAAATGACCATAACTTTCACACTGGTTGCTATTATTCGTTTTATACGATGGAAAAGCTGTTGTATTTATATCGTATTTTATGCTCCTGGCGTTGACTTCTTAGGCCGTAACTATTCGGTCTGGTGGAGCAACGCCCTGGAGTGAAACCTCGGTTGCCCGGAATGTAGAATTGGCCATCATTTTCAAACTGGTTGCAATTATTCCTGATATATGATGGAAACACTGTTGTATTTTTCTTGCATTTTATGGTTCGGGCGTTGACTTCTAAGGCCCTAACTGTTCAATCTGTTGGAGCAACGCCCTAGGGTGAAGCCTAGGCTGCTCGGAAAGTAGAAATGTCCATAAGTTTCATACTGGTTGCAATTATTCGTTTTATACGATGGAAAAACTGTTGTATTTATTTTGTATTTTATGCTTCTGGCGTTGACTTCTAAGGCACTAACTATTCGATCTTGTGGAGCAACGCAATAGAGTGAAGCCTAGGTTGCCCGGAACGTAGAATTGACCATCACTTTCAAACTGGTTGCAATTATTCCTGTTATATGATGGAAACACTGGTATTTTTTTTGCATTTTATGGTTCGGGCGTTGACTTCTAAGGCCCTAACTATTCAATCTGTTGGAGCAACGCCCTAGGGTGAAGCCTAGGTTGCTCGGAAAGTAGAAATGTCCATAAGTTTCATACTGGTTGCAATTATTCGTTTTATACGATGGAAAAACTGTTGTATTTATACTGTATTTTATGCTTCTGGCGTTGACTTCTAAGGCACTAACTATTCGATCTGGTGGAGCAACGCAATGGAGTGAAGCCTAGGTTGCCCGGAACGTAGAATTGGCCATCACTTTCAAACTAGTTGCAATTATTCCTGTTATATGATTTATACACTGTTGTATTTTTATTGCATTTTATGCTTCGGGCGTTGACTTCTAAGGCCCTAACTATTCAATCTGTTGGAGCAACGCCCTAGGGTGAAGCCTAGCTTGCTCGGAAAGTAGAAATGACCATAAGTTTCATACTGGTTGCAATTATTCGTTTTATACGATGGAAAAGCTGTTGTATTTATATCGTATTTTATGCTCTTGGCGTTGACTTCTTAGGCACTAACTATTCGATCTGATGGAGCAACGCCCTAGAGTGAAGCCTAGGTTGCCCGGAACGTAGAATTGGCCATCGCTTTCAAACTGGTTGCAATTATTCCTGTTATATGATGGAAACACTGTGGTATTTTTTTTCCATTTTATGGTTCGGGCGTTGACTTCTAAGGCCCTAACTGTTCAATCTGTTGGAGCAACGCCCTAGGGTGAAGCCTAGCTTGCTCGGAAAGTAGAAATGACCATAAGTTTCATACTGGTTGCAATTATTCGTTTTATACGATGGAAAAACTGTTGTATTTATATGGTATTTTATGCTCCTGGCGTTGACTTCTAAGGCACTAACTATTGGATCTGGTGGAGCAACGCCCTAGAGTGAAGCCTATGTTGTCCGGAAGTTAGAATTGGCCATCACTTTCAAACTGGTTGCAATTATTCGTTTTATACGATGGAAAAACTGTTGTATTTATATTGTATTTTATGCTTCTGACCTTGACTTCTAAGGCACTAACTATTCGATCTGGTGGAGCGACGCCCTAGGGAGAAGCCTAGGTTGCCCGGAAAGTAGAAATGACGTTAACCTTCATACTGGTTGCAATTATTCGTTTTATACGATGGAAAAACTGTTGTATTTATATTGTATTTTATTCATCTGGCGTTGACTTCTAAGGTACTAACTATTCGATCTAGTGGAGCAACGCCCTATAGTGAAGCCTATGTTGCCGGAACGTATAAATGACCATCACTTTCAAACTGGTTGCAATTATTCCTGTTATATGATGGAAAAACTGTTGTATTTTTGTTGCATTTTATGCTTCGGGCATTGACTTCTAAGGCCCTAACTATTCAATCTGTTGGAGCAACGCCCTAGGGTGAAGCCTAGGTTGCCCGGAACGTAGAAATAACCATAACTTTTACACTGGTAGCAATTATTCGTTTTATACTATGGAAAAACTGTTCTATTTATTTTGTATTTAATGCTTCGGCCGTTGGCTTCTAAGGCCCTAACTGTTTGATCTGGTGGAGCAACGCCCTAGAGTGAAACCTAGGTTGCCCGGAACGTAGAAATGACCATAACTTTCACACTGGTTGCTATTATTCGTTTTATACGATGCAAAAACTGTTATATTTATATTGTATTTTATGCTTCTGGCGTTCACTTCTTAGGCCCTTACTATTCGATCTGGTGGAACAACGCCCGAGAGTGAAGCCTAGGTTGCCTGGAACGTAGAATTGGCCATCACATTCAAAGTGGTTGCAATTATTCCTGATATATGATGGAAACACTGTTGTATTTTTTTTGCATTTTATGGTTCGGGCGTTGACTTCTAAGGCCCTAACTGTTCAATCTGTTGGAGCAACGCCATAGGGTGAAGCCCAGGTTGCTCGGAAAGTAGAAATGTCCATAAGATTCATACTGGTTGCAATTATTCATTTTATACGATGGAAAAACTGTTGTATTTATATTGTATTTTATGCTTCTGGCGTTGACTTCTAAGGCACTAACAATTCGATCTGGTGGAGCAACGCCCTAGAGTGAAGACTAGGTTGCCCGGAACGTAGAATTGGCCATCAATTTCAAACTGGTTGCAATTATACCTGTTACATGATGGAAACACTGCTTTATTTTTTTTGCATTTTATGGTTCGGTCGTTGACTTCTAAGGCCCTAACTATTCAATCCGTTGGAGCAACGCCCTAGGGTGAAGCCTAGTTTGCTCGGAACGTAGAAATGACCATCACTTTCAAACTGGTTGCAATTCTTCCTGTTATATGATGGAAAAACTGTTGTATTTTTATTGCATTTTATGCTTCGGGCATTGACTTCTAAGGCCCTAACTATTCAATCTGGTGGAACAACGGCCTAGGGTGAAGCCTAGCTTGCTCGGAAAGTAGAAATGACCATAAGTTTCATACTGGTTGCAATTATTCGTTTTATACGATGGAAAAACTGTTGCATTTATATGGTATTTTATGCTCCTGGCGTTGACTTCTAAGGCACTAACTATTGGATCTGGTGGAGCAACGCCCTAGAGTGAAGCCTATGTTGCCCGGAACGTAGAAATGACCATCACTTTCAAACTGGTTGCAATCCTTCCTGTTATATGATGGAAACACTGTTGCATTTTTTTTGCATTTTATGGTTCGGGCGTTGACTTCTAAGGCCCTAACTGTTCAATCTGGTGGAGCAACGCCCTAGGGTGAAGCCTAGGTTGCTCGGAAAGTAGAAATGTCCATAAGTTTCATACTGGTTGCAATTACTCGTTTTATACGATGGAAAAACTGTTGTATTTATATTGTATTTTATGCATCTGGCGTTGACTTCTAAGGTACTAACTATTCGATCTAGTGGAGCAACGCCCTAGAGTGAATCCTATGTTGCCCGGAACGTAGAAATGACCATCACTTTCAAACTGGTTGCAATTCTTCCTGCTATATGATGGAAAAACTGTTGTATTTTTATTGCATTTTATGCTTCGGGCATTGACTTCTAAGGCCCTAACTATTCAATCTGGTGGAACAACGGCCTAGGGTGAAGCCTAGGTTACCCGGAACGTAGAAATAACCATAACTTTTACACTGGTAGCAATTATTCGTTTTATACTATGGAAAAACTGTTCTATTTATTTTGTATTTAATGCTTCGGGCGTTGGCTTCTAAGGCCCTAACTGTTTGATCTGGTGGAGCAACGCCCTAGAGTGAAACCTAGGTTGCCCGGAACGTAGAAATGACCATAACTTTCACACTGGTTGCTATTATTCGTTTTATACGATGGAAAAACTGTTATATTTATATTGTATTTTATGCTTCTGGCGTTGACTTCTTAGGCCCTTACTATTCGATCTGGTGGAACAACGCCCGAGAGTGAAGCCTAGGTTGCCCGGAACGTAGAATTGGCCATCAATTTCAAACTGGTTGCAATTATTCCTGATATATGATGGAAGCACTGTTGTATTTTTTTTGCATTTTATGGTTCGGTCGTTGACTTCTAAGGCCCTAACTATTCAATCCGTTGGAGCAACGCCATAGGGTGAAGCCTAGGTTGCTCGGAAAGTAGAAATGACCATAAGTTTCATACTGGTTGCAATTATTCGTTTTATACGATGGAAAAACTGTTGTATTTATATTGTATTTTATGCATCTGGCGTTGACTTCTAAGGTACTAACTATTCGATCTAGTGGAGCAACGCCCTAGAGTGAAGCCTATGTTGCCCGGAACGTAGAAATGACCATCACTTTCAAACTGGTTGCAATTCTTCCTGTTATATGATGGAAAAACTGTTGTATTTTTATTGCATTTTATGCTTCGGGCATTGTCTTCTAAGGCCCTAACTATTCAATCAGGTGGAACAACGGCCTAGGGTGAAGCCTAGCTTGCTCGGAAAGTAGAAATGACCATAAGTTTCATACTGGTTGCAATTATTCGTTTTATACGATGGAAAAACTGTTGTATTAATATGGTATTTTATGCTCCTGGCGTTGACTTCTAAGGCACTAACTATTGGATCTGGTGGAGCAACGCCCTAGAGTGAAGCCTATGTTGTCCGGAAGTTAGAATTGGCCATCACTTTCAAACTGGTTGCAATTATTCGTTTTATACGATGGAAAAACTGTTGTATTTATATTGTATTTTATGCTTCTGACCTTGACTTCTAAGGCTCTAACTATTCGATCCGGTGGAGCGACGCCCTAGGGAGAAGCCTAGGTTGCCCGGAAAGTAGAAATGACGTTAACCTTCATACTGGTTGCAATTATTCGTTTTATACGATGGAAAAACTGTTGTATTTATATTGTATTTTATTCATCTGGCGTTGACTTCTAAGGTACTAACTATTCGATCTAGTGGAGCAACGCCCTATAGTGAAGCCTATGTTGCCCGAACGTATAAATGACCATCACTTTCAAACTGCTTGCAATTATTCCTGTTATATGATGGAAAAACTGTTGTATTTTTGTTGCATTTTTTGCTTCGGGCATTGACTTCTAAGGCCCTAACTATTCAATCTGTTGGAGCAACGCCCTAGGGTGAAGCCTAGGTTGCCCGGAACGTAGAAATAACCATAACTTTTACACTGGTAGCAATTATTCGTTTTATACTATGGAAAAACTGTTCTATATATTTTGTATTTAATGCTTCGGCCGTTGGCTTCTAAGGCCCTAACTGTTTGATCTGGTGGAGCAACGCCCTAGAGTGAAACCTAGGTTGCCCGGAACGTAGAAATGACCATAACTTTCACACTGGTTGCTATTATTCCTTTTATACGATGGAAAAACTGTTATATTTATATTGTATTTTATGCTTCTGGCGTTCACTTCTTAGGCCCTTACTATTCGATCTGGTGGAACAACGACCGAGAGTGAAGCCTAGGTTGCCTGGAACGTAGAATTGGCCATCACATTCAAAGTGGTTGCAATTATTCCTGATATATGATGGAAACACTGTTGTATTTTTTTTGCATTTTATGGTTCGGGCGTTGACTTCTAAGGCCCTAACTGTTCAATCTGTTGGAGCAACGCCCTAGGGTGAAGCCAAGGTTGCTCGGAAAGTAGAAATGTCCATAAGATTCATACTGGTTGCAATTATTCATTTTATACGATGGAAAAACTGTTGTATTTATATTGTATTTTATGCTTCTGGCGTTGACTTCTAAGGCACTAACTATTCGATCTGGTGGAGCAACGCCCTAGAGTCAAGCCTAGGTTGCCCGGAACGTAGAATTGGCCATCACTTTCAAACTGGTTGCAATTATTCCTGATATATGATGGAAACACTGTTGTATTTTTTTTGCATTTTATGGTTCGGGCGTTGACTTCTAAGGCCCTAACTGTTCAATCTGTTGGAGCAACGCCCTAGGGTGAAGCCTAGGTTGCTCGGAAAGTAGAAATGTCCATAAGTTTCATACTGGTTGCAATTATTCGTTTTATACGATGGAAAAACTGTTGTATTTATATTGTATTTTATGCATCTGGCGTTGACTTCTAAGGTACTAACTATTCGATCTAGTGGAGCAACGCCCTAGAGTGAATCCTATGTTGCCCGGAACGTAGAAATGACCATCACTTTCAAACTGGTTGCAATTCTTCCTGCTATATGATGGAAAAACTGTTGTATTTTTATTGCATTTTATGCTTCGGGCATTGACTTCTAAGGCCCTAACTATTCAATCTGGTCGAACAACGGCCTAGGGTGAAGCCTAGGTTACCCGGAACGTAGAAATAACCATAACTTTTACACTGGTAGCAATTATTCGTTTTATACTATGGAAAAACTGTTCTATTTATTTTGTATTTAATGCTTCGGGCGTTGGCTTCTAAGGCCCTAACTGTTTGATCTGGTGGAGCAACGCCCTAGAGTGAAACCTAGGTTGCCCGGAACGTAGAAATGACCATAACTTTCACACTGGTTGCTATTATTCGTTTTATACGATGGAAAAACTGTTATATTTATATTGTATTTTATGCTTCTGGCGTTGACTTCTTAGGCCCTTACTATTCGATCTGGTGGAACAACGCCCGAGAGTGAAGCCTAGGTTGCCTGGAACGTAGAATTGGCCATCACATTCAAAGTGGTTGCAATTATTCCTGATATATGATGGAAGCACTGTTGTATTTTTTTTGCATTTTATGGTTCGGGCGTTGACTTCTAAGGCCCTAACTGTTCAATCTGTTGGAGCAACGCCCTAGGGTGAAGCCCAGCTTGCTCGGAAAGTAGAAATGTCCATAAGATTCATACTGGTTGCAATTATTCGTTTTATACGATGGAAAAACTGTTGTATTTATATTGTATTTTATGCATCTGGCGTTGACTTCTAAGGTACTAACTATTCGATCTAGTGGAGCAACGCCCTAGAGTGAAGCCTATGTTGCCCGGAACGTAGAAATGACCATCACTTTCAAACTGGTTGCAATCCTTCCTGTTATATGATGGAAACACTGTTGTATTTTTTTTGCATTTTATGGTTCGGGCGTTGACTTCTAAGGCCCTAACTGTTCAATCTGTTGGAGCAACGCCCTAGGGTGAAGCCTAGGTTGCTCGGAAAGTAGAAATGTCCATAAGTTTCATACTGGTTGCAATTATTCGTTTTATACGATGGAAAAACTGTTGTATTTATATTGTATTTTATGCATCTGGCGTTGACTTCTAAGGTACTAACTATTCGATCTAGTGGAGCAACGCCCTAGAGTGAATCCTATGTTGCCCGGAACGTAGAAATGACCATCACTTTCAAACTGGTTGCAATTCTTCCTGCTATATGATGGAAAAACTGTTGTATTTTTATTGCATTTTATGCTTCGGGCATTGACTTCTAAGGCCCTAACTATTCAATCTGGTGGAACAACGGCCTATGGTGAAGCCTAGGTTACCCGGAACGTAGAAATAACCATAACTTTTACACTGGTAGCAATTATTCGTTTTATACTATGGAAAAACTGTTCTATTTATTTTGTATTTAATGCTTCGGGCGTTGGCTTCTAAGGCCCTAACTGTTTGATCTGGTGGAGCAACGCCCTAGAGTGAAACCTAGGTTGCCCGGAACGTAGAAATGACCATAACTTTCACACTGGTTGCTATTATTCGTTTTATACGATGGAAAAGCTGTTGTATTTATATCGTATTTTATGCTCCTGGCGTTGACTTCTTAGGCCGTAACTATTCGGTCTGGTGGAGCAACGCCCTGGAGTGAAACCTCGGTTGCCCGGAATGTAGAATTGGCCATCATTTTCAAACTGGTTGCAATTATTCCTGATATATGATGGAAACACTGTTGTATTTTTCTTGCATTTTATGGTTCGGGCGTTGACTTCTAAGGCCCTAACTGTTCAATCTGTTGGAGCAACGCCCTAGGGTGAAGCCTAGGTTGTTCGGAAAGTAGAAATGTCCATAAGTTTCATACTGGTTGCAATTATTCGTTTTATACGATGGAAAAACTGTTGTATTTATTTTGCATTTTATGCTTCTGGCGTTGACTTCTAAGGCACTAACTATTCGATCTTGTGGAGCAACGCAATAGAGTGAAGCCTAGGTTGCCCGGAACGTAGAATTGACCATCACTTTCAAACTGGTTGCAATTATTCCTGTTATATGATGGAAACACTGGTATTTTTTTTGCATTTTATGGTTCGGGCGTTGACTTCTAAGGCCCTAACTATTCAATCTGTTGGAGCAACGCCCTAGGGTGAAGCCTAGGTTGCTCGAAAAGTACAAATGTCCATAAGTTTCATACTGGTTGCAATTATTCGTTTTATACGATGGTAAAGCTGTTGTATTTATACTGTATTTTATGCTTCTGGCCTTGACTTCTAAGGCACTAACTATTCGATCTGGTGGAGCAACGCAATAGAGTGAAGCCTAGGTTGCCCGGAACGTAGAATTGGCCATCACTTTCAAACTGGTTGCAATTATTCCTGTTATATGATGGAAACACTGTGGTATTTTTTTTCCATTTTATGGTTCGGGCGTTGACTTCTAAGGCCCTAACTATTCAATCTGTTGGAGCAACGCCCTAGGGTGAAGCCTAGGTTGCTCGGAAAGTAGAAATGACCATAAGTTGCATTCTGGTTGCAATTATTCGTTTTATACGATGGAAAAACTGTTGTATTTATATTGTATTTTATGCTTCTGGCGTTGGCTTATAAGGTACTAACCATTCGATCTGGTGGAGCAACGCCCTAGAGTGAAGCCTAGGTTGCCCGGAACGTAGAATTGGCCATCACTTTCAAACTGGTTGCAATTATTCCTGTTATATGATGAATACACTGTTGTATTTTTATTGCATTTTATGCTTCGGGCGTTGACTTCTAAGGCCCTAACTATTCAATCTGTTGGAGCAACGCCCTAGGGTGAAGCCTATCTTGCTCGGAAATTAGAAATGACCATAAGTTTGATACTGGTTGCAATTATTCGTTTTATACGATGGAAAAACTGTTGTATTTATATGGTATTTTATGCTTCTGGCGTTGACTTCTAAGGCACTAATTATTGGATCTGGTGGAGCAACGCTCTTGAGTGAAGCCTATGTTGTCCGGAAGTTAGAATTGGCCATCACTTTCAAACTGGTTGCAATTATTCGTTTTATACGATGGAAAAACTGTTGTATTTATATTGTATTTTATGCTTCTGACCTTGACTTCTAAGGCACTAACTATTCGATCTGGTGGAGCGACGCCCTAGGGTGAAGCCTAGGTTGCCCGGAAAGTAGAAATGGCCATCACTCTCAAACTGGTTGCAATTACTCCTGATATATGATGGAAACACTGTTGTATTTTTTTTGCATTTAATGGTTTGGGCGTTGACTTCTAAGGCCCTAACCATTCAATCTGTTGGAGCAACGCCCTAGGGTGAAGCCTAGGTTGCTGGGAAAGTAGAAATGAGCATAAGTTTCATACTGGTTGCAATTATTCGTTTTATACGATGGAAAAACTCTTGTATTTATATTGTATTTTATGCTTCTGGCGTTGACTTCTAAGGCCCTAACTGTTTGATCTGGTGGAGCAACGCCCTAGAGTGAAACCTAGGTTGCCCGGAACGTAGAAATGACCATCACTTTCAAACTGGTTGCAATTATTCCTGTTATATGATGGAAAAACTGTTGTATTTTTGTTGCATTTTATGCTTCGGGCATTGACTTCTAAGGCCCTAACTATTCAATCTGTTGGAGCAACGCCCTAGGGTGAAGCCTAGCTTGCTCGGAAAGTAGAAATGGCCATAAGTTTCAAACTGGTTGCAATTATTCCTGTTATATGATGGAAAAACTGTTGTATTTTTGTTGCATTTTATGCTTCGGGCATTGACTTCTAAGGTACTAACTATTCGATCTAGTGGAGCAACGCCCTAGAGTGAATCCTATGTTGCCCGGAACGTAGAAATGACCATCACTTTCAAACTGGTTGCAATTCTTCCTGCTATATGATGGAAAAACTGTTGTATTTTTATTGCATTTTATGCTTCGGGCATTGACTTCTAAGGCCCTAACTATTCAATCTGGTGGAACAACGGCCTAGGGTGAAGCCTAGGTTACCCGGAACGTAGAAATAACCATAACTTTTACACTGGTAGCAATTATTCGTTTTATACTATGGAAAAACTGTTCTATTTATTTTGTATTTAATGCTTCGGGCGTTGGCTTCTAAGGCCCTAACTGTTTGATCTGGTGGAGCAACGCCCTAGAGTGAAACCTAGGTTGCCCGGAACGTAGAAATGAGCATAACTTTCACACTGGTTGCTATTATTCGTTTTATACGATGGAAAAACTGTTATATTTATATTGTATTTTATGCTTCTGGCGTTGACTTCTTAGGCCCTTACTATTCGATCTGGTGGAACAACGCCCGAGAGTGAAGCCTAGGTTGCCCGGAACGTAGAATTGGCCATCAATTTCAAACTGGTTGCAATTATTCCTGATATATGATGGAAGCACTGTTGTATTTTTTTTGCATTTTATGGTTCGGTCGTTCACTTCTAAGGCCCTAACTATTCAATCCGTTGGAGCAACGCCATAGGGTGAAGCCTAGGTTGCTCGGAAAGTAGAAATGACCATAAGTTTCATACTGGTTGCAATTATTCGTTTTATACGATGGAAAAACTGTTGTATTTATATTGTATTTTATGCATCTGGCGTTGACTTCTAAGGTACTAACTATTCGATCTAGTGGAGCAACGCCCTAGAGTGAAGCCTATGTTGCCCGGAACGTAGAAATGACCATCACTTTCAAACTGGTTGCAATTCTTCCTGTTATATGATGGAAAAACTGTTGTATTTTTATTGCATTTTATGCTTCGGGCATTGTCTTCTAAGGCCCTAACTATTCAATCAGGTGGAACAACGGCCTAGGGTGAAGCCTAGCTTGCTCGGAAAGTAGAAATGACCATAAGTTTCATACTGGTTGCAATTATTCGTTTTATACGATGGAAAAACTGTTGTATTAATATGGTATTTTATGCTCCTGGCGTTGACTTCTAAGGCACTAACTATTGGATCTGGTGGAGCAACGCCCTAGAGTGAAGCCTATGTTGTCCGGAAGTTAGAATTGGCCATCACTTTCAAACTGGTTGCAATTATTCGTTTTATACGATGGAAAAACTGTTGTATTTATATTGTATTTTATGCTTCTGACCTTGACTTCTAAGGCTCTAACTATTCGATCTGGTGGAGCGACGCCCTAGGGAGAAGCCTAGGTTGCCCGGAAAGTAGAAATGACGTTAACCTTCATACTGGTTGCAATTATTCGTTTTATACGATGGAAAAACTGTTGTATTTATATTGTATTTTATTCATCTGGCGTTGACTTCTAAGGTACTAACTATTCGATCTAGTGGAGCAACGCCCTATAGTGAAGCCTATGTTGCCCGAACGTATAAATGACCATCACTTTCAAACTGGTTGCAATTATTCCTGTTATATGATGGAAAAACTGTTGTATTTTTGTTGCATTTTTTGCTTCGGGCATTGACTTCTAAGGCCCTAACTATTCAATCTGTTGGAGCAACGCCCTAGGGTGAAGCCTAGGTTGCCCGGAACGTAGAAATAACCATAACTTTTACACTGGTAGCAATTATTCGTTTTATACTATGGAAAAACTGTTCTATATATTTTGTATTTAATGCTTCGGCCGTTGGCTTCTAAGGCCCTAACTGTTTGATCTGGTGGAGCAACGCCCTAGAGTGAAACCTAGGTTGCCCGGAACGTAGAAATGACCATAACTTTCACACTGGTTGCTATTATTCCTTTTATACGATGGAAAAACTGTTATATTTATATTGTATTTTATGCTTCTGGCGTTCACTTCTTAGGCCCTTACTATTCGATCTGGTGGAACAACGACCGAGAGTGAAGCCTAGGTTGCCTGGAACGTAGAATTGGCCATCACATTCAAAGTGGTTGCAATTATTCATGATATATGATGGAAACACTGTTGTATTTTTTTTGCATTTTATGGTTCGGGCGTTGACTTCTAAGGCCCTAACTGTTCAATCTGTTGGAGCAACGCCCTAGGGTGAAGCCAAGGTTGCTCGGAAAGTAGAAATGTCCATAAGATTCATACTGGTTGCAATTATTCATTTTATACGATGGAAAAACTGTTGTATTTATATTGTATTTTATGCTTCTGGCGTTGACTTCTAAGGCACTAACTATTCGATCTGGTGGAGCAACGCCCTAGAGTGAAGCCTAGGTTGCCCGGAACGTAGAATTGGCCATCACTTTCAAACTGGTTGCAATTATTCCTGATATATGATGGAAACACTGTTGTATTTTTTTTGCATTTTATGGTTCGGGCGTTGACTTCTAAGGCCCTAACTGTTCAATCTGTTGGAGCAACGCCCTAGGGTGAAGCCTAGGTTGCTCGGAAAGTAGAAATGTCCATAAGTTTCATACTGGTTGCAATTATTCGTTTTATACGATGGAAAAACTGTTGTATTTATATTGTATTTTATGCATCTGGCGTTGACTTCTAAGGTACTAACTATTCGATCTAGTGGAGCAACGCCCTAGAGTGAATCCTATGTTGCCCGGAACGTAGAAATGACCATCACTTTCAAACTGGTTGCAATTCTTCCTGCTATATGATGGAAAAACTGTTGTATTTTTATTGCATTTTATGCTTCGGGCATTGACTTCTAAGGCCCTAACTATTCAATCTGGTCGAACAACGGCCTAGGGTGAAGCCTAGGTTACCCGGAACGTAGAAATAACCATAACTTTTACACTGGTAGCAATTATTCGTTTTATACTATGGAAAAACTGTTCTATTTATTTTGTATTTAATGCTTCGGGCGTTGGCTTCTAAGGCCCTAACTGTTTGATCTGGTGGAGCAACGCCCTAGAGTGAAACCTAGGTTGCCCGGAACGTAGAAATGACCATAACTTTCACACTGGTTGCTATTATTCGTTTTATACGATGGAAAAACTGTTATATTTATATTGTATTTTATGCTTCTGGCGTTGACTTCTTAGGCCCTTACTATTCGATCTGGTGGAACAACGCCCGAGAGTGAAGCCTAGGTTGCCTGGAACGTAGAATTGGCCATCACATTCAAAGTGGTTGCAATTATTCCTGATATATGATGGAAGCACTGTTGTATTTTTTTTGCATTTTATGGTTCGGGCGTTGACTTCTAAGGCCCTAACTGTTCAATCTGTTGGAGCAACGCCCTAGGGTGAAGCCCAGCTTGCTCGGAAAGTAGAAATGTCCATAAGATTCATACTGGTTGCAATTATTCGTTTTATACGATGGAGAAACTGTTGTATTTATATCGTATTTTATGCTTCTGGCGTTGACTTCTAAGGCACTAACTATTCGATCTGGTGGAGCAACGCAATAGAGTGATGCCTAGGTTGCCCGGAACGTAGAATTGGCCATCAATTTCGAACTGGTTGCAATTATACCTGTTACATGATGGAAACACTGCTTTATTTTTTTTGCATTTTATGGTTCGGTCGTTGACTTCTAAGGCCCTAACTATTCAATCCGTTGGAGCAACGCCCTAGGGTGAAGCCTAGGTTGCTCGGAAAGTAGAAATGACCATAAGTTTCATACTGGTTGCAATTATTCGTTTTATACGATGGAAAAACTGTTGTATTTATATTGTATTTTATGCATCTGGCGTTGACTTCTAAGGTACTAACTATTCGATCTAGTGGAGCAACGCCCTAGAGTGAAGCCTATGTTGCCCGGAACGTAGAAATGACCATCACTTTCAAACTGGTTGCAATCCTTCCTGTTATATGATGGAAACACTGTTGTATTTTTTTTGCATTTTATGGTTCGGGCGTTGACTTCTAAGGCCCTAACTGTTCAATCTGTTGGAGCAACGCCCTAGGGTGAAGCCTAGGTTGCTCGGAAAGTAGAAATGTCCATAAGTTTCATACTGGTTGCAATTATTCGTTTTATACGATGGAAAAACTGTTGTATTTATATTGTATTTTATGCATCTGGCGTTGACTTCTAAGGTACTAACTATTCGATCTAGTGGAGCAACGCCCTAGAGTGAATCCTATGTTGCCCGGAACGTAGAAATGACCATCACTTTCAAACTGGTTGCAATTCTTCCTGCTATATGATGGAAAAACTGTTGTATTTTTATTGCATTTTATGCTTCGGGCATTGACTTCTAAGGCCCTAACTATTCAATCTGGTGGAACAACGGCCTAGGGTGAAGCCTAGGTTACCCGGAACGTAGAAATAACCATAACTTATACACTGGTAGCAATTATTCGTTTTATACTATGGAAAAACTGTTCTATTTATTTTGTATTTAATGCTTCGGGCGTTGGCTTCTAAGGCCCTAACTGTTTGATCTGGTGGAGCAACGCCCTAGAGTGAAACCTAGGTTGCCCGGAACGTAGAAATGACCATAACTTTCACACTGGTTGCTATTATTCGTTTTATACGATGGAAAAACTGTTATATTTATATTGTATTTTATGCTTCTGGCGTTGACTTCTTAGGCCCTTACTATTCGATCTGGTGGAACAACGCCCGAGAGTGAAGCCTAGGTTGCCTGGAACGTAGAATTGGCCATCACATTCAAAGTGGTTGTAATTATTCCTGATATATGATGGAAGCACTGTTGTATTTTTTTTGCATTTTATGGTTCGGTCGTTGACTTCTAAGGCCCTAACTGTTCAATCTGTTGGAGTAACGCCCTAGGGTGAAGCCCAGGTTGCTCGGAAAGTAGAAATGTCCATAAGATTCATACTGGTTGCAATTATTCGTTTTATACGTTGGAGAAACTGTAGGATTTATATCGTATTTTATGCTTCTGGCGTTGACTTCTAAGGCACTAACTATTCGATCTGGTGGAGCAACGCAATAGAGTGATGCCTAGGTTGCCCGGAACGTAGAATTGGCCATCAATTTCAAACTGGTTGCAATTATACCTGTTACATGATGGAAACACTGCTTTATTTTTTTTGCATTTTATGGTTCGGTCGTTGACTTCTAAGGCCCTAACTATTCAATCCGTTGGAGCAACGCCCTAGGGTGAAGCCTAGGTTGCCCGGAACGTAGAAATGACCATAACTTTCACACTGGTTGCTATTATTCGTTTTATACGATGGAAAAGCTGTTGTATTTATATCGTATTTTATGCTCCTGGCGTTGACTTCTTAGGCCGTAACTATTCGGTCTGGTGGAGCAACGCCCTGGAGTGAAACCTCGGTTGCCCGGAATGTAGAATTGGCCATCATTTTCAAACTGGTTGCAATTATTCCTGATATATGATGGAAACACTGTTGTATTTTTCTTGCATTTTATGGTTCGGGCGTTGACTTCTAAGGCCCTAACTGTTCAATCTGTTGGAGCAACGCCCTAGGGTGAAGCCTAGGTTGTTCGGAAAGTAGAAATGTCCATAAGTTTCATACTGGTTGCAATTATTCGTTTTATACGATGGAAAAACTGTTGTATTTATTTTGCATTTTATGCTTCTGGCGTTGACTTCTAAGGAACTAACTATTCGATCTTGTGGAGCAACGCAATAGAGTGAAGCCTAGGTTGCCCGGAACGTAGAATTGACCATCACTTTCAAACTGGTTGCAATTATTCCTGTTATATGATGGAAACACTGGTATTTTTTTTGCATTTTATGGTTCGGGCGTTGACTTCTAAGGCCCTAACTATTCAATCTGTTGGAGCAACGCCCTAGGGTGAAGCCTAGGTTGCTCGAAAAGTACAAATGTCCATAAGTTTCATACTGGTTGCAATTATTCGTTTTATACGATGGTAAAGCTGTTGTATTTATACTGTATTTTATGCTTCTGGCCTTGACTTCTAAGGCACTAACTATTCGATCTGGTGGAGCAACGCAATAGAGTGAAGCCTAGGTTGCCCGGAACGTAGAATTGGCCATCACTTTCAAACTGGTTGCAATTATTCCTGTTATATGATGGAAACACTGTGGTATTTTTTTTCCATTTTATGGTTCGGGCGTTGACTTCTAAGGCCCTAACTATTCAATCTGTTGGAGCAACGCCCTAGGGTGAAGCCTAGGTTGCTCGGAAAGTAGAAATGACCATAAGTTGCATTCTGGTTGCAATTATTCGTTTTATACGATGGAAAAACTGTTGTATTTATATTGTATTTTATGCTTCTGGCGTTGGCTTATAAGGTACTAACCATTCGATCTGGTGGAGCAACGCCCTAGAGTGAAGCCTAGGTTGCCCGGAACGTAGAATTGGCCATCACTTTCAAACTGGTTGCAATTATTCCTGTTATATAATGAATACACTGTTGTATTTTTATTGCATTTTATGCTTCGGGCGTTGACTTCTAAGGCCCTAACTATTCAATCTGTTGGAGCAACGCCCTAGGGTGAAGCCTATCTTGCTCGGAAATTAGAAATGACCATAAGTTTGATACTGGTTGCAATTATTCGTTTTATACGATGGAAAAACTGTTGTATTTATATGGTATTTTATGCTTCTGGCGTTGACTTCTAAGGCACTAATTATTGGATCTGGTGGAGCAACGCTCTTGAGTGAAGCCTATGTTGTCCGGAAGTTAGAATTGGCCATCACTTTCAAACTGGTTGCAATTATTCGTTTTATACGATGGAAAAACTGTTGTATTTATATTGTATTTTATGCTTCTGACCTTGACTTCTAAGGCACTAACTATTCGATCTGGTGGAGCGACGCCCTAGGGTGAAGCCTAGGTTGCCCGGAAAGTAGAAATGGCCATCACTCTCAAACTGGTTGCAATTACTCCTGATATATGATGGAAACACTGTTGTATTTTTTTTGCATTTAATGGTTTGGGCGTTGACTTCTAAGGCCCTAACCATTCAATCTGTTGGAGCAACGCCCTAGGGTGAAGCCTAGGTTGCTGGGAAAGTAGAAATGAGCATAAGTTTCATACTGGTTGCAATTATTCGTTTTATACGATGGAAAAACTCTTGTATTTATATTGTATTTTATGCTTCTGGCGTTGACTTCTAAGGCCCTAACTGTTTGATCTGGTGGAGCAACGCCCTAGAGTGAAACCTAGGTTGCCCGGAACGTAGAAATGACCATCACTTTCAAACTGGTTGCAATTATTCCTGTTATATGATGGAAAAACTGTTGTATTTTCGTTGCATTTTATGCTTCGGGCATTGACTTCTAAGGCCCTAACTATTCAATCTGTTGGAGCAACGCCCTAGGGTGAAGCCTAGCTTGCTCGGAAAGTAGAAATGGCCATAAGTTTCAAACTGGTTGCAATTATTCCTGTTATATGATGGAAAAACTGTTGTATTTTTGTTGCATTTTATGCTTCGGGCATTGACTTCTAAGGCCCTAACCATTCAATCTGTTGGAGCAACGCCCTAGGGTGAAGCCTAGGTTGCTGGGAAAGTTGAAATGAGCATAAGTTTCATACTGGTTGCAATTATTCGTTTTATACGATGGAAAAACTCTTGTATTTATATTGTATTTTATGCTTCTGGCGTTGACTTCTAAGGCACTAACTATTCGATCTGGTGGAGCAACGCCCTAGAGTGAAGCCTAGGTTGCCCGGAACGTAGAATTGGCTATCACTTTCAAACTGGTTGCAATTATTCCTGATATATGATGGAAACACTGCTGTATTTTTTTTGCATTTTATGCTTCGGGCGTTGACTTCTAAGGCCCTAACTATTCAATCTGTTGGAGCAACGCCCTAGGGTGAAGCCTAGGTTGCTCGGAAAGTAGAAATGACCATAAGTTTCATACTGGTTGCATTTATTCGTTTTATACGATGGAAAAACTGTTGTATTTATATTGTATTTTATGCTTCTGGCGTTGACTTCTAAGGCACTAACTATTCGATCTGGTGGAGCAACGCCCTAGAGTGAAGCCTAGGTTGCCCGGAACGTAGAATTGGCCATCACTTTCAAACTGGTTGCAATTATTCCTGATATATGATGGAAACACTGTTGTATTTTTTTTGCATTTTATGGTTCGGGCGTTGACTTCTAAGGCCCTAACTATTCAATCTGTTGGAGCAACGCCCTAGTGTGAAGCCTAGGTTGCTCGGAAAGTAGAAATGTCCATAAGTTTCATACTGGTTGCAATTATTCGTTTTATACGATGGAAAAACTGTTGTATTTATATTGTATTTTATGCATCTGGCGTTGACTTCTAAGGTACTAACTATTCGATCTAGTGGAGCAACGCCCTAGAGTGAAGCCTATGTTGCCCGGAACGTAGAAATGACCATCACTTTCAAACTGGTTGCAATTCTTCCTGTTATATGATGGAAAAACTGTTGTATTTTTATTGCATTTTATGCTTCGGGCATTGACTTCTAAGGCCCTACCTATTCAATCCGGTGGAACAACGGCCTAGGGTGAAGCCTAGGTTGCCCGGAACGTAGAAATAACCATAACTTTTACACTGGTAGCAATTATTCGTTTTATACTATGGAAAAACTGTTCTAATTATTTTGTATTTAATGCTTCGGGCGTTGGCTTCTAAGGCCCTAACTGTTTGATCTGGTGGAGCAACGCCCTAGAGTGAAACCTAGGTTGCCCGGAACGTAGAAATGACCATAACTTTCACACTGGTTGCTATTATTCGTTTTATACGATGGAAAATCTGTTATATTTATATTGTATTTTATGCTTCTGGCGTTGACTTCATAGGCCCTTACTATTCGATCTGGTGGAACAACGCCCGAGAGTGAAGCCTAGGTTGCCTGGAACGTAGAATTGGCCATCACATTCAAAGTGGTTGCAATTATTCCTGATATATGATGGAAACACAGTTGTATTTTTTTTGCATTTTATGGTTCGGGAGTTGACTTCTAAGGCCCTAACTGTTCAATCTGTTGGAGCAACGCCCTAGGGTGAAGCCCAGGTTGCTCGGAGAGTAGAAATGTTCATAAGATTCATACTGGTTGCAATTATTCGTTTTATACGATGGAAAAACTGTTGTATTTATATTGTATTTTATGCATCTGGCGTTGACTTCTAAGGTACTAACTATTCGATCTAGTGGAGCAACGCCCTAGAGTGAAGCCTATGTTGCCCGGAACGTAGAAATGACCATCACTTTCAAACTGGTTGCAATTCTTCCTGTTATATGATGGAAAAACTGTTGTATTTTTATTGCATTTTATGCTTCGGGCATTGACTTCTAAGGCCCTAACTATTCAATCTGGTGGAACAACGGCCTAGGGTGAAGCCTAGGTTGCCCGGAACGTAGAAATAGCCATAACTTTTACACTGGTAGCAATTATTCGTTTTATACTGTGGAAAAACTGTTCTGTTTATTTTGTATTTAATGCTTCGGGCGTTGGCTTCTAAGGCCCTAACTGTTTGATCTGGTGGAGCAACGCCCTAGAGTGAAACCTAGGTTGCCCGGAACGTAGAAATGACCATAACTTTCACACTGGTTGCTATTATTCGTTTTATACGATGGAAAATCTGTTATATTTATATTGTATTTTATGCTTCTGGCGTTGACTTCTTAGGCCCTTACTATTCGATCTGGTGGAACAACGCCCGAGAGTGAAGCCTAGGTTGCCTGGAACGTAGAATTGGCCATCACATTCAAAGTGGTTGCAATTATTCCTGATATATGATGGAAACACAGTTGTATTTTTTTTGCATTTTATGGTTCGGGAGTTGACTTCTAAGGCCCTAACTGTTCAATCTGTTGGAGCAACGCCCTAGGGTGAAGCCCAGGTTGCTCGGAAAGTAGAAATGTTCATAAGATTCATACTGGTTGCAATTATTCGTTTTATACGATGGAAAAACTGTTGTATTTATATCGTATTTTATGCTTCTGGCGTTGACTTCTAAGGCACTAACTATTCGATCTGGTGGAGCAACGCAATAGAGTGATGCCTACGTTGCCCGGAACGTAGAATTGGCCATCAATTTCAAACTGGTTGCAATTATACCTGTTACATGATGGAAACACTGCTTTATTTTTTTTGCATTTTATGGTTCGGTCGTTGACTTCTAAGGCCCTAACTACTCAATCCGTTGGAGCAACGCCCTAGGGTGAAGCCTAGGTTGCTCGGAAAGTAGAAATGACCATAAGTTTCATATTGGTTGCAATTATTAGTTTTATACGATGGAAAAACTGTTGTATTTATATTGTATTTTATGCATCTGGCGTTGACTTCTAAGGTACTAACTATTCGATCTAGTGGAGCAACGCCCTAGAGTGAAGCCTATGTTGCCCGGAACGTAGAAATGACCATCACTTTCAAACTGGTTGCAATTCTTCCTGTTACATGATGGAAATACTGTTGTATTTTTATTGCATTTTATGCTTCGGGCATTGACTTCTAAGGCCCTAACTATTCAATCTGGTGGAACAACGGCCTAGGCTGAAGCCTAGGTTGCCTGGAACGTAGAAATAACCATAACTTTTACACTGGTAGCAATTATTCGTTTTATACTATGGAAAAACTGTTCTATTTATTTTGTATTTAATGCTTCGGGCGTTGGCTTCTAAGGCCCTAACTGTTTGATCTGGTGGAGCAACGCCCTAGAGTGAAACCTAGGTTGCCCGGAACGTAGAAATGACCATAACTTTCACTCTGGTTGCTATTATTCGTTTTATACGATGGAAAAACTGTTATATTTATATTGTATTTTATGCTTCTGGCGTTGACTTCTTAGGCCCTTACTATTCGATCTGGTGGAACAACGCCCGAGAGTGAAGCCTAGGTTGCCTGGAACGTAGAATTGGCCATCACATTCAAAGTGGTTGCAATTATTCCTGATATATGATGGAAACACTGTTGTATTTTTTTTGCATTTTATGGTTCGGGCGTTGACTTCTAAGGCCCTAACTGTTCAATCTGTTGGAGCAACGCCCTAGGGTGAAGCCCAGGTTGCTCGGAAAGTAGAAATGTCCATAAGATTCATACTGGTTGCAATTATTCGTTTTATACGATGGAAAAACTGTTGTATTTATATCGTATTTTATGCTTCTGGCGTTGACTTCTAAGGCATTAACTATTCGATCTAGTGGAGCAACGCCCTAGAGTGAAGCCTATGTTGCCCGGAACGTAGAAATGACCATCACTTTCAAACTGGTTGCAATTCTTCCTGTTATATGATGGAAAAACTGTTGTATTTTTATTGCATTTTATGCTTCGGGCATTGACTTCTAAGGCCCTAACTATTCAATCTGGTGGAACAACGGCCTAGGGTGAAGCCTAGGTTGCCCGGAACGTAGAAATAGCCATAACTTTTACACTGGTAGCAATTATTCGTTTTATACTGTGGAAAAACTGTTCTATTTATTTTGTATTTAATGCTTCGGGCGTTGGCTTCTAAGGCCCTAACTGTTTGATCTGGTGGAGCAACGCCCTAGAGTGAAACCTAGGTTGCCCGGAACGTAGAAATGACCATAACTTTCACACTGGTTGCTATTATTCGTTTTATACGATGGAAAAACTGTTATATTTATATTGTATTTTATGCTTCTGGCGTTGACTTCTTAGGCCCTTACTATTCGATCTGGTGGAACAACGCCCGAGAGTGAAGCCTAGGTTGCCTGGAACGTAGAATTGGCCATCACATTCAAAGTGGTTGCAATTATTCCTGATAAATGATGGAAACACTGTTGTATTTTTTTTGCATTTTATGGTTCGGGCGTTGACTTCTAAGGCCCTAACTGTTCAATCTGTTGGAGCAACGCCCTAGGGTGAAGCCCAGGTTGCTCGGAAAGTAGAAATGTCCATAAGATTCATACTGGTTGCAATTATTCGTTTTATACGATGGAAAAACTGTTGTATTTATATCGTATTTTATGCTTCTGGCGTTGACTTCTAAGGCACTAACTATTCGATCTGGTGGAGCAACGCAATAGAGTGATGCCTAGGTTGCCCGGAACGTAGAATTGGCCATCAATTTCAAACTGGTTGCAATTATACCTGTTACATGATGGAAACACTGCTTTATTTTTTTTGCATTTTATGGTTCGGTCGTTGACTTCTAAGGCCCTAACTATTCAATCCGTTGGAGCAACGCCCTAGGGTGAAGCCTAGGTTGCTCGGAAAGTAGAAATGACCATAAGTTTCATACTGGTTGCAATTATTCGTTTTATACGATGGAAAAACTGTTGTATTTATATTGTATTTTATGCATCTGGCGTTGACTTCTAAGGTACTAACTATTCGATCTAGCGGAGCACCGCCCTAGAGTGAAGCCTATGTTGCCTGGAACGTAGAATTGGCCATCACATTCAAAGTGGTTGCAATTATTCCTGATATATGATGGAAACACAGTTGTATTTTTTTTGCATTTTATGGTTCGGGAGTTGACTTCTAAGGCCCTAACCGTTCAATCTGTTGGAGCAACGCCCTAGGGTGAAGCCCAGGTTGCTCGGAGAGTAGAAATGTTCATAAGATTCATACTGGTTGCAATTATTCGTTTTATACGATAGAAAAACTGTTGTATTTATATCGTATTTTATGCTTCTGGCGTTGACTTCTAAGGCACTAACTATTCGATCTGGTGGAGCAACGCAATAGAGTGATGCCTACGTTGCCCGGAACGTAGAATTGGCCATCAATTTCAAACTGGTTGCAATTATACCTGTTACATGATGGAAACACTGCTTTATTTTTTTTGCATTTTATGGTTCGGTCGTTGACTTCTAAGGCCCTAACTACTCAATCCGTTGGAGCAACGCCCTAGGGTGAAGCCTAGGTTGCTCGGAAAGTAGAAATGACCATAAGTTTCATATTGGTTGCAATTATTAGTTTTATACGATGGAAAAACTGTTGTATTTATATTGTATTTTATGCATCTGGCGTTGACTTCTAAGGTACTAACTATTCGATCTAGTGGAGCAACGCCCTAGAGTGAAGCCTATGTTGCCCGGAACGTAGAAATGACCATCACTTTCAAACTGGTTGCAATTCTTCCTGTTACATGATGGAAATACTGTTGTATTTTTATTGCATTTTATGCTTCGGGCATTGACTTCTAAGGCCCTAACTATTCAATCTGGTGGAACAACGGCCTAGGCTGAAGCCTAGGTTGCCCGGAACGTAGAAATAACCATAACTTTTACACTGGTAGCAATTATTCGTTTTATACTATGGAAAAACTGTTCTATTTATTTTGTATTTAATGCTTCGGGCGTTGGCTTCTAAGGCCCTAACTGTTTGATCTGGTGGAGCAACGCCCTAGAGTGAAACCTAGGTTGCCCGGAACGTAGAAATGACCATAACTTTCACTCTGGTTGCTATTATTCGTCTTATACGATGGAAAAACTGTTATATTTATATTGTATTTTATGCTTCTGGCGTTGACTTCTTAGGCCCTTACTATTCGATCTGGTGGAACAACGCCCGAGAGTGAAGCCTAGGTTGCCTGGAACGTAGAATTGGCCATCACATTCAAAGTGGTTGCAATTATTCCTGATATATGATGGAAACACTGTTGTATTTTTTTTGCATTTTATGGTTCGGGCGTTGACTTCTAAGGCCCTAACTGTTCAATCTGTTGGAGCAATGCCCTAGGGTGAAGCCCAGGTTGCTCGGAAAGTAGAAATGTCCATAAGATTCATACTGGTTGCAATTATTCGTTTTATACGATGGAAAAACTGTTGTATTTATATCGTATTTTATGCTTCTGGCGTTGACTTCTTAGGCCCTTACTATTCGATCTGGTGGAACAACGCCCGAGAGTGAAGCCTAGGTTGCCTGGAACGTAGAATTGGCCATCGCATTCAAAGTGGTTGCAATTATTCCTGATATATGATGGAAACACAGTTGTATTTTTTTTGCATTTTATGGTTCGGGAGTTGACTTCTAAGGCCCTAACTGTTCAATCTGTTGGAGCAACGCCCTAGGGTGAAGCCCAGGTTGCTCGGAAAGTAGAAATGTTCATAAGATTCATACTGGTTGCAATTATTCGTTTTATACGATGGAAAAACTGTTGTATTTATATCGTATTTTATGCTTCTGGCGTTGACTTCTAAGGCACTAACTATTCGATCTGGTGGAGCAACGCAATAGAGTGATGCCTACGTTGCCCGGAACGTAGAATTGGCCATCAATTTCAAACTGGTTGCAATTATACCTGTTACATGATGGAAACACTGCTTTATTTTTTTTGCATTTTATGGTTCGGTCGTTGACTTCTAAGGCCCTAACTACTCAATCCGTTGGAGCAACGCCCTAGGGTGAAGCCTAGGTTGCTCGGAAAGTAGAAATGACCATAAGTTTCATATTGGTTGCAATTATTAGTTTTATACGATGGAAAAACTGTTGTATTTATATTGTATTTTATGCATCTGGCGTTGACTTCTAAGGTACTAACTATTCGATCTAGTGGAGCAACGCCCTAGAGTGAAGCCTATGTTGCCCGGAACGTAGAAATGACCATCACTTTCAAACTGGTTGCAATTCTTCCTGTTACATGATGGAAATACTGTTGTATTTTTATTGCATTTTATGCTTCGGGCATTGACTTCTAAGGCCCTAACTATTCAATCTGGTGGAACAACGGCCTAGGCTGAAGCCTAGGTTGCCTGGAACGTAGAAATAACCATAACTTTTACACTGGTAGCAATTATTCGTTTTATACTATGGAAAAACTGTTCTATTTATTTTGTATTTAATGCTTCGGGCGTTGGCTTCTAAGGCCCTAACTGTTTGATCTGGTGGAGCAACGCCCTAGAGTGAAACCTAGGTTGCCCGGAACGTAGAAATGACCATAACTTTCACTCTGGTTGCTATTATTCGTTTTATACGATGGAAAAACTGTTATATTTATATTGTATTTTATGCTTCTGGCGTTGACTTCTTAGGCCCTTACTATTCGATCTGGTGGAACAACGCCCGAGAGTGAAGCCTAGGTTGCCTGGAACGTAGAATTGGCCATCACATTCAAAGTGGTTGCAATTATTCCTGATATATGATGGAAACACTGTTGTATTTTTTTTGCATTTTATGGTTCGGGCGTTGACTTCTAAGGCCCTAACTGTTCAATCTGTTGGAGCAACGCCCTAGGGTGAAGCCCAGGTTGCTCGGAAAGTAGAAATGTCCATAAGATTCATACTGGTTGCAATTATTCGTTTTATACGATGGAAAAACTGTTGTATTTATATCGTATTTTATGCTTCTGGCGTTGACTTCTAAGGCATTAACTATTCGATCTAGTGGAGCAACGCCCTAGAGTGAAGCCTATGTTGCCCGGAACGTAGAAATGACCATCACTTTCAAACTGGTTGCAATTCTTCCTGTTATATGATGGAAAAACTGTTGTATTTTTATTGCATTTTATGCTTCGGGCATTGACTTCTAAGGCCCTAACTATTCAATCTGGTGGAACAACGGCCTAGGGTGAAGCCTAGGTTGCCCGGAACGTAGAAATAGCCATAACTTTTACACTGGTAGCAATTATTCGTTTTATACTGTGGAAAAACTGTTCTATTTATTTTGTATTTAATGCTTCGGGCGTTGGCTTCTAAGGCCCTAACTGTTTGATCTGGTGGAGCAACGCCCTAGAGTGAAACCTAGGTTGCCCGGAACGTAGAAATGACCATAACTTTCACACTGGTTGCTATTATTCGTTTTATACGATGGAAAAACTGTTATATTTATATTGTATTTTATGCTTCTGGCGTTGACTTCTTAGGCCCTTACTATTCGATCTGGTGGAACAACGCCCGAGAGTGAAGCCTAGGTTGCCTGGAACGTAGAATTGGCCATCACATTCAAAGTGGTTGCAATTATTCCTGATAAATGATGGAAACACTGTTGTATTTTTTTTGCATTTTATGGTTCGGGCGTTGACTTCTAAGGCCCGAACTGTTCAATCTGTTGGAGCAACGCCCTAGGGTGAAGCCCAGGTTGCTCGGAAAGTAGAAATGTCCATAAGATTCATACTGGTTGCAATTATTCGTTTTATACGATGGAAAAACTGTTGTATTTATATCGTATTTTATGCTTCTGGCGTTGACTTCTAAGGCACTAACTATTCGATCTGGTGGAGCAACGCAATAGAGTGATGCCTAGGTTGCCCGGAACGTAGAATTGGCCATCAATTTCAAACTGGTTGCAATTATACCTGTTACATGATGGAAACACTGCTTTATTTTTTTTGCATTTTATGGTTCGGTCGTTGACTTCTAAGGCCCTAACTATTCAATCCGTTGGAGCAACGCCCTAGGGTGAAGCCTAGGTTGCTCGGAAAGTAGAAATGACCATAAGTTTCATACTGGTTGCAATTATTCGTTTTATACGATGGAAAAACTGTTGTATTTATATTGTATTTTATGCATCTGGCGTTGACTTCTAAGGTACTAACTATTCGATCTAGTCGAGCACCGCCCTAGAGTGAAGCCTATGTTGCCTGGAACGTAGAAATGACCATCACTTTCAAACTGGTGGCAATCCTTCCTGTTATATGATGGAAAAACTGTTGTATTTTTATTGCATTTTATGCTTCGGGCATTGACTTCTAAGGCCCTAACTATTCAATCTGGTGGAACAACGGCCTAGGGTGAAGCCTAGGTTGCCCGGAACGTAGAAATAACCATAACTTTTACACTGGTAGCAATTATTCGTTTTATACTATGGAAAAACTGTTCTATTTATTTTGTATTTAATGCTTCGGCCGTTGGCTTCTAAGGCCCTAACTGTTTGATCTGGTGGAGCAACGCCCTAGAGTGAAACCTAGGTTGCCCGGAACGTAGAAATGACCATAACTTTCACACTGGTTGCTATTATTCGTTTTATACGATGGAAAAACTGTTATATTTATATTGTATTTTATGCTTCTGGCGTTCACTTCTTAGGCCCTTACTATTCGATCTGGTGGAACAACGCCCGAGAGTGAAGCCTAGGTTGCCTGGAACGTAGAATTGGCCATCACATTCAAAGTGGTTGCAATTATTCCTGATATATGATGGAAACACTGTTGTATTTTTTTTGCATTTTATGGTTCGGGCGTTGACTTCTAAGGCCCTAACTGTTCAATCTGTTGGAGCAACGCCCTAGGGTGAAGCCCAGGTTGCTCGGAAAGTAGAAATGTCCATAAGATTCATACCGGTTGCAATTATTCATTTTATACGATGGAAAAACTGTTGTATTTATATCGTATTTTATGCTTCTGGCGTTGACTTCTAAGGCACTAACTATTCGATCTGGTGGAGCAACGCAATAGAGTGATGCCTAGGTTGCCCGGAACGTAGAATTGGCCATCAATTTCAAACTGGTTGCAATTATACCTGTTACATGATGGAAACACTGCTTTATTTTTTTTGCATTTTATGGTTCGGTCGTTGACTTCTAAGGCCCTAACTATTCAACCTGTTGGAGCAACGGCCTAGGGTGAAGCCCAGGTTGCTCGGAAAGTAGAAATGACCATAAGTTTCATACTGGTTGCAATTATTCGTTTTATACGATGGAAAAACTGTTGTATTTATATTGTATTTTATGCATCTAGCGTTGACTTCTAAGGTACTAACTATTCGATCTAGTGGAGCAACGCCCTAGAGTGAAGCCTATGTTGCCCGGAACGTAGAAATGACCATCACTTTCAAACTGGTTGCAATTCTTCCTGTTATATGATGGAAAAACTGTTGTATTTTTATTGCATTTTATGCTTCGGGCATTGACTTCTAAGGCCCTAACTATTCAATCTGGTGGAACAACGGCCTAGGGTGAAGCCTAGGTTGCACGGAAAGTAGAAATGACCATAAGTTTCATACTGGTTGCAATTATTCGTTTTATACGATGGAAAAGCTGTTGTATTTATATCGTATTTTATGCTTCTGGCGTTGACTTCTTAGGCCGTAACTATTCGGTCTGGTGGAGCAACGCCCTGGACTGAAACCTAGGTTGCCCGGAACGTAGAATTGGCCATCACTTTCAAACTGGTTGCAATTATTCCTTATATATGATGGAAACACTGTTGTATTTTTTTTGCATTTTATGGTTCGGGCGTTGACTTCTAAGGCCCTAACTATTCAATCTGTTGGAGCAACGCCCTAGGGTGAAGCCTAGGTTGCTCGGAAAGTAGAAATGTCCGTAAGTTTCTTACAGGTTGCAATTATTCGTTTTATACGATGGAAAAACTGTTGTATTTATATTGTATTTTATGCTTCTGGCGTTGACTTCTAAGGCCCTAGCTGTTCGACCTAGTGGAGCAACGCCCTAGAGTGAAGCTGAGGTTGCCCGGAAAGGAGAAATGACCATCACTTTCAAACTGCTTGCAATTATTCGTTTTATACGATGGAAACGCTGTCGTATTTATAGCGTATTTTATGCTTCTGGCGTTTACTTCTAAGGACCTAACTATTCGTTCTGGTGGAGCAACGCCCTAGAATGAAGCCTAGGTTGCCCGGAACGTAGAAATGACCATATCTTTCACACTGTTTGCAATTATTAATTTATTCGATGCCAAATCTGTTGTATTTATATTGTATTTTATGCTTCTGGCATTGACTTCTTAGGACCCAACTATTCGATCTGGAGGAGCAATGCCTCAGAGTTAAGTCTAGGACGCCCGAAACGCCGAAATGATCATTACTTTCACGCTTATTGCAATTATTCCTGTAATACGATGAAAAGACTGTTGTATTTTTATTGTATCTTATGCTCCTGGCGTTGACTTCTAAGGCCCTAACTATTCGATCTAGTGGAGCAACACCCTGGAGTGAAGCCTAGGTTGCCCGGAACGTGGAAATGACCAGAACTTTTACACTGGTAGCAATTATTCGTTTTATACTATGGAAAAACTGTTCTATTTATTTTGTATTTAATGCTTCGGCCGTTGGCTTCTAAGGCCCTAACTGTTTGATCTGGTGGAGCAACGCCCTAGAGTGAAACCTAGGTTGCCCGGAACGTAGAAATGACCATAACTTTCACACTGGTTGCTATTATTCGTTTTATACGATGGAAAAACTGTTATATTTATATTGTATTTTATGCTTCTGGCGTTCACTTCTTAGGCCCTTACTATTCGATCTGGTGGAACAACGCCCGAGAGTGAAGCCTAGGTTGCCTGGAACGTAGAATTGGCCATCACATTCAAAGTGGTTGCAATTATTCCTGATATATGATGGAAACACTGTTGTATTTTTTTTGCATTTTATGGTTCGGGCGTTGACTTCTAAGGCCCTAACTGTTCAATCTGTTGGAGCAACGCCCTAGGGTGAAGCCCAGGTTGCTCGGAAAGTAGAAATGTCCATAAGATTCATACCGGTTGCAATTATTCATTTTATACGATGGAAAAACTGTTGTATTTATATCGTATTTTATGCTTCTGGCGTTGACTTCTAAGGCACTAACTATTCGATCTGGTGGAGCAACGCAATAGAGTGATGCCTAGGTTGCCCGGAACGTAGAATTGGCCATCAATTTCAAACTGGTTGCAATTATACCTGTTACATGATGGAAACACTGCTTTATTTTTTTTGCATTTTATGGTTCGGTCGTTGACTTCTAAGGCCCTAACTATTCAACCTGTTGGAGCAACGGCCTAGGGTGAAGCCCAGGTTGCTCGGAAAGTAGAAATGACCATAAGTTTCATACTGGTTGCAATTATTCGTTTTATACGATGGAAAAACTGTTGTATTTATATTGTATTTTATGCATCTAGTGTTGACTTCTAAGGTACTAACTATTCGATCTAGTGGAGCAACGCCCTAGAGTGAAGCCTATGTTGCCCGGAACGTAGAAATGACCATCACTTTCAAACTGGTTGCAATTCTACCTGTTATATGATGGAAAAACTGTTGTATTTTTATTGCATTTTATGCTTCGGGCATTGACTTCTAAGGCCCTAACTATTCAATCTGGTGGAACAACGGCCTAGGGTGAAGCCTAGGTTGCACGGAAAGTAGAAATGACCATAAGTTTCATACTGGTTGCAATTATTCGTTTTATACGATGGAAAAGCTGTTGTATTTATATCGTATTTTATGCTTCTGGCGTTGACTTCTTAGGCCGTAACTATTCGGTCTGGTGGAGCAACGCCCTGGACTGAAACCTAGGTTGCCCGGAACGTAGAATTGGCCATCACTTTCAAACTGGTTGCAATTATTCCTTATATATGATGGAAACACTGTTGTATTTTTTTTGCATTTTATGCTTCTGGCGTTTACTTCTAAGGACCTAACTATTCGTTCTGGTGGAGCAACGCCCTAGAATGAAGCCTAGGTTGCCCGGAACGTAGAAATGACCATATCTTTCACACTGTTTGCAATTATTAATTTATTCGATGCCAAATCTGTTGTATTTATATTGTATTTTATGCTTCTGGCATTGACTTCTTAGGACCCAACTATTCGATCTGGAGGAGCAATGCCTCAGAGTTAAGTCTAGGACGCCCGAAACGCCGAAATGATCATTACTTTCACGCTTATTGCAATTATTCCTGTAATACGATGAAAAGACTGTTGTATTTTTATTGTATCTTATGCTCCTGGCGTTGACTTCTAAGGCCCTAACTATTCGATCTAGTGGAGCAACACCCTGGAGTGAAGCCTAGGTTGCCCGGAACGTGGAAATGACCAGAACTCTCACACTGGTTGCAATTATTCGTTTTATACGATGTAAAAGCTGTTGTATTTATATCGTATTTTATGCTTCTGGCGTTGACTTCTTAGGCCCTAACTATTCGACCTGGTGGAGCAACGCCCTAGAGTGAAACCTAGGTTGCCGTGAACGTAGAAATGACCATTACATTCACACTCGTTGCAATTATTCCTGTTATACGATGGAAAAATTGTTGTATTTCTATTGTATTCTATGCTTCTGGCGCTTAATTCTAAGTCGCTAGCTATTTGATCAGGTGGACCAACGACCTAGAGTGAAGCCTAGGTTGCCCGGAACGTAGAAATGGCAATTACTTTCACACTGTTTGCTATTATTCATTTTGTACGATGGAAACGCTGTTGTATTTATATTGTATTTTATGCCTCTGGCGTTGACTTCTAAGGCCGTAGCTATTAGGTGTGGTGGAGCAACGCCCTAGAGTGACGCCTAGGGTGCTCGGAACGTAGAAATGACCATTACTTTCACACTGGTTGCTATTATTCGTTTTATACGATGGAAAAGCTGTTGTATTTATATTGTATTTTATGCTTCTGGCGCTGACTTCGAAGGCCCTAGCTGTTCGACCTAGTGGAGCGACGCCCTAGAGTGAAGCTGAGGTTGCCCGGAAAGGAGAAATGACCATCACTTTCAAACTGCTTGCAGTTATTCGTTTTATACGATGGAAACGCTGTCGTATTTATATCGTATTTTATGCTTCTGGCGTTTACTTCGAAGGACCTAACTTTTCGATCTGGTGGAGCAACGCCCTAGAATGAAGCCTAGGTTGCCCGGAACGTAGAAATGACTATATCTTTCACACTGTTTGCAATTATTAATTTATTCGATGCCAAAGCTGTTGTATTTATATTGTATTTTATGCTTCTGGCATTGACTTCTTAGGCCCCAACTATTCGATCTGGAGGAGCAATGCCTCAGAGTTAAGTCAAGGACGCCCGAAACGCCGAAATGATCATTACTTTCACGCTTATTGCAATTATTCCTGTAATACGATGAAAAGACTGTTGTATTTTTATTGTATCTTATGCTCCTGGCGTTGACTTCTAAGGCCCTAGCTATTCGATCTGGTGGAGCAACACCCTGGAGTGAAGCCTAGGTTGCCCGGAACGTGGAAATGACCAGAACTCTCACACTGGTTGCAATTATTCGTTTTATACGATGTAAAAGCTGTTGTATTTATATCGTATTTTATGCTTCGGGCATTGACTTCTAAGGCCCTAACTATTCAATCTGGTGGAACAACGGCCTAGGGTGAAGCCTAGGTTGCCCGGAACGTAGAAATAACCATAACTTTTACACTGGTAGCAATTATTCGTTTTATACTATGGAAAAACTGTTCTATTTATTTTGTATTTAATGCTTCGGGCGTTGGCTTCTAAGGCCCTAACTGTTTGATCTGGTGGAGCAACGCCCTAGAGTGAAACCTAGGTTGCCCGGAACGTAGAAATGACCATAACTTTCACACTGGTTGCTATTATTCGTTATATACGATGGAAAAACTGTTATATTTATATTGTATTTTATGCTTCTGGCGTTGACTTCTTAGGCCCTTACTATTCGATCTGGTGGAACAACGCCCGAGAGTGAAGCCTAGGTTGCCTGGAAGGTAGAATTGGCCATCACATTCAAAGTGGTTGCAATTATTCCTGATATATGATGGAAACACTGTTGTATTTTTTTTGCATTTTATGGTTCGGGCGTTGACTTCTAAGGCCCTAACTGTTCAATCTGTTGGAGCAACGCCCTAGGGTGAAGCCCAGGTTGCTCGGAAACTAGAAATGTCCATAAGATTCATACTGGTTGTAATTATTCGTTTCATACAATGGAAAAACTGTCGTATTTATATCGTATTTTATGCTTCTGGCGTTGACTTCTAAGGCACTAACTATTCGATCTGGTGGAGCAACGCAATAGAGTGATGCCTATGTTGCCCGGAACGTAGAAATGACCATCACTTTCAAACTGGTTGCAATCCTTCCTGTTATATGATGGAAAAACTGTTGTATTTTTATTACATTTTATGCTTCGGGCGTTGACTTCTTAGGCCCTTACTATTCGATCTGGTGGAACAACGCCCGAGAGTGAAGCCTAGGTAGCCTGGAACGTAGAATTGGCCATCACATTCAAAGTGCTTGCAATTATTCCTGATATATGATGGAAACACTGTGGTACTTTTTTTGCATTTTATGGTTCGGGCGTTGACTTCTAAGGCCCTAACTATTCAATCTGTTGGAGCAACGGCCTAGGGTGAAGCCCAGGTTGCTCGGAAAGTAGAAATGACCATAAGTTTCATACTGGTTGCAATTATTTGTTTTATACGATGGAAAAACTGTTGTATTTATATTGTATTTTATGCTTCTGGCGTTGACTTCTAAGGCACTAACTATTCGATCTGTTGGAGCAACGCCCTAGAGTGAAGCCTAGGTTGCCCGGAACGTAGAATTGGCCATCACTTTCAAACTGGTTGCAATTATTCCTGTTATATGATGGATACACTGTTGTATTTTTATTGCATCTTATGCTTCGGGCGTTGACTTCTAAGGCCCTAACTATTCAATCAGTTGGAGCAACGACCTAGGGTGAAGCCTAGCTTGCTCGGAAAGTAGAAATGACCATATGTTTCATACTGGTTGCAATTATTCGTTTTATACGATGGACAAGCTGTTGTATTTATATCGTATTTTATGCTTCTGGAGTTGACTTTTTAGGCCGTAACTATTCGGTCTGGTGGAGCAACGCCCTGGAGTGAAACCTAGGTAGCCCGGAACGTAGAATTGGCCACCACATTCAAACTGGTTGCAATTATTCCAGATATATGATGGAAACACTGTTGTATTTTTTTTGCATTTTAAGGTTCGGGCGTTGACTTCTAAGGCCCTAACTATTCAATCTATTGGAGCCACGCCCTAGGGTGAAGCCTAGGTTGCTCGGAGAGTAGAAATGACCATAAGTTTCATACTGGTTGCAATTATTCGTTTTATACGATGGAAAAGCTGTTGTATTTATATCGTATTTTATGCTTCTGGCGTTGACTTCTTAGGCCGTAACTACTCGGTCTGGTGGAGCAACGCCCTGGAGTGAAACCTAGGTTGCCCGGAACGTAGAATTGGCCATCACTTTCAAACTGGTTGCAATTATTCCTTATATATGATGGAAACACTGTTGTATTTTTTTTGCATTTTATGGTTCGGGCGTTGACTTCTAAGGCCCTAACTATTCAATCTGTTGGAGCAACGCCCTAGGGTGAAGCCTAGGTTGCTCGGAAAGTTGAAATGTCCATAAGTTTCATACTGGTTGCAATTATTCGTTTTATACGATGGAAAAACTGTTTTATTTCTTTTGTATTTTATACATCTGGCGTTGACTTCTAAGGTACTAACTATTCGATCTAGTGGAGCAACTCCCTAGAGTGAAGCCTATGTTGCCCGGAACGTAGAAATGACCATCACTTTCAAACTGGTTGCAATTCTTCCTGTTATATGATGGAAAAACTGTTGTATTTTTATTGCATTTTATGCTTCGGGCATTGACTTCTAAGGCCCTAACTATTCAATCTGGTGGAACAACGGCCTAGGGTGAAGCCTAGGTTGCCCGGAACGTAGAAATAACCATAACTTTTACACTGGTAGCAATTATTCGTTTTATACTATGGAAAAACTGATATATTTATATTGTATTTTATGCTTCTGGCGTTGACTTCTTAGGCCCTTACTATTCGATCTGGTGGAACAACGCCCTACAGTGAAGCCTAGGTTGCCTGGAACGTAGAATTGGCCATCACGTTCAAAGTGGTTGCAATTATCCCTGATATATTATGGAAACACTGTGGTACTTTTTTTGCATTTTATGGTTCGGGCGTTGACTTCTAAGGCCCTAACTATTCAATCTGTTGGAGCAACGGCCTAGGGTGAAGCCCAGGTTGCTCGGAAAGTAGAAATGACCATAAGTTTCATACTGGTTGCAATTATTCGTTTTATACGATGGAAAAACTGTTGTATTTATATTGTATTTTATGCTTCTGGCGTTGACTTCTAAGGCACTAACTATTCGGTCTGGTGGAGCAACGCCCTGGAGTGAAACCTAGGTTGCCCGGAACGTAGAATTGGCCATCACTTTCAAACTGGTTGCAATTATTCCTTATATATGATGGAAACACTGTTGTATTTTTTTTGCATTTTATGGTTCGGGCGTTGACTTCTAAGGCCCTAACCATTCAATCTGTTGGAGCAACGCCCTAGGGTGAAGCCTAGGTTGCTCGGAAAGTAGAAATGTCCATAAGTTTCTTACTGGTTGCAATTATTCGTTTTATACGATGGAAACACTGTTGTATTTATATTGTATTTTATGCTTCTGGCGTTGACTTCCAAGTCACTAACTATTCGATCTGGTGGAGCAACGCCCTAGAGTGAAGGCTAGGTTGCCCGGAACGTAGAATCGGCCATCACTTTCAAACTGGTTGCAATTATTCCTTATATATGATGGAAACACTGTTGTATTTTTTTTGCATTTTATTGTTCGGGCGTTGACTTCTAAGGCCCTAACTATTCAATCTGTTGGAGCAACGCCCTAGGGTGAAGCCTAGGTTGCTCGGAAAGTAGAAATGTCCATAAGTTTCATACTGGTTGCAATTATTCGTTTTATACGATGGAAAAACTGTTGTATTTATAATGTATTTTATGCTTCTGGCGTTGACTTCTAAGGCACTAACTATTCGATCTGGTGGAGCAACGCCATAGAGTGATGCCTAGGTTGCCCGGAACGTAGAATTGGCCATCAATTTCAAACTGGTTGCAATTATACCTGTTATATGATGGAAACAGTGCTGTATTTTTTTTGCATTTTATGGTTCGGGCGTTGACTTCTAAGGCCCTAACTATTCAATCCGTTGGAGTAACGCCCTAGGGTGGAGCCTAGGTTGCTCGGAAAGTAGAAATGACCATACGTTTCATACTGGTTGCAATTATTCGTTTTATACGATGGAAAAACTGTTGTATTTATATTGTATTTTATACATCTGGCGTTGACTTCTAAGGTACTAACTATTCGATCTAGTGGAGCAACGCCCTAGAGTGAAGCCTATGTTGCCCGGAACGTAGAAATGACCATCACTTTTAAACTGGTTGCAATTATTCCTGTTATATGATGGAAAAACTGGTATATTTTTATTGGATTTTATGCTTCGGGCATTGAATTCTAAGGCCCTAACTATTCAATCCGGTGGAACAACGCCCTAGGGTGAAGCCTAGGTTGCCCGGAACGTAGAAATAACCATAAGTCTAGGACGCCCGAAACGCCGAAATGATCATTACTTTCACGCTTATTGCAATTATTCCTGTAATACGATGAAAAGACTGTTGTATTTTTATTGTATCTTATGCTCCTGGCGTTGACTTCTAAGGCCCTAACTATTCGACCTAGGGGAGCAACACCCTGGAGTGAAGCCTAGGTTGCCCGGAACGTGGAAATGAACAGAACTCTCACACTGGTTGCAATTATTCGTTTTATACGATGTAAAAGCTGTTGTATTTATATCGTATTTTATGCTTCTGGCGTTGACTTCTTAGGCCCTAACTATTCGACCTGGTGGAGCAACGCCCTAGAGTGAAACCTAGGTTGCCCGGAACGTAGAAATGACCATTACATTCTCACTGGTTGCAATTATTCCTGTTATACGATGGAAAAACTGTTGTATTTTTATTGTATTCTATGCTTCTGACGTTTAATTCTAAGTCGCTAGCTATTTGATCTGGTGGAGCAGCGACCTAGAGTGATGCCTAGGTTGCCCGGAACGTAGAAATGACAATTACTTTCACACTGTTTGGTATTATTCAATTTGTACGATGGAAAAGCTGTTGTATTTATATTGTATTTTATGCCTCTGGCGTTGACTTCTAAGGCCGTAGCTATTAGATGCGGTGGAGCAACGACCTAGAGTGACGCCTAGGTTGCCCGGAACGTAGAAATGACCATAACTTTCACAATGGTTGCTATCATTCGTTTTATACGATGGAAAAACTGTTATATTTATATTGTATTTTAAGCTTCTGGCGTTGACTTCTAAGGCCCTAACTATCCGATCTGGTGGAGCAACGCCCTAGTGTGATGCCTAGGTTGGCCGGAATGTAGAAATGTCCATGACTTTCACACTGGTTGCAATTATTCGTTTTATACGATTGAAAAGCTGTTGTATTTATATTGTATTTTATGCTTCTGGCGCTGACTTCCTAGGCCCTAACCATTCCCTCTGGTGGTTCAACACGCTAGAGTGAAACCTACGTTGCCCGGAACGTAGAAATGACCATTCCTTTCACACTGGTTGCAATTATTCCTGTTATACGATGGAAAAACTGTTGTATTTTAATTGTATTTTATGCTTTTGGCGATCAATTCTAAGTCCCTAGCTATTCGATCTGGTGGAGCAACGCCCTGGAGTGACGCCTAGCTTGCTCATAACGTTGAAATGACCATAAATTTCACACTGGTTGCTATTATTCGTTTTATACGATGTAAAAGCTGTTTTATTTATATCGTATTTTATGCTTCTGGCGTTGACTTCTTAGGGCCTAACTATTCGACCTGGTGGAGCAACGCCTTAGAGTGAAACCTAGGTTGCCCTGAACGTAGAAATGACCATTACATTCACACTGGTTGCAATTATTCCTGTTATACGATGGAAAAATTGTTGTATTTCTATTGTATTCTATGCTTCTGGCGCTTAATTCTAAGTCGCTAGCTATTTGATCAGGTGGACCAACGACCTAGAGTGAAGCCTAGGTTGCCCGGAACGTAGAAATGACCATATCTTTCACACTGTTTGCAATTATTAATTTATTCGATGCCAAAGCTGTTGTATTTATATTGTATTTTATGCTTCTGGCATTGACTTCTTAGGCCCCAACTATTCGATCTGGAGGAGCAATGCCTCAGAGTTAAGTCTAGGACGCCCGAAACGCCGAAATGATCATTACTTTCACGCTTATTGCAATTATTCCTGTAATACGATGAAAAGACTGTTGTATTTTTATTGTATCTTATGCTCCTGGCGTTGACTTCTAAGGCCCTAGCTATTCGATCTGGTGGAGCAACACCCTGGAGTGAAGCCTAGGTTGCCCGGAACGTGGAAATGACCAGAACTCTCACACTGGTTGCAATTATTCGTTTTATACGATGTAAAAGCTGTTGTATTTATATCGTATTTTATGCTTCGGGCATTGACTTCTAAGGCCCTAACTATTCAATCTGGTGGAACAACGGCCTAGGGTGAAGCCTAGGTTGCCCGGAACGTAGAAATAACCATAACTTTTACACTGGTAGCAATTATTCGTTTTATACTATGGAAAAACTGTTCTATTTATTTTGTATTTAATGCTTCGGGCGTTGGCTTCTAAGGCCCTAACTGTTTGATCTGGTGGAGCAACGCCCTAGAGTGAAACCTAGGTTGCCCGGAACGTAGAAATGACCAAACTTTCACACTGGTTGCTATTATTCGTTTTATACGATGGAAAAACTGTTATATTTATATTGTATTTTATGCTTCTGGCGTTGACTTCTTAGGCCCTTACTATTCGATCTGGTGGAACAACGCCCGAGAGTGAAGCCTAGGTTGCCTGGAACGTAGAATTGGCCATCACATTCAAAGTGGTTGCAATTATTCCTGATATATGATGGAAACACTGTTGTATTTTTTTTGCATTTTATGGTTCGGGCGTTGACTTCTAAGGCCCTAACTGTTCAATCTGTTGGAGCAACGCCCTAGGGTGAAGCCCAGGTTGCTCGGAAAGTAGAAATGTCCATAAGATTCATACTGGTTGTAATTATTCGTTTCATACAATGGAAAAACTGTTGTATTTATATCGTATTTTATGCTTCTGGCGTTGACTTCTAAGGCACTAACTATTCGATCTGGTGGAGCAACGCAATAGAGTGATGCCTATGTTGCCCGGAACGTAGAAATGACCATCTCTTTCAAACTGGTTGCAATCCTTCCTGTTATATGATGGAAAAACTGTTGTATTTTTATTACATTTTATGCTTCGGGCGTTGACTTCTTAGGCCCTTACTATTCGATCTGGTGGAACAACGCCCGAGAGTGAAGCCTAGGTTGCCTGGAACGTAGAATTGGCCATCACATTCAAAGTGGTTGCAATTATTCCTGATATATGATGGAAACACTGTGGTACTTTTTTTGCATTTTATGGTTCGGGCGTTGACTTCTAAGGCCCTAACTATTCAATCTGTTGGAGCAACGGCCTAGGGTGAAGCCCAGGTTGCTCGGAAAGTAAAAATGACCATAAGTTTCATACTGGTTGCAATTATTTGTTTTATACGATGGAAAAACTGTTGTATTTATATTGTAATTTATGCTTCTGGCGTTGACTTCTAAGGCACTAACTATTCGATCTGTTGGAGCAACGCCCTAGAGTGAAGCCTAGGTTGCCCGGAACGTAGAACTGGCCATCACTTTCAAACTGGTTGCAATTATTCCTGTTATATGATGGATACACTGTTGTATTTTTATTGCATCTTATGCTTCGGGCGTTGACTTCTAAGGCCCTAACTATTCAATCAGTTGGAGCAACGACCTAGGGTGAAGCCTAGCTTGCTCGGAAAGTAGAAATGACCATATGTTTCATACTGGTTGCAATTATTCGTTTTATACGATGGACAAGCTGTTGTATTTATATCGTATTTTATGCTTCTGGCGTTGACTTTTTAGGCCGTAACTATTCGGTCTGGTGGAGCAACGCCCTGGAGTGAAACCTAGGCTGCCCGGAACGTAGAATTGGCCATCACATTCAAACTGGTTGCAATTATTCCAGATATATGATGGAAACACTGTTGTATTTTTTTTGCATTTTAAGGTTCGGGCGTTGACTTCTAAGGCCCTAACTATTCAATCTATTGGAGCAACGCCCTAGGGTGAAGCCTAGGTTGCTCGGAAAGTAGAAATGACCATAAGTTTCATACTGGTTGCAATTATTCGTTTTATACGATGGAAAAGCTGTTGTATTTATATCGTATTTTATGCTTCTGGCGTTGACTTCTTAGGCCGTAACTATTCGGTCTGGTGGAGCAACGCCCTGGAGTGAAACCTAGGTTGCCCGGAACGTAGAATTGGCCATCACTTTCAAACTGG
Organism: Calliopsis andreniformis; assembly: GCF_051401765.1. Lineage (NCBI taxonomy): Eukaryota > Metazoa > Arthropoda > Insecta > Hymenoptera > Andrenidae > Calliopsis > Calliopsis andreniformis. Next base: position 20,809,479 of record NW_027480424.1, on the reverse strand, counting down.
TTGCAATTATTCCTTATATATGATGGAAACACTGTTGTATTTTTTTTGCATTTTATGGTTCGGGCGTTGACCTCTAAGGCCCTAACTATTCAATCTGTTCGAGCAACGCCCTAGGGTGAAGCCTAGGTTGCTCGGAAAGTAGAAATGTCCATAAGTTTCTTACTGGTTGCAATTATTCGTTTTATACGATGGAAAAACTGTTGTATTTATATTGTATTTTATGCTTCTGGCGTTGACTTCCAAGTCACTAACTATTCGATCTGGTGGAGCAACGCCCTAGAGTGAAGCCTAGGTTGCCCGGAACGTAGAATTGGCCATCACTTTCAAACTGGTTGCAATTATTCCTTATATATGATGGAAACACTGTTGTATTTTTTTTGCATTTTATGGTTCGGGCGTTGATTTCTAAGGCCCTAACTATTCAATCTGTTGGAGCAACGCCCTAGGGTGAAGCCTAGGTTGCTCGGAAAGTAGAAATGTCCATAAGTTTCATACTGGTTGCAATTATTCGTTTTATACGATGGAAAAACTGTTGTATTTATATTGTATTTTATGCTTCTGGCGTTGACTTCTAAGGCACTAACTATTCGGTCTGGTGGAGCAACGCCCTGGAGTGAAACCTAGGTTGCCCGGAACGTAGAATTGGCCATCACTTTCAAACTGGTTGCAATTATTCCTGTTATATGATGGATACACTGTTGTATTTTTATTGCATCTTATGCTTCGGGCGTTGACTTCTAAGGCCCTAACTATTCAATCAGTTGGAGCAACGACCTAGGGTGAAGCCTAGCTTGCTCGGAAAGTAGAAATGACCATATGTTTCACACTGGTTGCAATTATTCGTTTTATACGATGGACAAGCTGTTGTATTTATATCGTATTTTATGCTTCTGGCGTTGACTTTTTAGGCCGTAACTATTCGGTCTGGTGGGGCAACGCCCTGGAGTGAAACCTAGGTTGCCCGGAACGTAGAATTGGCCATCACATTCAAACTGGTTGCAATTATTCCAGATATATGATGGAAACACTGTTGTATTTTTTTTGCATTTTAAGGTTCGGGCGTTGACTTCTAAGGCCCTAACTATTCAATCTATTGGAGCAACGCCCTGGGGTGAAGCCTAGGTTGCTCGGAAAGTAGAAATGACCATAAGTTTCATACTGGTTGCAATTATTCGTTTTATACGATGGAAAAGCTGTTGTATTTATATCGTATTTTATGCTTCTGGCGTTGACTTCTTAGGCCGTAACTATTCGGTCTGGTGGAGCAACGCCCTGGAGTGAAACCTAGGTTGCCCGGAACGTAGAATTGGCCATCACTTTCAAACTGGTTGCAATTATTCCTTATATATGATGGAAACACTGTTGTATTTTTTTTGCATTTTATGGTTCGGGCGTTGACCTCTAAGGCCCTAACTATTCAATCTGTTCGAGCAACGCCCTAGGGTGAAGCCTAGGTTGCTCGGAAAGTAGAAATGTCCATAAGTTTCTTACTGGTTGCAATTATTCGTTTTATACGATGGAAAAACTGTTGTATTTATATTGTATTTTATGCTTCTGGCGTTGACTTCCAAGTCACTAACTATTCGATCTGGTGGAGCAACGCCCTAGAGTGAAGCCTAGGTTGCCCGGAACGTAGAATTGGCCATCACTTTCAAACTGGTTGCAATTATTCCTTATATATGATGGAAACACTGTAGTACTTTTATTGCATTTTATGCTTCGGGCGTTGACTTCTAAGGCCCTAACTATTCAATCTGTTGGACCAACGCCCTAGGGTGAAGCCTAGCTTGCTCGGAAAGTAGAAATGACCATATGTTTCATACTGGTTGCAATTATTCGTTTTATACGATGGAAAAGCTGTTGTATTTTTATTGCATTTTATGCTTCGGGCATTGACTTCTAAGGCCCTAACTATTCAATCTGGTGGAACAACGGCCTAGGGTGAAGCCTAGATTGCCCGGAACGTAGAAATAACCATAACTTTTACACTGGTAGCAATTATTCGTTTTATACTATGGAAAAACTGTTATATTTATATTGTATTTTATGCTTCTGGCGTTGACTTCATAGGCCCTTTCTATTCGATCTGGTGGAACAACGCCCTAGAGTGAGGCCTAGGTTGCCTGGAACGTAGAATTGGCCATCACGTTCAAAGTGGTTGCAATTATTCCTGATATATTATGGAAACACTGTGGTACTTTTTTTGCATTTTATGGTTCGGGCGTTGACTTCTAAGGCCCTAACAATTCAATCTGTTGGAGCAACGGCCTAGGGTGAAGCCCAGGTTGCTCGGAAAGTAGAAATGACCATAAGTTTCATACTGGTTGCAATTATTCGTTTTATACAATGGAAAAACTGTTGTATTTATATTGTATTTTATGCTTCTGGCGTTGACTTCTAAGGCACTAACTATTCGGTCTGGTGGAGCAACGCCCTGGAGTGAAACCTAGGTTGCCCGGAACGTAGAATTGGCCATCACTTTCAAACAGGTTGCAATTATTCCTTATATATGATGGAAAAGCTGTTGTATTTTTATTGCATTTTATGCTTCGGGCATTGACTTCTAAGGCCCTAACTATTCAATCTGGTGGAACAACGGCCTAGGGTGAAGCCTAGATTGCCCGGAACGTAGAAATAACCATAACTTTTACACTGGTAGCAATTATTCGTTTTATACTATGGAAAAACTGTTATATTTATATTGTATTTTATGCTTCTGGCGTTGACTTCATAGGCCCTTTCTATTCGATCTGGTGGAACAACGCCCTAGAGTGAGGCCTAGGTTGCCTGGAACGTAGAATTGGCCATCACGTTCAAAGTGGTTGCAATTATTCCTGATATATTATGGAAACACTGTGGTACTTTTTTTGCATTTTATGGTTCGGGCGTTGACTTCTAAGGCCCTAACAATTCAATCTGTTGGAGCAACGGCCTAGGGTGAAGCCCAGGTTGCTCGGAAAGTAGAAATGACCATAAGTTTCATACTGGTTGCAATTATTCGTTTTATACAATGGAAAAACTGTTGTATTTATATTGTATTTTATGCTTCTGGCGTTGACTTCTAAGGCACTAACTATTCGGTCTGGTGGAGCAACGCCCTGGAGTGAAACCTAGGTTGCCCGGAACGTAGAATTGGCCATCACTTTCAAACAGGTTGCAATTATTCCTTATATATGATGGAAACACTGTTGTATTTTTTTTGCATTTTATGGTTCGGGCGTTGACTTCTAAGGCCCTAACTATTCAATCTGTTGGAGCAACGCCCTAGGGTGAAGCCTAGGTTGCTCGGAAAGTAGAAATGTCCATAAGTTTCTTACTGGTTGCAATTATTCGTTTTATACGATGGAAAAACTGTTGTATTTATATTGTATTTTATGCTTCTGGCGTTGACTTCCAAGTCACTAACTATTCGATCTGGTGGAGCAACGCCCTAGAGTGAAGGCTAGGTTGCCCGGAACGTAGAATTGGCCATCACTTTCAAACTGGTTGCAATTATTCCTTATATATGATGGAAACACTGTTGTATTTTTTTTGCATTTTATGGTTCGGGCGTTGACTTGTAAGGCCCTAACTATTCAATCTGTTGGAGCAACGCCCTAGGGTGAAGCCTAGGTTGCTCGGAAAGTAGAAATGTCCATAAGTTTCATACTGGTTGCAATTATTCGTTTTATACGATGGAAAAACTGTTGTATTTATAATGTATTTTATGCTTCTGGCGTTGACTTCTAAGGCACTAACTATTCGATCTGGTGGAGCAACGCCATAGAGTGATGCCTAGGTTGCCCGGAACGTAGAATTGGCCATCAATTTCAAACTGGTTGCAATTATACCTGTTATATGATGGAAACAGTGCTATATTTTTTTTGCATTTTATGGTTCGGGCGTTGACTTCTAAGGCCCTAACTATTCAATCCGTTGGAGTAACGCCCTAGGGTGGAGCCTAGGTTGCTCGGAAAGTAGAAATGACCATACGTTTCATACTGGTTGCAATTATTCGTTTTATACGATGGAAAAACTGTTGTATTTATATTGTATTTTATACATCTGGCGTTGACTTCTAAGGTACTAACTATTCGATCTAGTGGAGCAACGCCCTAGAGTGAAGCCTATGTTGCCCGGAACGTAGAAATGACCATCACTTTTAAACTGGTTGCAATTATTCCTGTTATATGATGGAAAAACTGGTATATTTTTATTGGATTTTATGCTTCGGGCATTGAATTCTAAGGCCCTAACTATTCAATCCGGTGGAACAACGCCCTAGGGTGAAGCCTAGGTTGCCCGGAACGTAGAAATAACCATAAGTCTAGGACGCCCGAAACGCCGAAATGATCATTACTTTCACGCTTATTGCAATTATTCCTGTAATACGATGAAAAGACTGTTGTATTTTTATTGTATCTTATGCTCCTGGCGTTGACTTCTAAGGCCCTAACTATTCGATCTAGTGGAGCAACACCCTGGAGTGAAGCCTAGGTTGCCCGGAACGTGGAAATGACCAGAACTCTCATACTGGTTGCAATTATTCGTTTTATACGATGTAAAAGCTGTTGTATTTATATCGTATTTTATGCTTCTGGCGTTGACTTCTTAGGCCCTAACTATTCGACCTGGTGGAGCAACGCCCTAGAGTGAAACCTAGGTTGCCCGGAACGTAGAAATGACCATTACATTCTCACTGGTTGCAATTATTCCTGTTATACGATGGAAAAACTGTTGTATTTTTATTGTATTCTATGCTTCTGACGTTTAATTCTGAGTCGCTAGCTATTTGATCTGGTGGAGCAGCGACCTAGAGTGATGCCTAGGTTGCCCGGAACGTAGAAATGACAATTACTTTCACACTGTTTGGTATTATTCAATTTGTACGATGGAAAAGCTGTTGTATTTATATTGTATTTTATGCCTCTGGCGTTGACTTCTAAGGCCGTAGCTATTAGATGCGGTGGAGCAACGACCTAGAGTGACGCCTAGGTTGCCCGGAACGTAGAAATGACCATAACTTTCACAATGGTTGCTATCATTCGTTTTATACGATGGAAAAACTGTTATATTTATATTGTATTTTAAGCTTCTGGCGTTGACTTCTAAGGCCCTAACTATCCGATCTGGTGGAGCAACGCCCTAGGGTGAAGCCTAGGTTGGCCGGAATGTAGAAATGTCCATAACTTTCACACTGGTTGCAATTATTCGTTTTATACGATTGAAAAGCTGTTGTATTTATATTGTATTTTATGCTTCTGGCGCTGACTTCCTAGGCCCTAACCATTCCCTCTGGTGGTTCAACACGCTAGAGTGAAACCTACGTTGCCCGGAACGTAGAAATGACCATTCCTTTCACACTGGTTGCAATTATTCCTGTTATACGATGGAAAAACTGTTGTATTTTAATTGTATTTTATGCTTTTGGCGATGAATTCTAAGTCCCTAGCTATTCGATCTGGTGGAGCAACGCCCTGGAGTGACGCCTAGCTTGCTCATAACGTTGAAATGACCATAAATTTCACACTGGTTGCTATTATTCGTTTTATACGATGTAAAAGCTGTTTTATTTATATCGTATTTTATGCTTCTGGCGTTGACTTCTTAGGGCCTAACTATTCGACCTGGTGGAGCAACGCCTTAGAGTGAAACCTAGGTTGCCCTGAACGTAGAAATGACCATTACATTCACACTGGTTGCAATTATTCCTGTTATACGATGGAAAAATTGTTGTATTTCTATTGTATTCTATGCTTCTGGCGCTTAATTCTAAGTCGCTAGCTATTTGATCAGGTGGACCAACGACCTAGAGTGAAGCCTAGGTTGCTCGGAACGTAGAAATGACCATATCTTTCACACTGTTTGCAATTATTAATTTATTCGATGCCAAAGCTGTTGTATTTATATTGTATTTTATGCTTCTGGCATTGACTTCTTAGGCCCCAACTATTCGATCTGGAGGAGCAATGCCTCAGAGTTAAGTCTAGGACGCCCGAAACGCCGAAATGATCATTACTTTCACGCTTATTGCAATTATTCCTGTAATACGATGAAAAGACAGTTGTATTTTTATTGTATCTTATGCTCCTGGCGTTGACTTCTAAGGCCCTAGCTATTCGATCTGGTGGAGCAACACCCTGGAGTGAAGCCTAGGTTGCCCGGAACGTGGAAATGACCAGAACTCTCACACTGGTTGCAATTATTCGTTTTATACGATGTAAAAGCTGTTGTATTTATATCGTATTTTATGCTTCTGGCGTTGACTTCTAAGGCACTAACTATTCGATCTGTTGGAGCAACGCCCTAGAGTGAAGCCTAGGTTGCCCGGAACGTAGAATTGGCCATCACTTTCAAACTGGTTGCAATTATTCCTGTTTTATGATGGATACACTGTTGTATTTTTATTGCATCTTACGCTTCGGGCGTTGACTTCTAAGGCCCTAACTATTCAATCAGTTGGAGCAACGACCTAGGGTGAAGTCTAGCTTGCTCGGAAAGTAGAAATGACCATATGTTTCATACTGGTTGCAATTATTCGTTTTATACGATGGACAAGCTGTTGCATTTATATCGTATTTTATGCTTCTGGCGTTGACTTTTTAGGCCGTAACTATTCGGTCTGGTGGGGCAACGCCCTGGAGTGAAACCTAGGCTGCCCGGAACGTAGAATTGGCCATCACATTCAAACTGGTTGCAATTATTCCAGATATATGATGGAAACACTGTTGTATTTTTTTTGCATTTTAAGGTTCGGGCGTTGACTTCTAAGGCCCTAACTATTCAATCTATTGGAGCAACGCCCTAGGGTGAAGCCTAGGTTGCTCGGAAAGTAGAAATGACCATAAGTTTCATACTGGTTGCAATTATTCGTTTTATACGATGGAAAAGCTGTTGTATTTATATCGTATTTTATGCTTCTGGCGTTGACTTCTTAGGCCGTAACTATTCGGTCTGGTGGAGCAACGCCCTGGAGTGAAACCTAGGTTGCCCGGAACGTAGAACTGGCCATCACTTTCAAACTGGTTGCAATTATTCCTTATATATGATGGAAACACTGTTGTATTTTTTTTGCATTTTATGGTTCGGGCGTTGACCTCTAAGGCCCTAACTATTCAATCTGTTCGAGCAACGCCCTAGGGTGAAGCCTAGGTTGCTCGGAAAGTAGAAATGTCCATAAGTTTCTTACTGGTTGCAATTATTCGTTTTATACGATGGAAAAACTGTTGTATTTATATTGTATTTTATGCTTCTGGCGTTGACTTCCAAGTCACTAACTATTCGATCTGGTGGAGCAACGCCCTAGAGTGAAGCCTAGGTTGCCCGGAACATAGAATTGGCCATCACTTTCAAACTGGTTGCAATTATTCCTTATATATGATGGAAACACTGTTGTATTTTTTTTGCATTTTATGGTTCGGGCGTTGACTTCTAAGGCCCTAACTATTCAATCTGTTGGAGCAACGCCCTAGGGTGAAGCCTAGGTTGCTCGGAAAGTAGAAATGTCCATAAGTTTCATACTGGTTGCAATTATTCGTTTTATACGATGGAAAAACTGTTGTATTTCTTTTGTATTTTATACATCTGGCGTTGACTTCTAAGGTACTAACTATTCGATCTAGTGGAGCAACTCCCTAGAGTGAAGCCTATGTTGCCCGGAACGTAGAAATGACCATCACTTTCAAACTGGTTGCAATTCTTCCTGTAATATGATGGAAAAACTGTTGTATTTTTATTCCATTTTATGCTTCGGGCATTGACTTCTAAGGCCCTAACTATTCAATCTGGTGGAACAACGGCCTAGGGTGAAGCCTAGGTTGCCCGAAACGTAGAAATAACCATAACTTTTACACTGGTAGCAATTATTCGTTTTATACTATGGAAAAACTGTTATATTTATATTGTATTTTATGCTTCTGGCGTTGACTACTTAGGCCCTTACTATTCGATCTGGTGGAACAACGCCCTAGAGTGAAGCCTAGGTTGCCTGGAACGTAGAATTGGCCATCACGTTCAAAGTGGTTGCAATTATTCCTGATATATTATGGAAACACTGTGGTACTTTTTTTGCATTTTATGGCTCGGGCGTTGACTTCTAAGGCCCTAACAATTCAATCTGTTGGAGCAACGGCCTAGGGTGAAGCCCAGGTTGCTCGGAAAGTAGAAATGACCATATGTTTCATACTGGTTGCAATTATTCGTTTTATACGATGGACAAGCTGTTGTATTTATATCGTATTTTATGCTTCTGGCGTTGACTTTTTGGGCCGTAACTATTCGGTCTGGTGGAGCAACGCCCTGGAGTGAAACCTAGGTTGCCCGGAACGTAGAATTGGCCATCACATTCAAACTGGTTGCAATTATTCCAGATATATGATGGAAACACTGTTGTATTTTTTTTGCATTTTATGCTTCGGGCGTTGACTTCTAAGGCCCTAACTATTCAATCTGTTGGACCAACGCCCTAGGGTGATGCCTAGCTTGCTCGGAAAGTAGAAATGACCATAAGTTTCATACTGGTTGCAATTATTCGTTTTATACGATGGAAAAGCTGTTGTATTTATATCGTATTTTATGCTTCTGGCGTTGACTTCTTAGGCCGTAACTATTCGGTCTGGTGGAGCAACGCCCTGGAGTGAAACCTAGGTTGCCCGGAACGTAGAATTGGCCATCACTTTCAAACTGGTTGCAATTAATCCTTATATATGATGGAAACACTGTTGTATTTTTTTTGCATTTTATGGTTCGGGCGTTGACTTCTAAGGCCCTAACTATTCAATCTGTTGGAGCAACGCCCTAGGGTGAAGCCTAGGTTGCTCGGAAAGTAGAAATGTCCATAAGTTTCTTACAGGTTGCAATTATTCGTTTTATACGATGGAAAAACTGTTGTATTTATATTGTATTTTATGCTTCTGGCGTTGACTTCCAAGTCACTAACTATTCGATCTGGTGGAGCATCGCCCTAGAGTGAAGCCTAGGTTGCCCGGAACGTAGAATTGGCCATGACTTTCAAACTGGTTGCAATTATTCCTTATATATGATGGAAACACTGTTGTATTTTTTTTGCATTCTATTGTTCGGGCGTTGACTTCTAAGGCCCTAACTATTCAATCTGTTGGAGCAACGCCCTAGGGTGAAGCCTAGGTTGCTCGGAAAGTAGAAATGTCCATAAGTTTCATACTGGTTGCAATTATTCGTTTTATACTATGGAAAAACTGTTGTATTTATAATGTATTTTATGCTTCTGGCGTTGACTTCTAAGGCACTAACTATTCGATCTGGTGGAGCAACGCCATAGAGTGATGCCTAGGTTGCCCGGAACGTAGAATTGGCCATCAATTTCAAACTGGTTGCAATTATACCTGTTATATGATGGAAACAGTGCTGTATTTTTTTGCATTTTATGGTTCGGGCGTTGACTTCTAAGGCCCTAACTATTCAATCCGTTGGAGTAACGCCCTAGGGTGGAGCCTAGGTTGCTCGGAAAGTAGAAATGACCATAAGTTTCATACTGGTTGCAATTATTCGTTTTATACGATGGAAAGACTGTTCTATTTATTTTGTATTTAATGCTTCGGGCGTTGGCTTCTAAGGCCCTAACTGTTTGATCTGGTGGAGCAACGCCCTAGAGTGAAACCTAGGTTGCCCGGAACGTAGAAATGACCATAACTTTCACACTGGTTGCTATTATTCGTTTTATACGATGGAAAAACTGTTGGATTTATATTGTATTTTATGCTTCTGGCGTTGCCTTCTAAGGCACTAGCGATTCGATCTGGTGGAGCAACGCCCTAGAGTGAAGCCTAGGTTGCCCGGAACGTAGAAATGACCAGTACTTTCACACTGGTTGCAGTTATTCGTTTTATACAATGGAAAAACTGTTATATTTATTTTGCATTTTATGCTTCTGGCGGTGACCTCTTAGGCCCTAACTATTCCATCTGGTGGAACAACGCCCTGGAGTGAAGCCTATGTTGCCCGGAACGTAGAAATGACCATAGATTTCACACTGGTAGCAATTATTCGTTATATACATGGAAAAACTGTTCTATTTATTTTGTATTTTATGCTTTCGGCGTTGACTTCTAAGGCCCTACCTATCCGATCTGGCGGAGCAACGCCCTCGAGTGAAGCCTAGGTTGCCCGGAACGTAGAAATGACCATAACTTCACACTGGTTGCTATTATTCATTTTATACGATGAAAAAACTGTTATATTTATATTGCATTTTATGCTTCTGGCGTTGACTTCTTAGGCCCTAACTGTTCCATCTGGTGCAACAACGCCCTAGGGTGAAGCCTAGGTTGCCCGGAACGTAGAAATGACCATAACATTCACACTGGCTACCATTATCCGTTTTATACGATGGAAAAGCTGTTGTATTTATATCGTATTTTATGCTTCTGGCGCTGACTTCTTAGACCCTAACTATTCCATCTGGTGGAACAACGCCCTAGGATGAAGCCTAGGTTGCCGGGAACTTAGAAATGACCATAACTTTCACACTGGCAGCAATTATTCATGCTATTAGATGGAAAAGCTGTTGTATTTATATCGTATTTTATGCAGCTGGCGATGACTTCTTAGGCCCTAACTATTCCACCTGGTGGAGCAACGCCCTAGGGTGAGGCCTAGGTTGCCCGGAACGTAGAAATGACCATTAACTTCACACTGGTTGTAATTATTCCTGTTATACGCTGGCAAAACTGTTGCATCTTTATTGTATTTTATGCTTCTGGCGTTGACTTCTTAGGCCCCAACTATTCGATCTGGTGCAGCAACGTCCTAGAGTGAAGCCTAGGTTGCCCGGAACGTACAAATGACCATAACATTCACACTGGTTACCATTATTCGTTTTATACGATGGAAAAGCTGTTGTATTTATATCGTATTTTATGCTTCTGGCGCTGACTTCTTAGACCCTAACTATTCCATCTGGTGGAACACCGCCCTAGGGTGAAGCCTAGGTTGCCCGGAACGTAGAAATGACCATAACTTTCACACTGGTAGCAATTACTCGTTTTATACGATGGAATAGCTGTTGTATTTATTTCGTATTTTATGCTTCTGACGTCGACTTCTTAGGCCCTAACTATTCCATCTGTTGGAACTACGACCTGGAGTGAAGCCTAGGTTGCCCGGAACGTGGAAATGACCATAACTTTCTCACTGGAAGCAATTATTCGTTTTATACGATGGAAAAGCTGTTGTATTTGTATCGTATTTTATGCTTCTGGCGTTTACTTCTTAGGCCCTATCTATTCCATCTGGTGGAACAACGCCCTAGGGTCAAGCCTAGGTTGCCCGGAACGTAGAAATGACCATTACTTTCACAATGTTCGCAATCATTCATTTTATACGATGGAAAAGCTGTTGTACTTATATTGTATTTTATGCTTCGGGCGTTGGCTTCTAAGGCCCTAACTATTCGATTTGGTGGAGCAACACCCTACAGCGAAGCCTAGGTTGCCCGGAACGTAGATATGTCCATAACCATCACACAGGTTGCAATTATTCGTTTTATACGATGGAAAGGCTGTTGTATTTATTTTGTAGTTTATGCTCCTGGCGTTGACTTCTAAGGCACTAACTCTTCGATCTGGTGGAGCAACACCTCAGAGTTGTGTCTAGGATGCCCGAAATGTCGATATGAGCATTACTTTCGCACTGGTTGCAATTAGTCATGCTATACGATGGAAAAACTGCTGCATTTTTATTGTATTTTGTGCTTCTGGCGTTGACTTCTAAGGCCGTAGCTACTAGATATGGTGGAGCAACGCCCTAGAGTGATGCCTAGGTTCCCCGAAACGTAGAAATGACCATTACTTTCACACTGTTTGCAATTATTCATTTTATACGATGGAAAAGCTGTTGTATTTATATTGTATTTTATGCTCCTGGCGTCGACTTCTAAGGCCCTAGCTATTAGATGTGGTGGAGCAACGCCCTAGAGTCAAGCCTAGGTTGCCCGGGAAGTGGAAATGACCATAACTTTCACACTGCTGCAATTATTCCTGTTACACGATGGAAAAAATGGTGCACCTTTATTGTATTTTATGCTTCTGGCGTTGACTTCATAGGCCCTAACTATTCGATCTGGTGGACAAACGTCCTAGAGTGAAGCCTAGGTTGACCGGAACGTAGAAATGACCATAACTTTCACACTGTTTGCAGTTACTCCTGTTGTACAATGGAAAAACTGTTGCATCTTTATTGTATTTTATGCTTCTAGCGTTGACTTCTAAGGCCCTAACTCTTCGATCTGGTGGCGCAACGCCCTAGAGTGAAGCCTAGGTTGCCCGCGACGTAGAAATGACCAGTACTTTCACACTGGTTGCAGTTATTCGTTTTATACAATGGAAAAACTGTTCTATTTATTTTGCATTTTGTGCTTCTGGCGGTGACGTCTTAGGCCCTAACTATTCCATCTGGTGGAACAACGCCCTGGAGTGAAGCCTATGTTGCCCGGAACGTAGAAATGACCATAACTTTCACACTGGTAGCAATTATTCGTTATATACATGGAAAAACTGTTCTATTTATTTTGTATTTTATGCTTTCGGCGTTGACTTCTAAGGCCCTACCTATCCGATCTGGCGGACCAACGCCCTCGAGTGAAGCCTAGGTTGCCGGGAACGTAGAAACGACCATTACTTTTACACTCATTTCAATTATTCGTTTTATACGATGGAAAAACTGTAGCATCTTTATTGTATTTTATGCTTGTGCCGTTGACTTCTAAGGCCCTAACTATTTGATCTGGTGGATCAACGCCCTACAGTGAAGCCTATTTTGCCCGGAACGTAGATATGACCTTAACCTTCACACAGGTTGCAGTTATTCGTTTTATACGATGGAAAAACTGTTATATTTATATTGTATTTTATGCTTCTGGCGTTGACTTCTTAGGCCCTAACTATTCGATCTGGTGGCGCAACAGCCTAGTGTGAAGCCTAGGTTGCCCGGCACGTAGAAATGACCATAACTTTCACACTAATAGCAATTATTCGTTTTATACAATGGAAAAACTGTTCTATTTATTATGTAGTTTATGCTTCTGGCGCTGACTTCTAGGGCACTAACTATTCGATCTGGTGGAGCAGCGCCCTAGGGTGAAGCCTAGGTTGCCGGGAACGTAGAAATGACCATTACTTTTACACTGGTTTCAATTATTCGTTTTATACGATGGAAAAACTGTTGCATCTTTATTGTACTTTATGCTTCGGGCGTTGACTTCTAAGGCCCTAAGTGTTCGATCTGGTGGAGCAACGCCCTAGAGTGAAGCCTAGGTTGCCCGCAACGTAGAAATGATCATAACTTTCTCTCTGGTAGCAATTATTCGTTTTATACAATGGAATAACTGTTCTATTTATTTTGTATTTTATGCTTCGGGCGTTGACTTCTAAGGCCCTAACTGTTGGATCTGGTGGAGCAACGCCCTAGAGTGAATCCTAGGTTGCCCGGAACGTAGAAATGACCATAACTTTCACACTGGATGCTATTATTCGTTCTATACGATGGAAGAGCTGTTATATTTATATTGTATCTTATGCTTCTGGCGTTGACTTCTTAGGCCCTAACAATTCGATCTGGTCGAACAACGCCCTAGAGTGAAGCCTAGGTTGCCTGGAACGTACAAATGACCATCACTTTCACACCGGTTGCAATTATTCATGCTATACGTTGGAAAAACTGATGCATCTTTATTGTAATTTATGCTTCTAGCGTTGACTTCTAAGGCCGTAGCTATTCGATGTGGTGGAGCAACGCCCTAGAGTGAAGCCTAGATTGTCCGGAACGTAGAAATGACCATTACTTTCACACTGTTTGCTATTATTCATTTTATACGATGGAAAAGGTGTTGTATTTATATTGTATTTTATGCTTCGGCCGTTGACTTCTAAGGCCCTAACTATTCAATCTGTTGGAGCAACGGCCTAGGGTGAAGCCCAGGTTGCTCGGAAAGTAGAAATGACCATAAGTTTCATACTGGTTGCAATTATTCGTTTTATACGATGGAAAGACTGTTCTATTTATTTTGTATTTAATGCTTCGGGCGTTGGCTTCTAAGGCCCTAACTGTTTGATCTGGTGGAGCAACGCCCTAGAGTGAAACCTAGGTTGCCCGGAACGTAGAAATGACCATAGCTTTCACACTGGTTGCTATTATTCGTTTTATACGATGGAAAAACTGTTGGATTTATATTGTATTTTATGCTTCTGGCGTTGCCTTCTAAGGCACTAGCGATTCGATCTGGTGGAGCAACGCCCTAGAGTGAAGCCTAGGTTGCCCGGAACGTAGAAATGACCAGTACTTTCACACTGGTTGCAGTTATTCGTTTTATACAATGGAAAAACTGTTCTATTTATTTTGCATTTTATGCTTCTGGCGGTGACCTCTTAGGCCCTAACTATTCCATCTGGTGGAACAACGCCCTGGAGTGAAGCCTATGTTGCCCGGAACGTAGAAATGACCATAGATATCACACTGGTAGCAATTATTCGTTATATACATGGAAAAACTGTTCTATTTATTTTGTATTTTATGCTTTCGGCGTTGACTTCTAAGGCCCTACCTATCCGATCTGGCGGAGCAACGCCCTCGAGTGAAGCCTAGGTTGCCCGGAACGTAGAAATGACCATAACTTCACACTGGTTGCTATTATTCATTTTATACGATGAAAAAACTGTTATATTTATATTGCATTTTATGCTTCTGGCGTTGACTTCTTAGGCCCTAACTGTTCCATCTGGTGCAACAACGCCCTAGGGTGAAGCCTAGGTTGCCCGGAACGTAGAAATGACCATAACATTCACACTGGCTACCATTATCCGTTTTATACGATGGAAAAGCTGTTGTATTTATATCGTATTTTATGCTTCTGGCGCTGACTTCTTAGACCCTAACTATTCCATCTGGTGGAACAACGCCCTAGGATGAAGCCTAGGTTGCCGGGAACTTAGAAATGACCATAACTTTCACACTGGCAGCAATTATTCATGCTATTAGATGGAAAAGCTGTTGTATTTATATCGTATTTTATGCAGCTGGCGATGACTTCTTAGGCCCTAACTATTCCACCAGGTGGAGCAACGCCCTAGGGTGAGGCCTAGGTTGCCCGGAACGTAGAAATGACCATTAACTTCACACTGGTTGTAATTATTCCTGTTATACGCTGGCAAAACTGTTGCATCTTTATTGTATTTTATGCTTCTGGCGTTGACTTCTTAGGCCCCAACTATTCGATCTGGTGCAGCAACGTCCTAGAGTGAAGCCTAGGTTGCCCGGAACGTACAAATGACCATAACATTCACACTGGTTACCATTATTCGTTTTATACGATGGAAAAGCTGTTGTATTTATATCGTATTTTATGCTTCTGACGTCGACTTCTTAGGCCCTAACTATTCCATCTGTTGGAACTACGACCTGGAGTGAAGCCTAGGTTGCCCGGAACGTGGAAATGACCATAACTTTCTCACTGGAAGCAATTATTCGTTTTATACATGGAAAAGCTGTTCTATTTATTTTGCATGTTATGCTTCGGGCTTTGACTTCTAAGGCCCTAACTATTCGATCTGTTGGAGCAACACCCTAGAGTGAAGCCTCGGTTGCCCGGAACGTAGAAATGACCATAACTTTTCACTGGCAGCAATTATTCATGCTATACGATGGAAACGCTGTTGCATTTATATTGTATTTTATGCTTCTGGCGTTGACTTCTTAGGCCTTAACTATTTGGTCTGGTGGAGCAACGCCCTAGAGTGACGCCTAGGTTGCCCGGAACGTCGAACGTACCATTACCTTCACACTGGTTGCAATTATTCCTGTTATACGATGGAAAAACTGTTGCATCTTTTTTGTATTTTATGCTTCTGGCGTTGACTTCTTAGGACCTAACCATTCGATCTGGTGGAGCAAGACCCTAGAGTGAAGCCTAGGTTGCCCGGAACGTAGAAATGACCATAACTTTCACACTGGTTACCATTATTCGTTTTATACGATGGAAAAGCTGTTGTATTTACATCGTATTTTATGCTTCGGGCGCTGACTTCTAAGGCCCTAACTATTCGATCTGGTGGAGCAACGCCCTAGAGTGAAGCCTAGGTTTCCCGGGAAGTAGAAATGACCAGTACTTTCACACTGTTTGCAGTTATTCCTGTTGTATGATGAAAAAACTGTTGCATCTTTATTGTATTTTATGCTTCTGGCGTTGACTTCTAAGGCCCTAACTATTCGATCTGGTGGAGCAACGCCCTAGAGCGAAGCCTAGGTTACCCGGAACGAAGAAATGACCAGTGCTTTCACACTGGTTGCAGTTATTCGTTTTATACATGGAATAGCTGTTCTATTTATTTTGCATGTTATGCTTCGGGCTTTGACTTCTAAGGCCCTAACTATTCGATCTGTTGGAGCAACACCCTAGAGTGAAGCCTCGGTTGCCCGGAACGTAGAAATGACCATAACTTTTCACTGGCAGCAATTATTCATGCTATACGATGGAAACGCTGTTGCATTTATATTGTATTTTATGCTTCTGGCGTTGACTTCTTAGGCCTTAACTATTTGGTCTGGTGGAGCAACGCCCTAGAGTGACGCCTAGGTTGCCCGGAACGTCGAACGTACCACTACCTTCACACTGGTTGCAATTATTCCTGTTATACGATGGAAAAACTGTTGCATCTTTTTTGTATTTTATGCTTCTGGCGTTGACTTCTTAGGACCTAACCATTCGATCTGGTGGAGCAAGACTCTAGAGTGAAGCCTAGGTTGCCCGGAACGTAGAAATGACCATAACTTTCACACTGGTTACCATTATTCGTTTTATACGATGGAAAAGCTGTTGTATTTATATCGTATTTTATGCTTCTGGCGCTGACTTCTTAGACCCTAACTATTCCATCTGGTGGAACAACGCCCTAGAGTGTAGCCTAGGTTGCCCGGAACGTACAAATGACCATAACTTTCACACTGGTAGCAATTATTCGTTTTATACATGGAAAAACTGTTCTATTTACTTTGTATTTTATGCTTCTGGCGCTGACATCTAAGGCCCTGCCTATTCGATCTGGCGGAGCAACACCCTACAGTGAAGCCTAGGTTGCTCGGAACGTAGAAATGACCATTAACTTCACACTGTTTGCAATAATTCATTTTATACGATGGCAAAGCTGTTGTATTTATATTGTATTTTATGCTTCTGGTGGTGACTTCTAAGGCCGTATCTCTTCGATTTGGTGGAGCAACGCCTCAGAGTTAAGCCTAGGAAGCCCGAAACGTCGAAATGGTCATTACTTTCGCACTGGTTGCAATTAGTCATGCTATACGATGGAAAATCAGTTGCATTTTTATTGTATTTTATGCTTCTGGCGTTAGCTTCTAAGGCTGTAGCTTTTAGCTGTGGTGGAGCAACGCCGTAAAGTGACGCCTAGGTTGCCCGGCACGTAGAAATGACCATTACTTTCACAATGTTTGCAATTATTCATTTTATACCATGGTAATCTGTTGTACATATATTGCATTTTATTTTTCTGGCGTCGACTTCTTAGGCCCTAACTATTCCATCTGGTGGAAGAACACCCTAGAGTGAAGCCTCGGTTGCCCGGAACGTAGAAATGACCATAACTTTCACACTGGCAGCAATTATTCATGCTATGCGATGGAAACGCTGTTGCATTTATATTGTATTTTATGCTTCTGGCGTTGACTTCTTAGGCCCTGACTATTTGGTCTGGTGGAGCAACGCCCTAGAGTGACGCCTAGGTTGCCCGGAACGTCGAACGTACCATTACCTACACACTGGTTGCAATTATTCCTGTTATACGATGGAAAAACTGTTGCATCTTTATTGTATTTTATGCTTCTGGCGTTGACTTCTTAGGACCTAACCATTCGATCTGGTGGAGCAAGGCCCTTGAGTGAAGCCTAGGTTGCCCGGAACGTAGAAATGACCATAACTTTCACACTGGTTACCATTATTTGTTTTATACGATGGAAAAGCTGTTGTATTTACATCGTATTTTATGCTTCGAGCGCTGACTTCTAAGGGCCTAACTATTCGATCTGGTGGAGCAACGCCCTAGAGTGAAGCCTAGGTTTCCCGGGAAGTAGAAATGACCAGTACTTTCACACTGTTTGCAGTTATTTCTGTTGTATGATGAAAAAACTGTTGCATCTTTATTGTATTTTATGCTTCTGGCGTTGACTTCTAAGGCCCTAACTATTCGATCTGGTGGAGCAACGCCCTAGAGCGAAGCCTAGGTTGCTCGGAACGTAGAAACGACCATTACTTTCACAATGCCTGCAATTATTCGTTTTCTACGATGGAAAAGCTGTTGTATTTGTATCGTATTTTATGCTTCTGGCGTTGACTTCTTAGGCCCTATCTATTCCATCTGGTGGAACAACGCCCTAGGGTCAAGCCTAGGTTGCCCGGAACGTAGAAATGACCATTACTTTCACAATGTTCGCAATCATTCATTTTATACGATGGAAAAGCTGTTGTACTTATATTGTATTTTATGCTTCGGGCGTTGGCTTCTAAGGCCCTAACTATTCGATTTGGTGGAGCAACACCCTACAGCGAAGCCTAGGTTGCCCGGAACGTAGATATGTCCATAACCATCACACAGGTTGCAATTATTCGTTTTATACGATGGAAAGGCTGTTGTATTTATTTTGTTGTTTATGCTCCTGGCGTTGACTTCTAAGGCACTAACTCTTCGATCTGGTGGAGCAACACCTCAGAGTTGTGTCTAGGATGCCCGAAATGTCGATATGAGCATTACTTTCGCACTGGTTGCAATTAGTCATGCTATACGATGGAAAAACTGCTGCATTTTTATTGTATTTTGTGCTTCTGGCGTTGACTTCTAAGGCCGTAGCTACTAGATATGGTGGAGCAACGCCCTAGAGTGATGCCTAGGTTCCCCGAAACGTAGAAATGACCATTACTTTCACACTGTTTGCAATTATTCATTTTATACGATGGAAAAGCTGTTGTATTTATATTGTATTTTATGCTCCTGGCGTCGACTTCTAAGGCCCTAGCTATTAGATGTGGTGGAGCAACGCCCTAGAGTCAAGCCTAGGTTGCCCGGGAAGTGGAAATGACCATAACTTTCACACTGGTTGCAATTATTCCTGTTACACGATGGAAAAAATGGTGCACCTTTATTGTATTTTATGCTTCTGGCGTTGACTTCATAGGCCCTAACTATTCGATCTGGTGGACAAACGTCCTAGAGTGAAGCCTAGGTTGACCGGAACGTAGAAATGACCATAACTTTCACACTGTTTGCAGTTACTCCTGTTGTACAATGGAAAAACTGTTGCATCTTTATTGTATTTTATGCTTCTAGCGTTGACTTCTAAGGCCCTAACTCTTCGATCTGGTGGCGCAACGCCCTAGAGTGAAGCCTAGGTTGCCCGCGACGTAGAAATGACCAGTACTTTCACACTGGTTGCAGTTATTCGTTTTATACAATGGAAAAACTGTTCTATTTATTTTGCATTTTATGCTTCTGGCGGTGACGTCTTAGGCCCTAACTATTCCATCTGGTGGAACAACGCCCTGGAGTGAAGCCTATGTTGCCCGGAACGTAGAAATGACCATAACTTTCACACTGGTAGCAATTATTCGTTATATACATGGAAAAACTGTTCTATTTATTTTGTATTTTATGCTTTCGGCGTTGACTTCTAAGGCCCTACCTATCCGATCTGGCGGACCAACGCCCTCGAGTGAAGCCTAGGTTGCCCGGAACGTAGAAATGACCATAACTTCACACTGGTTTCAATTATTCGTTTTATACAATGGAAAAACTGTTCTATTTATTTTGTATTTTATGCTTCGGGCGTTGACTTCTAAGGCCCTAACTATTCGATCTGGATTAGCAACACCCTAGGGTGAAGCCAAGCTTGCTCGGAACGTAGGACATACCATTACCTTCACACTGGTTGCAATTATTCCTATTATACGATGGAAAAACTCTTGTATATTTATTGTATTTTATGCTTCGGGCGTTGACTTCCATGGCCCTACCTATTCGATTTGGTGGAGCAACACCCTACAGTGAAGCCTAGGTCGTCAGAAACGTAGAAATGAACATAACTTTAACACTGGTAGCAATTATTCGTTTTGTACAATGGAAAAACTGTTCTATTTATTTTGTATTTTATGCTTCGGGCGTTGACTTCTAAGGCCCTAACTATTCGATCTGGTGGAGCAACGCCCTAGAGTGAAGCCTAGGTGGCCCGGAACGTAGAAATGACCAGAACTTTCACACTGGTTGCTATTATTCGTTTCATACGATGGAAAAGCTGTTGTATTTATATTGTATTTTATGCTTCTGGCGCTGACTTCTAGGGCACTAACTATTCGACCTGGTGGAGCAGCGCCCTAGGGTGAAGCCTACGTTGCCCTGAACGTAGAAATGACCATTACTTTCACAATGTTTCCAATTATTCATTTTATACGTTGGAAAAACTGTTGTACTTATATTGTATTTTATTCTTATGGCGTTGAATTCCAAGTCCCTAGCTATGCGATCTGGTGGAGCAACGCCCTAGAGTGAAACCTAGGTTGCCCGGAACGTAGAAATTACCATAACTTTCACACTGGTAGGAATTATTCGTTTTATACGATGGAACAACTGTTCTATTTATTTTGTATTTTATGCTTCGGTCGTTGACTTCTAAGGCCCTGACTATTCGATCTGGTGGAGTAACGCCCTAGAGTGACGCCTAGGTTGCCTGGAACGTACAAATGACCATCACTTTCACACCGGTTGCAATTATTCATGCTATACGTTGGAAAAACTGATGCATTTTTATTGTAATTTATGCTTCTAGCGTTGACTTCTAAGGCCGTAGATATTCGATGTGGTGGAGCAACGCCCTAGAGTGAAGCCTAGATTGTCCGGAACATAGAAATGACCATTACTTTCACACTGTTTGCTATTATTCATTTTATACGATGGAAAAACTGTTGTACTTATATTGTATTTTATGCTTCTGGCGCTGACTTCTAGGGCACTAACTATTCGATCTGGTGGAGCAGCGCCCTGGGGTGAAGCCTAGGTTGCCGGGAACGTAGAAACGACCATTACTTTTACACTGGTTTCAATTATTCGTTTTATACGATGGAAAAACTGTAGCATCTTTATTGTATTTTATGCTTGTGCCGTTGACTTCTACGGCCCTAACTATTTGATCTGGTGGATCAACGCCCTACAGTGAAGCCTATTTTGCCCGGAACGTAGATATGACCTTAACCTTCACACAGGTTGCAGTTATTCGTTTTATACGATGGAAAAACTGTTATATTTATATTGTATTTTACGCTTCTGGCGTTGACTTCTTAGGCCCTAACTATTCGATGTGGTGGCGCAACAGCCTAGTGTGAAGCCTAGGTTGCCCGGCACGTAGAAATGGCCATAACTTTCTCACTAATAGCAATTATTCGTTTTATACAATGGAAAAACTGTTCTATTTATTTTGTAGTTTATGCTTCTGGCGCTGACTTCTAGGGCACTAACTATTCGATCTGGTGGAGCAGCGCCCTAGGGTGAAGCCTAGGTTGCCGGGAACGTAGAAATGACCTTTACTTTTACACTGGTTTCAATTATTCGTTTTATACGATGGAAAAACTGTTGCATCTTTATTGTACTTTATGCTTCGGGCGTTGACTTCTAAGGCCCTAAGTGTTCGATCTGGTGGAGCAACGCCCTAGAGTGAAGCCTAGGTTGCCCGCAACGTAGAAATGATCATAACTTTCTCTCTGGTAGCAATTATTCGTTTTATACAATGGAATAACTGTTCTATTTATTTTGTATTTTATGCTTCGGGCGTTGACTTCTAAGGCCCTAACTGTTGGATCTGGTGGAGCAACGCCCTAGAGTGAATCCTAGGTTGCCCGGAACGTAGAAATGACCATAACTTTCACACTGGATGCTATTATTCGTTCTATACGATGGAAGAGCTGTTATATTTATATTGTATCTTATGCTTCTGGCGTTGACTTCTTAGGCCCTAACAATTCGATCTGGTCGAACAACGCCCTAGAGTGAAGCCTAGGTTGCCTGGAACGTACAAATGACCATCACTTTCACACCGGTTGCAATTATTCATGCTATACGTTGGAAAAACTGATGCATCTTTATTGTAATTTATGCTTCTAGCGTTGACTTCTAAGGCCGTAGCTATTCGATGTGGTGGAGCAACGCCCTAGAGTGAAGCCTAGATTGTCCGGAACGTAGAAATGACCATTACTTTCACACTGTTTGCTATTATTCATTTTATACGATGGAAAAGGTGTTGTATTTATATTGTATTTTATGCTTCGGGCGTTGACTTCTAAGGCCCTAAGTGTTCGATCTGGTGGAGCAACGCCCTAGAGTGAAGCCTAGGTTACCCGGAACGTAGAAATGATCATCACTTTCAAAGTGGTTGCAATTAATCCTTTTATACGATGGAAAAACTGTTGTATTTATATTGCATTTTATGCTTCGGGCGTAGACTTCTATGGCCCTACCTTTTCGATCTGGTGGAGCAACACCCTACAGTGAAGCCTAGGTTGTCAGAAACGTAGAAATGAACATAACTTTCACACTGGTAGCAATTATTCGTTTTATACAATGGAAAAACTGTTGTATTTTTATTGTATTTTATGCTTCTGGCGTTGAATTCTAAGTCCATAGCTATTCGATCTGGTGGAGCAACGCCCTAGAGTGAAGCCTAGGTTGCCCGGAACGTAGAAATGACCATTACTTTCACACTGTTTGCAATTATTCATTTTATACGATGGAAAAGCTGTTGTATTTATATTGTATTTTATGCTTCTGGCGTTGACTTCTAAGTTCGTAGCTATGAGCTGTGGTGGAGCAACTCCCTACAGTGGCGCCTAGGTTGCCCGGAACGTAGAAATGACCATTAATTTCACAATGTTTGCAATTATTCATTTTATACAATGGAAAAACTGTTGTACTTATATTGTATTTTATTCTTCTGGCGTTGAATTCCAAGTCCCTAGCTATTCGGTCTGGTGGAGCAACGCCCTAGAGTGAAACCTAGGTTGCTCGGAATGTAGAAATGACCATAACTTTCACACTGATCCCAATTATTCGTTTTATACGATGGAAAAGCTGTTGTATTTTGTATCGTATTTTATGATTCGGGCGTTGACTTCTAAGGCCCTAACTATTCGATCTGGTGGAGCAACGCCGTAAGGTGAAGCCTAGGTTGCCCGGAAAGTAGAAATGACGTTAACTTTCATACTGGTTGCAATTATTCGTTTTATACGATGGAAAAACTGTTGTATTTATATTGTATTTTATGCATCTGGCGTTGACTTCTAAGGCCCTAGCTTTTCGATCTAGTGGAGCAACGCCCTAGAGTGAAGCCTAGGTTGCCCGGAACGTAGAAATGACCATCACTTTCAAACTGGTTACAATTAATCCTGTTATACGATGGAAAAACTGTTGCATTTTTATTGCATTTTATGCCTCGGGCGTTGACTTCTAAGGCCGAAACTATTCAATCTGTTGGAGCAACGCCCCAGGGTGAAGCCTAAGTTGCCCGGAAAGTAGAAATGACCATAACTTTCATACTGGTTGCAATTATTCGTTTTATATGATGGAAAAACTGTTGTATTTATATTGTATTTTATGCTTCTGGCTTTCACTTCTTAGGCCCTAACCATTCGATCTGGTGGTGCAACTCCCTAGAGTGAAGCCTAGGTAGCCCGGAACGTAGAAATGACCATCACTTTCACACGGGTTGCAATTATTCCTGTTATAGGATGGAAAGACTGTTGTATTTTTATTGTATTATATACTTCAGGCGTTGACTTCTGAGGCCGTAGCTATTCGATGTGGTGGAAGAACGCCATACAGTGAAGCCTAGGTTGCCCTGAACGTAGAAATGACCATAAGTTTCATACTGGTTGCAATTATTCGTTTAATACGATGGAAAAGCTGTTGTATTTATATTGTATTTTATGCTTCTGGCGTTCACTTCTTAGGCCCTAACTATTCGATCTGGTGGAACAACGCCCTGGAGTGAAGCCTAGGTTGCGCGGAACGTAGCAATGACCATAACTTTCACACTGGTAGCAATTATTCGTTTTATATATAGGAAAAACTGTTCTATTTATTTTGTATTTAATGCTACGGGCGTTGGCTTCTAAGGCCCCAAATGTTTGATCTGATGGAGCAACGACCTAGGGTGATGCCTATTTTGCCCGTAACGTAGAAATGACAATAACTTTCTCACTGGTTGCTATTATTCGTTTTAGACGATGGAAAAACTGTTCTATTTATTTTGCAATTTATGCTTCCGGCATTGACTTCTAAGGCCCTAACTATTCAATCTGTTGGAGCACCGCCCTAGGGTGAAGTCTAGGTTGCCCGCAAAGTAGAAATGACCATATCTTTCATACTGGTTGCAATTATTCGTTTTATACGATGAAAAAACTGTTGTATTTGTATTGTATTTTATGCTTCTGGCGTTCACTTCTTAGGCCCTAACCATTCGATCCGGTTGTGCCACGCCCTAGAGTGAAGCCTAGGTTGCCTGGAACGCAGAAATGACCATCACTTTCACACGGGTTGCAATTATTCCTGTTATAGGATGGAATGACTGTTGTATTTTTATTGTATTTTATACTTCAGTCGTTGACTTCTGAGGCCGTAGCTATTCGATGTGGTGGAAGAACGACATACAGTGAAGCCTAGGTTGCCGTGAACGTAGAAATGACCATAAGTTTCATACTGGTTGCAATTATTCGTTTTATACGATCGAAAAGCTGTTGTATTTATATTGTATTTTATGCTTCTGGCGTTCACTTCTTAGGCCCTAACTATTCGATCTGGTGGAACAACGCCCTAGGGTGTAGCCTAGGTTGCCCGGAACGTAGAAATGACCATAACTTTTACACTGGTAGCAATTATTCGTTTTATACAATGGAAAAACCGTTCTATTTATTTTGTGTTTTATGCTTCGGGCGTTGACTTCTAAGGCCCTAACTGTTTGATCTGGTGGAACAACGCCCTACAGTGAAGCCTAGATTGCCCGGAACGTTGAAATGACCATAACCTCCACACTGGTTGCAATTACTCGTGTTATACGATGGAAAAACTGTTGTACTTATATTGTATTTTATTCTTATGGCGTTGAATTCTAAGTCCCTAGCTATTCGATCTGGTGGAGCAACGCCCTAGAGTGAAACCTAGGTTACCCGGAACGTAGAAATGACCAGTACTTTCACACTGTTTCTAGTTATTCCTGCTATACGATGGAAAAACTTTTGCATCTTTATTGTATTTTATGCTTCTCGCGTTGACTTCTAAGGCCCTAGCTATTCGGTTTGGCGGAGCAACGACCTAGAGTGGAGCCCAGGTTGCCCGGTACGTAGAAATGACCATTACTTTCACATTGTTTGCAAATACACATTATATACGATGGAAAATCTGTTGTATGTATGTTGTATTTTATGCTTCTGGCGTTGACTTCTAAGGCCCTAACCATTCTATCTGGTGTATCAACGCCCTAGAGAGAAGCCTAGGTTGCTCGGAATGTAAAAATGACCATAACATTCACACTGGTTGAAATTATTCGTTTTATACGATGGAAAAACTGTTATATTTAAATTGTACTTTATGCTTCTGGCGTTGATTTCTTAGACCCTAACTATTCAATCTGGTGGAACAACACCCTAGAGTGAGGCCTAGGTTGCCCGGAACGTAGAAATGACCATCACTTCCATACTGGTAGCAATCATTCGTTTTATACGATGGAAAAACTGTTGTATTTATATTGTATTTTATGCTTCTGGCGTTGACTTCTGAGGCCCTAACTATTCAATCTGTTGGAGCAACGCCCTAGGCTGAAGCCTAGGTTGCCCGGAAAGTTGAAATGACATTAACTTTCATACTGGTTGCAATTATTCGTTTTATACGATGGAAAAACTGTTGTATTTATATTGTATTTTATGCTTCTGACGTTGACTTCTTAGGCCCTAACTATTCAATCTGGTAGAACAACACCCTAGAGTGAGGCCTAGGTTGCCCGGAACGTAGAAATGACCATCACTTCCATACTGGTAGCAATCATTCGTTTTAGACGATGGAAAAACTGTTGTATTTATATTGTATTTTATGCTTCTGGCGTTGACTTCTAAGGCACTAACCATTCGATCTGGTGGAGCAACGCACTAGAGTGAAGCGGAGCTTGCCCGGAACGTAGAAATGACCATCACTTTCAAACTGGTTGCAATTATTCCTGTTATATGATATAAAAACTGTTGTATTTTTATTGCATTTTGTGCTTCGGGCGTTGACTTATGAGGCCGTAGCTATTCGATGTGGTGGAAGAACGCCATAGAGTGAAGCCTAGGTTGCCCGGAACGTAGAAATGACCATAACTTTCATACTGGTGGCAATTATTCGTTCTATATTAATGGAAAAACTGTTGTATTTATATTGTATTTTATGCTGCTGGCGTTCACTTCTTAGGCCCTAACTATTCGATCTGGTGGAACAACGCCCTGGGGTGAAGCCTAGGGTGCCGGGAACGTAGAAATGACCATAACTTTCACACTGGTTTCTATTATTCGTTTTATACGATGGAAAAACTGTTATATTTATATTGTATCTTATGCTTCTGGCGTTGACTTCTTAGGCCCTAACAATTCGATCTGGTGGAAAAACGACCTAGAGTGAGGCCTAGGTTGCCCGGAACGTAGAACTGACCATAACTTTTACACTGGTAGCAATTATTCGTTTTCACAATGGAAAAACTGTTCTATTTATTTTGTATTTTATGCTTCGGGCGTTGACTTCTAAGGCCCTAGCTGTTTGATCTGGTGGAGCAACGCCCTAGAGTGAAGCCTAGGTTGCGCGGAACGTAGAAATGACCATAACTTTCACACTGGTAGCATCTATTCGTTTTATACGATGGAAAAACTGTTGTATTTATATTGTATTTTATGCTTCTGGCGTTGACTTCTAAGGCTCTAACTATTCGATCTGATGGAGCAACGCAATAGAGTGAAGCCTAGGTTGCCCGGAACGTAGAATTGGCCATCACTTTCAAACTGGTTGCAATTATTCCTGTTATATGATGGAAAAACTGTTGTATTTTTATTGCATTTTATGCTTCGGGCATTGACTTCTAAGGTCCTAACTATTCATTCTGTTGGAGCAACGCCCTAGGGTGAAGCCTAGGTTGCCCGGAAAGTAGAAATGACAATAACTTTCACACTGGTTGCAATTATTCCTTTTATACGATGGAAAAGCTGTTGCATCTTTATTGTATTTTATGCTTCTGTCGTTGACGTCTAAGGCCGTAGCTATTAGATGTGGTGGAGCAACGCACTAGAGCGACGCCTAGGTTGCCCGGAACGTAGAAATTACCATTACTATCGCAATGTTTGCAATTATTCATTTTATACGTTGGAAAAGCTGCCTTACTTATAATGTATTTTATGCTTCTGGCGTTGACCTCTTATGCCATAACTACTCCATCTGGTGGAACAACGCCCTAGGGTGAAGCCTAGGTTGCCCGGAACGTAGAAATGGAAATAACTTTCACACCGGTAGCAATTATTCGTTTTATACGATGGAAAAACAGTTCTATTTATATTGTATTTTATGCTTCGGCCGTTGACTCCTAAGGCCCTAACTATTCGATCTGTTGGGGCAGCGCCCTAGGTTGAAGCCTAGGTTGCCGGAAAGTAGAAATGACCATCACTTTCAAACTGGTTGCAACTAATCCTGTTATACGATGGAAAAACTGTTGTATTTATATTGTATTTTATGCTTCGGGCGTTGACTTCTTAGGCCCTAACTATTCGATCTGGTGGAACAACGGCCTACGGTGAAGCCTAGGTTGCCCGGAACGCAGAAATGACCATAACTTCAGACTGGTAGCAATTATTCGTTTTATACAATGGAAAAACTGTTCTATTTATTTCGTATTTAATGCTTCTGGCGTTGGCTTCTAAGGCCCTAACTGTTTGATCTGGTGGAGCAACGCCCTAGAGTGAAGCCTAGGTTGCCCGGAACTTAGAAATGACCATAACTTTCACACTGGCTGCTATTATTTGTTTTATACGATGGAAAAACTGTTATATTTATATTGTATTTAATGCTTCTGGCGTTGACTTCTTAGCCCCTAACTATTCGATCTTGTGGAACAACGCAATAGAGTGATGCCTCGGTTGTCCGGAACGTAGAAATGGCCATCACTTTCAAACTGGTTGCAATTATTCCTGTTATATGATGGTAACACTGTTGTATTTTTTTTGCATTTTATGGTTCGAGCGTTGACTTCTACGACCCTAACTATTCAATCTGTTGGAGCAACGCCCTAGGGTGAAGCCTAAGTTGCTCGGAAAGTAGAAATGACCATAAGTTTCATACTGGTTGCAATTATTCGTTTTATACGATGGAAAAGCTGTTGTATTTATATTGTATTTTAAGCTTCTAGCGTCGACATCTAAGGCACTAACTATTCGATCTGATGGAGCAACGCCCTAGAGTGAAGCCTAGGTTTCACGGAAAGTAGAAATGACAATAACTTTCACACTGGTTGCAATTATTCGTTTTATACGATGAAAAAGCTGTTGCATCTGTATTGTATTTTATGCTTCTGTCGTTGATGTCTAAGGCCGTAGCTATTAGGTGTGGTGGAGCAACGCACTAGAGTGAGGCCTAGGTTGCCCGGAACGTAGAAATGTCCATTACTTTCGCAATGTTTGCAATTATTCGTTTTATACGATGGAAAAGCTGTAGTACTTATATCGTATTTTATGCTTCTGGCGTTGACTTCTTATGCCCTAACTATTCCATCTGGTGGAACAACGCCCTAGGGTGGAGCCTAGGTTGCTCGGAACGTAGAAATGGAAATAACTTTCACACCGCTAGCAATTATTCGTTTTATACGATGGAAAAACGGTTATATTTATTTTGTATTTTATGCTTCGGCCGTTGACTTCTAAAGCCATAACTATTCGATCTGTTGGAGCAACGCCCTAGGGTGAAGCCTAGGTTGCCCGGAAAGTAGAAATCACCATAACTTTCATACTGGTTGCAATTATTCGTTTTATACGATGGAAAAACTGTTGTATTTATATTGCATTTTATGCTTCTGGCGTTCACTTCTTAGGCCCTAACTATTCGATCTGGTGGAACAACGCCCTGGAGTGAAGCCTAGGTTGCGCGGAACGTAGCAATGACCATAACTTTCACACTGGTAGCAATTATTCGTTTTATATATAGGAAAAACTGTTCTATTTATTTTGTATTTAATGCTACGGGCGTTGGCTTCTAAGGCCCTAAATGTTTGATCTGATGGAGCAACGACCTAGGGTGATGCCTATTTTGCCCGTAACGTAGAAATGACAATAACTTTCTCACTGGTTGCTATTATTCGTTTTAGACGATGGAAAAACTGTTCTATTTATTTTGCAATTTATGCTTCCGGCATTGACTTCTAAGGCCCTAACTATTCAATCTGTTGGAGCACCGCCCTAGGGTGAAGTCTAGGTTGCCCGCAAAGTAGAAATGACCATATCTTTCATACTGGTTGCAATTATTCGTTTTATACGATGAAAAAACTGTTGTATTTATATTGTATTTTATGCTTCTGGCGTTCACTTCTTAGGCCCTAACCATTCGATCCGGTTGTGCCACGCCCTAGAGTGAAGCCTAGGTTGCCTGGAACGCAGAAATGACCATCACTTTCACACGGGTTGCAATTATTCCTGTTATAGGATGGAATGACTGTTGTATTTTTATTGTATTTTATACTTCAGTCGTTGACTTCTGAGGCCGTAGCTATTCGATGTGGTGGAAGAACGACATACAGTGAAGCCTAGGTTGCCGTGAACGTAGAAATGACCATAAGTTTCATACTGGTTGCAATTATTCGTTTTATACGATCGAAAAGCTGTTGTATTTATATTGTATTTTATGCTTCTGGCGTTCACTTCTTAGGCCCTAACTATTCGATCTGGTGGAACAACGCCCTAGGGTGTAGCCTAGGTTGCCCGGAACGTAGAAATGACCATAACTTTTACACTGGTAGCAATTATTCGTTTTATACAATGGAAAAACCGTTCTATTTATTTTGTGTTTTATGCTTCGGGCGTTGACTTCTAAGGCCCTAACTGTTTGATCTGGTGGAACAACGCCCTACAGTGAAGCCTAGATTGCCCGGAACGTTGAAATGACCATAACCTCCACACTGGTTGCAATTACTCGTGTTATACGATGGAAAAACTGTTGTACTTATATTGTATTTTATTCTTATGGCGTTGAATTCTAAGTCCCTAGCTATTCGATCTGGTGGAGCAACGCCCTAGAGTGAAACCTAGGTTACCCGGAACGTAGAAATGACCAGTACTTTCACACTGTTTCTAGTTATTCCTGCTATACGATGGAAAAACTTTTGCATCTTTATTGTATTTTATGCTTCTCGCGTTGACTTCTAAGGCCCTAGCTATTCGGTTTGGCGGAGCAACGACCTAGAGTGGAGCCCAGGTTGCCCGGTACGTAGAAATGACCATTACTTTCACATTGTTTGCAAATACACATTATACACGATGGAAAATCTGTTGTATGTATGTTGTATTTTATGCTTCTGGCGTTGACTTCTAAGGCCCTAACCATTCTATCTGGTGTATCAACGCCCTAGAGAGAAGCCTAGGTTGCTCGGAATGTAAAAATGACCATAACATTCACACTGGTTGAAATTATTCGTTTTATACGATGGAAAAACTGTTATATTTAAATTGTACTTTATGCTTCTGGCGTTGATTTCTTAGACCCTAACTATTCAATCTGGTGGAACAACACCCTAGAGTGAGGCCTAGGTTGCCCGGAACGTAGAAATGACCATCACTTCCATACTGGTAGCAATCATTCGTTTTATACGATGGAAAAACTGTTGTATTTATATTGTATTTTATGCTTCTGGCGTTGACTTCTGAGGCCCTAACTATTCAATCTGTTGGAGCAACGCCCTAGGCTGAAGCCTAGGTTGCCCGGAAAGTTGAAATGACATTAACTTTCATACTGGTTGCAATTATTCGTTTTATACGATGGAAAAACTGTTGTATTTATATTGTATTTTATGCTTCTGGCGTTGACTTCTAAGGCACTAACTATTCGATCTGGTGGAGCAACGCACTAGGGTGTAGCCTAGGTTGCCCGAAACGTAGAAATGACCATAACTTTCATACTGGTTGCAATTATTCGTTTTATATGATGGAAAAACTGCTGTATTTATATTGTATCTTATGCTTCTGGCGTTGACTTCTTAGGACCTAACAATTCGATCTGGTGGAACAACGCCCTAGAGTGAAGCCTAGGTTGCCTGGAACGTACAAATGCCATCACTTTCACACGGGTTGCAATTATTCCTGTTACAGGATGGAAAGACTGTTGTATTTTTATTATATTTTCTGCTTCAGGCGTTGACTTATGAGGCCGTAGCTATTCGATGTGGTGGAAGAACGCCATAGAGTGAAGCCTAGGTTGAACGGAACGTAGAAATGACCATAACTTTCATACTGGTGGCAATTATTCGTTCTATATGATAGAAAGACTGTTGTATTTATATTGTATTTTATGCTGCTGGCGTTCACTTCTTAGGCCCTAACTATTCGATGTGGTGGAACAACGCCCTGGGGTGAAGCCTAGGTTGCCCGGAACGTAGAAATGACCATAACTTTCACACTGGTTTCTATTATTCGTTTTATACGATGGAAAAACTGTTATATTTATATTGTACTTTATGCTTCTGGCGTTGCCTTCTTAGGCCCTAACTGTTCGATCTGGTAGAACAACGCCCTAGAGTGAAGCCTAGGTTACCCGGAACGTAGAAGTTACCAGTACTTTCACACTGTTTGCAGTGACTCCTGTTATACGATGGAAAAACTGTTGCATCTTTATTGAATTTTATGCTTCTGGCGTTGACTTCTAAGGCCCTAACTATTCTATCTGGTGTATCAACGCCCTAGAGTGAAGCCTAGGTTGCTCGGAATGTAAAAATGACCATTACGTTCACACTGGTTGAAATTATTCGTTTTATACGATGGAAAAACTGTTATATTTAAATTGTATTTTATGCTTCTGGCGTTGATTTCTTAGGGCCTAACTATTCAATCTGGTAGAACAACACCCTAGAGTGAGGCCTAGGTTGCCCGGAACGTAGAAATGACCATCACTTCCATACTGGTAGCAATCATTCGTTTTAGACGATGGAAAAACTGTTGTATTTATATTGTATTTTATGCTTCTGGCGTTGACTTCTAAGGCACTAACCATTCGATCTGGTGGAGCAACGCACTAGAGTGAAGCGGAGCTTGCCCGGAACGTAGAAATGACCATCACTTTCAAACTGGTTGCAATTATTCCTGTTATATGATATAAAAACTGTTGTATTTTTATTGCATTTTGTGCTTCGGGCGTTGACTTATGAGGCCGTAGCTATTCGATGTGGTGGAAGAACGCCATAGAGTGAAGCCTAGGTTGCCCGGAACGTAGATATGACCATAACTTTCATACTGGTGGCAATTATTCGTTCTATATTAATGGAAAAACTGTTGTATTTATATTGTATTTTATGCTGCTGGCGTTCACTTCTTAGGCCCTAACTATTCGATCTGGTGGAACAACGCCCTGGGGTGAAGCCTAGGGTGCCGGGAACGTAGAAATGACCATAACTTTCACACTGGTTTCTATTATTCGTTTTATACGATGGAAAAACTGTTATATTTATATTGTATCTTATGCTTCTGGCGTTGACTTCTTAGGCCCTAACAATTCGATCTGGTGGAAAAACGACCTAGAGTGAGGCCCAGGTTGCCCGGAACGTAGAACTGACCATAACTTTTACACTGGTAGCAATTATTCGTTTTCACAATGGAAAAACTGTTCTATTTATTTTGTATTTTATGCTTCGGGCGTTGACTTCTAAGGCCCTAGCTGTTTGATCTGGTGGAGCAACGCCCTAGAGTGAAGCCTAGGTTGCGCGGAACGTAGAAATGACCATAACTTTCACACTGGTAGCATCTATTCGTTTTATACGATGGAAAAACTGTTGTATTTATATTGTATTTTATGCTTCTGGCGTTGACTTCTAAGGCTCTAACTATTCGATCTGATGGAGCAACGCAATAGAGTGAAGCCTAGGTTGCCCGGAACGTAGAATTGGCCATCACTTTCAAACTGGTTGCAATTATTCCTGTTATATGATGGAAAAACTGTTGTATTTTTATTGCATTTTATGCTTCGGGCATTGACTTCTAAGGTCCTAACTATTCATTCTGTTGGAGCAACGCCCTAGGGTGAAGCCTAGGTTGCCCGGAAAGTAGAAATGACAATAACTTTCACACTGGTTGCAATTATTCCTTTTATACGATGGAAAAGCTGTTGCATCTTTATTGTATTTTATGCTTCTGTCGTTGACGTCTAAGGCCGTAGCTATTAGATGTGGTGGAGCAACGCACTAGAGCGACGCCTAGGTTGCCCGGAACGTAGAAATTACCATTACTATCGCAATGTTTGCAATTATTCATTTTATACGTTGGAAAAACTGCCTTACTTATAATGTATTTTATGCTTCTGGCGTTGACCTCTTATGCCATAACTACTCCATCTGGTGGAACAACGCCCTAGGGTGAAGCCTAGGTTGCCCGGAACGTAGAAATGGAAATAACTTTCACACCGGTAGCAATTATTCGTTTTATACGATGGAAAAACAGTTCTATTTATATTGTATTTTATGCTTCGGCCGTTGACTCCTAAGGCCCTAACTATTCGATCTGTTGGGGCAGCGCCCTAGGTTGAAGCCTAGGTTGCCGGAAAGTAGAAATGACCATCACTTTCAAACTGGTTGCAACTAATCCTGTTATACGATGGAAAAACTGTTGTATTTATATTGTATTTTATGCTTCGGGCGTTGACTTCTTAGGCCCTAACTATTCGATCTGGTGGAACAACGGCCTACGGTGAAGCCTAGGTTGCCCGGAACGCAGAAATGACCATAACTTCAGACTGGTAGCAATTATTCGTTTTATACAATGGAAAAACTGTTCTATTTATTTCGTATTTAATGCTTCTGGCGTTGGCTTCTAAGGCCCTAACTGTTTGATCTGGTGGAGCAACGCCCTAGAGTGAAGCCTAGGTTGCCCGGAACTTAGAAATGACCATAACTTTCACACTGGCTGCTATTATTTGTTTTATACGATGGAAAAACTGTTATATTTATATTGTATTTAATGCTTCTGGCGTTGACTTCTTAGCCCCTAACTATTCGATCTTGTGGAACAACGCAATAGAGTGATGCCTCGGTTGTCCGGAACGTAGAAATGGCCATCACTTTCAAACTGGTTGCAATTATTCCTGTTATATGATGGTAACACTGTTGTATTTTTTTTGCATTTTATGGTTCGAGCGTTGACTTCTACGACCCTAACTATTCAATCTGTTGGAGCAACGCCCTAGGGTGAAGCCTAAGTTGCTCGGAAAGTAGAAATGACCATAAGTTTCATACTGGTTGCAATTATTCGTTTTATACGATGGAAAAGCTGTTGTATTTATATTGTATTTTAAGCTTCTAGCGTCGACATCTAAGGCACTAACTATTCGATCTGGTGGAGCAACGCAATAGAGTGAAGCCTAGGTTGCCCGGAACGTAGAAATGACCATAAGTTTCATACTGGTTGCAATTATTCGCTTTATACGATGGAAAAACTGTTGTATTTTTATTGTATTTTATGCTCCTGGCGTTGACTTCTAAGGCACTAACTATTCGATCTGGTGGAGCAACGCCCTCGGGTGTAGCATAGGTTGCCCGTAAAGTAGAAATGACCATAGCTTTCATACTGGTTGCAATTATTCGTTTTATATGATAGAAAATCTGTTGCAGTTTTATTGTATTTTATGCTTCTGGCGTTGACTTCTAAGGCACTAACCATTCGATCTGGTGGAGCAACGCCCTAGGGTGTAGCCTAGGTTGCCCGTAAAGTAGAAATGACCATAGCATTCACACTGGTTGCTATTATTCGTTCTATACGATGGAAAAACTGTTATATTTATACTGTATCTTATGCTTCTGGGGTTGACTTGTTAGGCCCTAACAATTCGATATGGTGGAACAACGACCTAGATTGAGGTCTAGGTAGCCCGGAACGTAGAAATGACCATCACTTCCATACTGGTAGCAATTATTCGTTTTATACGATGGAAAAACTGTGTTATTTATATTGTATTTTATTGTTCTGGCGCTGACTTCTAAGGCTCTAACTATTCGATCTGGTGGAGCAACGCCCTAGAGTGAAGCCTAGGTTGCCCGTAACGTGGAAATGATCATCACTTTCAAACTGGTTGCAATTATGCCTGTTATATGATGGAAAAACTGTTGTATTTTTATTGCATTTTATGCTTCGCGCATTGACTTTTAAGGTCCTAACTATTCAATCTGTTGGAGCAACGCCCGACGGTGAAGCCTAGGTTGCCCGGAAAGTAGAAATGACGTTAACTTTCACACTGGTTGCAATTATTCGTTCTATACGATGGAAAAACTGTTATATTTATATTGTATCTTATGCTTCTGGCGTTGACTTCTTAGGCCCTAACAATTCGATCTGGTGGAAAAACGACCTAGAGTGAGGCCTAGGTTGCCCGGAACGTAGAACTGACCATAACTTTTACACTGGTAGCATCTATTCGTTTTATACGATGGAAAAACTGTTGTATTTATATTGTATTTTATGCTTCTGGCGTTGACTTCTAAGGCTCTAACTATTCGATCTGATGGAGCAACGCCCTAGAGTGAAGCCTAGGTTTCACGGAAAGTAGAAATGACAATAACTTTCACACTGGTTGCAATTATTCGTTTTATACGATGAAAAAGCTGTTGCATCTGTATTGTATTTTATGCTTCTGTCGTTGATGTCTAAGGCCGTAGCTATTAGGTGTGGTGGAGCAACGCACTAGAGTGAGGCCTAGGTTGCCCGGAACGTAGAAATGTCCATTACTTTCGCAATGTTTGCAATTATTCGTTTTATACGATGGAAAAGCTGTAGAACTTATATCGTATTTTATGCTTCTGGCGTTGACTTCTTATGCCCTAACTATTCCATCTGGTGGAACAACGCCCTAGGGTGGAGCCTAGGTTGCTCGGAACGTAGAAATGGAAATAACTTTCACACCGCTAGCAATTATTCGTTTTATACGATGGAAAAACGGTTATATTTATTTTGTATTTTATGCTTCGGCCGTTGACTTCTAAAGCCATAACTATTCGATCTGTTGGAGCAACGCCCTAGGGTGAAGCCTAGGTTGCCCGGAAAGTAGAAATCACCATAACTTTCATACTGGTTGCAATTATTCGTTTTATACGATGGAAAAACTGTTGTATTTATATTGCATTTTATGTTTCGGGCGTGACTTCTATGGCCCTAAATATTCAATCTGTTGGATCAACGCCCTAGGGTGAAGCCTAGGTTGCTCGGAATATAGAAATGACCATAAGTACCTCATTCTGGTTGCAATTATTCGTCTTATACGATGGAAAAACTGTTGTATTTATATTGTATTTTATGCTTCTCGCGTTGACTTCTAAGGCACTAACTATTCGATCTGGTGGAGCAACGCAATAGAGTGAAGCCTAGGTTGCCCGGAACGTAGAATTGGCCTCACTTTCAAACTGGTTGCAATTATTCCTGTTATATGATGGTAACACCGATGTATTTTTTTTGCATTTTATGGTCCGGGCGTTGACTTCTACGGCCCTAACTATTGAACCTGTTGGAGCAACGCCCTAGGGTGAAGCCTAGGTTGCTCGGAAAGTAGAAATGACCATAAGTTTCATACTGGTTGCAATTATTTGTTTTATACGATGGAAAAACTGTTGTATTTATATTGTATTTTATGCTTCTGGCGTAGACTTCTTATGCCTTAACTATTCGATCTGGTGGAGCAATGCCTCAGAGTTAAGTCTAGCATGCCCGAAACGCCGAAATGATCATTACTTTCACGCTTGTTGAAATTATTCCTGCTATACGATGAAAAGGCTGTTGTATTTGTATTGGATTTTATGCTTCAGGCGTAGGCTTCTAAGGCCGTAGCTATTCGATATGGTGGAGCACCGCCCTAGAGTGACGCCTAGGGTGCTCGGAACGTAGAAATGACCATTACTTTCACACTGGTTGCAATTATTCGTTTTATACGATGGAAAAGCTGTTGTATTTATATCGTATTTTATGCTTCTGGCG
This sequence comes from Calliopsis andreniformis, assembly GCF_051401765.1. Lineage (NCBI taxonomy): Eukaryota > Metazoa > Arthropoda > Insecta > Hymenoptera > Andrenidae > Calliopsis > Calliopsis andreniformis. Next base: position 20,772,215 of record NW_027480424.1, on the reverse strand, counting down.
TTGACTTCTTAGGCCGTAACTATTCGATCTGGTGGAGCAACGCCCGGAGTGAAGCCTAGGTTGCGCGGAACGTAGAATTGGCCATCACTTTCAAACTGGTTGCAATTATTCCAGTTATATGATGGAAACACTGTTGTATTTTTATTGCATTTTATGCTTCGGGCGTTGACTTCTAAGGCCCTAACTATTCCATCTGTTGGAGCAACGGCCTAGGGTGAAGCCTAGGTTGCTCGGAAAGTAGAAATGACCATAAGTTTCATACAGGTTGCAATTATTCGTTTTATACAATGGAAAAACTGTTGTATTTATATTGTATTTTATGCTTCTGGCGTTGACTTCTAAGGCACTAGCTATTCGATCTGGTGTAGCAACGCAATAGAGTGAAGCCTGGGTTGCCCGGAACGTAGAATTGGCCATCACTTTCAAACTGGTTGCTATTATTCCTGTCATATGATGGTAACACTGTTGTATTTTATTTGCATTTTATGGTTCGGGCGTTGACTTCTACGGCCCTAACTATTCAACCTGTTGGAGCAACGCCCTAGGGTGAAGCCTAGGTTGCTCGGAAAGTAGGAATGACCATAAGTTTCATACTGGTTGCAATTATTCGTTTTATACGATGGAAAAACTATTGTATTTATATTGTATTTTATGCTTCTGGCGTTGACTTCTAAGGCACTAACTATTCGATCTGGTGGAGCAACGCAATAGAGTGAAGCCTAGGTTGCCCGGAAAGTAGAAATGACGTTAACTTTCACGCTGGTTGCAATTATTCGTTCTATACGATGGAAAAACTGTTATATTTATATTGTATCTTATGCTTCTGGCGTTGACTTGTTAGGCCCTAACAATTCGATCTGGTGGAACAACGACCTAGAGTGAGGCCTAGGTAGCCCGGAACGTAGAAGTGACCATCACTTCCATACTGGTAGCAATTATTCGTTTTATACGATGGAACAACTGTTTTATTTATAATGTATTTTATGCTTCTGGCGCTGACTCCTAAGGCTCTAACTATTCGATCTGGTGGAGCAACGCCGTAGAGTGAAGCCTAGGTTGCCGGAACGTAGAAATGACCATAACTTTCACACTGGTTGCTATTATTCGTTCTATACGATGGAAAAACTGTTATATTTATATTGTATCTTATGCTTCTGGCGTTGACTTCTTAGGCCCTAACAATTCGATCTGGTGGAACAACGCCCTAGAGTTAAGCCTAGGTTGCCTGAACGTACAAATGACCATCACTTTCACAAGGGTTGCAATTATTCCTGTTATAGGATGGAAATACTGTTGTATTTCTATTGTATTTTATGCTTCACGCGTTGACTTCTGAGGCCGCAGCTATTCTACGTGGTGGAAGAACGCCATAGAGTGAAGCCTAGGTTGCCCGGAACGTAGAAATGACCATAACTTTCATACTGGTTGCAATTATTCGTTTTATATGATGGAAAAACTGTTGTATTTATATTGTATTTTATGCTTCGGGCGTTTACTGCTAAGGCCCTAACTATTCAATCTGTTGGATCAACGCCCTAGTGTGAAGCCTAGGTTGCTCGGAATGTAGAAATGACCATAACATTCAGGCTGGTTGAAATTATTCGTTTAATACGGTGGAAAAGCTGTTGCATCTTTATTGTATTTTATGATTCTGGCGTTGACTTCTAAGGCTCTAACTATTCGAACTGGTGGAGCAACGCCCTAGAGTGAAGCCTAGGTTGCCCGGAACGTAGAAATGACCATCACTTTCAAACTGGCTGCAATTATTCCTGTTATATGATGGAAAAACTGTTGTATTTTTATTGCATTTTATGCTTCTGGCGTTGACTTGTTAGGCCCTAACTATTCGATCTTTTGGAACAACGACCTAGAGTGAGGCCTAGGTAGCGCGGAACGTAGAAGTGACCATCACTTCCATACTGGTAGCAATTATTCGTTTTATACGATGAAAAAACTGTTTTATTTATATTGTATTTTATGCTTCTGGCGCTGACTTCTAAGGCTCTAACTGTTCGATCTGGTAGAGCAACGCCCTAGAGTGAACCCTAGGTTGCCCGGAACGTAGAAATGACCATCACTTTCAAACTGGTTGCAATTATTCCTGTTATATGAAGGAAAAACTGTTGTATTTTTATTGCATTTTATGCTTCGGGCATTGACTTCTTGGGCCCTAACAATTCGATCTGGTGGAACAACGCCCTAGAGTGAAACCTAGGTTGCCTGGAACGTGCAAATGACCATCACTTTCACACGGGTTGCAATTATTCCTGTTATAGGACGGAAAGACTGTTGTATTTTTATAGTATTTTATGCTTCTGGCGTTGTCTTCTGAGGCCGTTGCTATTCGATGTAGTGGAAGAACGCCATAGAGTGAAGCCTAGGTTGCCAGGAACGTAGAAATGTCCATAACTTTAATACTGGTTGCAATTATTCGTTTTATACGATGGAAAAACTGTTATATTTATATTGTATTTTATGCTTCTGGCGTTGACTTATAAGGCACTAACTATACGATCTGGTGGAGCAACACCCTAGAGAGAAGCCTAGGTTGCCCGGAACGTAGAAATGACCATCACTTTCAAACTGGTTGCAATTATTCCTGTTATATGATGGAAAAACTGTTGTATTTATATTGTATTTTATGCTTCGGGCGTTGACTGCTAAGGCCCTAACTACTCAATCTGTTGGATCAACGCCCTAGAGTGATGCCTAGGTTGCTCGGAATGTAGAAATGACCATAACATTCAGGCTGGTTGAAATTATTCGTTTAATACGGTGGAAAAGCTGTTGCATCTTTATTGTATTTTATGATTCTGGCGTTGACTTCTAAGGCCCTAACTATTCGATATGGTGAGCAACGCCCTAGAGTGAAGCCTAGGTTGCCCGGCACGTAGAACTGACCATCACTTTCAAACTGTTTGCAATTAATCCTTTTATACGATGGAAAAACTCTTGTATTTTTATTGCATTTTATGCTTCCGGCGTTGACTTCTAAGGCACTAACTATTCAATCTGTTGAAGCAACGCCCAAGGGTGAAGCCTATGTTGCCCGGGAAGAAGAAATGACGTTAACTTTCATACTGGTTGCAATTATTCGTTTTATTCGATGGAAAAACTGTTGTATTTATATTGCATTTTATGCTTCTGGCGTTGACTTCTATTGCACTAACTATTCGATCTGGTGGAACAGCGCCCTAGGGTGAAGCCTAGGTTGCCCGGAACGTAGAAATGACCATTACTTTTACACTGGTAGCAATTATTCGTTTTATACAATGGAAAAACTGTTCTATTTATTTTGTATTTTATGCTTCGGGCGTTGACTTCTAAGGCCCAAACTGTTTGATCTGGTGGAGCAACGCCCTAGAGTGAAGCCTAGGTTGCCCGGAACGTAGAAATGACCATAACTTTCACACTGGTTGCTATTATTCGTTCTATACGTTGGAAAAACTGTTATATTTATATTGTATCTTATGCTTCTGGCGTTGACTTCTTAGGCCCTACCAATTCGATCTGGTGGAACAACGCCCTAGAGTGAAGCCTAGGTTGCCTGGAACGTACAAATGACCATCACTTTCACAAGGGTTGCAATTATTCCTGTTATATGAAGGAAAAACTGTTGTATTTATATTGCATTTTATGCTTCTGGCGTTGACTTCTATTGCACTAACTATTCGATCTGGTGGAACAGCGCCCTAGGGTGAAGCCTAGGTTGCCCGGAACGTAGAAATGACCATCACTTTCAAACTGGTTGCAATTATTCCTGTTATATGATGGAAAAACTGTTGTATTTATATTGTATTTTATGCTTCGGGCGTTGACTGCTAAGGCCCTAACTACTCAATCTGTTGGATCAACGCCCTAGAGTGATGCCTAGGTTGCTCGGAATGTAGAAATGACCATAAGTTTCATACTGGTTGCAATTATTCGTTTTATACGATGGAAAAGCTGTTGTATTTATATTGTATTATAAGCTTCTGGCGTCGACATCTAAGGCACTAACTATTCGATCTGGTGGAGCAACGCAATAGAGTGAAGCCTAGGTTGCCCGGAACGTAGAAATGACCATAAGTTTCATACTGGTTGCAATTATTCGTTTTATACGATGGAAAAACTGTTGTATTTTTATTGTATTTTATGCTCCTGGCGTTGACTTCTAAGGCACTAACTATTCGATCTGGTGGAGGAACGCCCTAGGGTGTAGCATAGGTTGCCCGTAAAGTAGAAATGACCATAGCTTTCATACTGGTTGCAATTATTCGTTTTATATGATGGAAAATCGGTTGTAGTTTTATTGTGTTTTATGCTTCGGGCATTGACTTTTAAGGTCCTAACTATTCAATCTGTTGGAGCAACGCCCGACGGTGAAGCCTAGGTTGCCCGGAAAGTAGAAATGACGTTAACTTTCACACTGGTTGCAATTATTCGTTCGATACGATGGAAAAACTGTTATATTTATATTGTATCTTATGCTTCTGATGTTGACTTCTTAGGCCCTAACAATTCGATCTGGTGGAAAAACGACCTAGAGTGAGGCCTAGGTTGCCCGGAACGTAGAACTGACCATAACTTTTACACGGGTAGCATTTATTCGTTTAATACGATGGAAAAACTGTTGTATTTATATTGTATTCTATGCTTCTGGCGTTGACTTCTAAGGCACTAACTATTCGATCTGGTGGAGCAACGCCCTAGAGTGAAGCCTAGGTTTCGCGGAAAGTAGAAAGGACAATAACTTTCACACTGGTTGCAATTGTTCGTTTTATACGATGGAAAAGCTGTTGCATCTGTATTGTATTTTATGCTTCTGTCGTTGACGTCTATGGCCGTAGCTATTACATGTGGTGGAGCAACGCACTAGAGTGACGCCTAGGTTGCCCGGAACGTAGAAATGACCATTACTTTCTCAATGTTCGCAATTATTCGTTTTATACGATGGAAAAACTGTAGTACTTATATCGTATTTTATGCTTCTGGCGCTGACTTCTTATGCCCTAACTATTCCATCTGGCGGAACAACGCCCTAGGGTGGAGCCTAGGTTGCCCGGAACGTAGAAATGCAAATAACTTTCACACCGGTAGCAATTATTCGTTTTATACGATGGAAAAACAGTTCTATTTATTTTGTATTTTATGCTTCGGCCGTTGACTTCTAAAGCCATAACTATTCGATCTGTTGGAGCAACGCCCTAGGGTGAAGCCTAGGTTGCCCGGAAAGTAGAAATGACCATTACTTTCATACTGGTTGCAATTATTCGTTTTATACGATGGAAAAACTGTTGTATTTATATTGTATTTTATGCTTCGGGCGTGACTTCTAAGGCCCTAAATATTCAATCTGTTGGATCAACGCCCTAGGGTGAAGCCTAGGTTGCCCGGAAAGTAGAAATGACAATAACTTTCACACTGGTTGCAATTATTCATTTTATACGATGGAAAAGCTGTTGCATCTTTATTGTATTTTATGCTTCTGTCGTTGACGTCTAAGGCCGTAGCTATTAGATGTGGTGGAGCAACGCACTAGAGTGACGCCTAGGTTGCCCGGAACGTACAAATTACCATTACTATCGCAATGTTTGCAATTATTCATTTTATACGTTGGAAAAACTGCCTTACCTATAATGTATTTTATGCTTCTGGCGTTGACCTCTTATGCCATAACTACTCCATCTGGTGGAACAACGCCCTAGGGTGAAGCCTAGGATGCCCGGAACGTAGAAATGGAAATAACTTTCACACCGGTAGCAATTATTCGTTTTATACGATGGAAAAACAGTTCTATTTATATTGTATTTTATGCTTCTGCCGTTGACTCCTAAGGCCCTAACTATTCGATCTGTTGGGGCAACGCCCTAGGGTGAAGCCTTGGTTGCCGGAAAGTAGAAATGACAATCACTTTCAAACTGGTTGCAACTAATCCTGTTATACGATGGAAAAACTGTTGTATTTATATTTTATTTTATGCTTCGGGCGTTGACTTCTTAGGCCCTAACTATTCGATCTGGTGGAACAACGGCCTAGGGTGAAGCCTAGGTTGCCCGGAACGCAGAAATGACCATAACTTCAGACTGGTAGCAATTATTCGTTTTATACAATTGAAAAACTGTTCTATTTATTTTGTATTTAATGCTTCTGGCGTTGGCTTCTAAGGCCCTAACTGTTTGATCTGGTGGAGCAACGCCCTAGAGTGAAGCCTAGGTTGCCCGGAATTTAGAAATGACCATAACTTTCACACTGGCTGCTATTATTCGTTTTATACGATGGAAAAACTGTTATATTTATATTGTATCTTATGCTTCTGGCGTTGACTTGTTAGGCCCTAACAATTCGATCTGGTGGAACAACGACCTAGAGTGAGGCCTAGGTAGCACGGAACGTAGAAATGACCATCACTTCCATACTGGTAGCAATTATTCGTTTTATACGATGGAAAAACTGTTTTATTTATATTGTATTTTATGCTTCTGGCGCTGACTTCTAAGGCTCTAACTATTCGATCTGGTGGAGCAACGCCCTAGAGTGAAGCCTAGGTTGCCCGGACGTAGAAATGATCATCACTTTCAAACTGGTTGCAATTATTCCTGTTATATGATGGAAAAACTGTTGTATTTTTGTTGCATTTTATGCTTCGGGCATTGACTTTTAAGGTCCTAACTATTCAATCTGTTGGAGCAACGCCCGACGGTGAAGCCTAGGTTGCCCGGAAAGTAGAAATGACGTTAACTTTCACACTGGTTGCAATTATTCGTTCGATACGATGTAAAAACTGTTATATTTATATTGTATCTTATGCTTCTGATGTTGACTTCTTAGGCCCTAACAATTCGATCTGGTGGAAAAACGACCTAGAGTGAGGCCTAGGTTGCCCGGAACGCAGAACTGACCATAACTTTTACACTGGTAGCATTTATTCGTTTTATACGATGGAAAAACTGTTGTATTTATATTGTATTTTATGCTTCTGGCGTTGACTTCTAAGGCACTAACTATTCGATCTGGTGGAGCAACGCCCTAGAGTGAAGCCTAGGTTTCGCGGAAAGTAGAAAGGACAATAACTTTCACACTGGTTGCAATTGTTCGTTCTATACGATGGAAAAGCTGTTGCATCTGTATTGTATTTTATGCTTCTGTCGTTGACGTCTAAGACCGTAGCTATTAGATGTGGCGGAACAACGCCCTAGCGTGGAGCCTAGGTTGCCCGGAACGTAGAAATGAAAATAACTTTCACACCGGTAGCAATTATTCGTTTTATACGATGGAAAAACAGTTCTATTTATTTTGTATTTTATGCTTCGGCCGTTGACTTCTAAAGCCATAACTATTCGATCTGTTGGAGCAACGCCCTAGGGTGAAGCCTAGGTTGCGCGGAAAGTAGAAATGACCATAACTTTCATACTGGTTGCAATTATTCGTTTTATACGATGGAAAAACTGTTGTATTTATATTGTATTTTATGCTTCGGGCGTGACTTCTAAGCCCCTAAATATTCAATCTGTTGGATCAACGCCCTAGGGTGAAGCCTAGGTTGCCCGGAACGTAGAATTGGCCATCACTTTCAAACTGGTTGCAATTATTCCTGTTATATGATGGAAAAACTGTTGTATTTTTATTGCATTTTATGCTTCGGGCATTGACTTCTAAGGTCCTAACTATTCAATCTGTTGGAGCAACGCCCTAGGGTGAAGCCTAGGTTGCCCGGAAAGTAGAAATGACAATAACTTTCACACTGGTTGCAATTATTCATTTTATACGATGGAAAAGCTGTTGCATCTTTATTGTATTTTATGCTTCTGTCGTTGACGGCTAAGGCCGTAGCTATTAGATGTGGTGGAGCAACGCACTAGAGTGACGCCTAGGTTGCCCGGAACGTAGAAATGACCATTACTATCGCAATGTTTGCAATTATTCATTTTATACGTTGGAAAAACTGCCTTACTTATAATGTATTTTATGCTTCTGGCGTTGACCTCTTATGCCATAACTACTCCATCTGGTGGAACAACGCTCTAGGGTGAAGCCTAGGTTGCCCGGAACGTAGAAATGGAAATAACTTTCACACCGGTAGCAATTATTCGTTTTATACGATGGAAAAACAGTTCTATTTATATTGTATTTTATGCTTCGGCCGTTGACTCCTAATGCCCTAACTATTCGATCTGTTGGAGCAACGCCCTAGGGTGAAGCCTAGGTTGCCGGAAAGTAGAAATGACCATCACTTTCAATCTGGTTGCAACTAATCCTGTTATACGATGGAAAAACTGTTGTATTTATATTGTATTTTATGCTTCGGGCGTTGACTTCTTAGGCCCTAATTGTTTGATCTGGAGGAACAACGCCCTAGAGTTAAGCCTAGGTTGCCTGGAACGTACATATGACCATCACTTTCACAAGAGTTGCAATGATTCCTGTTATAGGATGGAAATACTGTTGTATTTCTATTGTATTTTATGCTTCAGGCGTTGACTTCTGAGGCCGCAGCTATTCGACGTGGTGGAAGAACGCCATAGAGTGAAGCCTAGGTTGCCCGGAACGTAGAAATGACCATAACTTTCATACTGGTTGCAATTATTCGTTTTATACGATGGAAATACTGTTATATTTATATTGTATTTTATGCTTCTGGCGTTGACTTATAAGGCACTAACTATTCGATCTGGTGGAGCAACACCCTAGAGAGAAGCCTAGGCTGCCCGGAACGTAGAAATGACCATCACTTTCAAACTGGTTGCAATTATTCCTGTTATATGATGGAAATACTGTTGTATTTCTATTGTATTTTATGCTTCAGGCGTTGACTTCTGAGGCCGCAGCTATTCGACGTGGTGGAAGAACGCCATAGAGTGAAGCCTAGGTTGCCCGGAACGTAGAAATGACCATAACTTTCATACTGGTTGCAATTATTCGTTTTATACGATGGAAATACTGTTATATTTATATTGTATTTTATGCTTCTGGCGTTGACTTATAAGGCACTAACTATTCGATCTGGTGGAGCAACATCCTAGAGATAAGCCTAGGTTGCCCGGAACGTAGAAATGACCATCACTTTCAAACTGGTTGCAATTATTCCTGTTATATGATGGAAAAACTGTTGTATTTATATTGTATTTTATGCTTCTGGCGTTGACTTATAAGGCACTAACTGTACGATCTGGTGGAGCAACACCCTAGAGAGAAGCCTAGGTTGCCCGGAACGTAGAAATGACCATCACTTTCAAACTGGTTGCAATTATTCCTGTTATATGATGGAAAAACTGTTGTATTTATATTGTATTTTATGCTTCGGGCGTTGACTGCTAAGGCCCTAACTATTCAATCTGTTGGAGCAACGCCCAACGGTGAAGCCTATGTTGCCCGGGAAGAAGAAATGACGTTAACTTTCATACTGGTTGCAATTATTCGTTTTATTCGATGGAAAAACTGTTGTATTTATATTGTATTTTATGCATCTGGCGCTGACTTCTAAGGCTCTAACTGTTCGATCTGGTAGAGCAACGCCCTAGAGTGAAGCCTAGTTTGCCCGGAACGTAGAAATGACCATCACTTCCAAACTGGTTGCAATTATTCCTGTTATATGATGGAAAAACTGTTGTATTTTTATTGCATTTTATGCTTCGGGCATTGACTTCTTAGGCCCTAACAATTCGAGCTGGTGGAACAACGCCCTAGAGTGAAGCCTAGGTTGCCTGGAACGTAGAAATGACCATAACTTTCACACTGGTTGCTATTATTCGTTCTATACGTTGGAAAAACTGTTATATTTATATTGTATCTTATGCTTCTGGCGTTGACTTCTTAGGCCCTAACAATTCGATCTGGTGGAACAACGCCCTAGAGTGAAGCCTAGGTTGCCTGGAACGTAGAAATAACCATAACTTTCACACTGGTTGCTATTATTCGTTTTATACGATGGAAAAACTGTTGTATTTATATTGTATTATATGCTTCTGGTGTTGACTTCTAAGGCTCTAACTATTCGAACTGGTGGAGCAACGCCCTAGAGTGAAGCCTAGGTTGCACGGAACGTAGAAATGACCATCACTTTCAAACTGGTTGCAATTATTCCTGTTATATGATGGAAAAACTGTTGTATTTTTATTGCACTTTATGCTTCTGGCGTTGACTTGTTAGGCCCTAACAATTCGATCTGGTGGAACAACGACCTAGAGTGAGGCCTAGGTAGCCCGGAACGTAGAAGTGACCATCACTTCCATACCGGTAGCAATTATTCGTTTTATACGATGGAAAAACTGTTTTATTTATATTGTATTTTATGCTTCTGGCGCTGACTTCTAAGGCTCTAACTATTCGATCTGGTGGAGCAACGCCCTAGAGTGAAGCCTAGGTTGCCCGGACGTAGAAATGATCATCACTTTCAAACTGGTTGCAATTATTCCTGTTATATGATGGAAAAACTGTTGTATTTTTATTGCATTTTATGCTTCGGGCATTGACTTCTTAGGCCCTAACAATTCGATCTGGTGGAACAACGCCCTAGAGTGAAGCCTAGGTTGCCTGGAACGTGCAAATGACCATCACTTTCACACGGGTTGCAATTATTCCTGTTATAGGACGGAAAAACTGTTGTATTTATATTGTATTTTATGCTTCGGGCGTTGACTGCTAAGGCCCTAACTATTCAATCTGTTGGATCAACGCCCTAGAGTGAAGCCTAGGTTGCTCGGAATGTAGAAATGACCATAACATTCAGGCTGGTTGAAATTATTCGTTTAATACGGTGGAAAAGCTGTTGCATCTTTATTGTATTTTATGATTCTGGCGTTGACTTCTAAGGCCCTAACTATTCGATCTGGCGGAGCAACGCCCTAGAGTGAAGCCTAGGTTGCCCGGAACGTAGAACTGACCATCACTTTCAAACTGGTTGCAATTAATCCTTTTATACGATGGAAAACCTGTTGTATTTTTATTGCATTTTATGCTTCCGGCGTTGACTTCTAAGGCCCTAACTATTCAACCTGTTGGAGCAACGCCCAAGGGTGAAGCCTATGTTGCCCGGGAAGAAGAAATGACGTTAACTTTCATACTGGTTGCAATTATTCGTTTTATTCGATGGAAAAACTGTTGTATTTATATTGTATTTTATGCTTCTGGCGTTGACTTCTAAGGCCCAAACTGTTTGATCTGGTGGAGCAACGCACTAGAGTGAAGCCTAGGTTGCCCGGAACGAATAAATGACCATAACTTTCACACTGGTTGCTATTATTCGTTCTATACGTTGGAAAAACTGTTATATTTATATTGTATCTTATGCTTCTGGCGTTGACTTCTTAGGCCCTAACAATTCGATCTGGTGGAACAACGCCCTAGAGTGAAGCCTAGGTTGCCTGGAACGTAGAAATGACCATAACTTTCACACTGGTTGCTATTATTCGTTTTATACGATGGAAAAACTGTTGTATTTATATTGTATTATATGCTTCTGGCGTTGACTTCTAAGGCTCTAACTATTCGAACTGGTGGAGCAACGCCCTAGAGTGAAGCCTAGGTTGCACGGAACGTAGAAATGACCATCACTTTCAAACTGGTTGCAATTATTCCTGTTATATGATGGAAAAACTGTTGTATTTTTATTGCACTTTATGCTTCTGGCGTTGACTTGTTAGGCCCTAACAATTCGATCTGGTGGAACAACGACCTAGAGTGAAGCCTAGGTTGCCTGGAACGTGCAAATGACCATCACTTTCACACGGGTTGCAATTATTCCTGTTATAGGACGGAAAAACTGTTGTATTTAATTTGTATTTTATGCTTCTGGCGTCGACTTTTAATGCACTAACTATTCGATCTGGTGGAGCAACGCCCTAGAGTGAAGCCTAGGTTGCCCGGAACGTAGAAATGACCATAACTTTCACACTGGTTGCTATTATTCGTTCTATACGATGGAAACCTGTTATATTTATATTGTATCTTATGCTTCTGGCGTTGACTTCTTAGGCCCTAACAATTCGATCTGGTGGAACAACGCCCTAGAGTTAAGCCTAGGTTGCCTGGAACGTACAAATGACCATCACTTTCACAAGGGTTGCAATGATTCCTGTTATAGGATGGAAATACTGTTGTATTTCTATTGTATTTTATGCTTCAGGCGTTGACTTCTGAGGCCGCAGCTATTCGACGTGGTGGAAGAACGCCATAGAGTGGAGCCTAGGTTGCCCGGAACGTAGAAATGTCCATAACTTTCATACTGGTTGCAATTATTCGTTTTATACGATGGAAATACTGTTATATTTATATTGTATTTTATGCTTCTGGCGTTGACTTATAAGGCACTAACTATTCGATCTGGTGGAGCAACACCCTAGAGAGAAGCCTAGGTTGCCCGGAACGCAGAAATGACCATAACTTCAGACTGGTAGCAATTATTCGTTTTATACAATTGAAAAACTGTTCTATTTATTTTGTATTTAATGCTTCTGGCGTTGGCTTCTAAGGCCCTAACTGTTTGATCTGGTGGAGCAACGCCCTAGAGTGAAGCCTAGGTTGCCCGGAATTTAGAAATGACCATAACTTTCACACTGGCTGCTATTATTCGTTTTATACGATGGAAAAACTGTTATATTTATATTGTATCTTATGCTTCTGGCGTTGACTTGTTAGGCCCTAACAATTCGATCTGGTGGAACAACGACCTAGAGTGAGGCCTAGGTAGCACGGAACGTAGAAATGACCATCACTTCCATACTGGTAGCAATTATTCGTTTTATACGATGGAAAAACTGTTTTATTTATATTGTATTTTATGCTTCTGGCGCTGACTTCTAAGGCTCTAACTATTCGATCTGGTGGAGCAACGCCCTAGAGTGAAGCCTAGGTTGCCCGGACGTAGAAATGATCATCACTTTCAAACTGGTTGCAATTATTCCTGTTATATGATGGAAAAACTGTTGTATTTTTGTTGCATTTTATGCTTCGGGCATTGACTTTTAAGGTCCTAACTATTCAATCTGTTGGAGCAACGCCCGACGGTGAAGCCTAGGTTGCCCGGAAAGTAGAAATGACGTTAACTTTCACACTGGTTGCAATTATTCGTTCGATACGATGTAAAAACTGTTATATTTATATTGTATCTTATGCTTCTGATGTTGACTTCTTAGGCCCTAACAATTCGATCTGGTGGAAAAACGACCTAGAGTGAGGCCTAGGTTGCCCGGAACGCAGAACTGACCATAACTTTTACACTGGTAGCATTTATTCGTTTTATACGATGGAAAAACTGTTGTATTTATATTGTATTTTATGCTTCTGGCGTTGACTTCTAAGGCACTAACTATTCGATCTGGTGGAGCAACGCCCTAGAGTGAAGCCTAGGTTTCGCGGAAAGTAGAAAGGACAATAACTTTCACACTGGTTGCAATTGTTCGTTCTATACGATGGAAAAGCTGTTGCATCTGTATTGTATTTTATGCTTCTGTCGTTGACGTCTAAGACCGTAGCTATTAGATGTGGCGGAACAACGCCCTAGGGTGGAGCCTAGGTTGCCCGGAACGTAGAAATGAAAATAACTTTCACACCGGTAGCAATTATTCGTTTTATACGATGGAAAAACAGTTCTATTTATTTTGTATTTTATGCTTCGGCCGTTGACTTCTAAAGCCATAACTATTCGATCTGTTGGAGCAACGCCCTAGGGTGAAGCCTAGGTTGCGCGGAAAGTAGAAATGACCATAACTTTCATACTGGTTGCAATTATTCGTTTTATACGATGGAAAAACTGTTGTATTTATATTGTATTTTATGCTTCGGGCGTGACTTCTAAGCCCCTAAATATTCAATCTGTTGGATCAACGCCCTAGGGTGAAGCCTAGGTTGCCCGGAACGTAGAATTGGCCATCACTTTCAAACTGGTTGCAATTATTCCTGTTATATGATGGAAAAACTGTTGTATTTTTATTGCATTTTATGCTTCGGGCATTGACTTCTAAGGTCCTAACTATTCAATCTGTTGGGGCAACGCCCTAGGGTGAAGCCTAGGTTGCCCGGAAAGTAGAAATGACAATAACTTTCACACTGGTTGCAATTATTCATTTTATACGATGGAAAAGCTGTTGCATCTTTATTGTATTTTATGCTTCTGTCGTTGACGGCTAAGGCCGTAGCTATTAGATGTGGTGGATCAACGCACTAGAGTGACGCCTAGGTTGCCCGGAACGTAGAAATGACCATTACTATCGCAATGTTTGCAATTATTCATTTTATACGTTGGAAAAACTGCCTTACTTATAATGTATTTTATGCTTCTGGCGTTGACCTCTTATGCCATAACTACTCCATCTGGTGGAACAACGCTCTAGGGTGAAGCCTAGGTTGCCCGGAACGTAGAAATGGAAATAACTTTCACACCGGTAGCAATTATTCGTTTTATACGATGGAAAAACAGTTCTATTTATATTGTATTTTATGCTTCGGCCGTTGACTCCTAATGCCCTAACTATTCGATCTGTTGGAGCAACGCCCTAGGGTGAAGCCTAGGTTGCCGGAAAGTAGAAATGACCATCACTTTCAATCTGGTTGCAACTAATCCTGTTATACGATGGAAAAACTGTTGTATTTATATTGTATTTTATGCTTCGGGCGTTGACTTCTTAGGCCCTAACTATTCGATCTGCTGGAACAACGGCCTAGGGTGAAGCCTAGGTTGCCCGGAACGCAGAAATGACCATAACTTCACACTGGTAGCAATTATTCGTTTTATACAATGGAAAACCTGTTCTATTTATTTTGTATTTTATGCTTCTGGCGTTGGCTTCTAAGGCCCTAACTGTTTGATCTGGAGGAACAACGCCCTAGAGTTAAGCCTAGGTTGCCTGGAACGTACATATGACCATCACTTTCACAAGAGTTGCAATGATTCCTGTTATAGGATGGAAATACTGTTGTATTTCTATTGTATTTTATGCTTCAGGCGTTGACTTCTGAGGCCGCAGCTATTCGACGTGGTGGAAGAACGCCATAGAGTGAAGCCTAGGTTGCCCGGAACGTAGAAATGACCATAACTTTCATACTGGTTGCAATTATTCGTTTTATACGATGGAAATACTGTTATATTTATATTGTATTTTATGCTTCTGGCGTTGACTTATAAGGCACTAACTATTCGATCTGGTGGAGCAACACCCTAGAGAGAAGCCTAGGCTGCCCGGAACGTAGAAATGACCATCACTTTCAAACTGGTTGCAATTATTCCTGTTATATGATGGAAATACTGTTGTATTTCTATTGTATTTTATGCTTCAGGCGTTGACTTCTGAGGCCGCAGCTATTCGACGTGGTGGAAGAACGCCATAGAGTGAAGCCTAGGTTGCCCGGAACGTAGAAATGACCATAACTTTCATACTGGTTGCAATTATTCGTTTTATACGATGGAAATACTGTTATATTTATATTGTATTTTATGCTTCTGGCGTTGACTTATAAGGCACTAACTATTCGATCTGGTGGAGCAACATCCTAGAGATAAGCCTAGGTTGCCCGGAACGTAGAAATGACCATCACTTTCAAACTGGTTGCAATTATTCCTGTTATATGATGGAAAAACTGTTGTATTTATATTGTATTTTATGCTTCTGGCGTTGACTTATAAGGCACTAACTGTACGATCTGGTGGAGCAACACCCTAGAGAGAAGCCTAGGTTGCCCGGAACGTAGAAATGACCATCACTTTCAAACTGGTTGCAATTATTCCTGTTATATGATGGAAAAACTGTTGTATTTATATTGTATTTTATGCTTCGGGCGTTGACTGCTAAGGCCCTAACTATTCAATCTGTTGGAGCAACGCCCAACGGTGAAGCCTATGTTGCCCGGGAAGAAGAAATGACGTTAACTTTCATACTGGTTGCAATTATTCGTTTTATTCGATGGAAAAACTGTTGTATTTATATTGTATTTTATGCATCTGGCGCTGACTTCTAAGGCTCTAACTGTTCGATCTGGTAGAGCAACGCCCTAGAGTGAAGCCTAGTTTGCCCGGAACGTAGAAATGACCATCACTTCCAAACTGGTTGCAATTATTCCTGTTATATGATGGAAAAACTGTTGTATTTTTATTGCATTTTATGCTTCGGGCATTGACTTCTTAGGCCCTAACAATTCGAGCTGGTGGAACAACGCCCTAGAGTGAAGCCTAGGTTGCCTGGAACGTAGAAATGACCATAACTTTCACACTGGTTGCTATTATTCGTTCTATACGTTGGAAAAACTGTTATATTTATATTGTATCTTATGCTTCTGGCGTTGACTTCTTAGGCCCTAACAATTCGATCTGGTGGAACAACGCCCTAGAGTGAAGCCTAGGTAGCCTGGAACGTAGAAATAACCATAACTTTCACACTGGTTGCTATTATTCGTTTTATACGATGGAAAAACTGTTGTATTTATATTGTATTATATGCTTCTGGTGTTGACTTCTAAGGCTCTAACTATTCGAACTGGTGGAGCAACGCCCTAGAGTGAAGCCTAGGTTGCACGGAACGTAGAAATGACCATCACTTTCAAACTGGTTGCAATTATTCCTGTTATATGATGGAAAAACTGTTGTATTTTTATTGCACTTTATGCTTCTGGCGTTGACTTGTTAGGCCCTAACAATTCGATCTGGTGGAACAACGACCTAGAGTGAGGCCTAGGTAGCCCGGAACGTAGAAGTGACCATCACTTCCATACCGGTAGCAATTATTCGTTTTATACGATGGAAAAACTGTTTTATTTATATTGTATTTTATGCTTCTGGCGCTGACTTCTAAGGCTCTAACTATTCGATCTGGTGGAGCAACGCCCTAGAGTGAAGCCTAGGTTGCCCGGACGTAGAAATGATCATCACTTTCAAACTGGTTGCAATTATTCCTGTTATATGATGGAAAAACTGTTGTATTTTTATTGCATTTTATGCTTCGGGCATTGACTTCTTAGGCCCTAACAATTCGATCTGGTGGAACAACGCCCTAGAGTGAAGCCTAGGTTGCCTGGAACGTGCAAATGACCATCACTTTCACACGGGTTGCAATTATTCCTGTTATAGGACGGAAAAACTGTTGTATTTATATTGTATTTTATGCTTCGGGCGTTGACTGCTAAGGCCCTAACTATTCAATCTGTTGGATCAACGCCCTAGAGTGAAGCCTAGGTTGCTCGGAATGTAGAAATGACCATAACATTCAGGCTGGTTGAAATTATTCGTTTAATACGGTGGAAAAGCTGTTGCATCTTTATTGTATTTTATGATTCTGGCGTTGACTTCTAAGGCCCTAACTATTCGATCTGGCGGAGCAACGCCCTAGAGTGAAGCCTAGGTTGCCCGGAACGTAGAACTGACCATCACTTTCAAACTGGTTGCAATTAATCCTTTTATACGATGGAAAACCTGTTGTATTTTTATTGCATTTTATGCTTCCGGCGTTGACTTCTAAGGCCCTAACTATTCAACCTGTTGGAGCAACGCCCAAGGGTGAAGCCTATGTTGCCCGGGAAGAAGAAATGACGTTAACTTTCATACTGGTTGCAATTATTCGTTTTATTCGATGGAAAAACTGTTGTATTTATATTGTATTTTATGCTTCTGGCGTTGACTTCTAAGGCCCAAACTGTTTGATCTGGTGGAGCAACGCACTAGAGTGAAGCCTAGGTTGCCCGGAACGAAGAAATGACCATAACTTTCACACTGGTTGCTATTATTCGTTCTATACGTTGGAAAAACTGTTATATTTATATTGTATCTTATGCTTCTGGCGTTGACTTCTTAGGCCCTAACAATTCGATCTGGTGGAACAACGCCCTAGAGTGAAGCCTAGGTTGCCTGGAACGTAGAAATGACCATAACTTTCACACTGGTTGCTATTATTCGTTTTATACGATGGAAAAACTGTTGTATTTATATTGTATTATATGCTTCTGGCGTTGACTTCTAAGGCTCTAACTATTCGAACTGGTGGAGCAACGCCCTAGAGTGAAGCCTAGGTTGCACGGAACGTAGAAATGACCATCACTTTCAAACTGGTTGCAATTATTCCTGTTATATGATGGAAAAACTGTTGTATTTTTATTGCACTTTATGCTTCTGGCGTTGACTTGTTAGGCCCTAACAATTCGATCTGGTGGAACAACGACCTAGAGTGAAGCCTAGGTTGCCTGGAACGTGCAAATGACCATCACTTTCACACGGGTTGCAATTATTCCTGTTATAGGACGGAAAAACTGTTGTATTTATTTTGTATTTTATGCTTCTGGCGTCGACTTTTAATGCACAAACTATTCGATCTGGTGGAGCAACGCCCTAGAGTGAAGCCTAGGTTGCCCGGAACGTAGAAATGACCATAACTTTCACACTGGTTGCTATTATTCGTTCTATACGTTGGAAAAACTGTTATATTTATATTGTATCTTATGCTTCTGGCGTTGACTTCTTAGGCCCTAACAATTCGATCTGGTGGAACAACGCCCTAGAGTGAAGCCTAGGATGCCTGGAACGTAGAAATGACCATAACTTTCACACTGGTTGCTATTATTCGTTTTATACAATGGAAAAACTGTTGTATTTATATTGTATTATATGCTTCTGGCGTTGACTTTTAATGCACTAACTATTCGATCTGGTGGAGCAACGCCCTAGAGTGAAGCCTAGGTTGCCCGGAACGTAGAAATGACCATAACTTTCACACTGGTTGCTATTATTCGTTCTATACGATGGAAAAACTGTTATATTTATATTGTATCTTATGCTTCTGGCGTTGACTTCTTAGGCCCTAACAATTCGATCTGGTGGAACAACGCCCTAGAGTTAAGCCTAGGTTGCCTGGAACGTACAAATAACCATCACTTTCACAAGGGTTGCAATGATTCCTGTTATAGGATGGAAATACTGTTGTATTTCTATTGTATTTTATGCTTCAGGCGTTGACTTCTGAGGCCGCAGCTATTCGACGTGGTGGAAGAACGCCATAGAGTGGAGCCTAGGTTGCCCGGAACGTAGAAATGACCATAACTTTCATACTGGTTGCAATTATTCGTTTTATACGATGGAAATACTGTTATATTTATATTGTATTTTATGCTTCTGGCGTTGACTTATAAGGCACTAACTATTCGATCTGGTGGAGCAACACCCTAGAGAGATGCCTAGGTTGCCCGGAACGTAGAAATGACCATCACTTTCAAACTGGTTGCAATTATTCCTGTTATATGATGGAAATACTGTTGTATTTCTATTGTATTTTATGCTTCAGGCGTTGACTTCTGAGTCCGCAGCTATTCGACGTGGTGGAAGAACGCCATAGAGTGAAGCCTAGGTTGCCCGGAACGTAGAAATGACCATATCTTTCATACTGGTTGCAATTATTCGTTTTATACGATAGAAAAACTGTTTTATTTATATTGTATTTTATGTTTCTGGCGCTGACTTCTAAGGCTCTAACTATTCGATCTGGTAGAGCACCGCCCTAGAGTGAAGCCTAGGTTGCCCGGAACGTAGAAATGACCATAACTTTCATACTGGTAGCAATTATTCGTTTTACACAATGGAAAAACTGTTGTACTTATATTGTATTTTATGCATCTGGCGTTGACTACTTAGGCCCTAACTATTCGATCTTGTGGAACAACGCCCTAGTGTGAATCCTAGGTTGCCTGGAACGTAGAAATGACCATCACTTTCACACGGGTTGCAATTATTCCTGTTATAGGATGGAAAGACTGTTGTATTTTTATTGTATTTTATTCTTCTGGTGTTGACTTCTTAGGCCCTAACTATTCGATCTGGCGGAGCGACGCCCTAGAGTGAAGCCGAGGTTTCCCGGAACGTAGAAATGACCATCACTTTCAAACTGGTTGCAATTATTCCTGTTCTATGATGGAAAAACTGTTGTATTTTTAATGCATTTTATGCTTCGGGCATTGACTTCTAAGGCCCTAACTATTCAATCTGTTGGAGCAACGCCCTAGTGTGTAGCCTAGGTTGCCCGGAAAGTAGAAATGACCATAACTTTCATACTGGTTGCAATTATTCGTTCTATACGATGGAAAAACTGTTGTATTTATATTGTATTTTAAGCTTCTGGCGTTGACGTCTAAGGCACTAGCTATTCGATCTGGTGGAGCAACGCAACAGAGTGAAGCCTAGGTTGCCCGGAACGTAGAATTGGCCATCACTTTCAAACTGGTTGCAATTATTCTTGTTATATGATGGAAACACTGTTGTATTTTTATTGCATTTTATGCGTCGGGCGTTGACTTCTAAGGCCCTAACTATTCAATCTGTTGGAGCAACGCCCTAGGGTTGAAGCCTAGGTTTCTGGGAAAGTAGAAATGACCATAAGTTTCATACAGGTTGCAATTATTCGTTTTATACGATGGAAAAACTGTTGTATTTTTATTGTATTTTATGTTTCTGGCGTTGACTTCTAAGGCACTCGCTATTCGATCTGGTGGAGCAACGCCCTATGGTGAAGCCTAGGTTGACCGGAACGTAGAAATGACCATAACTTTCACACCGGTTGCTATTATTCGTTCTATACGATGGAAAAACTGTTATATTTATATTTTATCTTATGCTTCTGGCGTTGACTTCTTAGGCCCTAACAATTCGATCTGGTGGGAAAACGACATAGAGTGAGGCCTAGGTTGCTCGGAACGTAGAACTGACCATAACTTTTACACTGGTAGCAATTATTCGTTTTATACAATGGAAGAACTGTTCTATTTATTTTGTATTTTATGCTTCGGGCGTTGACTTCTATGGCCCTAACTATTCAATCTGTTGGAGCAACGCCCAAGGGTGAAGCCTAGGTTGCCCGGAAAGTGGAAATGACATTAACTTTCACACTGGTTGCTATTATTCGTTCTATACGATGGAAAAACTGTTATATTTATATTTTATCTTATGCTTCTGGCGTTGACTTCTTAGGCCGTAACAATTCGATCTGGTGGAAAAACGACCTAGAGTGAGGCCTAGGTTGCTCGGAACGTAGAACTGACCATAACTTTTACACTGGTAGCAATTATTCGTTTTATACAATGGAAGAACTGTTCTATTTTTTTGTATTTTATGCTTCGGGCGTTGACTTCTAAGGCCCTAGCTGTTTGAACTGGTGTAGCAACGCTCTAGAGTGAAGTCTAGGTTGCCCGTAAAGTAGAAATGACCATAGCTTTCATACTGGTTGCAATTATTCGTTTTATATGATGGAAAAACTGTTATATTTATATTGTATTTTATGCTTCTGGCGTTCACTTCTTAGGCCCTAGCTATTCGATCTGGTGGAGTAACGCCCTATGGTGAAGCCTAGGTTGACCGGAACGTAGAAATGACCATAACTTTCACACCGGTAGCAATTATTCGTTTTACACGATGGAAAAACTGTTCTATTTATTTTGTATTTTATGCATCGTGCGTTGACTTCTGTGGCCCTAACTATTCAATCTGTTGGAGCAACGCCCAAGGGTGAAGCCTAGGTTGCCCGGAAAGTGGAAATGACATTAACTTTCACACTGGTTGCTATTATTCGTTCTATACGATGGAAAAACTGTTATATTTATATTTTATCTTATGCTTCTGGCGTTGACTTCTTAGGCCCTAACAATTCGATCTGGTGGAAAAACGACCTAGAGTGAGGCCTAGGTCGCTCGGAACGTAGAACTGACCATAACTTTTACACTGGTAGCAATTATTCGTTTTATACAATGGAAGAACTGTTCTATTTATTTTGTATTTTATGCTTCGGGCGTTGACTTCTAAGGCCCTAGCTGTTTGAACTGGTGTAGCAACGCCCTAGAGTGAAGTCTAGGTTGCCCGGAACGTAGAAATGACCATAACCTTCACACTGGTTGCTATTATTCGTTCTATACGATGGAAAAACTGCTATATTTATATTGTATCTTATGCTTCTGGCGTTGACTTGTTAGGCCCTAACAATTCGACCTGGAGGAACAACGACCTAGAGTGAGGCCTAGGTATCCCGGAACGTAGAAATGACCATCACTTCCATATTGGTAGCAATTATTCGTTTTATACGATGGAAAAACTGTTTTATTTATATTGTATTTTATGCTTCTGGCGTTGACTTCTAAGGCTCTAACTATTCGATCTGGTGGAACAACGACCTAGAGTGAGGCCTAGGTATCCCGGACCGTAGAAATGATCATCACTTTCACACTGGTTGCAATTATTCCTGTTATACGATGGAAAAACTCTTGTATATTTATTGTATTTTATGGTCCGGGCGTTGACTTCTATGGCCCTACCTATTCGATCTGTTGGAGGAACACCCTACAGTTAAGACTAGGTTCCCCGGAACGTAGAAATGAACATAACTTTCACACTGGCAGCAATTATTCGTTTTATACAATGGAAAAACTGTTCTATTTATTTTGTATTTTATTCTTCGGCCGTTGACTTCTAAGGCCCTAACTATTCCATCTGGTGGAGTAACGCCCTAGAGTGAAGCCTAGGTTGCCCGGAACGTAGAAATGACCTTTACTTTCACACTGGTTGCAATTATTCATTTTATACGATGGAAAAGCTGTTGTATTTATATTGTACTTTATGCTTCTGGCGTTGACTTCTAAGGCCGTAGCTATTAGATGTGGTGGAGCAACGTCCTAGAGTGACGGCTAGGTTGCCGAAGACGTAGAAATGACCATTACTTTCACAATGGTTGCAATCATTCATTTTATACGATGGAAAAACTGTTGTACTTATATTGTATTTTATCCATCTGGCGTTGAATTCTAAGTCCCTAGCTGTTAGATCTGGTGGGGCAACGCCCTAGAGCGAAACCTCGGTTACCTGGAACGTAGAAATGACCATTACTTTCACACTGTTTGCAATTATCCATTTTATACGATGGAAAAGCTGTTCTATTTATATTGTATTTTATGCTTCGGGCGTTGACTTCTAAGCCCCTAACTATTCGGCCTGGTGGGGCAACGCACTCGAGTGTAGCCTAGGTTGCCTGGAACGGAGAAATAACCATAACTTTCACACTGGTTGCTATTACTCGTTTTATACCATGGAAATTATTTTATATTTATATTGTATTTTATGCTTCTGGCGTTGACTTCTAAGGCCGTAGCTATTAGCTGTGGTGGAGCAACGCCCTAGAGTGAAGCCTAGGTTGCCCGGAACGTAGAAATGCCCATTACTTTCAAACAGGTTGCAATTATTCCGGTTATATGATGGAAAAACTGTTGTATTTTTATTGCATTTTATGCTTCAGGCGTTGACTTCTGAGTCCGCAGCTATTCGACGTGGTGGAAGAACGCCATAGAGTGAAGCCTAGGTTGCCCGGAACGTAGAAATGACCATCACTTTCAAACTGGTTGCAATTATTCCTGTTATATGATGGAAATACTGTTGTATTTCTATTGTATTTTATGCTTCAGGCGTTGACTTCTGAGTCCGCAGCTATTCGACGTGGTGGCAGAACGCCATAGAGTGAAGCCTAGGTTGCCCGGAACGTAGAAATGACCATCACTTTCAAATAGGTTGCAATTATTCCGGTTATATGATGGAAAAACTGTTGTATTTTTATTGCATTTTATGCTTCGGGCATTGACTTCAAAGGCCCTAACTATTCAATCTGTTGGAGCAACGCCCTAGGGTGTAGCCTAGTTTGACCGGAAAGTAGAAATGACCACAACTTTCATACTGGTTGCAATTACTCGTTTTATATGATGGAAATACTGTTGTATTTATATTGTATTTTATGCTTCTGGCGTTCACTTCTTAGGCCCTAACTATTCGATCTGATGGAACAGCGCCCTGGGGTGAAGCCTAGGTTGCCCGGAACGTAGAAATGCCCATAACTTTTACACTGGTAGCAATTTTTCGTTTTATACAATGGAAAAACTGTTCTATTTATTTTGTATTTTATGCTTCGGGCGTTGAATTCTAAGGCCCTAACTGTTTGATCTGGTGGAGCAACGACCTAGAGTGAAGCCTAGGTTGCCCGGAACGTAGAAATGACCATAACTTTCACACTGGTTGCTATTATTCGTTCTATACGATGGAAAAACTCTTATATTTATATTGTATCTTATGCTTCTGGCGTTGACTTCTTAGGCCCTAACAATTCGATCTGGTGGAACAATGCTCTAGAGTGAAGCCTAGGTTGCCTGGAACGTACAAATAACCATCACTTTCACAAGGGTTGCAATTATTCCTGTTATAGGATGGAAATACTGTTGTATTTCTATTGTATTTTATGCATCAGGCGTTGACTTCTGAGGCCGCAGCCATTCGATGTGGTGGAAGAACGCCATAGAGTGAAGCCTAGGTTGCCCGGAACGTAGAAATGACCATAACTTTCATACTGGTAGCAATTATTCGTTTTACACAATGGAAAAACTGTTGTACTTATATTGTATTTTATGCATCTGGCGTTGACTACTTAGGCCCTAACTATTCGATCTTGTGGAACAACGCCCTAGTGTGAATCCTAGGTTGCCTGGAACGTAGAAATGACCATCACTTTCACACGGGTTGCAATTATTCCTGTTATAGGATGGAAAGACTGTTGTATTTTTATTGTATTTTATTCTTCTGGTGTTGACTTCTTAGGCCCTAACTATTCGATCTGGCGGAGCGACGCCCTAGAGTGAAGCCGAGGTTTCCCGGAACGTAGAAATGACCATCACTTTCAAACTGGTTGCAATTATTCCTGTTCTATGATGGAAAAACTGTTGTATTTTTAATGCATTTTATGCTTCGGGCATTGACTTCTAAGGCCCTAACTATTCAATCTGTTGGAGCAACGCCCTAGTGTGTAGCCTAGGTTGCCCGGAAAGTAGAAATGACCATAACTTTCATACTGGTTGCAATTATTCGTTCTATACGATGGAAAAACTGTTGTATTTATATTGTATTTTAAGCTTCTGGCGTTGACGTCTAAGGCACTAGCTATTCGATCTGGTGGAGCAACGCAACAGAGTGAAGCCTAGGTTGCCCGGAACGTAGAATTGGCCATCACTTTCAAACTGGTTGCAATTATTCTTGTTATATGATGGAAACACTGTTGTATTTTTATTGCATTTTATGCGTCGGGCGTTGACTTCTAAGGCCCTAACTATTCAATCTGTTGGAGCAACGCCCTAGGGTTGAAGCCTAGGTTTCTGGGAAAGTAGAAATGACCATAAGTTTCATACAGGTTGCAATTATTCGTTTTATACGATGGAAAAACTGTTGTATTTTTATTGTATTTTATGTTTCTGGCGTTGACTTCTAAGGCACTCGCTATTCGATCTGGTGGAGCAACGCCCTATGGTGAAGCCTAGGTTGACCGGAACGTAGAAATGACCATAACTTTCACACCGGTTGCTATTATTCGTTCTATACGATGGAAAAACTGTTATATTTATATTTTATCTTATGCTTCTGGCGTTGACTTCTTAGGCCCTAACAATTCGATCTGGTGGGAAAACGACATAGAGTGAGGCCTAGGTTGCTCGGAACGTAGAACTGACCATAACTTTTACACTGGTAGCAATTATTCGTTTTATACAATGGAAGAACTGTTCTATTTATTTTGTATTTTATGCTTCGGGCGTTGACTTCTATGGCCCTAACTATTCAATCTGTTGGAGCAACGCCCAAGGGTGAAGCCTAGGTTGCCCGGAAAGTGGAAATGACATTAACTTTCACACTGGTTGCTATTATTCGTTCTATACGATGGAAAAACTGTTATATTTATATTTTATCTTATGCTTCTGGCGTTGACTTCTTAGGCCGTAACAATTCGATCTGGTGGAAAAACGACCTAGAGTGAGGCCTAGGTTGCTCGGAACGTAGAACTGACCATAACTTTTACACTGGTAGCAATTATTCGTTTTATACAATGGAAGAACTGTTCTATTTTTTTGTATTTTATGCTTCGGGCGTTGACTTCTAAGGCCCTAGCTGTTTGAACTGGTGTAGCAACGCCCTAGAGTGAAGTCTAGGTTGCCCGTAAAGTAGAAATGACCATAGCTTTCATACTGGTTGCAATTATTCGTTTTATATGATGGAAAAACTGTTATATTTATATTGTATTTTATGCTTCTGGCGTTCACTTCTTAGGCCCTAGCTATTCGATCTGGTGGAGTAACGCCCTATGGTGAAGCCTAGGTTGACCGGAACGTAGAAATGACCATAACTTTCACACCGGTAGCAATTATTCGTTTTACACGATGGAAAAACTGTTCTATTTATTTTGTATTTTATGCATCGTGCGTTGACTTCTGTGGCCCTAACTATCCAATCTGTTGGAGCAACGCCCAAGGGTGAAGCCTAGGTTGCCCGGAAAGTGGAAATGACATTAACTTTCACACTGGTTGCTATTATTCGTTCTATACGATGGAAAAACTGTTATATTTATATTTTATCTTATGCTTCTGGCGTTGACTTCTTAGGCCCTAACAATTCGATCTGGTGGAAAAACGACCTAGAGTGAGGCCTAGGTCGCTCGGAACGTAGAACTGACCATAACTTTTACACTGGTAGCAATTATTCGTTTTATACAATGGAAGAACTGTTCTATTTATTTTGTATTTTATGCTTCGGGCGTTGACTTCTAAGGCCCTAGCTGTTTGAACTGGTGTAGCAACGCCCTAGAGTGAAGTCTAGGTTGCCCGGAACGTAGAAATGACCATAACCTTCACACTGGTTGCTATTATTCGTTCTATACGATGGAAAAACTGCTATATTTATATTGTATCTTATGCTTCTGGCGTTGACTTGTTAGGCCTTAACAATTCGACCTGGAGGAACAACGACCTAGAGTGAGGCCTAGGTATCCCGGAACGTAGAAATGACCTTCACTTCCATATTGGTAGCAATTATTCGTTTTATACGATGGAAAAACTGTTTTATTTATATTGTATTTTATGCTTCTGGCGTTGACTTCTAAGGCTCTAACTATTCGATCTGGTGGAACAACGACCTAGAGTGAGGCCTAGGTATCCCGGACCGTAGAAATGATCATCACTTTCACACTGGTTGCAATTATTCCTGTTATACGATGGAAAAACTCTTGTATATTTATTGTATTTTATGCTCCGGGCGTTGACTTCTATGGCCCTACCTATTCGATCTGTTGGAGGAACACCCTACAGTTAAGACTAGGTTCCCCGGAACGTAGAAATGAACATAACTTTCACACTGGCAGCAATTATTCGTTTTATACAATGGAAAAACTGTTCTATTTATTTTGTATTTTATTCTTCGGCCGTTGACTTCTAAGGCCCTAACTATTCCATCTGGTGGAGCAACGCCCTAGAGTGAAGCCTAGGTTGCCCGGAACGTAGAAATGACCTTTACTTTCACACTGGTTGCAATTATTCATTTTATACGATGGAAAAGCTGTTGTATTTATATTGTACTTTATGCTTCTGGCGTTGACTTCTAAGGCCGTAGCTATTAGATGTGGTGGAGCAACGTCCTAGAGTGACGGCTAGGTTGCCGAAGACGTAGAAATGACCATTACTTTCACAATGGTTGCAATCATTCATTTTATACGATGGAAAAACTGTTGTACTTATATTGTATTTTATCCATCTGGCGTTGAATTCTAAGTCCCTAGCTGTTAGATCTGGTGGGGCAACGCCCTAGAGCGAAACCTCGGTTACCTGGAACGTAGAAATGACCATTACTTTCACACTGTTTGCAATTATCCATTTTATACGATGGAAAAGCTGTTCTATTTATATTGTATTTTATGCTTCGGGCGTTGACTTCTAAGCCCCTAACTATTCGGCCTGGTGGGGCAACGCACTCGAGTGAAGCCTAGGTTGCCTGGAACGGAGAAATAACCATAACTTTCACACTGGTTGCTATTACTCGTTTTATACCATGGAAATTATTTTATATTTATATTGTATTTTATGCTTCTGGCGTTGACTTGTAAGGCCGTAGCTATTAGCTGTGGTGGAGCAACGCCCTAGAGTGAAGCCTAGGTTGCCCGGAACGTAGAAATGCCCATTACTTTCACACTGGTTGCAATTATTAGTTTTATACGATGGAAGAACTGTTCTACTTATTTTGTGTTTTATGCTTCGGGCGTTGTCTTCTAAGGCGCTAGCTATTCAATCTGTTGGATCAACGCCCTAGGGTGAAGCCTAGGTTGCCCGGAAAGTAGAAATAACCACAACTTTCATACTTGTTGCAAATATTCGTTTTATACGATGGAAAAACTGTTATATTTATATTCTATTTTATGCTTCTGGCGTTGACTTCTTAGGCCCTAACTACTCGATCTGGTGGAGCGACGCCCTAGAGTGAAGCCTAGGTTGCCCTGAACGTAGAAATGACCATCACTTTCACACTGGTTGCAATTATTCCTGTTATACGATGGAAGAACTGTTGTATTTTTATTGTATTTTATGCTTCTGGCGTTGAATTCTAAGTCCATAGCTATTCGATCTGGTGGAGCGCCGCCCTAGAGTGAAGCCTAGGTTGCCCGGAACGTAGAAATGACCATTACTTTCACACTGTTTGCAATTATTCATTTTATACGATGGAAAAGCTGTTGTATTGATATTGTATTTTATGCTTCTGGCGTTGAGTTCTAAGGCCGTAGCTATTAGCTGTGGGGGAGCAACGCCCTACAGTGACGCCTAGATTGCCCGGAACGTAGAAATGACCTTTAATTTCACAATGTTTGCAATTATTCATTTTATACAGTGGAAAAACTGTTGTACTTATATTGTGTTTTATTCTTCTGGCGTTGAATTCCAAGTCCCTAGCTATTCGATCTCGTGGAGCAACGCCCTAGAGTGAAACCTAGGTTGCTCGGAATGTTGAAATGACTATAACTTTCACACTGGTCCCAATTATTCGTTTTATACGATGGAAAAGCTGTTGTATTTTGTATCGTACTTTATGCTTCGGGCGTTTACTTCTAAGGCCCTCACTATTCGATCTGGTGGAGCAACGCCATAGAGTGAAACCTAGGTTGCCCGGAACGTAGAAATAACCACAACTTTCATCCTTGCTGCAATTATTCGTTTTATACGATGGAAAAACTGTTATATTTATACTGTATTTTATGCTTCTGGCGTTGACTTCTTAGGCCCTAACTATTCGATCTGGTGGAACGACGCCCTAGAGTGAAGCCTAGGTTGCCCAGAACGTTGAAATGACCATGACTTTCACACTGCTTGCAATTATTCCTGTTATACGATGGAAAAACACTTGTATATTTATTGTATTTTATGCTTCGGGCGTTGACTTCTATGGCCCTACCTATTCGATTTGGTGGAGCAACACCCTACTGTGAGGCCTAGGCTGTCAGAAACGTAGAAATGAACATAACTTTCACACTGGTAGCAATTATTCGTTTTATACAATGGAAAAACTGTTCTATTTATTTTGTACTTTATGCTTCGGGCGTTGACTTCTAAGGCCCTAACTATTCGATCTGGTTGAGCAACGCCCTAGAGTGAAGCCTAGGTTGCCCGGAACGTAGAAATGACCTGAACTTTCACACTGGTTGCTATTATTCGTTTTATACGATGGAAAAACTGTTCTCTTTATTTTGTAGTTTATGCTTCGGGCGATGACTTCTAAGGCCCTAACTATTCGATCTGGTTTAGCAACACCCTAGGGTGAAGCCAAGCTTGCTCGGAACGTAGGACATACCATTACCTTCACACTGGTTGCAATTATTCCTGTTATACGATGGAAAAACTGTTGCATCTTTATTGTATTTTATGCTTCTGGCGTTGACATCTAAGGCCCTATCTATTCGATCTGGTGGAGCAACGCCCAAGAGTGAAGCCTAGGTTGCCCGAAACGTAGAAATGACCATAACTTTCACACTGGTTGCAATTATTTGTTTTATACGAGGGAAAGGCTGTGGTATTTATATCGTATTTTATGTTCCTGGCGTTGACTTCTTAGGCCCTAACTATTCAACCTGTTGGGCCAACGCCCTAGCGTGAAGCCTAGGTTGCCCGGAAAGTAGAAATGACCATAACTTTCATACTTGTTGCAATTATTCGTTTTATACGATGGAAAAACTGTTGCATCTTTATTGTATTTTACGCCTCTGGCGTTGACTTCTAAGGCCCTAACTATTCGATCTGGTGGAGCAACGCCCTAGAGTGAAGCCTAGGTTGCCCGGAACGTAGAAATGACCATCACTTTCACACTGGTTGCAATTATTCCTGTTATACGATGGAAAAACTCTTGTATATTTATCGTATTTTATGCTTCGGGCGTTGACTTCTATGGCCCTAGCTATTCGATCTGGTGGAGTAACGGCCTAGAGTGAAGCCTAGGTTGCCCGGAACGTAGAAATGACCATTGCTTTCACAATGTATGCAATTATTCATTTTATTCGGTAGAAAAACTGTTGTAGTTAGATTGTATTTTATGCTTCTGCCGTTGACTTCTTAGGCCCCAACTATTCGATCTGGTGGAGCAACGTCCTAGAGTGAAGCATACGTTGCCCGGAACGTACAAATGACCATAACTTTCACACTGGTTACCATTATTCGTTTTATACGATGGAAAAGCTGTTGTATTTATATCGTATTTTGTGCTTCTGGCGCTGACTTCTAAGGCCCTATCTCTTCGATATGGTGGAGCAACCCCTCAGAGTTAAGCCTAGGAGGCCCGAAACGTCGAAATGGTCATTACTTTCCCACTGGTTGCAGTTAGTCATGCTATACGATGGAAAATCGGTTGCATATTTATTGTATTTTATGCTTCTGGCGTTGACTTCTAAGGCCGTAGCTTTTAGCTGTGGTGGAGCAACGCCCTAGAGTGACGCGTAGGTTGCCCGGCACGTAGAAATGGCCATTACTTTCACAAAGTTTGCAATTATTCATTTTAAACGATGGTAAACTGTTGTACTTATATTGCATTTTATTCTTCTGGCGTTGACTTCTAGGGCCCTAACTATTCAAACTGTTGGAGCAACGCCCTAGGGTGAAGCCTAGGTTGCTCGGAAAGTAGATATGACCATAAGTTTCATACTGGTTGCAATTATTAGTTTTATACGATGGAAAAACTGTTGAATTTATATTGTATTTTATGCTTCTGGCGTTGACTTCTAAGGCACTAACTATTCGACTTGGTGGAGCAACTCCCTAGAGTGAAGCCTAGGTTGCCCGGAACGTAGAATTGTCCATCACTTTCAAACTGGTTGCAATTATTCCTGTTATACGATGGAAACACTGTTGTATTTTTTTTGCATTATATGGTTCGGGCGTTGACTTCTAAGGCCCTAACTACTCAATCTGTTGGAGCAACGCCCTAGGGTGAAGCCTAGGTTGCTCGGAAAGTAGAAATGACCATAAGTTTCATACTGGCTGCAATTACTCGTTTTATATGATGGAAAAACTGTTGTATTTATATTGTATTTTATGCATCTGGCGTTGACTTCTAAGGCACTAACTATTCGAGCTGGTGGAGCAACGCCCTAGAGTGAAGCCTAGGTTCCCCGGAACGTAGAATTGTCCTTCACTTTCAAACTGGTTGCAATTATTCCTGTTATATGATGGAAGCACTGTTGTATTTTTTTTGCATTATATGGTTCGGGCGTTGACTTCTAAGGCCCTAACTATACAATCTGTTGGAGCAACGCCCTAGGGTGAAGCCTAGGTTGCTCGGAAAGTAGAAATGACCATAAGCTTCATACTGGTTGCAATCATTCGTTTTATACGATGGAAAAGCTCTTGTATATTTATTGTATTTTATGCTTCTGGCGTTGACTTCTAAGGCCCTAACTATACCATCTGGTGGAGCAACGCCCTAGAGTGAAGCCTAAGTTGCCCGGAACGTAGAAATGATCATCACTTTCACACTGGTTGCAATTATTCCTGTTATACGATGGAAAAACACTTGTATATTTATTGTATTTTATTCTTCGGCCGTTGACTTCTAAGGCCCTAACTATTCCATCTGGTGGAGCAACGCCCTAGATTGAAGCCTAGGTTGCCGGGAACGTAGAAATGACCAGAACTTTCACCCTGGTTGCTATTATCCGTTTTATACGATGGAAAAACTGTTATATTTATATTGTATTTTATGCTTCTGGCGTTGACTTCATAGGCCCTAACTTTTCGATCTGGTGGAACAACGCCCTAGAGTTAAGTCTAGCATGCCCGAAACGTCGAAATGATCGTTACTTTCGCACTGGTTGCAATTAGTCATGCTATACAATGGAAAAGCTGTTGTATTTATACTGTATTTTATGCTTCTGGCGTTGACTTCTGAGGCCGTAGCTATTCGATGTGGTGGAGCAACGCCCTAGAGTGAAGCCTAGGTTGCCCGGAACGTAGAAATGCCCATTACTTTCACACTAGTTGCAATTATTAGTTTTATACGATGGAAAAACTGTTCTACTTATTTTGTATTTCATGCTTCGGGCGTTGACTTCTAAGGCCCTATCTATTCAATCTGTTGGAGCAACGCCCTAGGGTGAAACCTAGGTTGCGCGGAAAGTAGAAATAACCACAACTTTCATACTTGTTGCAAATATTCGTTTTATACGATGGAAAAACTGTTATATTTATATTGTATTTTATGCTTCTGGCGTTGACTTCTTAGGCCCTAACTACTCGATCTGGCGGAGCGACGCCCTAGAGTGAAGCCTAGGTTGCCCAGAACGTAGAAAAGACCATCACTTTCACACTGGTTGCAATTATTCCTGTTATACGATGGAAATACACTTGTATATTTATTGTATTTTATGCTTCGGGCGTTGACTTCTATGGCCCTACCTATTCGATTTGGTGGAGCAACACCCTACAGTGAAGACTAAGTTGTCAGAAACGTAGAAATGAACATAACTTTCACACTGGTAGCAATTATTCGTTTTATACAATGGAAAAACTGTTCTATTTATTTTGTATTTTATGCTTCGGGCGTTGACTTCTAAGGCCCTAACTGTTCGATCTGGTGGAGCAACGCCCTAGAGTGAAGCCTAGGTTGCCCGGAACGTAGAAATGACCATCACTTTCACACTGGTAGCAATTATTCGTTTTATACAATGGAAAAACTGTTCTATTTATTTTGTATTTTATGCTTCGGGCGTTGACTTCTAAGGCCCTAACTATTCGATCTGGTGGAGCAACGCCCTAGAGTGAAGCCTATGTTGCCCGGAATGTAGAAATGAACATAACTTTCACACTGGTAGCAATTATTCGTTTTATACAATGGAAAAACCATTCTATTTATTTTGTATTTTATGCTTCGTACGGTGACTTCTAAGGCCCTAACTATTCAATCTGTTCGAACAACGCCCTAGGGTGAAGCCTAGGTTGCCCGGAAAGTAGAAATGACCATAACTTTCATACTTGTTGCAATTATTCGTTTTATACGATGGAAAAACTGTTGTATTTATATTGTATTTTATGCTTCTGGCGCTGACTTCTAGGGCACTAACTATTCGATCTGGTGGAGCAGCGCCCTAGGGTGAAGCCTAGGTTGCCCGGAACGTAGAAATGACCATTACTTTTCCACTGGTTTCAATTACTCGTTTTATACGATGGAAAAACTGTTGCATCTTTATTGTATTTTACGCCCCTGGCGTTGACTTCTAAGGCCCTAACTATTCGATCTGGTGGAGCAACGCCCTAGAGTGAAGCCTAGCTTGCCCGGAACTTAGAAATGACCATAACCTTCACACTGGTTGCTATTATTCGTTTTATACAATGGAAAAACTGTTCTATTTATTTTGTATTTTATGTTTCGGGCGTTGACTTCTAAGGCCCTAACTATTCGATCTGGTTTAGCAACACCCTAGGGTGAATCCAAGCTTGTTCGGAACGTAGGACATACCATTACCTTCACACTGGTTGCAATTATTCCTGTTATACGATGGAAAAACTGTTGCATCTTTATTGTATTTTATGCTTCTGGCGTTGACTTCTAAGGCCCTATCTATTCGATCTGGTGGAGCAACGCCCAAGAGTGAAGCCTAGGTTGCCCGGAACGTAGAAATGACCATAACTTTCACACTGGTTGCAATTATTTGTTTTATACGAGGGAAAGGCTGTGGTATTTATATCGTATTTTATGTTCCTGGCGTTGACTTCTTAGGCCCTAACTATTCAACCTGTTGGGCCAACGCCCTAGCGTGAAGCCTAGGTTGCCCGGAACGTAGAAATAACCACAACTTTCATCCTTGCTGCAATTATTCGTTTTATACGATGGAAAAACTGTTATATTTATACTGTATTTTATGCTTCTGGCGTTGACTTCTTAGGCCCTAACTATTCGATCTGGTGGAACGACGCCCTAGAGTGAAGCCTAGGTTGCCCAGAACGTTGAAATGACCATGACTTTCACACTGCTTGCAATTATTCCTGTTATACGATGGAAAAACACTTGTATATTTATTGTATTTTATGCTTCGGGCGTTGACTTCTATGGCCCTACCTATTCGATTTGGTGGAGCAACACCCTACTGTGAGGCCTAGGCTGTCAGAAACGTAGAAATGAACATAACTTTCACACTGGTAGCAATTATTCGTTTTATACAATGGAAAAACTGTTCTA
The DNA here is from genome assembly GCF_051401765.1 of Calliopsis andreniformis. NCBI lineage: Eukaryota > Metazoa > Arthropoda > Insecta > Hymenoptera > Andrenidae > Calliopsis > Calliopsis andreniformis. The sequence continues at coordinate 20,737,732 of NW_027480424.1, read as the reverse complement.
TTTATTTTGTACTTTATGCTTCGGGCGTTGACTTCTAAGGCCCTAACTATTCGATCTGGTTGAGCAACGCCCTAGAGTGAAGCCTAGGTTGCCCGGAACGTAGAAATGACCTGAACTTTCACACTGGTTGCTATTATTCGTTTTATACGATGGAAAAACTGTTCTCTTTATTTTGTAGTTTATGCTTCGGGCGATGACTTCTAAGGCCCTAACTATTCGATCTGGTTTAGCAACACCCTAGGGTGAAGCCAAGCTTGCTCGGAACGTAGGACATACCATTACCTTCACACTGGTTGCAATTATTCCTGTTATACGATGGAAAAACTGTTGCATCTTTATTGTATTTTATGCTTCTGGCGTTGACATCTAAGGCCCTATCTATTCGATCTGGTGGAGCAACGCCCAAGAGTGAAGCCTAGGTTGCCCGAAACGTAGAAATGACCATAACTTTCACACTGGTTGCAATTATTTGTTTTATACGAGGGAAAGGCTGTGGTATTTATATCGTATTTTATGTTCCTGGCGTTGACTTCTTAGGCCCTAACTATTCAACCTGTTGGGCCAACGCCCTAGCGTGAAGCCTAGGTTGCCCGGAAAGTAGAAATGACCATAACTTTCATACTTGTTGCAATTATTCGTTTTATACGATGGAAAAACTGTTGCATCTTTATTGTATTTTACGCCTCTGGCGTTGACTTCTAAGGCCCTAACTATTCGATCTGGTGGAGCAACGCCCTAGAGTGAAGCCTAGGTTGCCCGGAACGTAGAAATGACCATCACTTTCACACTGGTTGCAATTATTCCTGTTATACGATGGAAAAACTCTTGTATATTTATCGTATTTTATGCTTCGGGCGTTGACTTCTATGGCCCTAGCTATTCGATCTGGTGGAGTAACGGCCTAGAGTGAAGCCTAGGTTGCCCGGAACGTAGAAATGACCATTGCTTTCACAATGTATGCAATTATTCATTTTATTCGGTAGAAAAACTGTTGTAGTTAGATTGTATTTTATGCTTCTGCCGTTGACTTCTTAGGCCCCAACTATTCGATCTGGTGGAGCAACGTCCTAGAGTGAAGCATACGTTGCCCGGAACGTACAAATGACCATAACTTTCACACTGGTTACCATTATTCGTTTTATACGATGGAAAAGCTGTTGTATTTATATCGTATTTTGTGCTTCTGGCGCTGACTTCTAAGGCCCTATCTCTTCGATATGGTGGAGCAACCCCTCAGAGTTAAGCCTAGGAGGCCCGAAACGTCGAAATGGTCATTACTTTCCCACTGGTTGCAATTAGTCATGCTATACGATGGAAAATCGGTTGCATATTTATTGTATTTTATGCTTCTGGCGTTGACTTCTAAGGCCGTAGCTTTTAGCTGTGGTGGAGCAACGCCCTAGAGTGACGCGTAGGTTGCCCGGCACGTAGAAATGGCCATTACTTTCACAAAGTTTGAAATTATTCATTTTAAACGATGGTAAACTGTTGTACTTATATTGCATTTTATTCTTCTGGCGTTGACTTCTAAGGCCCTAACTATTCAAACTGTTGGAGCAACGCCCTAGGGTGAAGCCTAGGTTGCTCGGAAAGTAGATATGACCATAAGTTTCATACTGGTTGCAATTATTAGTTTTATACGATGGAAAAACTGTTGAATTTATATTGTATTTTATGCTTCTGGCGTTGACTTCTAAGGCACTAACTATTCGACTTGGTGGAGCAACTCCCTAGAGTGAAGCCTAGGTTGCCCGGAACGTAGAATTGTCCATCACTTTCAAACTGGTTGCAATTATTCCTGTTATACGATGGAAACACTGTTGTATTTTTTTTGCATTATATGGTTCGGGCGTTGACTTCTAAGGCCCTAACTACTCAATCTGTTGGAGCAACGCCCTAGGGTGAAGCCTAGGTTGCTCGGAAAGTAGAAATGACCATAAGTTTCATACTGGCTGCAATTACTCGTTTTATATGATGGAAAAACTGTTGTATTTATATTGTATTTTATGCATCTGGCGTTGACTTCTAAGGCACTAACTATTCGAGCTGGTGGAGCAACGCCCTAGAGTGAAGCCTAGGTTCCCCGGAACGTAGAATTGTCCTTCACTTTCAAACTGGTTGCAATTATTCCTGTTATATGATGGAAGCACTGTTGTATTTTTTTTGCATTATATGGTTCGGGCGTTGACTTCTAAGGCCCTAACTATACAATCTGTTGGAGCAACGCCCTAGGGTGAAGCCTAGGTTGCTCGGAAAGTAGAAATGACCATAAGCTTCATACTGGTTGCAATCATTCGTTTTATACGATGGAAAAGCTCTTGTATATTTATTGTATTTTATGCTTCTGGCGTTGACTTCTAAGGCCCTAACTATACCATCTGGTGGAGCAACGCCCTAGAGTGAAGCCTAAGTTGCCCGGAACGTAGAAATGATCATCACTTTCACACTGGTTGCAATTATTCCTGTTATACGATGGAAAAACACTTGTATATTTATTGTATTTTATTCTTCGGCCGTTGACTTCTAAGGCCCTAACTATTCCATCTGGTGGAGCAACGCCCTAGATTGAAGCCTAGGTTGCCGGGAACGTAGAAATGACCAGAACTTTCACCCTGGTTGCTATTATCCGTTTTATACGATGGAAAAACTGTTATATTTATATTGTATTTTATGCTTCTGGCGTTGACTTCATAGGCCCTAACTTTTCGATCTGGTGGAACAACGCCCTAGAGTTAAGTCTAGCATGCCCGAAACGTCGAAATGATCGTTACTTTCGCACTGGTTGCAATTAGTCATGCTATACAATGGAAAAGCTGTTGTATTTATACTGTATTTTATGCTTCTGGCGTTGACTTCTGAGGCCGTAGCTATTCGATGTGGTGGAGCAACGCCCTAGAGTGAAGCCTAGGTTGCCCGGAACGTAGAAATGCCCATTACTTTCACACTAGTTGCAATTATTAGTTTTATACGATGGAAAAACTGTTCTACTTATTTTGTATTTCATGCTTCGGGCGTTGACTTCTAAGGCCCTATCTATTCAATCTGTTGGAGCAACGCCCTAGGGTGAAACCTAGGTTGCGCGGAAAGTAGAAATAACCACAACTTTCATACTTGTTGCAAATATTCGTTTTATACGATGGAAAAACTGTTATATTTATATTGTATTTTATGCTTCTGGCGTTGACTTCTTAGGCCCTAACTACTCGATCTGGTGGAGCGACGCCCTAGAGTGAAGCCTAGGTTGCCCAGAACGTAGAAAAGACCATCACTTTCACACTGGTTGCAATTATTCCTGTTATACGATGGAAATACACTTGTATATTTATTGTATTTTATGCTTCGGGCGTTGACTTCTATGGCCCTACCTATTCGATTTGGTGGAGCAACACCCTACAGTGAAGACTAAGTTGTCAGAAACGTAGAAATGAACATAACTTTCACACTGGTAGCAATTATTCGTTTTATACAATGGAAAAACTGTTCTATTTATTTTGTATTTTATGCTTCGGGCGTTGACTTCTAAGGCCCTAACTGTTCGATCTGGTGGAGCAACGCCCTAGAGTGAAGGCTAGGTTGCCCGGAACGTAGAAATGACCATCACTTTCACACTGGTAGCAATTATTCGTTTTATACAATGGAAAAACTGTTCTATTTATTTTGTATTTTATGCTTCGGGCGTTGACTTCTAAGGCCCTAACTATTCGATCTGGTGGAGCAACGCCCTAGAGTGAAGCCTATGTTGCCCGGAATGTAGAAATGAACATAACTTTCACACTGGTAGCAATTATTCGTTTTATACAATGGAAAAACCATTCTATTTATTTTGTATTTTATGCTTCGTACGGTGACTTCTAAGGCCCTAACTATTCAATCTGTTCGAACAACGCCCTAGGGTGAAGCCTAGGTTGCCCGGAAAGTAGAAATGACCATAACTTTCATACTTGTTGCAATTATTCGTTTTATACGATGGAAAAACTGTTGTATTTATATTGTATTTTATGCTTCTGGCGCTGACTTCTAGGGCACTAACTATTCGATCTGGTGGAGCAGCGCCCTAGGGTGAAGCCTAGGTTGCCCGGAACGTAGAAATGACCATTACTTTTCCACTGGTTTCAATTACTCGTTTTATACGATGGAAAAACTGTTGCATCTTTATTGTATTTTACGCCCCTGGCGTTGACTTCTAAGGCCCTAACTATTCGATCTGGTGGAGCAACGCCCTAGAGTGAAGCCTAGCTTGCCCGGAACTTAGAAATGACCATAACCTTCACACTGGTTGCTATTATTCGTTTTATACAATGGAAAAACTGTTCTATTTATTTTGTATTTTATGTTTCGGGCGTTGACTTCTAAGGCCCTAACTATTCGATCTGGTTTAGCAACACCCTAGGGTGAATCCAAGCTTGTTCGGAACGTAGGACATACCATTACCTTCACACTGGTTGCAATTATTCCTGTTATACGATGGAAAAACTGTTGCATCTTTATTGTATTTTATGCTTCTGGCGTTGACTTCTAAGGCCCTATCTATTCGATCTGGTGGAGCAACGCCCAAGAGTGAAGCCTAGGTTGCCCGGAACGTAGAAATGACCATAACTTTCACACTGGTTGCAATTATTTGTTTTATACGAGGGAAAGGCTGTGGTATTTATATCGTATTTTATGTTCCTGGCGTTGACTTCTTAGGCCCTAACTATTCAACCTGTTGGGCCAACGCCCTAGCGTGAAGCCTAGGTTGCCCGGAAAGTAGAAATGACCATAACTTTCATACTTGTTGCAATTATTCGTTTTATACGATGGAAAAACTGTTGTATTTATATTGTATTTTTTGCTTCTGGCGCTGACTTCTAGGGCACCAACTATACGATCTGTTGGAGCAGCGCCCTAGGGTGAAGCCTAGGTTGCCCGGAACGTAGAAATGACCATTACTTTTCCTATGGTTTCAATTATTCGTTTTATACGATGGAAAAACTGTTGCATCTTTATTGTATTTTACGCCTCTGGCGTTGACTTCTAAGGCCCTAACTATTCGATCTGGTGGAGCAACGCCCTAGAGTGAAGCCTAGGTTGCCCGGCACGTAGAAATGACCATAACTTTCACACTGGTAGCAATTATTCGTTCTATACAATGGAAAAACTGTTCTCTTTATTTCGTAGTTCATGCTTCGGGCGATGACTTCTAAGGCCCTAACTATTCGATCTGGTGGTGCAACGCCTTAGAGTGAGGTCTAGGTTGCCCGGAACTTAGATATGACCATACCTTCACACTGGTTGCTATTATTCGTTTTATACAATGGAAAAACTGTTCTATTTATTTTGTATTTTATGTTTCGGGCGTTGACTTCTAAGGCCCTAACTATTCGATCTGGTTTAGCAACACCCTAAGGTGAAGCCAAGCTTGCTCGGAACGTAGGACATACCATTACCTTCACACTGGTTGCAATTATTCCTGTTATACGATGGAAAAACTGTTGCATCTTTATTGTATTTTATGCTTCTGGCGTTGACTTCTAAGGCCCTATCTATTCGATCTGGTGGAGCAACGCCCAAGAGTGAAGCCTAGGTTGCCCGGAACGTAGAAATGACCATAACTTTCACACTGGTTGCAATTATTTGTTTTATACGACGGAAAGGCTGTGGTATTTATATCGTATTTTATGTTCCTGGCGTTGACTTCTTAGGCCCTAACTATTCGATCTGGTGGAGCAACGCCCTAGAGTGAAACCTAGTTTGCCCGGAAAGTAGAAATGGCCATAACTTTCGTACTGGTCGCAATTATTCGTTTTATAGGATGGAAAAACTGTTCTATTTATTTTGTATTTTATGCTTCGGGCGTTGACTTCTAAGTCCCTGACTATTCGATCTGGTGGAGCAACGCCCAAGAGTGAAGCCTAGGTTGCCCGGAACGTAGAAATGACCATAACTTTCACACTGGTTGCAATTATTTGTTTTATACGAGGGAAAGGCTGTGGTATTTATATCGTATATTATGTTCCTGGCGTTGACTTCTTAGGCCCTAACTATTCAACCTGTTGGGCCAACGCCCTAGCGTGAAGCCTAGGTTGCCCTCGAAAGTAGAAATAACCACAACTTTCATACTTGTTGCAAATATTCGTTTTATACGATGGAAAAACTGTTATATTTATATTCTATTTTATGCTTCTGGCGTTGACTTCTTAGGCCCTAACTACTCGATCTGGTGGAGCGACGCCCTAGAGTGAAGCCTAGGTTGCCCTGAACGTAGAAATGACCATAACTTTCACACTGGTTGCAATTATTTGTTTTATACGAGGGAAAGGCTGTGGTATTTATATCGTATTTTATGTTCCTGGCGTTGACTTCTTAGGCCCTAACTATTCAACCTGTTGGGCCAACACCCTAGCGTGAAGCCTAGGTTGCCCGGAAAGTAGAAATGACCATAACTTTCATACTTGTTGCAATTATTCGTTTTATGCGATGGAAAAACTGTTGTATTTATATTGTATTTTATGCTTCTGGCGCTGACTTCTAGGGCACTAACTATACGATCTGTTGGAGCAGCGCCCTAGGGTGAAGCCTAGGTTGCTCGGAACGTAGAAATGACCATTACTTTTCCACTGGTTTCAATTATTCGTTTTATACGATGGAAAAACTGTTGCACCTTTATTGTATTTTACGCCTCTGGCGTTGACTTCTAAGGCCCTAACTATTCGATCTGGTGGAGCAACGCCCTAGAGTGAAGCCTAGGTTGCCCGGCACGTAGAAATGACCATAACTTTCACACTGGTAGCAATTATTCGTTTTATACAATGGAAAAACTGTTCTCTTTATTTTGTAGTTTATGCTTCGGGCGATGACTTCTAAGGCCCTAACTATTCAATCTGTTGGAACAACGCCCTAGGGTGAAGCCTAGGCTGCCCGGAAAGTAGAAATGACCATAACTTTCATACTGGTTGCAATTATTCGTTTTATACGATGGAAAAACTGTTGTATTTTTATTGTATTTTATGCTTCTGGCGTTGATTTCTAAGTCCATAGCTATTCGATCTGGTGGAGCAACGCCCTAGAGTGAAGCCTAGGTTGCCCGGAACGTAGAAATGACCATTACTTTCACACTGTTTGCAATTATTCATTTTATACGATGGAAAAGCTGTTGTATTTATATTGTATTTTATGCTTCTGGCGTTGACTTCTAAGGCCGTAGCTATTAGCTGTGGTGGAGCAACGCCCTACAGTGACGCCTAGGTTGCCCGGAACGTAGAAATGACCATTAATTTCACAATGTTTGCAATTATTCATTTTATACGATGGAAAAGCTGTTGTATTTATATTGTATTTTATGCTTCTGGCGTTGACTTCTAAGGCCGTAGCTATTAGCTGTGGTGGAGCAACGCCCTACAGTGACGCCTAGGTTGCCCGGAACGTAGAAATGACCATTAATTTCACAATGTTTGCAATTATTCATTTTATACAATGGAAAAACTGTTGTACTTATATTGTATTTTATTCTTCTGGCGTTGAATTCCAAGTCGCTAGCTATTGGATCTGGTGGAGCAACGCCCTAGATTGAAAACTAGGTTGCTCGTAATGTAGAAATGACCATAACTTTCACACTGGTCCAATTATTCGTTTTGTACGATGGAAAAGCTGTTGTATTTTGTATCGTATTTTATGCTTCGGGCGTTGACTTCTAAGGCCCTCACTATTCGATCTGGTGGAGCAACGCCCTAGAGTGAAGCCTAGGTTGCCCAGAACGTAGAAATGACCAAAACTTTCACACTGGTTGCAATTATTCCTGTTATACGATGGAAAAACCCTTGTATATTTATTGTATTTTATGCTTCGGGCGTTGACTTCTATGGCCCTACCTATTCGATCTGGTGGAGCAACACCCTACAGTGAAGCCTAGGTTGCGCAGAACGTAGAAATGAACATAACTTTCACACTGGTAGCAATTATTCGTTTTATACAATGGAAAAACTGTTCTATTTATTTTGTATTTTATGCCTCGGGCGTTGACTTCTAAGGCCCTAACTATTCTATCTGGTGGAGCAACGCCCTAGAGTGAAGCCTAGGTTGCCCGGAACGTAGAAATGACCATAACTTTCACACTGGTTGCTATTATTCGTTTTATACGATGGAAAAACTGTTATATTTATATGGTACTTTATGCTTCTGGCGTTGACTTCTTAGGCCCTTACTTCTCGATCTGGTGGAACAACGCCCTAGAGTGAAGCCTAGGTTGCCCGGAACGTAGAAATGACCATCACTTTCACACTGGTTGCAATTATTCCTGTTATACGACGGAAAAGCTCTTGTATATTTAGTGGATTTTATGCTTCGGGCGTTGACTTCTATGGCCCTACCTATTCGATCTGGTGGAGCAACACCCTACAGTCAAGCCTAGGTTGCCCAGAACGTAGAAATGAACATAACTTTCACCCTGGTAGCAATTATTCGTTTTATACAATGGAAAAACTGTTCTATTTATTTTGTAGTTTATGCTTCGGGCGTTGACTTCTAAGGCCCTAACTATTCGATCTGGTGGTGCAACACCCTAGAGTGAGGCCTAGGTTGCCCGGAACGTAGAAATGACCATAACTTTCACACTGGTTGCTACTATTCGTTTTATACGATGGAAAAGCTGTTGTATTAATATTGCATTTTATGCTTCTGGCGTTGACTTCTTAGGCCCTAACTACTCGATCTGGTGGAGTAATGCCTCACAGTTAAGACTAGGATGCCCGAATCTCCGAAATGATCATTACTTTCACACTGGTTGCAATTATTCATGCTATACGATGGAAAAACTGTAGCATTCTTGTTGTATTTTCTGTTTCTGGCTACGACTTCTAAGGTCCTAGCTATTCGATCTGGTGGGGCAACGTCCAAGAGTGAAGCCTATGTTGCGCGGAACGTAGAAATGACCATAACTTTCACACTGGTTGCAATTACTCTTTTTATACAATGGAAAAACTGTTGTATCTATATTGTATTTTATGCTTCTGGCGTTGACTTCTTAGGTCCTAACTATTCTATCTGGTGGAGCAATGCCATAGAGTGAAAGGTAGGTTGCCCAGAACGTAGAAATGACCATTACTTTCACACTGGTTGCTTTTATTCCTCTTATACGATGGAAAAACTGTTGTATTTTTATTGTATTTTATGCTTCTGGCGTTGAATTCTAAGTCCATAGCTATTCGATCTGGTGGAGCAACGCCCTATAGTGAAGCCTAGGTTGGCCGGAACGTAGAAATGACCATTACCTTCACACTGTTTGCAATTATTCATTTTATACGATGGAAAAGCTGTTGTATTTATATTGTATTTTATGCTTCTGGCGTTGACTTCTAAGGTCGTAGCTATTAGGTGTGGTGGAGCAACGCCCTACAGTGACGCCTAGGTTGCCCGGAACGTAGAAATGACCATTCATTTCACAATGTTTGCAATTATTCATTTTATACAATGGAAAAACTGTTGTACTTATATTGTATTTTATTCTTCTGGCGTTGAATTCCAAGTCGCTAGCTATTGGATCTGGAGGAGCAACGCCCTAGATTGAAAACTAGGTTGCTCGTAATGTAGAAATGACCATAACTTTCACACTGGTCCCAATTATTCGTTTTGTACGATGGAAAAGCTGTTGTATTTTCTATCGTATTTTATGCTTCGGGCGTTGACTTCTAAGGCCCTCACTATTCGATCTGGTGGAGCAACGCCCTAGAGTGAAGCCTAGGTTGCCCAGAACGTAGAAATGACCAACACTTTCACACTGGTTGCAATTATTCCTGTTATACGATGGAAAAACTCTTGTATATTTATTGTATTTTATGCTTCGGGCGTTGACTTCTATGGCCCTACCTAGTCGATTTGGTGGAGCAACACCCTACAGTGAAGCCTAGGTTGTCATGAACGTAGAAATGAACATAACTTTCACACTGGTAGCAATTATTCGTTTTATACAATGGAAAAACTGTTCTATTTATTTTGTATTTTATGCTTCGGGCGTTGACTTCTAAGGCCCTAACTATTCGATCTGGCGGAGCAACGCCCTAGAGTGAAGCCTAGGTTGCCCGGAACGCAGAAATGACCAGAACTTTCACACTGGTTGCTATTATTCGTTTTATACGATGGAAAAACTGTTATATTTATATGGTATTTTATGCTTCTGGCGTTGACTTCTTGGGCCCTAACATCTCGATCTGGTGGAAGAACGCCCTAGAGTGAAGCCTAGGTTGCCCGGAACGTAGAAATTACCATAACTTTCACACTGATAGCAATTATTCGTTTTATACGATGGAAAAACTGTTCTATTTATGTTGTATTTCATGCTTCGGGCGTTGACTTCTAAGGCCCTAACTATTCAATCTGTTGGAACAACGCCCTAGAGTGAAACCTAGGTTGCCCGGAACGTAGAAATTACCATAACTTTCACACTGATAGCAATTATTCGTTTTATACGCTGGAAAAACTGTTCTATTTATGTTGCATTTCATGCTTCGGGCGTCGACTTCTAAGGCCCTAACTATTCAATCTGTTGGAACAACGCCCTAGGGTGAAGCCTAGGCTGCCCGGAAAGTAGAAATGACCATAACTTTCATACTGGTTGCAATTATTCGTTTTATACGATGGAAAAACTGTTGTATTTTTATTGTATTTTATGCTTCTGGCGTTGAATTCTAAGTCCATAGCTATTCCATCTGGTGGAGCAACGCCCTATAGTGGCGCCTAGGTTGCCCGGAACGTAGAAATGACCATTAATTTCACAATGTTTGCAATTATTCATTTTATACAATGGAAAAACTGTTGTACTTATATTGTATTTTATTCTTCTGGCGTTGAATTCCAAGTCCCTAGCTATTCGATCTGGTGGAGCAACGCCCTAGAGTGAAACCTAGGTTGCTCGGAATGTAGAAATGACCATAACTTTCACACTGATCCCAATTATTCGTTTTATACGATGGAAAAGCTGTTGTATTTTGTATCGTATTTTATGATTCGGGCGTTGACTTCTAAGGCCCTAACTATTCGATCTGGTGGAGCAACGCCCTAGAGTGAAGCCTAGGTTGCCCGGAACGTAGAAATGAACATAACTTTCACCCTGGTAGCAATTATTCGTTTTATACAATGGAAAGACTGTTCTATTTATTTCGTATTTTAAGCCTCGGGCGTTGACTTCTATGGCTCTACCTATTCGATCTGGAGGAGTAACACTCTACAGTCAAGCCTAGGTCGTCCGGAACGTAGACATGACCATTACTTTCACAATGTTTCCAATTATTCATTTTATACGATGGAAAAACTCTTGTACTTATACTGTATTTTATTCTTATGGCGCTGTATTCTAAGTCCCTAGCTATGCGATCTGGTGGAGCAACGCCCTAGAGTGAAACCTAGGTTGCCCGGAACGTAGAAATTACCATAACTTTCACACTGATAGCAATTATTCGTTTTATACGATGGAAAAACTGTTCTATTTATGTTGTATTTCATGCTTCGGGCGTTGACTTCTAAGGCCCTAACTATTGAATCTGTTGGAACAACGCCCTAGGGTGAAGCCTAGGCTGCCCGGAAAGTAGAAATGACCATAACTTTCATACTGATTGCAATTATTCGTTTTATACGATGGAAAAACTGTTGTATTTTTATTGTATTTTATGCTTCTGGCGTTGACTTCCAAGGCCGTAGCTATTAGCTGTGGTGGAGCAACTCCCTACAGTGGCGCCTAGGTTGCCCGGAACGTAGAAATGACCATTAATTTCACAATGTTTGCAATTATTCATTTTATACAATGGAAAAACTGTTGTACTTATATTGTATTTTATTCTTCTGGCGTTGAATTCCAAGTCCCTAGCTATTCGATCTGGTGGAGCAACGCCCTAGAGTGAAACCTAGGTTTCTCGAAATGTAGAAATGACCATAACTTTCACACTGATCCCAATTATTCGTTTTATACGATGGAAAAGCTGTTGTATTTTGTATCGTATTTTATGATTTGGGCGTTGACTTCTAAGGGCCTAACTATTCAATCTGTTGGATCAACGCCCTAGGGTGAAGCCTAGGTTGCCCGGAAAGTAGAAATGACCATACCTTTCATACTGGTTGCAATTATTTGTTTTATACGACGGAAAAGCTGTTGTATTTATACCGTATTTTATGCTTCTGGCGTCGACTTCTTATGCCCTAACTACTCAATCTGGTGGAACAACTCCCTAGGGTGCAGCCTGTGTTTCCCGCAACGTAGAAATGACCATAACTTTCACACCGGTAGCAATTATTCGTTTTATACGATGGAAAAACTGTTCTATTTATTTTGTATTTTATGCTTCTGGCGTTGACTTCTAAGGCCCTAACTATTCAATCTGTTGGAGCAACGCCCTAGGGTGAAGCCTAGGTTGCCCGGAAAGTAGAAATAACCACAACTTTCATACTTGTTGCAATTATTCGTTTTATACGATGGAAAAGCTGTTATATTTATATTGTGTTTTATGCTTCTGGCGTTGACATCTTAGGCCCTAACTATTCGATCTGGCGGAACGACGCCCTAGAGTGAAGCCTAGGTTGCCCAGAACGTAGAAATGACCATCACTTTCAAACTGGTTGCAATTATTCCTGTTATACGATGGAAAAACTCTTGTATATTTATTGTATTTTATGCTTCGGCCGTTGACTTCCATGGCCCTATCTATTCGATTTGGTGGAGCAACACACTACAGTGAAGCCTAGGTTGTCAGAAACGTAAGAAAAGAACATAACTTTCACAGTGGTAGCAATTATTCGTTTTATACAATGGAAAAACTGTTCCACTTATTTTGTATTTTATGCTTCGGGCGTTGACTTCTCAGGCCCTAACTATTCGATCTGGTGGAGAAACGCCCTAGAGTGAAGCCTAGGTTGCCCGGAACGTAGAAATGACAAGGACTTTCACACTGGTTGCTATTATTCGTTTTATACGATGGAAAAACTGTTATATTTATATTGTATTTTATGCTTCTGGCGTTGACTTATATGGCCCTACCTATTCGATATGTTGGAGAAACACCCTACAGTGAAGCCTAGGTTGTCAGAAACGTAGAAATCAACATAACTTTCACAATGTTTCCAATTATTCATTTTATACGATGGAAAAACTCTTGTACTTATATTGTATTTTATTCTTATGGCGCTGTATTCTAAGTCCCTAGCTATGCGATCTGGTGGAGCAACGCCCTAGAGTGAAACCTAGGTTGCCCGGAACGTAGAAATTACCATAACTTTCACACTGATAGCAATTATTCGTTTTATACGATGGAAAAACTGTTGTATTTATATTGTATTTTTTGCTTCTGGCGTTGACTTCTAAGGCCGTAGCTATTCGATCTGGTGGAGCAACGCCCTAGAGTGAAGCCTAGGTTGCCCGGAACGTAGAAATGACCATTACTTTCACACTGTTTGCAATTATTCATTTTATACGATGGAAAAGCTGTTGTATTTATATTTTATTTTATGCTTCTGGCGTTGACTTCTAAGGCCGTAGCTATTAGCTGTGGTGGAGCAACGCCCTACAGTGACGCCTAGGTTGCGCGGAACGTAGAAATGACCATTAATTTCACAATGTTTGCAATTATTCATTTTATACAATGGAAAAACTGTTGTACTTATATTGTATTTTATTCTTCTGGCGTTGAATTCCAAGTCGCTAGCTATTGGATCTGGTGGAGCAACGCCCTAGATTGAAAACTAGGTTGCTCGTAATGTAGAAATGACCATAACTTTCACACTGGTCCCAATTATTCGTTTTGTACGATGGAAAAGCTGTTGTATTTTGTATCGTATTTTATGCTTCGGGCGTTGACTTCTAAGGCCCTCGCTATTCGATCTGGTGGAGCAACGCTCTAGAGTGAAGCCTAGGTTGCCCAGAACGTAGAAATGACCAAAACTTTCACACTGGTTGCAATTATTCCTGTTATACGATGGAAAAACCCTTGTATATTTATTGTATTTTATGCTTCGGGCGTTGACTTCTATGGCCCTACCTATTCGATCTGGTGGAGCAACACCCTACAGTGAAGCCTAGGTTGCGCAGAACGTAGAAATGAACATAACTTTCACACTGGTAGCAATTATTCGTTTTATACAATGGAAAAACTGTTCTATTTATTTTGTATTTTATGCTTCGGGCGTTGACTTCTAAGGCCCTAACTATTCTATCTGGTGGAGCAACGCCCTAGAGTGAAGCCTAGGTTGCCCGGAACGTAGAAATGACCAGAACTTTCACACTGGTTGCTATTATTCGTTTTATACGATGGAAAAACTGTTATATTTATATGGTACTTTATGCTTCTGGCGTTGACTTCTTAGGCCCTTACTTCTCGATCTGGTGGAACAACGCCCTAGAGTGAAGCCTAGGTTGCCCGGAACGTAGAAATGACCATCACTTTCACACTGGTTGCAATTATTCCTGTTATACGACGGAAAAGCTCTTGTATATTTAGTGTATTTTATGCTTCGGGCGTTGACTTCTATGGCCCTACCTATTCGATCTGGTGGAGCAACACCCTACAGTCAAGCCTAGGTTGCCCAGAACGTAGAAATGAACATAACTTTCACCCTGGTAGCAATTATTCGTTTTATACAATGGAAAAACTGTTCTATTTATTTTGTAGTTTATGCTTCGGGCGTTGACTTCTAAGGCCCTAACTATTCGATCTGGTGGTGCAACGCCCTAGAGTGAGGCCTAGGATGCCCGGAACGTAGAAATGACCATAACTTTCACACTGGTTGCTACTATTCGTTTTATACGATGGAAAAGCTGTTGTATTAATATTGCATTTTATGCTTCTGGCGTTGACTTCTTAGGCCCTAACTACTCGATCTGGTGGAGTAATGCCTCACAGTTAAGACTAGGATGCCCGAATCTCCGAAATGATCATTACTTTCACACTGGTTGCAATTATTCATGCTATACGATGGAAAAACTGTAGCATTCTTGTTGTATTTTCTGTTTCTGGCTACGACTTCTAAGGTCCTAGCTATTCGATCTGGTGGGGCAACGTCCAAGAGTGAAGCCTATGTTGCGCGGAACGTAGAAATGACCATAACTTTCACACTGGTTGCAATTACTCTTTTTATACAATGGAAAAACTGTTGTATCTATATTGTATTTTATGCTTCTGGCGTTGACTTCTTAGGTCCTAACTATTCTATCTGGTGGAGCAATGCCATAGAGTGAAACGTAGGTTGCCCAGAACGTAGAAATGACCATTACTTTCACACTGGTTGCTTTTATTCCTCTTATACGATGGAAAAACTGTTGTATTTTTATTGTATTTTATGCTTCTGGCGTTGAATTCTAAGTCCATAGCTATTCGATCTGGTGGAGCAACGCCCTAGAGTGAAGCCTAGGTTGCCCGGAACGTAGAAATGACCATTACCTTCACACTGTTTGCAATTATTCATTTTATACGATGGAAAAGCTGTTGTATTTATATTGTATTTTATGCTTCTGGCGTTGACTTCTAAGGCCGTAGCTATTAGCTGTGGTGGAGCAACGCCCTACAGTGACGCCTAGGTTGCCCGGAACGTAGAAATGACCATTAATTTCACAATGTTTGCAATTATTCATTTTATACAATGGAAAAACTGTTGTACTTATATTGTATTTTATTCTTCTGGCGTTGAATTCCAAGTCGCTAGCTATTGGATCTGGAGGAGCAACGCCCTAGATTGAAAACTAGGTTGCTCGTAATGTAGAAATGACCATAACTTTCACACTGGTCCCAATTATTCGTTTTGTACGATGGAAAAGCTGTTGTATTTTGTATCGTATTTTATGCTTCGGGCGTTGACTTCTAAGGCCCTCACTATTCGAGCTGGTGGAGCAACGCCCTAGAGTGAAGCCTAGGTTGCCCAGAACGTAGAAATGACCAACACTTTCACACTGGTTGCAATTATTCCTGTTATACGATGGAAAAACTCTTGTATATTTATTGTATTTTATGCTTCGGGCGTTGACTTCTATGGCCCTACCTAGTCGATTTGGTGGAGCAACACCCTACAGTGAAGCCTAGGTTGTCATGAAGGTAGAAATGAACATAACTTTCACACTGGTAGCAATTATTCGTTTTATACAATGGAAAAACTGTTCTATTTATTTTGTATTTTATGCTTCGGGCGTTGACTTCTAAGGCCCTAACTATTCGATCTGGTGGAGCAACGCCCTAGAGTGAAGCCTAGGTTGCCCGGAACGTAGAAATGACCAGAACTTTCACACTGGTTGCTATTATTCGTTTTATACGATGGAAAAACTGTTATATTTATATGGTATTTTATGCTTCTGGCGTTGACTTCTTAGGCCCTAACTTCTCGATCTGGTGGAAGAACGCCCTAGAGTGAAGCCTAGGTTGCCCGGAACGTAGAAATGACCATCACTTTCACACTGGTTGCAATTATTCCTGTTATACGACGGAAAAGCTCTTGTATATTTAGTGTATTTTATGCTTCGGGCGTTGACTTCTATGGCCCTACCTATTCGATCTGCTGGAGCAACACCCTACAGTCAAGGCTAGGTTGCCCAGAACGTAGAAATGAACATAACTTTCACCCTGGTAGCAATTATTCGTTTTATACAATGGAAAAACTGTTCTACCTATTTCGTATTTTAAGATTCGGGCGTTGACTTCTATGGCCCTACCTATTCGATCTGGTGGAGTAACACTCTACAGTCAAGCCTAGGTGGTCCGGAACGTAGAGATGACCATTACTTTCACAATGTTTACAATTATTCATTTTATACGATGGAAAAACTCTTGTACTTATATTGTATTTTATTCTTATGGCGCTGTAGTCTAAGTCCCTAGCTATGCGATCTGGTGGAGCAACGCCCTAGAGTGAAACCTAGGTTGCCCGGAACGTAGAAATTACCATAACTTTAACACTGATAGCAATTATTCGTTTTATACGATGGAAAAACTGTTCTATTTATGTTGTATTTCATGCTTCGGGCGTTGACTTCTAAGGCCCTAACTATTCAATCTGTTGGAACAACGCCCTAGGGTGAAGCCTAGGCTGCCCGGAAAGTAGAAATGACCATAACTTTCATTCTGGTTGCAATTATTCGTTTTATACGATGGAAAAACTGTTGTATTTTTATTGTATTTTATGCTTCTGGCGTTGAATTCTAAGTCCATAGCTATTCGATCTGGTGGAGCAACGCCTTAGAGTGAAGCCTAGGTTGCCCGGAACGTAGAAATGACCATTACTTTCACACTGTTTGCAATTATTCATTTTATACGATGGAAAAGCTGTTGTATTTATATTGTATTTTATGCTTCTGGCGTTGACTTCTGAGGCCGTAGCTATTAGCTGTGGTGGAGCAACGCCCTACAGTGACGCCTAGGTTGCCCGGAACGTAGAAATGACCATTAATTTCACAATGTTTGCAATTATTCATTTTATACAATGGAAAAACTGTTGTACTTATATTGTATTTTATTCTTCTGGCGTTGAATTCCAAGTCGCTAGCTATTGGATCTGGTGGAGCAACGCCCTAGATTGAAAACTAGGTTGCTCGTAATGTAGAAATGACCATAACTTTCACACTGGTCCCAATTATTCGTTTTGTACGATGGAAAAGCTGTTGTATTTTGTATCGTATTTTATGCTTCGGGCGTTGACTTCTAAGGCCCTCACTATTCGATCTGGTGGAGCAACGCCCTAGAGTGAAGCCTAGGTTGCCCAGAACGTAGAAATGACCAAAACTTTCACACTGGTTGCAATTATTCCTGTTATACGATGGAAAAACTCTTGTATATTTATTGTATTTTATGCTTCGGGCGTTGACTTCTATGGCCCTACCTATTCGATCTGGTGGAGCAACACCCTACAGTGAAGCCTAGGTTGCGCAGAACGTAGAAATGAACATAACTTTCACACTGGTAGCAATTATTCGTTTTATACAATGGAAAAACTGTTCTATTTATTTTGTATTTTATGCTTCGGGCGTTGACTTCTAAGGCCCTAACTATTCTATCTGGTGGAGCAACGCCCTAGAGTGAAGCCTAGGTTGCCCGGAACGTAGAAATGACCAGAACTTTCACACTGGTTGCTATTATTCGTTTTATACGATGGAAAAACTGTTATATTTATATGGTACTTTATGCTTCTGGCGTTGACTTCTTAGGCCCTTACTTCTCGATCTGGTGGAACAACGCCCTAGAGTGAAGCCTAGGTTGCCCGGAACGTAGAAATGACCATCACTTTCACACTGGTTGCAATTATTCCTGTTATACGACGGAAAAGCTCTTGTATATTTAGTGTATTTTATGCTTCGGGCGTTGACTTCTATGGCCCTACCTATTCGATCTGGTGGAGCAACACCCTACAGTCAAGCCTAGGTTGCCCAGAACGTAGAAATGAACATAACTTTCACCCTGGTAGCAATTATTCGTTTTATACAATGGAAAAACTGTTCTATTTATTTTGTAGTTTATGCTTCGGGCGTTGACTTCTAAGGCCCTAACTATTCGGTCTGGTGGTGCAACGCCCTAGAGTGAGGCCTAGGTTGCCCGGAACGTAGAAATGACCATAACTTTCACACTGGTTACTACTATTCGTTTTATACGATGGAAAAGCTGTTGTATTAATATTGCATTTTATGCTTCTGGCGTTGACTTCTTAGGCCCTAACTACTCGATCTGGTGGAGTAATGCCTCACAGTTAAGACTAGGATGCCCGAATCTCCGAAATGATCATTACTTTCACACTGGTTGCAATTATTCATGCTATACGATGGAAAAACTGTTGCATTCTTGTTGTATTTTCTGTTTCTGGCTTCGACTTCTAAGGTCCTAGCTATTCGATCTGGTGGGGCAACGCCCTAGAGTGAAACCTAGGTTGCTCGGAATGTAGAAATGACCATAACTTTCACACTGATCCCAATTATTCGTTTTATACGATGGAAAAGCTGTTGTATTTTGTATCGTATTTTATGATTCGGGCGTTGACTTCTAAGGCCCTAACTATTCGATCTGGAGGAGCAACGCCCTAGAGTGAAGCCTAGGTTGCCCGGAACGTAGAAATGACCAGAACTTTCACACTGGTTGCTATTATTCGTTTTATACTATGGAAAAACTGTTATATTTATATTGTATTTTATGCTTCTGGCGTTGACTTCTCAGGTCCTAACTACTCGATCTGGTGGAGTAATGCCTCACAGTTAAGTCTAGGATGCCCGAAACGTCGAAATTATCGTTACTTTCGCACTGGTTGCAATTAGTAATGCTATACAATGGAAAAACTGTTGTATTCATACTGTATTTTATGCTTCTCTCGTTGACTTCTAAGGCCGTAGCTATTCGATGTGGTGGAGCAACGCACTAGAGTGAAGCCTAGGTTGCCCGGAACGTAGAAATGACCATAACTTTCACACCGGTAGCAATTATTCGTTTTATACGATGGAAAAACTGTTATATTTATATGGTACTTTATGCTTCTGGCGTTGACTTCTTAGGCCCTAACTTCTCGATCTGGTGGAACAACGCCCTAGAGTGAAGCCTAGGTTGCGCAGAACGTAGAAATGAACATAACTTTCACACTGGTAGCAATTATTCGTTTTATACAATGGAAAAACTGTTCTATTTATTTTGTATTTTATGCTTCGGGCGTTGACTTCTAAGGCCCTAACTATTCTATCTGGTGCAGCAACGCCCTAGAGTGAAGCCTAGGTTGCCCGGAACGTAGAAATGACCATCACTTTCACACTGGTTGCAATTATTCCTGTTATACGACGGAAAAAGCTCTTGTATATTTAGTGTATTTTATGCTTCTCTCGTTGACTTCTAAGGCCGTAGCTATTCGATGTGGTGGAGCATCGCCCTAGAGTGAAGCCTATGTTGCCCGGAACGTAAAAATTACCATAACTTTCACACTGATAGCAATTATTCGTTTTATACGATGGAAAAACTGTTCTATTTATGTTGTATTTCATGCTTCGGGCGTTGACTTCTAAGGCCCTAACTATTCGATCTGGTGGAGCAGCGCCCCAGAGTGAAGCCTAGGTTGCCCGGAACGTAGAAATGAACATAACATTCACACTGGTAGCAATTATTCGTTTTATACAATGGAAAAACTGTTCTATTTATTTTGTATTTTATGCTTCGGGCGTTGACTTCTAAGGCCCTAACTATTCGATCTGGTGGAGCAACGCCCCAGAGTGAAGCCTAGGTTGCCCGGAACGTAGAAATGACCAGAACTTTCACACTGGTTGCAATTATTAGTTTTATACGATGGAAAAACTGCTCTATTTATTTTGTATTTTATGCTTCGGGCGTTGACTTCTAAGGGCCTAACTGTTCAATCTGTTGGATCAACGCCCTAGGGTGAAGCCTAGGTTGCCCGGAAAGTAGAAATGACCATACCTTTCATACTGGTTGCAATTATTTGTTTTATACGACGGAAAAGCTGTTGTATTTATACCGTATTTTATGCTTCTGGCGTTGACTTCTTATGCCCTAACTACTCCATCTGGTGGAACAACGCCCTAGGGTGCAGACTGTGTTTCCCGGAACGTAGAAATGACCATAACTTTCACACCGGTAGCAATTATTCGTTTTATACGATGGAAAAACTGTTCTATTTATTTTGTATTTTGTGCTTCGGGCGTTGACTTCTAAGGCCCTAACTATTCAATCTGTTGGAGCAACGCCCTAGGGTGAAGCCTAGGTTGCCCGGAAAGTAGAAATAACCACAACTTTCATACTTGTTGCAATTATTCGTTTTATACGATGGAAAAGCTGTTATACTTATATTGTGTTTTATGCTTCTGGCGTTGACATCTTAGGCCCTAACTATTCGATCTGGCGGAACGACGCCCTAGAGTGAAGCCTATGTTGCCCGGAACGTAGAAATTACCATAACTTTCACACTGATAGCAATTATTCGTTTTATACGGTGGAAAAACTGTTCTATTTACGTTGTATTTCATGCTTCGGGCGTTGACTTCTAAGCCCCTAACTATTGAATCTGTTGGAACAACGCCCTAGGGTGAAGCCTAGGCTGCCCGGAAAGTAGAAATGACCATAACTTTCATACTGATTGCAATTATTCGTTTTATACGATGGAAAAACTGTTGTATTTTTATTGTATTTTATGCTTCTGGCGTTGACTTCTAAGGCCGTAGCTATTAGCTGTGGTGGAGCAACTCCCTACAGTGGCGCCCAGGTTGCCCGGAACGTAGAAATGACCATTAATTTCACAATGTTTGCAATTATTCATTTTATACAATGGAAAAACTGTTGTACTTATATTGTATTTTATTCTTCTAGCGTTGAATTCCAAGTCCCTAGCTATTCGATCTGGTGGAGCAACGCCCTAGAGTGAAACCTAGGTTGCTCGGAATGTAGAAATGACCATAACTTTCACACTGATCCCAATTATCCGTTTTATACGATGGAAAAGCTGTTGTATTTTGTATCGTATTTTATGATTCGGGCGTTGACTTCTAAGGCCCTAACTATTCGATCTGGAGGAGCAACGCCCTAGAGTGAAGCCTAGGTTGCCCGGAACGTAGAAATGACCAGAACTTTCACACTGGTTGCTATTATTCGTTTTATACGATGGAAAAACTGTTATATTTATATTGTATTTTATGCTTCTGGCGTTGACTTCTTAGGTCCTAACTACTCGATCTGGTGGAGTAATGCCTCACAGTTAAGTCTAGGATGCCCGAAACGTCGAAATTATCGTTACTTTCGCACTGGTTGCAATTAGTAATGCTATACAATGGAAAAACTGTTGTATTTATACTGTATTCTATGCTTCTCTCGTTGACTTCTAAGGCCGTAGCTATTCGATGTGGTGGAGCAACGCACTAGAGTGAAGCCTAGGTGGCCCGGAACGTAGAAATGACCATAACTTTCACACCGGTAGCAATTATTCGTTTTATACGATGGAAAAACTGTTCTATTTATTTTGTATTTTATGCTTCGGGCGTTGACTTCTAAGGCCCTAACTATTCGATCTGGTGGTGCAACGCCCTAGAGTGAAGCCTAGGTTGCCCGGAACGTAGAAATGACCAGAACTTTCACACTGGTTGCTATTATTCGTTTTATACGATGGAAAAACTGTTATATGTATATTGTACTTTATGCTACTGGCGTTGACTTCTTAGGCCCTAAGTGTTCGATCTGGTGGAGCAACGCCCTAGTGTGAAGCCTAGGTTGCCCGGAAAATAGAAATAACCACAACTTTCATACTTGTTGCAATTATTCGTTTTGTACGATGGAAAAACTGTTATATTTATATTGTATTTTATGCTTCTGGCGTTGACTTCTAGGGCACTAACTATTCGATCTGGTGGAGCAACGCCCTAGAGTGAAGCCTTGGCTGTCAGGAACGTAGAAATGAACATAACTTTCACACTGGTAGCAATTATTCGTTTTATACAATGGAAAAACTGTTCTATTTATGTTGTATTTTATGCTTCGGGCGTTGACTTCTAAGGCCCTAACTATTCGATCCGGTGGAGCAACGCCCCAGAGTGAAGCCTAGGTTGCCCGGAACGTAGAAATGACCAGAACTTTCACACTGGTTGCAATTATTAGTTTTATACGATGGAAAAACTGCTCTATTTATTTTGTATTTTATGCTTCGGGCGTTGACTTCTTATGCCCTAACTACTCCATCTGGTGGAACAACGCCCTAGGGTGCAGCCTGTGTTTCCCGGAACGTAGAAATGACCATAACTTTCACACTGTAGCAATTATTCGTTTTATACGATGGAAAAACTGTTCTATTTATTTTGTATTTTGTGCTTCGGGCGTTGACTTCTAAGGCCCTAACAATTCAATCTGTTGGAGCAACGCCCTAGGGTGAAGCCTAGGTTGCCCGGAAAGTAGAAATAACCACAACTTTCATACTTGTTGCAATTATTCGTTTTATACGATGGAAAAGCTGTTATACTTATATTGTGTTTTATGCTTCTGGCGTTGACATCTTAGGCCCTAACTATTCGATCTGGCGGAACGACGCCCTAGAGTGAAGCCTAGGTTGCCCAGACCGTAGAAATGACCATCACTTTCAAACTGGTTGCAATTATTCCTGTTATACGATGGAAAAACTGTTGTATATTTATTGTATTTTATGCTTCGGGCGTTGACTTCCATGGCCCTATCTATTCGGTTTGGTGGAGCAACACACTACAGAGAAGCCTAGGTTGTCAGAAACGTAAGAAAAGAACATAACTTTCACACTGGTAGCAATTATTCGTTTTATACAATGGAAAAACTGTTCCATTTATTTTGTATTTTATGCTTCGGGCGTTGACTTCTAAGGCCCTAACTATTCGATCTGGTGGAGAAACGCCCTAGAGTGAAGCCTAGGTTGCCCGGAACGTAGAAATGACAAGGACTTTCACACTGGTTGCTATTATTCGTTTTATACGATGGAAAAACTGTTATATTTATATTGTATTTTATGCTTCTGGCGTTGACTTATATGGCCCTACCTATTCGATATGGTGGAGAAACACCCTACAGTGAAGCCTAGGTTGTCAGAAACGTAGACATGAACATAACTTTCACACTGGTAGCAATTATTCGTTTTATACAATGGAAAAACTGTTATATTTATATTGTATTTTATGCTTCTGGTGTTGACTTCTAAGGCCCTAACTATTCGATCTGGTGGAGCAACGCCCTAGAGTGAAGCCTAGGATGCCCGGAACGTAGAAATGACCAGAACTTTCAAACTGGTAGCTATTATTCGTTTTATACGATGGAAAAACTGTTATATTTATATTGTATTTTATGCTTCTGGCGTTGACTTCTTAGGCCCTAACTTTTCGATCTGGTGGAACAACGCCCTAGAGTGAAGCGTAGGTCGCCCGGAACGTAGAAATGACCATCACTTTCACACTGGTAGCAATTATTCGTTTAATACAATGGAAAAACTGCTCTATTTATTTTGTGTTTTATGCTTCGGGCGTTGACTTCTAAGGGCCTAACTATTCAATCTGTTGGATCAACGCCCTAGGGTGAAGCCTAGGTTGCCCGGAAAGTAGAAATGACCATACCTTTCATACTGGTTGCAATTATTTGTTTTATACGACGGAAAAGCTGTTGTATTTATACCGTATTTTATGCTTCTGGCGTTGACTTCTTATGCCCTAACTACTCAATCTGGTGGAACAACGCCCTAGGGTGCAGCCTGTGTTTCCCGCAACGTAGAAATGACCATAACTTTCACACCGGTAGCAATTATTCGTTTTATACGATGGAAAAACTGTTCCATTTATTTTGTATTTTATGCTTCGGGCGTTGACTTCTAAGGCCCTAACTATTCAATCTGTTGGAGCAACGCCCTAGGGTGAAGCCTAGGTTGCCCGGAAAGTAGAAATAACCACAACTTTCATACTTGTTGCAATTATTCGTTTTATACGATGGAAAAGCTGTTATATTTATATTGTGTTTTATGCTTCTGGCGTTGACATCTTAGGCCCTAACTATTCGATCTGGCGGAACGACGCCCTAGAGTGAAGCCTAGGTTGCCCAGAACGTAGAAATGACCATCACTTTCAAACTGGTTGCAATTATTCCTGTTATACGATGGAAAAACTCTTGTATATTTAATGTATTTTATGCTTCGGCCGTTGACTTCCATGGCCCTATCTATTCGATTTGGTGGAGCAACACACTACAGTGAAGCCTAGGTTGTCAGAAACGTAAGAAAAGAACATAACTTTCACAGTGGTAGCAATTATTCGTTTTATACAATGGAAAAACTGTTCCACTTATTTTGTATTTTATGCTTCTGGCGTTGACTTCTTAGGCCCTAACTATTCGACCTGGTGGAGCAATGCCTCAGAGATAAGTCTAGGATGCACGAAACGCCGAAATGATCATTACTACCACACTGGTTGCAAATTATTCCTGCTATACGATGGAAAAACTGTTGCATCTTTATTGTATTTTATGCTTCTGGCGTTGACTTCTAAGGACCTCACTATTCGATCTGGTGGAGCAACGCCCTAGAGTGAAGCCTAGGTTGCCCAGAACGTAGAAATGACCATAACTTTCACACCGGTAGCAACTATTCGTTTTATACGATGGAAAAACTGTTCTATTTATTTTGTATTTTATGCTTCGCGCGTTGACTTCAAAGGCCCTAACTATTCAATCTGTTGGTGCAACGCCCTAGAGTGAAGCCTAGGTTGCCTGGAACGTAGAAATGAACATAACTTTCACACTGATTGCTATTATTCGTTTTATACGATGGAAAAACAGTTACATTTATATTGTGTTTTATGCTTCTGGCGTTGACTTCTAAGGCCCTAACTATTCAATCTGTTGGAGCAACGCCCTATCGTGAAGCCTAGGTTGCCCGGAAAGTAGAAATGACCATAACTTTAATACTGGTTGCAATTATTCGTTTTATATGACGGAAAAACTGTTGTATTTATATTGAATTTTAAGCTTCTGGCGTTCACTTCTTAGGCCCTAACTATTCGATCTGGTGGAAGAACGCCCTAGGGTGAAGCCTAGGTTGCCCGGAACGTAGAAATGACAATAAGTTTTACACTGGTAGCAATTATTCGTTTTATACAATGGAAAAACTGTTCTACTTAGTTTGCATTTTATGCTTCGGGCGTTGACATCTAAGCCCCTAACTGATTGATCTGGTGGAGCAACGCCCTAGAGTGAAGCCTAGATTGCCCGGAACGTTGAAATGACCATAACCTTCACACGGGTTGCAATTACCCGTGTTATACGATGGAAAAACTGTTGTACTTATATTGTATTTTATTCTTATGGCGTTCAATTCTAAGTCCCTAGCTATTCGATCTGGTGGGGCAACGCCCTAGAGTGAAACCTAGGTTACCCGGAACGTAGAAATTACCAGTACTTTCATACTGTTTGCAGTTATTCCTGTTATACGATGGAAAAACTGTTGCATCCTTATTGTATTTTATACTTCAGGCGTTGACTTCTGAGGCCGTAGCTATTCGATGTGGGGGAAGAACGCCGTACAGTGAAGCCTAGGTTGCCCGGAACGTAGAAATGACCATAAGTTTCATACTGGTTGCAATTATTCGTTTTATACGATGGAAAAACTGTTGTATTTATATCGTATTTTATGCTTCTGGCGTTCACTTCTTAGGCCCTAACTGTTCGATCTGGTGGAAAAACGCCCTAGGGTGAAGCCTAGGTCGCCCGGAACGTATAAATGACCATAACTTTTACACTTGTAGTAATTATTCGTTTTATACAATGGAAAAACTGTTTTATTTGTTTTGTATATAATGCTTGGGGCGTAGACTTCTAAGGCCCTAACTGTTTTATCTGGTGGAGCATCGCCCTAGAGTGAAGCCTATGTTGCCCGGAACGTAGAAATGACCATAACTTTCACACTGGTTGCTATTATTCGTTTTAGACGGTGGAAAGACTGTTGTACTTATATTGTATTTTATTCTTATGGCTTTGAATTCTAAGTCCCTTGCTATTCGATCTGGTGGAGCAACGCCCTAGAGTGAAACCTATGTTACCTGGAACGTAGAAATGACCACTACTATCACACTGGTTACAAATTATTCCTGCTATACGGTGGAAAAACTGTAGTATTTTTATTGCATTTTATGCTTCGGGCATTGACTTCTAAGGCCCTAACTATTAAATCTGTTGGTGCAACGCCCTAGGGTGAAGCCTGGGTTGCCCGGAACATGGAAATGACCATTACTTTCACACTGTTTGCAAATATACATTATATACCATGGAAAAGCTGTTGTATTTATATTGTATTTTATGCTTCTGGCGTTGACTTCTTACGCCCTAACTATTTAATCTGGTAGAGCACCGCCCTAGAGAGAAGCATAGGTTGCCCGGGACGTAGAACATACCATTACCTTCACACTGGTTGCAATTATTCCTGTTATACGATGGAAAAACTGTTGCTTCTTTATTGTATTTTATGCTCCTGGCATTGACTTCTAAGGCCCCAAATATTCGATCTGGTGGAGCAACGCCCTAGAGTGAAGCCTAGGTTGCCCAGAACGTAGAAATGACCATAACTTTCACACCGGTAGCAACTATCCGTTTTATACGATGGAAAAACTGTTCTATTTATTTTGTATTTTATGCTTCTGGCGTTGCCTTCTTAGGCCCTAACTATTCGATCTTGTGGAACAACGCCATAGAGTGAAGCATAGGTTGCCTGGAACGTAGAAATGACCATCACTTTCACACGGGTTGCAACTATTCCTGTTCTAGGATGGAAAGGCTGTTGTATTTTTATTGTATTTTATACTTCAGGCGTTGACTTCTGATGCCGTAGCTATTCGATGTGGTGGAAGAACGCCATACAGTGAAGCCTAGGTTGCCCGGAACGTAGAAATGACCATAAGCTTCATACTGGTTGCTATTATTCATTTTATACGATGGCAAATCTGTTGTATTTATATTGTATTTTACGCTTCTGGCGTTGACTTCTTAGGCCCTAACTATTCGATCTGGTGGAGCAATGCCTCAGAGATAAGTCTAGGATGCCCGAAACGCCGAAATGATCATTACTATCACGCTTGTTGCAATTATTCCTTTTATACGATGACAAGACTGTTGTTTTTTTATTGTATTTTATGCTTCAGTCGTAGACTTCTAAGGCCGTAGCTATTCGATATGCTGGGGCGCCGCCCTAGAGTGAAGCCTAGGTTGTCCGGTACGTAGAAATGACCACTACTATCACACTGGTTGCAATTATTCGCTTTATACGATGGAAAAACTGTTGCATCTTTATCGTATTTTATGCTTCTGGCGTTGACTTCTTAGGCCGTAACTATTCGATCTGGTGGAGCAACGCCCTGGAGTGAAACCTAGGTTGCCCGGTACGTAGAAATGACCTTAACTTTCACACTGTTTGCTATTATTCGTTTTATACGATGGAAAAACTGTTATATTTATTTTGTATTTAATGCTTCGGGCGTTGACTTCTAAGGCACTAACTGTTTGATCTGGTGGAGCAACGCCCTAGAGTGAAGCCTATGTTGCCCGGAACGTAGAAATGACCATAACTTTCACACTGGTTGCTATTATTCGTTTTAGACGATGTAAAAACTGTTATATTTATATTGTATTTTATGCTTCTGGCGTTGCCTTCTTAGGCCCTAACTATTCGATCTTGTGGAACAACGCCATAGAGTGAAGCATAGGTTGCCTGGAACGTAGAAATGACCATCACTTTCACACGGGTTGCAACTATTCCTGTTCTAGGATGGAAAGGCTGTTGTATTTTTATTGTATTTTATACTTCAGGCGTTGACTTCTGATGCCGTAGCTATCCGATGTGGTGGAAGAACGCCATACAGTGAAGCCTAGGTTGCCCGGAACGTAGAAATGACCATAAGTTTCATACTGGTTGCTATTATTCGTTTCATACGATGGAAAGACTGTTGTATTTATATTGTATTTTATGCTTCTGGCGTTCACTTCTTAGGCCCTAACTATTCGATCTGGTGGAACAACGCCCTAGGGTGAAGCCTAGGTTGCCCGGAACGTAGAAATGACCATGACTTTTACACTGGTAGCAATTATTCGTTTTATACAATGGAAAAACCGTTCTATATATTTTGTGTTTTATGCTTCTGGCGTTGTCTTCTTAGGCCCTAACTATTCGATCTGGTGGAACAACGCCCTAGAGTGAAGACTAGATTGCCCGGAACATAGAAATGACCATTACTTTCACACTGTTTGCAAATACACATTATATACGACGGAAAAGCTGTTGTATTTATATTGTGTTTTATGCTTCTAGCGTTGACTTCTTAGGCCCTATCTATTTAATCTGGTAGAGCACCGCCCTAGAGTGAAGCATAGGTTGCACGGAACATGGAAATGAACATTCCTTTCACACTGTTTGCAAATATACACTATATACAATGGAAAAACTGTTCTATATATTTTGTGTTTAATGCTTCGGGCGTTGACTTCTAAGGCCCTAACTGTTTGATCTGGTGGAGCAACGCCCTAGAGTGAAGCCTATGTTGCCCGGAACGTAGAAATGACCATCACTTTCACACGGGTTGCAAGTATTCCTGTTATAGGATGGAAAGACTGTTGTATTTTTATTGTATTTTATACTTCAGGCGTTGACTTCTGAGGCCGTAACTAATCGATGTGGTGGAAGAACGCCGTACAGTGAAGCCTAGGTTGCCCGGAACGTAGAAATGACCATAAGTTTCATACTGGTTGCAATTATTCGTTTTTTACGATGGAAAAACTGTTGTATTAGTATCGTATTTTATGCTTCTGGCGTTCACTTCTTAGGCCCTAACTGTTCGATCTGGTGGAACAACGCCCTAGGGTGAAGCCTAGGTTGCCCGGAACGTAGAAATGACCATAACTTTTACACTTGTAGCAATTATTCGTTTTATACAATGGAAAAACTGTTTTATTTGTTTTGTATATAATGCTTGGGGCGTAGACTTCTAAGGCCCTAACTGTTTGATCTGGTGGAGCATCGCCCTAGAGTGAAGCCTATGTTGCCCGGAACGTAGAAATGACCATAACTTTCACACTGGTTGCTACTATTCGTTTTAGACGGTGGAAAAACTGTTGTACTTATATTGTATTTTATTCTTATGGCTTTGAATTCTAAGTCCCTAGCTATTCGATCTGGTGGAGCAACACCCTAGAGTGAAACCTGTGTTACCCGGAACGTAGAAATGACCACTACTATCACACTGGTTACAAATTATTCCTGCTATACGGTGGAAAAACTGTAGTATTTTAATTGCATTTTATGCTTCGGGCATTGACTTCTAAGGCCCCAACTATTAAATCTGTTGGTGCAACGCCCTAGAGTGAGGCCTAGGTTGACCGGAACGTAGAAATGACCATCACTTTCATACTGGTTGCAATTATTCGTTTTTTACGATGGAAAAACTGTTGTATTTGTATCGTATTTTATGCTTCTGGCGTTCACTTCTTAGGCCCTAACTGTTTGATCTGGTGGAGCAACGCCCTAGAGCGAAGCCTAGGTTGCCCGGTACGTAGAAATGACCATCACTTTCATACTGGTTGCAATTATTCGTTTTATATGATGGAAAAACTGTTGTATTTATGTTGTATTTTATGCTTCTGGCGTTCACTTCTTAGGCCCTAACTACTCGGTCTGGTGGAACAACGCCCTAGGGTGAAGCCTAGGTTGCCCGGAACGTAGAAATGACCATAACTTTTACACTGCTTGCATTTATTCGTTTTATACAATGGAAAAACTGTTCCATTTATTTTGCATTTTATTCTCCGGGCGTCGACTTCTAAGGCCCTAACTGATTGGACTGGAGGTGCAACGAACTAGAGTGAAGCCTAGATTGCCCGGTACGTAGAAATGACCATCACCTTCAAACTGGTTGCAATTAATCCTTTTATACGATGGAAAAACTGATGTAGTTTTATTGCATTTTATGCTTTCGGCGTTGACTTCCAAGGCCCTAACGATTCAATCTGTTGGAGCAACGCCCTAGGGTCAAGCCTAGGTTGCCCGGAAAGTATAAATGACGTTACCTTTCATACTGGTTGCAATTATTCGTTTTATACGATGGAAAAGCTGTTTTATTTTTATTGCATTTTGTGCTTCGGGCATTGTCTTCTAAGTCCCTAACTATTCAATCTGTTGGAGCAACGCCCTAGAGTGAGGCCTAGGTTGCCCGGAACGTAGAAATGACCATAACTTTCATACTGGTTGCAATTATTCCTGTTATACAATGGAAAAACGGTTGTATTTTTATTGTATTTTGTGCTTCTGGCGTTTAATTCTAAGTCCCTAGCTATTCGATATGGTGGAGCAATGCCCTAGAGTGAAGCCTAGGTTGCCCGGATCGTAGAAATGACCATTACTTTCACACTGGTTGCAATTATTCATTTTATACGATGGAAAAGCTGTTGTATTTATATTGTACTTTATGCTTCTGGCGTTGACTTCTAAGGCCGTAGCTATTAGATGTGGTGGAGCAACGTCCTAGAGTGACGGCTAGGTTGCCGGGAACGTAGAAATCACCATTACTTTCACAATGTTTGCAATCATTCATTTTATACGATGGAAAAACTGTTGTACTTATATTGTATTTTATCCATCTGGCGTTGAATTCTAAGTCCCTAGCTGTTAGATCTGGTGGGGCAACGCCCTAGAGTGAAACCTCGGTTACCTGGAACGTAGAAATGACCATTACTTTCACACTGTTTGCAATTATCCTTTTTATACGATGGAAAAGCTGTTCTTTTTATTTTGTATTTTATGCTTCGGGCGTTGACTTCTTAGTCCCTAACAATTTGATCTGGTGGAGCACCGCCCTAGAGTGAAGCCTAGGTTCCCGGAGCGTAGAAATGATCATAACTTTCACACAGGTTGCTATTATTCGTTTTATACGAAGGAAAAACTGTTGTATTTATATTGTATTTTATGCTTCTGGCGTTCACTTCTTAGGCCCTAACTATTCGATCTGGTGGAGCAATGCCTCAGAGTTAAGTCTAGGATGCCCGAAACGCCGAAATGATCATTACTTTCACGCTTGTTGCAATTATTCCTGTTATACCATGAAAAGACTGTTGTATTTTTATTGTATTTTGTGCCTCAGGCGTAGGCTTCTAAGGCCGTAGCTATTCGATATGGTGGAGCACCGCTCTAGAGTGAAGCCTAGGTTGCTCGGAACGTAGAAATGACCACTTCTTTCACACTGTTTGCAATTATTCATTTAATATGATGGAAAAGCTGTTGTATTTATATCGTATTTTATGCTTCGGGCGTTGACTTCTTAGGCAATAACATTTCGATATGGTGGAGCAACGCCCTAGAGTGTAGCCTAGGTTGCTCGGAATGTAGAAATGACCATAACTTTCACACTGGTTGCAATTATTCGTTTTATACGATGGAAAAACTGTTCTATTTATTTTATATTTTATGCTTCGGGCGTTGACTTCTAAGGCCCTAACTATTCGATCTGGTGGAGCAACGCCCTAGAGCGAAGCCTAGGTTGCCCGGTACGTAGAAATGACCATCACTTTCATACTGGTTGCAATTATTCGTTTTATATGATGGAGAAACTGTTGTATTTATATTGTACTTTATGCTTCTGGCGTTCACTTCTTAGGCCCTAACTACTCGATCTGGTGGAACAACGCGCTAGGGTGAAGCCTAGGTTGCGCGGAAAGTAGAAATGACAATAACTTTAACACTGGTTGCAATTATTCGTTTTATACGATGGAAAAGCTGTTGCATCTTTATTGTATTTTATGTTTCTGTCGTTGACGTCTAAGGCCGTAGCTAGTAGATGTGGTGGAGCAACGCACTAGAGTGACGCCTAGGTTGCCCGGAACGTGGAATGACCATTACTTTCGCAATGTTTGCAATTGTACATTTTATACGATGGAAAAACTGTTATACTTATATTGTATTTTATGCTTCTGGCGTTGACTTCTAAGGCCCTAACTATTCGATCTGGTGGAGCAACGCCCTAGAGTGAAGCCTAGGTTGCCTGGAACATACAAATGACCATCACTTTCACACGGGTTGCAATTATTCCTGTTATAGGAAGGAAAGACTGTTGTATTTTTATTGTATTTTATGCTTCAGGCGTTGACTTCTGAGGCCGTAGCTATTCGATGTAGTGGAAGGACGCCATAGAGTGAAGCCTAGGTTGCCCGGAACGCAGAAAGGACCATAACTGTCATACTGGTTGCAATTATTCGTTTTATATGATGGAAAAACTGTTGTATTTATATTGTATTTTATGCTGCTGGCGTTCACTTCTTAGGCCCTAACTATTCGATCTGGTGGTACAACGCCCTGGGGTGAAGCCTAGGTTGCCGGGAACGGAGAAATGACCATAACTTTCACACTGGTTGCTATTATTCGTTTTATGCGATGGAAAAACTGTTGCATTTATATTGTATATTATGCTTCTGGCGTTGACTTCTAGGGCACTAACTATTCGATCTGGTGGAGCAACGCCCTAGATTGAAGCCTAGGTTGCCCGGAACGTAGAAATGACCATCGCTTTCAAACTGGATGCAATTATTCCTGTTATATGATGGATAACTGATGTATTTTTATTGCATTTTATGCTTCGGGCACTGACTTCTAAGGTCCTAACTATTGAATCTGTTAGAGCAACGCCCTAGGGTGAAGCCTAGGTTGCGCGGGAAGTAGAAATGACAATAACTTTCACACTGGTTGCAATTAATCGTTTTATACGATGGAAAAGCTGTTGCATCTTTATTGTATTTTATGCTTCTGTCGTTGACGTCTAAGGCCGTAGCTATTAGACGTGGTGGAGCAACGCACTAGAGTGACGCCTAGGTTGACCGGAACGTGGAATGACCATTACTTTCGCAATGTTTGCAATTATCCATTTTATACGATGGAATAACTGTTGTATTTATATTGTATTTTATACTTCGGGCGTTGACTTCTAAGGCCCTAACTATTCAATCTGTTGGATCAACGCCCTAGAGTGAAGCCTAGGTTGCTCGGAATGTAGAAATGACCATAACATGCACGCTGGTTGAAATTATTCGTTTTATACAATGGAAAAGCTATTGTATTTATATTGTATTTTATGCTGCTGGCGTTCACTTCTTAGGCCCTAACTATTCGATCTGGTGGAACAACGCCCTGGGGTGAAGCCTAGGTTGCCGGGAACATAGATATGACCATAACTTTCACACTGGTCGCTATTATTCGTTTTATACGATGGAGAAACTGTTATATTTATATTGTACTTTATGCTTCTGGCGTTGACTTCTAAGGCCGTAGCTATTAGATGTGGTGGAGCAACGTCCTAGAGTGACGGCTAGGTTGCCGGGAACGTAGAAATCACCATTACTTTCACAATGTTTGCAATCATTCATTTTATACGATGGAAAAACTGTTGTACTTATATTGTATTTTATCCATCTGGCGTTGAATTCTTTGTCCCTAGCTGTTAGATCTGGTGGGGCAACGCCCTAGAGTGAAACCTCGGTTACCTGGAACGTAGAAATGACCATTACTTTCACACTGTTTGCAATTATCCTTTTTATACGATGGAAAAGCTGTTCTTTTTATTTTGTATTTTATGCTCCGGGCGTTGACTTCTTAGTCCCTAACAATTTGATCTGGTGGAGCACCGCCCTAGAGTGAAGCCTAGGTTCCCGGAACGTAGAAATGATCATAACTTTCACACAGGTTGCTATTATTCGTTTTATACGATGGAAAAACTGTTGTATTTATATTGTATTTTGTGCTTCTGGCGTTCACTTCTTAGGCCCTAACTATTCGATCTGGTGGAGCAATGCCTCAGAGTTAAGTCTAGGATGCCCGAAACGCCGAAATGATCATTACTTTCACGCTTGTTGCAATTATTCCTGTTATACCATGAAAAGACTGTTGTATTTTTATTGTATTTTGTGCCTCAGGCGTAGGCTT
Source organism: Calliopsis andreniformis (assembly GCF_051401765.1). Lineage (NCBI taxonomy): Eukaryota > Metazoa > Arthropoda > Insecta > Hymenoptera > Andrenidae > Calliopsis > Calliopsis andreniformis. The sequence goes on along the minus strand of NW_027480424.1, from coordinate 20,703,328 downwards.
CTAAGGCCGTAGCTATTCGATATGGTGGAGCACCGCCCTAGAGTGAAGCCTAGGTTGCTCGGAACGTAGAAATGACCACTTCTTTCACACTGTTTGCAATTATTCATTTAATATGATGGAAAAGCTGTTGTATTTATATCGTATTTTATGCTTCGGGCGTTGACTTCTTAGGCCCTAACATTTCGATGTGGTGGAGCAACGCCCTAGTGTGTAGCCTAGGTTGCTCGGAATGTAGAAATGACCAGTACCTTCTCACTGTTTGCAGTGACTCCTGTTATACGATGGAAAGACTGTTGCATCTTTATTGAATTTTATGCTTCTGGCGTTGACTTCTAAGGCCCTAACTATTCTATCTGGTGTATCAACGCCCTAGAGTGAAGCCTAGGTTGCTCGGAATGTAAAAATGGCCATTACATTCACACTGGTTGAAATTATTCGTTTTATACGATGGAAAAACTGTTATATTTAAATTGTATTTTATGCTTCTGGCGTTGATTTCTTAGGCCCTAACTATTCAATCTGGTGGAACAACACCCTAGAGGGAGGCCTAGGTTGGCCGGAACGTAGAAATGACCATCACTTCCATACTGGTAGCAATCATTCGTTTTATACGATGGAAAAGCTGTTGTATTTATATTGTATTTTACGCTTCTGGCGTTGACTTCTAAGGCACAAACTATTCGATCTGGTGGAGCAATGCCCTAGAGTGAAGCCTAGGTTGCCCGAAACGTAGAAATGACCATAACTTTCATACTGGTTGCAATTATTCGTTTTATATGATGGAAAAACTGCTGTATTTATATTGTATCTTATGCTTCTGGCGTTGACTTCTTAGGACCTAACAATTCGATCTGGTGGAACAACGCCCTAGAGTGAAGCATAGGTTGCCTGGAACGTACAAATGCCATCACTTTCACACGGGTTGCAATTATTCCTGTTACAGGATGGAAAGACTGTTGTATTTTTATTGTATTTTATGCTTCAGGCGTTGACTTATGAGGCCGTAGCTATTCGATGTGGTGGAAGAACGCCATAGAGTGAAGCCTAGGTTGAACGGAACGTAGAAATGACCATAACTTTCATTCTGGTGGCAATTATTCGTTCTATATGGTAGAAAGACTGTTGTATTTATATTGTATTTTATGCTGCTGGCGTTCACTTCTTAGACCCTAACTATTCGATCTGGTGGAACAACGCCCTGGGGTGAAGCCTAGGTTGCCCGGATCGTAGAAATGACCATAACTTTCACACTGGTTTCTATTATTCGTTTTATACGATGGAAAAACTGTTATATTTATATTGTACTTTATGCTTCTGGCGTTGCCTTCTTAGGCCCTAACTGTTCGATCTGGTTGAACAACGCCCTAGAGTGAAGCCTAGGTTACCCGGAACGTAGAAATGACCAGAACTTTCACACTGTTTGCAGTGACTCCTGTTATACGATGGAAAAACTGTTGCATCTTTATTGAATTTTATGCTTCTGGCGTTGACTTCTAAGGCCCTAACTATTCTATCTGGTGTATCAACGCCCTAGAGTGAAGCCTAGGTTGCTCGGAATGTAATAATGACCATTACGTTCACACTGGTTGAAATTATTCGTTTTATACGATGGAAAAACTGTTATATTTAAATTGTATTTTATGCCTCTGGCGTTGATTTCTTAGGCCCTAACTATTCAATCTGGTGGAACAACACCCTAGAGTGAGGCCTAGGTTGCCCGGAACGTAGAAATGACCATCACTTCCATACTGGTAGCAATCATTCGTTTTAGACGATGGAAAAACTGTTGTATTTATATTGTATTTTATGCTTCTGGCGTTGACTTCTAAGGCACTAACTATTCGATCTGGTGGAGCAACGCACTAGAGTGAAGCGGAGCTTGCCCGGAACGTAGAAATGACCATCACTTTCAAACTGGTTGCAATTATTCCTGTTATATGATATAAAAACTGTTGTATTTTTATTGCATTGTGTGCTTCGGGCGTTGACTTATGAGGCCGTAGCTATTCGATGTGGTGGAAGAACGCCATAGAGTGAAGCCTAGGTTGCCCGGAACGTAGAAATGACCATAACTTTCATACTGGTGGCAATTATTCGTTCTATATGAAGGAAAAACTGTTGTATTTATATTGTATTTTATGCTGCTGGCGTTCACTTCTTAGGCCGTAACTATTCGATCTGGTGGAACAACGCCCTAGAGTGAAGCCTAGGTTACCCGGAACGTAGAAATGACCAGTACTTTCACACTGTTTGCAGTGACTCCTGTTATACGATGGAAAAACTGTTGCATCTTTATTGAATTTTATGCTTCTGGCGTTGACTTCTAAGGCCCTAACTATGCTATCTGGTGTATCAACGCCCTAGAGTGAAGCCTGGGTTGCTCGGAATGTAAAAATGACCATATCATTCACACTGGTTGAAATTATTCGTTTTATACGATGGAAAAACTGTTATATTTATATTGTATTTTATGCTTCTGGCGTTGATTTCTTAGGCCCTAACTATTCAATCTGTTGGAGCAACGCCCTAGGGTGAAGCCTAGGTTGCCCGGAAAGTAGAAATGACAATAACTTTCACACTGGTTGCAATTATTCGTTTTATACGATGGAAAAGCTGTTGCATCTTTAATGCATTTTATGCTTCTGTCGTTGACGTCTAAGGCCGTAGCTATTAGATGTGGTGGAGCAACGCACTAGAGTGACGCCTAGGTTGCCTGGAACGTAGAAATGACTATTACTTTCGCAATGTTTGCAATTATTCATTTTATACGATGGAAAAACTGTTGTACTTATATTGTATTTTATGCTTCTGGCGTTGACTTCTTATGCCACAACTATTCCATCTGGTGGAACAACGCCCTAGGGTGAATCCTACGTTGACCGGAAAGTAGAAATGGAAATAACTTTCACACCGGTAGCAATTATTCGTTTTATACGATGGAAAAACTGTTCTATTCATTTTGTACTTTATGCTTCGGCCGTTGACTTCTAAGGCCCTAACTATTCGATGTGTTGGAGCAACGCCCTAGGGTGAAGCCTAGGTTACCCGGAACATAGAAATGACCAGTACCTTCACACTGTTTGCAGTGACTCCTGTTATACGATGGAAAAACTGTTGCATCTTTATTGAATTTTATGCTTCTGGCGTTGACTTCTAAGGCCCTAACCATTCTATCTGGTGTATCAACGCCCTAGAGTGAAGCCTAGGTTGCTCGGAATGTAAAAATGACCATAACATTCACACTGGTTGAAATTATTCGTTTTATACGATGGAAAAGCTGTTATATTTAAATTGTACTTTATGCTTCTGGCGTTGATTTCTTAGACCCTAACTATTCAATCTAGTGGAACAACACCCTAGAGTGAGGCCTAGGTTGCCCGGAACCTAGAAATGACCATCACTTCCATACTGGTAGCAATCATTCGTTTTATACGATGGAAAAACTGTTGTATTTATATTGTATTTTATGCTTCTGGCGTTGACTTCTGAGGCACAAACTATTCGATCTGGTGGAGCAATGCCCTAGAGTGAAGCCTAGGTTGCCCGGAACGTCGAAATGACCATCACTTTCAAACTGGTTGCAATTAATCCTTTTATACGATGGAAAAACTGTTGTATTTTTATTGCATTTTCTGCTTCCGGCGTTGACTTCGAAGGCCCTAACTATTCAATCTGTTGGAGCAACGCCCGACGGTGAAGCCTAGGTTGCCCGGAAAGTAGAAATGACATTAACTTTCACACTGGTTGCAATTATTCGTTATATACGATGGAAAAACCGTTATATTTATATTGTATCTTATGCTTCTGGCGTTGACTTCTTAGGCCCTATCAATTCGATCTGGTGGAAAAACGACCTAGAGTGAGGCCTAGGTTGCCCGGAACGTAGAACTGACCATAACTTTTACACTGGTAGCAATTATTCGTTTTCACAATGGAAAAACTGTTCTATTTACTTTGTATTTTATGCTTCGGGCGTTGACTTCTAAGGCCCTAGCTGTTTGATCTGGTGGAGCAACGCCCTAGAGTGAAGCCTAGGTTGCCCAGAACGTAGAAATGACCATAACTTTCACACTGGTTGCTATTATTCGTTCTATACGATGGAAAAACTGTTATATTTATATTGTATCTTATGCTTCTGGCGTTGACTTGTTAGGCCCTAACAATTCGATCTGGTGGAACAACGACCTAGAGTGAGGCCTAGGTAGCACGGAACGTAGAAATGACCATCACTTCCATACTGGTAGCAATTATTCGTTTTATACGATGGAAAAACTGTTTTATTTATATTGCATTTGATGCTTCTGGCGCTGACTTCTAAGGCTCTAACTATTCCATCTGGCGGAACAACGTCCTAGGGTGGAGCCTAGGTTGCCCGGAACGTAGAAATGGAAATAACTTTCACACCGGTTGCAATTATTCGTTTTATACGATGGAAAAACTGTTGTATTTATATTGTATTTTATGCTTCTGGCGTTGACTTCTAAGGCACTAACTATTCGATCTGGTGGAGCAACGCAATAGAGTGAAGCCTAGGTTGCCCGGAACGTAGAATTGGCCATCACCTTCAAACTGGTTGCAATTATTCCTGTTATATGATGGAAAAACTGTTGTATTTTTATAGCATTTTATGCTTCGGGCATTGACTTCTAAGGTCCTAACTACTCCATCTGGTGGAACAACGCCCTAGGGTGAAGCCTAGGTTGCCCGGAACGTAGAAATGGAAATAACTTTCACACCGGTAGCAATTATTCGTTTTATACGATGGAAAAACAGTTCTATTTATATTGTATTTTATGCTTCGGCCGTTGACTCCTAAGGCCCTAACTATTCGATCTGTTGGGGCAACGGCCTAGGGTGAAGCCTAGGTTGCCGGAAAGTAGAAATGACCATCACTTTCAAACTGGTTGCAACTAATCCTGTTATACGATGGAAAAACTGTTGTATTTATATTGTATTTTATGCTTCGGGCGTTGACTTCTTAGGCCCTAACTATTCGATCTGGTGGAACAACGGCCTAGGGTGAAGCCTAGGTTGCCCGGAACGCAGAAATGACCATAACTTCACACTGGTATCAATTATTCGTTTTATACGATGGAAAAACTGTTGTATTTATATTGTATTTTATGCTTCTGGCGTTGACTTCTAAGGCACTAACTATTCGATCTGGTGGAGCAACGCAATAGAGTGAAGCCTAGGTTGCCCGGAACGCAGAATTGGCCATCACTTTCAAACTGGTTGCAATTATTCCTGTTATATGATGGTAACACTGTTGTATTTTTTTTGCATTTTATGCTTCGGGCATTGACTTTTAAGGTCCTAACTATTCAATCTGTTGGAGCAACGCCCGACGGTGAAGCCTAGGTTGCCAGGAAAGTAGAAATGACGTTAACTTTCACACTGGTTGCAATTATTCGTTCGATACGATGGAAAAACTGTTATATTTATATTGTATCTTATGCTTCTGATGTTGACTTCTTAGGCCCTAACAATTCTATCTGGTGGAAAAACGACCTAGAGTGAGGCCTAGGTTGCCCGGCACGTAGAACTGACCATAACTTTTACACTGGTAGCATTTATTCGTTTTATACGACGGAAAAACTGTTGTATTTATATTGTATTTTATGCTTCTGGCGTTGACTTCTAAGGCACTAACTATTCGATCTGGTGGAGCAACGCCCTAGAGTGAAGCCTAGGTTTCGCTGAAAGTAGAAAGGACAATAACTTTCACACTGGTTGCAATTGTTCGTTTTATACGATGGAAAAGCTGTTGCATCTGTATTGTATTTTATGCTTCTGTCGTTGACGTCTATGGTCGTAGCTATTAGATGTGGTGGAGCAACGCACTAGAGTGACGCCTAGGTTGCCCGGAACGTAGAAATGCCCATTACTTTCGCAATGTTTGCAGTTATTCGTTTTATACGATGGAAAAACTGTAGTACTTATATCGTATTTTATGCTTCTGGCGTTGACTTCTTATGCCCTAACTATTCCATCTGGCGGAACAACGCCCTAGGGTGGAGCCTAGGTTGCCCGGAACGTAGAAATGGAAATAACTTTCACACCGGTAGCAATTATTCGTTTTATACGATGGAAAAACTGTTGTATTTATATTGTATTTTATGCTTCTGGCGTTGACTTCTAAGGCACTAACTATTCGATCTGGTGGAGCAACGCAATAGAGTGAAGCCTAGGTTGCCCGGAACGTAGAATTGGCCATCACCTTCAAACTGGTTGCAATTATTCCTGTTATATGATGGAAAAACTGTTGTATTTTTATAGCATTTTATGCTTCGGGCATAGACTTCTAAGGTCCTAACTACTCCATCTGGTGGAACAACGCCCTAGGGTGAAGCCTAGGTTGCCCGGAACGTAGAAATGGAAATAACTTTCACACCGGTAGCAATTATTCGTTTTATACGATGGAAAAACAGTTCTATTTATATTGTATTTTATGCTTCGGCCGTTGACTCCTAAGGCCCTAACTATTCGATCTGTTGGGGCAACACCCTAGGGTGAAGCCTAGGTTGCCGGAAAGTAGAAATGACCATCACTTTCAAACTGGTTGCAACTAATCCTGTTATACGATGGAAAAACTGTTGTATTTATATTGTATTTTATGCTTCGGGCGTTGACTTCTTAGGCCCTAACTATTCGATCTGGTGGAACAACGGCCTAGGGTGAAGCCTAGGTTGCCCGGAACGTAGAATTGACCATAACTTTCACACTGGTTGCTATTATTCGTTCTATACGATGGAAAAACTGTTGTATTTATATTGTATTTTATGCTTCTGGCGTTGACTTCTATGGCACTAACTATTCGATCTGGTGGAGCAACGCAATAGAGTGAAGCCTAGGTTGCCCGGAACGCAGAATTGGCCATCACTTTCAAACTGGTTGCAATTATTCCTGTTATATGATGGTAACACTGTTGTATTTTTTTTGCATTTTATGCTTCGGGCATTGACTTTTAAGGTCCTAACTATTCAATCTGTTGGAGCAACGCCCGACGGTGAAGCCTAGGTTGCCCGGAAAGTAGAAATGACGTTAACTTTCACACTGGTTGCAATTATTCGTTCGATACGATGGAAAAACTGTTATATTAATATTGTATCTTATGCTTCTGATGTTGACTTCTTAGGCCCTAACAATTCTATCTGGTGGAAAAACGACCTAGAGTGAGGCCTAGGTTGCCCGGCACGTAGAACTGACCATAACTTTTATACTGGTAGCATTTATTCGTTTTATACGACGGAAAAACTGTTGTATTTATATTGTATTTTATGCTTCTGGCGTTGACTTCTAAGGCACTAACTATTCGATCTGGTGGAGCAACGCCCTAGAGTGAAGCCTAGGTTTCGCTGAAAGTAGAAAGGACAATAACTTTCACACTGGTTGCAATTGTTCGTTTTATACGATGGAAAAGCTGTTGCATCTGTATTGTATTTTATGCTTCTGTCGTTGACGTCTATGGTCGTAGCTATTAGATGTGGTGGAGCAACGCACTAGAGTGACGCCTAGGTTGCCCGGAACGTAGAAATGCCCATTACTTTCGCAATGTTTGCAGTTATTCGTTTTATACGATGGAAAAACTGTAGTACTTATATCGTATTTTATGCTTCTGGCGTTGACTTCTTATGCCCTAACTATTCCATCTGGCGGAACAACGCCCTAGGGTGGAGCCTAGGTTGCCCGGAACGTAGAAATGGAAATAACTTTCACACCGGTAGCAATTATTCGTTTTATACGATGGAAAAACTGTTGTATTTATATTGTATTTTATGTTTCGGCCGTTGACTTCTAAAGCCATAACTATTCGATCTGTTGGAGCTACGCCCTAGGGTGAAGCCTATGTTGCTCGGAATGTAGAAATGACCATAGCTTTCACACCGCTAGCAATTATTCGTTTTACACGATGGAAAAACTGTTCTATTTATTTTGTATTTTATGCATCGGGCGTTGACTTCTAAGGCCCTAACTATTCAATCTGTTGGAGCAACGCCCGACGGTGAAGCCTAGGTTGCCCGGAAAGTAGAAATGACATTAACTTTCACACTGGTTGCAATTATTCGTTCTTTACGATGGAAAAACCGTTATATTTATATTGTATCTTATGCTTCTGGCGTTGACTTCTTAGGCCCTATCAATTCGATCTGGTGGAAAAACGACCTAGAGTGAGGCCTAGGTTGCCCGGAACGTAGAACTGACCATTACTTTTACACTGGTAGCAATTATTCGTTTTCACAATGGAAAAACTGTTCTATTTATTTTGTATTTTATGCTTCGGGCGTTGACTTCTAAGGCCCTAGCTGTTTGATCTGGTGGAGCAACGCCCTAGAGTGAAGCCTAGGTTGCCCGGAACGTAGAATTGACCATAACTTTCACACTGGTTGCTATTATTCGTTCTATACGATGGAAAAACTGTTATATTTATATTGTATCTTATGCTTCTGGCGTTGACTTGTTAGGCCCTAACAATTCGATCTGGTGGAACAACGACCTAGAGTGAGGCCTAGGTCGCACGGAACGTAGAAATGACCATCACTTCCATACTGCTAGCAATTATTCGTTTTATACGATGGAAAAACTGTTTTATTTATATTGTATTTTATGCTTCTGGCGCTGACTTCTAAGGCTCTAACTATTCGATCTGGTGGAGCAACGCCCTAGAGTGAAGCCTAGGTTTCGCGGAAAGTAGAAAGGACAATAACTTTCACACTGGTTGCAACTGTTCGTTTTATACGATGGAAAAGCTGTTGCATCTGTATTGTATTTTATGCTTCTGTCGTTGACGTCTAAGGCCGTAGCTATTAGATGTGGTGGAGCAACGCACTAGAGTGACGCCTAGGTTGCCCGGAACGTAGAAATGATCATCACTTTCAAACTGGTTGCAATTATTCCTGTTATATGATGGAAAAACTGTTGTATTTTTATTGCATTATATGTTTCGGGCGTTGACTTCTACGGCCCTAACTATTCAACCTGTTGGAGCAACGCCCTAGGGTGAAGTCTAGGTTGCTCGGAAATTAGGAATGACCATAAGTTTCATACTGGTTGCAATTATTCGTTTTATACGATGGAAAAACTGTTGTATTTATATTGTATTTTATGCTTCTGGCGTTGACTTCTAAGGCACTAACTATTCGATCTGGTGGAGCAACGCAATAGAGTGAAGCCTAGGTTGCCCGGAACGTAGAATTGGCCATCACCTTCAAACTGGTTGCAATTATTCCTGTTATATGATGGAAAAACTGTTGTATTTTTATTGCATTTTATGCTTCGGGCATTGACTTCTAAGGTCCTAACTATTCAATCTGTTGGAGCAACGCCCTAGGGTGAAGCCTAGGTTGCCCGGAAAGTAGAAATGACAATAACTTTCACACTGGTTGCAATTATTCATTTTATACGATGGAAAAGCTGTTGCATCTTTATTGTATTTTATGCTTCTGTCGTTGACGTCTAAGGCCGTAGCTATTAGATGTGGTGGAGCAACGTACTAGAGTGACGCCTAGGTTGCCCGGAACGTAGAAATTACCATTACTATCGCAATGTTTGCAATTATTCATTTTATACGTTGGAAAAACTGCCTTACTTATAATGTATTTTATGCTTCTGGCGTTGACCTCTTATGCCACAACTACTCCATCTGGTGGGACAACGCCCTAGGGTGAAGCCTAGGTTGCCCGGAACGTAGAAATGGAAATAACTTTCACACCGGTAGCAATTATTCGTTTTATACGATGGAAAAACAGTTCTATTTATATTGTATTTCATGCTTCGGCCGTTGACTCCTAAGGCCCTAACTATTCGATCTGTTGGGGCAACGCCCTAGGGTGAAGCCTAGGTTGCCGGAAAGTAGAAATGACCATCACTTTCAAACTGGTTGCAACTAATCCTGTTATACGCTGGAAAAACTGTTGTATTAAATATTGTATTTTATGCTTCGGGCGTTGACTTCTTAGGCCCTAACTATTCGATCTGGTGGAACAACGGCCTAGGGTGAAGCCTAGGTTGCCCGGAACGCAGAAAAGACCATAACTTCACACTGGTGGCAATTATTCGTTTTATACAATGGAAAAACTGTTCTATTTATTTTGTATTTTATGCTTCTGGCGTTGGCTTCTAAGGCCCTAACTGTTTGATCTGGTGGAGCAACGCCCTAGAGTGAAGCCTAGGTTGCCCGGAACTTAGAAATGACCATAACTTTCACACTGGCTGCTAATATTCGTTTTGTACGATGGAAAAACTGTATATTTATATTGTATCTTATGCTTCTGGCGTTTACTTGTTAGGCCCTAACAATTCGATCTGGTGGAACAACGACCTAGAGTGAGGCCTAGGTAGCACGGAACGTAGAAATGACCATCACTTCCATACTGGTAGCAATTATTCGTTTTATACGATGGAAAAACTGTTTTATTTATATTGTATTTTATGCTTCTGGCGCTGACTTCTAAGGCTCTAACTATTCGATCTGGTGGAGCAACGCCCTAGAGTGAAGCCTAGGTTGCCCGGAACGTAGAAATGATCATCACTTTCAAACTGGTTGCAATTATTCCTGTTATATGATGGAAAAACTGTTGTATTTTTATTGCATTTTATGTTTCGGGCGTTGACTTCTACGGCCCTAACTATTCAACCTGTTGGAGCAACGCCCTAGGGTGAAGCCTAGGTTGCTCGGAAATTAGGAATGACCATAAGTTTCATACTGGTTGCAATTATTCGTTTTATACGATGGAAAAACTGTTGTATTTATATTGTATTTTAAGCTTCTGGCGTCGACATCTAAGGCACTAACTATTCGATCTGGTGGAGCAACGCAATAGAGTGAAGCCTAGGTTGCCCGGAACGTAGAAATGACCATAAGTTTCATACTGGTTGCAATTATTCATTTTATACGATGGAAAAGCTGTTGCATCTTTATTGTATTTTATGCTTCTGTCGTTGACGTCTATGGCCGTAGCTATTAGATGTGGTGGAGCAACGCACTAGAGTGACGCCTAGGTTGCCCGGAACGTAGAAATGCCCATTACTTTCGCAATGTTTGCAATTATTCGTTTTATACGATGGAAAAACTGTAGTACTTATATCGTATTTTATGCTTCTGACGTTGCCTTCTTATGCCCTAACTATTCCATCTGGCGGAACAACGCCCTAGGGTGGAGCCTAGGTTGCCCGGAACGTAGAAATGGAAATAACTTTCACACCGGTAGCAATTATTCGTTTTATACGATGGAAAAACAGTTCTATTTATTTTGTATTTTATGTTTCGGCCGTTGACTTCTAAAGCCATAACTATTCGATCTGTTGGAGCTACGCCCTAGGGTGAAGCCTATGTTGCTCGGAATGTAGAAATGACCATAGCTTTCACACCGCTAGCAATTATTCGTTTTACACGATGGAAAAACTGTTCTATTTATTTTGTATTTTATGCATCGGGCGTTGACTTCTAAGGCCCTAACTATTCAATCTGTTGGAGCAACGCCCGACGGTGAAGCCTAGGTTGCCCGGAAAGTAGAAATGACATTAACTTTCACACTGGTTGCAATTATTCGTTCTTTACGATGGAAAAACCGTTATATTTATATTGTATCTTATGCTTCTGGCGTTGACTTCTTAGGCCCTATCAATTCGATCTGGTGGAAAAACGACCTAGAGTGAGGCCTAGGTTGCCCGGAATGTAGAACTGACCATAACTTTTACACTGGTAGCATTTATTCGTTTTATACGATGGAAAAACTGTTGTATTTATATTGTATTTGGTGCTTCTGGCGTTGACTTCTAAGGCACTAACTATTCGATCTGGTGGAGCAACGCCCTAGAGTGAAGCCTAGGTTTCGCGGAAAGTAGAAAGGACAATAACTTTCACACTGGTTGCAATTGTTCGTTTTATACGATGGAAAAGCTGTTGCATCTGTATTGTGTTTTATGCTTCTGTCGTTGACGTCTATGGCCGTAGGTATTAGATGTGGTGGAGCAACGCACTAGAGTGACGCCTAGGATGCCCGGAACGTAGAAATGACCATTACTTTCGCAATGTTTGCAATTATTCGTTTTATATGATGGAAAGACTGTAGTACTTATATCGTATTTTATGCTTCTGGCGTTGACTTCTTATGCCCTAACTATTCCATCTGGCGGAACAACGCCCTAGGGTGGAGCCTAGGTTGCCCGGAACGTAGAAATGGAAATAACTTTCACACCGGTAGCAATGATTCGTTTTATACGATGGAAAAACAGTTCTATTTATTTTGTATTTTATGCTTCGGCCGTTGACTTCTAAAGCCATAACTATTCGATCTGTTGGAGCAACGCCCTAGGGTGAAGCCTAGGTTGCCCGGAAAGTAGAAATGACCGTAACTTTCATACTGGTTGCAATTATTCGTTTTATACGATGGAAAAACTGTTGTATTTATATTGTATTTTATGCTTCGGGCGTGACTTCTAAGGCCATAAATATTCAATCTGTTGGATCAACGCCCTAGGGTGAAGCCTAGGTTGCTCGGAATGTAGAAATGACCGTAAGTCTCATACTGGTTGCAATTATTCGTTTTATACGATGGAAAAACTGTTGTATTTATATTGTATTTTATGCTTCTGGCGTTGACTTCTAAGGCACTAACTATTCGATCTGGTGGAGCAACGCAATAGAGTGAAGCCTAGGTTGCCCGGAACGTAGAATTGGCCATCACCTTCAAACTGGTTGCAATTATTCCCGTCATATGATGGAAAAACTGTTGTATTTTTATTGCATTTTATGCTTCGGGCATTGACTTCTAAGGTCCTAACTATTCAATCTGTTGGAGCAACGCCCTAGGGTGAAGCCTAGGTTGCCCGGAAAGTAGAAATGACAATAACTTTCACACTGGTTGCAATTATTCATTTTATACGATGGAAAAGCTGTTGCATCTTTATTGTATTTTATGCTTCTGTCGTTGACGTCTAAGGCCGTAGCTATTAGATGTGGTGGAGCAACGTACTAGAGTGACGCCTAGGTTGCCCGGAACGTAGAAATTACCATTACTATCGCAATGTTTGCAATTATTCATTTTATACGTTGGAAAAACTGCCTTACTTATAATGTATTTTATGCTTCTGGCGTTGACCTCTTATGCCATAACTATTCCATCTGGTGGAACAACGCCCTAGGGTGAAGCCTAGGTTGCCCGGAACGTAGAAATGGAAATAACTTACACCGGTAGCAATTATTCGTTTTATACGATGGAAAAACTGTTGTATTTATATTGCATTTTATGCTTCGGGCATTGACTTTTAAGGTCCTAACTATTCAATCTGTTGGAGCAACGCCCGACGGTGAAGCCTAGGTTGCCCGGAAAGTAGAAATGACGTTAACTTTCACACTGGTTGCAATTATTCGTTCGATACGATGGAAAAACTGTTATATTTATATTGTATCTTATGCTTCTGATGTTGACTTCTTAGGCCCTAACAATTCGATCTGGTGGAAAAACGACCTAGAGTGAGGCCTAGGTTGCCCGGAACGTAGAACTGACCATAACTTTTACACTGGTAGCATTTATTCGTTTTACACGATGGAAAAACCGTTGTATTTATATTGTATTTTATGCTTCTGGCGTTGACTTCTAAGGCACTAACTATTCGATCTGGTGGAGCAACGCCCTAGAGTGAAGCCTAGGTTTCGCGGAAAGTAGAAGGGGCAATAACTTTCACACTGGTTGCAATTGTTCGTTTTATACGATGGAAAAGCTGTTGCATCTGTATTGTATTTTATGCTTCTGTCGTTGACGTCTATGGCCGTAGCTATTAGATGTGGTGGAGCAACGCACTAGAGTGACGCCTAGGTTGCCCGGAACGTAGAAATGACCATTACTTTCGCAATGTTCGCAATTATACGTTTTATACGATGGAAAAACTGTAGTACTTATATCGTATTTTATGCTTCTGGCGTTGACTTCTTATGCCCTAACTATTCCATCTGGCGGAACAACGCCCTAGGGTGGAGCCTAGGTTGCCCGGAACGTAGAAATGGAAATAACTTTCACACCGGTAGCAATTATTCGTTTTATACGATGGAAAAACAGTTCTATTTATTTTGTATTTTATGCTTCGGCCGTTGACTTCTAAAGCCATAACTATTCGATCTGTTGGAGCAACGCCCTAGGGTGAAGCCTAGGTTGCCCGGAAAGTAGAAATGACCATAACTTTCATACTGGTTGCAATTATTCGTTTTATACGATGGAAAGACTGATGTATTTATATTGTATTTTATGCTTCGGGCGTGACTTCTAAGGCCCTAAATATTCAATCTGTTGCATCAACGCCCTAGGGTGAAGCCTAGGTTGCTCGGAATGTAGAAATGACCATAAGTCTCATACTGGTTGCAATTATTCGTTTTATACGATGGAAAAACTGTTGTATTTATATTGTATTTTATGCTTCTGGCGTTGACTTCTAAGGCACTAACTATTCGATCTGGTGGAGCAACACAATAGAGTGAAGCCTAGGTTGCCCGGAACGTAGAATTGGCCATCACTTTCAAACTGGTTGCAATTATTCCTGTTATATGATGGAAAAACTGTTGTATTTTTATTGCATTTTATGCTTCGCGCATTGACTTTTAAGGTCCTAACTATTCAATCTGTTGGAGCAACGCCCGACGGTGAAGCCTAGGGTGCCCGGAAAGTAGAAATGACGTTAACTTTCACACTGGTTGCAATTATTCGTTCTATACGATGGAAAAACTGTTATATTTATATTGTATCTTATGCTTCTGGCGTTGACTTCTTAGGCCCTAACAATTCGATCTGGTGGAAAAACGACCTAGAGTGAGGCCTAGGTTGCCCGGAACGTAGAACTGACCATAACTTTTACACTGGTAGCATCTATTCGTTTTATACGATGGAAAAACTGTTGTATTTATATTGTATTTTATGCTTCTGGCGTTGACTTCTAAGGCTCTAACTATTCGATCTGATGGAGCAACGCCCTAGAGTGAAGCCTAGGTTTCACGGAAAGTAGAAATGGCAATAACTTTCACACTGGTCGCAATTATTCGTTTTATACGATGGAAAAGCTGTTGCATCTGTATTGTATTTTATGCTTCTGTCGTTGACGTCTAAGCCCGTAGCTATTAGATGTGGTGGAGCAACGCACTAGAGTGACGCCTAGGTTGCCCGGAACGTAGAAATGTCCATTACTTTCGCAATGTTTGCAATTATTCGTTTTATACGATGGAAAAGCTGTAGTACTTATATCGTATTTTATGCTTCTGGCGTTGACTTCTTATGCCCTAACTATTCCATCTGGTGGAACAACGCCCTAGGGTGGAGCCTAGGTTGCTCGGAACGTAGAAATGGAAATAACTTTCACACCGGTAGCAATTATTCGTTTTATACGATGGAAAAACGGTTCTATTTATTTTGTATTTTATGCTTCGGCCGCTGACTTCTAAAGCCATAACTATTCGATCTGTTGGAGCAACGCCCTAGGGTGAAGCCTAGGTTGCCCGGAAAGTAGAAATCACCATAACTTTCATACTGGTTGCAATTATTCGTTTTTTACGATGGAAAAACTGTTGTATTTATATTGCATTTTATGCTTGGGGCGTGACCTCTATGGCCCTAAATATTCAATCTGTTGGATCAACGCCCTAGGGTGAAGCCTAGGTTGCTCGGAATGTAGAAATGACCATAAGTCTCATACTGGTTGCAATTATTCGTCTTATACGATGGATAAACTGTTGTATTTATATTGTATTTTATGCTTCTGGCGTCGACTTCTAAGGCACTAACTATTCGATCTGGTGGAGCAACGCAATAGAGTGAAGCCTTGGTTGCCCGGAACGTAGAATTGGCCTCACTTTCAAACTGGTTGCAATTATTCCTGTTATATGATGGTAACACCGATGTATTTTTTTTGCATTTTATGGTTCGGGCGTTGACTTCTACGGCCCTAACTATTCAATCTGTTGGAGCAACGCCCAAGGGTGAAGCCTATGTTGCCAGGGAAGAAGAAATGACGTTAACTTTCATACTGGTTGCAATTATTCGTTTTATTCGATGGAAAAACTGTTGTATTTATATTGCATTTTATGCTTCTGGCGTTGACTTCTATTGCACTAACTATTCGATCTGGTGGAACAGCGCCCTAGGGTGAAGCCTAGGTTGCCCGGAACGTAGAAATGACCATTACTTTTACACTGGTAGCAATTATTCGTTTTATACAATGGAAAAACTGTTCTATTTATTTTGTATTTTATGCTTCGGTCGTTGACTTCTAAGGCCCAAACTGTTTGATCTGGTGGAGCAACGCGCTAGAGTGAAGCCTAGGTTGCCCGGAACGTAGAAATGACCATAACTTTCACACTGGTTGCTATTATTCGTTCTATACGTTGGAAAAACTGTTATATTTATATTGTATCTTATGCTTCTGGCGTTGACTTCTTAGGCCCTAACAATTCGATCTGGTGGAACAACGCCCCAGAGTGAAGCCTAGGTTGCCTGGAACGTACAAATGACCATCACTTACACAAGGGTTGCAATTATTCCTGTTATAGGATGGAAATACTGTTGTATTTCTATTGTATTTTATGCTTCAGGCGTTGACTTCTGAGGCCGCAGCTATTCGACGTGGTGGAAGAACGCCATAGAGTGAAGCCCAGGTTGCCCGGAACGTAGAAATGACCATAACTTTCATACTGGTTGCAATTATTCGTTTTATATGATGGAAGAACGGTTGTATTTATATTGTATTTTATGCTGCTGGCGTTCACTTCTTAGCCCCTAACTATTCGATCTGGTGGAACAACGCCCTGGGGTGAAGCCTAGGTTGCCGGAACGTAGAAATGACCATAACTTTCACACTGGTTGCTATTATTCGTTTTATACGACGGAAAAACTGTTCTATTTATTTTGTATTTTATGCTTCGGGCGTTGACTTCTAAGGCCCTAACTATTCGATCTGGTGGAACAACGCCCTGGGGTGAAGCCTAGGTTGCCGGAACGTAGAAATGACCATAACTTTCACACTGGTTGCTATTATTCGTTTTATACGATGGAAAAACTGTTGTATTCATATTGTATTATATGCTTCTGGCGTTGATTTTTAATGCACTAACTATTCGAACTGGTGGAGCAACGCCCTAGAGTGAAGCCTAGGTTGCCCGGAACGTAGAAATGACCATAACTTTCACACCGGTAGCAATTATTCGTTTTATACGATGGAAAAACAGTTCTATTTATTTTGTATTTTATGTTTCGGCCGTTGACTTCTAAAGCCATAACTATTCGATCTGTTGGAGCTACGCCCTAGGGTGAAGCCTATGTTGCTCGGAATGTAGAAATGACCATAGCTTTCACACCGCTAGCAATTATTCGTTTTACACGATGGAAAAACTGTTTTATTTATATTGTATTTGATGCTTCTGGCGCTGACTTCTAAGGCTCTAACTATTCGATCTGGTGGAGCAACGCCCTAGAGTGAAGCCTAGGTTGCCCGGAACGTAGAAATGATCATCACTTTCAAACTGGTTGCAATTATTCCTGTCATATGATGGTAACAATGTTGTATTTTTTTTGCATTTTATGGTTCGAGCGTTGACTTCTACGTCCCTAACAATTCGATCTGGTGGAGCAACGCCCTAGAGTGAAGCCTAGGTTGCCCGGAACGTAGAAATGACCATCACTTTCAAACTGGTTGCAATTATTCCTGTTATATGATGGAAAAACTGTTGTATTTTTATCTCATTTTATGCTTCGGGCATTGACTTTTAAGGTCCTAACTATTCAATCTGTTGGAGCAACGCCCTAGGGTGAAGCCTAGGTTGCGCGGAAAGTAGAAATGACCATAACTTTCATACTGGTTGCAATTATTCGTTTAATACGATGGAAAAGCTGTTGCATTTTTATTGCATTTTATGCTTCGGGCGTTGACTTCTAAGGCCCTAACTATTCAATCTGTAGGAGCAACACCCTAGAGTGAAGCCTAGGTTGCCCGGTACGTAGAAATGACAATCACTTTCAAACTGGTTGCCATTATTCCTGTTATATGATGGAAAAACTGTTGTATTTTTATTGCATTTTATGCTTCGGGCATTGACTTCTAAGGCCCTAACTATTCAATCTGTTGGAGCAACGCCCTAGGGTGTAGCCTAGGTTGCCCGGAAAGTAGAAATGACCACAACTTTCATACTGGTTACAATTACTCGTTTTATATGATGGAAAAACTGTTGTATTTATTATGTATTTTATGCTTCTGGCGTTCACTTCTTAGGCCCTAACTATTCGATCTGGTGGAACAACGCCCTAGGGTGAAGCCTAGGTTGCCTGGAACGTACAAATGACCATCACTTTCACACGGGTTGCAATTATTCCTGTTATAGGATGGAAAGGCTGTTGTATTTTTATTGTATTTTATGCTTTAGGCGTTGACTTATGAGGCCGTAGCTGTTCGATGTGGTGGAATAACGCCCTACAGTCAAGCCTAGGTTGCCCGGAACGTAGAAATGAACATAACTTTCACACTGGTAGCAATTATTCGTTTTATACAACGGAAAAACTGTTCTATTTATTTTGTATTTTATGCTTCGGCCGTTGACTTCTAAGGCCCTAACTATTCAATCTGTTGGAGCAACGCCTTAGGGTGTAGCCTAGGTTGCCCGGAAAGTAGAAATGACCACAACTTTCATACTGGTTGCAATTACTCGTTTTATATGATGCAAAAACTGTTGTATTTATATTGTATTTTATGCTTCTGGCGTTCACTTCTTAGGCCCTAACTATTCGATCTGGTGGAACAACGCCCTAGGGTGAAGCCCAGGTTGCCCGGAACGTACAAATGACCATCACTTTCATACGGGTTGCAATTATTCCTGTGATAGGATGGAAAGACTGTTGTATTTTTATTGTATTTTATGCTTCAGGCGTTGACTTCTGAGTCCGCAGCTATTCGATGTGGTGGAAGAACGCCATAGGGTGAAGCCTAGGTTGCCCGGAACGTAGAAATGACCATAACTTTCATACTGGTTGCAATTATTCGTTTTATATGATGGAAGAACTGTTGTATTTATATTGTATTTTATGCTGCTGGCGTTCACTTCTTAGGCCCTAACTATTCGATCTGGTGGAACAACGCCCTGGGGTGAAGCCTAGGGTGCCCGGAACGTAGGAATGACCATAACATTGACACTGGTTGCTATTATTGGTTTTATACGATGGAAAAACTGTTCTATTAATTTTGTATTTTATGCTTCGGGCGTTGACTTCTAAGGCCCTAACTGTTCGATCTGGTGGAACAACACCCTAGAGTGAAGCCTATGTTACCCGGAACGTAGAAACGACCAGTACTTTCACATTGTTTGCAGTGACTCCTATTATACGATGGAAAAACTGTTGAATCTTTATTGAATTTTATGCTTCTGGCGTTGACTTCTAAGGCCCTAACCATCCTATCTGGTGTATCAACGCCCTAGAGTGAAGCCTAGGTTGCTCGGAATGTAAAAATGACCATAACATTTACACTGGTTGAAATTATTCGTTTTATACGATGGAAAAACTGTTGTATTTAAATTGTATTTTATGCTTCTGGCGTTGATTTCTTAGGCCCTAACTATTCAATCTGGTGGACAACACCCTAGAGTGAGGCCTAGGTTGCCCGGAACGTAGAAATGACCATCACTTCCATACTGGTAGCAATCATTCGTTTTATACGGTGGAAAAACTGTTGTATTTATATTGTATTTTATGCTTCTGGCGTTGACTTCTAAGGCACAAACTATTCGATCTGGTGGAGCAACGCCCTAGAGTGAAGCCTAGGTAGCCTGGATCATACAAATGACCATCACTTTCACACGGGTTGCAATTATTCCTGTTATAGGACGGAAAGACTGTTGTATTTTTATTGTATTTTATGCTTCAGGCGTTGACTTCTGAGGCAGTAGCTATTCGATGTAGTGGAAGGACGCCATAGAGTCAAGCATAGGTTGCTCGGAATGTAGAAATGACCATCACTTTCACACTGGTTGCAATTATACCTGTTATACGATGGAAAAGCTCTTGTATATTTAATGTATTTTATGCTTCGGGCGTTGACTTCTATGGCCATACCTAATCGATCTGGTGGAGCAACGCCCTACAGTCAAGCCTATGTTCCCCGGAACGTAGAAATGAACATAACTTTCACACTGGTAGCAATTATTCGTTTTATACAATGGAAAAACTGTTCTATTTATTATGTATTTTATGCTTCGGGTGTTGACTTCTATGGCCCTACCTATTCGATCTGGTGGAGCAACACCCTACAGTCAAGCCTAGGTTGCTCGGAACGTAGAAATGACCATTACTTTCATACTGTTTGCAATTATTCTTTTTATATGATGGAAAAGGTGTTGTATTTATATTGTACTTTATGCTTCTAGCGTTGACTTCTAAGGCCCTAACGGTTTGATCTGGTGGAGCAACGCCCTAGAGTGAAGCCTAGGTTGCCAGGAACGTAGAAATGACCATAACTTTCACACTGGACGCTATTATTCGTTCTATACGATGGAAAGACTGTTATATTTTTATTGCATTTTATGCTTCGGGCGTTGACTTCTAAGGCCCTAACTATTCAATCTGTAGGAGCAACGCCCGAGGGTGTAGCCTAGGTAGCACGTAAAGTAGAAATGACCATAGCTTTCATACTGGTTGCAATTATTCGTTTTATATGATGGAAAAACTGTTGTATTTATTTTGTATTTTATGCTTCGGGCATTGACTTCTAAGGCCCTAACTACTCAATCTGTTGGAGCAACGCCCTAGGGTGAAGCCTAGGTTGCCCGGACAGTAGAAATGACAATAACTTTCGCACTGGTTGCAATTATTCATTTTATACGATGGAAAAGCTGTTGCATCTTTATTGTATTTTATGCTTCTGTCGTTGACGTCTAAGGCCGTAGCTATTAGATGTGGTGGAGCAGCGCACTAGAGTGACGCCTAGGTTGCCCGGAACGTAGAAATGACCATTACTTTCGCAATGTTTGCAATTATTCATTTTATATGTTGGAAAAACTGTTGTACTTATATTGTATTTTATGCTTCTGGCGTTGACCTCTTATGCCATAACTATTCCATCTGGTGGAACAACGCCCTAGAGTGAAGCCTGGGTTGCCCGGAACGTAGAAATGGAAATAACTTTCACACCGGTAGCAATTATTCGTTTTATACGATGGAAAAACAGTTCTATTTATTTTGTATTTTATGCTTCGGCCGTTGACTTCTAAGGCCATAACTATTCAATCTGTTGGAGCAACGCCCTAGGGTGAAACCTAGGTTGCCGGAAAGTAGAAATGACCATAACTTTCATACTGGTTGCAATTATTCGTTTTATACGATGGAAAAACTGTTGTATTTATATTGTATTTTATGCTTCGGGCGTTAACTTCTAAGGCCCTAACTATTCAATCTGTTGGAACAACGCCGTAGGGTGAAGCCTAGGTTGCTCGGAATTTAGAAATGACCATAACATTCACACTGGTTGAAATTATTCGTTTTATACGATGGAAAAGCTGTTGCATCTTTATTGTATTTTATGCTTCTGGCGTTGACTTCTAAGGCCCTGACTATTCGATCTGGTGGAGCAACACCCTAGAGTGAAGCCTAGGTTGCCCGGTACGTAGAAATGACAATCACTTTCAAACTGGTTGCCATTATTCCTGTTATATGATGGAAAAACTGTTGTATTTTTATTGCATTTTATGCTTCGGGCATTGACTTCTAAGGCCCTAACTATTCAATCTGTTGGAGCAACGCCCTAGGGTGTAGCCTAGGTTGCCCGGAAAGTAGAAATGACCACAACTTTCATACTGGTTACAATTACTCGTTTTATATGATGGAAAAACTGTTGTATTTATTATGTATTTTATGCTTCTGGCGTTCACTTCTTAGGCCCTAACTATTCGATCTGGTGGAGCAACACACTAGAGTGAAGCCTAGGTTGCCCGGTACGTAGAAATGACAATCACTTTCAAACTGGTTGCCATTATTCCTGTTATATGATGGAAAAACTGTTGTATTTTTATTGCATTTTATGCTTCGGGCATTGACTTCTAAGGCCCTAACTATTCAATCTGTTGGAGCAACGCCCTAGGGTGTAGCCTAGGTTGCCCGGAAAGTAGAAATGACCACAACTTTCATACTGGTTACAATTACTCGTTTTATATGATGGAAAAACTGTTGTATTTATTATGTATTTTATGCTTCTGGCGTTCACTTCTTAGGCCCTAACTATTCGATCTGGTGGAACAACGCCCTAGGGTGAAGCCTAGGTTGCCTGGAACGTACAAATGACCATCACTTTCACACGGGTTGCAATTATTCCTGTTATAGGATGGAAAGGCTGTTGTATTTTTATTGTATTTTATGCTTTAGGCGTTGACTTATGAGGCCGTAGCTGGTCGATGTGGTGGAATAACGCCCTACAGTCAAGCCTAGGTTGCCCGGAACGTAGAAATGAACATAACTTCCACACTGGTAGCAATTATTCGTTTTATACAACGGAAAAACTGTTCTATTTATTTTGTATTTTATGCTTCGGCCGTTGACTTCTAAGGCCCTAACTATTCAATCTGTTGGAGCAACGCCTTAGGGTGTAGCCTAGGTTGCCCGGAAAGTAGAAATGACCACAACTTTCATACTGGTTGCAATTACTCGTTTTATATGATGCAAAAACTGTTGTATTTATATTGTATTTTATGCTTCTGGCGTTCACTTCTTAGGCCCTAACTATTCGATCGGGTGGAACAACGCCCTAGGGTGAAGCCCAGGTTGCCCGGAACGTAGAAATGACCATAACTTTTACAATGGTAGCAATTATTCGTTTTATACGATGGAAAAACTGTTCTATTTATTTTGTATTTTATGCTTCGGGCGTTGACTTCTAAGGCCCTAACTGTTCGATCTGGTGGAACAACGTCCTAGAGTGAAGCCAATGTTACCCGGAACGTAGAAACGACCAGTACTTTCACATTGTTTGCAGTGACTCCTATTATACGATGGAAAAACTGTTGAATCTTTATTGAATTTTATGCTTCTGGCGTTGACTTCTAAGGCCCTAACCATCCTATCTGGTGTACCAACGCCCTAGAGTGAAGCCTAGGTTGCTCGGAATGTAAAAATGACCATAACATTTACACTGGTTGAAATTATTCGTTTTATACGATGGAAAAACTGTTGTATTTAAATTGTATTTTATGCTTCTGGCGTTGATTTCTTAGGCCCTAACTATTCAATCTGGTGGAACAACACCCTAGAGTCAGGCCTAGGTTGCCCGGAACGTAGAAATGACCATCACTTCCATACTGGTAGCAATCATTCGTTTTATACGGTGGAAACACTGTTGTATTTATATTGTATTTTATGCTTCTGGCGTTGACTTCTAAGGCACAAACTATTCGATCTGGTGGAGCAACGCCCTAGAGTGAAGCCTAGGTAGCCTGGATCATACAAATGACCATCACTTTCACACGGGTTGCAATTATTCCTGTTATAGGACGGAAAGACTGTTGTATTTTTATTGTATTTTATGCTTCAGGCGTTGACTTCTGAGGCAGTAGCTATTCGATGTAGTGGAAGGACGCCATAGAGTCAAGCCTAGGTTGCTCGGAATGTAGAAATGACCATCACTTTCACACTGGTTGCAATTATTCCTGTTATACGATGGAAAAGCTCTTGTATATTTAATGTATTTTATGCTTCGGGCGTTGACTTCTATGGCCATACCTAATCGATCTGGTGGAGCAACGCCCTACAGTCAAGCGTATGTTCCCCGGAACGTAGAAATGAACATAACTTTCACACTGGTAGCAATTATTCGTTTTATACAATGGAAAAACTGTTCTATTTATTATGTATTTTATGCTTCGGGCGTTGACTTCTATGGCCCTACCTATTCGATCTGGTGGAGCAACACCCTACAGTCAAGCCTAGGTTGCTCGGATCGTAGAAATGACCATTACTTTCACACTGTTTGCAATTATTCTTTATATATAATGGAAAAGGTGTTGTATTTATATTGTACTTTATGCTTCTAGCGTTGACTTCTAAGGCCCTAACTGTTTGATCTGGTGGAGCAACGCCCTAGAGTGAAGCCCAGGTTGCCAGGAACGTAGAAATGACCATAACTTTCACACTGGATGCTATTATTCGTTCTATACGATGGAAAGACTGTTATATTTATATTGTATCTTATGCTTCTGGCGTTGACTTCTTAGGCCCTTACAATTCGATCTGGTGGAACAACGCCCTAGAGTGAAGCCTAGGTTGCCTGGAACGTACAAATGACCATCACTTTCAAACTGGTTGCAATCATTCCGGTTATATGATGGAAAAACTGTTGTATTTTTATTGCATTTTATGCTTCGGCCATTGACTTCTAAGGCCCTAACTATTCAATCTGTTGGAGCAACGCCCTAGGGTGCAGCCTAGGTTGCCCGGGAAGTAGAAATGACAATAACTTTCATACTGGTTGCAATTATTCGTTTTATATGATGGAAGAACTGTTGTATTTATATTGTATTTTATGCTGCTGGCGATCACTTCTTAGGCCCTAACTAGTCGATCTGGTGGAACAACGCCCTGGGGTGAAGCGTAGGTTGCCCGGAACGTAGAAATGACCATAACTTTCACACTGGTTGCTATTATTCGTTTTATACGATGGAAAAGCTGTTGTATTTATATTGTATTTTATGCTTCTGGCGCTGACTTCTAGGGCACTAACTATTCGATCTGGTGGAGCAGCGCCCTAGGGTGAAGCCCAGGTTGCCCGGAACGTAGAAATGACCATCACTTTCAAACTGGTTGCAATTAATCATTTTATACGATGGAAAAGCTGTTGTATTTTTATTGCATTTTATGCTTCCGGCGTTGACTTCTAAGGCCCTAAGTATTCAATCTGTTGGAGCAACGCCCTAGGGCGAAGCCTAGGTTGCCTGGAAAGTAGAAATGACGTTAACTTCCATACTGGTTGCAATTATTCGTTTTATACGATGGAAAAACGGTTGCATTTATATTGTATTTTATGCTTCTGGCGTTGACTTCTAAGGCACTAACTATTCGATCTAGTGGAGCAACGCCCTAGAGTGAAGCCTAAGATGCCCGGAACGTAGAAATTACCATCACTTTCAAACTGGTTGCAAATATTCCTGTTATATGATGGAAAAACTGTTGTATTTTTATTGCATATTATGCTTCGGGCAATGACTTCTAAGGCCCTAACTATTGAACCTGTAGGAGCAACGCCCTAGGGTGAAGCCTAGGTTGCGCGGAAAGTAGAAATGACCATAACTTTCATACTGGTTGCAATTATTCGTTTAATACGATGGAAAAGCTGTTGCATTTTTATTGCATTTTATGCTTCGGGCGTTGACTTCTAAGGCCCTAACTATTCAATCTGTAGGAGCAACACCCTAGAGTGAAGCCTAGGTTGCCCGGTACGTAGAAATGACAATCACTTTCAAACTGGTTGCCATTATTCCTGTTATATGATGGAAAAACTGTTGTATTTTTATTGCATTTTATGCTTCGGGCATTGACTTCTAAGGCCCTAACTATTCAATCTGTTGGAGCAACGCCCTAGGGTGTAGCCTAGGTTGCCCGGAAAGTAGAAATGACCACAACTTTCATACTGGTTACAATTACTCGTTTTATATGATGGAAAAACTGTTGTATTTATTATGTATTTTATGCTTCTGGCGTTCACTTCTTAGGCCCTAACTATACGATCTGGTGGAACAACGCCCTAGGGTGAAGCCTAGGTTGCCTGGAACGTACAAATGACCATCACTTTCACACGGGTTGCAATTATTCCTGTTATAGGATGGAAAGGCTGTTGTATTTTTATTGTATTTTATGCTTTAGGCGTTGACTTATGAGGCCGTAGCTGTTCGATGTGGTGGAATAACGCCCTACAGTCAAGCCTAGGTTGCCCGGAACGTAGAAATGAACATAACTTTCACACTGGTAGCAATTATTCGTTTTATACAACGGAAAAACTGTTCTATTTATTTTGTATTTTATGCTTCGGCCGTTGACTTCTAAGGCCCTAACTATTCAATCTGTTGGAGCAACGCCTTAGGGTGTAGCCTAGGTTGCCCGGAAAGTAGAAAGGACCACAACTTTCATACTGGTTGCAATTACTCGTTTTATATGATGCAAAAACTGTTGTATTTATATTGTATTTTATGCTTCTGGCGTTCACTTCTTAGGCCCTAACTATTCGATCTGGTGGAACAACGCCCTAGGGTGAAGCCCAGGTTGCCCGGAACGTACAAATGACCATCACTTTCATACGGGTTGCAATTATTCCTGTGATAGGATGGAAAGACTGTTGTATTTTTATTGTATTTTATGCTTCAGGCGTTGACTTCTGAGTCCGCAGCTATTCGATGTGGTGGAAGAACGCCATAGGGTGAAGCCTAGGTTGCCCGGAACGTAGAAATGACCATAACTTTCATACTGGTTGCAATTATTCGTTTTATATGATGGAAGAACTGTTGTATTTATATTGTATTTTATGCTGCTGGCGTTCACTTCTTAGGCCCTAACTATTCGATCTGGTGGAACAACGCCCTGGGGTGAAGCCTAGGGTGCCCGGAACGTAGGAATGACCATAACATTGACACTGGTTGCTATTATTCGTTTTATACGATGGAAAAACTGTTCTATTAATTTTGTATTTTATGCTTCGGGCGTTGACTTCTAAGGCCCTAACTGTTCGATCTGGTGGAACAACACCCTAGAGTGAAGCCTATGTTACCCGGAACGTAGAAACGACCAGTACTTTCACATTGTTTGCAGTGACTCCTATTATACGATGGAAAAACTGTTGAATCTTTATTGAATTTTATGCTTCTGGCGTTGACTTCTAAGGCCCTAACCATCCTATCTGGTGTATCAACGCCCTAGAGTGAAGCCTAGGTTGCTCGGAATGTAAAAATGACCATAACATTTACACTGGTTGAAATTATTCGTTTTATACGATGGAAAAACTGTTGTATTTAAATTGTATTTTATGCTTCTGGCGTTGATTTCTTAGGCCCTAACTATTCAATCTGGTGGACAACACCCTAGAGTGAGGCCTAGGTTGCCCGGAACGTAGAAATGACCATCACTTCCATACTGGTAGCAATCATTCGTTTTATACGGTGGAAACACTGTTGTATTTATATTGTATTTTATGCTTCTGGCGTTGACTTCTAAGGCACAAACTATTCGATCTGGTGGAGCAACGCCCTAGAGTGAAGCCTAGGTAGCCTGGAACATACAAATGACCATCACTTTCACACGGGTTGCAATTATTCCTGTTATAGGACGGAAAGACTGTTGTATTTTTATTGTATTTTATGCTTCAGGCGTTGACTTCTGAGGCAGTAGCTATTCGATGTAGTGGAAGGACGCCATAGAGTCAAGCATAGGTTGCTCGGAATGTAGAAATGACCATCACTTTCACACTGGTTGCAATTATTCCTGTTATACGATGGAAAAGCTCTTGTATATTTAATGTATTTTATGCTTCGGGCGTTGACTTCTATGGCCATACCTAATCGATCTGGTGGAGCAACGCCCTACAGTCAAGCCTATGTTCCCCGGAACGTAGAAATGAACATAACTTTCACACTGGTAGCAATTATTCGTTTTATACAATGGAAAAACTGTTCTATTTATTATGTATTTTATGCTTCGGGTGTTGACTTCTATGGCCCTACCTATTCGATCTGGTGGAGCAACACCCTACAGTCAAGCCTAGGTTGCTCGGAACGTAGAAATGACCATTACTTTCACACTGTTTGCAATTATTCTTTTTATATGATGGAAAAGGTGTTGTATTTATATTGTACTTTATGCTTCTAGCGTTGACTTCTAAGGCCCTAACTGTTTGATCTGGTGGAGCAACGCCCTAGAGTGAAGCCTAGGTTGCCAGGAACGTAGAAATGACCATAACTTTCACACTGGATGCTATTATTCGTTCTATACGATGGAAAGACTGTTATATTTTTATTGCATTTTATGCTTCGGGCGTTGACTTCTAAGGCCCTAACTATTCAATCTGTAGGAGCAACGCCCGAGGGTGTAGCCTAGGTAGCACGTAAAGTAGAAATGACCATAGCTTTCATACTGGTTGCAATTATTCGTTTTATATGATGGAAAAACTGTTGTATTTATTTTGTATTTTATGCTTCGGGCATTGACTTCTAAGGCCCTAACTACTCAATCTGTTGGAGCAACGCCCTAGGGTGAAGCCTAGGTTGCCCGGACAGTAGAAGTGACAATAACTTTCGCACTGGTTGCAATTATTCATTTTATACGATGGAAAAGCTGTTGCATCTTTATTGTATTTTATGCTTCTGTCGTTGACGTCTAAGGCCGTAGCTATTAGATGTGGTGGAGCAGCGCACTAGAGTGAGGCCTAGGTTGCCCGGAACGTAGAAATGACCATTACTTTCGCAATGTTTGCAATTATTCATTTTATATGTTGGAAAAACTGTTGTACTTATATTGTATTTTATGCTTCTGGCGTTGACCTCTTATGCCATAACTATTCCATCTGGTGGAACAACGCCCTAGAGTGAAGCCTGGGTTGCCCGGAACGTAGAAATGGAAATAACTTTCACACCGGTAGCAATTATTCGTTTTATACGATGGAAAAACAGTTCTATTTATTTTGTATTTTATGCTTCGGCCGTTGACTTCTAAGGCCCTAACTATTCAATCTGTTGGAGCAACGCCCTAGGGTGAAACCTAGGTTGCCGGAAAGTAGAAATGACCATAACTTTCATACTGGTTGCAATTATTCGTTTTATACGATGGAAAAACTGTTGTATTTATATTGTATTTTATGCTTCGGGCGTTGACTTCTAAGGCCCTAACTATTCAATCTGTTGGAACAACGCCGTAGGGTGAAGCCTAGGTTGCTCGGAATTTAGAAATGACCATAACATTCACACTGGTTGAAATTATTCGTTTTATACGATGGAAAAGCTGTTGCATCTTTATTGTATTTTATGCTTCTGGCGTTGACTTCTAAGGCCCTAACTATTCGATCTGGTGGAGCAACACCCTAGAGTGAAGCCTAGGTTGCCCGGTACGTAGAAATGACAATCACTTTCAAACTGGTTGCCATTATTCCTGTTATATGATGGAAAAACTGTTGTATTTTTATTGCATTTTACGCTTCGGGCATTGACTTCTAAGGCCCTAACTATTCAATCTGTTGGAGCAACGCCCTAGGGTGTAGCCTAGGTTGCCCGGAAAGTAGAAATGACCACAACTTTCATACTGGTTACAATTACTCGTTTTATATGATGGAAAAACTGTTGTATTTATTATGTATTTTATGCTTCTGGCGTTCACTTCTTAGGCCCTAACTATTCGATCTGGTGGAGCAACACCCTAGAGTGAAGCCTAGGTTGCCCGGTACGTAGAAATGACAATCACTTTCAAACTGGTTGCCATTATTCCTGTTATATGATGGAAAAACTGTTGTATTTTTATTGCATTTTATGCTTCGGGCATTGACTTCTAAGGCCCTAACTATTCAATCTGTTGGAGCAACGCCCTAGGGTGTAGCCTAGGTTGCCCGGAAAGTAGAAATGACCACAACTTTCATACTGGTTACAATTACTCGTTTTATATGATGGAAAAACTGTTGTATTTATTATGTATTTTATGCTTCTGGCGTTCACTTCTTAGGCCCTAACTATTCGATCTGGTGGAACAACGCCCTAGGGTGAAGCCTAGGTTGCCTGGAACGTACAAATGACCATCACTTTCACACGGGTTGCAATTATTCCTGTTATAGGATGGAAAGGCTGTTGTATTTTTATTGTATTTTATGCTTTAGGCGTTGACTTATGAGGCCGTAGCTGGTCGATGTGGTGGAATAACGCCCTACAGTCAAGCCTAGGTTGCCCGGAACGTAGAAATGAACATAACTTCCACACTGGTAGCAATTATTCGTTTTATACAACGGAAAAACTGTTCTATTTATTTTGTATTTTATGCTTCGGCCGTTGACTTCTAAGGCCCTAACTATTCAATCTGTTGGAGCAACGCCTTAGGGTGTAGCCTAGGTTGCCCGGAAAGTAGAAATGACCACAACTTTCATACTGGTTGCAATTACTCGTTTTATATGATGCAAAAACTGTTGTATTTATATTGTATTTTATGCTTCTGGCGTTCACTTCTTAGGCCCTAACTATTCGATCTGGTGGAACAACGCCCTAGAGTGAAGCCTAGGTTGCCTGGAACGTACAAATGACCATCACTTTCAAACTGGTTGCAATCATTCCGGTTATATGATGGAAAAACTGTTGTATTTTTATTGCATTTTATGCTTCGGCCATTGACTTCTAAGGCCCTAACTATTCAATCTGTTGGAGCAACGCCCTAGGGTGCAGCCTAGGTTGCCCGGTACGTAGAAATGACAATCACTTTCAAACTGGTTGCCATTATTCCTGTTATATGATGGAAAAACTGTTGTATTTTTATTGCATTTTACGCTTCGGGCATTGACTTCTAAGGCCCTAACTATTCAATCTGTTGGAGCAACGCCCTAGGGTGTAGCCTAGGTTGCCCGGAAAGTAGAAATGACCACAACTTTCATACTGGTTACAATTACTCGTTTTATATGATGGAAAAACTGTTGTATTTATTATGTATTTTATGCTTCTGGCGTTCACTTCTTAGGCCCTAACTATTCGATCTGGTGGAGCAACACCCTAGAGTGAAGCCTAGGTTGCCCGGTACGTAGAAATGACAATCACTTTCAAACTGGTTGCCATTATTCCTGTTATATGATGGAAAAACTGTTGTATTTTTATTGCATTTTATGCTTCGGGCATTGACTTCTAAGGCCCTAACTATTCAATCTGTTGGAGCAACGCCCTAGGGTGTAGCCTAGGTTGCCCGGAAAGTAGAAATGACCACAACTTTCATACTGGTTACAATTACTCGTTTTATATGATGGAAAAACTGTTGTATTTATTATGTATTTTATGCTTCTGGCGTTCACTTCTTAGGCCCTAACTATTCGATCTGGTGGAACAACGCCCTAGGGTGAAGCCTAGGTTGCCTGGAACGTACAAATGACCATCACTTTCACACGGGTTGCAATTATTCCTGTTATAGGATGGAAAGGCTGTTGTATTTTTATTTTATTTTATGCTTTAGGCGTTGACTTATGAGGCCGTAGCTGGTCGATGTGGTGGAATAACGCCCTACAGTCAAGCCTAGGTTGCCCGGAACGTAGAAATGAACATAACTTCCACACTGGTAGCAATTATTCGTTTTATACAACGGAAAAACTGTTCTATTTATTTTGTATTTTATGCTTCGGCCGTTGACTTCTAAGGCCCTAACTATTCAATCTGTTGGAGCAACGCCTTAGGGTGTAGCCTAGGTTGCCCGGAAAGTAGAAATGACCA
Source organism: Calliopsis andreniformis (assembly GCF_051401765.1). Classification (NCBI taxonomy): domain Eukaryota; kingdom Metazoa; phylum Arthropoda; class Insecta; order Hymenoptera; family Andrenidae; genus Calliopsis; species Calliopsis andreniformis. The sequence goes on along the minus strand of NW_027480424.1, from coordinate 20,671,896 downwards.
CAACTTTCATACTGGTTGCAATTACTCGTTTTATATGATGCAAAAACTGTTGTATTTATATTGTATTTTATGCTTCTGGCGTTCACTTCTTAGGCCCTAACTATTCGATCTGGTGGAACAACGCCCTAGAGTGAAGCCTAGGTTGCCTGGAACGTACAAATGACCATCACTTTCAAACTGGTTGCAATCATTCCGGTTATATGATGGAAAAACTGTTGTATTTTTATTGCATTTTATGCTTCGGCCATTGACTTCTAAGGCCCTAACTATTCAATCTGTTGGAGCAACGCCCTAGGGTGCAGCCTAGGTTGCCCGGGAAGTAGAAATGACAATAACTTTCATACTGATTGCAATTATTCGTTTTATATGATGGAAGAACTGTTGTATTTATATTGTATTTTATGCTGCTGGCGATCACTTCTTAGGCCCTAACTAGTCGATCTGGTGGAACAACGCCCTGGGGTGAAGCGTAGGTTGCCCGGAACGTAGAAATGACCATAACTTTCACACTGGTTGCTATTATTCGTTTTATACGATGGAAAAGCTGTTGTATTTATATTGTATTTTATGCTTCTGGCGCTGACTTCTAGGGCACTAACTATTCGATCTGGTGGAGCAGCGCCCTAGGGTGAAGCCCAGGTTGCCCGGAACGTAGAAATGACCATCACTTTCAAACTGGTTGCAATTAATCATTTTATACGATGGAAAAGCTGTTGTATTTTTATTGCATTTTATGCTTCCGGCGTTGACTTCTAAGGCCCTAACTATTCAATCTGTTGGAGCAACGCCCTAGGGCGAAGCCTAGGTTGCCTGGAAAGTAGAAATGACGTTAACTTCCATACTGGTTGCAATTATTCGTTTTATACCATGGAAAAACGGTTGCATTTATATTGTATTTTATGCTTCTGGCGTTGACTTCTAAGGCACTAACTATTCGATCTAGTGGAGCAACGCCCTAGAGTGAAGCCTAAGATGCCCGGAACGTAGAAATTACCATCACTTTCAAACTGGTTGCAAATATTCCTGTTATATGATGGAAAAACTGTTGTATTTTTATTGCATATTATGCTTCGGGCAATGACTTCTAAGGCCCTAACTATTGAACCTGTAGGAGCAACGCCCTAGGGTGAAGCCTAGGTTGCGCGGAAAGTAGAAATGACCATAACTTTCATACTGGTTGCAATTATTCGTTTAATACGATGGAAAAGCTGTTGCATTTTTATTGCATTTTATGCTTCGGGCGTTGACTTCTAAGGCCCTAACTATTCAATCTGTAGGAGCAACACCCTAGAGTGAAGCCTAGGTTGCCCGGTACGTAGAAATGACAATCACTTTCAAACTGGTTGCCATTATTCCTGTTATATGATGGAAAAACTGTTGTATTTTTATTGCATTTTATGCTTCGGGCATTGACTTCTAAGGCCCTAACTATTCAATCTGTTGGAGCAACGCCCTAGGGTGTAGCCTAGGTTGCCCGGAAAGTAGAAATGACCACAACTTTCATACTGGTTACAATTACTCGTTTTATATGATGGAAAAACTGTTGTATTTATTATGTATTTTATGCTTCTGGCGTTCACTTCTTAGGCCCTAACTATTCGATCTGGTGGAACAACGCCCTAGGGTGAAGCCTAGGTTGCCTGGAACGTACAAATGACCATCACTTTCACACGGGTTGCAATTATTCCTGTTATAGGATGGAAAGGCTGTTGTATTTTTATTGTATTTTATGCTTTAGGCGTTGACTTATGAGGCCGTAGCTGTTCGATGTGGTGGAATAACGCCCTACAGTCAAGCCTAGGTTGCCCGGAACGTAGAAATGAACATAACTTTCACACTGGTAGCAATTATTCGTTTTATACAACGGAAAAACTGTTCTATTTATTTTGTATTTTATGCTTCGGCCGTTGACTTCTAAGGCCCTAACTATTCAATCTGTTGGAGCAACGCCTTAGGGTGTAGCCTAGGTTGCCCGGAAAGTAGAAATGACCACAACTTTCATACTGGTTGCAATTACTCGTTTTATATGATGCAAAAACTGTTGTATTTATATTGTATTTTATGCTTCTGGCGTTCACTTCTTAGGCCCTAACTATTCGATCTGGTGGAACAACGCCCTAGGGTGAAGCCCAGGTTGCCCGGAACGTACAAATGACCATCACTTTCATACGGGTTGCAATTATTCCTGTGATAGGATGGAAAGACTGTTGTATTTTTATTGTATTTTATGCTTCAGGCGTTGACTTCTGAGTCCGCAGCTATTCGATGTGGTGGAAGAACGCCATAGGGTGAAGCCTAGGTTGCCCGGAACGTAGAAATGACCATAACTTTCATACTGGTTGCAATTATTCGTTTTATATGATGGAAGAACTGTTGTATTTATATTGTATTTTATGCTGCTGGCGTTCACTTCTTAGGCCCTAACTATTCGATCTGGTGGAACAACGCCCTGGGGTGAAGCCTAGGGTGCCCGGAACGTAGGAATGACCATAACATTGACACTGGTTGCTATTATTCGTTTTATACGATGGAAAAACTGTTCTATTAATTTTGTATTTTATGCTTCGGGCGTTGACTTCTAAGGCCCTAACTGTTCGATCTGGTGGAACAACACCCTAGAGTGAAGCCTATGTTACCCGGAACGTAGAAACGACCAGTACTTTCACATTGTTTGCAGTGACTCCTATTATACGATGGAAAAGCTGTTGAATCTTTATTGAATTTTATGCTTCTGGCGTTGACTTCTAAGGCCCTAACCATCCTATCTGGTGTATCAACGCCCTAGAGTGAAGCCTAGGTTGCTCGGAATGTAAAAATGACCATAACATTTACACTGGTTGAAATTATTCGTTTTATACGATGGAAAAACTGTTGTATTTAAATTGTATTTTATGCTTCTGGCGTTGATTTCTTAGGCCCTAACTATTCAATCTGGTGGACAACACCCTAGAGTGAGGCCTAGGTTGCCCGGAACGTAGAAATGACCATCACTTCCATACTGGTAGCAATCATTCGTTTTATACGGTGGAAACACTGTTGTATTTATATTGTATTTTATGCTTCTGGCGTTGACTTCTAAGGCACAAACTATTCGATCTGGTGGAGCAACGCCCTAGAGTGAAGCCTAGGTAGCCTGGATCATACAAATGACCATCACTTTCACACGGGTTGCAATTATTCCTGTTATAGGACGGAAAGACTGTTGTATTTTTATTGTATTTTATGCTTCAGGCGTTGACTTCTGAGGCAGTAGCTATTCGATGTAGTGGAAGGACGCCATAGAGTCAAGCATAGGTTGCTCGGAATGTAGAAATGACCATCACTTTCACACTGGTTGCAATTATTCCTGTTATACGATGGAAAAGCTCTTGTATATTTAATGTATTTTATGCTTCGGGCGTTGACTTCTATGGCCATACCTAATCGATCTGGTGGAGCAACGCCCTACAGTCAAGCCTATGTTCCCCGGAACGTAGAAATGAACATAACTTTCACACTGGTAGCAATTATTCGTTTTATACAATGGAAAAACTGTTCTATTTATTATGTATTTTATGCTTCGGGTGTTGACTTCTATGGCCCTACCTATTCGATCTGGTGGAGCAACACCCTACAGTCAAGCCTAGGTTGCTCGGAACGTAGAAATGACCATTACTTTCACACTGTTTGCAATTATTCTTTTTATATGATGGAAAAGGTGTTGTATTTATATTGTACTTTATGCTTCTAGCGTTGACTTCTAAGGCCCTAACTGTTTGATCTGGTGGAGCAACGCCCTAGAGTGAAGCCTAGGTTGCCAGGAACGTAGAAATGACCATAACTTTCACACTGGATGCTATTATTCGTTCTATACGATGGAAAGACTGTTATATTTTTATTGCATTTTATGCTTCGGGCGTTGACTTCTAAGGCCCTAACTATTCAATCTGTAGGAGCAACGCCCGAGGGTGTAGCCTAGGTAGCACGTAAAGTAGAAATGACCATAGCTTTCATACTGGTTGCAATTATTCGTTTTATATGATGGAAAAACTGTTGTATTTATTTTGTATTTTATGCTTCGGGCATTGACTTCTAAGGCCCTAACTACTCAATCTGTTGGAGCAACGCCCTAGGGTGAAGCCTAGGTTGCCCGGACAGTAGAAGTGACAATAACTTTCGCACTGGTTGCAATTATTCATTTTATACGATGGAAAAGCTGTTGCATCTTTATTGTATTTTATGCTTCTGTCGTTGACGTCTAAGGCCGTAGCTATTAGATGTGGTGGAGCAGCGCACTAGAGTGACGCCTAGGTTGCCCGGAACGTAGAAATGACCATTACTTTCGCAATGTTTGCAATTATTCATTTTATATGTTGGAAAAACTGTTGTACTTATATTGTATTTTATGCTTCTGGCGTTGACCTCTTATGCCATAACTATTCCATCTGGTGGAACAACGCCCTAGAGTGAAGCCTGGGTTGCCCGGAACGTAGAAATGGAAATAACTTTCACACCGGTAGCAATTATTCGTTTTATACGATGGAAAAACAGTTCTATTTATTTTGTATTTTATGCTTCGGCCGTTGACTTCTAAGGCCCTAACTATTCAATCTGTTGGAGCAACGCCCTAGGGTGAAACCTAGGTTGCCGGAAAGTAGAAATGACCATAACTTTCATACTGGTTGCAATTATTCGTTTTATACGATGGAAAAACTGTTGTATTTATATTGTATTTTATGCTTCGGGCGTTGACTTCCAAGGCCCTAACTATTCAATCTGTTGGAACAACGCCGTAGGGTGAAGCCTAGGTTGCTCGGAATTTAGAAATGACCATAACATTCACACTGGTTGAAATTATTCGTTTTATACGATGGAAAAGCTGTTGCATCTTTATTGTATTTTATGCTTCTGGCGTTGACTTCTAAGGCCCTAACTATTCGATCTGGTGGAGCAACACCCTAGAGTGAAGCCTAGGTTGCCCGGTACGTAGAAATGACAATCACTTTCAAACTGGTTGCCATTATTCCTGTTATATGATGGAAAAACTGTTGTATTTTTATTGCATTTTATGCTTCGGGCATTGACTTCTAAGGCCCTAACTATTCAATCTGTTGGAGCAACGCCCTAGGGTGTAGCCTAGGTTGCCCGGAAAGTAGAAATGACCACAACTTTCATACTGGTTACAATTACTCGTTTTATATGATGGAAAAACTGTTGTATTTATTATGTATTTTATGCTTCTGGCGTTCACTTCTTAGGCCCTAACTATTCGATCTGGTGGAGCAACACCCTAGAGTGAAGCCTAGGTTGCCCGGTACGTAGAAATGACAATCACTTTCAAACTGGTTGCCATTATTCCTGTTATATGATGGAAAAACTGTTGTATTTTTATTGCATTTTATGCTTCGGGCATTGACTTCTAAGGCCCTAACTATTCAATCTGTTGGAGCAACGCCCTAGGGTGTAGCCTAGGTTGCCCGGAAAGTAGAAATGACCACAACTTTCATACTGGTTACAATTACTCGTTTTATATGATGGAAAAACTGTTGTATTTATTATGTATTTTATGCTTCTGGCGTTCACTTCTTAGGCCCTAACTATTCGATCTGGTGGAACAACGCCCTAGGGTGAAGCCTAGGTTGCCTGGAACGTACAAATGACCATCACTTTCACACGGGTTGCAATTATTCCTGTTATAGGATGGAAAGGCTGTTGTATTTTTATTGTATTTTATGCTTTAGGCGTTGACTTATGAGGCCGTAGCTGGTCGATGTGGTGGAATAACGCCCTACAGTCAAGCCTAGGTTGCCCGGAACGTAGAAATGAACATAACTTCCACACTGGTAGCAATTATTCGTTTTATACAACGGAAAAACTGTTCTATTTATTTTGTATTTTATGCTTCGGCCGTTGACTTCTAAGGCCCTAACTATTCAATCTGTTGGAGCAACGCCTTAGGGTGTAGCCTAGGTTGCCCGGAAAGTAGAAATGACCACAACTTTCATACTGGTTGCAATTACTCGTTTTATATGATGCAAAAACTGTTGTATTTATATTGTATTTTATGCTTCTGGCGTTCACTTCTTAGGCCCTAACTATTCGATCTGGTGGAACAACGCCCTAGAGTGAAGCCTAGGTTGCCTGGAACGTACAAATGACCATCACTTTCAAACTGGTTGCAATCATTCCGGTTATATGATGGAAAAACTGTTGTATTTTTATTGCATTTTATGCTTCGGCCATTGACTTCTAAGGCCCTAACTATTCAATCTGTTGGAGCAACGCCCTAGGGTGCAGCCTAGGTTGCCCGGGAAGTAGAAATGACAATAACTTTCATACTGGTTGCAATTATTCGTTTTATATGATGGAAGAACTGTTGTATTTATATTGTATTTTATGCTGCTGGCGATCACTTCTTAGGCCCTAACTAGTCGATCTGGTGGAACAACGCCCTGGGGTGAAGCGTAGGTTGCCCGGAACGTAGAAATGACCATAACTTTCACACTGGTTGCTATTATTCGTTTTATACGATGGAAAAGCTGTTGTATTTATATTGTATTTTATGCTTCTGGCGCTGACTTCTAGGGCACTAACTATTCGATCTGGTGGAGCAGCGCCCTAGGGTGAAGCCCAGGTTGCCCGGAACGTAGAAATGACCATCACTTTCAAACTGGTTGCAATTAATCATTTTATACGATGGAAAAGCTGTTGTATTTTTATTGCATTTTATGCTTCCGGCGTTGACTTCTAAGGCCCTAACTATTCAATCTGTTGGAGCAACGCCCTAGGGCGAAGCCTAGGTTGCCTGGAAAGTAGAAATGACGTTAACTTCCATACTGGTTGCAATTATTCGTTTTATACGATGGAAAAACGGTTGCATTTATATTGTATTTTATGCTTCTGGCGTTGACTTCTAAGGCACTAACTATTCGATCTAGTGGAGCAACGCCCTAGAGTGAAGCCTAAGATGCCCGGAACGTAGAAATTACCATCACTTTCAAACTGGTTGCAAATATTCCTGTTATATGATGGAAAAACTGTTGTATTTTTATTGCATATTATGCTTCGGGCAATGACTTCTAAGGCCCTAACTATTGAACCTGTAGGAGCAACGCCCTAGGGTGAAGCCTAGGTTGCGCGGAAAGTAGAAATGACCATAACTTTCATACTGGTTGCAATTATTCGTTTAATACGATGGAAAAGCTGTTGCATTTTTATTGCATTTTATGCTTCGGGCGTTGACTTCTAAGGCCCTAACTATTCAATCTGTAGGAGCAACACCCTAGAGTGAAGCCTAGGTTGCCCGGTACGTAGAAATGACAATCACTTTCAAACTGGTTGCCATTATTCCTGTTATATGATGGAAAAACTGTTGTATTTTTATTGCATTTTATGCTTCGGGCATTGACTTCTAAGGCCCTAACTATTCAATCTGTTGGAGCAACGCCCTAGGGTGTAGCCTAGGTTGCCCGGAAAGTAGAAATGACCACAACTTTCATACTGGTTACAATTACTCGTTTTATATGATGGAAAAACTGTTGTATTTATTATGTATTTTATGCTTCTGGCGTTCACTTCTTAGGCCCTAACTATTCGATCTGGTGGAACAACGCCCTAGGGTGAAGCCTAGGTTGCCTGGAACGTACAAATGACCATCACTTTCACACGGGTTGCAATTATTCCTGTTATAGGATGGAAAGGCTGTTGTATTTTTATTGTATTTTATGCTTTAGGCGTTGACTTATGAGGCCGTAGCTGTTCGATGTGGTGGAATAACGCCCTACAGTCAAGCCTAGGTTGCCCGGAACGTAGAAATGAACATAACTTTCACACTGGTAGCAATTATTCGTTTTATACAACGGAAAAACTGTTCTATTTATTTTGTATTTTATGCTTCGGCCGTTGACTTCTAAGGCCCTAACTATTCAATCTGTTGGAGCAACGCCTTAGGGTGTAGCCTAGGTTGCCCGGAAAGTAGAAATGACCACAACTTTCATACTGGTTGCAATTACTCGTTTTATATGATGCAAAAACTGTTGTATTTATATTGTATTTTATGCTTCTGGCGTTCACTTCTTAGGCCCTAACTATTCGATCTGGTGGAACAACGCCCTAGGGTGAAGCCCAGGTTGCCCGGAACGTACAAATGACCATCACTTTCATACGGGTTGCAATTATTCCTGTGATAGGATGGAAAGACTGTTGTATTTTTATTGTATTTTATGCTTCAGGCGTTGACTTCTGAGTCCGCAGCTATTCGATGTGGTGGAAGAACGCCATAGGGTGAAGCCTAGGTTGCCCGGAACGTAGAAATGACCATAACTTTCATACTGGTTGCAATTATTCGTTTTATATGATGGAAGAACTGTTGTATTTATATTGTATTTTATGCTGCTGGCGTTCACTTCTTAGGCCCTAACTATTCGATCTGGTGGAACAACGCCCTGGGGTGAAGCCTAGGGTGCCCGGAACGTAGGAATGACCATAACATTGACACTGGTTGCTATTATTCGTTTTATACGATGGAAAAACTGTTCTATTAATTTTGTATTTTATGCTTCGGGCGTTGACTTCTAAGGCCCTAACTGTTCGATCTGGTGGAACAACACCCTAGAGTGAAGCCTATGTTACCCGGAACGTAGAAACGACCAGTACTTTCACATTGTTTGCAGTGACTCCTATTATACGATGGAAAAGCTGTTGAATCTTTATTGAATTTTATGCTTCTGGCGTTGACTTCTAAGGCCCTAACCATCCTATCTGGTGTATCAACGCCCTAGAGTGAAGCCTAGGTTGCTCGGAATGTAAAAATGACCATAACATTTACACTGGTTGAAATTATTCGTTTTATACGATGGAAAAACTGTTGTATTTAAATTGTATTTTATGCTTCTGGCGTTGATTTCTTAGGCCCTAACTATTCAATCTGGTGGACAACACCCTAGAGTGAGGCCTAGGTTGCCCGGAACGTAGAAATGACCATCACTTCCATACTGGTAGCAATCATTCGTTTTATACGGTGGAAACACTGTTGTATTTATATTGTATTTTATGCTTCTGGCGTTGACTTCTAAGGCACAAACTATTCGATCTGGTGGAGCAACGCCCTAGAGTGAAGCCTAGGTAGCCTGGATCATACAAATGACCATCACTTTCACACGGGTTGCAATTATTCCTGTTATAGGACGGAAAGACTGTTGTATTTTTATTGTATTTTATGCTTCAGGCGTTGACTTCTGAGGCAGTAGCTATTCGATGTAGTGGAAGGACGCCATAGAGTCAAGCATAGGTTGCTCGGAATGTAGAAATGACCATCACTTTCACACTGGTTGCAATTATTCCTGTTATACGATGGAAAAGCTCTTGTATATTTAATGTATTTTATGCTTCGGGCGTTGACTTCTATGGCCATACCTAATCGATCTGGTGGAGCAACGCCCTACAGTCAAGCCTATGTTCCCCGGAACGTAGAAATGAACATAACTTTCACACTGGTAGCAATTATTCGTTTTATACAATGGAAAAACTGTTCTATTTATTATGTATTTTATGCTTCGGGTGTTGACTTCTATGGCCCTACCTATTCGATCTGGTGGAGCAACACCCTACAGTCAAGCCTAGGTTGCTCGGAACGTAGAAATGACCATTACTTTCACACTGTTTGCAATTATTCTTTTTATATGATGGAAAAGGTGTTGTATTTATATTGTACTTTATGCTTCTAGCGTTGACTTCTAAGGCCCTAACTGTTTGATCTGGTGGAGCAACGCCCTAGAGTGAAGCCTAGGTTGCCAGGAACGTAGAAATGACCATAACTTTCACACTGGATGCTATTATTCGTTCTATACGATGGAAAGACTGTTATATTTTTATTGCATTTTATGCTTCGGGCGTTGACTTCTAAGGCCCTAACTATTCAATCTGTAGGAGCAACGCCCGAGGGTGTAGCCTAGGTAGCACGTAAAGTAGAAATGACCATAGCTTTCATACTGGTTGCAATTATTCGTTTTATATGATGGAAAAACTGTTGTATTTATTTTGTATTTTATGCTTCGGGCATTGACTTCTAAGGCCCTAACTACTCAATCTGTTGGAGCAACGCCCTAGGGTGAAGCCTAGGTTGCCCGGACAGTAGAAGTGACAATAACTTTCGCACTGGTTGCAATTATTCATTTTATACGATGGAAAAGCTGTTGCATCTTTATTGTATTTTATGCTTCTGTCGTTGACGTCTAAGGCCGTAGCTATTAGATGTGGTGGAGCAGCGCACTAGAGTGACGCCTAGGTTGCCCGGAACGTAGAAATGACCATTACTTTCGCAATGTTTGCAATTATTCATTTTATATGTTGGAAAAACTGTTGTACTTATATTGTATTTTATGCTTCTGGCGTTGACCTCTTATGCCATAACTATTCCATCTGGTGGAACAACGCCCTAGAGTGAAGCCTGGGTTGCCCGGAACGTAGAAATGGAAATAACTTTCACACCGGTAGCAATTATTCGTTTTATACGATGGAAAAACAGTTCTATTTATTTTGTATTTTATGCTTCGGCCGTTGACTTCTAAGGCCCTAACTATTCAATCTGTTGGAGCAACGCCCTAGGGTGAAACCTAGGTTGCCGGAAAGTAGAAATGACCATAACTTTCATACTGGTTGCAATTATTCGTTTTATACGATGGAAAAACTGTTGTATTTATATTGTATTTTATGCTTCGGGCGTTGACTTCCAAGGCCCTAACTATTCAATCTGTTGGAACAACGCCGTAGGGTGAAGCCTAGGTTGCTCGGAATTTAGAAATGACCATAACATTCACACTGGTTGAAATTATTCGTTTTATACGATGGAAAAGCTGTTGCATCTTTATTGTATTTTATGCTTCTGGCGTTGACTTCTAAGGCCCTAACTATTCGATCTGGTGGAGCAACACCCTAGAGTGAAGCCTAGGTTGCCCGGTACGTAGAAATGACAATCACTTTCAAACTGGTTGCCATTATTCCTGTTATATGATGGAAAAACTGTTGTATTTTTATTGCATTTTATGCTTCGGGCATTGACTTCTAAGGCCCTAACTATTCAATCTGTTGGAGCAACGCCCTAGGGTGTAGCCTAGGTTGCCCGGAAAGTAGAAATGACCACAACTTTCATACTGGTTACAATTACTCGTTTTATATGATGGAAAAACTGTTGTATTTATTATGTATTTTATGCTTCTGGCGTTCACTTCTTAGGCCCTAACTATTCGATCTGGTGGAGCAACACCCTAGAGTGAAGCCTAGGTTGCCCGGTACGTAGAAATGACAATCACTTTCAAACTGGTTGCCATTATTCCTGTTATATGATGGAAAAACTGTTGTATTTTTATTGCATTTTATGCTTCGGGCATTGACTTCTAAGGCCCTAACTATTCAATCTGTTGGAGCAACGCCCTAGGGTGTAGCCTAGGTTGCCCGGAAAGTAGAAATGACCACAACTTTCATACTGGTTACAATTACTCGTTTTATATGATGGAAAAACTGTTGTATTTATTATGTATTTTATGCTTCTGGCGTTCACTTCTTAGGCCCTAACTATTCGATCTGGTGGAACAACGCCCTAGGGTGAAGCCTAGGTTGCCTGGAACGTACAAATGACCATCACTTTCACACGGGTTGCAATTATTCCTGTTATAGGATGGAAAGGCTGTTGTATTTTTATTGTATTTTATGCTTTAGGCGTTGACTTATGAGGCCGTAGCTGGTCGATGTGGTGGAATAACGCCCTACAGTCAAGCCTAGGTTGCCCGGAACGTAGAAATGAACATAACTTCCACACTGGTAGCAATTATTCGTTTTATACAACGGAAAAACTGTTCTATTTATTTTGTATTTTATGCTTCGGCCGTTGACTTCTAAGGCCCTAACTATTCAATCTGTTGGAGCAACGCCTTAGGGTGTAGCCTAGGTTGCCCGGAAAGTAGAAATGACCACAACTTTCATACTGGTTGCAATTACTCGTTTTATATGATGCAAAAACTGTTGTATTTATTTTGTATTTTATGCTTCTGGCGTTCACTTCTTAGGCCCTAACTATTCGATCTGGTGGAACAACGCCCTAGGGTGAAGCCCAGGTTGCCCGGAACGTAGAAATGACCATAACTTTTACAATGGTAGCAATTATTCGTTTTATACGATGGAAAAACTGTTCTATTTATTTTGTATTTTATGCTTCGGGCGTTGACTTCTAAGGCCCTAACTGTTCGATCTGGTGGAACAACGCCCTAGAGTGAAGCCTATGTTACCCGGAACGTAGAAACGACCAGTACTTTCACATTGTTTGCAGTGACTCCTATTATACGATGGAAAAACTGTTGAATCTTTATTGAATTTTATGCTTCTGGCGTTGACTTCTAAGGCCCTAACCATCCTATCTGGTGTACCAACGCCCTAGAGTGAAGCCTAGGTTGCTCGGAATGTAAAAATGACCATAACATTTACACTGGTTGAAATTATTCGTTTTATACGATGGAAAAACTGTTGTATTTAAATTGTATTTTATGCTTCTGGCGTTGATTTCTTAGGCCCTAACTATTCAATCTGGTGGAACAACACCCTAGAGTGAGGCCTAGGTTGCCCGGAACGTAGAAATGACCATCACCTCCATACTGGTAGCAATCATTCGTTTTATACGGTGGAAACACTGTTGTATTTATATTGTATTTTATGCTTCTGGCGTTGACTTCTAAGGCACAAACTATTCGATCTGGTGGAGCAACGCCCTAGAGTGAAGCCTAGGTAGCCTGGATCATACAAATGACCATCACTTTCACACGGGTTGCAATTATTCCTGTTATAGGACGGAAAGACTGTTGTATTTTTATTGTATTTTATGCTTCAGGCGTTGACTTCTGAGGCAGTAGCTATTCGATGTAGTGGAAGGACGCCATAGAGTCAAGCCTAGGTTGCTCGGAATGTAGAAATGACCATCACTTTCACACTGGTTGCAATTATTCCTGTTATACGATGGAAAAGCTCTTGTATATTTAATGTATTTTATGCTTCGGGCGTTGACTTCTATGGCCATACCTAATCGATCTGGTGGAGCAACGCCCTACAGTCAAGCGTATGTTCCCCGGAACGTAGAAATGAACATAACTTTCACACTGGTAGCAATTATTCGTTTTATACAATGGAAAAACTGTTCTATTTATTATGTATTTTATGCTTCGGGCGTTGACTTCTATGGCCCTACCTATTCGATCTGGTGGAGCAACACCCTACAGTCAAGCCTAGGTTGCTCGGATCGTAGAAATGACCATTACTTTCACACTGTTTGCAATTATTCTTTATATATGATGGAAAAGGTGTTGTATTTATATTGTACTGTATGCTTCTAGCGTTGACTTCTAAGGCCCTAACTGTTTGATCTGGTGGAGCAACGCCCTAGAGTGAAGCCCAGGTTGCCAGGAACGTAGATATGACCATAACTTTCACACTGGATGCTATTATTCGTTCTATACGATGGAAAGACTGTTATATTTATATTGTATCTTATGCTTCTGGCGTAGACTTCTTAGGCCCTTACAATTCGATCTGGTGGAACAACGCCCTAGAGTGAAGCCTAGGTTGCCTGGAACGTACAAATGACCATCACTTTCAAACTGGTTGCAATCATTCCGGTTATATGATGGAAAAACTGTTGTATTTTTATTGCATTTTATGCTTCGGCCATTGACTTCTAAGGCCCTAACTATTCAATCTGTTGGAGCAACGCCCTAGGGTGCAGCCTAGGTTGCCCGGGAAGTAGAAATGACAATAACTTTCATACTGGTTGCAATTATTCGTTTTATATGATGGAAGAACTGTTGTATTTATATTGTATTTTATGCTGCTGGCGATCACTTCTTAGGCCCTAACTAGTCGATCTGGTGGAACAACGCCCTGGGGTGAAGCGTAGGTTGCCCGGAACGTAGAAATGACCATAACTTTCACACTGGTTGCTATTATTCGTTTTATACGATGGAAAAGCTGTTGTATATATATTGTATTTTATGCTTCTGGCGCTGACTTCTAGGGCACTAACTATTCGATCTGGTGGAGCAGCGCCCTAGGGTGAAGCCCAGGTTGCCCGGAACGTAGAAATGACCATCACTTTCAAACTGGTTGCAATTAATCATTTTATACGATGGAAAAGCTGTTGTATTTTTATTGCATTTTATGCTTCCGGCGTTGACTTCTAAGGCCCTAACTATTCAATCTGTTGGAGCAACGCCCTAGGGTGAAGCCTAGGTTGCCCGGAAAGTAGAAATGACGTTAACCTCCATACTGGTTGTAATTATTCGTTTTATACGATGGAAAAACTGTTGTATTTATATTGTTTTTTATGCTTCTGGCATTGACTTCTAAGGCACTAACTATTCGATCTGGTGGAGCAACGCCCTAGAGTGAAGCCGAGGTTGCCCGGAACGTAGAAATGACCATCACTTTCAAACTGGTTGCAATTATTCCGGTTATATTATGGAAAAACTGTTGTATTTTTATTGCATTTTATGCTTCGGGCATTGACTTCTAAGGCCCTAACTATTCAATCTGTTGGAGCAACGCCCCAGGGTGAAGCCTAGCTTGCCCGGGGAGTAGAAATGACCATCACTTTCAAACTGGTTGCAATTAATCATTTTATACGATGGAAAAACTGTTGTATTTTTATTGCATTTTATGCTTCCGGCGTTGACTTCTAAGGCCCTAACTATTCAATCTGTTGGAGCAACGCCCTAGGGCGAAGCCTAGGTTGCCTGGAAAGTAGAAATGACGTTAACTTCCATACTGGTTGCAATTATTCGTTTTATACGATGGAAAAACGGTTGCATTTATATTGTATTTTATGCTTCTGGCGTTGACTTCTAAGGCACTAACTATTCGATCTAGTGGAGCAACGCCCTAGAGTGAAGCCTAAGATGCCCGGAACGTAGAAATTACCATCACTTTCAAACTGGTTGCAAATATTCCTGTTATATGATGGAAAAACTGTTGTATTTTTATTGCATATTATGCTTCGGGCAATGACTTCTAAGGCCCTAACTATTGAACCTGTAGGAGCAACGCCCTAGGGTGTAGCCTAGGTTGCCCGTAAAGTAGAAATGACCATAGCTTTCATACTGGTTGCAATTATTCGTTTTATACAATGGAAAAACTGTTGTATTTATATTGTATTTTATGCTTCTGGCGTTCACTTCTTAGGCCCTAACTATTCGATCTGTTGGAACAACGCCCTATGGTGAAGCCTAGGTTGCCCGGAACGTAGAAATGACCATAACTTTTACAATGGTAGCAATTATTCGTTTTATACGATGGAAAAACTGTTCTATTTATTTTGTATTTTATGCTTCGGGCGTTGACTTCTAAGGCCCTAACTGTTTGATCTGGTGGAGCAACGCCCTAGAGTGAAGCCTAGGTTGCCCGGAACGTAGAAATGACCATAACTTTCACACTGGATGCTATTATTCGTTCTATACGATGGAAAAACTGTTATATTTATATTGTATATTATGCTTCTGGCGTTGTCTTCTTAGGCCCTAACAATTCGATCTGGTGGAACAACGCCCTAGAGTGAAGCCTAGGTTGCCTGGAAAGTACAAATGACCATCACTTTCACACGGGTTGCAATTATTCCTGTTGTAGGACGGAAAAACTGTTGTATTTTTATTGTATTTTATGCTTCAGGCGTTGACTTCTGAGGCCGTAGCTATTCGATGTAGTGGAAGAACGCCCTGGGGTGAAGCCTAGGTTGCCGGGAACGGAGAAATAACCATAACTTTCACACTGGTTGCTATTATTCGTTTTATACGATGGAAAAACTGTTGTATTTATATTGTATATTATGCTTCTGGCGTGGACTTCTAAGGCACTAACTATTCGATCGGGTGGAGCAACGCCCTAGAGTGAAGCCTAGGTTGCCCGGAACGTAGAAATGACCATCGCTTTCAAACTGGTTGCAATTATTCCTGTTATATGATGGATAACTGTTGTATTTATATTGTATTTTATGCTTCTGGCGTTCACTTCTTAGGCCCTAACTATTCGATCTGTTGGAACAACGCCCTATGGTGAAGCCTAGGTTGACCGGAACGTAGAAATGACCATAACTTTCACACCGGTAGCAATTATTCGATTTACACGATGGAAAAACTGTTATATTTATATTGTATCTTATGCTTCTGGCGTTGACTTCTTAGGCCCTAACAATTCGATCTGGTGGAACAACGACCTAGAGTGAGGCCTAGGTTGCCCGGAACGTAGAACTGACCATAACTTTCATACGGGTTGCAATTATTCGTTTTATATGATGGAGAAACTGTTGTATTTATATTGTATTTTATGCTGCTGGCGTTCACTTCTTAGGCCCTAACTATTCGATCTGGTGGAACAACGCCCTGGGGTGAAGCCTAGGTTGCCGGGAACGGAGAAATAACCATAACTTTCACACTGGTTGCTATTATTCGTTTTATACGATGGAAAAACTGTTGTATTTATATTGTATATTATGCTTCTGGCGTGGACTTCTAAGGCACTAACTATTCGATCGGGTGGAGCAACGCCCTAGAGTGAAGCCTAGGTTGCCCGGAACGTAGAAATGGCCATCGCTTTCAAACTGGTTGCAATTATTCCTGTTATATGATGGATAACTGTTGTGTTTTTATTGCATTTTATGCTTCGGGCAATGACTTCGAAGACCCTAACTATTCAATCTCTAGGAGCAACGCCCTAGGGTGTAGCCTAGGTTGCCCGTAAAGTAGAAATGACCATAGCTTTCATACTGGTTGCAATTATTCGTTTTATATGATGGAAAAACTGTTGTATTTATATTGTATTTTATGCTTCTGGCGTTCACTTCTTAGGCCCTAACTATTCGATCTGTTGGAACAACGCCCTATGGTGAAGCCTAGGTTGACCGGAACGTAGAAATGACCATAACTTTCACACCGGTAGCAATTATTCGTTTTACACGATGGAAAAACTGTTATATTTATATTGTATCTTATGCTTCTGGCGTTGACTTCTTAGGCCCTAACAATTCGATCTGGTGGAACAACGACCTAGAGTGAGGCCTAGGTTGCCCGGAACGTAGAACTGACCATAACTTTTACACTGGTAGCAATTATTCGTTCTATACAATGGAAAAACTGTTGTATTTATATTGTATTTTATGCTGCTGGCATTCACTTCTTAGGCCCTAACTATTCGATCTGTTGGAACAACGCCCCAGGGTGCAGCCTAAGTTGCCTGGAAAGTAGAAATGACGTTAACTTCCATACTGGTAGCAATTATTCGTTTTATACGATGGAAAAACTGTTGTATTTATATTGTATTTTATGCTTCTGTCGTGAACTTCTAAGGCACTAACTATTCGATCGGGTGGAGCGACGCCCTAGAGTGAAGCCTAGGTTGCCCGGAACGTAGAAATGACCATCGCTTTCAAACTGGTTGCAATTATTCCTGTTATATGATGGATAACTGTTGTGTTTTTATTGCATTTTATGCTTCGGGCAATGACTTCGAAGGCCCTAACTATTCAATCTCTAGGAGCAACGCCCTAGGGTGTAGCCTAGGTTGCCCGTAAAGTAGAAATGACCATAACTTTCAGACTGGTTGCTATTATTAGTTTTATACGATGGAAAAACTGTTGTATCTATATTGTATTTTATGCTTCTGGCGTTCATTTCTTAGGCCTTAACTATTCGATCTGGTGGAACAACGCCCTAGGGTGAAGCCTAGGTTGCCCGGAACGTAGAAATGACCATAACTTTTACACTGGTAGCAATTATTCGTTTTATACGATGGAAAAACTGTTCTTTTTATTTTGTATTTTATGCTTCGGGCGTTGACTTCTAAGTCCCTAACTGTTTGATCTGGTGGAGCAACGCCCTAGAGTGAAGCCTAGGTTGCACGGAACGTAGAATTGACCATAACTTTCACACTGGATGCTAATATTCGTTCTATACGATGGAAAAACTGTTATATTTATATTGTATCTTATGCTTCTGGCGTTGACTTCTTAGGCCCTAACAATTCGATCTGGTGGAAGAACGCCCTAGAGTGAAGCCTAGGTTGCCTGGAACGTACAAATGACCATCACTTTCACACGGGTTGCAATTATTCCTGTTATAGGATGGAAAGACTGTCCTATTTTAATTGTATTTTATGCTTCAGGCGTTGACTTCTGAGGCCTTAACTATTCGATCTGGTGGAACAACGCCCTAGGGTGAAGCCTAGGTTGCCCGGAACGTAGAAATGACCATAACTTTTACACTGGTAGCAATTATTCGTTTTATACAATGGTAAAACTATTCTATTTATTTTGTATTTTATGCATAGGGCGTTGATTTCTAAGGCCCTAACTGTTTGATCTGGTGGAGCAACGCCCTAGAGTAAAGCCTAGGTTACCCGGAACGTAGAAATGACCAGTACTTTCACACTGTTTGCAATTATTCATTTTATACGATGGAAAAGCTGTTGTATTGATATTGTATTTTATGCTTCTGGCGTTGACTTCTAAGGCCGTAGCTATTAGCTGTGGTGGACCAACGCCCTACAGTGACGCCTAGGTTGACCGGAACGTAGAAATGACCATTTATTTCACACTGTTTGCAATTATTCATTTTATACAATGGAAAAACGGTTGTACTTATATTGTGTTTTATTCTTCTGGCGTTGAATTCCGAGTCCCTAGCTATTCGATCTGGTGGAGCAACGCCCTAGAGTGAAACCTAGGTTGCTCGGAATGTATAAATGACTTTAACTTTCACACTGGTCCCAATTATTCGTTTTATACGATGGAACAGCTGTTGTATTTTGTATCGTATTTAATGCTTCGGGCGTTTACTTCTGAGGCCCTCACTATTCGATCTGGTGGAGCAACGCCCAAGAGTGAAACCTAGGTTGCCCGGAACGTAAAAATAACCACAACTTTCATACTTGTTGCAATTATTCGTTTTATACGATGGAAAAACTGTCGTATTTATATTGTTTTTTATGCTTCTGGCGTTGACTTCTAAGGCCCTAACTATTCTATCTGTTGGAACAACGCCCTAGCGTGTAGCCTAGGTTACCCGGAAAGTATAAATGACCACAACTTACATTCTGGTTGCAATTACTCGTTTTATATGATGGAAAGGCTGTTGTATATATATTGTATTTTATGGTTCTGGCGTTCACTTCTTAGGCCCTAGCTATTCGATCAGGTGGAGCAACGCCCTAGAGTGAAGCCGAGGTTGAGCGGAACGTAGAAATGACCAGCACTTTCAAACTGGTTGCAATTATTCGTTCTATACGATGGAAAAACTGTTATATTTATATTGTATCTTATGCTTCTGGCGTTGACTTCTTGGGCCCTAACAATTCGATCTGGTGGAAGAACGCCCTAGAGTGAAGCCTAGGTTGCCTGGAACGTACAAATGACCATCACTTTCACACGGGTTGCAATTATTCCTGTTATAGGATGGAAAGACTGTCCTATTTTAATTGTATTTTATGCTTCAGGCGTTGACTTCTGAGGCCGTAGCCATTCAATGTGGTGGAAGAACGCCATAGAGTGAAGCCTAGGTTGCCCGGAACGTAGAAATGACCATAACTTTCATACTGGTTGCAATTATTCGTTTTATATGATGGAAGAACTGTTGTATTTGTATTGTATTTTAAGCTGCTGGCGTTCACTTCCTATGCCCTAACTATTCAATCTGTTGGGTCAACGACCTAGGGTGAAGCCTAGGTTGCTCGGAATGTAGAAATGACCAGAACATTCACACTGGTTGAAATTATTCGTTTTATACTTTGGAAAAGCTGTTGCATCTTTATTGTATTTTATGCTTCGGGTATTGACTTCTAAGGCCCTAACTATTCAATCTGTTGTAGCAGCGCCCTAGGGTGTAGCCTAGGTTGCCCGGAAAGTAGAAATGACCATAACTTTTACACTGGTAGCAATTATTCGTTTTATACAATGGAAAAACTGTTCTATTTATTTTGTATTTTATGCATCGGGCGTTGATTTCTAAGGCCCTAACTGTTTGATCTGGTGGAGCAACGCCCTAGAGTAAAGCCTAGGTTACCCGGAACGTAGAAATGACCAGTACTTTCAAACTGTTTGCAATTATTCATTTTATACGATGGAAATGCTGTTGTATTGATATTGTATTTTATGCTTCTGGCGTTGACTTCTAAGGCCGTAGCTATTAGCTGTGGTGGACGAACGCCCTACAGTGACGCCTAGGTTGACCGGAACGTAGAAATGACCATTAATTTCACACTGTTTGCAATTATTCATTTTATAAAATGGAAAAACGGTTGTACTTATATTGTGTTTTATTCTTCTGGCGTTGAATTCCGAGTCCCTAGCTATTCGATCTGGTGGAGCAACACCCTAGAGTGAAACCTAGGTTCCTCGGAATGTATAAATGACCTTAACTTTCACACTGGTCCCAATTATTCGTTTTATACGGTGGAACAGCTGGTGTATTTTGTATCGTATTTTATGCTTCGGGCGTTTACTTCTAAGGCCCTCACTATTCGATCTGGTGGAGCAACGACCTAGAGTGAAACCTAGGTTGCCCGGAACGTAGAAATAACCACAACTTTCATACTTGTTGCAATTATTCGTTTTATACGATGGAAAAACTGTTGTATTTATATTGTTTTTTATGCTTCTGGCGTTGACTTCTAAGGCCCTAACTATTCAATCTGTTGGAGCAACGCCCTAGCGTGTAGCCTAGGTTGCCCGGAAAGTAGAAATGACCACAACTTTCATAGTGGTTGCAATTACTCGTTTTATATGATGGAAAAACTGTTGTATCTATATTGTATTTTATGCTTCTGGCGTTCACTTCTTAGGCCTTAACTATTCGATCTGGTGGAACAACGCCCTAGGGTGAAGCCTAGGTTGCCCGGAACGTAGAAATGAACATAAGTTTTACACTGGTAGCAATTATTCGTTTTATACGATGGAAAAACTGTTCTATTTATTTTGTATATTATGCTTCGGGCGTTGACTTCTAAGTCCCTAGCTATGCGATCTGGTGGAGCAACGCCCTAGAGTGAAACCTAGGTTGCGCGGAACGTAGAAATTACCATAACTTTCACACTGGTAGGAATTATTCGTTTTATACGACGGAAAAACTGTTCTATTTATTTTGTATTTCATGCTTCGGGCGTTGACTTCTAAGGCGCTAACTATTCAATCTGTTGGAACAACGCCCCAGGGTGAAGCCTAGGTTGCCCGGAAAGTAGACATGACCATAACTTTCATACTGGTTGCAATTATTCGTTTTATACGATGGAAAAACTGTTGTATTTATATTGTATTTTATGCTTCTGGCGCTGACTTCTAGGGCACTAACTATTCGATCTGGTGGAGCAGCGCCCTAGAGTGAAGCCTAGGTTGCCCGCGACGTAGAAATTACCATAACTTTCACACTGGTAAGATTTATTCGTTTTATACGATGGAACAACTGTTCTATTTATTTTGTATTTCATGCTTCGGGCGTTGACTTCTAAGGCCCTAACTATTCCATCTGGTGGAGCAACGCCCTAGAGTGAAGCCTAGGTTGCCCGGAACAATGATGTGCCATTACTTTCACACTGGTTGCAATAATACCTGATATAGGATGGAAAAACTGTTGCATCTTTATTGTATTTTATGCTTCTGGCGTTGACTTCTAAGGCCCTAACTATTCGATCTGGTGGAGCAACGCCCTAGAGTGAAGCCTAGGTTGCCCGGAAAGTAGAAATGACTATAACTTTCACACTGGTGGCAATTATTCGTTTTATACGATGGAAAAGCTGTTGTATTATTACCGTATTTTATGCTTCTGGCGTTGACTTCTTATGCCCTAACTATTCCATCTGGCGAAACAACACCCTAGGGTGATGCCTAGGTTGCCCGGAACGTAGAAATGACCATAACTTTCACATCGGTAGCAATTATTCTTTTTATACGATGGAAAAACTGTTCTATTTATTTTGTATTTTATGCTTCGGGCATTGACTTCTAAGGCCCTAACTATTCAATCTGTTGGAGCAACGCCCTAGGGTGTAGCCTAGGTTGCCCGGAAAGTAGAAATGACCACAACTTTCATACTGGTTACAATTACTCGTTTTATATGATGGAAAAACTGTTGTATTTATTATGTATTTTATGCTTCTGGCGTTCACTTCTTAGGCCCTAACTATTCGATCTGGTGGAACAACGCCCTAGGGTGAAGCCTAGGTTGCCTGGAACGTACAAATGACCATCACTTTCACACGGGTTGCAATTATTCCTGTTATAGGATGGAAAGGCTGTTGTATTTTTATTGTATTTTATGCTTTAGGCGTTGACTTATGAGGCCGTAGCTGTTCGATGTGGTGGAATAACGCCCTACAGTCAAGCCTAGGTTGCCCGGAACGTAGAAATGAACATAACTTTCACACTGGTAGCAATTATTCGTTTTATACAACGGAAAAACTGTTCTATTTATTTTGTATTTTATGCTTCGGCCGTTGACTTCTAAGGCCCTAACTGTTTGATCTGGAGGAGCAACGCACTAGAGTGAAGCCTATGTTACCCGGAACGTAGAAACGACCAGTACTTTCACATTGTTTGCAGTGACTCCTATTATACGATGGAAAAACTGTTGAATCTTTATTGAATTTTATGCTTCTGGCGTTGACTTCTAAGGCCCTAACCATCCTATCTGGTGTATCAACGCCCTAGAGTGAAGCCTAGGTTGCTCGGAATGTAAAAATGACCATAACATTTACACTGGTTGAAATTATTCGTTATATACGATGGAAGAACTGTTGTATTTAAATTGTATTTTATGCTTCTGGCGTTGATTTCTTAGGCCCTAACTATTCAATCTGGTGGAACAACACCCTAGAGTGAGGCCTAGGTTGCCCGGAACGTAGAAATGACCATCACTTCCATAGTGGTAGCAATCATTCGTTTTATACGGTGGAAACACTGTTGTATTTATTTTGTATTTTATGCTTCGGCCGTTGACTTCTAAGGCCCTAACTGTTTGATCTGGAGGAGCAACGCACTAGAGTGAAGCCTAGGTTGCCCGGAACGTAGAAATGACCATAACTTTCACACTGGATGCTATTATTCGTTCTATACGATGGAAAAACTGTTATATTTACATTGTATTTTATGCTGCTGGCGTTCACTTCTTAGGCCCTAACTATTCGATCTGGTGGAACAACGCCCTGGGGTGAAGCCTAGGGTGCCCGGAACGTAGGAATGACCATAACTTTGACACTGGTTGCTATTATTCGTTTTATACGATGGAAAAACTGTTCTATTAATTTTGTATTTTATGCTTCGGGCGTTGACTTCTAAGGCCCTAACTGTTCGATCTGGTGGAACAACGCCCTAGAGTGAAGCCTATGTTACACGGAACGTAGAAACGACCAGTACTTTCACATTGTTTGCAGTGACTCCTATTATACGATGGAAAAACTGTTGAATCTTTATTGAATTTTATGCTTCTGGCGTTGACTTCTAAGGCCCTAACCATCCTATCTGGTGTATCAACGCCCTAGAGTGAAGCCTAGGTTGCTCGGAATGTAAAAATGACCATCACTTCCATAGTGGTAGCAATCATTCGTTTTATACGGTGGAAACACTGTTGTATTTATATTGTATTTTATGCTTCTGGCGTTGATTTCTTAGGCCCTAACTATTCAATCTGGTGGAACAACACCCTAGAGTGAGGCCTAGGTTGCCCGGAACGTAGAAATGACCATCACTTCCATAGTGGTAGCAATCATTCGTTTTATACGGTGGAAACACTGTTGTATTTATATTGTATTTTATGCTTCTGGCGTTGACTTCTAAGGCACAAACTATTCGATCTGGTGGAGCAACGCCCTAGAGTGAAGCCTAGGTAGCCTGGATCATACAAATGACCATCACTTTCACACGGGTTGCAATTATTCCTGTTATAGGACGGAAAGACTGTTGTATTTTTATTGTATTTTATGCTTCAGGCGTTGACTTCTGAGGCAGTAGCTATTCGATGTAGTGGAAGGACGCCATAGAGTCAAGCCTAGGTTGCTCGGAATGTAGAAATGACCATCACTTTCACACTGGTTGCAATTATTCCTGTTATACGATGGAAAAGCTCTTGTATATTTAATGTATTTTATGCTTCGGGCGTTGACTTCTATGGCCATACCTAATCGATCTGGTGGAGCAACGCCCTACAGTCAAGCCTATGTTCCCCGGAACGTAGAAATGAACATAACTTTCACACTGGTAGCAATTATTCGTTTTATACAATGGAAAAACTGTTCTATTTATTATGTATTTTATGCTTCGGGCGTTGACTTCTATGGCCCTACCTATTCGATCTGGTGGAGCAACACCCTACAGTCAAGCCTAGGTTGCTCAGAACGTAGAAATGACCATTACTTTCACACTGTTTGCAATTATTCTTTTTATATGATGGAAAAGGTGTTGTATTTATATTGTACTTTATGCTTCTAGCGTTGACTTCTAAGGCCCTAACTATTCAATCTGTTGGAGCAACGCCCTAGGGCGAAGCCTAGGTTGCCTGGAAAGTAGAAATGACGTTAACTTCCATACTGGTTGCAATTATTCGTTTTATACGATGGAAAAACGGTTGCATTTATATTGTATTTTATGCTTCTGGCGTTGACTTCTAAGGCACTAACTATTCGATCTAGTGGAGCAACGCCCTAGAGTGAAGCCTAAGATGCCCGGAACGTAGAAATTACCATCACTTTCAAACTGGTTGCAAATATTCCTGTTATATGATGGAAAAACTGTTGTATTTTTATTGCATATTATGCTTCGGGCAATGACTTCTAAGGCCCTAACTATTGAACCTGTAGGAGCAACGCCCTAGGGTGTAGCCTAGGTTGCCCGTAAAGTAGAAATGACCATAGCTTTCATACTGGTTGCAATTATTCGTTTTATACAATGGAAAAACTGTTGTATTTATATTGTATTTTATGTTTCTGGCGTTCACTTCTTAGCCCCTAACTATTCCATCTGTTGGAACAACGCCCTATGGTGAAGCCTAGGTTGCCCGGAACGTAGAAATGACCATAACTTTCACACTGGATGCTATTATTCGTTCTATACGATGGAAAAACTGTTATATTTATATTGTATCTTATGCTTCTGGCGTTGTCTTCTTAGGCCCTAACAATTCGATCTGGTGGAACAACGCCCTAGAGTGAAGCCTAGGTTGCCTGGAACGTACAAATGACCATCACTTTCACACGGGTTGTAATTATTCCTGTTGTAGGACGGAAAGACTGTTGTATTTTTATTGTATTTTATGCTTCAGGCGCTGACTTCTGAGGCCGTAGCTATTCGATGTAGTGGAAGAACGCCATGGAGTGAAGCCTAGGTTGCCCGGAACGTAGAAATGACCATAACTTTCATACTGGTTGCAATTATTCGTTTTATATGATGGAGAAACTGTTGTATTTATATTGTATTTTATGCTGCTGGCGTTCACTTCTTAGGCCCTAACTATTCGATCTGGTGGAACAACGCCCTGGGGTGAAGCCTAGGTTGCCGGGAACGGAGAAATAACCATAACTTTCACACTGGTTGCTATTATTCGTTTTATACGATGGAAAAACTGTTGTATTTATATTGTATATTATGCTTCTGGCGTGGACTTCTAAGGCACTAACTATTCGATCGGGTGGAGCAACGCCCTAGAGTGAAGCCTAGGTTGCCCGGAACGTAGAAATGACCATCGCTTTCAAACTGGTTGCAATTATTCCTGTTGTATGATGGATAACTGTTGTATTTTTATTGCATTTTATGCTTCGGGCAATGACTTCTAAGGCCCTAACTATTCAATCTGTAGGAGCAACGCCCTAGGGTGTAGCCTAGGTAGCCCGTAAAGTAGAAATGACCATAGCTTTCATACTGGTTGCAATTATTCGTTTTATATGATGGAAAAACTGTTGTATTTATATTGTATTTTATGCTTCTGGCGTTGACTTCTTAGGCCCTAACTATTCGATCTGTTGGAACAACGCCCTAGAGTGAGGCCTAGGTTGACCGGAACGTAGAAATGACCCTAACTTTCACACCGGTAGCAATTATTCGTTTTACACGATGGAAAAACTGTTATATTTATATTGTATCTTATGCTTCTGGCGTTGACTTCTTAGGCCCTAACAATTCGATCTGGTGGAACAACGACCTAGAGTGAGGCCTAGGTTGCCCGGAACGTAGAACTGACCATAACTTTTACACTGGTAGCAATTATTCGTTCTATACAATGGAAAAACTGTTGTATTTATATTGTATTTTATGCTGCTGGCGTTCACTTCTTAGGCCCTAACTATTCGATCTGTTGGAACAACGCCCCAGGGTGCAGCCTAGGTTGCCTGGAAAGTAGAAATGACGTTAACTTCCATACTGGTAACAATTATTCGTTTTATACGATGGAAAAGCTGTTGCATCTTTATTGTATTTTATGATTCTGTCGTTGACGTCTAAGGCCGTAGCTAGTAGATGTGGTGGAGCAACGCACTACAGTGACGCCTAGGTTGCCCGGAACGTGGAATGACCAATACTTTCGCAATGTTTGCAATTATACATTTTATACGATGGAAAAACTGTTGTATTTATATTGTATATTATGCTTCTGTCGTGAACTTCGAAGGCACTAACTATTCGATCGGGTGGAGCGACGCCCTAGAGTGAAGCCTAGGTTGCCCGGAACGTAGAAATGACCATCGCTTTCAAACTGGTTGCGATTATTCCTGCTATATGATGGAGAACTGTTGTATTTTTATTGCATTTTATGCTTCGGGCAATGACTTCTAAGGCCCTAACTATTCAATCTGTAGGAGCAACGCCCTAGGGTGTAGCCTAGGTTGCCCGTAAAGTAGAAATGACCATAGCTTTCATACTGGTTGCAATTATTCGTTTTATATGATGGAAAAACTGTTGTATTTATATTGTATTTTATGCTTCTGGCGTTCACTTCTTAGGCCCTAACTATTCGATCTGTTGGAACAACGCCCTATGGTGAAGCCTAGGTTGACCGGAACGTAGAAATGACCATAACTTTCACACCGGCAGCAATTATTCGTTTTACACGATGGAAAAACTGTTATATTTATATTGTATCTTATGCTTCTGGCGTTGACTTCTTAGGCCCTAACAATTCGATCAGGTGGAACAACGACCTAGAGTGAGGCATAGGTTGCCCGGAACGTAGAACTGACCATAACTTTTACACTGGTAGCAATTATTCGTTCTATACAATGGAAAAACTGTTGTATTTATATTGTATTTTATGCTGCTGGCGTTCACTTCTTACGCCCTAACTATTCGATCTGTTGGAACAACGCCCCAGGGTGAAGCCTAGGTTGCCCGGAAAGTAGAAATGACCATAACTTTCACACTGGTTGCTATTAGTCGTTCTATACAATGGAAAACTGTTATATTTATATTGTATCTTATGCTTCTGGCGTTGACTTCTTAGGCCCTAACAATTCGATCTGATGGAACAACGACCTAGAGTGGGGCATAGGTAGCCCGGAACGTAGAAATGACCATCACTTCCATACTGGTAGCAATTATTCGTTTTATACGATGGAAAAACTGTTGTATTTATATTGTATTTTATGTTTCTGGCGTTGACTTCTAAGGCACTAACTATTCGATCAGGTGGAGCAACGCCCTAGAGTGAAGCCTAGGTTGCCCGGAACGTAGAAATGGCCATCACTTTCAAACTGGTTGCAATTATACCTGTTATATGATGGAAAAACTGTTGTATTTTTAATGCATTTTATTTTTCGGGCATTGACTTCTAAGGTCCTAACTATTCAATCCGTTGGAGCAACGCGCTAGGGGGAAGCCTAGGTTGCGCGGAAAGTAGAAATGACAATTACTTTCACACTGGTTGCAATTATTCGTTTTATACGATGGAAAAGCTGTTGCATCTTTATTGTATTTTATGATTCTGTCGTTGACGTCTAAGGCCGTAGCTAGTAGATGTGGTGGAGCAACGTACTACAGTGACGCCTAGGTTTCCCGGAACGTGGAATGACCATTACTTTCGCAATGTTTGCAGTTATACCTTTCATACGATGGAAAAACTGTTGTACTTATATTGTACTTTATGCTTCTGGCGTTGACTTCTAAGGGCCTAACTATTCGATCTGGTGGAGCAACGCCCTAGAGTGAAGCCTAGGTTGCCCGGAGCGTACAAATGACCATCACTTTCACACTGGTTGCAATTATTCCTGCTATATGATGGAAAAACTGTTGTATTTTTATTGCATTTTATGCTTCGGGCAATGACTTCTAAGGCCCTAACTATTCAATCTGTAGGAGCAACGCCCTAGAGTGAAGCCTAGGTTGCCCGGAACGTAGAAATGACCATAACTTTCATACTGGTGGCAATTATTCGTTTTATATGATGGAAAAACTGTTGTATTTATATTGTACTTTATGCTTCTGGCGTTGCCTTCTTAGGTCCTAACTGTTCGATCTGGTGGAACAACGCCTTAGAGTGAAGCCTAGGTTACCCGGAACGTAGAAATGACCAGTACTTTCACACTGTTTGCAGTGACTCCTGTTATACGATGGAAAACTGTTGCATCTTTATTGAATTTTATGCTTCTGGCGTTGACTTCTAAGGCCCTAACTATTCCATCTGGTGTATCAACGCCCTAGAGTGAAGCCTAGGTTGCTCGGAATGTAAAAATGACCATCACTTCCATACTGGTAGCAATCATTCGTTTTATACGATGAAAAAACTGTTGTATTTAAATTGTATTTTATTCTTCTGGCGTTGACTTCTAAGGCACAAACTATTCGATCTGGTCGAGCAATGCCCTAGTGTGAAGCCTAGGTTGCCCGGAACGTAGAAATGACCATATCTTTCACACTGGTTGCTATTATTCGTTCCATACGATGGAAAAACTGTTATACTTATATTGTATCTTATGCTTCTGGCGTTGACTCCTTAGGCCCTAACAATTCGATCTGGTGGAACAACGCCCTAGAGTGAAGCCTAGGTTGCCTGGAACGTACGAATGACAATCACTTTCACACGGGTTGCAATTATTCCTATTATAGGATGGAAAGACTGTTGTATTTTTATTGTATTTTATGCTTCAGGCGTTGACTTCTGAGGCCGTAGCTATTCGATGTGGTGGAAGAACGCCATAGAGTGAAGCCTAGGTTGCCCGGAATGTAGAAATGACCATAACTTTCATACTGGTGGCAATTATTCGTTTTATATGATGGAAAAGCTGTTGTATTTATATTGTACTTTATGCTTCTGGCGTTGCCTTCTTAGGTCCTAACTGTTCGATCTGGTGGAACAACGCCCTAGAGTGAAGCCTAGGTTACCCGGAACGTAGAAATGACCATAACTTTTACACTGGTAGCAATTATTCGTTTTATACGATGGAAAAACTGTTCTTTTTATTTTGTATTTTATGCTTCGGGCGTTGACTTCTAAGTCGCTAACTATTTGATCTGGTGGAGCAACGCCCTAGAGTGAAGCCTAGGTTGCACGGAACGTAGAATTGACCATAACTTTCACACTGGATGCTAATATTCGTTCTATACGATGGAAAAACTGTTATATTTATATTGTATCTTATGCTTCTGGCGTTGACTTCTTAGGCCCTAACAATTCGATCTGGTGGAAGAACGCCCTAGAGTGAAGCCTAGGTTGCCTGGAACGTACAAATGACCATCACTTTCACACGGGTTGCAATTATTCCTGTTATAGGATGGAAAGACTGTCCTATTTTAATTGTATTTTATGCTTCAGGCGTTGACTTCTGAGGCCGTAGCCATTCGATGTGGTGGAAGAACGCCATAGAGTGAAGCCTAGGTTGCCCGGAACGTAGAAATGACCATAACTTTCATACTGGTTGCAATTATTCGTTTTATATGATAGAAGAGCTGTTGTATTTATATTGTATTTTAAGCTGCTGGCGTTCACTTCTTAGGCCCTAACTATTCAATCTGTTGGGTCAACGCCCCAGGGTGAAGCCTAGGTTCCTCGGAATGTAGAAATGACCATAACATTCACACTGGTTGAAATTATTCGTTTTATACGATGGAAAAGCTGTTGCATCTTTATTGTATTTTATGCTTCGGGCATTGACTTCTAAGGCCCTAACTATTTAATCTTTTGGAGCAACGCCCTAGGGTGTAGCATAGGTTGCCCGGAAAGTAGAAATGACCATAACTTTTACACTGGTAGCAATTATTCGTTTTATACAATGGAAAAACTGTTCTATTTATTTTGTATTTTATGCATAGGGCGTTGATTTCTAAGGCCCTAACTGTTTGATCTGGTGGAGCAACGCCCTAGAGTAAAGCCTAGGTTACCTGGAACGTAGAAATGACCAGTACTTTCACACTGTTTGCAATTATTCATTTTATACGATGGAAAAGCTGTTGTATTGATATTGTATTTTATGCTTCTGGCGTTGACTTCTAAGGCCGTAGCTATTAGCTGTGGTGGACCAACGCCCTACAGTGACGCCTAGGTTCACCGGAACGTAGAAATGACCATTTATTTCACACTCTTTGCAATTATTCATTTTATACAATGGAAAAACGGTTGTACTTATATTGTGTTTTATTCTTCTGGCGTTGAATTCCGAGTCCCTAGCTATTCGATCTGGTGGAGCAACGCCCTAGAGTGAAACCTAGGTTGCTCGGAATGTATAAATGACTTTAACTTTCACACTGGTCCCAATTATTCGTTTTATACGATGGAACAGCTGTTGTATTTTGTATCGTATTTAATGCTTCGGGCGTTTACTTCTAAGGCCCTCACTATTCGATCTGGTGGAGCAACGCCCAAGAGTGAAACCTAGGTTGCCCGGAACGTAAAAATAACCACAACTTTCATACTTGTTGCAATTATTCGTTTTATACGATGGAAAAACTGTCGTATTTATATTGTTTTTTATGCTTCTGGCGTTGACTTCTAAGGCCCTAACTATTCTATCTGTTGGAGCAACGCCCTAGCGTGTAGCCTAGGTTGCCCGGAAAGTATAAATGACCACAACTTTCATTCTGGTTGCAATTACTCGTTTTATATGATGGAAAGGCTGTTGTATATATATTGTATTTTATGGTTCTGGCGTTCACTTCTTAGGCCCTAGCTATTCGATGAGGTGGAGCAACGCCCTAGAGTGAAGCCGAGGTTGAGCGGAACGTAGAAATGACCAGCACTTTAAAACTGGTTGCAATTATTCGTTCTATACGATGGAAAAACTGTTATATTTATATTGTATCTTATGCTTCTGGCGTTGACTTCTTGGGCCCTAACAATTCGATCTGGTGGAAGAACGCCCTAGAGTGAAGCCTAGGTTGCCTGGAACGTACAAATGACCATCACTTTCACACGGGTTGCAATTATTCCTGTTATAGGATGGAAAGACTGTCCTATTTTAATTGTATTTTATGCTTCAGGCGTTGACTTCTGAGGCCGTAGCCATTCGATGTGGTGGAAGAACGCCATAGAGTGAAGCCTAGGTTGCTCGGAATGTAAAAATGACCATAACATTCGCACTGGTTGAAATTATTCGTTTTATACGATGGAAAAACTGTTATATTTAAATTGTATTTTATGCTTCTGGCGTGGATTTCTTAGGCCCTAACTATTCAATCTGGTGGAACAACACACTAGAGTGAGGCCTAGGTGGCCCGGAACGTAGAAACGACCATCACTTCCATACTGGTAGCAATCATTAGTTTTATACGATGGAAAAACTGTTGTATTTATATTGTATTTTATGCTTCTGGCGCTGACTTCTAAGGCACAAACTATTCGATCTGGTGGAGCAATGCCCTAGAGCGAAGCCTAGGTTGCCCGGAACGTAGAAATGACCATCACTTTCAAAACTGGTTGCAATTAACCCTTTTATACGATGCAAAAACTGTTGTATTTTTATTGCATTTTATGCTTCCGGCGTTGACTTCGAAGGCCCTAACTATTCAATCTGTTGGAGCAACGCCCTAGGCTGAAGCCTAGGTTGCCCGGAAAGTTGAAATGACATTAACTTTCATACTGGTTGCAATTATTCGTTTTGTACGATGGAAAAACTGTTGTATTTATATTGTATTTTATGCTCCTGGCGTTGACTTCTAAGGCACTAACTATTCGATCTGGTGGAGCAACGCACTAGAGTGAAGCCGAGGTTGCCCGGAACGTAGAAATGACCATCACTTTCAAACTGGTTGCAATTATTCCTGTTATATGAGGGAAAAACTGTTGTATTTTTATTGCATTTTGTGCTTCGGGCATTGACTTCTAAGGCCCTAATTATTCAATCTGTTGGAGCAACGCCCTAGGGTGTAGCCTAGGTTGCCCGGAACGTAGAAATGACCATAACTTTCATACTGGTTGCAATTATTCGTTTTATATGTTGGAAAAACTGTTGTATTTATATTGTATTTTATGCTGCTGGCGTTCACTTCTTAGGCACTAACTGTTCGATCTGGTGGAACAACGACCTGGGGTGAAGCCTAGGTTGCAGGGAACGTAGAAATGACCATAACTTTCACACTGGTCGCTATTATTCGTTTTATACGATGGAGAAACTGTTATATTTATATTGTGTTTTATGCTTCTGGCGTTGCCCTCTTAGGCCCTAGCTGTTCGATCTGGTGGAACAACGCCCTAGAGTGAAGCCTAGGTCGCCCGGAACGTAGAAATGACCATAACTTTCACAGTGGTTGCTATTATTCGTTCTATACGATGGAAAAACTGTTATATTTATATTGTATCTTATGCTTCTGGCGATGACTTCTTAGGCCCTAACAATTCGATCTGGTGGTACAACGCCCTGGGGTGAAGCCTAGGTTGCCCGGAACGTAGAAATGACCATAACTTTCAGACTGGTTGCTATTATTAGTTTTATACGATGGAAAAACTGTTGTATCTATATTGTATTTTATGCTTCTGGCGTTCATTTCTTAGGCCTTAACTATTCGATCTGGTGGAACAACGCCCTAGGGTGAAGCCTAGGTTGCCCGGAACGTAGAAATGACCACAACTTTCATACTTGTTGCAATTATTCGTTTTATACGATGGAAAAACTGTTGTATTTATATTGTTTTTTATGCTTCTGGCGTTGACTTCTAAGGCCCTAACTATTCAATCTGTTGGAGCAACGCCCTAGCGTGTAGCCTAGGTGGCCCGGAAAGTAGAAATGACCACAACTTTCATAGTGGTTGCAATTACTCGTTTTATATGATGGAAAAACTGTTGTATCTATATTGTATTTTATGCTTCTGGCGTTCACTTCTTAGGCCTTAACTATTCGATCTGGTGGAACAACGCCCTAGGGTGAAGCCTAGGTTGCCCGGAACGTAGAAATGAACATAAGTTTTACACTGGTAGCAATTATTCGTTTTATACGATGGAAAAACTGTTCTATTTATTTTGTATTTTATGCTTCGGGCGTTGACTTCTAAGTCCCTAACTGTTTGATCTGGTGGAGCAACGCCCTAGAGTGAAGCCTAGGTTGCACGGAACGTAGAATTGACCATAACTTTCATACTGGTTGCAATTATTTGTTTTATACGATGGAAAAGCTGTTGTATTTATACCGTATTTTATGTTTCTGGCGTTGACTTCTTATGCCCTAACTATTCCATCTGGTGGAACAACGCCCTAGGGTGAAGCCTGGGTTGTCCGGAACGTAGAAATGACCATCACTTTCACAATGTTTCCAATTATCCATTTTATACGATGGAAAAACTGTTATACTTATATTGTATTTTATTCTTATGGCGTTGAGTTTTAAGTCCCTAGCTATGCGATCTGGTGGAGCAACGCCCTAGAGTGAAACCTAGGTTGCGCGGAACGTAGAAATTACCATAACTTTCACACTGGTAGGAATTATTCGTTTTATACGACGGAAAAACTGTTCTATTTATTTTGTATTTCATGCTTCGGGCGTTGACTTCTAAGGCCCTAACTATTCAATCTGTTGGAACAACGCCCCAGGGTGAAGCCTAGGTTGCCCGGAAAGTAGACATGACCATAACTTTCATACTGGTTGCAATTATTCGTTTTATACGATGGAAAAACTGTTGTATTTATACTGTATTTTATGCTTCTGGCGCTGACTTCTAGGGCACTAACTATTCGATCTGGTGGAGCAGCGCCCTAGAGTGAAGCCTAGGTTGCCCGCGACGTAGAAATTACCATAACTTTCACACTGGTAAGATTTATTCGTTTTATACGATGGAACAACTGTTCTATTTATTTTGTATTTCATGCTTCGGGCGTTGACTTCTAAGGCCCTAACTATTCCATCTGGAGGAGCAACGCCCTAGAGTGAAGCCTAGGTTGCCCGGAACAATGATGTGCCATTACTTTCACACTGGTTGCAATAATACCTGATATAGGATGGAAAAACTGTTGCATCTTTATTGTATTTTATGCTTCTGGCGTTGACTTCTAAGGCCCTAACTATTCGATCTGGTGGAGCAACGCCCTAGAGTGAAGCCTAGGTTGCCCGGAAAGTAGAAATGACTATAACTTTCACACTGGTGGCAATTATTCGTTTTATACGATGGAAAAGCTGTTGTATTATTACCGTATTTTATGCTTCTGGCGTTGACTTCTTATGCCCTAACTATTCCATCTGGCGAAACAACACCCTAGGGTGATGCCTAGGTTGCCCGGAACGTAGAAATGACCATAACTTTCACATCGGTAGCAATTATTCTTTTTATACGATGGAAAAACTGTTCTATTTATTTTGTATTTTATGCTTCGGGCGTTGACTTCTAAGGCCCTAACAATTCAATCGGTTGCAGCAACGCGCTAGGATGGATCCTAGGTTGCCCGGAAAGTAGAAATGACCATAACTTTCATACTGGTTGCAATTATTCGTTTTATACGATGGAAAAACTGTTGTACTTATATTGTACTTTATTCTTATGGCGTTGAATTCTAAGTCCCTAACTATGCGATTTGGTGGAGCAACGCACTAGAGTGAAACCTATGTTGCCCGGAACGTACAAATTACCATAACTTTCACAATGGTAAGATTTATTCGTTTTATACGATGGACCAACTGTTCTATTTATTTTCTATTTCATGCTTCGGGCGTTGACTTCTAAGGCCCTAACTATTCCATCTGGTGGAGCAACGCCCTAGAGTGAAGCCTAGGTTGCCCGGAACAATGATGTGCCATTACTTTCACACTGGTTGCAATAATTCCTGATATAGGATGGAAAAACTGTTGCATCTTTATTGTATTTTATGCTTCTGGCGTTGACTTCTAAGGCCCTAACTATTCCATCTGGTGTATCAACGCCCTAGAGTGAAGCCTAGGTTGCTCGGAATGTAAAAATGACCATCACTTCCATACTGGTAGCAATCATTCGTTTTATACGATGAAAAAACTGTTGTATTTATATTGTATTTTATGCTTCTAGCGTTCATTTATTAGGCCTTAACTATTCGATCTGGTGGTACAACGCCCTAGAGTGAAGCCTAGGTTGCTCGGAATGTAAAAATGACCATAACATTCGCACTGGTTGAAATTATTCGTTTTATACGATGGAAAAACTGTTATATTTAAATTGTATTTTATGCTTCTGGCGTGGATTTCTTAGGCCCTAACTATTCAATCTGGTGGAACAACACCCTAGAGTGAGGCCTAGGTGGCCCGGAACGTAGAAACGACCATCACTTCCATACTGGTAGCAATCATTAGTTTTATACGATGGAAAAACTGTTGTATTTATATTGTATTTTATGCTTCTGGCGCTGACTTCTAAGGCACAAACTATTCGATCTGGTGGAGCAATGCCCTAGAGCGAAGCCTAGGTTGCCCGGAACGTAGAAATGACCATCACTTTCAAAACTGGTTGCAATTAACCCTTTTATACGATGGAAAAACTGTTGTATTTTTATTGCATTTTGTGCTTCCGGCGTTGACTTCGAAGGCCCTAACTATTCAATCTGTTGGAGCAACGCCCTAGGCTGAAGCCTAGGTTGCCCGTAAAGTTGAAATGACATTAACTTTCATACTGGTTGCAATTATTCGTTTTGTACGATGGAAAAACTGTTGTATTTATATTGTATTTTATGCTCCTGGCGTTGACTTCTAAGGCACTAACTATTCGATCTGGTGGAGCAACGCACTAGAGTGAAGCCGAGGTTGCCCGGAACGTAGAAATGACCATCACTTTCAAACTGGTTGCAATTATTCCTGTTATATGATGGAAAAACTGTTGTATTTTTATTGCATTTTGTGCTTCGGGCATTGACTTCTAAGGCCCTAATTATTCAATCTGTTGGAGCAACGCCCTAGGGTGTAGCCTAGGTTGCCCGGAACGTAGAAATGACCATAACTTTCATACTGGTTGCAATTATTCGTTTTATATGTTGGAAAAACTGTTGTATTTATAATGTATTTTATGCTGCTGGCGTTCACTTCTTAGGCACTAACTGTTCGATCTGGTGGAACAACGACCTGGGGTGAAGCCTAGGTTGCAGGGAACGTAGAAATGACCATAACTTTCACACTGGTCGCTATTATTCGTTTTATACGATGGAGAAACTGTTATACTTATATTGTGTTTTATGCTTCTGGCGTTGCCCTCTTAGGCCCTAGCTGTTCGATCTGGTGGAACAACGCCCTAGAGTGAAGCCTAGGTTGCCCGGAACGTAGAAATGACCATAACTTTCACAGTGGTTGCTATTATTCGTTCAATACGATGGAAAAACTGTTATATTTATATTGTATCTTATGCTTCTGGCGATGACTTCTTAGGCCCTAACAATTCGATCTGGTGGTACAACGCCCTGGGGTGAAGCCTAGGTTGCCCGGAACGTAGAAATGACCATAACTTTCAGACTGGTTGCTATTATTAGTTTTATACGATGGAAAAACTGTTGTATCTATATTGTATTTTATGCTTCTGGCGTTCATTTCTTAGGCCTTAACTATTCGATCTGGTGGAACAACGCCCTAGGGTGAAGCCTAGGTTGCCCGGAACGTAGAAATGACCATAACTTTTACACTGGTAGCAATTATTCGTTTTATACGATGGAAAAACTGTTCTTTTTATTTTGTATTTTATGCTTCGGGCGTTGACTTCTAAGTCGCTAACTATTTGATCTGGTGGAGCAACGCCCTAGAGTGAAGCCTAGGTTGCACGGAACGTAGAATTGACCATAACTTTCACACTGGATGCTAATATTCGTTCTATACGATGGAAAAACTGTTATATTTATATTGTATCTTATGCTTCTGGCGTTGACTTCTTAGGCCCTAACAATTCGATCTGGTGGAAGAACGCCCTAGAGTGAAGCCTAGGTTGCCTGGAACGTACAAATGACCATCACTTTCACACGGGTTGCAATTATTCCTGTTATAGGATGGAAAGACTGTCCTATTTTAATTGTATTTTATGCTTCAGGCGTTGACTTCTGAGGCCGTAGCCATTCGATGTGGTGGAAGAACGCCATAGAGTGAAGCCTAGGTTGCCCGGAACGTAGAAATGACCATAACTTTCATACTGGTTGCAATTATTCGTTTTATATGATAGAAGAGCTGTTGTATTTATATTGTATTTTAAGCTGCTGGCGTTCACTTCTTAGGCCCTAACTATTCAATCTGTTGGGTCAACGCCCCAGGGTGAAGCCTAGGTTCCACGGAATGTAGAAATGACCATAACATTCACACTGGTTGAAATTATTCGTTTTATACGATGGAAAAGCTGTTGCATCTTTATTGTATTTTATGCTTCGGGCATTGACTTCTAAGGCCCTAACTATTTAATCTTTTGGAGCAACGCCCTAGGGTGTAGCCTAGGTTGCCCGGAAAGTAGAAATGACCATAACTTTTACACTGGTAGCAATTATTCGTTTTATACAATGGAAAAACTGTTCTATTTATTTTGTATTTTATGCATAGGGCGTTGATTTCTAAGGCCCTAACTGTTTGATCTGGT
Source organism: Calliopsis andreniformis (assembly GCF_051401765.1). Lineage (NCBI taxonomy): Eukaryota > Metazoa > Arthropoda > Insecta > Hymenoptera > Andrenidae > Calliopsis > Calliopsis andreniformis. The sequence goes on along the minus strand of NW_027480424.1, from coordinate 20,633,945 downwards.
GGAGCAACGCCCTAGAGTAAAGCCTAGGTTACCTGGAACGTAGAAATGACCAGTACTTTCACACTGTTTGCAATTATTCATTTTATACGATGGAAAAGCTGTTGTATTGATATTGTATTTTATGCTTCTGGCGTTGACTTCTAAGGCCGTAGCTATTAGCTGTGGTGGACCAACGCCCTACAGTGACGCCTAGGTTGACCGGAACGTAGAAATGACCATTTATTTCACACTGTTTGCAATTATTCATTTTATACAATGGAAAAACGGTTGTACTTATATTGTGTTTTATTCTTCTGGCGTTGAATTCCGAGTCCCTAGCTATTCGATCTGGTGGAGCAACGCCCTAGAGTGAAACCTAGGTTGCTCGGAATGTATAAATGACTTTAACTTTCACACTGGTCCCAATTATTCGTTTTATACGATGGAACAGCTGTTGTATTTTGTATCGTATTTAATGCTTCGGGCGTTTACTTCTAAGGCCCTCACTATTCGATCTGGTGGAGCAACGCCCAAGAGTGAAACCTAGGTTGCCCGGAACGTAAAAATAACCACAACTTTCATACTTGTTGCAATTATTCGTTTTATACGATGGAAAAACTGTCGTATTTATATTGTTTTTTATGCTTCTGGCGTTGACTTCTAAGGCCCTAACTATTCTATCTGTTGGAGCAACGCCCTAGCGTGTAGCCTAGGTTGCCCGGAAAGTATAAATGACCACAACTTTCATTCTGGTTGCAATTACTCGTTTTATATGATGGAAAGGCTGTTGTATATATATTGTATTTTATGGTTCTGGCGTTCACTTCTTAGGCCCTAGCTATTCGATCAGGTGGAGCAACGCCCTAGAGTGAAGCCGAGGTTGAGCGGAACGTAGAAATGACCAGCACTTTCAAACTGGTTGCAATTATTCGTTCTATACGATGGAAAAACTGTTATATTTATATTGTATCTTATGCTTCTGGCGTTGACTTCTTGGGCCCTAACAATTCGATCTGGTGGAAGAACGCCCTAGAGTGAAGCCTAGGTTGCCTGGAACGTACAAATGACCATCACTTTCACACGGGTTGCAATTATTCCTGTTATAGGATGGAAAGACTGTCCTATTTTAATTGTATTTTATGCTTCAGGCGTTGACTTCTGAGGCCGTAGCCATTCGATGTGGTGGAAGAACGCCATAGAGTGAAGCCTAGGTTGCTCGGAATGTAAAAATGACCATAACATTCGCACTGGTTGAAATTATTCGTTTTATACGATGGAAAAACTGTTATATTTAAATTGTATTTTATGCTTCTGGCGTGGATTTCTTAGGCCCTAACTATTCAATCTGGTGGAACAACACCCTAGAGTGAGGCCTAGGTGGCCCGGAACGTAGAAACGACCATCACTTCCATACTGGTAGCAATCATTAGTTTTATACGATGGAAAAACTGTTGTATTTATATTGTATTTTATGCTTCTGGCGCTGACTTCTAAGGCACAAACTATTCGATCTGGTGGAGCAATGCCCTAGAGCGAAGCCTAGGTTGCCCGGAACGTAGAAATGACCATCACTTTCAAAACTGGTTGCAATTAACCCTTTTATACGATGGAAAAACTGTTGTATTTTTATTGCATTTTATGCTTCCGGCGTTGACTTCGAAGGCCCTAACTATTCAATCTGTTGGAGCAACGCCCTAGGCTGAAGCCTAGGTTGCCCGGAAAGTTGAAATGACATTAACTTTCATACTGGTTGCAATTATTCGTTTTGTACGATGGAAAAACTGTTGTATTTATATTGTATTTTATGCTCCTGGCGTTGACTTCTAAGGCACTAACTATTCGATCTGGTGGAGCAACGCACTAGAGTGAAGCCGAGGTTGCCCGGAACATAGAAATGACCATCACTTTCAAACTGGTTGCAATTATTTCTGTTATATGAGGGAAAAACTGTTGTATTTTTATTGCATTTTGTGCTTCGGGCATTGACTTCTAAGGCCCTAATTATTCAATCTGTTGGAGCAACGCCCTAGGGTGTAGCCTAGGTTGCCCGGAACGTAGAAATGACCATAACTTTCATACTGGTTGCAATTATTCGTTTTATATGTTGGAAAAACTGTTGTATTTATATTGTATTTTATGCTGCTGGCGTTCACTTCTTAGGCACTAACTGTTCGATCTGGTGGAACAACGACCTGGGGTGAAGCCTAGGTTGCAGGGAACGTAGAAATGACCATAACTTTCACACTGGTCGCTATTATTCGTTTTATACGATGGAGAAACTGTTATATTTATATTGTGTTTTATGCTTCTGGCGTTGCCCTCTTAGGCCCTAGCTGTTCGATCTGGTGGAACAACGCCCTAGAGTGAAGCCTAGGTCGCCCGGAACGTAGAAATGACCATAACTTTCACAGTGGTTGCTATTATTCGTTCTATACGATGGAAAAACGGTTATATTTATATTGTATCTTATGCTTCTGGCGATGACTTCTTAGGCCCTAACAATTCGATCTGGTGGTACAACGCCCTGGGGTGAAGCCTAGGTTGCCCGGAACGTAGAAATGACCATAACTTTCAGACTGGTTGCTATTATTAGTTTTATACGATGGAAAAACTGTTGTATCTATATTGTATTTTATGCTTCTGGCGTTCATTTCTTAGGCCTTAGCTATTCGATCTGGTGGAACAACGCCCTAGGGTGAAGCCTAGGTTGCCCGGAACGTAGAAATGAACATAAGTTTTACACTGGTAGCAATTATTCGTTTTATACGATGGAAAAACTGTTCTATTTATTTTGTATTTTATGCTTCGGGCGTTGACTTCTAAGTCCCTAACTGTTTGATCTGGTGGAGCAACGCCCTAGAGTGAAGCCTAGGTTGCACGGAACGTAGAATTGACCATAACTTTCATACTGGTTGCAATTATTTGTTTTATACGATGGAAAAGCTGTTGTATTTATACCGTATTTTATGTTTCTGGCGTTGACTTCTTATGCCCTAACTATTCCATCTGGTGGAACAACGCCCTAGGGTGAAGCCTGGGTTGTCCGGAACGTAGAAATGACCATCACTTTCACAATGTTTCCAATTATCCATTTTATACGATGGAAAAACTGTTATACTTATATTGTATTTTATTCTTATGGCGTTGAGTTTTAAGTCCCTAGCTATGCGATCTGGTGGAGCAACGCCCTAGAGTGAAACCTAGGTTGCGCGGAACGTAGAAATTACCATAACTTTCACACTGGTAGGAATTATTCGTTTTATACGACGGAAAAACTGTTCTATTTATTTTGTATTTCATGCTTCGGGCGTTGACTTCTAAGGCCCTAACTATTCAATCTGTTGGAACAACGCCCCAGGGTGAAGCCTAGGTTGCCCGGAAAGTAGACATGACCATAACTTTCATACTGGTTGCAATTATTCGTTTTATACGATGGAAAAACTGTTGTATTTATACTGTATTTTATGCTTCTGGCGCTGACTTCTAGGGCACTAACTATTCGATCTGGTGGAGCAGCGCCCTAGAGTGAAGCCTAGGTTGCCCGCGACGTAGAAATTACCATAACTTTCACACTGGTAAGATTTATTCGTTTTATACGATGGAACAACTGTTCTATTTATTTTGTATTTCATGCTTCGGGCGTTGACTTCTAAGGCCCTAACTATTCCATCTGGTGGAGCAACGCCCTAGAGTGAAGCCTAGGTTGCCCGGAACAATGATGTGCCATTACTTTCACACTGGTTGCAATAATACCTGATATAGGATGGAAAAACTGTTGCATCTTTATTGTATTTTATGCTTCTGGCGTTGACTTCTAAGGCCCTAACTATTCGATCTGGTGGAGCAACGCCCTAGAGTGAAGCCTAGGTTGCCCGGAAAGTAGAAATGACTATAACTTTCACACTGGTGGCAATTATTCGTTTTATACGATGGAAAAGCTGTTGTATTATTACCGTATTTTATGCTTCTGGCGTTGACTTCTTATGCCCTAACTATTCCATCTGGCGAAACAACACCCTAGGGTGATGCCTAGGTTGCCCGGAACGTAGAAATGACCATAACTTTCACATCGGTAGCAATTATTCTTTTTATACGATGGAAAAACTGTTCTATTTATTTTGTATTTTATGCTTCGGGCGTTGACTTCTAAGGCCCTAACAATTCAATCGGTTGCAGCAACGCGCTAGGATGGATCCTAGGTTGCCCGGAAAGTAGAAATGACCATAACTTTCATACTGGTTGCAATTATTCGTTTTATACGATGGAAAAACTGTTGTACTTATATTGTACTTTATTCTTATGGCGTTGAATTCTAAGTCCCTAACTATGCGATCTGGTGGAGCAACGCTCTAGAGTGAAACCTATGTTGCCCGGAACGTACAAATTACCATAACTTTCACAATGGTAAGATTTATTCGTTTTATACGATGGACCAACTGTTCTATTTATTTTCTATTTCATGCTTCGGGCGTTGACTTCTAAGGCCCTAACTATTCCATCTGGTGGAGCAACGCCCTAGAGTGAAGCCTAGGTTGCCCGGAACAATGATGTGCCATTACTTTCACACTGGTTGCAATAATTCCTGATATAGGATGGAAAAACTGTTGCATCTTTATTGTATTTTATGCATCGGGCGTTGACTTCTAAGGCCCTAACTATTCAATCTGTTGGAGCAACGCCCTAGAGTGAAGCCTAAGTTGCCCGGAACGTGAGCAATTACCATCACTTTCAAACTGGTTGCAAATATTCCTGTTATATGATGGAAAAACTGTTGTATTTATTTTGTATTTTATGCATCGGGCGTTGACTTCTAAGGCCCTAACTATTCAATCTGCTGGAGCAACGCCCTAGGGTGAAGCCTAGGTTGCCCGGAAAGTAGGAATGACGTTAACTTTCACACTGTTTGCAATTATTCATTTAATACGATGGAAAAGCTGTTGTATTTATATCGTATTTTATGCTTCGGACGTTGACTTCGTAGGCCCTAACACTTCGATCTGGTGGAGCAACGCCCTACAGTGAAGCCTAGGTTGCCCGGAACGTAGATATGACCATAACCTTCACACAGGTTGCAATTATTCGTTTTATACGGTGTAACGGCTGTTGTATTTATATTGTATTTTATGCCTCTGGCGTTGGCTTCTATGGCCGTAGCTATTAGATGTGGTGGTGCAACGACCTAGAGTGACGCCTAGGGTGCTCGGAACGTAGAAATGACCATTACTTTCACCCTGGTTGCAATTATTCGTTTTATACGGTGGAAAAGCTGTTGCATCTTTATTGTATTTTATGCTTCTGGCGTTGACTTCTAAGGCCCTAACTATTCAATCTGTTGGAGCAACGCCCTAGGGTGAAGCCTAGGTTGCCCGGAAAGTCGAAATGACGTTAACTTTCACACTGGTTGCTATTATTCGTTCTATACGATCGAAAAACTGTTATATTTATATTGTATTTTATGCTTCTGGCGTTGCCTTCTTAGGCCCTAGCTGTTCGATCTGGTGGAACAACGCCCTAGAGTGGAGCCTAGGTTACCCGGAACGTAGAAATGACCAGTACTTTCACACTGTTTGGAGTTATTCCTGTTATACGGTGGAAAAACTGTTGCATCTTTATTGAATTTTATGCTTCTGGCGTTGACTTCTAAGGCCCTAACCATTCTATCTGGTGGATCAACGCCCTAGAGTGAAGCCTATGTTGCTCGGAATGTAAAAATTACCAAAACATTCACACTGGTTGAAATTATTCGTTTTATACGATGGAAAAGCTGTTGCATCTTTATTGTATTTTATGCTTCTGGCGTTGACTTCTAAGGCCCTAACTATTCGATCTGGTGGAGCAACGCCCTAGAGTGAAGCCTAGGTTGCCCGGAACGTTGAAATGACCATCACTTTCAAACTGGTTGCAATTAATCCTTTTATACGATGGAAAAACTGTTGTATTTTTATTGCATTTTATGCTTCCGGCGTTGACTTCTAAGGCCCTAACTATTCAATCTGTGGGAGCAACGCCCTAGGGTGAAGCCTAGGTTGCCCGGAAAGAAGAAATGACGTTAACTTTCATACTGGTTGCAATTATTCGTTTTATACGATGGAAAAACTGTTGTATTTATAGTGTATTTTATGCTTCTGGCGTTGACTTCTAAGGCACTAACTATTCGATCTGGTGGAGCAACGCCCTAGAGTGAAGCCGATGTTGCCCGGAACGTAGAAATGACCATCACTTTCAAACTGGTTGCAATTATTCCGTTTATATGATGGAAAAACTGTAGTATTTTTATTGCATTTTATGCTTCGGGCATTGACCTCTTAGGCCCTAACTATTCGATCTGGTGGAACAACGCCCTAGGATTAAGCCTAGGTTGCCCGGAACGTAGAAATGACCATAACTTTTGCACTGGTAGCAATTATTCGTTTTATACAATGGAAAAACTGTTCTGTTTATTTTGTATTTTATGCTTCGGGCGTTGACGTCTAAGGCCCTAACTGTTTGATCTGGTGGAGCAACGCCCTAGAGTGAAGCCTAGGTTGCCCGGAACTTAGAAATGACAGTAACTTTCACACTGGCTGCTATTATTAGTTTCATACGATGGAAAAACTGTTATATTTATATTGTATTTAATGCTTCTGGCGTTGACTTCTTAGCCCCTGACTATTCGATCTGGTGGAACAACGCAATAGAGTGAAGCCTAGGTTGCCCGGAACGTAGAATTGGCCATCACTTTCAAACTGGTTGCAATTATTCCTGTCATATGATGGTAACACTGTTGTATTTTTTTTGCATTTTATGGTTCGGGCGTTGACTTCTACGGCCCTAACTATTCAACCTGTTGGAGCAACGCCCTATGGTGAAGCCTAGGTTGCTCGGGAAGTAGAAATGACCATAAGTTTCATACTGGTTGCAATTATTCGTTTTATACGATGGAAAAACTGTTGTATTTATATTGTATTTTATGCTTCTGGCGTTGACTTCTAAGGCACTAACTTTTCGAACTGGTGGAGCAACGCAATAGAGTGAAGCCTAGGTTGCCCGGAACGTAGAATTGGCCATCACTTTCAAACTGGTTGCAATTATTCCTGTTATATGATGGTAACACTGTTGTATTTTTTTTGCATTTTATGGTGCGGGCGTTGACTTCTACGGCCCTAACTATTCAATCTATTGTAGCAACGCCCTAGGGTGAAGCCTAGGTTGCTCGGAAAGTAGAAATGACCATAAGTTTCATACTGGTTGCAATTATTCGTTTTATACGATGGAAAAACTGTTGTATTTTTATTGTATTTTATGCTTATGGCGTTGACTTCTAAGGCACTAACTATTCGATCTGGTGGAGCAACGCCCTAGGGTGTAGCCTAGGTTGCCCGTAAAGTAGAAATGACCATAGCTTTCACACCGGTAGCAATTATTCGTTTTACACGATGGAAAAACTGTTCTATTTATTTTGTATTTTATGCATCGGGCGTTGACTTCTAAGGCCCTAACTATTCAATCTGTTGGGGCAACGCCCGGCGGTGAAGCCTAGGTTGCCCGTAAATTAGAAATGACCATAGCTTTCATACTGGTTGCAATTATTCGTTTTATATGATGGAAAAACTGTTGTATTTATATTGTATTTTATGCTTCTGGCGTTCACTTCTTAGGCCGTAACTATTCAATCTGTTGGAGCAACGCCCTAGGGCGAAACCTAGGGTGCCCGGAAAGTAGAAATGACGTTAAATTTCATACTGGTTGCATTTATTCGTTTTATACGATGGAAAAACTGTTGTATTTATAGTGTATTTTATGCTTCTGGCGTTGACTTCTAAGGCCCTAGCTATTCGATCTGGTGGAGCAACGCCCTAGAGTGAAACCTAGGTTGCCCGGAACGTAGAAATGACCATCACTTTCAAACTGGTTGCAAATATTTCTGTTATATGATGGAAAAACTGTTGTGTTTTTATTGCATTTTATGCTTCGGGCATTGACTTCTAAGGCCCTAACTATTCAATCTGTAGGAGCAACGCCCTAGGGTGTAGCCTAGGTTGCCCGTAAAGTAGAAATGACCATAGCTTTCATACTGGTTGCAATTATTCGTTTTATATGATGGAAAAACTGTTGTATTTATATTGTATTTTATGCTTCTGGCGTTCACTTCTTAGGCCCTAACAATTCGATCTGGTGGAACAACGCCCTATGGTGAAGCCTAGGTTGACCGGAACGTAGAAATGACCATAATTTTCACACCGGTAGCAATTATTCGTTTTATACGTTGGAAAAACTGTTATATTTATTTTGTATTTTATGCATCGGGCGTTGACTTCTAAGGCCCTAGCTATTCGATCTGGTGGAGCAACGCCCTAGAGTGAAACCTAGGTTGCCCGGAACGTAGAAATGAACATCACTTTCAAACTGGTTGCAAATATTCCTGTTATATGATGGAAAAACTGTTGTATTTTTAGTGCATTTTATGCTTCGGGCGTTGACTTCTATGGCCCTAACTATTCCATCTGTTGGAGCAACGGCCTAGGGTGAAGCCTAGGTTGCTCGGAAAGTAGAAATGACCATAAGTTTCATACTGGTTGCAATTATTCGTTTTATACAATGGAAAAGCTGTTGTATTTATATTGCATTTTATGCTTCTGGCGTTGACTTCTAAGGCCCTAGCTATTCGATCTAGTGGAGCAACGCCCTAGAGTGAAGCCTAGTTTGCCCGGAAAGGAGAAATGACCATCACTTTCAAACTGGTTGCAATTAATCCTGTTATACGATGCAAACACTGTTGTATTTTTATTGCATTTTATGCTTCTGGCGTTGACTCCTTAGGCCCTAACTATTCGATCTGGTGGAACGACGGCCTAGGGTGAAGCCTAGGTTGCCCGGAACGTAGAAATGACCATAACCTTCACACTGGATGCTATTATTCGTTCTATACGATGGAAAAACTGTTATATTTATTATGTATCTTATGCTTCTGGCGTTGACTTCTTAGGACCTAACCATTCGATCTGGTGAAGCAATGCCTCGGAGTTAAGTCTAGGATGCCCGAAACGCCGAAATGATCATTACTTTCACGCTTGTTGAAATTATTCCTGTTATACGATGAAAAGGCTGTTGTATTTGTATTGTATTTTATGCTTCAGGCGTAGGCTTCTAAGGCCGTAGCTACTCGATATAGTGGAGTACCGACCTAGAGTGAAGCCTAGGATGCTCGGAACGTAGAAATGACCACTACTTTCACACTGTTTGCAATTATTCTTTTAATACGATGGAAAAGCTGTTGTATTTATATCGTATTTTATGCTTCGGGCGTTGACTTCTTAGGCCCTAACACTTCGATCTGGAGGAGCAACGCCCTACAGTGAAGCCTAGGTTGCCCGGAACGTAGATATGACCATAACCTTCACACAGGTTGCAATTATTCGTTTTATACGGTGTAACGGCTGTTGTATTTATATTGTATTTTATGCCTCTGGCGTTGGCTTCTATGGCCGTAGCTATTAGATGTGGTGGAGCAACGCCCTAGAGTGACGCCTAGGGTGCTCGGAACGTAGAAATGACCATTACTTTCACACTGGTTGCAATTATTCGTTTTATACGATGGAAAAGCTGTTGTATTTATATCGTATTTTATGCTTCTGGCGTTGACTTCTAAGGCCTTAGCTATTAGATATGGTGGAGCAACGCCCTAGAGTGACGCCTAGGATCCCCGGAACGTAGAAATGACCATTACTTTCACACTGTTTGCAATTATTCGTTTTATACGATGGAAAAACTGTTGCATCTTTATTGTATTTTATGCTTCTGGCGTTGACTTCTAAGGCCCTAACTATTCGAGCTGGTGGAGCAACGCCCTAGAGTGAAGCCTAGGTTGCTCGGAACGTAGAAATGACCATTACTTGCACAATGTTCGCAATCATTCATTTTATGCGATGTAAAAACTGTTGTACTTATATTGTATTTTATGCTTCTGGCGTTGGCTTCTAAGGCCCTAACTATTCGATTTGGTGGGGCAACGCCCTACAGTGAAGCCTAGGTTGCCCGGAACGTAGATATGTCCATAACCATCACACAGGTTGCAATTATTCGTTTTATACGATGGAAAGACTGTTGTATTTATTTTGTAGTTTATGCTTCTGGCGTTGACTTCTAAGGCCGTAGCTACTGGATATGGTGGAGCAACGCCCTAGAGTGACGCCTAGGTTCCCCGGAACGTAGAAATGACCATTACTTTCACACTGATTGCAATTATTCGTTTTCTACGATGGAAAAGCTGTAGTATTTGTATCGTATTTTATGCTTCTGGCGTTGACTTCTTAGGCCATAACTATTCGATCTGGTGGTACAACGCCCTAGGGTCAAGCCTAGGTTGCCCGGAACGTAGAAATGACCATTACTTTCACAATGTTCGCAATCATTCATTTTATACGATGGAAAAGCTGTTGTATTTATATTGTATTTTATGCTCCTGGCGTTGACTTCTAAGGCCGTAGATATTCGATGTGGTGGAGCAACGCCCTAGAGTGACGCCTAGGTTGACCGGAACGTAGAAATTACCATTACTTTCACAATGTCTGCAATTACTCATTTTATACGATGGAAAAACTGTTGTACTTATATTGTATTTTATCCTTCTGGCGTTGAATTCTAAGTCCCTAGCTATTCGATCTGGTGGAGCAACGCACTAGAGTGAAGCCTAGGTTACCCGGAACGTAGATATGACCAGTACTTTCACACTGGTTGCAGTTATTCGTTTTATACAGTGGAAAAACTGTTCTATTTATTTTGCATTTTATGCTTCTGGCGTTAGCTTCTAAGGCTGTAGCTCTTAGCTGTGGTGGAGCAACGCCGTAGAGTGACGCCTAGGTTGCCCGGCACGTAGAAATGACCACTACTTTCACACTGTTTGCAATTATTCATTTAATACGATGGAAAAGCTGTTGTATTTATATCGTATTTTATGCTTCGGGCGTTGACTTCTTAGGCCCTAACACTTCGATCTGGAGGAGCAACGCCCTACAGTGAAGCCTAGGTTGCCCGGAACGTAGATATGACCATAACCTTCACACAGGTTGCAATTATTCGTTTTATACGGTGTAACGGCTGTTGTATTTATATTGTATTTTATGCCTCTGGCGTTGGCTTCTATGGCCGTAGCTATTAGATGTGGTGGAGCAACGCCCTAGAGTGACGCCTAGGGTGCTCGGAACGTAGAAATGACCATTACTTTCACACTGGTTGCAATTATTCGTTTTATACGATGGAAAAGCTGTTGTATTTATATCGTATTTTATGCTTCTGGCGTTGACTTCTAAGGCCTTAGCTATTAGATATGGTGGAGCAACGCCCTAGAGTGACGCCTAGGATCCCCGGAACGTAGAAATGACCATTACTTTCACACTGTTTGCAATTATTCGTTTTATACGATGGAAAAACTGTTGCATCTTTATTGTATTTTATGCTTCTGGCGTTGACTTCTAAGGCCCTAACTATTCGAGCTGGTGGAGCAACGCCCTAGAGTGAAGCCTAGGTTGCTCGGAACGTAGAAATGACCATTACTTGCACAATGTTCGCAATCATTCATTTTATGCGATGTAAAAACTGTTGTACTTATATTGTATTTTATGCTTCTGGCGTTGGCTTCTAAGGCCCTAACTATTCGATTTGGTGGGGCAACGCCCTACAGTGAAGCCTAGGTTGCCCGGAACGTAGATATGTCCATAACCATCACACAGGTTGCAATTATTCGTTTTATACGATGGAAAGACTGTTGTATTTATTTTGTAGTTTATGCTTCTGGCGTTGACTTCTAAGGCAGTAGCTACTGGATATGGTGGAGCAACGCCCTAGAGTGACGACTAGGTTCCCCGGAATGTAGAAATGACCATTACTTTCACACTGATTGCAATTATTCGTTTTCTACGATGGAAAAGCTGTAGTATTTGTATCGTATTTTATGCTTCTGGCGTTGACTTCTTAGGCCATAACTATTCGATCTGGTGGTACAACGCCCTAGGGTCAAGCCTAGGTTGCCCGGAACGTAGAAATGACCATTACTTTCACAATGTTCGCAATCATTCATTTTATACGATGGAAAAGCTGTTGTATTTATATTGTATTTTATGCTCCTGGCGTTGACTTCTAAGGCCGTAGATATTCGATGTGGTGGAGCAACGCCCTAGAGTGACGCCTAGGTTGACCGGAACGTAGAAATTACCATTACTTTCACAATGTCTGCAATTACTCATTTTATACGATGGAAAAACTGTTGTACTTATATTGTATTTTATCCTTCTGGCGTTGAATTCTAAGTCCCTAGCTATTCGATCTGGTGGAGCAACGCACTAGAGTGAAGCCTAGGTTACCCGGAACGTAGATATGACCAGTACTTTCACACTGGTTGCAGTTATTCGTTTTATACAGTGGAAAAACTGTTCTATTTATTTTGCATTTTATGCTTCTGGCGTTAGCTTCTAAGGCTGTAGCTCTTAGCTGTGGTGGAGCAACGCCGTAGAGTGACGCCTAGGTTGCCCGGCACGTAGAAATGACCATTACTTTCACAATGTTTGCAATTATTCATTTTATACGATGGTAATCTGTTGTACTTATATTGCATTTTATTCGTCTGGCGTCGACTTCTTAGGCCCTAACTGTTCGATCTGGTGGAACAACGCTCTAGAGTGAAGCCTAGGTGGCCAGGAACGTAGAAATGACCATTACTTTCACACTGTTTGCTAATATACATTATATACGATGGAAAGGCTGTTGCATTTATATTGTATTTGAAGCTTCTGGCGTTGACTTCTTAGGCCCTAACTATTCCATCTGCTGGAACAATGCCCTAGGATGAAGCCTAGGTTTCCCGGAACGTAGAAATGACCATAACTTTCACACTGGCAGCAATTATTCATGCTATACGATGGAAAAGCTGTTGTATTTATATCGTATTTTATGCTGCTGGCGTTGACTTCTTAGGCCCTAACTATACCATCTGGTGGAGCAACGCCCTAGGGTGAGGCCTAGGTTGCCCGGAACGTAGAAATGACCATTACCTTCACACTGGTTGCAATTATTCCTGTTATACGCTGGAAAAACTGTTGCATCTTTATTGTATTTTATTCTTCTGGCGTTGACTTCTTAGGCCCAAACTATTCGATCTGGTGGAGCAACGTCCTAGAGTGATGCCTAGGTTGACCGGAACGTACAAATGACCATAACATTCACACTGGTTACCATTATTCGTTTTATACGATGGAAAAGCTGTTGTATTTATAACGTATTTTATGCTTCTGGCGCTGACTTCTTAGACCCTAACTATTCCACCTGGTGGAACAACGCCCTAGGGTGAAGCCTAGGTTGCCGGGAACTTAGAAATGACCATAACTTTCACACTGGCAGCAATTATTCATGCTATACGATGGAAAAGCTGTTGTATTTATATCGTATTTTATGCAGCTGGCGTTGACTTCTTAGGCCCTAACTATTCCACCTGGTTGAGCAACGCCCTAGGGTGAGGCCTAGGTTGCCCGGAACGTAGTAATGACCATTACCTTCACACTGGTAGCAATTATTCGTTTTATACGATGGAAAAGCTGTTGTATTTATATCGTATTTTATGCTTCTGGCGTCGACTTCTTATGCCCCAACTATTCCATCTGGTGGAACAACGCCCTATGGTGCAGCCTAGGTTGCCCGGGACGTAGAAATGACCATAACTCTCACACTGGAAGCAATTATTCGTTTTATACATGGAAAAGCTGTTCTATTTATTTTGCATGTTATGCTTCGGGCGTTGACTTCTAAGGCCCTAACTATTCGATCTGTTGGAGCAACACCCTAGAGTGAAGCCTCGGTTGCCCGGAACGTAGAAATTTCCATAACTTTCACACTGGCAGCAATTATTCATGCTATACGATGGAGAAGCTGTTGTATTTATATCGTATTTTATGCTGCTGGCGTTGACTTCTTAGGCCCTAACTATTTAACCTGGTGGAGCACCGCCCTAGAGTGAAGAGTAGGTTGCCCGGAACGTAGAACATACCATTACCTTCACACTGGTTGCAATTATTCCTGTTATACGATGGAAAAACTGTGGCATCTTTAATGTGTTTTATGCTTCTGGCGTTGACTTCTTAGGCCCTAACTATTCCATCTGGTGGAACAACGTCCTAGAGTGAAGCCTAGGTTGCCCGGAACGTACAAATGACCATAACATTCACACTGGCTACCATTATCCGTTTTATACGATGGAAAGGCTGTTGCATTTATATTGTATTTTATGCTTCTGGCGTTGACTTCTTAGGCCCTAACTATTCCATGTGGTGGAGCAATGCCCTAGGGAGAAGCCTAGGTTGCCCGGAACGTAGAAATGACCATAACTTTCACACTGGTAGCAATTATTCGTTTTATACGATGGAAAGGCTGTAGTATTTATATCGTATTTTAAGCTTCTGGCGGTGACCTCTTAGGCCCTAACTATTCCATCTGGTGGAACAACGCCCTGGAGTGAAGCCTATGTTGCCCGGAACGTAGAAATGACCATAAATTTCACACTGGTAGCAATTATTCGTTATATACATGGAAAAACTGTTCTATTTAATTTGTATTTTATGCTTTCGGCGTCGACTTCTTAGGCCCCAACTATTCCATCCGGTGGAACAACGCCCTAGGGTATAGCCTAGGTTGCCCGGAACATAGAAATGTCCATAACTTTGACACTGGTATCAATTATTCGTTTTATACGATGGAAAAGCTGTTGTATTTATATCGTATTTTATGCTTCTGGCGTCGACTTCTTAGGCCCCAACTATTCCATTTGGTGGAACAACGCCCTATGGTGAAGCCTAGGTTGCCCGGGACGTAGAAGTAACCATAACTTTCACACTGGAAGCAATTATTCGTTTTATACATGGAAAAGCTGTTCTATTTATTTTGCATGTTATGCTTCGGGCGTTGACTTCTAAGGCCCTAACTATTCGATCTGTTGGAGCAACACCCTAGAGTGAAGCCTAGGTTGCCCGGGACGTAGAAATAACCATAACTTTCACACTGGAAGCAATTATTCGTTTTATACATGGAAAAGCTGTTCTATTTATTTTGCATGTTATGCTTCGGGCGTTGACTTCTAAGGCCCTAACTATTCGATCTGGTGGAGCAACGTCCTAGAGTGATGCCTAGGTTGACCGGAACGTACAAATGACCATAACATTCACACTGGTTACCATTATTCGTTTTATACGATGGAAAAGCTGTTGTATTTATAACGTATTTTATGCTTCTGGCGCTGACTTCTTAGACCCTAACTATTCCACCTGGTGGAACAACGCCCTAGGGTGAAGCCTAGGTTGCCGGGAACTTAGAAATGACCATAACTTTCACACTGGCAGCAATTATTCATGCTATACGATGGAAAAGCTGTTGTATTTATATCGTATTTTATGCAGCTGGCGTTGACTTCTTAGGCCCTAACTATTCCACCTGGTTGAGCAACGCCCTAGGGTGAGGCCTAGGTTGCCCGGAACGTAGTAATGACCATTACCTTCACACTGGTAGCAATTATTCGTTTTATACGATGGAAAAGCTGTTGTATTTATATCGTATTTTATGCTTCTGGCGTCGACTTCTTAGGCCCCAACTATTCCATCTGGTGGAACAACGCCCTATGGTGCAGCCTAGGTTGCCCGGGACGTAGAAATGACCATAACTCTCACACTGGAAGCAATTATTCGTTTTATACATGGAAAAGCTGTTCTATTTATTTTGCATGTTATGCTTCGGGCGTTGACTTCTAAGGCCCTAACTATTCGATCTGTTGGAGCAACACCCTAGAGTGAAGCCTCGGTTGCCCGGAACGTAGAAATTTCCATAACTTTCACACTGGCAGCAATTATTCATGCTATACGATGGAGAAGCTGTTGTATTTATATCGTATTTTATGCTGCTGGCGTTGACTTCTTAGGCCCTAACTATTTAACCTGGTGGAGCACCGCCCTAGAGTGAAGAGTAGGTTGCCCGGAACGTAGAACATACCATTACCTTCACACTGGTTGCAATTATTCCTGTTATACGATGGAAAAACTGTGGCATCTTTAATGTGTTTTATGCTTCTGGCGTTGACTTCTTAGGCCCTAACTATTCCATCTGGTGGAACAACGTCCTAGAGTGAAGCCTAGGTTGCCCGGAACGTACAAATGACCATAACATTCACACTGGCTACCATTATCCGTTTTATACGATGGAAAGGCTGTTGCATTTATATTGTATTTTATGCTTCTGGCGTTGACTTCTTAGGCCCTAACTATTCCATGTGGTGGAGCAATGCCCTAGGGAGAAGCCTAGGTTGCCCGGAACGTAGAAATGACCATAACTTTCACACTGGTAGCAATTATTCGTTTTATACGATGGAAAGGCTGTAGTATTTATATCGTATTTTATGCTTCTGGCGGTGACCTCTTAGGCCCTAACTATTCCATCTGGTGGAACAACGCCCTGGAGTGAAGCCTATGTTGCCCGGAACGTAGAAATGACCATAAATTTCACACTGGTAGCAATTATTCGTTATATACATGGAAAAACTGTTCTATTTAATTTGTATTTTATGCTTTCGGCGTCGACTTCTTAGGCCCCAACTATTCCATCCGGTGGAACAACGCCCTAGGGTATAGCCTAGGTTGCCCGGAACATAGAAATGTCCATAACTTTGACACTGGTATCAATTATTCGTTTTATACGATGGAAAAGCTGTTGTATTTATATCGTATTTTATGCTTCTGGCGTCGACTTCTTAGGCCCCAACTATTCCATTTGGTGGAACAACGCCCTATGGTGAAGCCTAGGTTGCCCGGGACGTAGAAGTAACCATAACTTTCACACTGGAAGCAATTATTCGTTTTATACATGGAAAAGCTGTTCTATTTATTTTGCATGTTATGCTTCGGGCGTTGACTTCTAAGGCCCTAACTATTCGATCTGTTGGAGCAACGTCCTAGAGTGAAGCCTAGGTTGCCCGGAACGTAGAAATGACCATAATTTTCGCACTGGTTGCTATTATTCGTTCTATACGATGGAAAAACTGTTATATTTATACTATACCTTATGCTTCTGGCGTTGACTTCTTAGGCCCTAACAATTCGATCTGGTGGAACAGCGACCTAGAGTGAGGCCTAGGTAGCCCGGAACATAGAAATGACCAGCACTTTCAAACTGGTTGCAATTATTCCTGTTATATGATGGAAAAACTGTTGTATTTTTATTGCATTTTATGCTTCGGGCATTGACTTCTAAGGTCCTAACTATTGAATCTGTTGGAGCAACGCCCTAGGGTGAAGCCTAGGTTGCCCGGAAAGTAGAAATGACCATAACTTTCATACTGCTTGCAATTATTCGTTTTATACGATGGAAAAACTGTTGTATTTATATTGTATTTTATACTTCGGGCGTTGACTTCTAAGGCACTAACTATTCAGTCTGTTGGATCAACGCCCTAGAGTGAAGCCTAGGTTGCTCGGAATGTAGAAATGACCATAACATGCACGCTGGTTGAAATTATTCGTTTTATACAATGGAAAAGCTATTGTATTTATATTGTATTTTATGCTGCTGGCGTTCACTTCTTAGGCCATAACTATTCGATCTGGTGGAACAACGCCCTAGAGTGAAGCCTAGGTTGCTCGGAATGTAAAAATGGCCATTACATTCACACTGGTTGAAATTATTCGTTTTATACGATGGAAAAACTGTTATATTTAAATTGTATTTTATGCTTCTGGCGTTGATTTCTTAGGCCCTAACTATTCAATCTGGTGGAACAACACCCTAGAGTGAGGCCAAGGTTGCCCGGAACGTAGAAATGACTATCACTTCCATACTGGTAGCAATCATTCGTTCTATACGATGGAAAAACTGTTGTATTTATATTGTATTTTACGCTTCTGGCGTTGACTTCTAAGGCACAAACTATTCGATCTGGTGGAGCAATGCCCTAGAGTGAAGCCTAGGTTGCCCGAAACGTAGAAATGACCATAACTTTCATACTGGTGGCAATTATTCGTTCTATATGATAGAAAGACTGTTGTATTTATATTGTATTTTATGCTGCTGGCGTTCACTTCTTAGGCCCTAACTATTCGATCTGGTGGAACAACGCCCTGGGGTGAAGCCTAGGTTGCCCGGAACGTAGAAATGACCATAACTTTCACACTGGTTTCTATTATTCGTTTTATACGATGGAAAAACTGTTATATTTATATTGTACTTTATGCTTCTGGCGTTGCCTTCTTAGGCCCTAACTGTTCGATCTGGTAGAACAACGCCCTAGAGTGAAGCCTAGGTTACCCGGAACGTAGAAATGACCAGTACTTTCACACTGTTTGCAGTGACTCCTGTTATACGATGGAAAAACTGTTGCATCTTTATTGAATTTTATGCTTCTGGCGTTGACTTCTAAGGCCCTAACTATTCTATCTGGTGTATCAACGCCCTAGAGTGAAGCCTAGGTTGCTCGGAATGTAAAAATGACCATTACGTTCACACTGGTTGAAATTATTCGTTTTATACGATGGAAAAACAGTTATATTTAAATTGTATTTTATGCTTCTGGCGTTGATTTCTTAGGCCCTAACTATTCAATCTGGTGGAACAACACCCTAGAGTGAGGCCTAGGTTGCCCGGAACGTAGAAATGACCATCACTTCCATACTGGTAGCAATCATTCGTTTTAGACGATGGAAAAACTGTTGTATTTATATTGTATTTTATGCTTCTGTCGTTGACTTCTAAGGCACTAACTATTCGATCTGGTGGAGCAACGCACTAGAGTGAAGCGGAGCTTGCCCGGAACGTAGAAATGACCATCACTTTCAGACTGGTTGCAATTATTCCTGTTATATGATATAAAAACTGTTGTATTTTTATTGCATTTTGTGCTTCGGGCGTTGACTTATGAGGCCGTAGCTATTCGATGTGGTGGAAGAACGCCATAGAGTGAAGCCTAGGTTGCACGGAACGTAGAAATGACCATAACTTTCATACTGGTGGCAATTATTCGTTCTATATGATGGAAAAACTGTTGTATTTATATTGTATTTTATGCTGCTGGCGCTCACTTCTTAGGCCCTAACTATTCGATCTGGTGGAACAACGCCCTGGGGTGAAGCCTAGGTTGCCGGGAACGTAGAAATGACCATAACTTTCACACTGGTATCTATTATTCGTTTTATACGATGGAAACACTGTTATATTTATATTGTACTTTATGCTTCTGGCGTTGCCTTCTTAGGCCCTAACTGTTCGATCTTGTAGAACAACGCCCTAGAGTGAAGCCTAGGTTACCCGGAACGTAGAAATGACCAGTACTTTCACACTGTTTGCAGTGACTCCTGTTATACGATGGAAAAACTGTTGCATCTTTATTGAATTTTATGCTTCTGGCGTTGACTTCTAAGGCCCTAACTATGCTATCTGGTGTATCAACGCCCTAGAGTGAAGCCTAGGTTGCTCGGAATGTAAAAATGACCATATCATTCACACTGGTTCAAATTATTCGTTCTATACGATGGAAAAACTGTTATATTTATATTGTATTTTATGCTTCTGGCGTTGATTTCTTAGGCCCTAACTATTCAATCTGTTGGAGCAACGCCCTAGGGTGAAGCCTAGGTTGCCCTGAAAGTAGAAATGACAATAACTTTCACACTGGTTGCAATTATTCGTTTTATACGATGGAAAAGCTGTTGCATCTTTATTGCATTTTATGCTTCTGTCGTTGACGTCTAAGGCCGTAGCTATTAGATGTGGTGGAGCAACGCACTAGAGTGACGCCTAGGTTGCCTGGAACGTAGAAATGACCATTATTTTCGCAATGTTTGCAACTATTCATTTTATACGATGGAAAAACTGTTGTACTTATATTGTATTTTATGCTTCTGGCGTTGACTTCTTATGCCACAACTATTCCATCTGGTGTAACAACGCCCTAGGGTGAAGCCTAGGTTGACCGGAAAGTAGAAATGGAAATAACTTTCACACCGGTAGCAATTATTCGTTTTATGCGATGGAAAAACTGTTCTATTTATTTTGTACTTTATGCTTCGGCCGTTGACTTCTAAGGCCCTACCCATTCTATCTGGTGTATCAACGCCCTAGAGTGAAGCCTAGGTTGTGTCGGAATGTAAAAATGACCATAACATTCACACTGGTTGAAATTATTCGTTTTATACGATGGAAAAACTGTTATATTTAAATTGTACTTTATGCTCCTGGCGTTGACTTCTAAGGCACTAACTATTCGATCTGCTGGAGCAACGCCCTAGGGTGTAGCATAGGTTGCCCGTAAAGTAGAAATGACCATAGCTTTCATACTGGTTGCAATTATTCGTTTTATATGATGGAAGATCTGTTGTAGTTTTATTGTATTTTATGCTTCTGGCGTTGACTTCTAAGGCACTAACCATTCGATCTGGTGGAGCAACGACCTAGGGTGTAGCCTAGGTTGCCCGTAAAGTAGAAATGACCACAGCTTTCACACTGGTTGCAATTATTCGTTCTATACGATGGAAAAACTGTTATATTTATATTGTATCTTATGCTTCTGGCGTTGACTTCTTAGGCCCTAACAATTCGATCTGGTGGAAAAACGCCCTAGAGTGAAGCCTAGGTTGCCCGGAACGTAGAAATGATCATCACTTTCAAACTGGTTGCAATTATTCCTGTTATATGATGGAAAAACTGTTGTATTTTTATTGCATTTTATGCTTCGGGCATTGACTTTTAAGGTCCTAACTATTCAATCTGTTGGAGCAACGCCAGACGATGAAGCCTAGGTTGCCCGGAAAGTAGAAATGACGTTAACTTTCACACTGGTTGCAATTATTCGTTTTATACGATGGAAAAACTGTTGTATTTATATTGTATTTTATGCTTCAGGTGTTGACCTCTTAAGCCCTATCTATTGGATCTGGTGGACCAGCGCCCTGGAGTGAAGTCTAGGTTGCCCGGAACGTAGAAATGACCGTTACTTTCACACTGTGTGCAGATGTACATTATATACGATGGAAAAGCTGTTGTATTTATTTTGTATTTTATGCTTCTGGCGCTGACTTCTAGGGCCCTAACTATTCGATGTGGAGGAGCAACGCCCTAGAGCGAAACTTAGGTTGCCCGGAACGTAGAAATGATCATTACTTTCACACTGGTTATAATTATTCCTGTCATAAGATGGACAAACAGTTGGATTTTTATTGCACTTTATGCTTCTGGCGTTGAATTGTAAGTCCGAAGCTACTCGATGTGTTGGAGCGACGCCCTAGAGTAGAGCCTATGTTGCCCGCAACTTAGAAATGACCATTACTTCCACACTGGATGCAATTATTCGTTTTAGACATTGGAAAAGCTGTTGTATTTACATTGTATTTTATGCTTCTGGCGTTGACTTCTAAGGCCCTATATATTCGAACTGGTGGAGCAATGCCTCAGAGTTAAGTCTAGTATGCACGGAAAGTAGAAATAGCCATTACTTTCACACTGGTTGCAATTATTCGTTTTATACGATTGAGAAACTGTTGTACATATATCGTATTTTATGCTCCTGGCGTTGACTTCTTAGGCCCTAACTATTCGAGCTGTTGGAACAACGCCCTAGAGTGAAGCCTAGGTTGCCCAGCACGTAGAAATGAGCATAACCTTCACACTGTTTGCAATTATTCATTTTATACAATGGAAAAACTGTTGTATTTATATTGTATTCTATGCTTCTGGCGTTGATTTCTAAGGCCGTAGCTATTCGATGTGGTGGAGCAACGCCCTAGACTGAAGCCTAGGTTGCCCGGAACGTAGAAATGTCAATACCTTTCACACTGGTTGTAATAATTCCTGTTATACGATGGAAAAACTGTTGCATTTATATTGTATTTTATGCTTCTGGCGTTTACTTCTAAGGCTCTAACTATTCGATCTGTTGGAGCAACGCCCTAGAGTGAAGCCTAGGTCGCCCGGGTCGTAGAAATGACCATAACCTTCACACTGTTTGCAATTATTCATTTTATACAATGGAAAAACTGTTGTATTTATATTGTATTCTATGCTTCTGGCGTCGATTTCTAAGGCCGTTGCTGTTCGATGTGGTGGAGCAACGCCCTAGACTGAAGCCTATGTTGCCCGGAACGTAGAAATGGCCATTACTTTCACAATGGTTGCAATTATTCGTTTTATACGCTGGAGAAACTCTTGTACAAATATCGTATTTTATGCTTCTGTCGTTGAATTCTAAGTCCCTACCTATTGGATCTGGTGGAGCAACGCCCTTGAGTGTAGCCTAGGTTGCCCGGAACGTAGAAATGACCATAACTTTCATACCGGTTGCATTATTCGTTGTATACGATGGAAAGGCTGTTGTATTTATATTGTATTTTATGCTTCAGGCGTTGACTTCGAAGGCCGTAGCTATTCGATGTGGTGGAGCGACGCCCTAGAATGGAGCCTAGGTTGCCCGCAACTTAGAAATGACCATTACTTCCACACTGTTTGCAACTATTCATTTTATACAGTGTAAACACTGTTGTATTTATATTGTATTTTATGCTTCTGGTGTTGACTTCTTAAGCCCTATCTATTGGATCTGGTGGACCAGCGCCCTAGAGCGAAGCCTAGGTTGCCCGGAACGTAGAAATGACCATTAGCTTCACACTCGCTGCAATTATTCCTGTTATACGATGAAAAAACTGTTGTATTCTTATTGCATTTTATGCTTCAGGCGCTGACTTCTGAGGCCGTAGCTATTCGATGTGGTGGAGCAACGCCCTAGAGTGAAGCCTATGTTGCCCGGAACGTAGAAATGACCATAACTTTCACACTGGTTGCAATTATTCGTTTTATACGATGGAAATACTGTTGCGTTTACTTTGTATTTTATGCTTCTGGCGTTGACTTCTAAGGCCCTAACTATCCGATTTGGTGGAACAACGCCCTAGAGTGAAGCCTAGGTTGCCCGGAACGTAGAAATGACCATATCTTTCACACTGGTTGCAATTATTCCTGTTACACGATGGAAAAACTGTTGTATTTATATTGCATTTTATGCTTCTGTCGTTGATTTTTAAGGCCCTAACTATTCGATCTGGTGGAGCAACGCCCTAGAGTGAAGCCTAGGTTGCCCGGAACGTAGGAATGACCATTACTTTCACACTGGTTGCAATTATTCCTGTTACACGATGGAAAAACTGTTGTATTTATATTGCATTTTATGCTTCTGTCGTTGACTTTTAAGGCCCTAACTATTCGATCTGGTGGAGCAACGCCCTAGAGTGAAGCCTAGGTCGCCCGGATCGTAGAAATGACCATAACCTTCACACTGTTTGCAATTATTCATTTTATACAATGGAAAAACTGTTGTATTTATATCGTATTCTATGCTTCTGGCGTTGATTTCTAAGGCCGTAGCTATTCGATGTGGTGGAGCAACGCCCTAGACTGAAGCCTAGGTTGCCCGGAACGTAGAAATGTCCATACCTTTCACACTGGTTGCAATTATTCCTGTTATACAATGGAAGAACTGTTGTATTTATATTGTATTCTATGCTTCTGGCGTCGATTTCTAAGGTCGTAGCTATTCGATGTGGTGGAGCAACGCCCTAGACTGAAGCCTAGGTTGCCCGGAACGTAGAAATGGCCATTACTTTCACACTGGTTGCAATTATTCGTTTTATACGCTGGAGAAACTGTTGTACATATATCGTATTTTATGCTTCTGTCGTTGAATTCTAAGTCCCTACCTATTGGATCTGGTGGAGCAACGCCCTCGAGTGGAGCCTAGGTTGCCCGGAACGTAGAAATGACCATAACTTTCATACCGGTTGCATTATTCGTTGTATACGATGGAAAGGCTGTTGTATTTATATTGTATTTTATGCTTCAGGCGTTGACTTCGAAGGCCGTAGCTATTCGATGTGGTGGAGCGACGCCCTAGAATGGAGCCTAGGTTGCCCGCAACTTAGAAATGACCATTACTTCCACACTGTTTGCAACTATTCATTTTATACAATGTAAACACTGTTGTATTTATATTGTATTTTATGCTTCTGGTGTTGACTTCTTAAGCCCTATCTATTGGATCTGGTGGACCAGCGCCCTAGAGCGAAGCCTAGGTTGCCCGGAACGTAGAAACGACCAGTACATTCACACTGGTGGTAGTAACACCTGTTATACGGAGGAAAAACTGTTGCATTTTTATTGTATTTTATGCTTCTGGAGTAGAATTCTAGGTCTCTAGCTATTCGATCTGGTGGAGCAACGCCCAAGCGTGAAGCCTAGGTAGCCCGGAACGTAGAAATGACCATAACATTCGCACTGGTTGAAATTATTCGTTTTATACGATGGAAAAACTGTTATATTTAAATTGTATTTTATGCTTCTGGCGTGGATTTCTTAGGCCCTAACTATTCAATCTGGTGGAACAACACCCTAGAGTGAGGCCTAGGTGGCCCGGAACGTAGAAACGACCATCACTTCCATACTGGTAGCAATCATTAGTTTTATACGATGGAAAAACTGTTGTATTTATATTGTATTTTATGCTTCTGGCGCTGACTTCTAAGGCACAAACTATTCGATCTGGTGGAGCAATGCCCTAGAGCGAAGCCTAGGTTGCCCGGAACGTAGAAATGACCATCACTTTCAAAACTGGTTGCAATTAACCCTTTTATACGATGGAAAAACTGTTGTATTTTTATTGCATTTTGTGCTTCCGGCGTTGACTTCGAAGGCCCTAACTATTCAATCTGTTGGAGCAACGCCCTAGGCTGAAGCCTAGGTTGCCCGTAAAGTTGAAATGACATTAACTTTCATACTGGTTGCAATTATTCGTTTTGTACGATGGAAAAACTGTTGTATTTATATTGTATTTTATGCTCCTGGCGTTGACTTCTAAGGCACTAACTATTCGATCTGGTGGAGCAACGCACTAGAGTGAAGCCGAGGTTGCCCGGAACGTAGAAATGACCATCACTTTCAAACTGGTTGCAATTATTCCTGTTATATGATGGAAAAACTGTTGTATTTTTATTGCATTTTGTGCTTCGGGCATTGACTTCTAAGGCCCTAATTATTCAATCTGTTGGAGCAACGCCCTAGGGTGTAGCCTAGGTTGCCCGGAACGTAGAAATGACCATAACTTTCATACTGGTTGCAATTATTCGTTTTATATGTTGGAAAAACTGTTGTATTTATAATGTATTTTATGCTGCTGGCGTTCACTTCTTAGGCACTAACTGTTCGATCTGGTGGAACAACGACCTGGGGTGAAGCCTAGGTTGCAGGGAACGTAGAAATGACCATAACTTTCACACTGGTCGCTATTATTCGTTTTATACGATGGAGAAACTGTTATACTTATATTGTGTTTTATGCTTCTGGCGTTGCCCTCTTAGGCCCTAGCTGTTCGATCTGGTGGAACAACGCCCTAGAGTGAAGCCTAGGTTGCCCGGAACGTAGAAATGACCATAACTTTCACAGTGGTTGCTATTATTCGTTCAATACGATGGAAAAACTGTTATATTTATATTGTATCTTATGCTTCTGGCGATGACTTCTTAGGCCCTAACAATTCGATCTGGTGGTACAACGCCCTGGGGTGAAGCCTAGGTTGCCCGGAACGTAGAAATGACCATAACTTTCAGACTGGTTGCTATTATTAGTTTTATACGATGGAAAAACTGTTGTATCTATATTGTATTTTATGCTTCTGGCGTTCATTTCTTAGGCCTTAACTATTCGATCTGGTGGAACAACGCCCTAGGGTGAAGCCTAGGTTGCCCGGAACGTAGAAATGACCATAACTTTTACACTGGTAGCAATTATTCGTTTTATACGATGGAAAAACTGTTCTTTTTATTTTGTATTTTATGCTTCGGGCGTTGACTTCTAAGTCGCTAACTATTTGATCTGGTGGAGCAACGCCCTAGAGTGAAGCCTAGGTTGCACGGAACGTAGAATTGACCATAACTTTCATACTGGTTGCAATTATTTGTTTTATACGATGGAAAAGCTGTTGTATTTATACCGTATTTTATGTTTCTGGCGTTGACTTCTTATGCCCTAACTATTCCATCTGGTGGAACAACGCCCTAGGGTGAAGCCTGGGTTGTCCGGAACGTAGAAATGACCATCACTTTCACAATGTTTCCAATTATCCATTTTATACGATGGAAAAACTGTTATACTTATATTGTATTTTATTCTTATGGCGTTGAGTTTTAAGTCCCTAGCTATGCGATCTGGTGGAGCAACGCCCTAGAGTGAAACCTAGGTTGCGCGGAACGTAGAAATTACCATAACTTTCACACTGGTAGGAATTATTCGTTTTATACGACGGAAAAACTGTTCTATTTATTTTGTATTTCATGCTTCGGGCGTTGACTTCTAAGGCCCTAACTATTCAATCTGTTGGAACAACGCCCCAGGGTGAAGCCTAGGTTGCCCGGAAAGTAGACATGACCATAACTTTCATACTGGTTGCAATTATTCGTTTTATACGATGGAAAAACTGTTGTATTTATACTGTATTTTATGCTTCTGGCGCTGACTTCTAGGGCACTAACTATTCGATCTGGTGGAGCAGCGCCCTAGAGTGAAGCCTAGGTTGCCCGCGACGTAGAAATTACCATAACTTTCACACTGGTAAGATTTATTCGTTTTATACGATGGAACAACTGTTCTATTTATTTTGTATTTCATGCTTCGGGCGTTGACTTCTAAGGCCCTAACTATTCCATCTGGTGGAGCAACGCCCTAGAGTGAAGCCTAGGTTGCCCGGAACAATGATGTGCCATTACTTTCACACTGGTTGCAATAATACCTGATATAGGATGGAAAAACTGTTGCATCTTTATTGTATTTTATGCTTCTGGCGTTGACTTCTAAGGCCCTAACTATTCGATCTGGTGGAGCAACGCCCTAGAGTGAAGCCTAGGTTGCCCGGAAAGTAGAAATGACTATAACTTTCACACTGGTGGCAATTATTCGTTTTATACGATGGAAAAGCTGTTGTATTATTACCGTATTTTATGCTTCTGGCGTTGACTTCTTATGCCCTAACTATTCCATCTGGCGAAACAACACCCTAGGGTGATGCCTAGGTTGCCCGGAACGTAGAAATGACCATAACTTTCACATCGGTAGCAATTATTCTTTTTATACGATGGAAAAACTGTTCTATTTATTTTGTATTTTATGCTTCGGGCGTTGACTTCTAAGGCCCTAACAATTCAATCGGTTGCAGCAACGCGCTAGGATGGATCCTAGGTTGCCCGGAAAGTAGAAATGACCATAACTTTCATACTGGTTGCAATTATTCGTTTTATACGATGGAAAAACTGTTGTACTTATATTGTACTTTATTCTTATGGCGTTGAATTCTAAGTCCCTAACTATGCGATCTGGTGGAGCAACGCTCTAGAGTGAAACCTATGTTGCCCGGAACGTACAAATTACCATAACTTTCACAATGGTAAGATTTATTCGTTTTATACGATGGACCAACTGTTCTATTTATTTTCTATTTCATGCTTCGGGCGTTGACTTCTAAGGCCCTAACTATTCCATCTGGTGGAGCAACGCCCTAGAGTGAAGCCTAGGTTGCCCGGAACAATGATGTGCCATTACTTTCACACTGGTTGCAATAATTCCTGATATAGGATGGAAAAACTGTTGCATCTTTATTGTATTTTATGCATCGGGCGTTGACTTCTAAGGCCCTAACTATTCAATCTGTTGGAGCAACGCCCTAGAGTGAAGCCTAAGTTGCCCGGAACGTGAGCAATTACCATCACTTTCAAACTGGTTGCAAATATTCCTGTTATATGATGGAAAAACTGTTGTATTTATTTTGTATTTTATGCATCGGGCGTTGACTTCTAAGGCCCTAACTATTCAATCTGCTGGAGCAACGCCCTAGGGTGAAGCCTAGGTTGCCCGGAAAGTAGGAATGACGTTAACTTTCACACTGTTTGCAATTATTCATTTAATACGATGGAAAAGCTGTTGTATTTATATCGTATTTTATGCTTCGGACGTTGACTTCGTAGGCCCTAACACTTCGATCTGGTGGAGCAACGCCCTACAGTGAAGCCTAGGTTGCCCGGAACGTAGATATGACCATAACCTTCACACAGGTTGCAATTATTCGTTTTATACGGTGTAACGGCTGTTGTATTTATATTGTATTTTATGCCTCTGGCGTTGGCTTCTATGGCCGTAGCTATTA
Source organism: Calliopsis andreniformis (assembly GCF_051401765.1). NCBI lineage: Eukaryota > Metazoa > Arthropoda > Insecta > Hymenoptera > Andrenidae > Calliopsis > Calliopsis andreniformis. Next base: position 20,605,741 of record NW_027480424.1, on the reverse strand, counting down.
GATGTGGTGGTGCAACGACCTAGAGTGACGCCTAGGGTGCTCGGAACGTAGAAATGACCATTACTTTCACCCTGGTTGCAATTATTCGTTTTATACGGTGGAAAAGCTGTTGCATCTTTATTGTATTTTATGCTTCTGGCGTTGACTTCTAAGGCCCTAACTATTCAATCTGTTGGAGCAACGCCCTAGGGTGAAGCCTAGGTTGCCCGGAAAGTCGAAATGACGTTAACTTTCACACTGGTTGCTATTATTCGTTCTATACGATCGAAAAACTGTTATATTTATATTGTATTTTATGCTTCTGGCGTTGCCTTCTTAGGCCCTAGCTGTTCGATCTGGTGGAACAACGCCCTAGAGTGGAGCCTAGGTTACCCGGAACGTAGAAATGACCAGTACTTTCACACTGTTTGGAGTTATTCCTGTTATACGGTGGAAAAACTGTTGCATCTTTATTGAATTTTATGCTTCTGGCGTTGACTTCTAAGGCCCTAACCATTCTATCTGGTGGATCAACGCCCTAGAGTGAAGCCTATGTTGCTCGGAATGTAAAAATTACCAAAACATTCACACTGGTTGAAATTATTCGTTTTATACGATGGAAAAGCTGTTGCATCTTTATTGTATTTTATGCTTCTGGCGTTGACTTCTAAGGCCCTAACTATTCGATCTGGTGGAGCAACGCCCTAGAGTGAAGCCTAGGTTGCCCGGAACGTTGAAATGACCATCAGTTTCAAACTGGTTGCAATTAATCCTTTTATACGATGGAAAAACTGTTGTATTTTTATTGCATTTTATGCTTCCGGCGTTGACTTCTAAGGCCCTAACTATTCAATCTGTGGGAGCAACGCCCTAGGGTGAAGCCTAGGTTGCCCGGAAAGAAGAAATGACGTTAACTTTCATACTGGTTGCAATTATTCGTTTTATACGATGGAAAAACTGTTGTATTTATAGTGTATTTTATGCTTCTGGCGTTGACTTCTAAGGCACTAACTATTCGATCTGGTGGAGCAACGCCCTAGAGTGAAGCCGATGTTGCCCGGAACGTAGAAATGACCATCACTTTCAAACTGGTTGCAATTATTCCGTTTATATGATGGAAAAACTGTAGTATTTTTATTGCATTTTATGCTTCGGGCATTGACCTCTTAGGCCCTAACTATTCGATCTGGTGGAACAACGCCCTAGGATTAAGCCTAGGTTGCCCGGAACGTAGAAATGACCATAACTTTTGCACTGGTAGCAATTATTCGTTTTATACAATGGAAAAACTGTTCTGTTTATTTTGTATTTTATGCTTCGGGCGTTGACGTCTAAGGCCCTAACTGTTTGATCTGGTGGAGCAACGCCCTAGAGTGAAGCCTAGGTTGCCCGGAACTTAGAAATGACAGTAACTTTCACACTGGCTGCTATTATTAGTTTCATACGATGGAAAAACTGTTATATTTATATTGTATTTAATGCTTCTGGCGTTGACTTCTTAGCCCCTGACTATTCGATCTGGTGGAACAACGCAATAGAGTGAAGCCTAGGTTGCCCGGAACGTAGAATTGGCCATCACTTTCAAACTGGTTGCAATTATTCCTGTCATATGATGGTAACACTGTTGTATTTTTTTTGCATTTTATGGTTCGGGCGTTGACTTCTACGGCCCTAACTATTCAACCTGTTGGAGCAACGCCCTATGGTGAAGCCTAGGTTGCTCGGGAAGTAGAAATGACCATAAGTTTCATACTGGTTGCAATTATTCGTTTTATACGATGGAAAAACTGTTGTATTTATATTGTATTTTATGCTTCTGGCGTTGACTTCTAAGGCACTAACTTTTCGAACTGGTGGAGCAACGCAATAGAGTGAAGCCTAGGTTGCCCGGAACGTAGAATTGGCCATCACTTTCAAACTGGTTGCAATTATTCCTGTTATATGATGGTAACACTGTTGTATTTTTTTTGCATTTTATGGTGCGGGCGTTGACTTCTACGGCCCTAACTATTCAATCTATTGTAGCAACGCCCTAGGGTGAAGCCTAGGTTGCTCGGAAAGTAGAAATGACCATAAGTTTCATACTGGTTGCAATTATTCGTTTTATACGATGGAAAAACTGTTGTATTTTTATTGTATTTTATGCTTATGGCGTTGACTTCTAAGGCACTAACTATTCGATCTGGTGGAGCAACGCCCTAGGGTGTAGCCTAGGTTGCCCGTAAAGTAGAAATGACCATAGCTTTCACACCGGTAGCAATTATTCGTTTTACACGATGGAAAAACTGTTCTATTTATTTTGTATTTTATGCATCGGGCGTTGACTTCTAAGGCCCTAACTATTCAATCTGTTGGGGCAACGCCCGGCGGTGAAGCCTAGGTTGCCCGTAAATTAGAAATGACCATAGCTTTCATACTGGTTGCAATTATTCGTTTTATATGATGGAAAAACTGTTGTATTTATATTGTATTTTATGCTTCTGGCGTTCACTTCTTAGGCCGTAACTATTCAATCTGTTGGAGCAACGCCCTAGGGCGAAACCTAGGGTGCCCGGAAAGTAGAAATGACGTTAAATTTCATACTGGTTGCAATTATTCGTTTTATACGATGGAAAAACTGTTGTATTTATAGTGTATTTTATGCTTCTGGCGTTGACTTCTAAGGCCCTAGCTATTCGATCTGGTGGAGCAACGCCCTAGAGTGAAACCTAGGTTGCCCGGAACGTAGAAATGACCATCACTTTCAAACTGGTTGCAAATATTTCTGTTATATGATGGAAAAACTGTTGTGTTTTTATTGCATTTTATGCTTCGGGCATTGACTTCTAAGGCCCTAACTATTCAATCTGTAGGAGCAACGCCCTAGGGTGTAGCCTAGGTTGCCCGTAAAGTAGAAATGACCATAGCTTTCATACTGGTTGCAATTATTCGTTTTATATGATGGAAAAACTGTTGTATTTATATTGTATTTTATGCTTCTGGCGTTCACTTCTTAGGCCCTAACAATTCGATCTGGTGGAACAACGCCCTATGGTGAAGCCTAGGTTGACCGGAACGTAGAAATGACCATAATTTTCACACCGGTAGCAATTATTCGTTTTATACGTTGGAAAAACTGTTATATTTATTTTGTATTTTATGCATCGGGCGTTGACTTCTAAGGCCCTAGCTATTCGATCTGGTGGAGCAACGCCCTAGAGTGAAACCTAGGTTGCCCGGAACGTAGAAATGAACATCACTTTCAAACTGGTTGCAAATATTCCTGTTATATGATGGAAAAACTGTTGTATTTTTAGTGCATTTTATGCTTCGGGCGTTGACTTCTATGGCCCTAACTATTCCATCTGTTGGAGCAACGGCCTAGGGTGAAGCCTAGGTTGCTCGGAAAGTAGAAATGACCATAAGTTTCATACTGGTTGCAATTATTCGTTTTATACAATGGAAAAGCTGTTGTATTTATATTGCATTTTATGCTTCTGGCGTTGACTTCTAAGGCCCTAGCTATTCGATCTAGTGGAGCAACGCCCTAGAGTGAAGCCTAGTTTGCCCGGAAAGGAGAAATGACCATCACTTTCAAACTGGTTGCAATTAATCCTGTTATACGATGCAAACACTGTTGTATTTTTATTGCATTTTATGCTTCTGGCGTTGACTCCTTAGGCCCTAACTATTCGATCTGGTGGAACGACGGCCTAGGGTGAAGCCTAGGTTGCCCGGAACGTAGAAATGACCATAACCTTCACACTGGATGCTATTATTCGTTCTATACGATGGAAAAACTGTTATATTTATTATGTATCTTATGCTTCTGGCGTTGACTTCTTAGGACCTAACCATTCGATCTGGTGAAGCAATGCCTCGGAGTTAAGTCTAGGATGCCCGAAACGCCGAAATGATCATTACTTTCACGCTTGTTGAAATTATTCCTGTTATACGATGAAAAGGCTGTTGTATTTGTATTGTATTTTATGCTTCAGGCGTAGGCTTCTAAGGCCGTAGCTACTCGATATAGTGGAGTACCGACCTAGAGTGAAGCCTAGGATGCTCGGAACGTAGAAATGACCACTACTTTCACACTGTTTGCAATTATTCATTTAATACGATGGAAAAGCTGTTGTATTTATATCGTATTTTATGCTTCGGGCGTTGACTTCTTAGGCCCTAACACTTCGATCTGGAGGAGCAACGCCCTACAGTGAAGCCTAGGTTGCCCGGAACGTAGATATGACCATAACCTTCACACAGGTTGCAATTATTCGTTTTATACGGTGTAACGGCTGTTGTATTTATATTGTATTTTATGCCTCTGGCGTTGGCTTCTATGGCCGTAGCTATTAGATGTGGTGGAGCAACGCCCTAGAGTGACGCCTAGGGTGCTCGGAACGTAGAAATGACCATTACTTTCACACTGGTTGCAATTATTCGTTTTATACGATGGAAAAGCTGTTGTATTTATATCGTATTTTATGCTTCTGGCGTTGACTTCTAAGGCCTTAGCTATTAGATATGGTGGAGCAACGCCCTAGAGTGACGCCTAGGATCCCCGGAACGTAGAAATGACCATTACTTTCACACTGTTTGCAATTATTCGTTTTATACGATGGAAAAACTGTTGCATCTTTATTGTATTTTATGCTTCTGGCGTTGACTTCTAAGGCCCTAACTATTCGAGCTGGTGGAGCAACGCCCTAGAGTGAAGCCTAGGTTGCTCGGAACGTAGAAATGACCATTACTTGCACAATGTTCGCAATCATTCATTTTATGCGATGTAAAAACTGTTGTACTTATATTGTATTTTATGCTTCTGGCGTTGGCTTCTAAGGCCCTAACTATTCGATTTGGTGGGGCAACGCCCTACAGTGAAGCCTAGGTTGCCCGGAACGTAGATATGTCCATAACCATCACACAGGTTGCAATTATTCGTTTTATACGATGGAAAGACTGTTGTATTTATTTTGTAGTTTATGCTTCTGGCGTTGACTTCTAAGGCCGTAGCTACTGGATATGGTGGAGCAACGCCCTAGAGTGACGCCTAGGTTCCCCGGAACGTAGAAATGACCATTACTTTCACACTGATTGCAATTATTCGTTTTCTACGATGGAAAAGCTGTAGTATTTGTATCGTATTTTATGCTTCTGGCGTTGACTTCTTAGGCCATAACTATTCGATCTGGTGGTACAACGCCCTAGGGTCAAGCCTAGGTTGCCCGGAACGTAGAAATGACCATTACTTTCACAATGTTCGCAATCATTCATTTTATACGATGGAAAAGCTGTTGTATTTATATTGTATTTTATGCTCCTGGCGTTGACTTCTAAGGCCGTAGATATTCGATGTGGTGGAGCAACGCCCTAGAGTGACGCCTAGGTTGACCGGAACGTAGAAATTACCATTACTTTCACAATGTCTGCAATTACTCATTTTATACGATGGAAAAGCTGTTGTACTTATATTGTATTTTATCCTTCTGGCGTTGAATTCTAAGTCCCTAGCTATTCGATCTGGTGGAGCAACGCACTAGAGTGAAGCCTAGGTTACCCGGAACGTAGATATGACCAGTACTTTCACACTGGTTGCAGTTATTCGTTTTATACAGTGGAAAAACTGTTCTATTTATTTTGCATTTTATGCTTCTGGCGTTAGCTTCTAAGGCTGTAGCTCTTAGCTGTGGTGGAGCAACGCCGTAGAGTGACGCCTAGGTTGCCCGGCACGTAGAAATGACCACTACTTTCACACTGTTTGCAATTATTCATTTAATACGATGGAAAAGCTGTTGTATTTATATCGTATTTTATGCTTCGGGCGTTGACTTCTTAGGCCCTAACACTTCGATCTGGAGGAGCAACGCCCTACAGTGAAGCCTAGGTTGCCCGGAACGTAGATATGACCATAACCTTCACACAGGTTGCAATTATTCGTTTTATACGGTGTAACGGCTGTTGTATTTATATTGTATTTTATGCCTCTGGCGTTGGCTTCTATGGCCGTAGCGATTAGATGTGGTGGAGCAACGCCCTAGAGTGACGCCTAGGGTGCTCGGAACGTAGAAATGACCATTACTTTCACACTGGTTGCAATTATTCGTTTTATACGATGGAAAAGCTGTTGTATTTATATCGTATTTTATGCTTCTGGCGTTGACTTCTAAGGCCTTAGCTATTAGATATGGTGGAGCAACGCCCTAGAGTGACGCCTAGGATCCCCGGAACGTAGAAATGACCATTACTTTCACACTGTTTGCAATTATTCGTTTTATACGATGGAAAAACTGTTGCATCTTTATTGTATTTTATGCTTCTGGCGTTGACTTCTAAGGCCCTAACTATTCGAGCTGGTGGAGCAACGCCCTAGAGTGAAGCCTAGGTTGCTCGGAACGTAGAAATGACCATTACTTGCACAATGTTCGCAATCATTCATTTTATGCGATGTAAAAACTGTTGTACTTATATTGTATTTTATGCTTCTGGCGTTGGCTTCTAAGGCCCTAACTATTCGATTTGGTGGGGCAACGCCCTACAGTGAAGCCTAGGTTGCCCGGAACGTAGATATGTCCATAACCATCACACAGGTTGCAATTATTCGTTTTATACGATGGAAAGACTGTTGTATTTATTTTGTAGTTTATGCTTCTGGCGTTGACTTCTAAGGCCGTAGCTACTGGATATGGTGGAGCAACGCCCTAGAGTGACGCCTAGGTTCCCCGGAATGTAGAAATGACCATTACTTTCACACTGATTGCAATTATTCGTTTTCTACGATGGAAAAGCTGTAGTATTTGTATCGTATTTTATGCTTCTGGCGTTGACTTCTTAGGCCATAACTATTCGATCTGGTGGTACAACGCCCTAGGGTCAAGCCTAGGTTGCCCGGAACGTAGAAATGACCATTACTTTCACAATGTTCGCAATCATTCATTTTATACGATGGAAAAGCTGTTGTATTTATATTGTATTTTATGCTCCTGGCGTTGACTTCTAAGGCCGTAGATATTCGATGTGGTGGAGCAACGCCCTAGAGTGACGCCTAGGTTGACCGGAACGTAGAAATTACCATTACTTTCACAATGTCTGCAATTACTCATTTTATACGATGGAAAAACTGTTGTACTTATATTGTATTTTATCCTTCTGGCGTTGAATTCTAAGTCCCTAGCTATTCGATCTGGTGGAGCAACGCACTAGAGTGAAGCCTAGGTTACCCGGAACGTAGATATGACCAGTACTTTCACACTGGTTGCAGTTATTCGTTTTATACAGTGGAAAAACTGTTCTATTTATTTTGCATTTTATGCTTCTGGCGTTAGCTTCTAAGGCTGTAGCTCTTAGCTGTGGTGGAGCAACGCCGTAGAGTGACGCCTAGGTTGCCCGGCACGTAGAAATGACCATTACTTTCACAATGTTTGCAATTATTCATTTTATACGATGGTAATCTGTTGTACTTATATTGCATTTTATTCGTCTGGCGTCGACTTCTTAGGCCCTAACTGTTCGATCTGGTGGAACAACGCTCTAGAGTGAAGCCTAGGTGGCCAGGAACGTAGAAATGACCATTACTTTCACACTGTTTGCTAATATACATTATATACGATGGAAAGGCTGTTGCATTTATATTGTATTTGAAGCTTCTGGCGTTGACTTCTTAGGCCCTAACTATTCCATCTGCTGGAACAATGCCCTAGGATGAAGCCTAGGTTTCCCGGAACGTAGAAATGACCATAACTTTCACACTGGCAGCAATTATTCATGCTATACGATGGAAAAGCTGTTGTATTTATATCGTATTTTATGCTGCTGGCGTTGACTTCTTAGGCCCTAACTATACCATCTGGTGGAGCAACGCCCTAGGGTGAGGCCTAGGTTGCCCGGAACGTAGAAATGACCATTACCTTCACACTGGTTGCAATTATTCCTGTTATACGCTGGAAAAACTGTTGCATCTTTATTGTATTTTATTCTTCTGGCGTTGACTTCTTAGGCCCAAACTATTCGATCTGGTGGAGCAACGTCCTAGAGTGATGCCTAGGTTGACCGGAACGTACAAATGACCATAACATTCACACTGGTTACCATTATTCGTTTTATACGATGGAAAAGCTGTTGTATTTATAACGTATTTTATGCTTCTGGCGCTGACTTCTTAGACCCTAACTATTCCACCTGGTGGAACAACGCCCTAGGGTGAAGCCTAGGTTGCCGGGAACTTAGAAATGACCATAACTTTCACACTGGCAGCAATTATTCATGCTATACGATGGAAAAGCTGTTGTATTTATATCGTATTTTATGCAGCTGGCGTTGACTTCTTAGGCCCTAACTATTCCACCTGGTTGAGCAACGCCCTAGGGTGAGGCCTAGGTTGCCCGGAACGTAGTAATGACCATTACCTTCACACTGGTAGCAATTATTCGTTTTATACGATGGAAAAGCTGTTGTATTTATATCGTATTTTATGCTTCTGGCGTCGACTTCTTAGGCCCCAACTATTCCATCTGGTGGAACAACGCCCTATGGTGCAGCCTAGGTTGCCCGGGACGTAGAAATGACCATAACTCTCACACTGGAAGCAATTATTCGTTTTATACATGGAAAAGCTGTTCTATTTATTTTGCATGTTATGCTTCGGGCGTTGACTTCTAAGGCCCTAACTATTCGATCTGTTGGAGCAACACCCTAGAGTGAAGCCTCGGTTGCCCGGAACGTAGAAATTTCCATAACTTTCACACTGGCAGCAATTATTCATGCTATACGATGGAGAAGCTGTTGTATTTATATCGTATTTTATGCTGCTGGCGTTGACTTCTTAGGCCCTAACTATTTAACCTGGTGGAGCACCGCCCTAGAGTGAAGAGTAGGTTGCCCGGAACGTAGAACATACCATTACCTTCACACTGGTTGCAATTATTCCTGTTATACGATGGAAAAACTGTGGCATCTTTAATGTGTTTTATGCTTCTGGCGTTGACTTCTTAGGCCCTAACTATTCCATCTGGTGGAACAACGTCCTAGAGTGAAGCCTAGGTTGCCCGGAACGTACAAATGACCATAACATTCACACTGGCTACCATTATCCGTTTTATACGATGGAAAGGCTGTTGCATTTATATTGTATTTTATGCTTCTGGCGTTGACTTCTTAGGCCCTAACTATTCCATGTGGTGGAGCAATGCCCTAGGGAGAAGCCTAGGTTGCCCGGAACGTAGAAATGACCATAACTTTCACACTGGTAGCAATTATTCGTTTTATACGATGGAAAGGCTGTAGTATTTATATCGTATTTTATGCTTCTGGCGGTGACCTCTTAGGCCCTAACTATTCCATCTGGTGGAACAACGCCCTGGAGTGAAGCCTATGTTGCCCGGAACGTAGAAATGACCATAAATTTCACACTGGTAGCAATTATTCGTTATATACATGGAAAAACTGTTCTATTTAATTTGTATTTTATGCTTTCGGCGTCGACTTCTTAGGCCCCAACTATTCCATCCGGTGGAACAACGCCCTAGGGTATAGCCTAGGTTGCCCGGAACATAGAAATGTCCATAACTTTGACACTGGTATCAATTATTCGTTTTATACGATGGAAAAGCTGTTGTATTTATATCGTATTTTATGCTTCTGGCGTCGACTTCTTAGGCCCCAACTATTCCATTTGGTGGAACAACGCCCTATGGTGAAGCCTAGGTTGCCCGGGACGTAGAAGTAACCATAACTTTCACACTGGAAGCAATTATTCGTTTTATACATGGAAAAGCTGTTCTATTTATTTTGCATGTTATGCTTCGGGCGTTGACTTCTAAGGCCCTAACTATTCGATCTGTTGGAGCAACGTCCTAGAGTGAAGCCTAGGTTGCCCGGAACGTAGAAATGACCATAATTTTCGCACTGGTTGCTATTATTCGTTCTATACGATGGAAAAACTGTTATATTTATACTATACCTTATGCTTCTGGCGTTGACTTCTTAGGCCCTAACAATTCGATCTGGTGGAACAGCGACCTAGAGTGAGGCCTAGGTAGCCCGGAACATAGAAATGACCAGCACTTTCAAACTGGTTGCAATTATTCCTGTTATATGATGGAAAAACTGTTGTATTTTTATTGCATTTTATGCTTCGGGCATTGACTTCTAAGGTCCTAACTATTGAATCTGTTGGAGCAACGCCCTAGGGTGAAGCCTAGGTTGCCCGGAAAGTAGAAATGACCATAACTTTCATACTGCTTGCAATTATTCGTTTTATACGATGGAAAAACTGTTGTATTTATATTGTATTTTATACTTCGGGCGTTGACTTCTAAGGCACTAACTATTCAGTCTGTTGGATCAACGCCCTAGAGTGAAGCCTAGGTTGCTCGGAATGTAGAAATGACCATAACATGCACGCTGGTTGAAATTATTCGTTTTATACAATGGAAAAGGTATTGTATTTATATTGTATTTTATGCTGCTGGCGTTCACTTCTTAGGCCATAACTATTCGATCTGGTGGAACAACGCCCTAGAGTGAAGCCTAGGTTGCTCGGAATGTAAAAATGGCCATTACATTCACACTGGTTGAAATTATTCGTTTTATACGATGGAAAAACTGTTATATTTAAATTGTATTTTATGCTTCTGGCGTTGATTTCTTAGGCCCTAACTATTCAATCTGGTGGAACAACACCCTAGAGTGAGGCCAAGGTTGCCCGGAACGTAGAAATGACTATCACTTCCATACTGGTAGCAATCATTCGTTCTATACGATGGAAAAACTGTTGTATTTATATTGTATTTTACGCTTCTGGCGTTGACTTCTAAGGCACAAACTATTCGATCTGGTGGAGCAATGCCCTAGAGTGAAGCCTAGGTTGCCCGAAACGTAGAAATGACCATAACTTTCATACTGGTGGCAATTATTCGTTCTATATGATAGAAAGACTGTTGTATTTATATTGTATTTTATGCTGCTGGCGTTCACTTCTTAGGCCCTAACTATTCGATCTGGTGGAACAACGCCCTGGGGTGAAGCCTAGGTTGCCCGGAACGTAGAAATGACCATAACTTTCACACTGGTTTCTATTATTCGTTTTATACGATGGAAAAACTGTTATATTTATATTGTACTTTATGCTTCTGGCGTTGCCTTCTTAGGCCCTAACTGTTCGATCTGGTAGAACAACGCCCTAGAGTGAAGCCTAGGTTACCCGGAACGTAGAAATGACCAGTACTTTCACACTGTTTGCAGTGACTCCTGTTATACGATGGAAAAACTGTTGCATCTTTATTGAATTTTATGCTTCTGGCGTTGACTTCTAAGGCCCTAACTATTCTATCTGGTGTATCAACGCCCTAGAGTGAAGCCTAGGTTGCTCGGAATGTAAAAATGACCATTACGTTCACACTGGTTGAAATTATTCGTTTTATACGATGGAAAAACAGTTATATTTAAATTGTATTTTATGCTTCTGGCGTTGATTTCTTAGGCCCTAACTATTCAATCTGGTGGAACAACACCCTAGAGTGAGGCCTAGGTTGCCCGGAACGTAGAAATGACCATCACTTCCATACTGGTAGCAATCATTCGTTTTAGACGATGGAAAAACTGTTGTATTTATATTGTATTTTATGCTTCTGTCGTTGACTTCTAAGGCACTAACTATTCGATCTGGTGGAGCAACGCACTAGAGTGAAGCGGAGCTTGCCCGGAACGTAGAAATGACCATCACTTTCAGACTGGTTGCAATTATTCCTGTTATATGATATAAAAACTGTTGTATTTTTATTGCATTTTGTGCTTCGGGCGTTGACTTATGAGGCCGTAGCTATTCGATGTGGTGGAAGAACGCCATAGAGTGAAGCCTAGGTTGCACGGAACGTAGAAATGACCATAACTTTCATACTGGTGGCAATTATTCGTTCTATATGATGGAAAAACTGTTGTATTTATATTGTATTTTATGCTGCTGGCGCTCACTTCTTAGGCCCTAACTATTCGATCTGGTGGAACAACGCCCTGGGGTGAAGCCTAGGTTGCCGGGAACGTAGAAATGACCATAACTTTCACACTGGTATCTATTATTCGTTTTATACGATGGAAACACTGTTATATTTATATTGTACTTTATGCTTCTGGCGTTGCCTTCTTAGGCCCTAACTGTTCGATCTTGTAGAACAACGCCCTAGAGTGAAGCCTAGGTTACCCGGAACGTAGAAATGACCAGTACTTTCACACTGTTTGCAGTGACTCCTGTTATACGATGGAAAAACTGTTGCATCTTTATTGAATTTTATGCTTCTGGCGTTGACTTCTAAGGCCCTAACTATGCTATCTGGTGTATCAACGCCCTAGAGTGAAGCCTAGGTTGCTCGGAATGTAAAAATGACCATATCATTCACACTGGTTGAAATTATTCGTTCTATACGATGGAAAAACTGTTATATTTATATTGTATTTTATGCTTCTGGCGTTGATTTCTTAGGCCCTAACTATTCAATCTGTTGGAGCAACGCCCTAGGGTGAAGCCTAGGTTGCCCTGAAAGTAGAAATGACAATAACTTTCACACTGGTTGCAATTATTCGTTTTATACGATGGAAAAGCTGTTGCATCTTTATTGCATTTTATGCTTCTGTCGTTGACGTCTAAGGCCGTAGCTATTAGATGTGGTGGAGCAACGCACTAGAGTGACGCCTAGGTTGCCTGGAACGTAGAAATGACCATTATTTTCGCAATGTTTGCAACTATTCATTTTATACGATGGAAAAACTGTTGTACTTATATTGTATTTTATGCTTCTGGCGTTGACTTCTTATGCCACAACTATTCCATCTGGTGTAACAACGCCCTAGGGTGAAGCCTAGGTTGACCGGAAAGTAGAAATGGAAATAACTTTCACACCGGTAGCAATTATTCGTTTTATGCGATGGAAAAACTGTTCTATTTATTTTGTACTTTATGCTTCGGCCGTTGACTTCTAAGGCCCTACCCATTCTATCTGGTGTATCAACGCCCTAGAGTGAAGCCTAGGTTGTGTCGGAATGTAAAAATGACCATAACATTCACACTGGTTGAAATTATTCGTTTTATACGATGGAAAAACTGTTATATTTAAATTGTACTTTATGCTCCTGGCGTTGACTTCTAAGGCACTAACTATTCGATCTGCTGGAGCAACGCCCTAGGGTGTAGCATAGGTTGCCCGTAAAGTAGAAATGACCATAGCTTTCATACTGGTTGCAATTATTCGTTTTATATGATGGAAGATCTGTTGTAGTTTTATTGTATTTTATGCTTCTGGCGTTGACTTCTAAGGCACTAACCATTCGATCTGGTGGAGCAACGACCTAGGGTGTAGCCTAGGTTGCCCGTAAAGTAGAAATGACCACAGCTTTCACACTGGTTGCAATTATTCGTTCTATACGATGGAAAAACTGTTATATTTATATTGTATCTTATGCTTCTGGCGTTGACTTCTTAGGCCCTAACAATTCGATCTGGTGGAAAAACGCCCTAGAGTGAAGCCTAGGTTGCCCGGAACGTAGAAATGATCATCACTTTCAAACTGGTTGCAATTATTCCTGTTATATGATGGAAAAACTGTTGTATTTTTATTGCATTTTATGCTTCGGGCATTGACTTTTAAGGTCCTAACTATTCAATCTGTTGGAGCAACGCCAGACGATGAAGCCTAGGTTGCCCGGAAAGTAGAAATGACGTTAACTTTCACACTGGTTGCAATTATTCGTTTTATACGATGGAAAAACTGTTGTATTTATATTGTATTTTATGCTTCAGGTGTTGACCTCTTAAGCCCTATCTATTGGATCTGGTGGACCAGCGCCCTGGAGTGAAGTCTAGGTTGCCCGGAACGTAGAAATGACCGTTACTTTCACACTGTGTGCAGATGTACATTATATACGATGGAAAAGCTGTTGTATTTATTTTGTATTTTATGCTTCTGGCGCTGACTTCTAGGGCCCTAACTATTCGATGTGGAGGAGCAACGCCCTAGAGCGAAACTTAGGTTGCCCGGAACGTAGAAATGATCATTACTTTCACACTGGTTATAATTATTCCTGTCATAAGATGGACAAACAGTTGGATTTTTATTGCACTTTATGCTTCTGGCGTTGAATTGTAAGTCCGAAGCTACTCGATGTGTTGGAGCGACGCCCTAGAGTAGAGCCTATGTTGCCCGCAACTTAGAAATGACCATTACTTCCACACTGGATGCAATTATTCGTTTTAGACATTGGAAAAGCTGTTGTATTTACATTGTATTTTATGCTTCTGGCGTTGACTTCTAAGGCCCTATATATTCGAACTGGTGGAGCAATGCCTCAGAGTTAAGTCTAGTATGCACGGAAAGTAGAAATAGCCATTACTTTCACACTGGTTGCAATTATTCGTTTTATACGATTGAGAAACTGTTGTACATATATCGTATTTTATGCTTCTGTCGTTGAATTCTAAGTCCCTACCTATTCGATCTGGGGGAGCAACGCCCTCGAGTGAAGCCTAGGTTGCCCGGAACGTGGAAATGACCATAACTTTCATACCGGTTGCAATTATTCGTTTTTTACGATTTAAAGGCTGTTGCATTTATATTGTATTTTATGCTTCAGACGTTGACTTCGAAGGCCGTAGCTATTCGATGTGGTGGAGCGACGCCCTAGGGTGGAGCCTATGTTGCCCGCAACTTAGAAAAGACCATTCCTTCCACACTGTTTGCAATTATTCATTTTATACAATGGAAGAACTGTTGTATTTATATTGTATTTTATGCTTCTGTGGTTGACTTGTAAGATCCTAACTAGTCGATGTGGTGGAGCAACGCCCTAGAGTGAAGCCTAGGTTGCCCAGCACGTAGTAATGAGCATAACTTGCACACTGGTTGCAATTATTCCTGTTATACGATGGAAAAACTGTTCTATTTTTATTGTATTTTATGCTTCAGGTGTTGACTTCTTAAGCCCTATCTATTGGATCTGGTGTACCAGCGCCCTAGAGTGAAGTCTAGGTTGCCCGGAACGTAGAAATGACCATATCTTTCATACCGGTTGCATTTATTCGTTTTATACGATTTAAAGGGTGTTGCATTTATATTGTATTTTATGCTTCAGACGTTGACTTCGAAGGCCGTAGCTATTCGATGTGGTGGAGCGACGCCCTAGGGTGGAGCCTATGTTGCCCGCAACTTAGAAAAGACCATTCCTTCCACACTGTTTGCAATTATTCATTTTATACAATGGAAAAACTGTTGTATTTATATTGTATTTTATGCTTCTGTGGTTGACTTGTAAGGCCCTAAGTACTCGATCTGGTGGCACAACGCGCTAGAGTGAAGCCTAGGTTGCGCGGAACGTAGAAATGACCATAACTTTCATACTGGTTTTAATTATTCGTTTTATACGATGGAAAACCTGTTGTATATATTGTATTTTATGCTCCTGGCGTTGACTTCTTAGGCCCTAACTATTCGAGCTGTTGGAACAACGCCCTAGAGTGAAGCCTAGGTTGCCCAGCACGTAGAAATGAGCATAACCTTCACACTGTTTGCAATTATTCATTTTATACAATGGAAAAACTGTTGTATTTATATTGTATTCTATGCTTCTGGCGTTGATTTCTAAGGCCGTAGCTATTCGATGTGGTGGAGCAACGCCCTAGACTGAAGCCTAGGTTGCCCGGAACGTAGAAATGTCAATACCTTTCACACTGGTTGTAATAATTCCTGTTATACGATGGAAAAACTGTTGCATTTATATTGTATTTTATGCTTCTGGCGTTTACTTCTAAGGCTCTAACTATTCGATCTGTTGGAGCAACGCCCTAGAGTGAAGCCTAGGTCGCCCGGGTCGTAGAAATGACCATAACCTTCACACTGTTTGCAATTATTCATTTTATACAATGGAAAAACTGTTGTATTTATATTGTATTCTATGCTTCTGGCGTCGATTTCTAAGGCCGTTGCTGTTCGATGTGGTGGAGCAACGCCCTAGACTGAAGCCTATGTTGCCCGGAACGTAGAAATGGCCATTACTTTCACAATGGTTGCAATTATTCGTTTTATACGCTGGAGAAACTCTTGTACAAATATCGTATTTTATGCTTCTGTCGTTGAATTCTAAGTCCCTACCTATTGGATCTGGTGGAGCAACGCCCTTGAGTGTAGCCTAGGTTGCCCGGAACGTAGAAATGACCATAACTTTCATACCGGTTGCATTATTCGTTGTATACGATGGAAAGGCTGTTGTATTTATATTGTATTTTATGCTTCAGGCGTTGACTTCGAAGGCCGTAGCTATTCGATGTGGTGGAGCGACGCCCTAGAATGGAGCCTAGGTTGCCCGCAACTTAGAAATGACCATTACTTCCACACTGTTTGCAACTATTCATTTTATACAGTGTAAACACTGTTGTATTTATATTGTATTTTATGCTTCTGGTGTTGACTTCTTAAGCCCTATCTATTGGATCTGGTGGACCAGCGCCCTAGAGCGAAGCCTAGGTTGCCCGGAACGTAGAAATGACCATTAGCTTCACACTCGCTGCAATTATTCCTGTTATACGATGAAAAAACTGTTGTATTCTTATTGCATTTTATGCTTCAGGCGCTGACTTCTGAGGCCGTAGCTATTCGATGTGGTGGAGCAACGCCCTAGAGTGAAGCCTATGTTGCCCGGAACGTAGAAATGACCATAACTTTCACACTGGTTGCAATTATTCGTTTTATACGATGGAAATACTGTTGCGTTTACTTTGTATTTTATGCTTCTGGCGTTGACTTCTAAGGCCCTAACTATCCGATTTGGTGGAACAACGCCCTAGAGTGAAGCCTAGGTTGCCCGGAACGTAGAAATGACCATATCTTTCACACTGGTTGCAATTATTCCTGTTACACGATGGAAAAACTGTTGTATTTATATTGCATTTTATGCTTCTGTCGTTGATTTTTAAGGCCCTAACTATTCGATCTGGTGGAGCAACGCCCTAGAGTGAAGCCTAGGTTGCCCGGAACGTAGGAATGACCATTACTTTCACACTGGTTGCAATTATTCCTGTTACACGATGGAAAAACTGTTGTATTTATATTGCATTTTATGCTTCTGTCGTTGACTTTTAAGGCCCTAACTATTCGATCTGGTGGAGCAACGCCCTAGAGTGAAGCCTAGGTCGCCCGGATCGTAGAAATGACCATAACCTTCACACTGTTTGCAATTATTCATTTTATACAATGGAAAAACTGTTGTATTTATATCGTATTCTATGCTTCTGGCGTTGATTTCTAAGGCCGTAGCTATTCGATGTGGTGGAGCAACGCCCTAGACTGAAGCCTAGGTTGCCCGGAACGTAGAAATGTCCATACCTTTCACACTGGTTGCAATTATTCCTGTTATACAATGGAAGAACTGTTGTATTTATATTGTATTCTATGCTTCTGGCGTCGATTTCTAAGGTCGTAGCTATTCGATGTGGTGGAGCAACGCCCTAGACTGAAGCCTAGGTTGCCCGGAACGTAGAAATGGCCATTACTTTCACACTGGTTGCAATTATTCGTTTTATACGCTGGAGAAACTGTTGTACATATATCGTATTTTATGCTTCTGTCGTTGAATTCTAAGTCCCTACCTATTGGATCTGGTGGAGCAACGCCCTCGAGTGGAGCCTAGGTTGCCCGGAACGTAGAAATGACCATAACTTTCATACCGGTTGCATTATTCGTTGTATACGATGGAAAGGCTGTTGTATTTATATTGTATTTTATGCTTCAGGCGTTGACTTCGAAGGCCGTAGCTATTCGATGTGGTGGAGCGACGCCCTAGAATGGAGCCTAGGTTGCCCGCAACTTAGAAATGACCATTACTTCCACACTGTTTGCAACTATTCATTTTATACAATGTAAACACTGTTGTATTTATATTGTATTTTATGCTTCTGGTGTTGACTTCTTAAGCCCTATCTATTGGATCTGGTGGACCAGCGCCCTAGAGCGAAGCCTAGGTTGCCCGGAACGTAGAAACGACCAGTACATTCACACTGGTGGTAGTAACACCTGTTATACGGAGGAAAAACTGTTGCATTTTTATTGTATTTTATGCTTCTGGAGTAGAATTCTAGGTCTCTAGCTATTCGATCTGGTGGAGCAACGCCCAAGCGTGAAGCCTAGGTAGCCCGGAACGTAGAAATGACCATATCTTTCACACTGGTTGCAATTATTCCTGTTACACGATGGAAAAGCTGTTGTATTTATATTGCATTTTATGCTTCTGTCGTTGACTTTTAAGGCCCTAACTATTCGATCTGGTGGAGCAACGCCCTAGGGTGAAGCCTAGGTCGCCCGGATCGTAGAAATGACCATAACCTTCACACTGTTTGCAATTATTCATTTTATACAATGGAAAAACTGTTGTATTTATATTGTATTCTATGCTTCTGGCGTTGATTTCTACGGCCGTAGCTATTCGATGTGGTGGAGCAACGCCCTAGACTGAAGCCTAGGTCGCCCGGAACGTAGAAATGTCCATACCTTTCACACTGGTTGCAATTATGCCTGTTACACGATGGAAAAACTGTTGTATTTATATTGCAGTTTATTCTTCTGTCGTTGACTTTAAGGCCCTAACTATTCGATCTGTTGGAGCAACGCACTAGAGTGAAGCGTAGGTCGCCCGGATCGTAGAAATGACCATAACCTTGACACTGTTTGCAATTATTCATTTTATACAATGGAAAAACTGTTGTATTTATATTGTATTCTATGCTTCTGGCGTTGATTTCTAAGGCCGTAGCTATTCGATGTGGTGGAGCAACGCCCTAGACTGAAGCCTAGGTTGCCCGGAACGTAGAAATGTCCATACCTTTCACACTGGTTGCAATTATTCCTGTTATGCGATGGAAAAACTGTTGCATTTATATTGTATTTTATGCTTCTGGCGTTTACTTCTAAGGCTCTAACTATTCGATCTGTTGGAGCAACGCCCTAGAGTGAAGCCTAGGTCGCCCGGATCGTGGAAATGACCATAACCTTCACACTGTTTGCAATTATTCATTTTATACAATGGAAGAACTGTTGTATTTATATTGCATTTTATGCTTCTGTCGTTGATTTTTAAGGCCCTAACTATTCGATCTGGTGGAGCAACGCCCTAGAGTGAAGCCAAGGTTGCACGGAACGCAGAAATGACCATACCTTTCACACAGGTTGCAATTATTCCTGTTGTACGATGGTAAAACTGTTGTATTTATATTGTATATTATGCATCTGGCGTTGACTTCTAAGACCCTATGTATCCGATCTGGCGGAGCAACGTCGAAGGGTGAAGCCTTTGTTTCCCGGAACGTAGAAATGACCATAAATTTCACACTGGTTGCAATTATCCGTTTTATACGATGGAAAAGCTGTTGTATTTATATAGTATTTTATGCTTCTGGCGTTGACTTCTAAGGCTGTATCTATTCGATGTGGTGGAGCAATGCCATTGAGTGTAGCCTAGGTTGCCCGGAACGTGGAAATGACCATTACCTTCATACTGGTTGCAATTATTCGTTTTATACGATGGAAAAGCTGTTGTATTTATATCGAGTTTTATGCTTCTGGCGTTGACTTCTTAGGCCCTATCTATTTGATCTGGTGCAGAAACGCCATAGGGTGAAACGTAGATTGCCCGGAACGTAGAAATGACCATTACTTTCACACCTGTTGCAATTATTCCTGTTATACGATGGAAAAACTGTAGTATTTTTATTGTATTTTATGCTTCTAGCGTTGTATTCTAAGGCCGTAGCTATTCGATGTGGTGGAGCAACGCCATAGAGTGAAGCCTAGGTTGCACGGAACGCAGAAATGACCATACCTTTCACACAGGTTGCAATTATTCCTGTTATACGATGGTAAAACTGTTGTATTTTTAATCTATTTTATGCTTCTGGCGTTGAATTCTAAGTCCCTAGCTATTCGATCTGGTGCAGCAACGCCCTAGAGTGAAGCCTAGGTTGCGCGGAACGTAGAAATGACCATTACTTTCACACTGTTTGCAATTATTCATTTTACACGATGGAAAAGCTGTTGTATTTATATTGTATTTCATGCTTCTGGCGCTGACTTCTGAGGCCCTAACTATTCAATCAGGTGGACCGACGCCCTAGAGTGAAGCCTAGGTTGCTCGGAATGTAGAAAGGTCCATAACTTTGACACTGGTTGCAATTATTCGCTTTATACGATGGAAAAGCTGTTGTATTTATATTGTATTTTATGCTTATGGCGTTGACTTCTTAGGCCCTAACTATTCGAACTGTTGGAACGACGCCCTAAAGTGAAGCCTAGGTTGCCCGGAACGTAGAAATGACCATTACTTTCACTCTGTTTGCAAATATACATTATATACGATGGAAAAACTGTTGTATTTATATTGTATTTTATGCTTCTGGCGTTGACGTCTTAGGGCCTAACTATTTCATCTGGTGGAGCACCGCCCTAGAGTGAAGCCTAGTTTGCCCGGAACGTAGAAAAAACCATTACCTTCACACTGGTTGCTATTATTCCTGTCATACGATGGAAAAGCTGTTGTATTTATATTGTATTTTATGCTTCTGGCGTTGACTTCTTAGGCCCTAACTATTCGAACTGGCGGAACAACGGCCTAGAGTGTAGCCTAGGTTGCCCGGAACGTAGAAATGACCATTAATTTCACACTCTTTGCAAATATACGTTATATACGATGGAAAAACTGTTGTATTTATATTGTATTTTATGCTTCTGGCGTTGACTTCGTAGGCCCTAACTATTTCATCTGGTGGAGCACCGCCCTAGCGTGAAGCGTAGTTTGCCCGGAACGTAGAACATACATTTAGCTTCACACTGGTTGCTATTATTCCTGTCATACGATGCAAAAGGGTAGTATTTATATTGAATTTTATGCTTCTGGCGTTGACTTCTAAGGCCGTAGCTATTCGATGTGGTGGAGCAACGCCATAGAGTGAAGCCTACGTTGGCCGGAATGTAGAAATGACAATATCTTTCAAACTGCTTGCAATTACTCATTTTATACGATGGAAAAGCTGTTGTATTTGTATTGTATTTTATGCTCCTGGCGTTGACTTCTAAGGCCGTAGCTATTAGATGTGGTGGAGCAACGCCCTAGAGTGACGCCTAGGTTGACCGGAACGTAGAAATGACCATTACTTTCACAATGTCTGCAAATATACATTATATACGATGGAAAATCTGTTGTACTTATATTGTAATTTATGCTACTGGCGTCGACTTCTTAGGCCCTAACTATTTGATCTGGTGGAGCAACGTCCCAGAGTGAAGCCTAGGTTGACTGGAACGTAGAAATGACCATAGCTTTCACACTGGTTACCATTATTCGTTTTATACGATGGAAAAGCTGTTGCACCTTTATTGTATTTTATGCTTCTGGCGTTGACTTCATAGGCCCTAACTATTCGATCTGGTGGAGCAACGCCCTAGAGTGAAGCCTAGGTTGCCCGGGAAGTGGAAATGACCATAGCAATCACACTGGTTGCAATTATTCCTGTTACACGAAGGAAAAACTGTTGCACCTTTATTGTATTTTATGCTTCTGGCGTTGACTTCATAGGCCCTAACTATTCGATCTGGTGGAGCAACGTCCTAGAGTGAAGCCTAGGTTGACCGGAACGTAGAAATGACCATAACTTTCACACTGGTTACCATTATTCGTTTTATACGATGGAAAAACTGTTGTATTTATATCGTATTTTATGCTTCTGGCGTTGACTTCTTAGGCCCTAACTATTCCATCTGGTGGAACAACGCCCTAGGGCGAAGCCTAGGCCGCCCGGAACGTAGAAATGACCAGTACCTTCACACTGGTTTCATTTATTCGTTTTATACAATGGAAAAACGGTTCTATTTATTTTGCATTTTATGCTTCGGGCACTGACTTCTAAGGCCCTAACTATTCGATCTGGTGGATCAACGCCCTAGAGTGAAGCCTAGGTTGCCCGGGAAGTAGAAATGACCATAGCAATCACACTGGTTGCAATTATTCCTGTTACACGAAGGAAAAACTGTTGCACCTTTATTGTATTTTATGCTTCTGGCGTTGACTTCATAGGCCCTAACTATTCGATCTGGTGGAGCAACGCCCTAGAGTTAAGCCTAGGTTGCTCGAAATGTAGAAATGACCATAACTTTCACACTGGTTGCTATTATTCGTTTTATATGATGGAAAACCTGTTATATTTATATTGAAATTTATGCTTCGGGCGTTGACTTCTAAGGCCCTAGCAATCCCATCTGGAGGTGCAACACCCTAGAGTGAAGCCTAGGTTGCCCGGAACGTAGAAGTGACCATTACTTCCACACTGTTTGCGAATATACATTATATACGATGGAAAATCTGTTGTACTTACTTTGTAATTTATGCTACTGGCGTTGACTTCTTAGGCCCTAACAATTTGATCTGGCGGAGCACTGCCCTAGAGTGAAGCCTAGGTTGACCGGAACGTAGAACATACCATTACCTTCACACTGGTTGCAATTATTCCTGTTATACGATGGAAAAACTGTTGCACATTTATTGTATTTTATGCTTCTGGCGTTGACTTCATAGGCCCTAACTATTCGATCTGGTAGAGCAACGTCCTAGTGTGAAGCCTAGGTTGACTGGAACGTAGAAATGACCATAACTTCCACACTGGTTACCATTATTCGTTTTATACGATGGAAAAGCTGTTGTATTTAAATCGTATTTTATGCTTCTGGCGTTGACTTTTAAGGCCGTAGCTATTAGATGTGGTGGAGCAACGCCCTTGAGTGCCGTATAGGTTGCTCGGAACGTAGAAACGACCATTACTTTCACAATGTCTGCAATTATTCGTTTTCTACGATGGAAAAGCTGTTGTATTTGTATCGTATTTTATGCTTCTGGCGTTGAATTCTTAGGCCCTAACTATTCCATCTGGTGGAACAACGCCCTAGGGTCAAGCCTAGGTTGCACGTAACGTAGAAATGACCATTACTTTCACAATGTTCGCAATCATTCATTTTATACGATGGAAAAACTGTTGAATTTTTATTGTATTTTGTGCTTCTGGCGTTGACTTCTAAGGCCGTAGCTACTAGATATGGTGGAGCAACGCCCTAGAGTGACGCCTAGGTTACCCGGAACGTAGAAATGACCATTACTTTCACACTGTTTGCAATTATTCATTTTATACGATGGAAAAGCTGTTGTATTTATATTGTATTTTATGCCCCTGGCGTTGACTTCTAAGGCAGTAGCTATTAGATGTGGTGGAGCAACGCCCTAGAGTGACGCCTAGGTTAGCCGGAACGTAGAAATGACCATTACTTTCCACTGTTTGCAATTATTCATTTCATGCGATGGAAAAGCTGTTGTATTTATGTTGTATTTTATGCTCCTGGCGTTGACTTCTAAGGCCGTAGCTATTAGATGTGGTGGAGCAACGCCCTAGAGTGTCGCCTAGGTTTACCGGAACGTAGAAATGACCATTACTTTCACAGTGTCTGCAATTATTCATTTTATACGATGGAAAAACTATTGTACTTATATTGTATTTTATCCTTCTGTCGTTGAATTCTAAGTCCCTAGCTATTCGATCTGGTGGAGCAACACACTAGAGTGAAGCCTAGGTTACCCGGAACGTAGAAATGACCAGTACTTTCACACTGGTTGCATTTATTCGTTTTATACAATGGAAAAACTGTTCTATTTATTTTGCATTTTATGCTTCGGGCACTGACTTCTAAGGCCCTAACTATTCCATCTGGTGGAGCAACGCCCTAGAGTGAAGCCTAGGTTGCCCGGGAAGTAGAAATGACCATAGCAATCACACTGGTTGCAATTATTACTGTTACACGAAGGAAAAACTGTTGCACCTTTATTGTATTTTATGCTTCTGGCGTTGACTTCATAGGCCCTAACTATTCGATCTGGTGGAGCAACGCCCTCGAGTGAAGCGTAGGTTGCCCGGAACGTAGAAATGATCAGTACTTTCTCACTGGTTGCATTTATTCGTTTTATACAATGGAAAAACTGTTCTATTTATTTTGCATTTTATGCTTCGGGCACTGACTTCTAAGGCCCTAACTATTCGATCTGGTGGAGCAGCGCCCTAGCGTGAAGCCTAGGTTGCCCGGGAAGTAGAAATGACCATAGCAATCACACTGGTTGCAATTATTCCTGTTACACGAAGGAAAAACTGTTGCACCTTTATTGTATTTTATGCTTCTGGCGTTGACTTCATAGGCCCTAACTATTCGATCTGGTGGAGCAACGCCCTAGAGTGAAGCCTAGGTTGCCCGGGAAGTGGAAATGACCATAGCAATCACACTGGTTGCAATTATTCCTGTTACACGAAGGAAAAACTGTTGCACCTTTATTGTATTTTATGCTTCTGGCGTTGACTTCATAGGCCCTAACTATTCGATCTGGTGAAGCAACGTCCTAGAGTGAAGCCTAGGTTGACCGGAACGTAGAAATGACCATAACTTTCACACTGGTTACCATTATTCGTTTTATACGATGGAAAAACTGTTGTATTTATATCGTATTTTATGCTTCTGGCGTTGACTTAATAGGCCCTAACTATTCCATCTGGTGGTGCAACACCCTAGAGTGAAGCCTAGGTTGCCCGGAACGTAGAAGTGACCATTACTTCCACACTGTTTGCGAATATACATTATATACTATGGAAAATCTGTTGTACTTATTTTGTAATTTATGCTACTGGCGTTGACTTCTTAGGCCCTAACAATTTGATCTGGCGGAGCACTGCCCTAGAGTGAAGCCTAGGTTGACCGGAACGTAGAACATACCATTACCTTCACACTGGTTGCAATTATTCCTGTTATACGATGGAAAAACTGTTGCACATTTATTGTATTTTATGCTTCTGGCGTTGACTTCATAGGCCCTAACTATTCGATCTGGTAGAGCAACGTCCTAGTGTGAAGCCTAGGTTGACTGGAACGTAGAAATGACCATAACTTCCACACTGGTTACCATTATTCGTTTTATACGATGGAAAAGCTGTTGTATTTAAATCGTATTTTATGCTTCTGGCATTGACTTTTAAGGCCGTAGCTATCAGATGTGGTGGAGCAACGCCCTTGAGTGTCGCATAGGTTGCTCGGAACGTAGAAACGACCATTACTTTCACAATGTCTGCAATTATTCGTTTTCTACGATGGAAAAGCTGTTGTATTTGTATCGTATTTTATGCTTCTGGCGTTGACTTCTTAGGCCCTAACTATTCCATCTGGTGGAACAACGCCCTAGGGTCAAGCCTAGGTTGCCCGTAACGTAGAAATGACCATTACTTTCACAATGTTCGCAATCATTCATTTTATACGATGGAAAAACTGTTGTACTTATACTGTATTTTATGCTTCGGGCGATGACTTCTAAGGCCCTAACTATTCGATTTGGCGGAGCAACGCCCTACAGTGAAGCCTAGGTTGCCCGGAACGTAGATATGTCCATAACCATCACACAGGTTGCAATTATTTGTTTTATACGATGGAAAGACTGTTGTATTTATTTTGTAGTTTATGCTCCTGGCGTTGACATCTAAGGCCCTAACTCTTCGACCTGGTGGAGCAACGCCTCAGAGTTAAGTCTAGGATGCCCGAAATGTCGATATGAGCATTACATTCGCACTGGTTGCAATTAGTCATGCTATACGATGGAAAAACTGTTGAATTTTTATTGTATTTTGTGCTTCTGGCGTTGACTTCTAAGGCCGTAGCTACTAGATATGGTGGAGCAACGCCCTAGAGTGACGCCTAGGTTACCCGGAACGTAGAAATGACCATTACTTTCACACTGTTTGCAATTATTCATTTTATACGATGGAAAAGCTGTTGTATTTATATCGTGTTTTATGATTCTGGCGTTGACTTTTAAGGCCGTAGCTATTAGATGTGGTGGAGGAACGCCCTTGAGTGTCGCATAGGTTTCCCGGAACGTAGAAATGACCATTACTTTCACAATTTTTGCAAATATACATTTTAAACGATGGAAAAACTGTTGTACTTGTATTGTATTTTATTCTTCTGGCGTTGAATTATAAGTCCCTAGCTATTCTATCTGGTGGAGCAACGCCCTAGAGTGAAACCTAGGTTACCCGGAACGTAGAAATGACCAGTACTTTCACACTGGTTGGAGTTATTCCTGTTATACGATGGAAAAACTGTTGCACCTTTATTGTATTTTATGCATGTGGCGTTGACATCTAAGGCCCTAACTATTCGATCTGGTGGAGCAAGGCCCTAGGGTGAAGCCTAGGTTGCTCGGAACGTAGAAATGACCATAACTTTCACACTGGTTGCCATTATTCGTTTTCTACAATGGAAAAGATGTATTTGTATCGTATTTTATGCTTCTGGCGTTGACTTCTTAGGCCCTAACTACACCATCTGGTGGAACAACGCCCTAGGGTCAAGCCTAGGTTGCCCGGAACGTAGAAATGACCATAACGTTCACACTGGTAGCAATTATTCGTTTTACACATGGAAATACTGTTCTAGTTTTTTGTATTTTATGCTTCGGGCGTTGATTTCTAAGGCCCAAGCTATTCGATCTGGTGGAGCAACGCCCTAGAGTGAAACCTAGGTTACCCGGAACGTAGAAATGACCAGTACTTTCACACTGTTTGCAGTTATTCCTGTTGTACGATGGAAAAACTGTTGCATCTTTATTGTATTTTATGCTTCTGGTGTTGACTTCTAAGGCCCTAACTATACGATCTGGTGGAGCAACGCCCTAGAGTGAAGCCTAGGTTGCCCGGAACGTAGAAATGAACATAACTTTCACACTGGTAGCAATTATTCGTTTTATACAATGGAAAAGCTGTTGTATTTATTTTGTATTTTATGCCTCGGGCGTTGACTTCTTTGGCCCTACCTATTCGATCTGGTGGAGCAACACCCTACAGTCAAGCCTAGGTTGCGCGGAACGTAGAAATGACCATAACATTCACACCCGTTGCAATTATTCATGCTATACGATGGAAAAACTGTTGCATTTTTATTGTATTTTATGCTTCTAGCGTTGACTTCTAAGGCCGTAGCTATTAGATGTGGTGGAGTAACGCCCTAGAGTGACGCCTAGGTTGCCTGGGACGTAGAAATGACCATTACTTTCACAATGTTTCCAATTATTCATTTTATACGATGGAAAAACTGTTGTACTTATATTGTATTTTATTCTTATGGCGTTGAATTCTAAGTCCCTAGCTATGCGATCTGGTGGAGCAACGCCATAGAGTGAAACCAAGGTTGCCCGGAACGTAGAAATTACCATAACTTTCAAACTGGTAGCATTTATTCGCTTTATACCATGGAACAGCTGTTCTATTTATTTTGTGTTTCATGCTTCGGGCGTTGACTTCTAAGGCCCTTACTATTCAATCTGTTGGAACAAGACCCTAGGGTTATGCCTAGGTTGCCCGTAAAGTAGAAATGACCATTACTTTTACACTGGTTTCAATTATTCGTTTTATACGATGGAAAAACTGTTGCATCTTTATTGTATTTTATGCCTCTGGCGTTGACTTCTAAGGCCCTAACTATTCGATCTGGTGGAGCAACGCCCTAGAGTGAAGCCTAGGTTGCCCGGAACGTAGAAATGACCAGAACTTTCACACTGGTTGCTATTATTCGTTTTATACGATGGAAAAACTGTTATATTTTTATTGTATTTTATGCTTCTGGCGTTGACTTCTTTGGCCGTAGCTATTAGATGTGGTGGAGTAACGCCCTAGAGTGACGCCTAGGTTGCCTGGAACGTAGAAATGACCATTACTTTCACAATGTTTACAATTATTCATTTTATACGATAGAAAAACTGTTGTACTTATATTGTATTTTATTCTTATGGAGTTGAATTCTAAGTCCCTAGCTATGCGATCTGGTGGAGCAACGCCATAGAGTGAAACCAAGGTTGCCCGGAACGTAGAAATTACCATAACTTTCAAACTGGTAGCAATTATACGTTTTATACGATGGAACAATTGTTCTATTTATTTTGTATTTCATGCTTCGGGCGTTGACTTCTAAGGCCCTTACTATTCAATCTGTTGGAACGACGCCTTAGGGTGAAGCCTAGGTTGCCCGTAAAGTAGAAATGACCATAACATTCACACTGGTTGATATTATTCGTTTTATACGATGGAAAAACTGTTATATTTATATCGTATTATATGCTTCTGGCGTTGATTTCTTAGGCCCTAACTATTCAATCTGGTGGAACAAAGCCCTAGAGTGAAGCCTAGGTTGCCCGGAACGTAGAAACGACCATCACTTTCAAACTGGTTGCAATTATTCCTGTTATACGATGGAAAGACTGTTGTATTTTTATTGTATTTTATGCTTCAGGCGTTGACTTTTGAGGCCGTAGCTATTCGATGTGGTGGAAGAACGCCACAGAGTGAAGCCTGGGTTGCCCGGAACGTAGAAATGACCATAACTTTCATACTGGTTGCAATTATTCGTTTTATATGATGGAATAACTGTTGTATTTATATTGTATTTTATGCTGCTGGCGTTCACTTCTTAGGCCCTAACTATTCGATCTGGTGGAACAACGACCTGGGGTGAAGCCTAGGTTGCCCGGAACGTAGAAATGACCATAACTTTCACACTGGTTGCAATTATTCGTTTTATACGATGGAAAAGCTGTTGTATTTATAATGTATTTTATGCATCTGGCATTGACTTCTTAGGCCGGAGCTATTCGATCTGGTGGAGCAACGCCCTAGGGTGAAGCCTAGGTTGCTCGGAAAGTATAAATGACCATTACTTTTACACTGGTTTCAATTATTCGTTTTATACGATGGAAAAACTGTTGCATCTTTATTGTATTTTATGCCTCTGGCGTTGACTTCTAAGGCCCTAACTATTCGATCTGGTGGAGCAACGCCCTAGGGTGAAGCCTAGGTTGCGCGGAAAGTAGAAATGACAATAACTTTCACACTGGGTGCAATTATTCGTTTAATACGATGGAAAAGCTGTTATATTTTTATTGTATTTTATGCTTCTGGCGTTGACTTCTTAGGCCCTAACTTTTCGATCTGTTGGAACAACGCCCTAGAGTGAAGCCTAGGTTTCCTGGAACGTACAAATGACCATCACTTTCACACGGGTTGCAATTATTCCTGTTATAGGATGGAAAGACTGTTGTATTTTTATTGTATTTTATGCTTCTGGCGTTGACTTCTTAGGCCCTAACTTTTCGATCTGTTGGAACAACGCCCTAGAATGAAGCCAAGGTCGCCCGTAACGTAGAAATGACCATCACTTTCACACTGGTAGCAATTATTCGTTTAATAGAATGGAAAAACTGTTCTATTTATTTTGTATTTTATGCTTCGGGCGTTGCCTTCTAAGGCCCTAACTATTCGATCTGGTGGAGCAACGCCCTAGAGTGAAGCCCAGGTTGCCCGGAACGTAGAAATGAACATAACTTTCACACTGGTAGCAATTATTCGTGTTATACAATGGAAAAGCTGTTCTATTTATTTTGTATTTTATGCTCCGGGCGTTGACTTCTTTGGCCGTAGCTATTAGATGTGGTGGAGTAACGCCCTAGAGTGACGCCTAGGTTGCCTGGAACGTAGAAATGACCATTACTTTCACAATGTTTACAATTATTCATTTTATACGATAGAAAAACTGTTGTACTTATATTGTATTTTATTCTTATGGAGTTGAATTCTAAGTCCCTAGCTATGCGATCTGGTGGAGCAACGCCATAGAGTGAAACCAAGGTTGCCCGGAACGTAGAAATTACCATAACTTTCAAACTGGTAGCAATTATACGTTTTATACGATGGAACAATTGTTCTATTTATTTTGTATTTCATGCTTCGGGCGTTGACTTCTAAGGCCCTTACTATTCAATCTGTTGGAACGACGCCTTAGGGTGAAGCCTAGGTTGCCCGTAAAGTAGAAATGACCATAACATTCACACTGGTTGATATTATTCGTTTTATACGATGGAAAAACTGTTATATTTATATCGTATTATATGCTTCTGGCGTTGATTTCTTAGGCCCTAACTATTCAATCTGGTGGAACAAAGCCCTAGAGTGAAGCCTAGGTTGCCCGGAACGTAGAAACGACCATCACTTTCAAACTGGTTGCAATTATTCCTGTTATACGATGGAAAGACTGTTGTATTTTTATTGTATTTTATGCTTCAGGCGTTGACTTTTGAGGCCGTAGCTATTCGATGTGGTGGAAGAACGCCACAGAGTGAAGCCTGGGTTGCCCGGAACGTAGAAATGACCATAACTTTCATACTGGTTGCAATTATTCGTTTTATATGATGGAATAACTGTTGTATTTATATTGTATTTTATGCTGCTGGCGTTCACTTCTTAGGCCCTAACTATTCGATCTGGTGGAACAACGACCTGGGGTGAAGCCTAGGTTGCCCGGAACGTAGAAATGACCATAACTTTCACACTGGTTGCAATTATTCGTTTTATACGATGGAAAAGCTGTTGTATTTATAATGTATTTTATGCATCTGGCATTGACTTCTTAGGCCGGAGCTATTCGATCTGGTGGAGCAACGCCCTAGGGTGAAGCCTAGGTTGCTCGGAAAGTATAAATGACCATATGTTTCATACTGGTTGCAATTATTCATTTTATACGATGGAAAAACTGTTGTATTTTTACTGCATTTTATGCTTCGGGCATTGACTTCCAAGGTCCTAAATATTCAATCTGTTGGAGCAACGCCCTAGGGTGAAGCCTAGGTTGCGCGGAAAGTAGAAATGACAATAACTTTCACACTGGGTGCAATTATTCGTTTAATACGATGGAAAAGCTGTTGCATCTTTATTGTATTATATGCTTCTGTCGTTGACGTCTAAGGCCGTAGCTATTAGATGTGGTGGAGCAACGCACTAGAGTGACGCCTAGGTTGCCCGGAACGTGGAATGACCATTACTTTCGCAATGTTTGCAATTATTTATTTTATACGATGGAAAAACTGTTTTACTTATATTGTATTTTATGCGTCTGGCGTTGATTTCTATGGCCCTAACTGTTCGATCTGGTGGAACAACGCCCTAGAGTGAAGCCTAGGTTACCCGGAACGTAGAAATGACCAGTACTTTCACACTGTTTGCAGTTATTCCTGCTATACGATGGAAAAACTGTTGCATCTTGATTGAATTTTATGCTTCTGGCGTTGACTTCTAAGGCCCTAACTATTCGATCTTGTGGAACAACGTCCTAGAGTGAAGCCTAGGTTGCCTCGAACGTAGAAATGACCATCACTTTCACACGGGTTGCAATTATTCCTGTTATAGAATGGAAAGACTGTTGTATTTTTGTTGTATTTTATACTTCAGGCGTTGACTTCTGAGGCCGTAGCCATTCGATGTGGTGGAAGAACGCCATACAGTGAAGCCTAGGTTGCCCGGAACGTAGAAATGACCATAAGTTTCATACTGGTTGCAATTATTCGGTTTATACGATGGAAAAACTGTTGTATCTATATTGTATTTTATGCTCCTGGCTTTCACTTCTTAGGCCCTAACTATTCGATCTGGTGGAACAACGCCCTAGGGTGAAGCCTAGGTTGCCCGGAACGTAGAAATGACCACTACTTTCACGCTGTTTGCAATTATTCATTTAATACGATGGAAATGCTGTTGTATTTATACCGTATTTTATGCTTCGGGCGTTGACTTCTTAGGCCCTAACATTTCGATCTGGTGGAGCAACGCCCTGGAGTGAAACCTGGGTTGCCCGAAACGTAGAAATGACCACTACTATCACACTGGTTGCAAATTATTCCTGCTATACGATGGAAAAACTGTTGTATTTTTATTGCATTTTATGCTTCTGACGTTCACTTCTTAGGCCGTAACTATTCGATCTGGTGGAACAACGCCCTAGGGTGAAGCCTAGGTTGCCGGAACGTAGAAATGACCATAAGTTTCATACTGGTTGCAATTATTCCTGCTATACGATGGAAGAACTGTTGTATTTATATTGTATTTTATGCTTCGGGTGTTGACTTCTATGGTCCTACCTATTCGATCTGGTGGAGCACCGCCCTAGAGTGAAGCCTAGTTTGCCCGGAACGTAGAAAAAACCATTACCTTCACACTGGTTGCTATTATTCCTGTCATACGGTGGAAAAGGTGTTGTATTTATATTGTATTTTATGCTTCTGGCGTTGACTTCTAAGGCCGTAGCTATTCGATGTGGTGGAGCAACGCCATAGAGTGAAGCCTACGTTGGCCGGAATGTAGAAATGACCATATCTTTCAAACTGCTTGCAATAATTCCTGCTATACGATGGAAAAACTGTTGTATTTATATTGTATTTTATGCTTCGGGCGTTGACTTCTATGGACCTACCTATTAGATCTGGTGGAGCAACACCCTACAGTGAAGCCTAGGTTGCCCGGAACGTAGGTATGTCCATAACCATCACACAGGCTGCAATTATTCGTTTTATACGATGGAAAAACAGTTGTATTTTTATTGTATTTTATGCTTCAGGCGTTTACTTCTAAGGCTGTATCTATTCGATGTGGTGGAGCAATGCCATTGAGTGTAGCCTAGGTCGCCCGGAACGTGGAAATGACCATTACCTTCACACTGGTTGCAATTATTCGCTTTATACGATGGAAGAGCTGTTGTATTTATATCGAGTTTTATGTTTCTGGCGTTGACTTCTTAGGCCCTAACTATTTGATCTGGTGCAGAAACGCCATAGGGTGAAACGTAGATTGCCCGGAACGTAGAAATGACCACTACTTTCACACTGGTTGCAATTATTCCTGTTATACGAAGGAAAAACTGTAGTATTTTTATTGTATTTTATGCTTCTAGCGTTGTATTCTAAGGCCGTAGCTATTCGATGTGGTGGAGCACCGCCATAGAGTGAAGCCAAGGTTGCAGGGAACGCAGAAATGACCATACCTTTCACACAGGTTGCAATTATTCCTGTTATACGATGGTAAAACTGTTGTATTTATATTGTATATTATGCATCTGGCGTTGACTTCTAAGACCCTATGTATCCGATCTGGCGGAGCAACGTCCAAAGGTGAAGCCTTTGTTTCCCGGAACGTAGAAATGACCATAACTTTCACACTGGTTGCAATTATTCGTTTTATACGATGGAAAGGCTGTTGTATTTATTTTGTGTTTTATGCTTCTGGCCTTGACTTCAAAGGCCCTAGCTCTTCTATCTGGTGGATCAGTGCCTCAGAGTTAGGTCTAGGATGCCCGAAACGTCGAAATGATCATTAATTTCACACTGGTTGCAATTATTCATGCTATACGATGGAAAAACTGTTGCATTTTTATTGTATTTTCTGCGTCTGGCTTTGACTTCTAAGGTCCTAGCAATTCGATCTGGTGGGGCAATGTCCAAGAGTGAAGCCTAGGTTGCCCGGAACGTAGAAATGACCATAACTTTCACACTGTTTGCAATTATTCATTTTATACAATGGCAAAGCTGTTGTATTTATATTGCATTTTATGCTCCTGGCGTTGACTTCTAAGGCCGTAGGTATTAGATGTGGTGGGGCAACGCCCTAGAGTGACGCCTCTGTTGCCCGGAACGTAGAAATGACCATTACATTCACACTGGTTGCAATTATTCGTTTTATACGATGGAAAAGCTGTTGTATTTATATTGCATTTTATGCTTCTGGCGTTGATTTCTAAGGCCCTAACTCTTCGATCTGGTGGAGCAACGCCTCAGAGTTAAGTCTAGGATGCCAGAAATTCCGAAATGATTATTACTTTCACACTGGTGGCAATTATTTGTGCTATACAATGGTAAAAGTGTTGTATTTATATTGTTTTATATGCTTCTTGCGTTGTCTTCTAAGGCCGTAGCTATTCGATGTGGTGGAGAAACCTCCAAGGCTGAAGCCTATGTTGCCGAGAACGTAGAAGTGACCATTACTTTCACACTGGTTGCAATTATCCGTTTTATACGTTGGAAAAGCTGTTGCATTAATATGGTATTTTATGCTTCTGGCGCTGACTTCTTAGGCCCTAACTATTCGATCTGGTGGAGCAACGCCCTAGAGTGAAGCCTAGGTTGCCCGGAACGTAGAAATGGCCATTACTTTCACAATGTCTGCAATTACTCATTTTATACGATGAAAAAACTGTTGTACTTGTATTGTATTTTATTCTCCTGGCGTTGACTTCTTAGGCCCTAACTATTCGATCTGGTGGAACAACGCCCTAGTGTGACGCCCAGGTTGCCCGCAACGTAGAAATGACCGTTACTTTCCACTGTTTGCAAATATACATTATATACGATGGATAAGCAGTTGTATTTATATTGTATTTTATGCTTCTGGCGTTGACTTCTTAGGCCCTAACTAATTGATCTGGTAGAGCACCACCCTAGAGTGAAGCCTAGGTTGCCCGGAACGTAGAACATACCATTACCTTCACACTAGTTGCAGTTATTCCTGTTATCTGAAGGAAAAACTGTTGCATCTCTATTGTATTTTATAGTTCTGGCGTTGACTTCTAAGGCTCTAACTATTCGATCTGGTGGGGCAGCGCCTCAGAGTTAAGTCAAGGATGCCCGAAACGTCGAAATGAACATTACTTTCGCACTGGTTGCGATTAGTCATGCTATACGATGGAAAAACTGTACCATTTTTATTGTATTTTCTGCATCTGGCTTTGACTTCTAAGGTCGTAGCTATTCGATCTGGTGGTGCAACGCCCTAGAGTGACGCCTAGGTTGCCCGGAAAGTAGAAATGACCATAACATTCACACTGGTGCAATTATTTGTTTTATACGATGGAAAAGCTGTTGTATTTATATTGTATTTTATGGTGCTGGCGTTGACTTCTTAGGCCCTAACTATTCGATCTGGTGGAGCAACGCCCTAGAGTGAAGCCTAGGTTGCCCGGAACGTAGAAATGACCATTACTTCACACTGGTTGCAGTTATTCGTTTTATACGATTAAAGAACTGCTGTATTTATATTGTGTTTTATGCTTCTGGCGTTGACTTCTAAGGCCCTATGTATTCGATCTGGTGGAGCAACGTCCAAGGGTGAAGCCTATGTTCCCCGGAACGTAGAAATTACCATATCTTTCACACTGGTTGCAATTATTCGTTCTATACAATGGAAAAACTGTTGTATTTATATTGTATTTTATGCTTCAGGCGTTGACTTCTAAGGTCCTATGTATTCGGTCTGGTGGAGCAACGTCGAAAGGTGAAGCCTATGTTGCCCGGAACGTAGAAATGACCAGTACTTTCACACTGGTTGCAGTTATTCGTTTTATACAATGAAAAACTGTTGTATTTATTTTGCATTTTATGCTTCGGGCGCTGACTTCTTAGGCCCTAACTATTCGATCTGGTGGAGCAAAGCCCTAGAGTGAAGCCTAGGTAGCCCTGGAAGTAGAAATGACCATAACTTTCACACTGGTTACCATTATTCGCTTTATACAATGGAAAAACTGTTCTATTTATTTTGCATTTTATGCTTCGGGCACTGACTTCTAAGGCCCTATCTATTCCATCTGGTGGAGCAACGCCCTAGAGTGAAGCCTAGGTTGCCCGGGAAGTAGAAATGACAATAGCAATCACACTGGTTGCAATTATTCCTGTTACACGAAGGAAAAACTGTTGCACCTTTATTGTATTTTATGCTTCTGGCGTTGACTTCATAGGCCCTAACTATTCGATCTGGTGGAGCAACGCCCTAGAGTGAAGCGTAGGTTGCCCCGAACGTAGAAATGATCAGTACTTTCTCACTGGTTGCATTTATTCGTTTTATACAATGGAAAAACTGTTCTATTTATTTTGCATTTTATGCTTCGGGCACTGACTTCTAAGGCCCTAACTATTCGATCTGGTGGAGCAACGCCCTAGCGTGAAGCCTAGGTTGCCCGGGAAGTAGAAATGACCATAGCAATCACACTGGTTGCAATTATTCCTGTTACACGAAGGAAAAACTGTTGCACCTTTATTGTATTTTATGCTTCTGGCGTTGACTTCATAGGCCCTAACTATTCGATCTGGTGGAGCAACGCCCTAGAGTGAAGCCTAGGTTGCCCGGGAAGTGGAAATGACCATAGCAATCACACTGGTTGCAATTATTCCTGTTACACGAAGGAAAAACTGTTGCACCTTTATTGTATTTAATGCTTCTGGCGTTGACTTCATAGGCCCTAACTATTCGATCTGGTGGAGCAACGTCCTAGAGTGAAGCCTAGGTTGACCGGAACGTAGAAATGACCATAACTTTCACACTGGTTACCATTATTCGTTTTATACGATGGAAAAACTGTTGTATTTATATCGTATTTTATGCTTCTGGCGTTGACTTCTTAGGCCCTAACTATTCCATCTGGTGGAACAACGCCCTAGAGTTAAGCCTAGGTTGCTCGAAATGTAGAAATGACCATAACTTTCACACTGGTTGCTATTATTCGTTTTATATGATGGAAAACCTGTTATATTTATATTGAAATTTATGCTTCGGGCGTTGACTTCTAAGGCCCTAGCAATCCCATCTGGTGGTGCAACACCCTAGAGTGAAGCCTAGGTCGCCCGGAACGTAGAAGTGACCATTACTTCCACACTGTTTGCGAATATACATTATATACGATGGAAAATCTGTTGTACTCATTTTGTAATTTATGCTACTGGCGTTGACTTCTTAGGCCCTAACAATTTGATCTGGCGGAGCACTGCCCTAGAGTGAAGCCTAGGTTGACCGGAACGTAGAACATACCATTACCTTCACACTGGTTGCAATTATTCCTGTTATACGATGGAAAAACTGTTGAACATTTATTGTATTTTATGCTTCTGGCGTTGACTTCATAGGCCCTAACTATTCGATCTGGTAGAGCAACGTCCTAGTGTGAAGCCTAGGCTGACTGGAACGTAGAAATGACCATAGCTTTCACACTGGTTACCATTATTCGTTTTATACGATGGAAAAGCTGTTGTATTTAAATCGTATTTTATGCTTCTGGCGTTGACTTTTAAGGCCGTAGCTATTAGATGTGGTGGAGCAACGCCCTTGAGTGTCGCATAGGTTGCTCGGAACATAG
Source organism: Calliopsis andreniformis (assembly GCF_051401765.1). Classification (NCBI taxonomy): domain Eukaryota; kingdom Metazoa; phylum Arthropoda; class Insecta; order Hymenoptera; family Andrenidae; genus Calliopsis; species Calliopsis andreniformis. The sequence continues at coordinate 20,568,692 of NW_027480424.1, read as the reverse complement.
AAACGACCATTACTTTCACAATGTCTGCAATTATTCGTTTTCTACGATGGAAAAGCTGTTGTATTTGTATCGTATTTTATGCTTCTGGCGTTGACTTCTTAGGCCCTAACTATTCCATCTGGTGGAACAACGCCCTAGGGTCAAGCCTAGGTTGCCCGTAACGTAGAAATGACCATTACTTTCACAATGTTCGCAATCATTCATTTTATACGATGGAAAAACTGTTGTACTTATACTGTATTTTATGCTTCGGGCGATGACTTCTAAGGCCCTAACTATTCGATTTGGCGGAGCAATGCCCTACAGTGAAGCCTAGGTTGCCCGGAACGTAGATATGTCCATAACCATCACACAGGTTGCAATTATTCGTTTTATACGATGGAAAGACTGTTGTATTTATTTTGTAGTTTATGCTCCTGGCGTTGACATCTAAGGCCCTAACTCTTCGACCTGGTGGAGCAACGCCTCAGAGTTAAGTCTAGGATGCCCGAAATGTCGATATGAGCATTACATTCGCACTGGTTGCAATTAGTCATGCTATACGATGGAAAAACTGTTGAATTTTTATTGTATTTTGTGCTTCTGGCGTTGACTTCTAAGGCCGTAGCTACTAGATATGGTGGAGCAACGCCCTAGAGTGACGCCTAGGTTACCCGGAACGTAGAAATGACCATTACTTTCACACTGTTTGCAATTATTCATTTTATACGATGGAAAAGCTGTTGTATTTATATTGTATTTTATGCCCCTGGCGTTGACTTCTAAGGCAGTAGCTATTAGATATGGTGGAGCGACGCCCTAGAGTGACGCCGAGGTTGACTGGAACGTAGAAATGACCATTATTTTCACAATGTCTGCATTTATTCATTTTATACGGTGGAAAAACTGTTGTACTTACATTGTGTTTTATCCTTCTGGCGTTGAATTCTAAGTCCCTAGCTATTCGATCTGGTGGAGCAACGCACTAGAGTGAAGCCTAGGTTACCCGGAACGTAGAAATGACCAGTACTTACACACTGGTTGCAGTTATTCGTTTTATACAGTGGAAAAACTGTTCTATTTATTTTGCATTTTATGCTTCGGGCGTTGACTTCTAAGGCCCTAACTATTCGATCTGGTGGAGCAATGCCCTAGAGTGAAGCCTAGGTTGCCCGGAACGTAGAAATGACCAGTACTTTCACACTGGTTGCAGTTATTCGTTTTATACAATGGAACAACTGTTCTATTTATTTTGCATTTTATGCTTCGGGCGTTGACTTCTAAGGCCCTAACTATTCGATCGGGTGGAGCAACGCCCTAGAGTGAAGCCTACGCGGCCCGGGAAGTAGAAATGACCATAACTTTCACACTGGTTGCTATTATTCGTTTTATACGATGGAAAAGCTGTTATATTTATATTGAATTTTATGCTTCTGGCATTGAATTCTAAGTCCCTAGCAATCCCATCTGGTGGGCAACACCCTAGAGTGAAGCCTAGGTTGCCCGGAACGTAGAAGTGACCATTACTTCCACACTGTTTGCAAATATACATTATATACGATGGAAAATCTGTTGTACTTATATTGTAATTTATGCTACTGGCGTTGACTTCTTAGGCCCTAACTATTTGATCTGGTGGAGCACTGCCCTAGAGTGAAGCCTAGGTTGCCCGGAACGTAGAGCATACCATTACCTTCACACTGGTTGCAATTATTCCTGTTATACAATGGAAAAACTGTTGCACCTTTATTGTATTTTATGCTTCTGGCGTTGACTTCTAAGGCCCTAACTATTCGATCTGGTGGAGCATCGCCCTAGAGTGAAGCCTAGGTTGCCCGGAACGTAGAAATGACCAGTACTTTCACACTGGTTGCAGTTATTCGTTTTATAAAATGAAAAACTGTTCTACTTATTTTGCATTTTATGCTGCTGGCGTTCACTTCTTAGGCCCTAACTATTCGATCTGGTGGAACAACGACCTGGGGTGAAGCCTAGGTTGCCCGGAACGTAGAAATGACCATAACTTTCACACTGGTTGCAATTATTCGTTTTATACGATGGAAAAGCTGTTGTATTTATACCGTATTTTATGCTTCTGGCATTGACTTCTTAGGCCGGAGCTATTCGATCTGGTGGAGCAACGCCCTAGGGTGAAGCCTAGGTTGCTCGGAAAGTATAAATGACCATATGTTTCATACTGGTTGCAATTATTCATTTTATACGATGGAAAAACTGTTGTATTTATATTGTATTTTATGCTTCGGGCGTTGACTGCTAAGGCCCTAACTATTCAATCTGTAAGAGCAACGCCCTAGGGTGTAGCCAAGGTTGCCCGTAAAGTAGAAATGACCCTAGCTTTCATACTGGTTGAAATTATTCGTTTAATACGAGGGAAAAGCTGTTATATTTATCTTGTATTTTGTGATTCTGGCGTTGACTTCTTAGGCCCTAACTGTTCGATCGGGTGGAACAACGCCCTAGAGTGAAGCCTAGGTTACCCGGAACGTAGAAATGACCAGTACTTTCACACTGTTTGCAGTTATTCCTGCTATACGATGGAAAAACTGTTGCATCTTTATTGAATTTTATGCTTCTGGCGTTGACTTCTAAGGCCCTAACTATTCGATCTTGTGGAGCAACGTCCTAGAGTGAAGCCTAGGTTGCCTCGAACGTAGAAATGACCATCACTTTCACACGGGTTGCAATTATTCCTGTTATAGAATGGAAAGACTGTTGTATTTTTATTGTATTTTATACTTCAGGCGTTGACTTCTGAGGCCGTAGCCATTCGATGTGGTGGAAGAACGCCATACAGTGAAGCCTAGGTTGCCCGGAACGTAGAAATGACCATAAGTTTCATACTGGTTGCAATTATTCGGTTTATACGATGGAAAAACTGTTGTATTTATATTGTATTTTATGCTCCTGGCGTTGACTTCTAAGGCCCTAATTATTCGATTTGGTGGAGCAATGCCTCAGAGTTAAGTCTAGGATGCCCGCAACGCCGAAATGATCATTACTTTCACGCTTGTTGCAATTATTCCTGTTATACGATGAAAAGACTGTAGTATTTTTATTGTATCTTATGCTTCAGGCGTGGACTTCTGAGGCCGTAGCTATTCGATGTGGTGGAAGAACGCCATACAGTGAAGCCTAGGTTGCACGGAACGTAGAAATGACCACTACTTTCACGCTGTTTGCAATTATTCATTTAATACGATGGAAATGCTGTTGTATTTATACCGTATTTTATGCTTCGGGCGTTGACTTCTTAGGCCCTAACATTTCGATCTGGTGGAGCAACGCCCGACAGTGAAGCCTAGGTTGCCCGGAACGTAGATATGACCATAACCTTCACACAGGTTGCAATTATTCGTTTTATACGGTGTAAAGGCTGTTGCATTTATTTTGTATTTTATGCTTCTGGCGTTCACTTCTTAGGCCGTAACTATTCGATCTGGTGGAGCAACGCCCTGGAGTGAAACCTGGGTTGCCCGAAACGTAGAAATGACCACTACTATCACACTGGTTGCAAATTATTCCTGCTATACGATGGAAAAACTGTTGTATTTTTATTGCATTTTATGCTTCTGGCGTTCACTTCTTAGGCCCTAACTATTCGATCTGGTGGAACAACGCCCTAGGGTGAAGCCTAGGTTGCCGGAACGTAGAAATGACCATAAGTTTCATACTGGTTGCAATTATTCGCTTTGTATGATGGAAAAACTGTTGTATTTAAATTGTATTTTATGCTTCTGGCGTTCACTTCTTAGGCCCTAACTATTCGATCCGGTGAAATAACGCCCTATGGTGAAGCCTAGGTTGACCGGAACGTAGAAATGACCATAACATTCACACTGGTTGAAATAATTCGTTTTACACGATGGAAAAACTGTTGTATTTATATTGTATTTTATGCTGCAGGCGTTCACTTCTTAGGCCCTATCTATTCGATCTGGTGAAAGAACGCCCTGTGGTGAAGCCTAGGTTGCCCGGAACGTAGAAATGACCATAACTTTCACACTGGTTGCTATTATTCGTTTTATACGATGGAAAAACTGTTATATTTATATTGTATTTTATGCTTCTGGAGTTGCCTTCTTCGCCCCTAACTGTTCGATCTGGTGGAACAACGCCCTAGAGTGAAGCCTAGGTTACCCGGAACGTAGAAATGACCAGTACTTTCACACTGTTTGCAGTTATTCCTGCTATACGATGGAAAAACTGTTGCATCTTTATTGAATTTTATGCTTCTGGCGTTGACTTCTAGGGCCCTAACTATTCGATCTTGTGGAGCAACGTCCTAGAGTGAAGCCTAGGTTGCCTCGAACGTAGAAATGACCATCACTTTCACACGGGTTGCAATTATTCCTGTTATAGAATGGAAAGACTGTTGTATTTTTATTGTATTTTATACTTCAGGCGTTGACTTCTGAGGCCGTAGCCATTCGATGTGGTGGAAGAACGCCATACAGTGAAGCCTAGGTTGCCCGGAACGTAGAAATGACCATAAGTTTCATACTGGTTGCAATTATTCGGTTTATACGATGGAAAAACTGTTGTATTTATATTGTATTTTATGCTCCTGGCTTTCACTTCTTAGGCCCTAACTATTCGATCTGGTGGAACAACGCCCTAGGGTGAAGCCTAGGTTGCCCGGAACGTAGAAATGACCATAGCTTTTACACTGGCAGCAATTATTCGTTTTATACAATGGAAAAACCGTTCTATTTATTCTGAATTTTATGCTTCGGACGTTGACTTCTATGGCCCTAACTATTCAATCTGTTGGAGCAACGCCCTAGGGTGAAGCCTAGGTTGCTCGGAAAGTAGAAATGACCATAAGTTTCATACTGGTTGCAATTATTCGTTTTATAAGATGGAAAAACTGTTGTATTTATATTGTATTTTATGCTTCTGGCGTTGACTTCTAAGGCCCAAATTATTCGATTTGGTGGAGCAATGCCTCAGAGTTAAGTCTAGGATGCCCGCAACGCCGAAATGATCATTACTTTCACGCTTGTTGCAATTATTCCTGTTATACGATGAAAAGACTGTAGTATTTTTATTGTATCTTATGCTTCAGGCGTGGACTTCTGAGGCCGTAGCTATTCGATGTGGTGGAAGAACGCCATACAGTGAAGCCTAGGTTGCACGGAACGTAGAAATGAGCACTACTTTCACGCTGTTTGCAATTATTCATTTAATACGATGGAAATGCTGTTGTATTTATACCGTATTTTATGCTTCGGGCGTTGACTTCTTAGGCCCTAACATTTCGATCTAGTGGAGCAACGCCCGACAGTGAAGCCTAGGTTGCCCGGAACGTAGATATGACCATAACCTTCACACAGGTAGCAATTATTCGTTTTATACGGTGTAAAGGCTGTTGCATTTATTTTGTATTTTATGCTTCTGGCGTTCACTTCTTAGGCCCTAACTATTCGATCTGGTGGAATAACGCCCTATGGTGAAGCCTAGGTTGACCGGAACGTAGAAATGACCATAACTTTCACAGGGGTAGCAATTATTCGTTTTACACGATGGAAAAACTGTTCTATTTATTTTGTATTTTATGCATCGGGCGTTGACTTCTAAGGCCCTAACTATTCAATCTGCTGGAGCAACGCCCTAGGGTGAAGCCTAGGTTGCCCGGAAAGTATAAATGACGTTAACTTTCACACTGGTTGCTATTATTCGTTCTATACAATGGAAAAACTGTTATATTTATATTGTATTTTATGCTTCTGGCGTTGACTTCATAGGCCCTAACTATTCGATCTGGTAGAGCAACGTCCTAGTGTGAAGCCTAGGCTGACTGGAACGTAGAAATGACCATAGCTTTCACACTGGTTACCATTATTCGTTTTATACGATGGAAAAGCTGTTGTATTTAAATCGTATTTTATGCTTCTGGCGTTGACTTTTAAGGCCGTAGCTATTAGATGTGGTGGAGCAACGCCCTTGAGTGTCGCATAGGTTGCTCGGAACATAGAAACGACCATTACTTTCACAATGTCTGCAATTATTCGTTTTCTACGATGGAAAAGCTGTTGTATTTGTATCGTATTTTATGCTTCTGGCGTTGACTTCTTAGGCCCTAACTATTCCATCTGGTGGAACAACGCCCTAGGGTCAAGCCTAGGTTGCCCGTAACGTAGAAATGACCATTACTTTCACAATGTTCGCAATCATTCATTTTATACGATGGAAAAACTGTTGTACTTATACTGTATTTTATGCTTCGGGCGATGACTTCTAAGGCCCTAACTATTCGATTTGGCGGAGCAATGCCCTACAGTGAAGCCTAGGTTGCCCGGAACGTAGATATGTCCATAACCATCACACAGGTTGCAATTATTCGTTTTATACGATGGAAAGACTGTTGTATTTATTTTGTAGTTTATGCTCCTGGCGTTGACATCTAAGGCCCTAACTCTTCGACCTGGTGGAGCAACGCCTCAGAGTTAAGTCTAGGATGCCCGAAATGTCGATATGAGCATTACATTCGCACTGGTTGCAATTAGTCATGCTATACGATGGAAAAACTGTTGAATTTTTATTGTATTTTGTGCTTCTGGCGTTGACTTCTAAGGCCGTAGCTACTAGATATGGTGGAGCAACGCCCTAGAGTGACGCCTAGGTTACCCGGAACGTAGAAATGACCATTACTTTCACACTGTTTGCAATTATTCATTTTATACGATGGAAAAGCTGTTGTATTTATATTGTATTTTATGCCCCTGGCGTTGACTTCTAAGGCAGTAGCTATTAGATATGGTGGAGCGACGCCCTAGAGTGACGCCGAGGTTGACTGGAACGTAGAAATGACCATTATTTTCACAATGTCTGCATTTATTCATTTTATACGGTGGAAAAACTGTTGTACTTACATTGTGTTTTATCCTTCTGGCGTTGAATTCTAAGTCCCTAGCTATTCGATCTGGTGGAGCAACGCACTAGAGTGAAGCCTAGGTTACCCGGAACGTAGAAATGACCAGTACTTACACACTGGTTGCAGTTATTCGTTTTATACAGTGGAAAAACTGTTCTATTTATTTTGCATTTTATGCTTCGGGCGTTGACTTCTAAGGCCCTAACTATTCGATCTGGTGGAGCAATGCCCTAGAGTGAAGCCTAGGTTGCCCGGAACGTAGAAATGACCAGTACTTTCACACTGGTTGCAGTTATTCGTTTTATACAATGGAACAACTGTTCTATTTATTTTGCATTTTATGCTTCGGGCGTTGACTTCTAAGGCCCTAACTATTCGATCGGGTGGAGCAACGCCCTAGAGTGAAGCCTACGCGGCCCGGGAAGTAGAAATGACCATAACTTTCACACTGGTTGCTATTATTCGTTTTATACGATGGAAAAGCTGTTATATTTATATTGAATTTTATGCTTCTGGCATTGAATTCTAAGTCCCTAGCAATCCCATCTGGTGGGCAACACCCTAGAGTGAAGCCTAGGTTGCCCGGAACGTAGAAGTGACCATTACTTCCACACTGTTTGCAAATATACATTATATACGATGGAAAATCTGTTGTACTTATATTGTAATTTATGCTACTGGCGTTGACTTCTTAGGCCCTAACTATTTGATCTGGTGGAGCACTGCCCTAGAGTGAAGCCTAGGTTGCCCGGAACGTAGAGCATACCATTACCTTCACACTGGTTGCAATTATTCCTGTTATACAATGGAAAAACTGTTGCACCTTTATTGTATTTTATGCTTCTGGCGTTGACTTCTAAGGCCCTAACTATTCGATCTGGTGGAGCATCGCCCTAGAGTGAAGCCTAGGTTGCCCGGAACGTAGAAATGACCAGTACTTTCACACTGGTTGCAGTTATTCGTTTTATAAAATGAAAAACTGTTCTACTTATTTTGCATTTTATGCTGCTGGCGTTCACTTCTTAGGCCCTAACTATTCGATCTGGTGGAACAACGACCTGGGGTGAAGCCTAGGTTGCCCGGAACGTAGAAATGACCATAACTTTCACACTGGTTGCAATTATTCGTTTTATACGATGGAAAAGCTGTTGTATTTATACCGTATTTTATGCTTCTGGCATTGACTTCTTAGGCCGGAGCTATTCGATCTGGTGGAGCAACGCCCTAGGGTGAAGCCTAGGTTGCTCGGAAAGTATAAATGACCATATGTTTCATACTGGTTGCAATTATTCATTTTATACGATGGAAAAACTGTTGTATTTATATTGTATTTTATGCTTCGGGCGTTGACTGCTAAGGCCCTAACTATTCAATCTGTAAGAGCAACGCCCTAGGGTGTAGCCAAGGTTGCCCGTAAAGTAGAAATGACCCTAGCTTTCATACTGGTTGAAATTATTCGTTTAATACGAGGGAAAAGCTGTTATATTTATCTTGTATTTTGTGATTCTGGCGTTGACTTCTTAGGCCCTAACTGTTCGATCGGGTGGAACAACGCCCTAGAGTGAAGCCTAGGTTACCCGGAACGTAGAAATGACCAGTACTTTCACACTGTTTGCAGTTATTCCTGCTATACGATGGAAAAACTGTTGCATCTTTATTGAATTTTATGCTTCTGGCGTTGACTTCTAAGGCCCTAACTATTCGATCTTGTGGAGCAACGTCCTAGAGTGAAGCCTAGGTTGCCTCGAACGTAGAAATGACCATCACTTTCACACGGGTTGCAATTATTCCTGTTATAGAATGGAAAGACTGTTGTATTTTTATTGTATTTTATACTTCAGGCGTTGACTTCTGAGGCCGTAGCCATTCGATGTGGTGGAAGAACGCCATACAGTGAAGCCTAGGTTGCCCGGAACGTAGAAATGACCATAAGTTTCATACTGGTTGCAATTATTCGGTTTATACGATGGAAAAACTGTTGTATTTATATTGTATTTTATGCTCCTGGCGTTGACTTCTAAGGCCCTAATTATTCGATTTGGTGGAGCAATGCCTCAGAGTTAAGTCTAGGATGCCCGCAACGCCGAAATGATCATTACTTTCACGCTTGTTGCAATTATTCCTGTTATACGATGAAAAGACTGTAGTATTTTTATTGTATCTTATGCTTCAGGCGTGGACTTCTGAGGCCGTAGCTATTCGATGTGGTGGAAGAACGCCATACAGTGAAGCCTAGGTTGCACGGAACGTAGAAATGACCACTACATTCACGCTGTTTGCAATTATTCATTTAATACGATGGAAATGCTGTTGTATTTATACCGTATTTTATGCTTCGGGCGTTGACTTCTTAGGCCCTAACATTTCGATCTGGTGGAGCAACGCCCGACAGTGAAGCCTAGGTTGCCCGGAACGTAGATATGACCATAACCTTCACACAGGTTGCAATTATTCGTTTTATACGGTGTAAAGGCTGTTGCATTTATTTTGTATTTTATGCTTCTGGCGTTCACTTCTTAGGCCGTAACTATTCGATCTGGTGGAGCAACGCCCTGGAGTGAAACCTGGGTTGCCCGAAACGTAGAAATGACCACTACTATCACACTGGTTGCAAATTATTCCTGCTATACGATGGAAAAACTGTTGTATTTTTATTGCATTTTATGCTTCTGGCGTTCACTTCTTAGGCCCTAACTATTCGATCTGGTGGAACAACGCCCTAGGGTGAAGCCTAGGTTGCCGGAACGTAGAAATGACCATAAGTTTCATACTGGTTGCAATTATTCGCTTTGTATGATGGAAAAACTGTTGTATTTAAATTGTATTTTATGCTTCTGGCGTTCACTTCTTAGGCCCTAACTATTCGATCCGGTGAAATAACGCCCTATGGTGAAGCCTAGGTTGACCGGAACGTAGAAATGACCATAACATTCACACTGGTTGAAATAATTCGTTTTACACGATGGAAAAACTGTTGTATTTATATTGTATTTTATGCTGCAGGCGTTCACTTCTTAGGCCCTATCTATTCGATCTGGTGAAAGAACGCCCTGTGGTGAAGCCTAGGTTGCCCGGAACGTAGAAATGACCATAACTTTCACACTGGTTGCTATTATTCGTTTTATACGATGGAAAAACTGTTATATTTATATTGTATTTTATGCTTCTGGAGTTGCCTTCTTCGCCCCTAACTGTTCGATCTGGTGGAACAACGCCCTAGAGTGAAGCCTAGGTTACCCGGAACGTAGAAATGACCAGTACTTTCACACTGTTTGCAGTTATTCCTGCTATACGATGGAAAAACTGTTGCATCTTTATTGAATTTTATGCTTCTGGCGTTGACTTCTAGGGCCCTAACTATTCGATCTTGTGGAGCAACGTCCTAGAGTGAAGCCTAGGTTGCCTCGAACGTAGAAATGACCATCACTTTCACACGGGTTGCAATTATTCCTGTTATAGAATGGAAAGACTGTTGTATTTTTATTGTATTTTATACTTCAGGCGTTGACTTCTGAGGCCGTAGCCATTCGATGTGGTGGAAGAACGCCATACAGTGAAGCCTAGGTTGCCCGGAACGTAGAAATGACCATAAGTTTCATACTGGTTGCAATTATTCGGTTTATACGATGGAAAAACTGTTGTATTTATATTGTATTTTATGCTCCTGGCTTTCACTTCTTAGGCCCTAACTATTCGATCTGGTGGAACAACGCCCTAGGGTGAAGCCTAGGTTGCCCGGAACGTAGAAATGACCATAGCTTTTACACTGGCAGCAATTATTCGTTTTATACAATGGAAAAACCGTTCTATTTATTCTGAATTTTATGCTTCGGACGTTGACTTCTATGGCCCTAACTATTCAATCTGTTGGAGCAACGCCCTAGGGTGAAGCCTAGGTTGCTCGGAAAGTAGAAATGACCATAAGTTTCATACTGGTTGCAATTATTCGTTTTATAAGATGGAAAAACTGTTGTATTTATATTGTATTTTATGCTTCTGGCGTTGACTTCTAAGGCCCAAATTATTCGATTTGGTGGAGCAATGCCTCAGAGTTAAGTCTAGGATGCCCGCAACGCCGAAATGATCATTACTTTCACGCTTGTTGCAATTATTCCTGTTATACGATGAAAAGACTGTAGTATTTTTATTGTATCTTATGCTTCAGGCGTGGACTTCTGAGGCCGTAGCTATTCGATGTGGTGGAAGAACGCCATACAGTGAAGCCTAGGTTGCACGGAACGTAGAAATGAGCACTACTTTCACGCTGTTTGCAATTATTCATTTAATACGATGGAAATGCTGTTGTATTTATACCGTATTTTATGCTTCGGGCGTTGACTTCTTAGGCCCTAACATTTCGATCTAGTGGAGCAACGCCCGACAGTGAAGCCTAGGTTGCCCGGAACGTAGATATGACCATAACCTTCACACAGGTAGCAATTATTCGTTTTATACGGTGTAAAGGCTGTTGCATTTATTTTGTATTTTATGCTTCTGGCGTTCACTTCTTAGGCCCTAACTATTCGATCTGGTGGAATAACGCCCTATGGTGAAGCCTAGGTTGACCGGAACGTAGAAATGACCATAACTTTCACAGGGGTAGCAATTATTCGTTTTACACGATGGAAAAACTGTTCTATTTATTTTGTATTTTATGCATCGGGCGTTGACTTCTAAGGCCCTAACTATTCAATCTGCTGGAGCAACGCCCTAGGGTGAAGCCTAGGTTGCCCGGAAAGTATAAATGACGTTAACTTTCACACTGGTTGCTATTATTCGTTCTATACAATGGAAAAACTGTTATATTTATATTGTATTTTATACTTCTGGCGTTGACTTCTTATGCCCTAACTGTTCGATCTGGTGGAACAACGCCCTAGAGTGAAGCCTAGGTTACCCGGAACGTAGAAATAACCAGTACTTTCACACTGTTTGCAGTTATTCCTGCTATACGATGGAAAAACTGTTGCATCTTTATTGAATTTTATGCTTCTGGCGTTGTCTTCTAAGGCCCTAACTATTCTATCTGGTGGATCAACGCCCTAGAGTGAAGCCTAGGATGCCCGGAATGTAGAAATGACCATAACATTCACACTGGTTGAAATAATTCGTTTTACACGATGGAAAAACTGTTGTATTTATAGTGTATTTTATGCTTCTAGCGTTGACTTCTAAGGCACTAACTATTCGATCTGGTGGAGCAACGCTCTAGAGTGAAGCCTAGGTTGCCCGGAACGTAGTAATGACCATCACTTTCAAACTGGTTGCAATTATTCCGTTTATATGATGGAAAAACTGTAGTATTTTTATTGCATTTTATGCTTCCGGCATTGACTTCTAAGGCCCTAACTATTCAATCGGTAAGAGCAACGCCCTAGGGTGTAGCCTAGGTTGCCCGTAAAGTAGAAATGACCATAGCTTTCATACTGGTTGCAATTATTCGTTTTGTGTGATGGAAAAACAGTTGTATTTATATTGTATTTTATGCTTCTGGCGTTCACTTCTTAGGCCCTAACTATTCGATCTGGTGGAACAACGCCCTATGGTGAAGCCTAGGTTGACCGGAACGTAGAAATGACCATAACTTTCACACCGGTAGCAATTATTCGTTTTACACGATGGAAAAACTGTTCTATTTATTTTGTATTTTATGCATCGGGCGTTGACTTCTAAGGCCCTAACTATTCAATCTGTTGGAGCAACGCCCTAGGGTGAAGCCTAGGTTGCCCGGAAAGAAGAAATGACGTTAACTTTCATACTGGTTGCAATTATTCGTCTTATACGATGGAAAAACTGTTGTATTTATATTGTATTTTATGCTTCTGTCGTTCACTTCTTAGGCCCTAACTATTCGATCTGGTGGAGCAACGGCCTAGGGTGAAGCCTAGGTTGCCTGGAACGTAGAAATGACCATAACTTTCATACTGGTTGCAATTATTCGTTTTATATGGTGGAAAAACTGTTGCATCTTTATCGTATTTTGTGTTTCTGGCGTTGACTTCTTAGGCCGTAACTATTCGATCTGGTGGAGCACCGCCCTGGAGTGAAACCTAGGTTGCCCGGAACGTAGAAATGACCACTACTATCACACTGGTAGCAAATTATTCCTGCTATACGATGGAAAAGCTGTTGTATTTTTATTGCATTTTATGCTTCGGGCATTGACTTCTAAGGCTCTAACTATTCAATCTGTTGGAGCAACGCCCTAGGGTGAAGCCTAGGTTGCCCGGAACGTAGAAATGACCATAACTTTCGCACTGGTTGCAATTATTCGTTTTATACGATGGAAAAGCTGTTGTATTTATATCGTATTTTATGCTTCTGGCGTTGACTTCTTAGGCCCTAACTATTCCATCTGGTGGTACAACGCCCCAGGGTGCAGTCTAGGTTGCCCCGAAAGTAGAAATGACCATAACTTTCACACTGGTAGCAATTATTCGTTTTATACGATGGAAAAACTGTTCTACTTATTATATATTTTATGCTTCGGGCGTTGACTTCTAAGACCCAAACTATTCGATCTGGTGGAGCAACGCCCTAGAGTGAAGCCTAGGTTGCCCGGTACGTAGAAATGACCATCACTATCAAACTGGTTGCAATTATTTGTTTTATACGATGGAAAAGCTGTTGTATTTATATCGTATTTTATGCTTCTGGCGTTGACTTCTTAGGCCCTAACTATTCCATCTGGTGGAACAACGCCCTAGGGTGAAGCCTAGGTTGCCCGGAAAGTAGAAATGACCATAACTTTCACACTGGTAACAATTATTCGTTTTATACGATGGAAAAACTGTTCTATTTATTTTGTATTTTATGCTTCGGGCGTTGACTTCTAAGGCCCTAACTATTCGATCTGGTGGAGCAACGCCCTAGAGTGCAGCCTAGATTGCCCGGAACGTAGAAATGACCATAACTTTCACACTGGTTGCTATCATTCGTTTTATATGATGGAAAAACTGTTGTATTTATATTGTATTTTATGCTTCTGGTGTTCACTTCTTAGGCCCTAACTATTCGATCTGGTGGAACAACGGCCTAGGGTGAAGCCTAGTTTGCCCGGTACGTAGAATTGACCATAAGTTCCATACTGGTTGCAATTATTCGTTTTATACGATGGAAAAACTGTTGTATTTATATTGTATTTTATGCTTCTGGCGTTCACTGCTTAGGCCCTAACTATACGATCTGGTGGTACAACGCCCTAGGGTGAAGCCGAGGTTGCCCGGAACGTAGAAATGACCATAACTTTCACACTGGTTGCCATTATTCGTTTTATACGATGGAAAAACTGTTATATTTATATTGTATTTAAGCTTCTGGCGTTGACTTCTGAGGCCGTTGCTATTCGATGTGGTGGAAGAACGCCATAGAGTGAAGCCTAGGTAGCCCGGATCGTAGAAATGTCCATATCTTTCACACTGTTTGCAATTTTTCGTTTTATACGATGGAAAAACTGTTTTATTTATTTTGCATTTTATGCTTCGGGCGTTGACTTCTAAGGCCCTAACTATTCGATCTGGTGTTGCAACGCCCTAGAGTGCAGCCTAGATTGCCCTGAACGTAGAAATGACCATAACTTTCACACTGGTTGCTATCAGTCGTTCTATATGATGGAAAAACTGTTGTATTTATATTGTATTTTATGCTTCTGGCGTTCATTTCTTAGGCCCTAACTATTCGATCTGGTGGAACAACAGCCTAGGGTGAAGCCTAGGTTGCAGGGAACGTAGAAATGACCATAACTTTTACACTGGTAGCAATTATTCGTTTTATACAATGGAAAAAGTGTTCTATTTATTTTGTATTTAATGCTTCGGGCGTTGACTTCCAAGGCCCTAACTGTTTGATCTGGTGGAGCAACGCCCTAGAGTGAAGCCTAGGTTGCCCGGAACGTAGAAATGATCATAACTTTCACACTGGTGGCTATGATTCGTTTTATACGATGGAGAAACTGTTATATTTATATTGTATTTTATGCTTCTGGCGTTGACATCTTAGGCCCTAACTATTCCATCTGGTGGAACAACGCCCTAGAGTAAAGCCCAGGTTGCACGGAACGTAGAAATGACCATAAGTTTCACACTGGTAGCAATTGTTCGTTTTATACAATGGAAAATCTGTTCTATTTATTTTGTATTTAATGCTTCGGGCGAAGACTTCTAAGGCCCTAACTGTTTGATCTGGTGGAGCAACACCCTAGAGGGAAGCCTAGGTTGCCCGGAACCTAGAAATGAGCATTACTTTCACACTGTTTGCAATTATTCCTTTTATACGATGGAAAACCTGTTGTATTTATATTGTATTTTATGCTTCTGGCGTTGACTTCTAAGGACCTAACTATTCGATCTGGTGGAGCAACGCCCTAGAGTGAAGCCTAGGTTGCTCGGAATGTAGAAATGACCATAACTTTCACACTGATTCCAATTATTCGTTTTATACGATGGAATAACTGTTGTACTTATATTGCATTTTATCCTTCTGGCGTTGAATTCTAAGTCCCTAGCTATGCGATCTGGTAGAGCAACGCCCTAGAGTGAAACCTAGGTTATCCGGAACGTAGAAATGACCAGTACATTCACACTGGTTGCAGTTATTCCTGTTAAACGATGGAAAAACTGTTGCATCTTTATTGTATTTTATGCTTCTGGCGCTGACTTCTAAGGCCGTAACTATTCGATCTGGTGGAGCAACGCCCTAGGGTGAAGGGTAGGTTCCGCGGAACGTATCAATGACCATAACTTTCACACTGGTAGCAATTATTCGTTTTATACGATGGAAAAACTGTTCTATTTATTTTGTATTTTATGCTTCGGGCGTTGACTTCTAAGGCCCTTGCTATTCGATCTGGTCGAGCAACGCCATAGAGTGAAGCCTAGGTTGCCCGGAACGTCGAAATGACCATAACATCCACACTGGTTGCAATTATTCATTTTATACATGGAACAGCTGTTCTATTTATTTTGTATTTTATGCATCGGGCGTTGACTTCTATGGTCCTACCTATTCGATCTGGTGGAGCAACACCCTACAGTGAAGCTTAGTTTGTCCGGAACGTACATATGACCATAACCTTCACACAGGTTGCAATTATTCGTTTTATACGATTGAAAGACTGTTGTATTTATTTTGTAGTTTATGTTTCTGGCGTTGAATTCCAAGGCCCTAACACTTCCACCTGGTGGAGCAATGCCTCAGATTTAAGTCTAGGATGCCCGAAACGTCGAAATGATCGTTACTTTCACACTGGTTGCAATTATTCATGCTATACGATTGAAGAACTGTTGCATTTTTATTGTATTTTCTGCTTCTGTATTTGAATTCTAAGGTCCTAGCTATTCGATCTGGTGGGACAACGTCCAAGAGTGAAGCCTAGGTTGCCCGGAACGTAGTTATGACCATATCTTTCACACTGGTTGCAATTATTCGTTTTATACGATGGAAAAGCTGTTTTATTTATATCGTATTTTATGCTTCTGGCGCTGACTTCTAAGGTCCGAGCTACTCGATCACGTGGGGCAACGTCCAAGAGTGAAGCCTATGTTGCCCGGAACGTAGAAATGACCATTACCTTCACACTGTTTGCAATAATTCATTTTATACGATGGCAAAGGTGTTGTATTTATATTGTATTTTATGCTTATGGCGTTGACTTCTAAGGCCGTATCTATTCGATTTGGTGGCGCAACGCCTCAGAGTTAAGAATAGGATGCCCGAAACGTCGAAATGGTCATTACTTTCGCACTGGTTGCAATTATTCCTGTTATACGATGGAAAAACTCTTTTATATTTATCTTATTTTTAGCTTCGGGCGTTGACTTCTATGGCCCTACCTATTGGATCTGGTGGAGCAACACCCTACAGTGAAGCCTAGGTTGTCCGGAACGTAGATATGACCATAACCTTCACACAGGTTGCAATTATTCGTTTTATACGGTTGAAAGACTGTTGTATTTATTTTGTAGTTTATGCTCCTGTCGTTGAATTCCAAGGCCCTAACACTTCGACCTGGTGGAGCAATCCCTCAGAGTTAAGTCTAGGATGCCCGAAACGTCGAAATGATCATTAATTTCTCACTGGTTGCAACTATTCATGCTATACGATGGAAGACCTGTTGTATTTTTATTGTATTTTATGCTTCTGGCGCTGACTTCTAAGGTCCGAGCTACTCGATCTCGTGGGGCAACGTCCAAGAGTGAAGCCTAGGTTGCCTGGAACGTACAAATGACCATCACTTTCACACGGGTAGCAATTATTCCTGTTATAGGATGGAAAGACTGTTGCATTTTTATTGTATTTTATGCTTCAGGCGTTGACTTCTGAGGCCGTAGCTATTCGATGTGGTGTTAGAACGACATAGAGTGAAGCCTAGGTTGCCCGGAACGTAGAAATGACCATAACTTTCACACTGGAAACAATTATTCATTTTATACATGGAACAGCTGTTCTATTTATTTTGTATTTTATGCATCGGGCATTGACTTCTATGGTCCTACCTATTCGATCTGGTGGAGCAACACCCCACAGTGAAGCTTAGTTTGTCCGGAACGTACATATGACCATAACCTTCACACAGGTTGCAATTATTCGTTTTATACGATTGAAAGACTGTTGTATTTATTTTGTAGTTTATGTTTCTGGCGTTGAATTCCAAGGCCCTAACACTTCGACCTGGTGGAGCAATGCCTCAGACTTAAGTCTAGGATGCCCGAAACGTCGAAATGATCGTTACTTTCACACTGGTTGCAATTATTCATGCTATACGATTGAAGAACTGTTGCATTTTTATTGTATTTTCTGCTTCTGTATTTGAATTCTAAGGCCCTACCTATCCGATCTGGCGGAGCAACGACCACGAGTGAAGCCTAGGTTGCCCGGAACGTAGAAATGACCATAACTTCACACTGGTTGCTATTATTCGTTTTATACGATGAAAAAACTGTTATATTTATGTTGCATTTTATGCTTCTGGCGTTGACTTCTTAGGCCCTAACTATTCGAGCTGGTGGAACAACGCCCTAGAGTGAAGCCTGCGATGCCCGGAACGTAGAAATGGTCATTACCTTCACGCTTGTTGCAATTATTCCTGTTATACGATGAAAAAACTGTTGTATTTTTATTGCATTTTTTCCTTCAGGCGGTGACTTCTAAGGCCGTAGCTATTCGATGTGGTGGAGCAGCGCCCTAGAGTGACGCCTAGGTTGCCAGGAACGTAGAAATGACCATAACTTTCACACTGGTTGCTAATACTCGTTTTATACGGTGGAAAAATTGTTATATTTATATTGTATTTTATACTTATGGCGTTGAATTCTAAGTCCGTAGCTATTTGATCTGGTGGAGCAACGCCCTAGAGTGAAACCTAGGTTACCCGGAACGTAGAGATGACCAGTACTTTCACACTGTTTGCAGTTATTCCTGTTATACGATGGAAAAACTGTTGCATCTTTATTGCATTTTATGCTTCCGGCGTTGACTTCTTGGGCCCTAAATATTTGATCTGGTGGAGCAACGCCCTAAAGTGAAGCCTAGGTAGCCCGGAACGTAGAAGTGACCATAACTTCCACACTGGTTGCTATCATTCGTTTTATAGGATGGAAAAACTGTTATATTTATATTGTATTTTATGCTTCTGGCGTTGATTTCTTAGGCCCTAACTTTTCGATCTGGTGGAACAACGCCCTAGAGTGAAGCCTAGGTTGCCTCGAACGTAGAAATGACCATCACTTTCACACGGGTTGCAATTATTCCTGTTATAGAATGGAAAGACTGTTGTATTTTTATTGTATTTTATACTTCAGGCGTTGACTTCTGAGGCCGTAGCCATTCGATGTGGTGGAAGAACGCCATACAGTGAAGCCTAGGTTGCCCGGAACGTAGAAATGACCATAAGTTTCATACTGGTTGCAATTATTCGGTTTATACGATGGAAAAACTGTTGTATTTATATTGTATTTTATGCTCCTGGCTTTCACTTCTTAGGCCCTAACTATTCGATCTGGTGGAACAACGCCCTAGGGTGAAGCCTAGGTTGCCCGGAACGTAGAAATGACCATAGCTTTTACACTGGCAGCAATTATTCGTTTTATACAATGGAAAAACCGTTCTATTTATTTTGAATTTTATGCTTCGGACGTTGACTTCTATGGCCCTAACTATTCAATCTGTTGGAGCAACGCCCTAGGGTGAAGCCTAGGTTGCTCGAAAAGTAGAAATGACCATAAGTTTCATACTGGTTGCAATTATTCGTTTTATAAGATGGAAAAACTGTTGTATTTATATTGTATTTTATGCTTCTGGCGTTGACTTCTAAGGCCCAAATTATTCGATTTGGTGGAGCAATACCTCAGAGTTAAGTCTAGGATGCCCGCAACGCCGAAATGATCATTACTTTCACGCTTGTTGCAATTATTCCTGTTATACGATGAAAAGACTGTAGTATTTTTATTGTATCTTATGCTTCAGGCGTGGACTTCTGAGGCCGTAGCTATTCGATGTGGTGGAAGAACGCCATACAGTGAAGCCTAGGTTGCACGGAACGTAGAAATGAGCACTACTTTCACGCTGTTTGCAATTATTCATTTAATACGATGGAAATGCTGTTGTATTTATACCGTATTTTATGCTTCGGGCGTTGACTTCTTAGGCCCTAACATTTCGATCTAGTGGAGCAACGCCCGACAGTGAAGCCTAGGTTGCCCGGAACGTAGATATGACCATAACCTTCACACAGGTAGCAATTATTCGTTTTATACGGTGTAAAGGCTGTTGCATTTATTTTGTATTTTATGCTTCTGGCGTTCACTTCTTAGGCCCTAACTATTCGATCTGGTGGAATAACGCCCTATGGTGAAGCCTAGGTTGACCGGAACGTAGAAATGACCATAACTTTCACAGGGGTAGCAATTATTCGTTTTACACGATGGAAAAACTGTTCTATTTATTTTGTATTTTATGCATCGGGCGTTGACTTCTAAGGCCCTAACTATTCAATCTGCTGGAGCAACGCCCTAGGGTGAAGCCTAGGTTGCCCGGAAAGTATAAATGACGTTAACTTTCACACTGGTTGCTATTATTCGTTCTATACAATGGAAAAACTGTTATATTTATATTGTATTTTATACTTCTGGCGTTGACTTCTTATGCCCTAACTGTTCGATCTGGTGGAACAACGCCCTAGAGTGAAGCCTAGGTTACCCGGAACGTAGAAATAACCAGTACTTTCACACTGTTTGCAGTTATTCCTGCTATACGATGGAAAAACTGTTGCATCTTTATTGAATTTTATGCTTCTGGCGTTGTCTTCTAAGGCCCTAACTATTCTATCTGGTGGATCAACGCCCTAGAGTGAAGCCTAGGATGCCCGGAATGTAGAAATGACCATAACATTCACACTGGTTGAAATAATTCGTTTTACACGATGGAAAAACTGTTGTATTTATAGTGTATTTTATGCTTCTAGCGTTGACTTCTAAGGCACTAACTATTCGATCTGGTGGAGCAACGCTCTAGAGTGAAGCCTAGGTTGCCCGGAACGTAGTAATGACCATCACTTTCAAACTGGTTGCAATTATTCCGTTTATATGATGGAAAAACTGTAGTATTTTTATTGCATTTTATGCTTCCGGCATTGACTTCTAAGGCCCTAACTATTCAATCGGTAAGAGCAACGCTCTAGGGCGTAGCCTAGGTTGCCCGTAAAGTAGAAATGACCATAGCTTTCATACTGGTTGCAATTATTCGTTTTGTGTGATGGAAAAACAGTTGTATTTATATTGTATTTTATGCTTCTGGCGTTCACTTCTTAGGCCCTAACTATTCGATCTGGTGGAACAACGCCCTATGGTGAAGCCTAGGTTGACCGGAACGTAGAAATGACCATAACTTTCACACCGGTAGCAATTATTCGTTTTACACGATGGAAAAACTGATCTATTTATTTTGTATTTTATGCATCGGGCGTTGACTTCTAAGGCCCTAACTATTCAATCTGTTGGAGCAACGCCCTAGGGTGAAGCCTAGGTTGCCCGGAAAGAAGAAATGACGTTAACTTTCATACTGGTTGCAATTATTCGTCTTATACGATGGAAAAACTGTTGTATTTATATTGTATTTTATGCTTCTGTCGTTCACTTCTTAGGCCCTAACTATTCGATCTGGTGGAGCAACGGCCTAGGGTGAAGCCTAGGTTGCCTGGAACGTAGAAATGACCATAACTTTCATACTGGTTGCAATTATTCGTTTTATATGGTGGAAAAACTGTTGCATCTTTATCGTATTTTGTGTTTCTGGCGTTGACTTCTTAGGCCGTAACTATTCGATCTGGTGGAGCACCGCCCTGGAGTGAAACCTAGGTTGCCCGGAACGTAGAAATGACCACTACTATCACACTGGTAGCAAATTATTCCTGCTATACGATGGAAAAGCTGTTGTATTTTTATTGCATTTTATGCTTCGGGCATTGACTTCTAAGGCTCTAACTATTCAATCTGTTGGAGCAACGCCCTAGGGTGAAGCCTAGGTTGCCCGGAACGTAGAAATGACCATAACTTTCGCACTGGTTGCAATTATTCGTTTTATACGATGGAAAAGCTGTTGTATTTATATCGTATTTTATGCTTCTGGCGTTGACTTCTTAGGCCCTAACTATTCCATCTGGTGGTACAACGCCCCAGGGTGCAGTCTAGGTTGCCCCGAAAGTAGAAATGACCATAACTTTCACACTGGTAGCAATTATTCGTTTTATACGATGGAAAAACTGTTCTACTTATTATATATTTTATGCTTCGGGCGTTGACTTCTAAGACCCAAACTATTCGATCTGGTGGAGCAACGCCCTAGAGTGAAGCCTAGGTTGCCCGGTACGTAGAAATGACCATCACTATCAAACTGGTTGCAATTATTTGTTTTATACGATGGAAAAGCTGTTGTATTTATATCGTATTTTATGCTTCTGGCGTTGACTTCTTAGGCCCTAACTATTCCATCTGGTGGAACAACGCCCTAGGGTGAAGCCTAGGTTGCCCGGAAAGTAGAAATGACCATAACTTTCACACTGGTAACAATTATTCGTTTTATACGATGGAAAAACTGTTCTATTTATTTTGTATTTTATGCTTCGGGCGTTGACTTCTAAGGGCCTAACTATTCGATCTGGTAGGGCAACGCCCTAGAGTGAAGCCTAGGTTGCACGGTACGTAGGAATGACCATAAGTTTCATACTGGTTGCAATTATTCGTTTTATACGATGGAAAAACTGTTGTATTTATATTGTACTTTATGCTTCTGGCGTTCACTTCTTAGGCCCTAACTATTCGATCTGGTGGTACAACGCCCTAGGGTGAAGCCTAGGTTGCCCGGAACGTAGAAGTGACCATAACTTTTACACTGGCAGCAATTATTCGTTTTATACAATGGAAAAACCGTTCTATTTATTTTGTATTTTATGCTTCGGGCGTTGACTTCTAAGGCCCGAACTGTTTGATCTGGTGGAGCATCGCCGTAGAGTGAAGCCTAGGTTGCCCGGAACGTAGAACTGACCATAACTTTCACACTGGTTGCTATTATTCGTTTTATACGATGGAAGAACTGTTATATTTATATTGTATTCAAGCTTCTGGCGTTGACTTCTGAGGCCGTTGCTATTCGATGTGGTGGAAGAACGCCATAGAGTGAAGCCTAGGTAGCCCGGATCGTAGAAATGTCCATATCATTCACACTGTTTGCAATTTTTCGTTTTATACGATGGAAAAACTGTTTTATTTATTTTGTATTTTATGCTTCGAGCGTTGACTTCTAAGGCCCTAACTATTCGATCTGGTGGAGCAACGCCCTAGAGTGCAGCCTAGATTGCCCGGAACGTAGAAATGACCATAACTTTCACACTGGTTGCTATCATTCGTTTTATATGATGGAAAAACTGTTGTATTTATATTGTATTTTATGCTTCTGGTGTTCACTTCTTAGGCCCTAACTATTCGATCTGGTGGAACAACGGCCTAGGGTGAAGCCTAGTTTGCCCGGTACGTAGAATTGACCATAAGTTCCATACTGGTTGCAATTATTCGTTTTATACGATGGAAAAACTGTTGTATTTATATTGTATTTTATGCTTCTGGCGTTCACTGCTTAGGCCCTAACTATACGATCTGGTGGTACAACGCCCTAGGGTGAAGCCGAGGTTGCCCGGAACGTAGAAATGACCATAACTTTCACACTGGTTGCCATTATTCGTTTTATACGATGGAAAAACTGTTATATTTATATTGTATTTAAGCTTCTGGCGTTGACTTCTGAGGCCGTTGCTATTCGATGTGGTGGAAGAACGCCATAGAGTGAAGCCTAGGTAGCCCGGATCGTAGAAATGTCCATATCTTTCACACTGTTTGCAATTTTTCGTTTTATACGATGGAAAAACTGTTTTATTTATTTTGCATTTTATGCTTCGGGCGTTGACTTCTAAGGCCCTAACTATTCGATCTGGTGTTGCAACGCCCTAGAGTGCAGCCTAGATTGCCCTGAACGTAGAAATGACCATAACTTTCACACTGGTTGCTATCAGTCGTTCTATATGATGGAAAAACTGTTGTATTTATATTGTATTTTATGCTTCTGGCGTTCATTTCTTAGGCCCTAACTATTCGATCTGGTGGAACAACAGCCTAGGGTGAAGCCTAGGTTGCACGGAACGTAGAAATGACCATAACTTTTACACTGGTAGCAATTATTCGTTTTATACAATGGAAAAAGTGTTCTATTTATTTTGTATTTAATGCTTCGGGCGTTGACTTCCAAGGCCCTAACTGTTTGATCTGGTGGAGCAACGCCCTAGAGTGAAGCCTAGGTTGCCCGGAACGTAGAAATGATCATAACTTTCACACTGGTGGCTATGATTCGTTTTATACGATGGAGAAACTGTTATATTTATATTGTATTTTATGCTTCTGGCGTTGACATCTTAGGCCCTAACTATTCCATCTGGTGGAACAACGCCCTAGAGTAAAGCCCAGGTTGCACGGAACGTAGAAATGACCATAACTTTCACACTGGTAGCAATTGTTCGTTTTATACAATGGAAAATCTGTTCTATTTATTTTGTATTTAATGCTTCGGGCGAAGACTTCTAAGGCCCTAACTGTTTGATCTGGTGGAGCAACACCCTAGAGGGAAGCCTAGGTTGCCCGGAACCTAGAAATGAGCATTACTTTCACACTGTTTGCAATTATTCCTTTTATACGATGGAAAACCTGTTGTATTTATATTGTATTTTATGCTTCTGGCGTTGACTTCTAAGGACCTAACTATTCGATCTGGTGGAGCAACGCCCTAGAGTGAAGCCTAGGTTGCTCGGAATGTAGAAATGACCATAACTTTCACACTGATTCCAATTATTCGTTTTATACGATGGAATAACTGTTGTACTTATATTGCATTTTATCCTTCTGGCGTTGAATTCTAAGTCCCTAGCTATGCGATCTGGTAGAGCAACGCCCTAGAGTGAAACCTAGGTTATCCGGAACGTAGAAATGACCAGTACATTCACACTGGTTGCAGTTATTCCTGTTAAACGATGGAAAAACTGTTGCATCTTTATTGTATTTTATGCTTCTGGCGCTGACTTCTAAGGCCGTAACTATTCGATCTGGTGGAGCAACGCCCTAGGGTGAAGGGTAGGTTCCGCGGAACGTATCAATGACCATAACTTTCACACTGGTAGCAATTATTCGTTTTATACGATGGAAAAACTGTTCTATTTATTTTGTATTTTATGCTTCGGGCGTTGACTTCTAAGGCCCTTGCTATTCGATCTGGTCGAGCAACGCCATAGAGTGAAGCCTAGGTTGCCCGGAACGTCGAAATGACCATAACATCCACACTGGTTGCAATTATTCGTTTTATACGATGTAAAAGCTGTTGTATTTATATTGTATTTTATGCTTCTGGCGTTGACTTCTTAGGCCCTAACTATTCGATCAGGTGGTGCGATGCCTCAGAGTTAAGTCTAGGATGCCCGAAACGCCGAAATGATCATTACTTTCACGCTTGTTGCAATTGTTCCTGTTATAGGATGGAAAGACTGTTGTATTTTTACTGTATTTTATACTTCAGGCGCTGACTTCTGAGGCCGTAGCTATTCGATGTGGTGGAAGAACGCCATACAGTGAAGCCTAGGTTGCCCGGAACGTAGAAGTGACCATTACTTTCACACTGTTTGCAATTATTCCTTTTATACGGTGGAAAAGCTGTTGTATTTATATCGTATTTTATGCTTCTGGCGTTGACTTCTAAGGACCTAACCATTCGGTCTGGTGGAGCAACGCCCTAGAGTGAAGCCTAGGTTGCTCGGAATGTAGAAATGACCATAACTTTCACACTGTTTGCAATTATTCGTTTTATACGATGTAAAAACTGTTGCATCTTTATCGTATTTTGTGCTTCTGGCGTTGACTTCTTAGGCCGTAGCTATTCGATCTGGTGGAGCACCGCCCTAGAGTGAAACCTAGGTTGCGCGGAACGTAGAAATGACCACTACTATCACACTGGTTGCAAATTATTCCTGCTATACGATGGAAAAGCTGTTGTATTTTTATTGCATTTTATGCTTCGGGCATTGACTTCTAAGGCCCTAACTATTCAATCTGTTGGAGCAACGCCCTAGGGTGAAGCCTAGGTTGCCCGGAACGTAGAAATGACCATAACTTTCACACTGGTTGCAATTATTCGTTTTATGCGATGGAAAAGCTGTTGTATTTATATCGTATTTTATGCTTCTGGCGTTGACTTCTTGGGCCCTAACTATTCCATCTGGTGGAACAACGCCCTAGGGTGATGTCTAGGTTGCCCGGAAAGTAGAAATGACCATAACTTTCACACTGGTAGCAATTATTCGTTTTATACGATGGAAAAAAAGTTCTATTTATTTTGTATTTTATGCTTCGAACGTTGACTTCTAAGGGCCTAACTATTCGATCTGGTAGAGCAACGCCCTAGAGTGAAGCCTAGGTTGCCCGGTACGAAGAAATGACCATAAATTTCATACTGGTTGCAATTATTCGTTTTATACGATGGAAAAACTGTTGTATTTATATTGTACTTTATGCTTCTGGCGTTCACTTCTTAGGCCCTAACTATTCCATCTGGAGGTACAACGCCTTAGGGTGAAGCCTAGGTTGCCCGGAACGTAGAAATGACCATAACTTTTACACTGGCAGCAATTATTCGTTTTATACAATGGAAAAGCCGTTCTATTTATCTTGCATTTTATGCTTCGGGCGTTGACTTCTAAGGCCCTAACTGTTTGATCTGGTGGAGCATCGCCGTAGAGTGAATCCTAGGTTGCCCGGAACGTAGAAATGACCATAACTTTCACACTGGTTGCTATTATTCGTTTTATACGATGGAAAAACT
Source organism: Calliopsis andreniformis (assembly GCF_051401765.1). Classification (NCBI taxonomy): domain Eukaryota; kingdom Metazoa; phylum Arthropoda; class Insecta; order Hymenoptera; family Andrenidae; genus Calliopsis; species Calliopsis andreniformis. The sequence goes on along the minus strand of NW_027480424.1, from coordinate 20,542,414 downwards.
GTTCTATTTATATTGTATTTAAGCTTCTGGCGTTGACTTCCTAGGCCGTTGCTATTCGATGTGGTGGAAGAACGCCCTAGAGTAAAGCCCAGGTTGCACGGAACGTAGAAATGACCATAACTTTCACACTGGTATCAATTGTTCGTTTTATACAATGGAAAATCTGTTCTATTTATTTTGTATTTAATGCTTCGGGCGTTGACTTCTAAGGCCCTAACTGTTTGATCTGGTGAAGCAACACCCTAGAGGGAAGCCTAGGTTGCCCGGAACCTAGAAATGAGCATTACTTTCACACTGTTTGCAATTATTCCTTGTATACGATGGAAAAGCTGTTGTATTTATATTGTATTTTATGCTTCTGGCGTTGACTTCTAAGGACCTAACTAGTCGATCTGGTGGAGCAACGCCCTAGAGTGAAGCCTAGGTTGCTCGGAATGTAGAAATGACCATAACTTTCACACTGATTCCAATTATTCGTTTTATACGATGGAATAACTGTTGTACTTATATTGCATTTTATCCTTCTGGCGTTGAATTCTAAGTCCCTAGCTATGCGATCTGGTAGAGCAACGCCCTAGAGTGAAACCTAGGTTATCCGGAACGTAGAAATGACCAGTACATTCACACTGGTTGCAGTTATTCCTGTTAAACGATGGAAAAACTGTTGCATCTTTATTGTATTTTATGCTTCTGGCGCTGACTTCTAAGGCCGTAACTATTCGATCTGGTGGAGCAACGCCCTAGGGTGAAGGGTAGGTTGCCAGGAACGTAGAAGTGACCATAACTTCCACACTGGTTGCTATCATTCGTTTTATAGGATGGAAAAACTGTTATATTTATATTGTATTTTATGCTTCTGGCGTTGATTTCTTAGGCCCTAACTTTTCGATCTGGTGGAACAACGCCCTAGAGTGAAGCCTAGGTTGCCTGGAACGTACAAATGACCATCACTTTCACACGGGTAGCAATTATTCCTGTTATAGGATGGAAAGACTGTTGTATTTTTATTGTATTTTATGCTCCAGGCGTTGACTTCTGAGGCCGTAGCTATTCGATGTGGTGGAAGAACGACATAGAGTGAAGCCTAGGTTGCCCGGAACGTAGAAATGACCATAACTTTCACACTGGAAACAATTATTCATTTTATACATGGAACAGCTGTTCTATTTATTTTGTATTTTATGCATCGGGCGTTGACTTCTATGGTCCTACCTATTCGATCTGGTGGAGCAACACCCTACAGTGAAGCTTAGTTTGTCCGGAACGTACATATGACCATAACCTTCACACAGGTTGCAATTATTCGTTTTATACGATTGAAAGACTGTTGTATTTATTTTGTAGTTTATGTTTCTGGCGTTGAATTCCAAGGCCCTAACACTTCCACCTGGTGGAGCAATGCCTCAGATTTAAGTCTAGGATGCCCGAAACGTCGAAATGATCGTTACTTTCACACTGGTTGCAATTATTCATGCTATACGATTGAAGAACTGTTGCATTTTTATTGTATTTTCTGCTTCTGTATTTGAATTCTAAGGTCCTAGCTATTCGATCTGGTGGGACAACGTCCAAGAGTGAAGCCTAGGTTGCCCGGAACGTAGTTATGACCATATCTTTCACACTGGTTGCAATTATTCGTTTTATACGATGGAAAAGCTGTTTTATTTATATCGTATTTTATGCTTCTGGCGCTGACTTCTAAGGTCCGAGCTACTCGATCACGTGGGGCAACGTCCAAGAGTGAAGCCTATGTTGCCCGGAACGTAGAAATGACCATTACCTTCACACTGTTTGCAATAATTCATTTTATACGATGGCAAAGGTGTTGTATTTATATTGTATTTTATGCTTATGGCGTTGACTTCTAAGGCCGTATCTATTCGATTTGGTGGAGCAACGCCTCAGAGTTAAGAATAGGATGCCCGAAACGTCGAAATGGTCATTACTTTCGCACTGGTTGCAATTATTCCTGTTATACGATGGAAAAACTCTTTTATATTTATCTTATTTTTAGCTTCGGGCGTTGACTTCTATGGCCCTACCTATTGGATCTGGTGGAGCAACACCCTACAGTGAAGCCTAGGTTGTCCGGAACGTAGATATGACCATAACCTTCACACAGGTTGCAATTATTCGTTTTATACGGTTGAAAGACTGTTGTATTTATTTTGTAGTTTATGCTCCTGTCGTTGAATTCCAAGGCCCTAACACTTCGACCTGGTGGAGCAATCCCTCAGAGTTAAGTCTAGGATGCCCGAAACGTCGAAATGATCATTAATTTCTCACTGGTTGCAACTATTCATGCTATACGATGGAAGACCTGTTGTATTTTTATTGTATTTTATGCTTCTGGCGCTGACTTCTAAGGTCCGAGCTACTCGATCTCGTGGGGCAACGTCCAAGAGTGAAGCCTAGGTTGCCTGGAACGTACAAATGACCATCACTTTCACACGGGTAGCAATTATTCCTGTTATAGGATGGAAAGACTGTTGCATTTTTATTGTATTTTATGCTTCAGGCGTTGACTTCTGAGGCCGTAGCTATTCGATGTGGTGTTAGAACGACATAGAGTGAAGCCTAGGTTGCCCGGAACGTAGAAATGACCATAACTTTCACACTGGAAACAATTATTCATTTTATACATGGAACAGCTGTTCTATTTATTTTGTATTTTATGCATCGGGCATTGACTTCTATGGTCCTACCTATTCGATCTGGTGGAGCAACACCCCACAGTGAAGCTTAGTTTGTCCGGAACGTACATATGACCATAACCTTCACACAGGTTGCAATTATTCGTTTTATACGATTGAAAGACTGTTGTATTTATTTTGTAGTTTATGTTTCTGGCGTTGAATTCCAAGGCCCTAACACTTCGACCTGGTGGAGCAATGCCTCAGACTTAAGTCTAGGATGCCCGAAACGTCGAAATGATCGTTACTTTCACACTGGTTGCAATTATTCATGCTATACGATTGAAGAACTGTTGCATTTTTATTGTATTTTCTGCTTCTGTATTTGAATTCTAAGGCCCTACCTATCCGATCTGGCGGAGCAACGACCACGAGTGAAGCCTAGGTTGCCCGGAACGTAGAAATGACCATAACTTCACACTGGTTGCTATTATTCGTTTTATACGATGAAAAAACTGTTATATTTATGTTGCATTTTATGCTTCTGGCGTTGACTTCTTAGGCCCTAACTATTCGAGCTGGTGGAACAACGCCCTAGAGTGAAGCCTGCGATGCCCGGAACGTAGAAATGGTCATTACCTTCACGCTTGTTGCAATTATTCCTGTTATACGATGAAAAAACTGTTGTATTTTTATTGCATTTTTTCCTTCAGGCGGTGACTTCTAAGGCCGTAGCTATTCGATGTGGTGGAGCAGCGCCCTAGAGTGACGCCTAGGTTGCCCGGAACGTAGAAATGACCATAACTTTCACACTGGTTACCATTATTCGTTTTATACGATGGAAAAGCTGTTGTATTTATATCGTATTTTATGCTTCTGGCGCTGACTTCTTAGGCCCTAACTATTCCATCCGGTGGAACAACGCCCTAGGGTGAAGCCTAGGTTGCCAGGAACGTAGAAATGACCATAACTTTCACACTGGTTGCTAATACTCGTTTTATACGGTGGAAAAATTGTTATATTTATATTGTATTTTATACTTATGGCGTTGAATTCTAAGTCCGTAGCTATTTGATCTGGTGGAGCAACGCCCTAGAGTGAAACCTAGGTTACCAGGAACGTAGAGATGACCAGTACTTTCACACTGTTTGCAGTTATTCCTGTTATACGATGGAAAAACTGTTGCATCTTTATTGCATTTTATGCTTCCGGCGTTGACTTCTTGGGCCCTAAATATTTGATCTGGTGGAGCAACGCCCTAAAGTGAAGCCTAGGTAGCCCGGAACGTAGAAGTGACCATAACTTCCACACTGGTTGCTATCATTCGTTTTATAGGATGGAAAAACTGTTATATTTATATTGTATTTTATGCTTCTGGCGTTGATTTCTTAGGCCCTAACTTTTCGATCTGGTGGAACAACGCCCTAGAGTGAAGCCTAGGTTGCCTGGAACGTACAAATGACCATCACTTTCACACGGGTAGCAATTATTCCTGTTATAGGATGGAAAGACTGTTGTATTTTTATTGTATTTTATGCTCGAGGCGTTGACTTCTGAGGCCGTAGCTATTCGATGTGGTGGAAGAACGACATAGAGTGAAGCCTAGGTTGCCCGGAACGTAGAAATGACCATAACTTTCACACTGGAAACAATTATTCATTTTATACATGGAACAGCTGTTCTATTTATTTTGTATTTTATGCATCGGGCGTTGACTTCTATGGTCCTGCCTATTCGATCTGGTGGAGCAACACCCTACAGTGAAGCTTAGTTTGTCCGGAACGTACATATGACCATAACCTTCACACAGGTTGCAATTATTCGTTTTATACGATTGAAAGACTGTTGTATTTATTTTGTAGTTTATGTTTCTGGCGTTGAATTCCAAGGCCCTAACACTTCCACCTGGTGGAGCAATGCCTCAGATTTAAGTCTAGGATGCCCGAAACGTCGAAATGATCGTTACTTTCACACTGGTTGCAATTATTCATGCTATACGATTGAAGAACTGTTGCATTTTTATTGTATTTTCTGCTTCTGTATTTGAATTCTAAGGTCCTAGCTATTCGATCTGGTGGGACAACGTCCAAGAGTGAAGCCTAGGTTGCCCGGAACGTAGTTATGACCATATCTTTCACACTGGTTGCAATTATTCGTTTTATACGATGGAAAAGCTGTTTTATTTATATCGTATTTTATGCTTCTGGCGCTGACTTCTAAGGTCCGAGCTACTCGATCTCGTGGGGCAACGTCCAAGAGTGAAGCCTATGTTGCCCGGAACGTAGAAATGACCATTACCTTCACACTGTTTGCAATAATTCATTTTATACGATGGCAAAGGTGTTGTATTTATATTGTATTTTATGCTTATGGCGTTGACTTCTAAGGCCGTATCTATTCGATTTGGTGGAGCAACGCCTCAGAGTTAAGAATAGGATGCCCGAAACGTCGAAATGGTCATTACTTTCGCACTGGTTGCAATTATTCCTGTTATACGATGGAAAAACTCTTTTATATTTGTCTTATTTTTAGCTTCGGGCGTTGACTTCTATGGCCCTACCTATTGGATCTGGTGGAGCAACACCCTACAGTGAAGCCTAGGTTGTCCGGAACGTAGATATGACCATAACCTTCACACAGGTTGCAATTATTCGTTTTATACGGTTGAAAGACTGTTGTATTTATTTTGTATTTTATGCTCCTGGCGTTGAATTCCAAGGCCCTAACACTTCGACCTGGTGGAGCAATCCCTCAGAGTTAAGTCTAGGATGCCCGAAACGTCGAAATGATCATTAATTTCTCACCGGTTGCAACTATTCATGCTATACGATGGAAGACCTGTTGTATTTTTATTGTATTTTATGCTTCTGGCGCTGACTTCTAAGGTCCGAGCTACTCGATCTCGTGGGGCAACGTCCAAGAGTGAAGCCTAGGTTGCCCGGAACGTAGAAATGACCACTACTATCACACTGGTAGCAAATTATTCCTGCTATACGATGGAAAAGCTGTTGTATTTTTATTGCATTTTATGCTTCGGGCATTGACTTCTAAGGCTCTAACTATTCAATCTGTTGGAGCAACGCCCTAGGGTGAAGCCTAGGTTGCCCGGAACGTAGAAATGACCATAACTTTCGCACTGGTTGCAATTATTCGTTTTATACGATGGAAAAGCTGTTGTATTTATATCGTATTTTATGCTTCTGGCGTTGACTTCTTAGGCCCTAACTATTCCATCTGGTGGTACAACGCCCCAGGGTGCAGTCTAGGTTGCCCCGAAAGTAGAAATGACCATAACTTTCACACTGGTAGCAATTATTCGTTTTATACGATGGAAAAACTGTTCTACTTATTATATATTTTATGCTTCGGGCGTTGACTTCTAAGACCCAAACTATTCGATCTGGTGGAGCAACGCCCTAGAGTGAAGCCTAGGTTGCCCGGTACGTAGAAATGACCATCACTATCAAACTGGTTGCAATTATTTGTTTTATACGATGGAAAAGCTGTTGTATTTATATCGTATTTTATGCTTCTGGCGTTGACTTCTTAGGCCCTAACTATTCCATCTGGTGGAACAACGCCCTAGGGTGAAGCCTAGGTTGCCCGGAAAGTAGAAATGACCATAACTTTCACACTGGTAACAATTATTCGTTTTATACGATGGAAAAACTGTTCTATTTATTTTGTATTTTATGCTTCGGGCGTTGACTTCTAAGGGCCTAACTATTCGATCTGGTAGGGCAACGCCCTAGAGTGAAGCCTAGGTTGCCCGGTACGTAGGAATGACCATAAGTTTCATACTGGTTGCAATTATTCGTTTTATACGATGGAAAAACTGTTGTATTTATATTGTACTTTATGCTTCTGGCGTTCACTTCTTAGGCCCTAACTATTCGATCTGGTGGTACAACGCCCTAGGGTGAAGCCTAGGTTGCCCGGAACGTAGAAGTGACCATAACTTTTACACTGGCAGCATTTATTCGTTTTATACAATGGAAAAACCGTTCTATTTATTTTGTATTTTATGCTTCGGGCGTTGACTTCTAAGGCCCGAACTGTTTGATCTGGTGGAGCATCGCCGTAGAGTGAAGCCTAGGTTGCCCGGAACGTAGAACTGACCATAACTTTCACACTGGTTGCTATTATTCGTTTTATACGATGGAAGAACTGTTATATTTATATTGTATTCAAGCTTCTGGCGTTGACTTCTGAGGCCGTTGCTATTCGATGTGGTGGAAGAACGCCATAGAGTGAAGCCTAGGTAGCCCGGATCGTAGAAATGTCCATATCATTCACACTGTTTGCAATTTTTCGTTTTATACGATGGAAAAACTGTTTTATTTATTTTGTATTTTATGCTTCGGGCGTTGACTTCTAAGGCCCTAACTATTCGATCTGGTGGAGCAACGCCCTAGAGTGCAGCCTAGATTGCCCGGAACGTAGAAATGACCATAACTTTCACACTGGTTGCTATCATTCGTTTTATATGATGGAAAAACTGTTGTATTTATATTGTATTTTATGCTTCTGGTGTTCACTTCTTAGGCCCTAACTATTCGATCTGGTGGAACAACGGCCTAGGGTGAAGCCTAGTTTGCCCGGTACGTAGAATTGACCATAAGTTCCATACTGGTTGCAATTATTCGTTTTATACGATGGAAAAACTGTTGTATTTATATTGTATTTTATGCTTCTGGCGTTCACTGCTTAGGCCCTAACTATACGATCTGGTGGTACAACGCCCTAGGGTGAAGCCGAGGTTGCCCGGAACGTAGAAATGACCATAACTTTCACACTGGTTGCCATTATTCGTTTTATACGATGGAAAAACTGTTATATTTATATTGTATTTAAGCTTCTGGCGTTGACTTCTGAGGCCGTTGCTATTCGATGTGGTGGAAGAACGCCATAGAGTGAAGCCTAGGTAGCCCGGATCGTAGAAATGTCCATATCTTTCACACTGTTTGCAATTTTTCGTTTTATACGATGGAAAAACTGTTTTATTTATTTTGCATTTTATGCTTCGGGCGTTGACTTCTAAGGCCCTAACTATTCGATCTGGTGTTGCAACGCCCTAGAGTGCAGCCTAGATTGCCCTGAACGTAGAAATGACCATAACTTTCACACTGGTTGCTATCAGTCGTTCTATATGATGGAAAAACTGTTGTATTTATATTGTATTTTATGCTTCTGGCGTTCATTTCTTAGGCCCTAACTATTCGATCTGGTGGAACAACAGCCTAGGGTGAAGCCTAGGTTGCACGGAACGTAGAAATGACCATAACTTTTACACTGGTAGCAATTATTCGTTTTATACAATGGAAAAAGTGTTCTATTTATTTTGTATTTAATGCTTCGGGCGTTGACTTCCAAGGCCCTAACTGTTTGATCTGGTGGAGCAACGCCCTAGAGTGAAGCCTAGGTTGCCCGGAACGTAGAAATGATCATAACTTTCACACTGGTGGCTATGATTCGTTTTATACGATGGAGAAACTGTTATATTTATATTGTATTTTATGCTTCTGGCGTTGACATCTTAGGCCCTAACTATTCCATCTGGTGGAACAACGCCCTAGAGTAAAGCCCAGGTTGCACGGAACGTAGAAATGACCATAACTTTCACACTGGTAGCAATTGTTCGTTTTATACAATGGAAAATCTGTTCTATTTATTTTGTATTTAATGCTTCGGGCGAAGACTTCTAAGGCCCTAACTGTTTGATCTGGTGGAGCAACACCCTAGAGGGAAGCCTAGGTTGCCCGGAACCTAGAAATGAGCATTACTTTCACACTGTTTGCAATTATTCCTTTTATACGATGGAAAACCTGTTGTATTTATATTGTATTTTATGCTTCTGGCGTTGACTTCTAAGGACCTAACTATTCGATCTGGTGGAGCAACGCCCTAGAGTGAAGCCTAGGTTGCTCGGAATGTAGAAATGACCATAACTTTCACACTGATTCCAATTATTCGTTTTATACGATGGAATAACTGTTGTACTTATATTGCATTTTATCCTTCTGGCGTTGAATTCTAAGTCCCTAGCTATGCGATCTGGTAGAGCAACGCCCTAGAGTGAAACCTAGGTTATCCGGAACGTAGAAATGACCAGTACATTCACACTGGTTGCAGTTATTCCTGTTAAACGATGGAAAAACTGTTGCATCTTTATTGTATTTTATGCTTCTGGCGCTGACTTCTAAGGCCGTAACTATTCGATCTGGTGGAGCAACGCCCTAGGGTGAAGGGTAGGTTCCGCGGAACGTATCAATGACCATAACTTTCACACTGGTAGCAATTATTCGTTTTATACGATGGAAAAACTGTTCTATTTATTTTGTATTTTATGCTTCGGGCGTTGACTTCTAAGGCCCTTGCTATTCGATCTGGTCGAGCAACGCCATAGAGTGAAGCCTAGGTTGCCCGGAACGTCGAAATGACCATAACATCCACACTGGTTGCAATTATTCGTTTTATACGATGTAAAAGCTGTTGTATTTATATTGTATTTTATGCTTCTGGCGTTGACTTCTTAGGCCCTAACTATTCGATCAGGTGGTGCGATGCCTCAGAGTTAAGTCTAGGATGCCCGAAACGCCGAAATGATCATTACTTTCACGCTTGTTGCAATTGTTCCTGTTATAGGATGGAAAGACTGTTGTATTTTTACTGTATTTTATACTTCAGGCGCTGACTTCTGAGGCCGTAGCTATTCGATGTGGTGGAAGAACGCCATACAGTGAAGCCTAGGTTGCCCGGAACGTAGAAGTGACCATTACTTTCACACTGTTTGCAATTATTCCTTTTATACGGTGGAAAAGCTGTTGTATTTATATCGTATTTTATGCTTCTGGCGTTGACTTCTAAGGACCTAACCATTCGGTCTGGTGGAGCAACGCCCTAGAGTGAAGCCTAGGTTGCTCGGAATGTAGAAATGACCATAACTTTCACACTGTTTGCAATTATTCGTTTTATACGATGTAAAAACTGTTGCATCTTTATCGTATTTTGTGCTTCTGGCGTTGACTTCTTAGGCCGTAGCTATTCGATCTGGTGGAGCACCGCCCTAGAGTGAAACCTAGGTTGCGCGGAACGTAGAAATGACCACTACTATCACACTGGTTGCAAATTATTCCTGCTATACGATGGAAAAGCTGTTGTATTTTTATTGCATTTTATGCTTCGGGCATTGACTTCTAAGGCCCTAACTATTCAATCTGTTGGAGCAACGCCCTAGGGTGAAGCCTAGGTTGCCCGGAACGTAGAAATGACCATAACTTTCACACTGGTTGCAATTATTCGTTTTATGCGATGGAAAAGCTGTTGTATTTATATCGTATTTTATGCTTCTGGCGTTGACTTCTTGGGCCCTAACTATTCCATCTGGTGGAACAACGCCCTAGGGTGATGTCTAGGTTGCCCGGAAAGTAGAAATGACCATAACTTTCACACTGGTAGCAATTATTCGTTTTATACGATGGAAAAAAAGTTCTATTTATTTTGTATTTTATGCTTCGAACGTTGACTTCTAAGGGCCTAACTATTCGATCTGGTAGAGCAACGCCCTAGAGTGAAGCCTAGGTTGCCCGGTACGAAGAAATGACCATAAATTTCATACTGGTTGCAATTATTCGTTTTATACGATGGAAAAACTGTTGTATTTATATTGTACTTTATGCTTCTGGCGTTCACTTCTTAGGCCCTAACTATTCCATCTGGAGGTACAACGCCTTAGGGTGAAGCCTAGGTTGCCCGGAACGTAGAAATGACCATAACTTTTACACTGGCAGCAATTATTCGTTTTATACAATGGAAAAGCCGTTCTATTTATCTTGCATTTTATGCTTCGGGCGTTGACTTCTAAGGCCCTAACTGTTTGATCTGGTGGAGCATCGCCGTAGAGTGAATCCTAGGTTGCCCGGAACGTAGAAATGACCATAACTTTCACACTGGTTGCTATTATTCGTTTTATACGATGGAAAAACTGTTCTATTTATATTGTATTTAAGCTTCTGGCGTTGACTTCCTAGGCCGTTGCTATTCGATGTGGTGGAAGAACGCCCTAGAGTAAAGCCCAGGTTGCACGGAACGTAGAAATGACCATAACTTTCACACTGGTATCAATTGTTCGTTTTATACAATGGAAAATCTGTTCTATTTATTTTGTATTTAATGCTTCGGGCGTTGACTTCTAAGGCCCTAACTGTTTGATCTGGTGAAGCAACACCCTAGAGGGAAGCCTAGGTTGCCCGGAACCTAGAAATGAGCATTACTTTCACACTGTTTGCAATTATTCCTTGTATACGATGGAAAAGCTGTTGTATTTATATTGTATTTTATGCTTCTGGCGTTGACTTCTAAGGACCTAACTAGTCGATCTGGTGGAGCAACGCCCTAGAGTGAAGCCTAGGTTGCTCGGAATGTAGAAATGACCATAACTTTCACACTGATTCCAATTATTCGTTTTATACGATGGAATAACTGTTGTACTTATATTGCATTTTATCCTTCTGGCGTTGAATTCTAAGTCCCTAGCTATGCGATCTGGTAGAGCAACGCCCTAGAGTGAAACCTAGGTTATCCGGAACGTAGAAATGACCAGTACATTCACACTGGTTGCAGTTATTCCTGTTAAACGATGGAAAAACTGTTGCATCTTTATTGTATTTTATGCTTCTGGCGCTGACTTCTAAGGCCGTAACTATTCGATCTGGTGGAGCAACGCCCTAGGGTGAAGGGTAGGTTGCCAGGAACGTAGAAGTGACCATAACTTCCACACTGGTTGCTATCATTCGTTTTATAGGATGGAAAAACTGTTATATTTATATTGTATTTTATGCTTCTGGCGTTGATTTCTTAGGCCCTAACTTTTCGATCTGGTGGAACAACGCCCTAGAGTGAAGCCTAGGTTGCCTGGAACGTACAAATGACCATCACTTTCACACGGGTAGCAATTATTCCTGTTATAGGATGGAAAGACTGTTGTATTTTTATTGTATTTTATGCTCCAGGCGTTGACTTCTGAGGCCGTAGCTATTCGATGTGGTGGAAGAACGACATAGAGTGAAGCCTAGGTTGCCCGGAACGTAGAAATGACCATAACTTTCACACTGGAAACAATTATTCATTTTATACATGGAACAGCTGTTCTATTTATTTTGTATTTTATGCATCGGGCGTTGACTTCTATGGTCCTACCTATTCGATCTGGTGGAGCAACACCCTACAGTGAAGCTTAGTTTGTCCGGAACGTACATATGACCATAACCTTCACACAGGTTGCAATTATTCGTTTTATACGATTGAAAGACTGTTGTATTTATTTTGTAGTTTATGTTTCTGGCGTTGAATTCCAAGGCCCTAACACTTCCACCTGGTGGAGCAATGCCTCAGATTTAAGTCTAGGATGCCCGAAACGTCGAAATGATCGTTACTTTCACACTGGTTGCAATTATTCATGCTATACGATTGAAGAACTGTTGCATTTTTATTGTATTTTCTGCTTCTGTATTTGAATTCTAAGGTCCTAGCTATTCGATCTGGTGGGACAACGTCCAAGAGTGAAGCCTAGGTTGCCCGGAACGTAGTTATGACCATATCTTTCACACTGGTTGCAATTATTCGTTTTATACGATGGAAAAGCTGTTTTATTTATATCGTATTTTATGCTTCTGGCGCTGACTTCTAAGGTCCGAGCTACTCGATCACGTGGGGCAACGTCCAAGAGTGAAGCCTATGTTGCCCGGAACGTAGAAATGACCATTACCTTCACACTGTTTGCAATAATTCATTTTATACGATGGCAAAGGTGTTGTATTTATATTGTATTTTATGCTTATGGCGTTGACTTCTAAGGCCGTATCTATTCGATTTGGTGGAGCAACGCCTCAGAGTTAAGAATAGGATGCCCGAAACGTCGAAATGGTCATTACTTTCGCACTGGTTGCAATTATTCCTGTTATACGATGGAAAAACTCTTTTATATTTATCTTATTTTTAGCTTCGGGCGTTGACTTCTATGGCCCTACCTATTGGAACTGGTGGAGCAACACCCTACAGTGAAGCCTAGGTTGTCCGGAACGTAGATATGACCATAACCTTCACACAGGTTGCAATTATTCGTTTTATACGGTTGAAAGACTGTTGTATTTATTTTGTAGTTTATGCTCCTGTCGTTGAATTCCAAGGCCCTAACACTTCGACCTGGTGGAGCAATCCCTCAGAGTTAAGTCTAGGATGCCCGAAACGTCGAAATGATCATTAATTTCTCACTGGTTGCAACTATTCATGCTATACGATGGAAGACCTGTTGTATTTTTATTGTATTTTATGCTTCTGGCGCTGACTTCTAAGGTCCGAGCTACTCGATCTCGTGGGGCAACGTCCAAGAGTGAAGCCTAGGTTGCCTGGAACGTACAAATGACCATCACTTTCACACGGGTAGCAATTATTCCTGTTATAGGATGGAAAGACTGTTGCATTTTTATTGTATTTTATGCTTCAGGCGTTGACTTCTGAGGCCGTAGCTATTCGATGTGGTGTTAGAACGACATAGAGTGAAGCCTAGGTTGCCCGGAACGTAGAAATGACCATAACTTTCACACTGGAAACAATTATTCATTTTATACATGGAACAGCTGTTCTATTTATTTTGTATTTTATGCATCGGGCATTGACTTCTATGGTCCTACCTATTCGATCTGGTGGAGCAACACCCCACAGTGAAGCTTAGTTTGTCCGGAACGTACATATGACCATAACCTTCACACAGGTTGCAATTATTCGTTTTATACGATTGAAAGACTGTTGTATTTATTTTGTAGTTTATGTTTCTGGCGTTGAATTCCAAGGCCCTAACACTTCGACTTTGTGGAGCAATGCCTCAGACTTAAGTCTAGGATGCCCGAAACGTCGAAATGATCGTTACTTTCACACTGGTTGCAATTATTCATGCTATACGATTGAAGAACTGTTGCATTTTTATTGTATTTTCTGCTTCTGTATTTGAATTCTAAGGCCCTACCTATCCGATCTGGCGGAGCAACGACCACGAGTGAAGCCTAGGTTGCCCGGAACGTAGAAATGACCATAACTTCACACTGGTTGCTATTATTCGTTTTATACGATGAAAAAACTGTTATATTTATGTTGCATTTTATGCTTCTGGCGTTGACTTCTTAGGCCCTAACTATTCGAGCTGGTGGAACAACGCCCTAGAGTGAAGCCTGCGATGCCCGGAACGTAGAAATGGTCATTACCTTCACGCTTGTTGCAATTATTCCTGTTATACGATGAAAAAACTGTTGTATTTTTATTGCATTTTTTCCTTCAGGCGGTGACTTCTAAGGCCGTAGCTATTCGATGTGGTGGAGCAGCGCCCTAGAGTGACGCCTAGGTTGCCCGGAACGTAGAAATGACCATAACTTTCACACTGGTTACCATTATTCGTTTTATACGATGGAAAAGCTGTTGTATTTATATCGTATTTTATGCTTCTGGCGCTGACTTCTTAGGCCCTAACTATTCCATCCGGTGGAACAACGCCCTAGGGTGAAGCCTAGGTTGCCAGGAACGTAGAAATGACCATAACTTTCACACTGGTTGCTAATACTCGTTTTATACGGTGGAAAAATTGTTATATTTATATTGTATTTTATACTTATGGCGTTGAATTCTAAGTCCGTAGCTATTTGATCTGGTGGAGCAACGCCCTAGAGTGAAACCTAGGTTACCCGGAACGTAGAGATGACCAGTACTTCCACACTGTTTGCAGTTATTCCTGTTATACGATGGAAAAACTGTTGCATCTTTATTGCATTTTATGCTTCCGGCGTTGACTTCTTGGGCCCTAAATATTTGATCTGGTGGAGCAACGCCCTAAAGTGAAGCCTAGGTAGCCCGGAACGTAGAAGTGACCATAACTTCCACACTGGTTGCTATCATTCGTTTTATAGGATGGAAAAACTGTTATATTTATATTGTATTTTATGCTTCTGGCGTTGATTTCTTAGGCCCTAACTTTTCGATCTGGTGGAACAACGCCCTAGAGTGAAGCCTAGGTTGCCTGGAACGTACAAATGACCATCACTTTCACACGGGTAGCAATTATTCCTGTTATAGGATGGAAAGACTGTTGTATTTTTATTGTATTTTATGCTCGAGGCGTTGACTTCTGAGGCCGTAGCTATTCGATGTGGTGGAAGAACGACATAGAGTGAAGCCTAGGTTGCCCGGAACGTAGAAATGACCATAACTTTCACACTGGCAACAATTATTCATTTTATACATGGAACAGCTGTTCTATTTATTTTGTATTTTATGCATCGGGCGTTGACTTCTATGGTCCTGCCTATTCGATCTGGTGGAGCAACACCCTACAGTGAAGCTTAGTTTGTCCGGAACGTACATATGACCATAACCTTCACACAGGTTGCAATTATTCGTTTTATACGATTGAAAGACTGTTGTATTTATTTTGTAGTTTATGTTTCTGGCGTTGAATTCCAAGGCCCTAACACTTCCACCTGGTGGAGCAATGCCTCAGATTTAAGTCTAGGATGCCCGAAACGTCGAAATGATCGTTACTTTCACACTGGTTGCAATTATTCATGCTATACGATTGAAGAACTGTTGCATTTTTATTGTATTTTCTGCTTCTGTATTTGAATTCTAAGGTCCTAGCTATTCGATCTGGTGGGACAACGTCCAAGAGTGAAGCCTAGGTTGCCCGGAACGTAGTTATGACCATATCTTTCACACTGGTTGCAATTATTCGTTTTATACGATGGAAAAGCTGTTTTATTTATATCGTATTTTATGCTTCTGGCGCTGACTTCTAAGGTCCGAGCTACTCGATCTCGTGGGGCAACGTCCAAGAGTGAAGCCTATGTTGCCCGGAACGTAGAAATGACCATTACCTTCACACTGTTTGCAATAATTCATTTTATACGATGGCAAAGGTGTTGTATTTATATTGTATTTTATGCTTATGGCGTTGACTTCTAAGGCCGTATCTATTCGATTTGGTGGAGCAACGCCTCAGAGTTAAGAATAGGATGCCCGAAACGTCGAAATGGTCATTACTTTCGCACTGGTTGCAATTATTCCTGTTATACGATGGAAAAACTCTTTTATATTTATCTTATTTTTAGCTTCGGGCGTTGACTTCTATGGCCCTACCTATTGGATCTGGTGGAGCAACACCCTACAGTGAAGCCTAGGTTGTCCGGAACGTAGATATGACCATAACCTTCACACAGGTTGCAATTATTCGTTTTATACGGTTGAAAGACTGTTGTATTTATTTTGTATTTTATGCTCCTGGCGTTGAATTCCAAGGCCCTAACACTTCGACCTGGTGGAGCAATCCCTCAGAGTTAAGTCTAGGATGCCCGAAACGTCGAAATGATCATTAATTTCTCACCGGTTGCAACTATTCATGCTATACGATGGAAGACCTGTTGTATTTTTATTGTATTTTATGCTTCTGGCGCTGACTTCTAAGGTCCGAGCTACTCGATCTCGTGGGGCAACGTCCAAGAGTGAAGCCTAGGTTGCCTGGAACGTACAAATGACCATCACTTTCACACGGGTAGCAATTATTCCTGTTATAGGATGGAATGACTGTTGTATTTTTATTGTATTTTATGCTTCAGGCGTTGACTTCTGAGGCCGTAGCTATTCGATGTGGTGGAAGAACGACATAGAGTGACGCCTAGGTTGCCCGGAACGTAGAAATGACCATAACTTTCACACTGGAAACAATTATTCATTTTATACATGGAACAGCTGTTCTATTTAGTTTGTATTTTATGCATCGGGGATTGACTTCTATGGTCCTACCTATTCGATCTGGTGGAGCAACACCCCACAGTGAAGCTTAGTTTGTCCGGAACGTACATATGACCATAACCTTCACACAGGTTGCAATTATTCGTTTTATACGATTGAAAGGCTGTTGTATTTATTTTGTAGTTTATGTTTCTGGCGTTGAATTCCAAGGCCCTAACACTTCGACCTGGTGGAGCAATGCCTCAGATTTAAGTCTAGGATGCCCGAAACGTCGAAATGATCGTTACTTTCACACTGGTTGCAATTATTCATGCTATACGATTGAAGAACTGTTGCATTTTTGTTGTATTTTCTGCTTCTGTATTTGAAGTCTAAGGTCCTAGCTATTCGATCTGGTGGGACAACGTCCAAGAGTGAAGCCTAGGTTGCCCGGAACGTAGTTATGACCATATCTTTCACACTGGTTGCAATTATTCGTTTTATACGATGGAAAAGCTGTTGTATTTATATCGTATTTTATGCTTCTGGCGTCGACTTCTTGGGCCCCAACTATTCGATCTGTTGGAGCAACACCCTAGAGTGAAGCCTCGGTTGCCCGGAACGTAGAAATGACCATAGCTTTCACACTGGCAGCAATTATTCATGCTATACGATGGAAGACCTGTTGTATTTTTATTGTATTTTATGCTTCTGGCGCTGACTTCTAAGGTCCGAGCTACTCGATCTCGTGGGGCAACGTCCAAGAGTGAAGCCTATGTTGCCCGGAACGTAGAAATGACCATAACTTCACACTGGTTGCTATTATTCGTTTTATCCGATGGAAAAACTGTTATATTTATATTGCATTTTATGCTTCTGGCGTTGACTTCTTAGGCCCTAACTATTCGATCTGGTGGAACAACGCCCCAGAGTGAAGCCTGCGATGCCCGGAACGTAGAAATGATCATTACCTTCACACTTGTTGCAATTATTCCTGTTATACGATGAAAAAACTGTTGTATTTTTATTGCATTTTTTGCTTCAGGCGTTGACTTCTTAGGCCCTAACGATTCGATCTGGTGGAGCAACGTCCTAGAGTGAAGCCTAGGTTACCCGGAACATAGAAATGACCATAGCTTTCACACTGGTTACCATTATTCGTTTTATACAATGGAAAAGCTGTTGTATTTACATCGTATTTTATGCTGCAGGCGTTGACTTCTTAGGCCCTAACTATTCCATCTGGTGGAGCAACGCCCTAGGGTGAAGCCTAGGTTGCCCGGAACGTAGAAATGACCATTACCTTCACACTGGTTGCAATTATTCCTGTTATACGATGGAAGAACTGTTGCATCTTTATTGTATTTTATGCTTCTGGCGTTGACTTCTTAGGCCCCAACTACTCCATCTGGTGGAACATCGCCCTAGGGTGAAGCCTAGGTTGCCGGGAACGTACAAATGACCATAACTTTCACACTGGTAGCAATTATTCGTTTTATACGATGGAAAAGCTGTAGTATTTATATCGTATTTTATGCTTCTGGCGTTGACTTCTTAAGCCCTAACTATTCCATCTGGAGGAACAACGCCCTGGAGTGAAGCCTCGGTTGCCCGGAACGTAGAAATGACCATAACTTTCACACTGGCAGCAATTATTCATGCTATACGATGGAAGACCTGTTGTATTTTTATTGTATTTTATGCTTCTGGCGCTGACTTCTAAGGTCCGAGCTACTCGATCTTGTGGGGCAACGTCCAAGAGTGAAGCCTATGTTGCCCGGAACGTAGAAATGACCATAACTTTCACACTGGTTGCAATTATTCGTTTTACACGATGGAAAAACTGTTCTACTTATTTTGTATTTTATGCTTCTGGCGTTGACTTCTAAGGCCCTACCCATTCGATCTGGCGGAGCAACACCCTACAGTGAAGCCTAGGTTGTTCGGAACGTAGAAATGACCATTACCTTCACACTGTTTGCAATAATTCATTTTATACGATGGCAAAGCTGTTGTATTTATATTGTATTTTATGCTTATGGCGTTGACTTCTAAGGCCGTATCTGTTCGATTTGGTGGAGCAACGCCTCAGAGTTAAGAATAGGATGCCCGAAACGTCGAAATGGTCATTACTTTCGCACTGGTTGCAACTATTCCTGTTATACGGTGGAAAAACTCTTTTATATTTATCGTATTTTTAGCTTCGGGCGTTGACTTCTATGGCCCTACCTATTCGATCTGGTGGAGCAACACCCTACAGTGAAGCCTAGGTTGCCAGGAACGTAGAAATGACCATAACTTCACACTGGTTGCTATTATTCGTTTTATCCGATGGAAAAACTGTTATATTTATATTGCATTTTATGCTTCTGGCGTTGACTTCTTAGGCCCTAACTATTCGATCTGGTGGAACAACGCCCCAGAGTGAAGCCTGCGATGCCCGGAACGTAGAAATGATCATTACCTTCACACTTGTTGCAATTATTCCTGTTATACGATGAAAAAACTGTTGTATTTTTATTGCATTTTATGCTTCGGGCATTGTCTTCTAAGGTCCTAACTATTCAATCTGTTGGAGCAACGCCCTAGAGTGAAGCCTAGGCTGCCCGGAAAGTGGAAAAGACAATAACTTTCACGCTGGTTGCAATCATTCGTTTTATACGATGGAAATGCTGTTGCATCTTTATTGTATTTTATGCTTCTGTCGTTGACGTCTAAGGCCGAAGCTATCAGATGTGTTGGAGCAACGCACTAGAGTGACGCCTAGGTTGCCCTGAACGTAGAAATGACAATTACTTTCGCAATGTTTGCAATTATTCATTTTATACGATGGAAAAAGTGTTGTACTTATATTGTATTTTATGCTTCTGGCGTTGACTTCTTATGCCATAGCTATTCCATCTGGTGGAACAACGCCCCAGGGTGAAGCCTAGGTTGCCCGGAACGTAGAAATGGAAATAACTTTCACACCGGTAGCAATTATTCGTTTTATACGATGGAAAAGCAGTTCTATTTAATTTGTATTTTATGCTGCTGGCGTTCACTTCTTAGGCCCTAACTATTCGATCTGGTGGAACAACGCCCTGGGGTGAAGCCTAGGTTGCCCGGAACGTAGAAATGACCTCAACTTTGACACCGGTAGCAATTATTCGTTTTATACGATGGAAAAACAGTTCTATTTAATTTGTATTTTATGCTGCTGGCGTTCACTTCTTAGGCCATAACTATTCGATCTGGTGGAACAACGCCCTGGGGTGAAGCCTAGGTTGCCCGGAACGTTGAAATGACCATAACTTTGACACAGGTTGCTATTATTCGTTTTATACGATGGAAAAACTGTTCTATTTATTTTGTATCTCATGCTCCTGGCGTTGACTTCTTAGGCCCTAACAATTCGATCTTGTGGAACAACGCCCTAGAGTGAAGCCTAGGTTGCCTGGAACGTACAAATGACCATCACTTTCACACGGGTTGCAATTATTCCTGTTATAGGATGGAAAGTCTGTTGTATTTTTATTGTATTTTATGCGTCAGGCGTTGACTTCTGAGGCCGTAGCTATTCGATGTGGTGGAAGAACGCCATAGGGTGAAGCCTAGGTTGCCCGGAACGTAGAAATGACCATCACTTTCACACTGATTGCAATTATTTGTTTTATACGATGGAAAAACTGTTGTATTTATGTTGTTTTTTATGCTTCTGGCGTTGACTTCTAAGGCCCTACCTATCCAATCTGTTGGAGCAACACCCTATGGTGTAGCCTAGGTTGCCCGGATAGTAGAAATGACCTCAAATTTCATACTGGTTGCAATTACTCGTTTTATATGATGGAAACACTGTTGTATTTATATTGTATTTTATGCTTCTGGCGTTCACTTCTTAGGCCCTAACTATTCGATCTGCTGGAGCAACGCCCTAGAGTGAAGCCGAGGTTGCCCGGAACGTAGAAATGACCATCACTTTCAAACTGGTTGCAATTATTCCGGTTATATGATGGAAAAACTGTTGCATTTTTATTGCATTTTATGCTTCGGGCATTGACTTCTAAGCCCCTAATTATTCAATCTGTTGGAACAACGCCCTAGAGTGAAGCCTAGGTTGCCTGGCACGTACAAATGACCATCACTTTCACAGGGTTTGCAATTATTCCTGTTATAGGATGGAAACGCTGTTGTATTTTTATTGTATTTTATGCTTCAGGCGTTGACTTCTGAGGCCCTAACTATTCGATCTGGTGGAGCAACGCCCTGGGGTGAAGCCTAGGTTGCCCGGAACGTAGAAATGACCTCAACTTTGACACCGGTAGCAATTATTCGTTTTATACGATGGAAAAACAGTTCTATTTAATTTGTATTTTATGCTGCTGGCGTTCACTTCTTAGGCCCTAACTATTCGATCTGGTGGAGCAACGCCCTAGAGTGAAGCCAAGGTTGCTCGGAACGTAGAAATGACTATCACTTTCAAACTGGTTGCAATTAATCCTTTTATACGATGGAAAAACTGTTGTATTTTTATTGCGTTTTATGCTTCCGGCGTTGACTTCTAAGGCCCTAACTATTCAATCTGTTGGAGCAACGCCCTAGGGTGAAGCCTAGGTTGCCCGGAAAGTAGAAATGACGTTAACCTTCATACTGGTTGCTATTATTCGTTCTATACGATGGAAAAACTGTTATATTTATATTGTATCTTATGCTTCTGGCGTTGACTCCTTAGGCCCTAACAATTCGATCTGGTGGAACAACGCCCTAGAGTGAAGCCTAGGTTGGCTGGAACGTACAAATGACCATCACTTTCACACGGGTTGCAATTATTCCAGTTACAGGATGGAAAAACTGTTGTATTTTTATTGTATTTTATGCTTCAGGCGTTGACTTCTGAGGCCGCAGCTATTCGATGTGGTGGAGGAACGCCATAGAGTGAAGCCTAGGTTGCACGGAACGTAGAAATGACCATAACTTTCACACTGGTTGCAATTATTCGTTTTATATGATGGAAGATCTGTTGTATTTATATTGTATTTTATGCTGCTGGCGTTCACTTCTTAGGCCCTAACTATTCGATCTGGTGGTACAACGCCCTAGAGTGAAGCGTAGGTTGCCTGGCACGTACAAATGACCATCACTTTCACACGGGTTGCAATTATTCCTGTTATAGGATGGAAACGCTGTTGTATTTTTATTGTATTTTATGCTTCAGGCGTTGACTTCTGAGGCCGTAGCTATTCGATCTGGTGGAGCAACGCCCTAGAGTGAAACCTAGGTTGCTCGGAATGTAGAAATGACTTTAACTTTCACACTGGTCCCGATTATTCGTTTTATACGATGGAAAAGTTGTTGTATTTTGTATCGTATTTTATGCTTCGGGCGTTTACATCTAAGGCCCTCACTATTCGATCTGGAGGAGCAACGCCCTGGAGTGAAACCTAGGTTGCCCGGAACGTAGAAATAACCACAACTTTCATACTTGTTGCAATTATTCGATTTATACGATGGAAAAACTGTTGTATTTATATTGTTTTTTATGCTTCTGGCGTTGACATCTAAGGCCCTACCTATTCAATCTGTTGGAGCAACGCCCTATGGTGTAGCCTAGGTTGCCCGGAAAGTAGAAATGACCTCAACTTTCATACTGGTTGCAATTACTCGTTTTATATGATGGAAAAACTGTTGTATTTATATTGTATTTTATGCTCCTGGCGTTCTGTTCTTAGGCCCTAACTATTCGATCTGGTGGAGCAACGCCGTAGAGTGAAGCCGAGGTTGCACGGAACGTAGAAATGACCATCACTTTCAAACTGGTTGCAATTATTCCGGTTATATGATGGAAAAACTGTTGTATTTTTATTGCATTTGATGCTTCGGGCATTGACTTCTAAGGCCCTAACTATTCAATCTGTTGGAGCAACGCCCTAGCGTGTAGCCAAGGTTGCCCGGAAAGTAGAAATGACCACAACTTTCATACTGGTAGCAATTATTCGTTTTATATGATGGAAAAACTGTTGTATTTATATTGTATTTTATGCTTCTGGCGTTCACTTCTTAGGCCCTAACTATTCGATCTGGTGAAGCAACGCCCTAGAGTGAAGCCTAGGTTGCCCGGAACGTAGAAATGACCATAACTTTCACACTGGATGCTATTATCCGTTCTATACGATGGAAAAACTGTTACATTTATATTGTATCTTATGCTTCTGGCGTTGACTTCTTAGGCCCTAACAATTCGGTCTGGTGGAACAACGCCCTAGAGTGAAGCCTAGGTTGCCTGTAACGTACAAATGACCATCACTTTCACACGGGTTGCAATTATTCCTGTTATAGGATGGAAAGACTGTTGTATTTTTATTGTATTTTATGCTTCAGGCGTTGACTTCTGAGGCCGCAGCTATTCGATGTGGTGGAGGAACGCCATAGAATGAAGCCTAGGTTGCCCGGAACGTAGAAATGACCATAACTTTCATACTGGTTGCAATTATTCGTTTTATAGGATGGAAGAACTGTTGTATTTATATTGTATTTTATGCTGCTGGCGTTCACTTCTTAGGCACTAACTATTCGATCTGGTGGAACAACGCCCTGTGGTGAAGCCTAGGTTGCCCGGAACGTAGAAATGACCATAACTTTGGCACTGGTTGCTATTATTCGTTTTATACGATGGAAAAACTGTTCTATCTATTTTGTATTTTATGCTTCGGGGGTTGACTTCTAAGGCCCAAACTGTTTGATCTGGTGGAGCAACGCCCTAGAGTGAAGCCTAGGTTTCCCGGAACGTAGAAATGACCATAACTTTCACACTGGATGCTATTATTCGTTCTATACGATGGAAAAACTGTTATATTTATATTGTATCTTATGCTCCTGGCGATGACTTCTTAGGCACTAACTATTCGATCTGGTGGAACAACGCCCTAGGGTGAAGCCTAGGTTGCCCGGAACGTAGAAATGATCATAACTTTTACACTGGTAGCAATTATTCGTTTTATACAATGGAAAAACTGTTCTATTTAATTTGTGTTTTATGCTTCGGGCGTTGACTTCTAAGGCCCTAACTGTTTGATCTGGTGGAGCAACGCCCTACAGTGAAGCCTAGGTTGCCCGGAACGTAGAAATGACCACAACTTTCATACTTGTTGCAATTATTCGATTTATACGATGGAAAAGCTGTTGTATTTATACCGTATTTAATGCTTCTGGCGTTGACTTCTTATGCCCTAACTATTCCATCTGGTGGAACAACGCCCTAGGGTGAAGCCTGGGTTGTCCGGTACGTAGAAATGACCATTACTTTCACACTGTTTGCTATTATTCATTTTATACGATGGAAAAGGTGTTGTATTTATATTGTATTTTATGCTTCTAGCGTTGGCTGCTAAGGCCGTAGCTATTAGGTGTGGTGGAGTAACGCCCTAGAGTGACGCCTACGTTGCCTGGAACGTAGAAATGACCATTACTTTCACAATGTTTCCAATTATCCATTTTATACGATGGAAAAACTGTTGTACTTATATTGTATTTTATTCTTATGGCGTTGAATTCTAAGTCCCTAGCTATGCGATCTGGTGGAGCAACGCCCTAGAGTGAAACCTAGGTTGCCCGGAACGTAGAAATTACCATAACTTTCCACCCGTAGGAATTATTCGTTTTATACGATGGAACAACTGTTCTATTTATTTTGTATTTCATGCTTCGGGCGTTGACTTCTAAGGCCCTACCTATTCAATCTGTTGGAACAACGCCCTAGGGTGAAGCCTATGTTGCCCGGAAAGTAGAAATGACCATAACTTTCATACTGGTTGCAATTATTCGTTTTATACGATGGAAAAACTGTTGTATTTATATTGTATTTTATGCTTCTGGTGCTGACTTCTAGGGCACTAACTATTCGATCTGGTGGAGCAGCGCCCTAGGGTGAAGCCTAGGTTGCCCGGAACGTAGAAATGACCATAACTTTCACACCGGTAGCAATTATTTGTTTTATACGATGGAAAAGCTGTTGTATTTATACCGTATTTTATGCTTCTGGCGTTGACTTCTTATGCCCTAACTATTCCATCTGGTGGAACAACGCCCTAGAGAGGAGCCTGGGTTGCGCGAAACGTAGAAATGACCATAACTTTCACACCGGTAGCAATTTTTCGTTTTATACGATGGAAAAACTGTTGTATTTATATTGTATTTTATGCTTCTGGCGCTGACTTCTAGGGCACTAACAATTCGATCTGGTGGAGCAGCGCCCTAGGGTGAAGCCTAGGTTGCCCGGAACGTAGAAATGACCATAACTTTCACACCGGTAGCAATTATTCATGCTATACGATGAAAAACTGTTGCATTTTTATTGTACTTTATGCTTCTAGCGTTGACTTCTAAGGCCGTAGCTATGCGATCTGGTGGAGCAACGCCCTAGAGTGAAACCTAGGTTGCCCGGAACGTAGAAATTACCATAACTTTCACACTGATAGCAATTATTCGTTTTATACGATGGAACAACTGTTCTATTTATTTAGTATTTCATGCTTCGGGCGCTGACTTCTAAGGCCCTAGCTATTCAATCTGTTGGATCAACGCCTTAGGGTGAAGCCTAGGTTGCCCGGAACGTAGAAATGACCATAACTTTCACACCGGTAGCAACTATTCGTTTTATACGATGGAAAAACTGTTGTATTAATATTGCATTTCATGCTTCTGGCGTTGACTTCTTAGGCCCTTACTACTCGATCTGGTGGAGTAATGCCTCACAGTTAAGACTAGGATGCCCGAAACGCCGAAATGATCATTACTTTCACACTGGTTGCAATTATTCGTGCTATACGATGGAAAAACTGTTGCATTCTTGTTGTATTTTCTGTTTCTGGCTTCGACTACTAAGGTCCTAGCTATTCGATATGGTGGGGCAACGTCCAAGAGTGAAGCCTATGTTGCGCGGAACGTAGAAGTGACCATAACTTTCACACTGGTTGCAATTACTCTTTTTATACAATGGAAAAACTGTTGTATCTATATTGTATTTTATGCTTCTGGCGTTGACTTCTAAGGCCGTAGCTATTCGATGTGGTTGAGCAACGCCCTAGATTGAAGCCTAGGTTGACCGGAACGTAGAAATGACCATATCATTCAAACTGGTTGCAATTGTTCCTGTTATACCTTGGAACAGCTGTTGTATTCATATCGTATTTTATGTCTCTGGCGTTGACTTCTTAGGCCCTAACTATTCTATCTGGTGGAGCAATGCCATAGAGTGAAACGTAGGTTGCCCAGAACGTAGAAATGACCATTACTTTCACACTGGTTGCAATTATTCCTCTTATACGATGGAAAAACTGTTGTATTTTTATTGTATTTTATGCTTCTGGCGTTGAATTCTAAGTCCATAGCTATTCGATCTGGTGGAGCAACGCCCTAGAGTGAAGCCTAGGTTGCCCGGAACGTAGAAATTACCATAACTTTCACACTGATAGCAATTATTCGTTTAATACAATGGAAAAACTGTTCTATTTATTTTGTATTTTATGCTTCGGGCGTTGACTTCTATGGCCCTACCTATTCAACCTGGTGGAGTAACACCCTACAGTCACGCCTAGGTTGCCCGGAACGTAGAAATGAAAATAACATTCACACCGGTTGCAATTATTCTTGCTACACGATGAAAAACTGTTGCATTTTTATTGTACTTTATGCTTCTAGCGTTGACTTCTAAGGCCGTAGCTATTCGATATGGTGGAACAACGCCCTAGAGTGAAGCCTAGGTTGTCCGTAACGTAGAAATGACCATTACTTTCACACTGTTTGCAATTATTCATTTTATACGATGGAAAAGCTTTTGTATTTATATTGTATTTTATTCTTCTGGCGTTGAATTCCAAGTCGCTAGCTTTTCGATCTGGTGGAGCAACGCCCTAGATTGAAAACTAGGTTGCTCGTAATGTAGAAATGACCATAACTTTCACACTGGTCCCAATTATTAGTTTTATACGATGGAAAAGCTGTTGTATTTTGTATCGTATTTTATGCTTCGGGCGTTGACTTCTAAGGCCCTCACTATTCGATCTGGTGGAGCAACGCCCTGGAGTGAAACCTAGGGTGCCCAGAACGTAGAAATGACCAACACTTTCACACTGGTTGCAATTATTCCTGTTATACTATGGAAAAGCTCTTGTATATTTAGTGTATTCTATGCTTCGGGCGTTGACTTCTATGGCCCTACCTATTCGATCTGGTGGAGCAACACCCTACAGTCAAGCCTAGGTTGCCCAGAACGTAGAAATGAACATAACTTTCACACTGGTAGCAATTATTCATTTTATACGATGGAAAAACTGTTGTACTTATAATGTATTTTATTCTTATGGCGTTGAATTCTAAGTCCCTAGCTATGCGATCTGGTGGAGCAACGCCATAGAGTGAAACCTAGGTTGCCCGGAACGTAGAAATTACCATAACTTTCACACTGATAGCAATTATTCGCTTTATACAATGGAAAAACTGTTCTATTTATTTTGTATTTTATGCTTCGGGCGTTGACTTCTATGGCCCTACCTATTCGATCTGGTGGAGTAACACCCTACAGTCAAGCCTAGGTTGCCCGGAACGTAGAAATGAAAATAACATTCACACCGGTTGCAATTATTCATGCTATACGATGAAAAACTGTTGCATTTTTATTGTACTTTATGCTTCTAGCGTTGACTTCTAAGGCCGTAGCTATGCGATCTGGTGGAGTAACGCCCCAGAGTGAAACCTAGGTTGCCCGGAACGTAGAAATGACCATAACTTTCACACCGGTAGCAATTATTTGTTTTATACGATGGAAAAGCTGTTGTATTTATACCGTATTTTATGCTTCTGGCGTTGACTTCTTATGCCCTAACTATTCCATCTGGTGGAACAACGCCCTAGAGAGGAGCCTGGGTTGCGCGAAACGTAGAAATGACCATAACTTTCACACCGGTAGCAATTACCCGTTTTATACGATGGAAAAACTGTTCTATTTATTTTGTATTTTATGCTTCGGGCGTTGACTTCTTAGGACCTAACTACTCGATCTGGTGGAGTAATGCCTCACAGTTAAGTCTAGGATGCCCGAAACGCCGAAATGATCATTACTTTCACACTGGTAGCAATTATTCATGCTATACGATGGAAAAAATGTTGCATTCTTGTTGTATTTTCTGTTTCTGGCTTCGACTTCTAAGGTCCTAGCTATTCGATCTGGTGGGGCAACGTCCAAGAGTGAAGCCTATGTTGCCCGGAACGTAGAAATGACCATAACTTTCACACTGGTTGCTATTATTCGTTTTATACGATGGAAAAACTGTTATATTTATATTGTATTTTATGCTTCTGGCCTGGACTTCTTAGGCCCTAGCTTTTCGATCTGGTGGAACAACGCCTTAGAGTGATGCCTAGGTCGCCCGGAACGTAGAAATGGCCATCACTTTCACACTGGTAGCAATTTTTCGTTTTATACGATGGAAAAACTGTTGTATTTATATTGTATTTTATGCTTCTGGCGCTGACTTCTAGGGCACTAACAATTCGATCTGGTGGAGCAGCGCCCTAGGGTGAAGCCTAGGTTGCCCGGAACGTAGAAATGACCATAACTTTCACACCGGTAGCAATTATTCATGCTATACGATGAAAAACTGTTGCATTTTTATTGTACTTTATGCTTCTAGCGTTGACTTCTAAGGCCGTAGCTATGCGATCTGGTGGAGCAACGCCCTAGAGTGAAACCTAGGTTGCCCGGAACGTAGAAATTACCATAACTTTCACACTGATAGCAATTATTCGTTTTATACGATGGAACAACTGTTCTATTTATTTTGTATTTCATGCTTCGGGCGCTGACTTCTAAGGCCCTAGCTATTCAATCTGTTGGATCAACGCCTTAGGGTGAAGCCTAGGTTGCCCGGAACGTAGAAATGACCATAACTTTCACACCGGTAGCAACTATTCGTTTTATACGATGGAAAAACTGTTGTATTAATATTGCATTTCATGCTTCTGGCGTTGACTTCTTAGGCCCTTACTACTCGATCTGGTGGAGTAATGCCTCACAGTTAAGACTAGGATGCCCGAAACGCCGAAATGATCATTACTTTCACACTGGTTGCAATTATTCGTGCTATACGATGGAAAAACTGTTGCATTCTTGTTGTATTTTCTGTTTCTGGCTTCGACTACTAAGGTCCTAGCTATTCGATATGGTGGGGCAACGTCCAAGAGTGAAGCCGGTGTTGCGCGGAACGTAGAAGTGACCATAACTTTCACACTGGTTGCAATTACTCTTTTTATACAATGGAAAAACTGTTGTATCTATATTGTATTTTATGCTTCTGGCGTTGACTTCTAAGGCCGTAGCTATTCGATGTGGTTGAGCAACGCCCTAGATTGAAGCCTAGGTTGACCGGAACGTAGAAATGACCATATCATTCAAACTGGTTGCAATTATTCCTGTTATACGATGGAACAGCTGTTGTATTCATATCGTATTTTATGTCTCTGGCGTTGACTTCTTAGGCCCTAACTATTCTATCTGGTGGAGCAATGCCATAGAGTGAAACGTAGGTTGCCCAGAACGTAGAAATGACCATTACTTTCACACTGGTTGCAATTATTCCTCTTATACGATGGAAAAACTGTTGTATTTTTATTGTATTTTATGCTTCTGGCGTTGAATTCTAAGTCCATAGCTATTCGATCTGGTGGAGCAACGCCCTAGAGTGAAGCCTAGGTTGCCCGGAACGTAGAAATTACCATAACTTTCACACTGATAGCAATTATTCGTTTAATACAATGGAAAAACTGTTCTATTTATTTTGTATTTTATGCTTCGGGCGTTGACTTCTATGGCCCTACCTATTCAACCTGGTGGAGTAACACCCTACAGTCACGCCTAGGTTGCCCGGAACGTAGAAATGAAAATAACATTCACACCGGTTGCAATTATTCTTGTTACACGATGAAAAACTGTTGCATTTTTATTGTACTTTATGCTTCTAGCGTTGACTTCTAAGGCCGTAGCTATTCGATATGGTGGAACAACGCCCTAGAGTGAAGACTAGGTTGTCCGTAACGTAGAAATGACCATTACTTTCACACTGTTTGCAATTATTCATTTTATACGATGGAAAAGCTTTTGTATTTATATTGTATTTTATTCTTCTGGCGTTGAATTCCAAGTCGCTAGCTTTTCGATCTGGTGGAGCAACGCCCTAGATTGAAAACTAGGTTGCTCGTAATGTAGAAATGACCATAACTTTCACACTGGTCCCAATTATTAGTTTTATACGATGGAAAAGCTGTTGTATTTTGTATCGTATTTTATGCTTCGGGCGTTGACTTCTAAGGCCCTCACTATTCGATCTGGTGGAGCAACGCCCTGGAGTGAAACCTAGGGTGCCCAGAACGTAGAAATGACCAACACTTTCACACTGGTTGCAATTATTCCTGTTATACGATGGAAAAGCTCTTGTATATTTAGTGTATTCTATGCTTCGGGCGTTGACTTCTAAGTCCCTAGCTATGCGATCTGGTGGAGCAACGCCATAGAGTGAAACCTAGGTTGCCCGGAACGTAGAAATTACCATAACTTTCACACTGATAGCAATTATTCGCTTTATACAATGGAAAAACTGTTCTATTTATTTTGTATTTTATGCTTCGGGCGTTGACTTCTATGGCCCTACCTATTCGATCTGGTGGAGTAACACCCTACAGTCAAGCCTAGGTTGCCCGGAACGTAGAAATGAAAATAACATTCACACCGGTTGCAATTATTCATGCTATACGATGAAAAACTGTTGCATTTTTATTGTACTTTATGCTTCTAGCGTTGACTTCTAAGGCCGTAGCTATGCGATCTGGTGGAGTAACGCCCCAGAGTGAAACCTAGGTTGCCCGGAACGTAGAAATTACCATAACTTTCACACTGATAGCAATTATTCGTTTTATACGATGGAAAAACTGTTCTATTTATGTTGTATTTCATGCTTCGGGCGTTGACTTCTAAGGCCCTAACTATTCAATCTGTTGGAACAACGCCATAGGGTGAAGCCTAGGTTGCCCGGAAAGTAGAAATGACCATAACTTTCATACTGGCTGCAATTATTCGTTTTATACAATGGAAAAGCTGTTCTATTTATTTCGTATTTTATGCGTCGGTCTTTGACTTCTTTGGCCCTACCTATTCGATCTGGTCGAGCAACACCCTACAGTCAAGCCTAGGTTGCCCGGAACGTAGAAATGACCATAACTTTCACACCGTTAGCAATTATTCGTTTTATACGATGGAAAAACTGTTGTATTAATGTTGCATTTTATGCTTCTGGCGTTGACTTCTTAGGTCCTAACTACTCGATCTGGTGGAGTAATGCCACACAGTTAAGTCTAGGATGTCCGAAACGCCGAAATGATCATAACTTTCACACTGGTTGCAATTACTCTTTTTATACAATGGAAAAACTGTTGTATCTATATTGTATTTTATGCTTCTGGCGTTGACTTCTAAGGCCGTAGCTATGCGATCTGGTGGAGCAACGCCCTAGAGTGAAACCCTGGTTGCCCGGAACGTAGAAATTACCATAACTTTCACACCGATAGCAATTATTCGTTTTATACAATGGAAAAACTGCTCTATTTATTTTGTATTTTATGCTTCGGGCGTTGACATCTATGGCCCTACCTATTCGATCTGGTGGAGTAACACCCTACAGTCAGGCCTAGGTTGCCCTGGAACGTAGAAATGAAAATAACATTCACACCGGTTGCAATTATTCATGCTATACGATGAAAAACTGTTGCATTTTTATTGTACTTTATGCTTCTAGCGTTGACTTCTAAGGCCGTAGCTATGCGATCTGGTGGAGCAACGCCCTAGAGTGAAACCTAGGTTGCCCGGAACGTAGAAATTACCATAACTTTCACACTGATAGCAATTATTCGTTTTATACGATGGAAAAACTGTTCTATTTATTTTGTATTTTATGCTTCGGGCGTTGACTTCTATGGCCCTACCTATTCGATCTGGTTGAGTAACACCCTACAGTCACGCCTAGGTTGCCCGGAACGTAGAAATGAAAATAACATTCACACCGGTTGCAATTATTCATGCTACACGATGAAAAACTGTTGCATTTTTATTGTACTTTATGCTTCTAGCGTTGACTTCTAAGGCCGTAGCTATTCGATATGGTGGAACAACGCCCTAGAGTGAAGCCTAGGTTGTCCGTAACGTAGAAATGACCATTACTTTCACACTGTTTGCAATTATTCATTTTATACGATGGAAAAGCTTTTGTATTTATATTGTATTTTATGCTTCTGGCGTTGACTTCTAAGGCCGTAGCTATTAGCTGTTGTGGAGCAACGCCCAACAGTGTTGCCTAGGTCGCCCGGAACGTAGAAATGACCATTAATATCACAATGTTTGCAATTATTCATTTTATACAATGGAAAAACTGTTGTACTTATATTGTATTTTATTCTTCTGGCGTTGAATTCCAAGTCGCTAGGTAGTCGATCTGGTGGAGCAACGCCCTAGATTGAAAACTAGGTTGCTCGTAATGTAGAAATGACCATAACTTTCACACTGGTCCCAATTATTAGTTTTATACGATGGAAAAGCTGTTGTATTTTGTATCGTATTTTATGCTTCGGGCGTTGACTTCTAAGGCCCTCACTATTCGATCTGGTGGAGCAACGCCCTAGAGTGAAACCTAGGTTGCCCAGAACGTTGAAATGACCAACACTTTCACACTGGTTGCAATTATTCCTGTTATACGATGGAAAAGCTCTTGTATATTTAGTGTATTCTATGCTTCGGGCGTTGACTTCTATGGCCCTACCTATTCGATCTGGTGGAGCAACACCCTACAGTCAAGCCTAGGTTGCCCGGAACGTAGAAATGACCATTAATTTCACAATGTTTGCAATTATTCATTTTATACAATGGAAAAACTGTTGTACTTATATTGTATTTTATTCTTCTGGCGTTGAATTCCAAGTCCCTAGCTATGCGATCTGGTGGAACAACGCCATAGAGTGAAACCTAGGCTGCCCGGGACGTAGAAATTACCATAACTTTCACACTGATAGCAATTATTCGCTTTATACAATGGAAAAACTGTTCTATTTATTTTGTATTTTATGCTTCGGGCGTTGACTTCTATGGCCCTACCTATTCGATCTGGTGGAGTAACACCCTACAGTCAAGCCTAGGTTGCCCGGAAAGTAGAAATAACCACAACTTTCATACTTGTTGCAATTATTCGTTCTATACGATGGAAAAACTGTTATATTTTATTGTATTTTATGCTTCTGGCGTTGACTTCTTAGGCCCTAACTATTCGATCTGGCGGAACGACGCCCTAGAGTAAAGCCTGGGTTGCCGGAACGTAGAAATGACCATAACTTTCACACTGGTAGCAATTATTCGTTATATACAATGGAAAAACTGTTCTACTTATTTTGTATTTTATGCTTCGGGCGTTGACTTCCATGGCCCTACCTATTTGATCTGGTGGAGCAACGCCCTACAGTGAAGCCTAGTTTGCCCGGAACGTAGATATGACCTTAGCCTTCACACAGGTTGCAGTTATTCGTTTTATACGATGTAAAGGCTGTTGTACTTATTTTGTAGTTTATGCTTCTGGCGTTGACTTCTAAGGCCCTAGCTATGCGATTTGGTGGAGCAACGCCCTAGAGTGAAACCTTGGTTGCCCGGAACGTAGAAATTCCCATAACTTTCACACTGATAGCAATTATTCGTTTTATACGATGGAACAACTGTTCTATTTATTTTGTATTTCATGCTTCGGGCGCTGACTTCTAAGGCCCCAGCTATTCAATCTGTTGGATCAACGCCTTAGGGTGAAGCCTAGGTTGCCCGGAACGTGGAAATGACCATAACTTTCACACCGGTAGCAACTATTCGTTTTATACGATGGAAAAACTGTTGTATTAATATTGCATTTTATGCTTCTGGCGTTGACTTCTTAGGCCCTAACTACTCGATCTGGTGGAGTAATGCCTCACAGTTAAGACTAGGATGCCCGAAACGACGAAATGATCATTACTTTCACACTGGTTGCAATTATTCGTGCTATACGATGGAAAAACTGTTGCATTCTTGTTGTATTTTCTGTTTCTGGCTTCGACTTCTAAGGTCCTAGCTATTCGATCTGGTGGGGCAACGTCCAAGAGTGAAGCCTATGTTGCGCGGAACGTAGAAATGACCATAACTTTCACACTGGTTGCAATTATTCCTCTTATACGATGGAAAAACTGTTGTATTTTTATTGTATTTTATGCTTCTGGCGTTGAATTCTAAGTCCATAGCTATTCGATCTGGTGGAGCAACGCCCTAGAGTGAAGCCTAGGTTGCCCGGAACGTAGAAATTACCATAACTTTCACACTGATAGCAATTATTCGTTTAATACAATGGAAAAACTGTTCTATTTATTTTGTATTTTATGCTTCGGGAGTTGACTTCTATGGCCCTACCTATTCGATCTGGTGGAGTAACACCCTACAGTCACGCCTAGGTTGCCCGGAACGTAGAAATGAAAATAACATTCACACCGGTTGCAATTATTCATGCTACACGATGAAAAACTGTTGCATTTTTATTGTACTTTATGCTTCTAGCGTTGACTTCTAAGGCCGTAGCTATTCGATATGGTGGAACAACGCCCTAGAGTGAAGCCTAGGTTGTCCGTAACGTAGAAATGACCATTACTTTCACACTGTTTGCAATTATTCATTTTATACGATGGAAAAGCTTTTGTATTTATATTGTATTTTATGCTTCTGGCGTTGACTTCTAAGGCCGTAGCTATTAGCTGTTGTGTAGCAACGCCCTACAGTGTTGCCTAGGTTGCCCGGAACGTAGAAATGACCATTAATTTCACAATGTTTGCAATTATTCATTTTATACAATGGAAAAACTGTTGTACTTATATTGTATTTTATTCTTCTGGCGTTGAATTCCAAGTCGCTAGGTAGTCGATCTGGTGGAGCAACGCCCTAGATTGAAAACTAGGTTGCTCGTAATGTAGAAATGACCATAACCTTCACACTGGTCCCAATTATTAGTTTTATACAATGGAAAAGCTGTTCTATTTATTTCGTATTTTATGCGTCGGTCTTTGACTTCTTTGGCCCTACCTATTCGATCTGGTCGAGCAACACCCTACAGTCAAGCCTAGGTTGCCCGGAACGTAGAAATGACCATAACTTTCACACCGTTAGCAATTATTCGTTTTATACGATGGAAAAACTGTTGTATTAATGTTGCATTTTATGCTTCTGGCGTTGACTTCTTAGGTCCTAACTACTCGATCTGGTGGAGGAATGCCACACAGTTAAGTCTAGGATGCCCGAAACGCCGAAATGATCATTACTTTCACACTGGTTGCAATTACTCTTTTTATACAATGGAAAAACTGTTGTATCTATATTGTATTTTATGCTTCTGGCGTTGACTTCTAAGGCCGTAGCTATTCGATGTGGTGGACCAACACCCTACAGTCAAGCCTAGGTTGCCCGGAACGTAGAAATGGAAATAACATTCACACCGGTTGCAATTATACATGCTATACGATGGAAAAACTGTTGCATTTTTATTGTATTTTATGCTTCTGGCGTTGACTTCTAAGGCCGTAGCTATACGATGTGGTGTAGCAACGCCCTAGAGTGAAGCCTAGGTTGTCCGGAACGTAGAAATGGCCATTACTTTCACACTGTGTGCTATTATTCATTTTATACGATGGGAAAGGTGTTGTATTTATATTGTATTTTATGCCTCTGGCGTTGACTTCTAAGGCCGTAGCTATTAGATGTGGTGGAGTAACGCCCTAGAGTGACGCCTAGGTTGCCTGGAACGTAGAAATGACCATTACTTTCACAATGTTTCCAATTATTCATTTTATACGATGGAAAAACTGTTGTACTTATATTGTATTTTATTCTTATGGCGTTGAATTCTAAGTCCCTAGCTATGCGATCTGGTGGAGCAACGCCCTAGAGTGAAACCCTGGTTGCCCGGAACGTAGAAATTACCATAACTTTCACACCGATAACAATTATTCGATTTACACAATGGAAAAACTGCTCTATTTATTTTGCATTTTATGCTTCGGGCGTTGACATCTATGGCCCTACCTATTCGATCTGGTGGAGTAACACCCTACAGTCAAGCCTAGGTTGCCCGGAACGTAGAAATGAAAATAACATTCACACCGGTTGCAATTATTCATGCTATACGATGAAAAACTGTTGCATTTTTATTGTACTTTATGCTTCTAGCGTTGACTTCTAAGGCCGTAGCTATGCGATCTGGTGGAGCAACGCCCTAGAGTGAAACCTAGGTTGCCCGGAACGTAGAAATTACCATAACTTTCACACTGATAGCAATTATTCGATTTATACGATGGAAAAACTGTTCTATTTATGTTGTATTTCATGCTTCGGGCGTTGACTTCTAAGGCCCTAACTATTCAATCTGTTGGAACAACGCCATAGGGTGAAGCCTAGGTTGCCCGGAAAGGAGAAATGACCATAACTTTCATACTGGCTGCAATTATTCGTTTTATACAATGGAAAAGCTGTTCTATTTATTTCGCATTTTGTGCGTCGGTCGTTGACTTCTTTGGCCCTACCTATTCGATCTGGTCGAGCAACACCCTACAGTCAAGCCTAGGTTGCCCGGAACGTAGAAATGACCATAACTTTCACACCGGTAGCAATTATTCGTTTTATACGATGGAAAAACTGTTGTATTAATGTTGCATTTTATGCTTCTGGCGTTGACTTCTTAGGTCCTGACTACTC
Organism: Calliopsis andreniformis; assembly: GCF_051401765.1. Lineage (NCBI taxonomy): Eukaryota > Metazoa > Arthropoda > Insecta > Hymenoptera > Andrenidae > Calliopsis > Calliopsis andreniformis. Next base: position 20,506,189 of record NW_027480424.1, on the reverse strand, counting down.
GATCTGGTGGAGTAATGCCACACAGTTAAGTCTAGGATGCCCAAAACGCCGAAATGATCATAACTTTCACACTGGTTGCAATTACTCTTTTTATACAATGGAAAAACTGTTGTATCTATATTGTATTTTATGCTTCTGGCGTTGACTTCTAAGGCCGTAGCTATTCGATGTGGTGGAACAACACCCTACAGTCAAGCCTAGGTTGCCCGGAACGTAGAAATGGAAATAACATTCACACCGGTTGCAATTATACGAGCTATACGATGGAAAAACTGTTGCATTTTTATTGTATTTTATGCTTCTGGCGTTGACTTCTAAGGCCGTAGCTATACGATGTGGTGTAGCAACGCCCTAGAGTGAAGCCTAGGTTGTCCGGAACGTAGAAATGACCATTACTTTCACACTGTGTGCTATTATTCATTTTATACGATGGGAAAGGTGTTGTACTTATATTGTATTTTATGATTCTGGCGTTGACTTCTAAGGCCGTAGCTATTAGATGTGGTGGAGTAACGCCCTAGAGTGACGCCTAGGTTGCCTGGAACGTAGAAATGACCATTACTTTCACAATGTTTCCAATTATTCATTTTATACGATGGAAAAACTGTTGTACTTATATTGTATTTTATTCTTATGGCGTTGAATTCTAAGTCCCTAGCTATGCGATCTGGTGGAGCAACGCCCTAGAGTGAAACCCTGGTTGCCCGGAACGTAGAAATTACCATAACTTTCACACCGATAGCAATTATTCGCTTTATACAATGGAAAAACTGTTCTATTTATTTTGTATTTTATACTCCGGGCGTTGACTTCTAAGGCCCTAACTATTCGATCTGGTGGAGCAACGCCCTAGAGTGAAGCCTAGGTTGCCCGGAACGTAGAAATGACCAGAACTTTCACACTGGTTGCTATTATTCGTTTTATACGATGGAAAAACTGTTATATTTATATTGTATTTTATGCTTCTGGCGTTGACTTCTATGGCCCTACCTACTCGATTTGGTGGAGCAACACCCTACAGTGAAGCCTAGGTTGTCAGAAACGTAGAAATGAACATAACTTTCACACTGGTAGCAATTATTCGTTTTATAGAATGGAAAAACTGTTCTATTTATTTTGTATTTTATGCTTCGGGATTTGACTTCTATGGCCCTACCTATTCGATCTGGTGGAGCAACACCCTACAGTCAAGCCTAGGTTGCCCGGAACGTAGAAATGAAAATAACATTCACACCGGTTGCAATTATTCATGCTATACGATGGAAAAACTGTTGCATTTTTATTGTATTTTATACTTCTAGCGTTGACTTGTAAGGCCGTAGCTATACGATGTGGTGGAGCAACGCCCATAGAGTGAAGCCTAGGTTGCCCGGAACGTAGAATTGGCCATCACTTTCAAACTGGTTGCAATTATTCGTGATATATGATGGAAACACTGTTGTATTTTTTTTCCATTTTATGGTTCGGGCGTTGACTTCTAAGGCCCTAACTGTTCAATCTGTTGGAGCAACGCCCTCGGGTGAAGACTAGGTTGCTCGGAAAGTAGAAATGACCATAAGTTTCATACTGGTTGCAATTATTCGTTTTATACGATGGAAAAACTGGTGTATTTATATTGTATTTTATGCTTCTGGCGTTGACTTCTAAGGCACTATCTATTCGACCTGGTGGAGCAACGCCATATAGCGAAGCCTAGGTTGCCCGGAGCGTAGAGTTGGCCATCACTTTCAAACTGGTTGCAATTATTCCTGTTATATGATGGAAACACTGTTGTATTTTTATTGCATTTTATGCTTCGGGCGTTGACTTCTAAGGCCCTAACTATTCAATCTGTTGGAGCAACGCCCTAGGGTGAAGCCTAGGTTGCTGGGAAAGTAGAAATGACCATAAGTTTCATACAGGTTGCATTTATTCGTTTTATACGATGGAAAAACTGTTGTATTAATATTGTATTATATGCTTCTGGCGTTGACTTCTTAGGCCGTAACTATTCGGTCTGGTGGAGCAACGCCCTGGAGTGAAACCTAGGTTGCCCGGACCGTAGAATTGACCATCACTTTCAAACTGGTTGCAATTATTCCTGATATATGATGGAAACACTGTTGTATTTTTTTTGCATTTTATGGTTCGGGCGTTGACTTCTAAGGCCCTAGCTATTCAACCTGTTCGAGCAACGCCCTAAGGTGAAACCTAGGTTGCTCGGAAAGTAGAAATGACCATAAGTTTCATACTGGTTGCAATTATTCGTTTTATACGATGGAAAAACTGTTCTATTTATTTTGTATTTAATGCTTCGGGCGTTGGTTTCTAAGGCCCTAACTGTTTTATCTGGTGGAGCAATGCCCTAGAGTGAAACCTAGGTTGCCCGGAAAGTAGAAATAACCATAACTTTTACACTGGTAGCAATTATTCGTTTTATACTATGGAAAAACTGTTCTATTTATTTTGTATTTAATGCTTCGGGCGTGGGCTTCTAAGGCCCTAACTGTTTGATCTGGTGGAGCAACGCCCTAGAGTGAAACCTAGGTTTCCCGGAACGTAGAAATGACCATAACTTTCACACTGGTTCCTATTATTCGTTTTATACGATGGAAAAACTGTTATATTTATATTGTATTTTATGCTTCTGGCGTTGATTTCTTAGGCCCTTACTATTCGGTCTGGTGGAACAACGCCCTAGAGTGAAGCCTAGGTTGCCTGGAACGTAGAATTGGCCATCACTTTCAAAGTGGTTCCAATTATTCCTGATATATGATGGAAACACTGTTGTATTTTTTTTGCATTTTATGGTTCGGGCGTTGACTTCTGAGGCCCTAACTATTCAGTCTGTTGGAGCAACGCCCTAGGGTGAAGCCTAGCTTGCTCGGAAAGTAGAAATGACCATAAGTTTCATACTGGTTGAATTTATTCGTTTTATACGATGGAAAAGCTGTTGTATTAATATTGTATTTTATGCTTCTGGCGTTGACTTCTAAGGCACTAACTATTCGATCTGGTGGAGCAACGCCCTAGAGTGAAGCCTAGGTTGCCTGGAACGTAGAATTGGCCATCACTTTCAAAGTGGTTCCAATTATTCCTGATATATGATGGAAACACTGTTGTATTTTTTTTTGCATTTTATGGTTCGGGCGTTGACTTCTGAGGCCCTAACTATTCAGTCTGTTGGAGCAACGCCCTAGGGTGAAGCCTAGCTTGCTCGGAAAGTAGAAATGACCATAAGTTTCATACAGGTTGCAATTATTCGTTTTATACGATGGAAAAGCTGTTGTATTTATATCGTATTTTATGCTTCTGGCGTTGACTTCTTAGGCCGTAACTATTCGGTCTGGTGGAGCAACGCCCTGGAGTGAAACCTAGGTTGCCCGGAACGTAGAATTGGCCATCACTTTCAAACTGGTTGCAATTACTCCTGATATATGATGGAAACACTGTTGTATTTCTTTTTGCATTTTATGGTTCGGGCGTTGACTTCTAAGGCCCTAACTATTCAATCTGTTGGAGCAACGCCCTAAGGTGAAGCCTAGGTTGCTCGGAAAGTAGAAATGACCATAAGTTTCATACTGGTTGCATTTATTCGTTTTATACGATGGAAAAGCTGTTGTATTAATATTGTATTTTATGCTTCTGGCGTTGACTTCTAAGGCACTAACTATTCGATCTGGTGGAGCAACGCCCTAGAGTGAAGCCTAGGTTGCCCGGAACGTAGAATTGGCCATCACTTTCAAACTGGTTGCAATTATTCGTGATATATGATGGAAACACTGGTGTATTTTTTTTCCATTTTATGGTTCGGGCGTTGACTTCTAAGGCCCTAACTGTTCAATCTGTTGGAGCAACGCCCTCGGGTGAAGACTAGGTTGCTCGGAAAGTAGAAATGACCATAAGTTTCATACTGGTTGCAATTATTCGTTTTATACGATGGAAAAACTGGTGTATTTATATTGTATTTTATGCTTCTGGCGTTGACTTCTAAGGCACTATCTATTCGACCTGGTGGAGCAACGCCATATAGCGAAGCCTAGGTTGCCCGGAGCGTAGAGTTGGCCATCACTTTCAAACTGGTTGCAATTATTCCTGTTATATGATGGAAACACTGTTGTATTTTTATTGCATTTTATGCTTCGGGCGTTGACTTCTAAGGCCCTAACTATTCAATCTGTTGGAGCAACGCCCTAGGGTGAAGCCTAGGTTGCTGGGAAAGTAGAAATGACCATAAGTTTCATACAGGTTGCATTTATTCGTTTTATACGATGGAAAAACTGTTGTATTAATATTGTATTATATGCTTCTGGCGTTGACTTCTTAGGCCGTAACTATTCGGTCTGGTGGAGCAACGCCCTGGAGTGAAACCTAGGTTGCCCGGACCGTAGAATTGACCATCACTTTCAAACTGGTTGCAATTATTCCTGATATATGATGGAAACACTGTTGTATTTTTTTTGCATTTTATGGTTCGGGCGTTGACTTCTAAGGCCCTAACTATTCAACCTGTTCGAGCAACGCCCTAAGGTGAAACCTAGGTTGCTCGGAAAGTAGAAATGACCATAAGTTTCATACTGGTTGCAATTATTCGTTTTATACGATGGAAAAACTGTTCTATTTATTTTGTATTTAATGCTTCGGGCGTTGGTTTCTAAGGCCCTAACTGTTTGATCTGGTGGAGCAATGCCCTAGAGTGAAACCTAGGTTGCCCGGAACGTAGAAATGACCATAACCTTCACACTGGTTGCTATTATTCGTTTTATACGATGGAAAAACTGTTGTATTTATATTGTATTTTATGCTTCTGGCGTTGACTTCTAAGGCCCTAACTATTCGATCTGGTGGAACAACGCCCTAGAGTGAAGCCTAGGTTGCCCGGAGCGTAGAGTTGGCCATCACTTTCAAACTGGTTGCAATTATTCCTGTTATATGATGGAAACACTGTTGTATTTTTATTGCATTTTATGGTTCGGGCGTTGACTTCTAAGGCCCTAACTATTCAATCCGTGGGAGCAACGCCCTACGGTGAAGCCTAGGTTGCTCGGAAAGTAGAAATGACCATAAGTTTCATACTGGTTGCAATTATTCGTTTTATACGATGGAAAAACTGTTGTATTTATATTGTATTTTATATATCTGGCGTTGACTTCTTAGGCCCTAACTATTCGATCTGGTGGAACAACGGCCTAGGGTGAAGCCTAGGTTGCCCGGAACGTAGAAATGACCATAACTTTCACACTGGTTGCAATTATTCGTTTTATACGATGGAAACACTGTTGTATTTATATTGTATTTTATGCTTCTGGCGTTGACTTCTAAAGCACTATCTATTCGATCTGGTGGAGCAACGCCCTAGAGCGAAGCCTAGGTTGCCCGTAACGTAGAGTTGGCCATCACTTTCAAACTGGTTGCAATTATTCCTGTTATATGATGGAAACACTGTTGTATTTTTATTGCATTTTATGCTTCGGACGTTGACTTCTAAGGCCCTAACTATTCAATCTGTTGGAGCAACGCCCTAGGGTGAAGCCGAGCTTGCTCGGAAAGTAGAAATGACCATAAGTTTCATACTGATTGCAATTATTCGTTTTATACGATGGAAAAGCTGTTGTATTTATATCGTATTTTATGCTTCTGGCGTTAACATCTTAGGCCGTAACTATTCGGTCTGGTGGAGCAACGCCCTGGAGTGAAACCTAGGTTGCACGGGAGGTAGAATTGTCCATCACTTTCAAACTGGTTGCAATTATTCCTGATATATGATGGAAACACTGTTGTATTTTTTTTGCATCTTATGCTTCGGGCGTTGACTTCTAAGGCCCTAACTATTCAATCTGTTGCAGCAACGCCCTAGGGTGAAGCCTAGCTTGCTAGGAAAGTAGAAATGGCCATAAGTTTCATACTGGTTGCAATTATTCGTTTTATACGATGGAAAAGCTGTTGTATTTATATCGCGTTTTATGCTTCTGGCGTTGACTTCTTAGGCCGCCACTATTCGTTCTGGTGGAGCAACGCCCTGGAGTGAAACCTAGGATGCCCGGAACGTAGAATTGGCCATCACTTTCAAACTGGTTGCAATTATTCCTGATATAGGATGGAAACACTGTTGTATTTTTTTTGCATTTTATGGTTCGGGCGTTGACTTCTAAGGCCCTAACTATTCAGTCTGTTGGAGCAACGCCCTAAGGTGAAACCTTCGTTGCTCGGAAAGTAGAAATGACCATAAGTTTCATACTGGTTGCATTTATTCGTTTTATACGATGGAAAAACTGTTGTATTAATATTGTATATTATGCTTCTGGCGTTGACTTCTAAGGCACTAACTATTCGATCTTGTGGAGCAACGCCCTAGAGTGAAGCCTAGGTTGCCCGGAACGTAGAATTGGCCATCACTTTCAAACTGGTTGCAATTATTCCTGTTATATGATGGAAAAACTGTTGTATTTTTATTGCATTTTATGCTTCGCGCATTGACTTCTAAGGCCCTAACTATTCAATCTGGTGGAACAACGGCCTAGGGTGAAGCCTAGGTTGCCCGGAACGGAGAAATAACCATAACTTTTACACTGGTAGCAATTATTCGTTTTATACTATGGAAAAACTGTTCTATTTATTTTGTATTTAATGCTTCGGGCGTGGGCTTCTAAGGCCCTAACTGTTTGATCTGGTGGAGCAACGCCCTAGAGTGAAACCTAGGTTGCCCGGAACGTAGAAATGACCATAACTTTCACACTGGTTCCTATTATTCGTTTTATACGATGGAAAAACTGTTATATTTATATAGTATTTAATGCTTCGGGCGTTGGTTTCTAAGGCCCTAACTGTTTGATCTGGTGGAGCAATGCCCTAGAGTGAAACCTAGGTTGCCCGGAACGTAGAAATGACCATAACCTTCACACTGGTTGCTATTGTTCGTTTTATACGATGGAAAAACTGTTGTATTTATATTGTATTTTATGCTTCTGGCGTTGACTTCTAAGGCCCCAACTATTCGATCTGGTGGAACAACGCCCTAGAGTGAAGCCTAGGTTGCCCGGAACGTAGAGTTGGCCATCACTTTCAAACTGGTTGCAATTATTCCTGTTATATGATGGAAACACTGTTGTATTTTTATTGCATTTTATGGTTCGGGTGTTGACTTCTAAGGCCCTAACTATTCAATCCGTGGGAGCAACGCCCTACGGTGAAGCCTAGGTTGCTCGGAAAGTAGAAATGACCATAAGTTTCATACTGGTTGCAATTATTCGTTTTATACGATGGAAAAACTGTTGTATTTATATTGTATTTTATATATCTGGCGTTGACTTCTTAGGCCCTAACTATTCGATCTGGTGGAACAACGGCCTAGGGTGAAGCCTAGGTTGCCCGGAACGTAGAAATGACCATAACTTTCACACTGGTTGCAATTATTCGTTTTATACGATGGAAACACTGTTGTATTTATATTGTATTTTATGCTTCTGGCGTTGACTTCTAAAGCACTATCTATTCGATCTGGTGGAGCAACGCCCTAGAGCGAAGCCTAGGTTGCCTGGAACGTAGAATTGGCCATCACTTTCAAACTGGTTGCAATTATTCCTGTTATATGATGGAAACACTGTTGTATTTTTATTGCATTTTATGCTTCGGGCGTTGACTTCTAAGGCCCTAACATATTCAATCTGTTGGAGCAACGCCCTAGGGTGAAGCCTAGGTTGCTGGGAAAGTAGAAATGACCATAAGTTTCATACAGGTTGCATTTATTCGTTTTATACGATGGAAAAACTGTTGTATTAATATTGTATTATATGCTTCTGGCGTTGACTTCTTAGGCCGTAACTATTCGGTCTGGTGGAGCAACGCCCTGGAGTGAAACCTAGGTTGCCCGGACCGTAGAATTGACCATCACTTTCAAACTGGTTGCAATTATTCCTGATATATGATGGAAACACTGTTGTATTTTTTTTGCATTTTATGGTTCGGGCGTTGACTTCTAAGGCCCTAACTATTCAACCTGTTCGAGCAACGCCCTAAGGTGAAACCTAGGTTGCTCGGAAAGTAGAAATGACCATAAGTTTCATACTGGTTGCAATTATTCGTTTTATACGATGGAAAAACTGTTCTATTTATTTTGTATTTAATGCTTCGGGCGTTGGTTTCTAAGGCCCTAACTGTTTGATCTGGTGGAGCAATGCCCTAGAGTGAAACCTAGGTTGCCCGGAAAGTAGAAATAACCATAACTTTTACACTGGTAGCAATTATTCGTTTTATACTATGGAAAAACTGTTCTATTTATTTTGTATTTAATGCTTCGGGCGTGGGCTTCTAAGGCCCTAACTGTTTGATCTGGTGGAGCAACGCCCTAGAGTGAAACCTAGGTTTCCCGGAACGTAGAAATGACCATAACTTTCACACTGGTTCCTATTATTCGTTTTATACGATGGAAAAACTGTTATATTTATATTGTATTTTATGCTTCTGGCGTTGATTTCTTAGGCCCTTACTATTCGGTCTGGTGGAACAACGCCCTAGAGTGAAGCCTAGGTTGCCTGGAACGTAGAATTGGCCATCACTTTCAAAGTGGTTCCAATTATTCCTGATATATGATGGAAACACTGTTGTATTTTTTTTGCATCTTATGGTTCGGGCGTTGACTTCTGAGGCCCTAACTATTCAGTCTGTTGGAGCAACGCCCTAGGGTGAAGCCTAGCTTGCTCGGAAAGTAGAAATGACCATAAGTTTCATACTGGTTGCATTTATTCGTTTTATACGATGGAAAAGCTGTTGTATTAATATTGTATTTTATGCTTCTGGCGTTGACTTCTAAGGCACTAACTATTCGATCTGGTGGAGCAACGCCCTAGAGTGAAGCCTAGGTTGCCTGGAACGTAGAATTGGCCATCACTTTCAAAGTGGTTCCAATTATTCCTGATATATGATGGAAACACTGTTGTATTTTTTTTTGCATTTTATGGTTCGGGCGTTGACTTCTGAGGCCCTAACTATTCAGTCTGTTGGAGCAACGCCCTAGGGTGAAGCCTAGCTTGCTCGGAAAGTAGAAATGACCATAAGTTTCATACAGGTTGCAATTATTCGTTTTATACGATGGAAAAGCTGTTGTATTTATATCGTATTTTATGCTTCTGGCGTTGACTTCTTAGGCCGTAACTATTCGGTCTGGTGGAGCAACGCCCTGGAGTGAACCTAGGTTGCCCGGAACGTAGAATTGGCCATCACTTTCAAACTGGTTGCAATTACTCCTGATATATGATGGAAACACTGTTGTATTTCTTTTTGCATTTTATGGTTCGGGCGTTGACTTCTAAGGCCCTAACTATTCAATCTGTTGGAGCAACGCCCTAAGGTGAAGCCTAGGTTGCTCGGAAAGTAGAAATGACCATAAGTTTCATACTGGTTGCATTTATTCGTTTTATACGATGGAAAAGCTGTTGTATTAATATTGTATTTTATGCTTCTGGCGTTGACTTCTAAGGCACTAACTATTCGATCTGGTGGAGCAACGCCCTAGAGTGAAGCCTAGGTTGCCCGGAACGTAGAATTGGCCATCACTTTCAAACTGGTTGCAATTATTCGTGATATATGATGGAAACACTGTTGTATTTTTTTTCCATTTTATGGTTCGGGCGTTGACTTCTAAGGCCCTAACTGTTCAATCTGTTGGAGCAACGCCCTCGGGTGAAGACTAGGTTGCTCGGAAAGTAGAAATGACCATAAGTTTCATACTGGTTGCAATTATTCGTTTTATACGATGGAAAAACTGGTGTATTTATATTGTATTTTATGCTTCTGGCGTTGACTTCTAAGGCACTATCTATTCGACCTGGTGGAGCAACGCCATATAGCGAAGCCTAGGTTGCCCGGAGCGTAGAGTTGGCCATCACTTTCAAACTGGTTGCAATTATTCCTGTTATATGATGGAAACACTGTTGTATTTTTATTGCATTTTATGCTTCGGGCGTTGACTTCTAAGGCCCTAACTATTCAATCTGTTGGAGCAACGCCCTAGGGTGAAGCCTAGGTTGCTGGGAAAGTAGAAATGACCATAAGTTTCATACAGGTTGCATTTATTCGTTTTATACGATGGAAAAACTGTTGTATTAATATTGTATTATATGCTTCTGGCGTTGACTTCTTAGGCCGTAACTATTCGGTCTGGTGGAGCAACGCCCTGGAGTGAAACCTAGGTTGCCCGGACCGTAGAATTGACCATCACTTTCAAACTGGTTGCAATTATTCCTGATATATGATGGAAACACTGTTGTATTTTTTTTGCATTTTATGGTTCGGGCGTTGACTTCTAAGGCCCTAACTATTCAACCTGTTCGAGCAACGCCCTAAGGTGAAACCTAGGTTGCTCGGAAAGTAGAAATGACCATAAGTTTCATACTGGTTGCAATTATTCGTTTTATACGATGGAAAAACTGTTCTATTTATTTTGTATTTAATGCTTCGGGCGTTGGTTTCTAAGGCCCTAACTGTTTGATCTGGTGGAGCAATGCCCTAGAGTGAAACCTAGGTTGCCCGGAACGTAGAAATGACCATAACCTTCACACTGGTTGCTATTATTCGTTTTATACGATGGAAAAACTGTTGTATTTATATTGTATTTTATGCTTCTGGCGTTGACTTCTAAGGCCCTAACTATTCGATCTGGTGGAACAACGCCCTAGAGTGAAGCCTAGGTTGCCCGGAGCGTAGAGTTGGCCATCACTTTCAAACTGGTTGCAATTATTCCTGTTATATGATGGAAACACTGTTGTATTTTTATTGCATTTTATGGTTCGGGCGTTGACTTCTAAGGCCCTAACTATTCAATCCGTGGGAGCAACGCCCTACGGTGAAGCCTAGGTTGCTCGGAAAGTAGAAATGACCATAAGTTTCATACTGGTTGCAATTATTCGTTTTATACGATGGAAAAACTGTTGTATTTATATTGTATTTTATATATCTGGCGTTGACTTCTTAGGCCCTAACTATTCGATCTGGTGGAACAACGGCCTAGGGTGAAGCCTAGGTTGCCCGGAACGTAGAAATGACCATAACTTTCACACTGGTTGCAATTATTCGTTTTATACGATGGAAACACTGTTGTATTTATATTGTATTTTATGCTTCTGGCGTTGACTTCTAAAGCACTATCTATTCGATCTGGTGGAGCAACGCCCTAGGGTGAAGCCGAGCTTGCTCGGAAAGTAGAAATGACCATAAGTTTCATACTGATTGCAATTATTCGTTTTATACGATGGAAAAGCTGTTGTATTTATATCGTATTTTATGCTTCTGGCGTTAACATCTTAGGCCGTAACTATTCGGTCTGGTGGAGCAACGCCCTGGAGTGAAACCTAGGTTGCACGGGACGTAGAATTGTCCATCACTTTCAAACTGGTTGCAATTATTCCTGATATATGATGGAAACACTGTTGTATTTTTTTTGCATCTTATGCTTCGGGCGTTGACTTCTAAGGCCCTAACTATTCAATCTGTTGCAGCAACGCCCTAGGGTGAAGCCTAGCTTGCTAGGAAAGTAGAAATGGCCATAAGTTTCATACTGGTTGCAATTATTCGTTTTATACGATGGAAAAGCTGTTGTATTTATATCGCGTTTTATGCTTCTGGCGTTGACTTCTTAGGCCGCCACTATTCGTTCTGGTGGAGCAACGCCCTGGAGTGAAACCTAGGATGCCCGGAACGTAGAATTGGCCATCACTTTCAAACTGGTTGCAATTATTCCTGATATAGGATGGAAACACTGTTGTATTTTTTTTGCATTTTATGGTTCGGGCGTTGACTTCTAAGGCCCTAACTATTCAGTCTGTTGGAGCAACGCCCTAAGGTGAAACCTTGGTTGCTCGGAAAGTAGAAATGACCATAAGTTTCATACTGGTTGCATTTATTCGTTTTATACGATGGAAAAACTGTTGTATTAATATTGTATATTATGCTTCTGGCGTTGACTTCTAAGGCACTAACTATTCGATCTTGTGGAGCAACGCCCTAGAGTGAAGCCTAGGTTGCCCGGAACGTAGAATTGGCCATCACTTTCAAACTGGTTGCAATTATTCCTGTTATATGATGGAAAAACTGTTGTATTTTTATTGCATTTTATGCTTCGCGCATTGACTTCTAAGGCCCTAACTATTCAATCTGGTGGAACAACGGCCTAGGGTGAAGCCTAGGTTGCCCGGAACGTAGAAATAACCATAACTTTTACACTGGTAGCAATTATTCGTTTTATACTATGGAAAAACTGTTCTATTTATTTTGTATTTAATGCTTCGGGCGTGGGCTTCTAAGGCCCTAACTGTTTGATCTGGTGGAGCAACGCCCTAGAGTGAAACCTAGGTTGCCCGGAACGTAGAAATGACCATAACTTTCACACTGGTTCCTATTATTCGTTTTATACGATGGAAAAACTGTTATATTTATATTGTATTTTATGCTTCTGGCGTTGATTTCTTAGGCCCTTACTATTCGGTCTGGTGGAACAGCGCCCTAGAGTGAAGCCTAGGTTGCCTGGAACGTAGAATTGGCCATCACTTTCAAAGTGGTTCCAATTATTCCTGATATATGATGGAAACACTGTTGTATTTTTTTTTGCATTTTATGGTTCGGGCGTTGACTTCTGAGGCCCTAACTATTCAGTCTGTTGGAGCAACGCCCTAGGGTGAAGCCTAGCTTGCTCGGAAAGTAGAAATGACCATAAGTTTCATACAGGTTGCAATTATTCGTTTTATACGATGGAAAAGCTGTTGTATTTATATCGTATTTTATGGTTCGGGCGTTGACTTCTAAGGCCCTAACTATTCAGTCTGTTGGAGCAACGCCCTAGGGTGAAGCCTAGCTTGCTCGGAAAGTAGAAATGACCATAAGTGTCATACAGGTTGCAATTATTCGTTTTATACGATGGAAAAGCTGTTGTATTTATATCGTATTTTATGCTTCTGGCGTTGACTTCTTAGGCCGTATTATTCGGTCTGGTGGAGCAACGCCCTGGAGTGAAACCTAGGTTGCCAGGAACGTAGAATTGGCCATCACTTTCAAACTGGTTGCAAATATTCCTGATATATGATGGAAACACTGTTGTATTTTTTTTGCATTTTATGGTTCGGGCGTTGACTTCTAAGGCCCTAACTATTCAATCTGTTGGAGCAACGCCCTAAGGTGAAGCCTAGGTTGCTCGGAAAGTAGAAATGACCATAAGTTTCATACTGGTTGCATTTATTCGTTTTATACGATGGAAAAACTGTTGTATTAATATTGTATTTTATGCTTCTGGCGTTGACTTCTAAGGCACTAACTATTCGATCTGGTGGAGCAACGCCCTAGAGTGAAGCCTAGGTTGCCCGGAACGTAGAATTGGCCATCACTTTCAAACTGGTTGCAATTATTCCTGATATATGATGGAAACACTGTTGAATTTTTTTTCCATTTTATGGTTCGGGCGTTGACTTCTAAGGCCCTAACTGTTCAATCTGTTGGGGCAACGCCCTCGGGTGAAGACTAGGTTGCTCGGAAAGTAGAAATGACCATAAGTTTCATACTGGTTGCAATTATTCGTTTTATACGATGGAAAAACTGTTGTATTTATATTGTATTTTATGCTTCTGGCGTTGACTTCTAAGGCACTATCTATTCGATCTGGTGGAGCAACGCCATATAGCGAAGCCTAGGTTGCCCGGAGCGTAGAGTTGGCCATCACTTTCAAACTGGTTGCAATTATTCCTGTTATATGATGGAAACACTGTTGTATTTTTATTGCATTTTATGCTTCGGGCGTTGACTTCTAAGGCCCTAACTATTCAATCTGTTCGAGCAACGCCCTAAGGTGAAACCTAGGTTGCTCGGAAAGTAGAAATGACCATAAGTTTCATACTGGTTGCAATTATTCGTTTTATACGATGGAAAAACTGTTCTATTTATTTTGTATTTAATGCTTCGGGCGTTGGTTTCTAAGGCCCTAACTGTTTGATCTGGTGGAGCAATGCCCTAGAGTGAAACCTAGGTTGCCCGGAACGTAGAAATGACCATAACTTTCACACTGGTTGCTATTATTCGTTTTATACGATGGAAAAACTGATGTATTTATATTGTATTTTATGCTTCTGGCGTTGACTTCTAAGGCCCTAACTATTCGATCTGGTGGAACAACGCCCTAGAGTGAAGCCTAGGTTGCCCGGCGCGTAGAGTTGGCCATCACTTTCAAACTGGTTGCAATTATTCCTGTTATATGATGGAAACACTGTTGTATTTTTATTGCATTTTATGGTTCGGGCGTTGACTTCTAAGGCCCTAACTGTTCAATCTGTTGGAGCAACGCCCTCGGGTGGAGACTAGGTTGCTCGGAAAGTAGAAATGACCATAAGTTTCATACTGGTTGCAATTATTCGTTTTATACGATGGAAAAACTGTTGTATTTATATTGTATTTTATGCTTTTGGCGTTGACTTCTAAGGCACTATCTATTCGATCTGGTGGAGCAACGCCATATAGCGAAGCCTAGGTTGCCCGGAGCGTAGAGTTGGCCATCACTTTCAAACTGGTTGCAATTATTCCTGTTATATGATGGAAACACTGTTGTATTTTTATTGCATTTTATGCTTCGGGCGTTGACTTCTAAGGCCCAAACTATTCAATCTGTTGGAGCAAAGCCCTAGGGTGAAGCCTAGGTTGCTCGGAAAGTAGAAATGACCATAACTTTCACACTGATTGCAATTATTCGTTTTATACCATGGAAAAACTGTTGCATCTTCATCGGATTTTATGCTTCGGGCGTTGACTTCTAAGGCCCTAACTATTCGATCTGTTGGACCAACGCCCTAGAGTGAGGCCTATGTTGCCCGGAACGTAGAAATGGCCATTACTTTCACACTGGATGCAATTATTCGTTTTATACGGTAAAAAAACTGTTGTATTTATATTGTATTTTATGCTTCTGGCGTTGACTTCTTAGGCCTTAACCATTCGATCTGGTGGATCAGCGCCGTAGATTGAAGCCTAGCTTGCCCGGAACGTAGAAATGACTATCACATTCACACTGGTTGGAATTATTCCAGCTATACGGTGGAAAAACTGTTGTATCTTTATTGTATTTTATGCTTCGTGCTTTGACTTCTAAGGCCCTAACTATTCGATGTGGTCGAGCAACTGCCTAGAGTGGAGCCTAGGTTGCCCGGAACGTAGAAATGGCCATTACTTTCACATTGGATGCAATTATTCGTTTTATACGATGGAAAAACTGTTGTATTTTTAGTGTATTTTATGCTTCTGGTGTTGACTTCTTGGGGCGTGACTATTCGATCCGGTGGAGCAACGTCCTAGAGTGAAGCATAGGTTGCCCGGAACGTAGAAATGGCCATTACTTGCACATTGGATGCAATCATTCGTTTTATACGATGGAAAAGCTGTTGTATTTATATTGTATTTTATGCTTCCGGCGCTGACTTCTAAAGCCCTGACTATTCGATCTGTTGGAGCAACGTCCTAGAGTGAAGCATAGGTTGCCCGGAACGTAGAAATGGCCATTACTTTCACATTGGATGCAATTATTCGTTTTATACGATGGAAAAACTGTTGTATTTTTAGTGTATTTTATGCTTCTGGTGTTGACTTCTTGGGGCGTGACTATTCGATCCGGTGGAGCAACGCCATAGAGTGAAGCCTAGTTTGCCCGGAACGTAGAAATGACCATAACTTTCACACTGGTTGAAATTATTCGTTTTATAGGATGGAAAAGCTGTTGTATTTGTTTTGTATTTTATATTTCTGGCGTTGACTTCAAAGGCCCTAACAATTCGACCTGGAGGCGCAACGCCATACAGTGAAGCCTAGGTTGCCCAGAACGTAGAACTGACCATCCCTTTCACACGGGTTGCAATTATTCCTGTTATAGGATGGAAAGACTGTTGTATTTTTATTGTATTTTATACTTCAGACGCTGACTTCTGAGGCCGTAGCAATCCGATGTGGTGGAAGAACGCCATACAGTGAAGCCTAGGTCACCCGGAACGTAGAAATGACTATAACTCTCACACTGATTGCTATCATTCGTTTTATACGATGGAAGAACTGTTATCTTTATATTGTATTTTATGCTTCTGGCGTTGACTTCCTAGGCCCTAACTGTTCGATCTGGTAGAGCAACGCCCTAGAGTGAAGCCTAGACTGCCCGGTACGTAGAAATGACCATAACTTTCACACTGGTAGCAATTATTCGTTTTATACGATGGAAAAACTGTTTTATTTATTTTGTATTTAATGCTTCGGGCGTTGACTTCTAAGGCCCTAACTGTTTGTTCTGGTGGAGCAACGCCCTAGAGTGAAGCCTAGGTTGCCTGGAACGTGGAAATGACCATCCCTTTCACACGGGTTGCAATTATTCCTGTTATAGGATGGAAAGACTGTTGTATTTTTATTGTATTTTATACTTCAGGCGCTGACTTCTGAGGCCGAAGCTATCCGATGTGGTGGAAGAACGCCATTCAGTGAAGCCTAGGTTGCCCGGAACGTAGAAATGACCACTACTATCACACTGGTTGCAAATTATTCCTGCTATACGATGGAAAAACTGTTGTATTTTTATTGCATTTTATGCTTCTGGCGTTCACTTCTTAGGCCCTAACTATTCGATCTGGTGGAACAACGCCCTAGGGTGAAGCCTAGGTTGCCCGGAACGTAGAAATGACCATAACTTTCACACTGGTAGCAATTATTCGTTTTTACGGTGCAAAAACAGTTCTATTTATTTTGTATTTTATGCTTCGGGTGTTGACTTCTAAGGCCCTAGCTATTCGATCTGGTAGAGCAACGCCCTAGAGTGAAGCCTAGGTTGCCCGGTACGTAGAAATGACCATAAGTTTCATACTGGTTGCAATTATTCGTTTTATACGATGGAAAAACTGTTGTATTTATATTGTATTTTATGCTTCTGGCGTTCACTTCTTAGGCCCTAACTATTCGATCTGGTGGTACAACGCCCTAGGGTGAAGCCTAGGTTGCCCGGAACGTAGAAATGACCATAACTTTTACACTGGCAGCAATTATTCGTTATATACGATGGAAAAACAGTTCTATTTATTTTGTACTTTATGCTTCGGGCGTTGACTTCTAAGGCCCTAGCTATTCGATCTGGTAGAGCAACGCCCTAGAGTGAAGCCTAGGTTGCCCGGTACGTAGAAATGACCATAAGTTTCATACTGGTTGCAATTATTCTTTTTATGCGATGGAAAAACTGTTGTATTTATATTGTATTTTATGCTTCTGGCGTTCACTTCTTAGGCCCTAACTATTCGATCTGGTGGTACAACGCCCTAGGGTGAAGCCTAGGTTGCCCGGAACGTAGAAATGACCATAACTTTTACACTGGCAGCAATTATTCGTTTTATACAATGGAAAAACCGTTCTATTTATTTTGTATTTAATGCTTCGGGCGTTGACTTCTAAGGCCCTAACTATTCGATCAGGTGGATCAACGCCCTAGAGTGAAGCCTAGGTTGCTCGAAATGCAGAAATGACCATAACTTTCACACTGGTTGCTATCATTCGTTTTATATGATGGAAAATCTGTTGTATTTATATTGTATTTTATGCTTCGGGCGTTGACTTCTAAGGCCCTAACTGTTTGATCTGGTGGAGCAACGCCCTGGAGTGAAGCCTAGGTTGCCTGGAACGTAGAAATGACCATCACTTTCACACGGGTTGCAATTATTCCTGTTATAGGATGGAAAGACTGTTGTATTTTTATTGTATTTTATACTTCAGGCGTTGACTTCTGAGGCCGTAGCTATCCGATGTGGTGGAAGAACGCCAAACAGTGAAGCCTAGGTTGCCCGGAACGTAGAAATGACCATAGCTTTCACACTGGTTGCAATTATTTGTTTTATACGATGGAAAAGCTGTTGTATTTATACCGTATTTTATGCTTCGGGCGTTGACTTCTAAGGCCCTAACTGTTTGATCTGGTGGAGCAACGCCCTAGAGTGAAGCCTAGGTTGCCCGGAACGTAGAAATGACCATAACTTTCACACTGGTTGATATTATTCGTTTTATACGATGGAAAAGCCGTTATATTTATATTGTATTTTATGCTTCTGGCGTTGACTTCTGAGGCCGTTGCTATTCGATGTGGTGGAGGAACGCCATAGAGTGAAGCCTATGTAGCCCGGAACGTAGAAATGTCCATATCTTTCACACTGTTTGCAATTATTCATTTTATACGATGGCAAAGCTGTTGTATTTATATTGTATTTTATGCTTCTGGCGTTGACTTCTAAGGCCCTAACTATTCGATCTGGTGCAGCTACGCCCTAGAGTGAAGCCCAGGTTGCCCGGTACGTAGAAATGACCATCACTATCAAACTGGTTGCAATTATTTGTTTTATACGATGGAAAAGCTGTAGTATTTATATCGTATTTTATGCTTCTGGCGTTGACTTCTTAGGCCCTAACTATTCCATCTGGTGGAACAACGCCCTAGGGTGAAGCCTAGGTTGCACGGAAAGTAGAAATGACCATAACTTTCACACTGGTAGCAATTATTCGTTTTATACGATGGAAAAACTGTTCTATTTATTTTGTATTTTATGCTTCGGGCGTTGACTTCTAAGGCCCTAACTATTCGATCTGTTGGAGCAACGCCCTAGAGTGAAGCCTAGGTTGCGAGGTACGTAGAAATGACCATCACTACCAGACTGGTTGCAATTATTTGTTTTATACGATGGAAAAGCTGTAGTATTTATATCGTACTTTATGCTTCTGGCGTTGACTTCTAAGTCCCTAAATATTCGATCTGGTAGAGCAACGCACTAGAGTGAAGCCTAGGTTGCCCGGTTCGTAGAAATGACCATAAGTTTCATACTGGTTGCAATTATTCGTTTTATACGATGGAAAAACTGTTGTATTTATATTGCATTTTATGCTTCTGGCGTTCACTTCTTAGGCCCTAACTATTCGATCTGGTGGTACAACGCCCTAGGGTGAAGCCTAGGTTGCCCGGAACGTAGAAATGACCATAACTTTTACACTGGCAGCAATTATTCGTTTTATACAATCGAAAAACCGTTCTATTCATTTTGTATTTAATGCTTCGGGCGTTGACTTCTAAGGCCCTAACTGTTTGTTCTGGTGGAGCAACGCCCTAGAGTGAAGCCTGGGTTGCCTGGAACGTAGAAATGACCATAACCTTTACACGGGTTGCAATTATTCCTGTTATAGGATGGAAAGACTGTTGTATTTTTATTGTATTTTATACTTCAGGCGTTGACTTCTGAGGCCGTAGCTATCCGATGTGGTGGAAGAACGTCAAAGAGTGAAGCCTAGGTTGCCCGGAACGTAGAAATGGCCATAACTTTTACACTGGCAGCAATTATTCGTTTTATACAATCGAAAAACCGTTCTATTCATTTTGTATTTAATGCTTCGGGCGTTGACTTCTAAGGCCCTAACTGTTTGTTCTGGTGGAGCAACGCCCTAGAGTGAAGCCTAGGTTGCCCGGAACGTAGAAATGACCATAACTTTCACACTGGTTGATATTATTCGTTTTATACGATGGAAAAGCCGTTATATTTATATTGTATTTTATGCTTCTGGCGTTGACTTCTGAGGCCGTTGCTATTCGATGTGGTGGAGGAACGCCATAGAGTGAAGCCTAGGTAGCCCGGAACGTAGAAATGTCCATATCTTTCACACTGTTTGCAATTATTCATTTTACACGATGGCAAAGCTGTTGTATTTATATTTTATTTTATGCTTCTGGCGTTGACTTCTAAGGCCCTAACTATTCGATCTGGTGCAGCAACGCCCTAGAGTGAAGCCTGGGTTGCCCGGTACGTAGAAATGACCATCACTGTCAAACTGGTTGCAATTATTTGTTCTATACGATGGAAAAGCTGTAGTATTTATATCGTATTTTATGCTTCTGGCGTTGACTTCTTAGGCCCTAACTATTCCATCTGGTGGAACAACGCCCTAGGGTGAAGCCTAGGTTGCACGGAAAGTAGAAATGACCATAACTTTCACACTGGTAGCAATTATTCGTTTTATACGATGGAAAAACAGTTCTATTTGTTTTGTATTTTATGCTTCGGGCGTTGACTTCTAAGGCCCTAACTATTCGATCTGGTGGAGCAACGCCCTAGAGTGAAGCCTAGGTTGCCCGGTACGTAGAAATGACCATCACTATCAGACTGGTTGCAATTATTTGTTTTATACGACGGAAAAGCTGTAGTATTTATATCGTATTTTATGCTTCTGGCGTTGACTTCTTAGGCCCTAACTATTCCATCTGGTGGAACAACGCCCTAGGGTGAAGCCTAGGTTGCACGGAAAGTAGAAATGACCATAACTTTCACACTGGTAGCAATTATTCGTTTTATACGATGGAAAAACTGTTGTATTTATATTGCATTTTATGCTTCTGGCGTTCACTTCTTAGGCCCTAACTATTCGATCTGGTGGTAATACGCCCTAGGGTGAAGCCTAGGTTGCCCGGAACGTAGAAATGACCATAACTTTTACACTGGCAGCAATTATTCGTTTTATACAATCGAAAAACCGTTCTATTCATTTTGTATTTAATGCTTCGGGCGTTGACTTCTAAGGCCCTAACTGTTTGTTCTGGTGGAGCAATGCCCTAGAGTGAAGCCTAGGCTGCCTGGAACGTAGAAATGACCATCCCTTTCACACGGGTTGCAATTATTCCTGTTATAGGATGGAAAGACTGTTGTATTTTTATTGTATTTTATACTTCAGGCGCTGACTTCTGAGGCCGTAGCTATCCGATGTGGTGGAAGAGCGCCATAGAGTGAAGCCTAGGTTGCCCGGAACGTAGAAATGACCATAACTTTCTCACTCGTTGCAATTATTTGTTTTATACGATGGAAAAGCTGTTGTATTTATATCGTATCTTATGCTTCTGGCGTTGACTTCTTAGGTCCTAACTATTCCATCTGGTGGAACAACGCCCTAGAGTAAAGCCCAGGTTGCGCGGAACGTAGAAATGACCATAGCTTTCACACTGGTAGCAATTATCCGTTTGATTCAATGGAAAAACTGTTCTATTTATTTTGTATTTAATGCTTCGGGCGTTGACTTCTAAGGCCCTAACTGTTTGATCTGGTGGAGCACCGCCCTGGAGTGAAGCCTAGGTTGCCTGGAACGTAGAAATGACCATCACTTTCACACGGGTTGCAATTATTCCTGTTATAGGATGGAAAGACTGTTGTATTTTTATTGTATTTTATACTTCAGGCGTTGACTTCTGAGGCCGTAGCTATCCGACGTGGTGGAAGAACGCCAAACAGTGAAGCCTAGGTTGCCCGGAACGTAGAAATGACCATAGCTTTCACACTGGTTGCAATTATTTGTTTTATACGATGGAAAAGCTGTTGTATTTATATCGTATTTTATGCTTCGGGCGTTGACTTCTAAGGCCCTAACTGTTTGATCTGGTGGAGCAACGCCCTAGAGTGAAGCCTAGGTTGCCCGGAACGTAGAAATGACCATAACTTTCACACTGGTTGATATTATTCGTTTTATACGATGGAAAAGCCGTTATATTTATATTGTATTTTATGCTTCCGGCGTTGACTTCTGAGGCCGTTGCTATTCGATGTGGTGGCGGAACGCCGTACAGTGAAGCCTAGGTTGCCCGGAACGTAGAAATGACCATAACTTTCACACTGGTTGATATTATTCGTTTTATACGCTGGAAAAGCCGTTATATTTATATTGTATTTGATGCTTCTGGCGTTGACTTCTGAAGCCGTTGCTATTCGATGTGGTGGAAGAACGCCATAGAGTGAAGCCTAGGTAGCCCGGAACGTAGAAATGTCCATATCTTTCACACTGTTTGCAATTATTCATTTTATACGATGGCAAAGCTGTTGTATTTATATTGTATTTTATGCTTCTGGCGTTGACTTCTAAGGCCCTAACTATTCGATCTGGTGGAGCAACGCCCTAGAGTGAAGCCTAGGTTGCCCGGTACGTAGAAATGACCATCACTATCAAACTGGTTGCAATTATTTGTTTTATACGATGGAAAAGCTGTAGCATTTATATCGTATTTTATGCTTCTGGCGTTGACTTCTTAGGCCCTAACTATTCCATCTGGTGGAACAACGCCCTAGGGTGAAGCCTAGGTTGCACGGAAAGTAGAAATGACCATAACTTTCACACTGGTAGCAATTATTCGTTTGATACGATGGAAAAACAGTTCTATTTATTTTGTATTTTATGCTTCGGGCGTTGACTTCTAAGGCCCTAGCTATTCTATCTGGTAGAGCAACGCCCTAGAGTACAGCCTAGGTTGCCCGGAACGTAGAAATGACCACAACTTTTACACTGGTAGCAATTATTCGTTTTATACAATGGAAAAACTGTTCTATGTATTTTGCATTTAATGCTTCGGGCGTTGACTTCTAAGGCCCTACCTGTTTCATCTGGTGGAGCAACGCCCTGGAGTGGAGCCTAGGTTGCCTGGAACGTAGAAATGACCATCACTTTCCCACGGGTTGAGATTACTCCTGTTATAGGATGGAAAGACTGTTGTATTTTTATTGTATTTTATACTTCAGGCGTTGACTTCTGAGGCCGTAGCTATCCGATGTGGTGGAAGAACGCCAAACAGTGAAGCCTAGGTTGCCCGGAACGTAGAAATGACCATAGCTTTCACACTGGTTGCAATTATTTGTTTTATACGATGGAAAAGCTGTTGTATTTGTATCGTATTTTATGCTTCGTGCGTTGACTTCTAAGGCCCTAACTGTTTGATCTGGTGGAGCAACGCCCTAGAGTGAAGCCTAGGTTGCCCGGAACGTAGAAATGACCATAACTTTCACACTGGTTGATATTATTCGTTTTATACGATGGAAAAGCCGTTATATTTATATTGTATTTTATGCTTCTGGCGTTGACTTCTGATGCCGTTGCTATTCGATGTGGTGGAAGAACGCCATAGAGTGAAGCCTAGGTAGCCCTGAACGTAGAAATGTCCATATCTTTCACACTGTTTGCAATTATTGATTTTATACGATGGCGAAGCTGTTGTATTTATATTGTATTTTATGCTTCTGGCGTTGACTTCTAAGGCCCTAACTATTCGATCTGGTGGAGCAATGCCCTAGAGTGAAGCCTAGGTTGCCCGGTACGTAGAAATGACCATCACTATCAAACTGGTTGCAATTGTTTGTTTTATACGATGGAAAAGCTGTAGCATTTATATCGTATTTTATGCTTCTGGCGTTGACTTGTTAGGCCATAACTATTCCATCTGGTGGAACAACGCCCTAGGGTGAAGCCTAGGTTGCACGGAAAACAGAAATGACCATAACTTTCACACTGGTAGCAATTATTCGTTTTATACGATGGAAAAACAGTTCTATTTATTTTGTATTTTATGCTTCGGGCGTTGACTTCTAAGGCCCTAGCTATTCGATCTGGTAGAGCAACGCCCTAGTGTGAAGCCTAGGTTGCCCGGTACGTAGAAATGACCATAAGTTTCATACTGGTTGCAATTATTCGTTTTATACGATGGAAAAACTGTTGTATTTATATTGTATTTTATGCTTCTGGCGTTCACTTCTTAGGCCCTAACTATTCGATCTGGTCGTACAACGCCCTAGGGTGAAGCCTAGGTTGCCCGGAACGTAGAAATGACCATAACTTTTACACTGGCAGCAATTATTCGTTTTATACAATGGAAAAACCGTTCTATTTATTTTGTATTTAATGCTTCGGGCGTTGACTTCCAAGGCCGTAACTGTTTGCTCTGGTGGAGCAACGCCCTAGAGTGAAGCCTACGTTGCCTGGAACGTAGAAACGACCATCCCTTTCACACGGGTTGCAATTATTCCTGTTATAGGATGGAAAGACTGTTGTATTTTTATTGTATTTTATACTTCAGGCGTTGACTTCTGAGGCCGTAGCTATCCGATGTGGTGGAAGAACGCCAAACAGTGAAGCCTAGGTTGCCCGGAACGTAGAAATGACCATAGCTTTCACACTGGTTGCAATTATTTGTTTTATACGATGGAAAAGCTGTTGTATTTGTATCGTATTTTATGCTTCGTGCGTTGACTTCTAAGGCCCTAACTGTTTGATCTGGTGGAGCAACGCCCTAGAGTGAAGCCTAGGTTGCCCGAAACGTAGAAATGACCATAACTTTCACACTGGTTGATATTATTCGTTTTATACGATGGAAAAGCCGTTATATTTATATTGTATTTTATGCTTCTGGCGTTGACTTCTGATGCCGTTGCTATTCGATGTGGTGGAAGAACGCCATAGAGTGAAGCCTAGGTAGCCCTGAACGTAGAAATGACCATAGCTTTCACACTGGTAGCAATTATCCGTTTGATACAATGGAAAAACTGTTCTATTTATTTTGTATTTAATGCTTCGGGCGTTGACTTATAAGGCCCTAACTATTCGATCAGGTGGATCAACGCCCTAGAGTGAAGCCTAGGTTGCTCGAAATGCATAAATTACCATAACTTTCACACTGGTTGCTATCATTCGTTTTATATGATGGAAAAAGTGTTGTATTTATATTGTATTTTATGCTTCGGGCGTTGACTTCTAAGGCCCCAACTGTTTGATCTGGTGGAGCAACGCCCTAGAGTGAAGCCTAGGTTGCCTGGAACGTAGAAATAACCATAACTTTCACACTGGTAGCAATTATTCATTTTATACGATGGAAAAACTGTTTTATTTATTTTGTATTTTATGCTTCGGGCGTTGAGTTCTAAGGCCCTAACTATTCGATATGGTGGAGCAACGCCCTAGAGTGAAGCCTAGGTCGCCCGGAACGTAGAAATGACCATAACTCTCACACTGATTGCTATCATTCGTTTTATACGATGGAAGAACTGTTATATTTATATTGTATTTTATGCTTCTGGTGTTGACTTCTTAGGCCCTAACTGTTCGATCTGGTAGAGCAACGCCCTAGAGTGAAGCCTAGACTGCCCGGTACGTAGAAATGACCATAACTTTCACACTGGCAGCAATTATCCATTTTATACTATGGAAAAACTGTTTTATTTATTTTGTATTTTATGCTTCGGGCGTTGACTTCTAAGGCCCTAACTATTCGATATGGTGGAGCAACGCCCTAGAGTGAAGCCTAGGTCTCCCGGAACGTAGAAATGACCATAACTCTCACACTGATTGCTATCATTCGTTTCATACGATGGAAGAACTGTTATATTTATATGGTATTTTATGCTTCTGGCGTTGACTTCTTATGCCCTAACTGTTCGATCTGGTAGAGCAACGCCCTAGAGTGAAGCCTAGACTGCCCGGTACGTAGAAATGACCATAACTTTCACACTGGTTGATATTATTCGTTTTATACGATGGAAAAGCCGTTATATTTATATTGTATTTTATGCTTCTGGCGTTGACTTCTGGAGCTGTTGCGATTCGATGTGGTGGAAGAACGCCATAGAGTGAAGCCTAGGTAGCCCGGAACGTAGAAATGTCCATATCTTTCTCACTGTATGCAATTATTCATTTTATACGATGGCAAAGCTGTTGTATTTATATTGTATTTTATGCTTCTGGCGTTGACTTCTAAGGCCCTAACTATTCGATCTGGTGGAGCAACGCCCTAGAGTTAAGCCTAGGTTGCCCGGTACGTAGAAATGACCATCACTATCCAACTGGATGCAATTATTTGTTTTATACGATGGAAAAGCTGTAGCATTTATATCGTATTTTATGCTTCTGGCGTTGACTTCATAGGCCCTAACTATTCCATCTGGTGGAACAACGCCCTAGGGTGAAGCCTAGGTTGTACGGAAAGTAGAAATGACCATAACTTTCACACTGGTAGCAATTATTCGTTTTATACGATGGAAAAACAGTTCTATTTATTTTGTATTTTATGCTTCGGGCGTTGACTTCTAAGGCCCTAGCTATTCGATCTGGTAGAGCAACGCCCTAGAGTGCAGCCTAGGTTGCCCGGAACGTAGAAATGACCATAACTTTTACACTGGTAGCAATTATTCTTTTTATACAATGGAAAAACTGTTCTATGTATTTTGTATTTAATGCTTCGGGCGTTGACTTCTAAGGCCCTAACTGTTTGATCTGGTGGAGCAACGCCCTAGAGTGAAGCCTAGGTTGCCCGGAACGTAGAAATGACCATAACTTTCACACTGGTTGCAATTATTCGTTTTATACGATGGAAAAACTGTTGCATTTTTATCGTATTTTGTGCTTCTGGCGTTGACTTCTTAGGCCGTAACTATTCGATCTGGTGGAGCACCGCCCTGGAGTGAAACCTAGGTCGCCCGGAACATAGAAATGACCACTACTATCACACTGGTTGCAAATTATTCCTGCTAAACGATGGAAAATCTGTTGTATTTTTATTGCATTTTATGCTTCGGGCATTGACTTCTAAGGCCCTAACTATTCAATCGGTTGGAGCAACGCCCTAGGGTGAAGCCTATGTTGCCCGGAACGTAGAAATGACCATAACTTTCACACTGGTTGCAATTATTCGTTTTATACGATGGAAAAGCTGTTGTATTTATATCGTATTTTATGCTTCTGGCGTTGACTTCTTAGGCCCTAACTATTCCATCTGGTGGAACAACGCCCTAGGGTGAAGTCTAGGTTGCCCGGAAAGTAGAAATGACCATAACTTTCACACTGGTAGCAATTATTCGTTTTATACGATGGAAAAACTGTTCTATTTATTTTGTATTTTATGCTTCGGGCGTTGACTTCTAAGGCCCTAGCTATTCGATCTGGTAGAGCAACGCCCTAGAGTGAAGCCTAGGTTGCCCGGTACGTAGAAATGACCATAAGTTTCATACTGGTTGCAATTATTTGTTTTATACGATGGAAAAGCTGTTGTATTTATATCGTATTTTATGCTTCTGGCGTTGACTTCTTAGGTCCTAACTATTCCATCTGGTGGAACAAAGCCCTAGAGTAAAGCCCAGGTTGCGCGGAACGTAGAAATGACCATAGCTTTCACACTGGTAGCAATTATCCGTTTGATACAATGGAAAAACTGTTCTATTTATTTTGTATTTAATGCTTCGGGCGTTGACTTATAAGGCCCTAACTATTCGATCAGGTGGATCAACGCCCTAGAGTGAAGCCTAGGTTGCTCGAAATGCAGAAATGACCATAACTTTCACACTGGTTGCTATCATTCGTTTTATATGATGGAAGAACTGTTATATTTATATTGTATTTTATGCTTCTGGTGTTGACTTCTTAGGCCCTAACTGTTCGATCTGGTAGAGCAACGCCCTAGAGTGAAGCCTAGACTGCCCGGTACGTAGAAATGACCATAACTTTCACACTGGCAGCAATTATCCATTTTATACTATGGAAAAACTGTTTTATTTATTTTGTATTTTATGCTTCGGGCGTTGACTTCTAAGGCCCTAACTATTCGATATGGTGGAGCAACGCCCTAGAGTGAAGCCTAGGTCTCCCGGAACGTAGAAATGACCATAACTCTCACACTGATTGCTATCATTCGTTTCATACGATGGAAGAACTGTTATATTTATATGGTATTTTATGCTTCTGGCGTTGACTTCTTATGCCCTAACTGTTCGATCTGGTAGAGCAACGCCCTAGAGTGAAGCCTAGACTGCCCGGTACGTAGAAATGACCATAACTTTCACACTGGTTGATATTATTCGTTTTATACGATGGAAAAGCCGTTATATTTATATTGTATTTTATGCTTCTGGCGTTGACTTCTGGAGCTGTTGCGATTCGATGTGGTGGAAGAACGCCATAGAGTGAAGCCTAGGTAGCCCGGAACGTAGAAATGTCCATATCTTTCTCACTGTATGCAATTATTCATTTTATACGATGGCAAAGCTGTTGTATTTATATTGTATTTTATGCTTCTGGCGTTGACTTCTAAGGCCCTAACTATTCGATCTGGTGGAGCAACGCCCTAGAGTTAAGCCTAGGTTGCCCGGCACGTAGAAATGACCATCACTATCCAACTGGATGCAATTATTTGTTTTATACGATGGAAAAGCTGTAGCATTTATATCGTATTTTATGCTTCTGGCGTTGACTTCATAGGCCCTAACTATTCCATCTGGTGGAACAACGCCCTAGGGTGAAGCCTAGGTTGTACGGAAAGTAGAAATGACCATAACTTTCACACTGGTAGCAATTATTCGTTTTATACGATGGAAAAACAGTTCTATTTATTTTGTATTTTATGCTTCGGGCGTTGACTTCTAAGGCCCTAGCTATTCGATCTGGTAGAGCAACGCCCTAGAGTGCAGCCTAGGTTGCCCGGAACGTAGAAATGACCATAACTTTTACACTGGTAGCAATTATTCTTTTTATACAATGGAAAAACTGTTCTATGTATTTTGTATTTAATGCTTCGGGCGTTGACTTCTAAGGCCCTAACTGTTTGATCTGGTGGAGCAACGCCCTAGAGTGAAGCCTAGGTTGCCCGGAACGTAGAAATGACCATAACTTTCACACTGGTTGCAATTATTCGTTTTATACGATGGAAAAACTGTTGCATTTTTATCGTATTTTGTGCTTCTGGCGTTGACTTCTTAGGCCGTAACTATTCGATCTGGTGGAGCACCGCCCTGGAGTGAAACCTAGGTCGCCCGGAACATAGAAATGACCACTACTATCACACTGGTTGCAAATTATTCCTGCTAAACGATGGAAAATCTGTTGTATTTTTATTGCATTTTATGCTTCGGGCATTGACTTCTAAGGCCCTAACTATTCAATCGGTTGGAGCAACGCCCTAGGGTGAAGCCTATGTTGCCCGGAACGTAGAAATGACCATAACTTTCACACTGGTTACAATTATTCGTTTTATACGATGGAAAAGCTGTTGTATTTATATCGTATTTTATGCTTCTGGCGTTGACTTCTTAGGCCCTAACTATTCCATCTGGTGGAACAACGCCCTAGGGTGAAGTCTAGGTTGCCCGGAAAGTAGAAATGACCATAACTTTCACACTGGTAGCAATTATTCGTTTTATACGATGGAAAAACTGTTCTATTTATTTTGTATTTTATGCTTCGGGCGTTGACTTCTAAGGCCCTAGCTATTCGATCTGGTAGAGCAACGCCCTAGTGTGAAGCCAAGGTTGCCCGGTACGTAGAAATGACCATAAGTTTCATACTGGTTGCAATTATTCGTTTTATACGATGGAAAAACTGTTGTATTTATATTGTATTTTATGCTTCTGGCGTTCACTTCTTAGGCCCTAACTATTCGATCTGGTGGTACAACGCCCTAGGGTGAAGCCTTGGTTGCCCGGAACGTAGAAATGACCATAACTTTTACACTGGCAGCAAATATTCGTTTTATACAATGGAAAAACCGTTCGATTTATTTTGTATTTAATGCTTCGGCCGTTGACTTCCAAGGCCCTAACTGTTTGCTCTGGTGGAGCAACGCCCTAGAGTGAAGCCTACGTTGCCTGGAACGTAGAAACGACCATCCCTTTCACACGGGTTGCAATTATTCCTGTTATAGGATGGAAAGACTGTTGTATTTTTATTGTATTTTATACTTCAGGCGTTGACTTCTGAGGCCGTAGCTATCCCATGTGGTGGAAGAACGCCATACAGTGAAGCCTAGGTTGCCCGGAACGTAGAAATGACCATAACTTTCACAATGGTTGCAATTATTTGTTTTATACGATGGAAAAGCTGTTGTATTTATATCGTATTTTATGCTTCTGGCGTTGACTTCTTAGGTCCTAACTATTCCATCTGGTGGAACAACGCCCTAGAGTAAAGCCCAGGTTGCGCGGAACGTAGAAATGACCATAGCTTTCACACTGGTAGCAATTATTCGTTTTATACGATGGAAAAACTGTTCTATTTATTTTGTATTTTATGCTTCGGGCGTTGACTTCTAAGGCCCTAACTATTCGATCTGGTAGAGCAACGCCCTAGAGTGAAGCCTAGGTTGCCCGGTACGTAGAAATGACCATAAGTTTCATACTGGTTGCAATTATTCGTTTTATACGATGGAAGAACTGTTATATTTATATTGTATTTTATGCTTCTCGCGTTGACTTCTGAGGCCGTTGCTATTCGATGTGGTGGAGGAACGCCATAGAGTGAAGCCTAGGTAGCCCGGAACGTAGAAATGTCCATATCTTTCACACTGTTTGCAATTATTCATTTTATACGATGGCAAAGCTGTTGTATTTATATTGTATTTTATGCTTCTGGCGTTGACTTCTAAGGCCCTAACTATTCGATCTGGTGGAGCAACGCCCTAGAGTGAAGCCTAGGTTGCCCGGTACGTAGAAATGACCATCACAATCAAACTGGCTGCAATTATTTGTTTTATACGATGGAAAAGCTGTAGTATTTATATCGTATTTTATGCTTCTGGCGTTGACTTCTTAGGCCCTAACTGTTCGATCTGGTAGAGCAACGCCCTAGAGTGAAGCCTAGACTGCCCGGTACGTAGAAATGACCATAACTTTCACCCTGGTAGCAATTATTCGTTTTATACGATGGAAAAACAGTTTTATTTATTTTGTATTTTATGCTTCGGGCGTTGACATCTAAGGCCCTAACTATTCCATCTGGTGGAGCGACGCCCTAGAGTACAGCCTAGGTTGCCCGGAACGTAGAAATGACCATAACTTTTACACTGGTAGCAATTATTCGTTTTATACAATGGAAAAACTGTTTTATTTATTTTGTATTTAATGCTTCGGGCGTTGACTTCTAAGGCCCTAACCGTTTGATCTGGTGGAGCAACGCCCTGGAGTGAAGCCTAGGTTGCCTGGAACGTAGAAATGACCATCACTTTCACACGGGTTGCAATTATTCCTGTTATAGGATGGAAAGACTGTTGTATTTTTATTGTATTTTATACTTCAGGCGTTGACTTCTGAGGCCGTTGCTATTCGATGTGGTGGAGGAACGCCATACAGTGAAGCCTAGGTTGCCCGGAACGTAGAAATGACCATAACTTTCACACTGGTTGATATTATTCGTTTTATACGCTGGAAAAGCCGTTATATTTATATTGTATTTTATGCTTCTGGCGTTGACTTCTGAGGCCCTTGCTATTTGATGTGGTGGAAGAACGCCATAGAGTGAAGCCTAGGTAGCCCGGAACGTAGAAATGTCCATACCTTTCACACTGTTTGCAATTATTCATTTTATACGATGGCAAAGCTGTTGTATTTATATTGTATTTTATGCTTCTGGCGTTGACTTCTAAGGCCCTAAATATTCGATCTGGTGGAGCAACGCCCTAGAGTGAAGCCTAGGTTGCCCGGTACGTAGAAATGACCATCACTATCAAACTGGTTGCAATTATTTGTTTTATACGATGGAAAAGCTGTAGCATTTATATCGTATTTTATGCTTCTGGCGTTGACTTCTTAGGCCCTAACTATTCCATCTGGTGGAACAACGCCCTAGGGTGAAGCCTAGGTTGCACGGAAAGTAGAAATGACCATAACTTTCACACTGGTAGCAATTATTCGTTTGATACGATGGAAAAACAGTTCTTTTTATTTTGTATTTTATGCTTCGGGCGTTGACTTCTAAGGCCCTAGCTATTCGATCTGGTAGAGCAACGCCCTAGAGTACAGCCTAGGTTGCCCGGAACGTAGAAATGACCATAACTTTTACACTGGTAGCAATTATTCGTTTTATACAATGGAAAAACTGTTCTATGTATTTTGTATTTAATGCTTCGGGCGTTGACTTCTAAGGACCTACCTGTTTGATCTGGTGGAGCAACGCCCTGGAGTGTAGCCTAGGTTGCCTGGAACGTACAAATGACCATCACTTTCCCACGGGTTGAGATTACTCCTGTTATAGGATGGAAAGACTGTTGTATTTTTATTGTATTTTATAGTTCAGGCGTTGACTTCTGAGGCCGTAGCTATCCGATGTGGTGGAAGAACGCCAAACAGTGAAGCCTAGGCTGCCCGGAACGTAGAAATGACCATAGCTTTCACACTGGTTGCAATTATTTGTTTTATACGATGGAAAAGCTGTTGTATTTATATCGTATTTTATGCTTCGTGCGTTGACTTCTAAGGCCCTAACTGTTTGATCTGGTGGAGCAACGCCCTAGAGTGAAGCCTAGGTTGCCCGGAACGTAGAAATGACCATAACTTTCACACTGGTTGATATTATTCGTTTTATACGATGGAAAAGCCGTTATATTTATATTGTATTTTATGCTTCTGGCGTTGACTTCTGATGCCGTTGCTATTCGATGTAGTGGAAGAACGCCATAGAGTGAAGCCTAGGTAGCCCTGAACGTAGAAATGTCCATATCTTTCACACTGTTTGCAATTATTGATTTTATACGATGGCAAAGCTGTTGTATTTATATTGTATTTTATGCTTCTGGCGTTGACTTCTAAGGCCCTATCTATTCGATCTGGTGGAGCAACGCCCTAGAGTGTAGCCTAGGTTGCCCGGTACGTAGAAATGACCATCACTATCAAACTGGTTGCAATTATTTGTTTTATACGATGGAAAAGCTGTAGCATTTATATCGTATTTTATGTTTCTGGCGTTAACTTCTTAGGCCATAACTATTCCATCTGGTGGAACAACGCCCTAGGGTGAAGCCTAGGTTGCACGGAAAGTAGAAATGACCATAACTTTCACACTGGTAGCAATTATTCGTTTTATACGATGGAAAAACAGTTCTATTTATTTTGTATTTTATGCTTCGGGCGTTGACTTCTAAGGCCCTAGCTATTCGATCTGGTAGAGCAACGCCCTAGAGTACAGCCTAGGTTGCCCGGAACGTAGGAATGACCATAACTTTTACACTGGTAGCAATTATTCGTTTTATACAATGGAAAAACTGTTCTATGTATTTTGTATTTAATGCTTCGGGCGTTGACTTCTAAGGCCCTACCTGTTTGATCTGGTGGAGCAACGCCCTGGAGTGGAGCCTAGGTTGCCTGGAACGTAGAAATGACCATCACTTTCCCACGGATTGAGATTACTCCTGTTATAGGATGGAAAGACTGTTGTATTTTTATTGTATTTTATACTTCAGGCGTTGACTTCTGAGGCCGTAGCTATCCGATGTGGTGGAAGAACGCCAAACAGTGAAGCCTAGGCTGCCCGGAACGTAGAAATGACCATAGCTTTCACACTGGTTGCAATTATTTGTTTTATACGATGGAAAAGCTGTTGTATTTATATCGTATTTTATGCTTCGTGCGTTGACTTCTAAGGCCCTAACTGTTTGATCTGGTGGAGCAACGCCCTAGAGTGAAGCCTAGGTTGCCCGGAACGTAGAAATGACCATAACTTTCACACTGGTTGATATTATTCGTTTTATACGATGGAAAAGCCGTTATATTTATATTGTATTTTATGCTTCTGGCGTTGACTTCTGATGCCGTTGCTATTCGATGTGGTGGAAGAACGCCATAGAGTGAAGCCTAGGTAGCCCTGAACGTAGAAATGTCCATATCTTTCACACTGTTTGCAATTATTGATTTTATACGATGGCAAAGCTGTTGTATTTATATTGTATTTTATGCTTCAGGCGTTGACTTCTAAGGTCCTAACTATTCGATCTGGTGCAGCAACGCCCTAGAGTGAAGCCTAGGTTGCCCGGTACGTAGAAATGACCATCACTATCAAGCTGGTTGCAATTATTTGTTTTATACGATGGAAAAGCTGTAGCATTTATATCGTATTTTATGTTTCTGGCGTTGACTTCTTAGGCCATAACTATTCCATCTGGTGGAACAACGCCCTAGGGTGAAGCCTAGGTTGCACGGAAAGTAGAAATGACCATAACTTTCACACTGGTAGCAATTATTCGTTTTATACGATGGAAAAACAGTTCTATTTATTTTGTATTTTATGCTTCGGGCGTTGACTTCTAAGGCCCTAGCTATTCGATCTGGTAGAGCAACGCCCTAGTGTGAAGCCTAGGTTGCCCGGTACGTAGAAATGACCATAAGTTTCATACTGGTTGCAATTATTCGTTTTATACGATGGAAAAACTGTTGTATTTATATTGTATTTTATGCTTCTGGCGTTCACTTCTTAGGCCCTAACTATTCGATCTGGTGGTACAACGCCCTAGGGTGAAGCCTAGGTTGCCCGGAACGTAGAAATGACCATAACTTTTACACTGGCAGCAATTATTCGTTTTATACAATGGAAAAACCGTTCTATTTATTTTGTATTTAATGCTTCGGGCGTTGACTTCCAAGGCCGTAACTGTTTGCTCTGGTGGAGCAACGCCCTAGAGTGAAGCCTACGTTGCCTGGAACGTAGAAACGACCATCCCTTTCACACGGGATGCAATTATTCCTGTTATAGGATGCAAAGACTGTTGTATTTTTATTGTATTTTATACTTCAGGCGTTGACTTCTGAGACCGTAACTATCCGATGTGGTGGAAGAACGCCATACAGTGAAGCCTAGGTTGCCCGGAACGTAGAAATGACCATAACTTTCACAATGGTTGCAATTATTTGTTTTATACGATGGAAAAGCTGTTGTATTTATATCGTATTTTATGCTTCTGGCGTTGACTTCTAAGGCCCTAACTATTCGATCTGGTGGAGCAACGCCCTAGAGTGAAGCCTAGGTTGCCCGGTACGTAGAAATGACCATCACTATCAAACTGGTTGCAATTATTTGTTTTATACGATGGAAAAGCTGTAGCATTTATATCGTATTTTATGCTTCTGGCGTTGACTTCATAGGCCCTAACTATTCCATCTGGTGGAACAACGCCCTAGGGTGAAGCCTAGGTTGTACGGAAAGTAGAAATGACCATAACTTTCACACTGGTAGCAATTATTCGTTTTATACGATGGAAAAACAGTTCTATTTATTTTGTATTTTATGCTTCGGGCGTTGACTTCTAAGGCCCTAGCTATCCGATCTGGTAGAGCAACGCCCTAGAGTGCAGCCTAGGTTGCCCGGAACGTAGAAATGTCCATATCTTTCACACTGTTTGCAATTATTCATTTTATACGATGGCAAAGCTGTTGTATTTATATTGTATTTTATGCTTCTGGCGTTGACTTCTAAGGCCCTAACTATTCGATCTGGTGGAGCAACGCCCTAGAGTGAAGCCTAGGTTGCCCGGTACGTAGAAATGACCATCACTATCAAACTCGTTGCAATTATTTGTTTTATACGATGGAAAAGCTGTAGCATTTATATCGTATTTTATGCTTCTGGCGTTGACTTCTTAGGCCCTAACTATTCCATCTGGTGGAACAACGCCCTAGGGTGAAGCCTAGGTTGCACGGAAAGTAGAAATGACCATAACTTTCACACTGGTAGCAATTATTCGTTTGATACGATGGAAAAACAGTTCTATTTATTTTGTATTTTATGCTTCGGGCGTTGACTTCTAAGGCCCTAGCTATTCGATCTGGTAGAGCAACGCCCTAGAGTACAGCCTAGGTTGCCCGGAACGTAGGAATGACCATAACTTTTACACTGTTTGCAATTATTCATTTTATACGATGGAAAAGCTGTTGTATTTATATCGTATGTTATGCTTCGGGCGCTGACTTCTAAGGCCCTAACTGTTTGATCTGGTGGAGCAACGCCCTAGAGTGAAGCCTAGGTTGCCCGAAACGTAGAAATGACCATAACTTTCACACTGGTTGATATTATTCGTTTTATACGATGGAAAAGCCGTTATATGTATATTGTATTTTATGCTTCTGGCGTTGACTTCTGAGGCCGTTGCTATTCGATGTGGTGGAAGAACGCCCTAGAGTGAAGCCTAGGTTGCTCGGAATGTAGAAATGACCATAACTTTCACACTGGTTGCAATTATTCGTTTTATACGATGGAAAAACTGTCGCATTTTTATCGTATTTTGTGCTTCTGGCGTTGACTTCTTAGGCCGTAACTATTCGATATGGTGGAGCACCGCCCTGGAGTGAAACCTAGGTCGCCCGGAACATAGAAATGACCACTACTATCACACTGGTTGCAAATTATTCCTGCTATACGATGGAAAATCTGTTGTATTTTTATTGCATTTTATGCTTCGGGCATTGACTTCTAAGGCCCTAACTATTCAATCTGTTGGAGCAACGCCCTAGGGTGAAGCCTATGTTGCCGGGAACGTAGAAATGACCATAACTTTCACACTGGTTGCAATTATTCGTTTTATACGATGGAAAATCTGTTGTATTTATATCGTATTTTATGCTTCTGGCGTTGACTTCTAAGGCCCTAACTATTCGATCTGGTGGAGCAACGCCCTAGGGTGAAGTCTAGGTTGCCCGAAAAGTAGAAATGACCATCACTATCAAACTGGTTGCAATTATTTGTTTTATACGATGGAAAAGCTGTTGCATTTATATCGTATACTATGCTTCTGGCGTTGACTTCTTAGGCCCTAACTATTCCATCTGGTGGAAGAACGCCCTATGGTGAAGCCTAGGTTGCCCGGAAAGTAGAAATGACCACTACTTTCACACTGTTTGCAATTATTCATTTAATACGATGGAAATGCTGTTGTATTTATATCGTATTTTATGCTTCGGGCGTTGACTTCTAAGGCCCTAACCATTCGATCTGGTAGAGCAACGCCCTAGAGTGAAGCCTAGGTTATCTGGAACGTAGAAATGACCATCACTTTCACACGGGTTGCAATTATTCCTGTTATAGGATGGAAAGACTGTTGTATTTTTATTGTATTTTATACTTCAGGCGTTGACGTCTGAGACCGTAGCTATTCGATGTGGTGGAAGAACGCCATACAGTGAAGCCTAGGTTGCCTGGATCGTACAAATGACCATAACTTTTACACTGGTAGCAATTATTCGTTTTATACGATGGAAAAGCTGTTATATTTATATTGTACTGTATGCTTCTGGCGTTGACTTCTGAGGCGGTTGCAATTCGATGTGGTGGAAGAAAGCCATAGAGTGAAGCCTAGGTAGCCCGGAACGTAGAAATGTCCATATCTTTCACTGTTTGCAATTATTCATTTTATCCGATTAAAAAACTGTTGCATCTTTATCGTATTGTATGCCTCTGGCGTTGACTTCTTAGGCCGTAACTATTCGATCTGGTGGAGCAACGCCCTGGAGTGAAACCTAGGTTGCCCGGAACGTAGAATAGACCATAACTTTCACACTGGTTGCTATTATTCGTTTTATACGATGGAAAAACTGTTATATTTATATTGTATTTTATGCTTCTGGCGTTGACTTCTTAGGCCCTAACTATTCGATCTTGTGGAACAACGCGCTAGAGTGAAGCCTAGGTTGCCTCGAACGTAGAAATGACCATCACTCTCACAGGGGTTGCAATCATTCCTGTTATAGAATGGAAAGACTGTTGTATTTTTATTGTATTTTATACTTCAGGCGTTGACTTCTGAGGCCGTAGCTATTCGATGTGGTGGAAGAACGCCATACAGTGAAGCCTGGGTTGCCCGGAACGTAGAAATGACCATAAGTTTCATACTGGTTGCAATTATTCGGTTTATACGATGGAAAAACTGTTGTATTTATATTGTATTTTACGCTTCTGGCGTTCACTTCTTAGGCCCTAACTATTCGATCTGGTGGAACAACGCCCTAGGGTGAAGCCTAGGTTGCCCGGAACGTAGAAATGACCATAGCTTTTACACTGGTAGCAATTATTCGTTTTATACAATGGAAAAACCGTTCTATTTATTTTGTATTTTATGCTTCGGGCGTTGACTTCTAAGGCCCTAACTGTTCAATCTGTTGGAGCAACGCCCTAGGGTGAAGCCTAGGTTGCTCGGAAAGTAGAAATGACCATAAGTTTCATACTGGTTGCAATTATTCGTTTTATACGGTGTAAAGGCCGTTGTATTTATTTTGTATTTTATGCTTCTGGCGTTGACTTCTTAGGCCGTAACTATTCGATCTGGCGGAGCAACGCCCTGGAGTGAAACCTGGGTTGCCCGGAACGTAGAAATGACCACTACTATCACACTGCTTGCAAATTATTCCTGCTATACGATGGAAAAACTGTTGTATTTTTATTGCATTTTATGCTTCTGGCGTTCACTTCTTAGGCCCTAACTATTCGATCTGGTGGAACAACGGCCTAGGGTGAGGCCTAAGTTGCCCGGAACGTAGAAATGACCACTACTATCACACTGCTTGCAAATTATTCCTGCTATACGATGGAAAAACTGTTGTATTTATATTGTATTTTATGCCTCTGGCGTTGACGTCTTAGGCCCTAACCATTCGATCTGGTGGAACAACGACCTAGATTGAGGCCAATGTTGCCCGGAACGTAGAAACGACTATCACATTCACAATGGTTCGAATTATTCGATGTATACGATGGAAAAACTGTTGTATCTTTATTGTATTCTATGCGCCGTGCGTTGACTTCTAAGGCCCTAACTATTTCATCAAGTGGAGCAACGCCCTAGAGTGGAGCCTAGGTTGCACGGAAGGTAGAAGTGACCATTACTTTCACGCTGCTTGCAATTATTCTCGTTAGACGATGAAAAACTGTTGTGCTTTTGTTGTATTTTATGCTTCTGGCGTTGACTTCTAAGTCCCTAGGTATTCGATCTGGTGGAGCAACGCCCTAGAGTGAAACCTAGATTGCCCGGAACGTAGAAATGACCATAACCTTCACGCTGGCTGCAATTACTCCTGTTATGCGATTGAAAAACTGTTGTATCTTTATTGTATTTTATGCTTTGTGCGTTGACTTCTAAGGCCCTAACTATTCGATCTGGTGGAGCAACGCCCTAGAGTGGAGCCTAGGTTGCACGGAAGGTAGAAGTAACCATTACTTTCACACTGGTTGCAATAATTCGGTTTATACAATGGAAAAACTGTTCTATTTATTTTGTATTTTATGCCTCGGACGTTGAATTCTGAGGGGCTAAATACTCGATCTGGTGGAGCAACGCCAAAGAGTCAAGCCTAGGTTGCCCAGAACGTAGAAACGATCATAACTTTCACACTGGTGGCAATCATTCGTTTTATACAATGGAAAAACTGTTGTATTTTTATTATATTTTATGCTGCTGGCGTTGACTTCTTAGGCCCTAACTATTCGATCTGGTGGTGCAACGCCCTAGAGTGAAGCCTAAGTTGCCCGGAACGTAGAATTGACCATAACTTTCACACTGGTTGCTAATATTCGTTTTATACGATGGCAATATCTGTTGTATTTATATTGTATTATATGCTTCTGGCGTTGACTTCTAAAGCCCTAACTGCTCGACACGGTGGAGCAACGTCCTAGAGTGAAGCCTAGGTTGCCAGAAACGTAGAAATGGCCATTACTTTCACACTGGATGCAATTATTCGTTTTATACGATGGACAAACTGTCGTATTTATATTGTATTTTATGCCTCTTGCGTTGACTTCTTAGGCCCTAAATGTTCGATCTGGTGGAACAACGACCTAGATTG
The DNA here is from genome assembly GCF_051401765.1 of Calliopsis andreniformis. Lineage (NCBI taxonomy): Eukaryota > Metazoa > Arthropoda > Insecta > Hymenoptera > Andrenidae > Calliopsis > Calliopsis andreniformis. Next base: position 20,466,812 of record NW_027480424.1, on the reverse strand, counting down.
AAGCCTAGGTTGTCCGGAACGTAGAAAAGACCATTACCTTCACACTGGTTGCAATTATTCGTTTTATACGATGGAAAAGCTGTTGTATTTGTTTTGTGCTTTATATTTCTGGCGTTGACTTCAAAGGCCCTAACAATTCGACCTGGTGGCACAACGCCATATGGTGAAGCCTAGGTTGCCCGGAACGTAGAAATGGCCATTACTTTCACACTGGATGCAATTATTCGTTTTATACGGTGAACAAACTGTTGTATTTATATTGTATTTTATGCTTCTTGTGCTGACTTCTTAGGACCTAAATGTCCGATCTGGTGGAGCAGCGACCTAGATTGAAGCCTAGGTTGCCTGGAACGTAGAAAAGACCATTACCTTCACACTGGTTGCAATTATTCGTTTTATACGATGGAAAAACCGTTGTATTTTTATTGTGTTTTATGCTTCTGGCGTTGACTTCTTAGGCCCTAACAATTCGATCTGGTGGAGCAACGCCCTAGAGTGCAGCCTAGGTTGCACGGGACGTAGAAGTGACCATTACTTTCACACTGTTTGCAATTATTCATTTTATACGATGGAAAAGTTGTTGTATTTATATTGTATTTTATGCTTCTGGCGTTGACTTCTAACTCCGTAGCTATTCGGTCTGGAGGAACAACTCCCTATATTGAGGCCTAGGTTGCCCGGAACGTAGAAATGACCATAACCTTCAGGCTGGCTGCAATTACTCCTGTTATACGATTGAAAATCTGTTGTATCTTTATTGTATTTTATGCTTCGGGCGCTGACTTCTAAGGCCCTAACTATTCGATCTGGTGGAGCAACGCCCTAGAGTCAAGCCTAGGTTGCCCGGAACGTAGAAATGGCCATTACTTTCACATTGGATGCAATTATTCGTTTTATAGGATGGAAAAACTATTGTATCTATATTGTATTTTATGCTTCCGGCGCTGACTTCTAAAGCCTTAACTATTCGATCTGGTGGGACAACGCCCTAGAGTCAAGCCTAAGTTGTCCGGAACGTAGAAATGAACGTTACTTCCACATTGTTTGCAATTATTCAATTTGAACGCTGGAAAAGCTGTTGCATTTATATTGTATTTTATGCTTCTGGCGTTGACTTCTAACTCCGTAGCTATTCGGTCTGGTGGAACAACTCCCTATATTGAGGCCTAGGTTGCCCGGAACGTAGAAATGACCATCCCTTTCACACTGGTTGCAATTACTCCTGTTATACGATGAAAAGACTCTTGTATTTCTTTTGTATTTTATATATCTGGCGTTGACTTCAAAGGTCCTAACAATTCGATCTGGTGGCACAATGCCATAGAGTGAAGCCTAGATTGCCTGGAACGCAGAAATGGCCATAACCTTCGCGCTGGTTGCAATTACTCCTGTTATGCGATTGAAAAACTGTTGTATCTTTATTGTACTTTATGCTTCGGGCGTTGACTTCTAAGGCCCTAACTATTCGATGTGTTGGAGCAACGTCCTTGAGTCAAGCCTAGGTTGCCCGGAAAATAGAAATGACCATAACTTCCGCGCTGTTTGCAATTATTCGTTTTATACGATGGAAAAACTGTTGTATTTGTTTTGTATTTTATATTTCTGGCGTTGACTTCAAAGGCCCTAACAATTCGATCTGGTAGCAGAATGCCATAGAGTGAAACGTAGGTTGCCCGGAACGTAGAAATGACCATCCCTTTCACACTGGTTGCAATTACTCCTGTTATACGATGGAAAAACTGTTGTATCTTTATTGTATTTTATGCTTCGGGCGTTGTCTTCTAATGCCCTAACTATTCGATCTGTTGGAGCAACGCACTAGATTGACGCCTAGGTTGCCGCGAACGTAGAAATGGCCATTGTTTTCACACTGGATGCAATTATTCGTTTTATACGATGGAAAAACTGTTGTATTTATATTGTATTTTATGCTTCGTGCGTTGACTTCTAAGGCCCTAACTATTTGATCTGGTGGAGCAACGCCCTAGAGTGGAGCCTAGGTTGCACGGAATGTATAAGTGACCATTACTTTCACGCTGCTTGCAATTATTCTAGTTATACGATGAAAAACTGTTGTACTTTTATTGTATTTTATGCTTCTGGCGTTGACTTCTAAGTCCCTAGGTATTCGATCTGGTGGAGCAACGCCCTAGAGTGAAACCTAGATTGCCCGGAACGTAGAAATGACCATAACCTTCACGCTGGCTGCCATTACTCCTGTTATGCGGTTGAAAAACTGTTGTATCTTTATTGTACTTTATGCTTCGAGCTTTGACTTCTAAGGCGCTAACTATTCGATCTGGTGGAGCAACGCCCTAGAGTGAAGCCTAGGTTGCCCGGAACGTAGAAGTGGCCATTACGTTCACATTGGATGCAATTATGCGTTTTATACGATGGAAAAACTGCTGCATTTATATTGTATTTTATGCTTCTGGCGTTGACTTCTAAAGCCCTAACTGTTCGATCCGGTGGAGCAACGTCCTAGAGTGAAGCCTAGGTTGCCCGGAACGTAGAAATGGCCATTACTTTCACACTGGATGCAATTATTCGTTTTATACGATGGACAAACTGTCGTATTTATATTGTATTTTATGCCTCTTGCGTTGACTTCTTAGGCCCTAAATGTTCGATCTGGTGGAGCAACGCCCTAGAGTCAAGCCTAAGTTTCCGGGACCGTAGAAATGAATGTTACTTTCACACTGTTTGCAATTATTCAATTTATACGCTGGAAAAGCTGTTGTATTTATATTGTATTTTATGCTTCTGACGTTGGCTTCTAAGGCCGTAGCTATTCGATGTGGTGGAGCAACGCCCTATAGTGAAGCCTAGCTTGCCCGGAACGTAGAAATGACCTTAACTTTCACACTGGTTGCAATTATTCGTTTTATACGATGGAAAAACTGTTGTATTCGTTTTGTATTTTATATTTCTGGCGTTGACTTCAAAGGACCTAACAATTCGATCTGGTGGCACACCGCCATAGAGTGAAGCCTAGGTTGCCGTGAACGTAGAAATGACCATAACTTTCACGCTGGCTGCAATTACTCCGGTTATACGATGGAAAAACTGTGGAATCTTTTTGTATTTTATGCTTCGGGCGTTGACTTCTAAGGCCCTAACTATTAGATCTGTTGGAGCAACGCACTAGAGCGACGTCTAGGTTGCCTGGAACGTAGAAATGGCCATTGCTTTCACACTGGATGCAATTATTCGTTTTATACGATGGAAAAACTGTTGTATTTTCAGTGTATTTTATGCTTCTGGCGTCGACTTCTTAGGCCTTAACTATTCGATGTGGTGGAGCAACGCCCTAGAGTGGAGCCTAGTTTGCACGGAACGTAGAAGTGATCATTACCATCACACTGGCTGCAATTATTCAATTTATACTATGGAAAAACTCTTATATTTATTATGTATTTTATGCTTCTGGCGTTGACTTCTTAGGCCCTAACTATTGGATCTGGTGGAGCACCGCCCTAGAGTGTAGCCTAGGTAGCCCGTAACGTAGAAAAGACCATTACCTTCACACTGGTTGCAATTATTCGTTTTATACTATGGTAAAACTGTTGAATCTTTATTGTATTTTATGCTTCTGGCGTTGACTTCTTAGGCCCTAACTTTTCGATCTGGTGGAAGAACGACCTAGATTGAAGGCTAGGCTGCCCGGAACGTGGAAACGACTATCACATTCACACTGGTTGGAATTATTCCAGTTATACGATGGAAAAACAGTTGTATCTTTATTGTATTTTATGCTTTGTGCGTTGACTTCTAAGGCCCTAACTATTCGATCTGGTGGAGCCACGCCCTAGAGTGGAACCTAGGTTGCACGGAAGGTAGAAGTAACCATTACTTTCACACTGGTTGCAATTATTCGTTTTATACTATGGTAAAACTGTTGTATTTATTTTGTATTTTATGCCTCTGGCGTTGACTTCTAAGGCCCTAACAATTCGATCTGGTGGAACAACGCCATAGAGTGAAGCCTAGGTTGCACGGAAAGTAGAAATGACCATCACTTTCACACTGGTTGCAGTTATTCCTGTTATACGATGGAAAAACTGTTGTATATTTGTTGTAATTTATGCTTCGGGCATTGACTTTAAAGGCCCTAACTATTCGATCTGGTGGAACAACGTCCTAGAGTGAAGCCCAAGCTGCCCGGAACGTAGAAATGAACGTTACTCTCACACTGGATGCAATTGTTCGTTTGGTGCGATGGAAAAACTGTTGTATTTATTTTGTATTTTATGCTTCTGGCGTTGACTTCTAAGGCCCTAACAATTCTATCTGGTGGAACAACTCCCTAGAGTGCAGCCTAGGTTGCCGGGAACGTAGAAATGACCATAACCTTCACACTGTCTGCAATTATTCGTTTTACACGATGGAAAAGTTGTTGTATTTATATTGTATTTTATGCTTCTGGCGTTGACTTCTAACTCCGTAGCTATTCGGTCTGGTGGAACAACTCCCTATATAGAAGCCTAGGTTGCCCGGAACGTAGAAATGGCCATTACTTTCACACTGGATGCAATTATTCGTTTTATACGATGGACAAACTGTCGTATTTATATTGTATTTTATGCTTCTTGCGTTGACTTCTTAGGCCCTAAATGTTCGATCTGGTGGAACAACGACCTAGATTGAAGCCTAGTTTGCCCGGAACGTAGAAAGACCATTACCTTCACACTGGTTGCAATTATTCGTTTTATACGATGGAAAAACCGTTGTATTTTTATTGTATTTTATGCTTCTGGCGTTGACTTCTTAGGCCCTAACAATTCGATCTGGTGGAGCAACGCCCTAGAGTGGAGTCTAGGTTGCACGGAATGTAGACGTGACCATTACTTTCACACTGTTTGCAATTATTCATTTTATTCGATGGGAAAGTTGTTGTATTTATATTGTATTTTATGCTTGCGGCGCTGACTTCTAAAGCCCTGACTATTCGATCTGGTGGAGCAACGCCCTAGAGTCAAGCCCAAGTTGCCCGGAACGTAGAAATGAACGTTACTTTCACACTGTTTGCAATTATTCAATTTATACGCTGGAAAAGCTGTTGTATTTATATTGCATTTTATGCTTCTGACGTTGGCTTCTAAGGCCGTAGCTATACGATGTGGTGGAGCAACGCCCTATAGTGAAGCCTAGGTTGCCCGGAAAATAGAAATGACAATAACCTTCACACTGTCTGCAATTATTCGTTTTATACGATGGAAAAACTGTTGTATTTATATTGTATTTTATTCTTATGGCGTTGACTTCTAAGGCCCTAGCTATTCGATGTTGTGGAGCAACACCTTAGAGTGTAGCCTAGGTTGACCGGAGCGTAGAAATGACCATGACCTTCACACTGTTTGCAATTATGCGCTTTATACAATGGAAAAACTGTACTGTTTATATTGTATTTTGTTCTTGTGGCGTTAACTTCTAAGGCCCTAACTATTCGATGTAGTGTAGCAACGCCCTAGAGTGAAGCCTAGGATGACCGGAACGTAGAAATGACCATTACCTTCACTCTAGTTGCAAATATTCCTGTTATACGATGGAAAAACTGTTGTATTTTTAGTGTATTTTATGCTTCTGGCGTTGACTTCTTGGGCCCTAACTATTCGATCCGGTAGAGCAACGCCCTAGAGTCAAGCCTAGGTTACCGGGAACGTAGAAATGACCATAACTTTCACCCTGGTTGCAATTATTCGTTTTATACGATGAAAAATCTGTTGTATTTATATTGCATTTTATGCTTCTGGCGTTGACTTCTTAGGCCCTAACTATTCGATGTGGTGTAGCAACGCCTTCGAGTGAAGCCTAGGTTGCCCGGAACGTAGAAATGACTATCACATTCGCACTGGTTGGAATTATTCCAGTTATACGATGGGAAAACTGTTGTATCTTTATTGTATTTTATGCTTCGTGCGTTGACTTCTGAGTCCCTATGCATTCGATCCGGTAGAGCAACGCCCTAGGGTCAGGCCTAAATTGCCCGCAACGTAGAAATGACCATAACTTTCACACTGGTTGCAATTATTCGTTTTATACGATGGAAGTACTGTTGTATTTATATTGTATTTTATGCTTCTGGCGTTGACTTCATAGGCCCCAACTATTCGATCTGGTGGGACAGCGCCCTAGATTGAAGCCTAGGTTGCCCGGAACGTAGAAATGACCATAACTTTCACACTGGATGCAATTATTCGTTTTATACGATGGAAAAACTGTTGTATTTATATTGTATTTTATGCTTCTGGCGTTGACTTCTAACTCCGTAGCTATTCGATCTGGTGGATCAACTCCCTAGAGTGTAGCCTACGTTGCCCGGAACGTAGAAATGACCATAACTTTCACGCTGGCTGCAATTACTCCTGTTATACGATGGAAAAACTGTTGTATCTTTATTGTATTTTATGCTTCGGGCGTTGACTTCTAAGGCCCTAACTATTCGATCTGGTGGAGCAACGCCCTAGAGTGAAGTCTAGGTTGCCCGGAACGTAGAAATGGCCATTACTTTCACACTGGATGCAATTATTTGTTTTATACGATGGAAAAACTGTTGTATTTATATTGTATTTTATGCTTCTGGCGTTGACTTATAAAGCCCTAACTATTCGATCTGGTGGAGCAACGCCCTAGAGTCAAGCGTAAGTTGCCCGCGACGTAGAAATGAACGTTACTTTCACACTGTTTGCAATTATTCAATTTATACGAAGGAAAAGCTGCTGTATTTATATTGTATTTTATGCTTCTGACGTTGGCTTCTAAGGCCGTAGCTATTCGATGTGGTGGAGCAACAACCCATAGTGAAGCCTAGGTTACCCGGAACGTATAAATGACCATAACATTCACACTGGATGCAATTATTCGTTTTATACGATGGAAAAACTGTTGTATTTATATTGTATTTTATGCTCCTGGAGATGACTTCTTAGGCCCTAACTATTCGATCTGGTGGAACAGCGCCCTAGATTGAAGCCCAGGTTGCCCGAAACGTAGAAATGACCATAACTTTCACACAGGATGCAATTATCCATTGTATACGATGGAAAAACTGTTGTATTTATATTGTATTTTATTCTTGTGGCGTTGACTTCTAAGGCCCTAACTATTCGATGTGGTGGAGCGACGCCCTAGAGTGAAGCCTAGGTTGCCAGGAACGTAGAAATGACCACAACTTTCACACCGGTTGCATTTATTCGTTTTATACGATGGAAAAACTGTTGTACTTATATTGTATTTTATGCCTCTGGCGTTGACTTCTTAGGCCCTAACAATTAGATCTGGTGGAGCACCGCCCTAGAGTGTAGCCTAGGTTGCCCGGAACGTAGAAAAGACCATTACCATCACACTGGTTGTAATTATTCGTTTTATACGATGGTAAAACTGTTGTATTTATATTGTATTTTGTGCTTCTGGCGTTGACTTCTAACTCCGTAGCTATTCGATCTAGTGGATCAACTCCCTAGAGTGTAGCCTAGGTTGCCCGGAACGTAGAAATGACCATAACTTTCAGGCTGGCTGCAATTACTCCTGTTATACGATGGAAAAACTGTTGTATCTTTATTGTATTTTATGCTCCTGGCGATGACTTCTTAGGCCCTAACTGTTCGATCTGGTGGAACAACGACCTAGATTGAAGCCTAGGTTGCCCGGAACGTAGAAATGACCATAACTTTCACACAGGATGCAATTATCCATTGTATACGATGGAAAAACTGTTGTATTTATATTGTATTTTATTCTTGTGGCGTTGACTTCTAAGGCCCTAACTATTCGATGTGGTGGAGCGACGCCCTAGAGTGAAGCCTAGGTTGCCGGGAACGTAGAAATGACCACAACTTTCACACCGGTTGCATTTATTCGTTTTATACGATGGAAAAACTGTTGTACTTATATTGTATTTTATGCCTCTGGCGTTGACTTCTTAGGCCCTAACTATTAGATCTGGTGGAGCACCGCCCTAGAGTGTAGCCTAGGTTGCCCGGAACGTAGAAAAGACCATTACCTTCACACTGGTTGTAATTATTCGTTTTATACGATAGTAAAACTGTTGTTTTTGTTTTGTATTTTATGCTTCTGGCGTTGACTCCTAAGGCCCTAACAATTCGCTCTGGTGGAACAACGCCATAGAGTGAAGCCTAGGTTGCCCGGAACGTAGAAATGACCATCACTTTCGCACTGGTTGCATTTATTCGTTTTATGCGATGGAAAAACTGTTGTATTTATATTGTATTTTATACCTGTTGCGTTGACTTCTAAGGCCTCTAACTATTCGATTTGTTGATGCAACGCCCTAGACTGAAGCCTAGGTTGCCCGGTACGTAGAAGTGGCCATTTCTTTCACACTGGATGCAATTATTCGTTTTATACGATAGAAAAGCTGTTGTATCTGTTTTGTATTTTATACTGCTGGTGTTGACTCCTAAGGCCCTAACAATTCGATCTGGTGGAAAAACGCCATAGAGTGAAGCCTAGGTTGCACGGAACGTAGAAATGACCATCACTTTCACACAGGTTGCAGTTATCCTGTTATACGATGGAAAAACTGCTGTATCTTTATGGTATTTTATGCTTCGGGCGTTGACTTCGAAGGCCCTAACTATTCGATCCGATGGAGCAACGTTCTAGAGTGAAGCCTACGTTGCCCGGAACGTAGAAATGGCCATTACTTTCACACTGGATGCAATTATTCGTTTTATACGATGGAAAAACTGTTGTATTTATATTGTATTTTATGCTTCTGGCGATGACATCTTAGGACCTAACTATTTGATCTTGGGGAACAACTTCCTAGAGTGAAGCATATGTTGCCCGGGCCGTAAAAATGACCATCACCTTCACACTGCTTGCAATTATTCCTGTTACACGATTAAAAACTGTTGTATCTTTAATGTGCTTTATGCTTCGGGCGTTGACTTCTAAGGCCCTAACTATTCGATCTGGTGGAGCAACGCCCTAGAGTGAAGCCTAGGTTGTCCGGAATGTAGAAATGACCATTACCTTCACACTGGTTGCAATTATTCCTGTTATACGACGGAAAAACTGTTGTATTTTTAGTGTATTTTATGCTTCTGGCGTTGACTTCTTAGGCCCTAGCTATTCGATCTGGTGGAGCAACGCCCTAGAGTGGAGCCGAGGGTGCACGGAATATATAAATGACCATTACTTTCACACTGTTTGCAATTATTCATTATATAGGATGGAAAGGTTGTTGTATTTTATTGTATTTTATGCTTCTGGCGTTGACTTCTTAGGCCCTAACTATTCGATCCGGTGGAGTAACGCCCTAGAGTCAAGCCTAGGCTGCCCGGAACGTAGAAATGACCATAACTTTCACAATGGTTGCAATTATTCGTTTTATACGATGGAAAAACTCTTGTATTTATATTGTATTTTATGATTCTGGCGTTGACTTCTTAGGCCCTAACTATTCGATGTGGTGTAGCAACGCCCTAGAGTGAAGACTCGGTTGCTCGGAACGTAGAAATGACTATCACATTCACACTGGTTGGAAGTATTCCAGTTATACGATGGAAAAACTGTTGTATCTTTATTGTATTTTATGCTTCGGGAGTTGACTTCAAAGGCCCTAACTATTCGATCTGGTGGAGCAACGTCCTAGAGTGAAGCCTAGGTTGCCCGGAACGTAGAAATGGCCATTACTTTCACACTGGATGCAATTATTCGTTTTATACGATGGAAAAACTGTTGTATTTATATTGTATTTTATGCTTCTGGCGTTGACTTCTTAGGACCTAACTATTCGATCTGGTGGAACAACGACCTAGATTGAAGCCTAGGTTGCCCGGAACGTAGAAAAGACCATTGCCTTCAAACTGGTTGCAATTATTCGTTTTATACGATGGAAAAACCGTTGCATTATTATTGTATTTTATGCTTCTGGCGTCGACTTCTTAGGCCCTAACTATTCGATCTGGTGGAGCAACGTCCTAGAGTGAAGCCTAGGTTGCCCGGAACGTAGAAGTGGCCATTACCTTCACATTGGATGTAATTATTCGTTTTATACGATGGAAAAATTGTTGTATTTATATTGTATTTTATGCCTCTGGCGTTGACTTCTTAGGGAGTAACTATTTGATCTGGTGGAGCACCGCCCTAGAGTGTAGCCTAGGTTGCCCGGAACGTAGAAATGGCCATTACTTTCACACTGGATGCAATTATTCGTTTTATACGATGGAAAAACTGTTGTATTCATATTGCATTTTATGCTTCTGGCGTTGACTTCAAAGGCCCTAACTATTCGATCTGGTGCAGCAACGTCCTAGAGTGAAGCCTAGGTTACCCGAAACGTAGAAATGGCCATTACTTTTACACTGGACGCAATTATTCGTTTTATACGATGGAGAAACTGTTGTATTTATATTGCATTTTATGCGTCTGGCGTTGATTTCTAAGGTCCTAACTATTCGATCTGGTGGAGCAACGCCTTAGAGTAAAGCCTAGGCTGCCCGGAACGTAGAAATGGCCATTACTTTCACACTGGATGCAATTATTCGTTTTATACGATGGAAAAACTCTTGTATTTATATTGTATTTTATGATTCTGGCGTTGACTTCTTAGGCCCTAACTATTCGATGTGGTGTAGCAACGCCCTAGAGTGAAGACTCGGTTGCTCGGAACGTAGAAATGACGATCACATTCACACTGGTTGGAAGTATTCCAGTTATACGATGGAAAAACTGTTGTATCTTTATTGTATTTTATGCTTCGGGAGTTGACTTCAAAGGCCCTAACTATTCGATCTGGTGGAGCAACATGCTAGAGTGAAGCCTAGGTTGCCCGGAACGTAGAAATGGCCATTACTTTCACACTGGATGCAATTATTCGTTTTATACGATGGAAAAACTGTTGTATTTATATTGTATTTTATGCTTCTGGCGTTGACTTCTTAGGCCCTAACTATTCGATCTGGTGGAACAACGACCTAGATTGAAGCCTAGGCTGCCCGGAACGTACAAACGACTATCACATTCACACTAGTTGGAATTATTCCAGTTATACGATGGAAAAACTGTTGTATCTTTATTGTATTTTATGCTTCGTGCGTTGACTTCTGAGACCCTAGGTATTCGATATCGTTTGGGCAGCGTCAAAGAGTGAAGCGTATGTTGGCCGAAACGTAGAAATGACCATTACTTTCATACTGTTTGCAATTATTCTTTTTATACAATGGAAAAACTGTTGTATTTATATTGTATTTTATGCGTCTGGCGTTGACATCTAAGGCGCTATCAATTCGATCTGGTGGAACAACGCAATAGAGTGAAGCCTAGGTTGCCCGGAACGTAGAAATGACCATTACTTTCACGCTGCTTGCAATTATTCCCGTTATAGGATGAAAAACTGTTGTACTTTTATTGCATTTTATGCTTCTGGTGTTGACTTCTTAGGCCCTAACTATTCGATCTGGTGGCGTAACGCCCTAGAGTGAAGCCTAGGCTGCCCGGAATGTAGAAATGACCATACCCATCACACTGGTAGCAATTACACCTGTTATACGATGGAAAAACTGTGTATCTTTATTGTATTTTATGCTTCGGGCGTTGACTTCTAAGGCCCTAACTATTTGATCTGGTGGAGCAACGCCCTAGAGTGGAGCCTAGGTTGCCCGGAACGTAGAAATGACCATAACTTTCACACTGTTTGCAATTATTCGTTTTATAGGATGGAAAAACTCTTGTATTTGTTTTGTATTTTATATTTCTGGCGTTGACTTCAAAGGCCCTAACAGTTCGATCTGGTGGCACAACGCCATAGAGTGAAGCCTAGGTTGCCCGGAACGTAGAAATGACCATCACTTTCACACTGGTTGCAGTTATTCCTGTTATACGATGGAAAAACTGTTGTATCTTTATTGTATTTTATGCTTCGGGCGTTGACTTCAAAAGGCCCTAACTAATCGATCTGGTGGAGCAACGTCCTAGAGTGAAGCCTAGGTTGCCCGGAACGTAGAAGTGGCCATTACCTTCACATTGGATGTAATTATTCGTTTTATACGATGGAAAAATTGTTGTATTTATATTGTATTTTATGCCTCTGGCGTTGACTTCTTAGGGCCTAACTATTTGATCTGGTGGAGCACCGCCCTAGAGTGTAGCCTAGGTTGCCCGGAACGTAGAAAAAACCATTACCTTCGCACTGGTTGCAATTAATCGTTTTATACGATGGAAGAACTGTTGTATTTATATTGTATTTTATGCTTCTGGCGTTGACTTCAAAGGCCCTAACTATTCGATCTGGTGCAGCAACGTCCTAGAGTGAAGCCTAGGTTGCCCGAAACGTAGAAACGACTATCACATTCACACTGGTTGGAATTATTCCAGTTATACGATGGAAAAACTGTTGTATCTTTATTGTATTTTATGCTTCGTGCGTTGACTTCAGAGACCCTAGGTGTTCGATCTGGTGGAGCAACGCCCTAGAGTGAAGCCTAGGTTGCCCGGAACGTAGAAATGGCCATTACTTTCACACTGGATGCAATTATTCGTTTTTTACGATGGAAAAACTGTTGTATTTATATTGTATTTTATGCTTCTGGCGTTGTCTTCAAAGGCCCTAACTATTCGATCTGGTGCAGCTACGTCCTAGAGTGAAGCCTAGGTTGCCCGGAACGTAGAAATGTACGTTACTTTCACACTGTTTGCAATTATTCAATTTATACGATGGAAAAGCTGTTGTATTTATATTGTATTTTATGCTTCTGACGTTGGCTTCTAAGGCCGTAGCTATTCGATGTGGTGGACCACCGCCCTAGAGTGTAGCCTAGGTTGCCCGGAACTTTGAATAGACCATTACCTTCACACTGGTTGCAATTATTCGTTTTATACGATGGTAAAACTGTTGTATTTATTTTGTATTTTATGCTTCTGGCGTTGACTTCTAAGGCCCAAACAATTCGATCTGGTGGAACAACGCCATAGAGTGAAGCCTAGGTTGCCCGGAACGTAGAACTGACCATCACTTTCACACTGGTTGCAGTTATTCCTGTTATACGATTGAAAAACTGTTGTATCTTTATTGTATTTTATGCTTCGGGCGTTGACTTCAAAAGGCCCTAACTAATCGATCTGGTGGAGCAACGTCCTAGAGTGAAGCCTAGGTTGCCCGCAACGTAGAAGTGTCCATTACCTTCACATTGGATGTAATTATTCGTTTTATACGATGGAAAAATTGTTGTATTTATATTGTATTTTATGCCTCTGGCGTTGACTTCTTAGGGCCTAACTATCTGATATGGTGGAGCACGGCCCTAGAGTGTAGCCTAGGTTGCCCGGAACGTAGAAAAGGCCATTACCTTCACACTGGTTACAATTATTCGTTTTATACAATGGTAAAACTGTTGTATTTATTTTGTATTTTATGCTTCTGGCGTTGACTTCTAAGGCCCTATCAATTCGATCTGGTGGAACAACGCAATAGAGTGAAGCCTAGGTTGCCCGGAACATAGAAATGACCATCACTTTCACACTGGTTGCAGTTATTCCTGTTACACGATGGAAAAACTGTTGTATCTTTATTGTATTTTATGCTTCGTGCGGTGACTTCTAAGGCCCTAACTATACGATCTGGTGGAGTAACGCCCTAGAGTGGAGCCTAGGTTGCACGGAAGGTAGAAGTGACCATTGCCTTCAGGCTGCTTGCAATTATTCCCGTTATACGATGAAAAACTGTTGTACTTTTATTGCATTTTATGCTTCTGGCGTTGACTTCTAAGTCCCTAGGTATTCGATCTGGTGGAGCAACGCCCTAGAGAGAAGCCTAGATAGCCCGGAACGTAGAAATGGCCATTACCTTCACACTGGTTACAATTATTCCTGTTATACGACCGAAAAGCTGTTGTATTTTTAGTGTATCTTATGCTTGTGGCGTTGACTTCTTAGGCCCTAGATATTCGATCTGGTGGAGCAACGCCCTAGAGTGGAGCCGAGGTTGCACGGAATGTAGAAATGACCATTACTTTCACAATGTTTGCAATTATTCATCATATACGATGGAAACGTTGTTGTATTTTATTGTATTTGATGCTTCTGGCGTTGACTTCTAACTCCGTAGCTATTCGGTCTGGTGGAACAACTGCCTATATTGCAGCCTAGGTTGCCCGGAACGTAGAAATGACCATAACCTTCACGTTGGCTGCAATTACTCCTGTTATGCGATTGAAAAACTGTTGTATCTTTATTGCACTGTATGCTTCGGGTGTGGACTTCTAAGTCCCTAACTATTCGATCTGGTGGAGCAACGACCTAGAGTGAAGCCTAGGTTGCCCGGAACGTAGAAGTGGCCATTACGTTCACATTGGATGCAATTATTCGTTTTATAGGATGGAAAAACTGTTGTATTTATATTGTATTTTATGCTTCTGGCGTTGACTTCTTAGGCCCTAACTGTTCGATCTGGTGGAACAACGACCTAGACTGAAGCCTAGGTTGCCCGGAACGTAGAAAAGACCATTGCCTTCAAACTGGTTGCAATTATTCGTTTTATAGGATGGAAAAACTGTTGTATTTATATTGTATTTTATGCTTCTGGCGTTGACTTCTTAGGCCCTAACTATTCGATCTGGTGGAACAGCGCCCTAGATTGAAGCCCAGGTTGCCCGAAACGTAGAAATGACCATAACTTTCACACAGGATGCAATTATCCATTGTATACGATGGAAAAACTGTTGTATTTATATTGTATTTTATTCTTGTGGCGTTGACTTCTAAGGCCCTAACTATTCGATGTGGTGGAGCGACGCCCTAGAGTGAAGCCTAGGTTGCCAGGAACGTAGAAATGACCACAACTTTCACACCGGTTGCATTTATTCGTTTTATACGATGGAAAAACTGTTGTACTTATATTGTATTTTATGCCTCTGGCGTTGACTTCTTAGGCCCTAACAATTAGATCTGGTGGAGCACCGCCCTAGAGTGTAGCCTAGGTTGCCCGGAACGTAGAAAAGACCATTACCATCACACTGGTTGTAATTATTCGTTTTATACGATGGTAAAACTGTTGTATTTATATTGTATTTTGTGCTTCTGGCGTTGACTTCTAACTCCGTAGCTATTCGATCTAGTGGATCAACTCCCTAGAGTGTAGCCTAGGTTGCCCGGAACGTAGAAATGACCATAACTTTCACGCTGGCTGCAATTACTCCTGTTATACGATGGAAAAACTGTTGTATCTTTATTGTATTTTATGCTCCTGGCGATGACTTCTTAGGCCCTAACTGTTCGATCTGGTGGAACAACGACCTAGATTGAAGCCTAGGTTGCCCGGAACGTAGAAATGACCATAACTTTCACACAGGATGCAATTATCCATTGTATACGATGGAAAAACTGTTGTATTTATATTGTATTTTATTCTTGTGGCGTTGACTTCTAAGGCCCTAACTATTCGATGTGGTGGAGCGACGCCCTAGAGTGAAGCCTAGGTTGCCGGGAACGTAGAAATGACCACAACTTTCACACCGGTTGCATTTATTCGTTTTATACGATGGAAAAACTGTTGTACTTATATTGTATTTTATGCCTCTGGCGTTGACTTCTTAGGCCCTAACTATTAGATCTGGTGGAGCACCGCCCTAGAGTGTAGCCTAGGTTGCCCGGAACGTAGAAAAGACCATTACCTTCACACTGGTTGTAATTATTCGTTTTATACGATAGTAAAACTGTTGTTTTTGTTTTGTATTTTATGCTTCTGGCGTTGACTCCTAAGGCCCTAACAATTCGCTCTGGTGGAACAACGCCATAGAGTGAAGCCTAGGTTGCCCGGAACGTAGAAATGACCATCACTTTCGCACTGGTTGCATTTATTCGTTTTATGCGATGGAAAAACTGTTGTATTTATATTGTATTTTATACCTGTTGCGTTGACTTCTAAGGCCTCTAACTATTCGATTTGTTGATGCAACGCCCTAGACTGAAGCCTAGGTTGCCCGGTACGTAGAAGTGGCCATTTCTTTCACACTGGATGCAATTATTCGTTTTATACGATAGAAAAGCTGTTGTATCTGTTTTGTATTTTATACTGCTGGTGTTGACTCCTAAGGCCCTAACAATTCGATCTGGTGGAAAAACGCCATAGAGTGAAGCCTAGGTTGCACGGAACGTAGAAATGACCATCACTTTCACACAGGTTGCAGTTATCCTGTTATACGATGGAAAAACTGCTGTATCTTTATGGTATTTTATGCTTCGGGCGTTGACTTCGAAGGCCCTAACTATTCGATCCGATGGAGCAACGTTCTAGAGTGAAGCCTACGTTGCCCGGAACGTAGAAATGGCCATTACTTTCACACTGGATGCAATTATTCGTTTTATACGATGGAAAAACTGTTGTATTTATATTGTATTTTATGCTTCTGGCGATGACATCTTAGGACCTAACTATTTGATCTTGGGGAACAACTTCCTAGAGTGAAGCATATGTTGCCCGGGCCGTAAAAATGACCATCACCTTCACACTGCTTGCAATTATTCCTGTTACACGATTAAAAACTGTTGTATCTTTAATGTGCTTTATGCTTCGGGCGTTGACTTCTAAGGCCCTAACTATTCGATCTGGTGGAGCAACGCCCTAGAGTGAAGCCTAGGTTGTCCGGAATGTAGAAATGACCATTACCTTCACACTGGTTGCAATTATTCCTGTTATACGACGGAAAAACTGTTGTATTTTTAGTGTATTTTATGCTTCTGGCGTTGACTTCTTAGGCCCTAGCTATTCGATCTGGTGGAGCAACGCCCTAGAGTGGAGCCGAGGGTGCACGGAATATATAAATGACCATTACTTTCACACTGTTTGCAATTATTCATTATATAGGATGGAAAGGTTGTTGTATTTTATTGTATTTTATGCTTCTGGCGTTGACTTCTTAGGCCCTAACTATTCGATCCGGTGGAGTAACGCCCTAGAGTCAAGCCTAGGCTGCCCGGAACGTAGAAATGACCATAACTTTCACAATGGTTGCAATTATTCGTTTTATACGATGGAAAAACTCTTGTATTTATATTGTATTTTATGATTCTGGCGTTGACTTCTTAGGCCCTAACTATTCGATGTGGTGTAGCAACGCCCTAGAGTGAAGACTCGGTTGCTCGGAACGTAGAAATGACTATCACATTCACACTGGTTGGAAGTATTCCAGTTATACGATGGAAAAACTGTTGTATCTTTATTGTATTTTATGCTTCGGGAGTTGACTTCAAAGGCCCTAACTATTCGATCTGGTGGAGCAACGTCCTAGAGTGAAGCCTAGGTTGCCCGGAACGTAGAAATGGCCATTACTTTCACACTGGATGCAATTATTCGTTTTATACGATGGAAAAACTGTTGTATTTATATTGTATTTTATGCTTCTGGCGTTGACTTCTTAGGACCTAACTATTCGATCTGGTGGAACAACGACCTAGATTGAAGCCTAGGTTGCCCGGAACGTAGAAAAGACCATTGCCTTCAAACTGGTTGCAATTATTCGTTTTATACGATGGAAAAACCGTTGCATTATTATTGTATTTTATGCTTCTGGCGTCGACTTCTTAGGCCCTAACTATTCGATCTGGTGGAGCAACGTCCTAGAGTGAAGCCTAGGTTGCCCGGAACGTAGAAGTGGCCATTACCTTCACATTGGATGTAATTATTCGTTTTATACGATGGAAAAATTGTTGTATTTATATTGTATTTTATGCCTCTGGCGTTGACTTCTTAGGGAGTAACTATTTGATCTGGTGGAGCACCGCCCTAGAGTGTAGCCTAGGTTGCCCGGAACGTAGAAATGGCCATTACTTTCACACTGGATGCAATTATTCGTTTTATACGATGGAAAAACTGTTGTATTCATATTGCATTTTATGCTTCTGGCGTTGACTTCAAAGGCCCTAACTATTCGATCTGGTGCAGCAACGTCCTAGAGTGAAGCCTAGGTTACCCGAAACGTAGAAATGGCCATTACTTTTACACTGGACGCAATTATTCGTTTTATACGATGGAGAAACTGTTGTATTTATATTGCATTTTATGCGTCTGGCGTTGATTTCTAAGGTCCTAACTATTCGATCTGGTGGAGCAACGCCTTAGAGTAAAGCCTAGGCTGCCCGGAACGTAGAAATGGCCATTACTTTCACACTGGATGCAATTATTCGTTTTATACGATGGAAAAACTCTTGTATTTATATTGTATTTTATGATTCTGGCGTTGACTTCTTAGGCCCTAACTATTCGATGTGGTGTAGCAACGCCCTAGAGTGAAGACTCGGTTGCTCGGAACGTAGAAATGACGATCACATTCACACTGGTTGGAAGTATTCCAGTTATACGATGGAAAAACTGTTGTATCTTTATTGTATTTTATGCTTCGGGAGTTGACTTCAAAGGCCCTAACTATTCGATCTGGTGGAGCAACATGCTAGAGTGAAGCCTAGGTTGCCCGGAACGTAGAAATGGCCATTACTTTCACACTGGATGCAATTATTCGTTTTATACGATGGAAAAACTGTTGTATTTATATTGTATTTTATGCTTCTGGCGTTGACTTCTTAGGCCCTAACTATTCGATCTGGTGGAACAACGACCTAGATTGAAGCCTAGGCTGCCCGGAACGTACAAACGACTATCACATTCACACTAGTTGGAATTATTCCAGTTATACGATGGAAAAACTGTTGTATCTTTATTGTATTTTATGCTTCGTGCGTTGACTTCTGAGACCCTAGGTATTCGATATCGTTTGGGCAGCGTCAAAGAGTGAAGCGTATGTTGGCCGAAACGTAGAAATGACCATTACTTTCATACTGTTTGCAATTATTCTTTTTATACAATGGAAAAACTGTTGTATTTATATTGTATTTTATGCGTCTGGCGTTGACATCTAAGGCGCTATCAATTCGATCTGGTGGAACAACGCAATAGAGTGAAGCCTAGGTTGCCCGGAACGTAGAAATGACCATTACTTTCACGCTGCTTGCAATTATTCCCGTTATAGGATGAAAAACTGTTGTACTTTTATTGCATTTTATGCTTCTGGTGTTGACTTCTTAGGCCCTAACTATTCGATCTGGTGGCGTAACGCCCTAGAGTGAAGCCTAGGCTGCCCGGAATGTAGAAATGACCATCCCCATCACACTGGTAGCAATTACACCTGTTATACGATGGAAAAACTGTGTATCTTTATTGTATTTTATGCTTCGGGCGTTGACTTCTAAGGCCCTAACTATTTGATCTGGTGGAGCAACGCCCTAGAGTGGAGCCTAGGTTGCCCGGAACGTAGAAATGACCATAACTTTCACACTGTTTGCAATTATTCGTTTTATAGGATGGAAAAACTCTTGTATTTGTTTTGTATTTTATATTTCTGGCGTTGACTTCAAAGGCCCTAACAGTTCGATCTGGTGGCACAACGCCATAGAGTGAAGCCTAGGTTGCCCGGAACGTAGAAATGACCATCACTTTCACACTGGTTGCAGTTATTCCTGTTATACGATGGAAAAACTGTTGTATCTTTATTGTATTTTATGCTTCGGGCGTTGACTTCAAAAGGCCCTAACTAATCGATCTGGTGGAGCAACGTCCTAGAGTGAAGCCTAGGTTGCCCGGAACGTAGAAGTGGCCATTACCTTCACATTGGATGTAATTATTCGTTTTATACGATGGAAAAATTGTTGTATTTATATTGTATTTTATGCCTCTGGCGTTGACTTCTTAGGGCCTAACTATTTGATCTGGTGGAGCACCGCCCTAGAGTGTAGCCTAGGTTGCCCGGAACGTAGAAAAAACCATTACCTTCGCACTGGTTGCAATTAATCGTTTTATACGATGGAAGAACTGTTGTATTTATATTGTATTTTATGCTTCTGGCGTTGACTTCAAAGGCCCTAACTATTCGATCTGGTGCAGCAACGTCCTAGAGTGAAGCCTAGGTTGCCCGAAACGTAGAAACGACTATCACATTCACACTGGTTGGAATTATTCCAGTTATACGATGGAAAAACTGTTGTATCTTTATTGTATTTTATGCTTCGTGCGTTGACTTCAGAGACCCTAGGTGTTCGATCTGGTGGAGCAACGCCCTAGAGTGAAGCCTAGGTTGCCCGGAACGTAGAAATGGCCATTACTTTCACACTGGATGCAATTATTCGTTTTTTACGATGGAAAAACTGTTGTATTTATATTGTATTTTATGCTTCTGGCGTTGTCTTCAAAGGCCCTAACTATTCGATCTGGTGCAGCTACGTCCTAGAGTGAAGCCTAGGTTGCCCGGAACGTAGAAATGTACGTTACTTTCACACTGTTTGCAATTATTCAATTTATACGATGGAAAAGCTGTTGTATTTATATTGTATTTTATGCTTCTGACGTTGGCTTCTAAGGCCGTAGCTATTCGATGTGGTGGACCACCGCCCTAGAGTGTAGCCTAGGTTGCCCGGAACTTTGAATAGACCATTACCTTCACACTGGTTGCAATTATTCGTTTTATACGATGGTAAAACTGTTGTATTTATTTTGTATTTTATGCTTCTGGCGTTGACTTCTAAGGCCCAAACAATTCGATCTGGTGGAACAACGCCATAGAGTGAAGCCTAGGTTGCCCGGAACGTAGAACTGACCATCACTTTCACACTGGTTGCAGTTATTCCTGTTATACGATTGAAAAACTGTTGTATCTTTATTGTATTTTATGCTTCGGGCGTTGACTTCAAAAGGCCCTAACTAATCGATCTGGTGGAGCAACGTCCTAGAGTGAAGCCTAGGTTGCCCGCAACGTAGAAGTGTCCATTACCTTCACATTGGATGTAATTATTCGTTTTATACGATGGAAAAATTGTTGTATTTATATTGTATTTTATGCCTCTGGCGTTGACTTCTTAGGGCCTAACTATCTGATATGGTGGAGCACGGCCCTAGAGTGTAGCCTAGGTTGCCCGGAACGTAGAAAAGGCCATTACCTTCACACTGGTTACAATTATTCGTTTTATACAATGGTAAAACTGTTGTATTTATTTTGTATTTTATGCTTCTGGCGTTGACTTCTAAGGCCCTATCAATTCGATCTGGTGGAACAACGCAATAGAGTGAAGCCTAGGTTGCCCGGAACATAGAAATGACCATCACTTTCACACTGGTTGCAGTTATTCCTGTTACACGATGGAAAAACTGTTGTATCTTTATTGTATTTTATGCTTCGTGCGGTGACTTCTAAGGCCCTAACTATACGATCTGGTGGAGTAACGCCCTAGAGTGGAGCCTAGGTTGCACGGAAGGTAGAAGTGACCATTGCCTTCAGGCTGCTTGCAATTATTCCCGTTATACGATGAAAAACTGTTGTACTTTTATTGCATTTTATGCTTCTGGCGTTGACTTCTAAGTCCCTAGGTATTCGATCTGGTGGAGCAACGCCCTAGAGAGAAGCCTAGATAGCCCGGAACGTAGAAATGGCCATTACCTTCACACTGGTTACAATTATTCCTGTTATACGACCGAAAAGCTGTTGTATTTTTAGTGTATCTTATGCTTGTGGCGTTGACATTCTTAGGCCCTAGATATTCGATCTGGTGGAGCAACGCCCTAGAGTGGAGCCGAGGTTGCACGGAATGTAGAAATGACCATTACTTTCACAATGTTTGCAATTATTCATCATATACGATGGAAACGTTGTTGTATTTTATTGTATTTGATGCTTCTGGCGTTGACTTCTAACTCCGTAGCTATTCGGTCTGGTGGAACAACTGCCTATATTGCAGCCTAGGTTGCCCGGAACGTAGAAATGACCATAACCTTCACGTTGGCTGCAATTACTCCTGTTATGCGATTGAAAAACTGTTGTATCTTTATTGCACTGTATGCTTCGGGTGTGGACTTCTAAGTCCCTAACTATTCGATCTGGTGGAGCAACGACCTAGAGTGAAGCCTAGGTTGCCCGGAACGTAGAAGTGGCCATTACGTTCACATTGGATGCAATTATTCGTTTTATAGGATGGAAAAACTGTTGTATTTATATTGTATTTTATGCTTCTGGCGTTGACTTCTTAGGCCCTAACTGTTCGATCTGGTGGAACAACGACCTAGACTGAAGCCTAGGTTGCCCGGAACGTAGAAAAGACCATTGCCTTCAAACTGGTTGCAATTATTCGTTTTATACGATGGAAAAACTGTTGTATTTTTATTGCATATTATGCTTCTGGCGTCGACTCCTAAGGCCGGAGCTATTCGATGTGATGGAGCAACGCCCTAGAGTGAAGCCTAGGATGCCCGAATCGCCGAAATGATCATAACTTTCACACTGGTTGCAATTATTCATGCTATACGATGGAAAAACTGTTGCATTTTTATTGTATTTTCTGCTTCTGGCTTCGACTTCTAAGGTGCTAGCTATTCGATCTGGTGGGCCAACGCCCTAGAGTGAAGGCTCTGTTGCCCGGAACGTAGAAATGACCATAACTTTCACACTGGTTTCAATTATTCATGCTATACGATGGAAAACCTGTTGTATTTTTATTGTATTTTATGCTTCTTGCGCTGACTTCTAAGGTCCGAGCTACTCGATCTCGTCGGGCAACGTCCAAGAGTGAAGCCTATGTTGCCCGTAACGTAGACATAACCAAACCTTTCACACTGGTTGCAATTATTGGTGATATACAATGGAAAAACATCTTTATTTATATTGTATTTTATGCTCCTGGCGTTGATTCCAAAGATTCTAGCTATTCGATCTCGTTGGGCAACGTCCAACAGTAAAGCGTATGTTTCCCGAAACGTAAAAATGACCATTACCTTCACACTGGTTGCAATTATTCTTTTTATACGATGGAAAAACTGTTGTATTTTTATTGTATTTTATGCGTCTGGAATTGTTTTCTAAGTCCTAGGCTTCACTTTAGGGCGTTGCTCCACCAGATCGAATAGCTAGGGCTTAGAGGTCAACGCCCGAAGCATAAAGTACAATAAAAATACAACAGTTTTTCCATCGTATAGCATGACTATTTGCAACCAGTGCGAAAGTAATGATCATTTCGACGTTTCGGGCATCCTAGACTTTACTCTGAGGCGTTGCTCCACCAGATCGAATAGCTAGGGCCTAAGAAGTCAACGCCAGAAGCATAAAATACAATATAAATACAACCGTTTTTCCATCGTATAACAGGAATAATTGCAACCAGTGTGAAAGACATGGTCATATCTACGTTCCGGGCATCCTAGGCTTCACTCTGGAGCATTGCTCCACCAGATCGAAGAGTTAGGGCCTTAGAAGTCAACGCCAGAAGCATAAAATACAATATAAATACAACTGTTTTTCCATCGTATAACAGGAATAATTGCAACCAGTGTGAAAGACATGGTCATATCTACGTTCCGGGCATCCTAGGCTTCACTCTTGGACGTTGCCCCACCTGATCGAATAGCTAGGCCCTTAGAAGTCAAAGCCAGAAGCAGAAAATACAATAAGAATGCAACAGTTTTTCCATCGTATGGCATGAATAATTGCAACCAGTATGAAAGTAATGATCATTTCGACGTTTCGGGCATCCTAGACTTAACTCTGAGGCATT
The DNA here is from genome assembly GCF_051401765.1 of Calliopsis andreniformis. Classification (NCBI taxonomy): domain Eukaryota; kingdom Metazoa; phylum Arthropoda; class Insecta; order Hymenoptera; family Andrenidae; genus Calliopsis; species Calliopsis andreniformis. The sequence continues at coordinate 20,443,265 of NW_027480424.1, read as the reverse complement.
GCTCCACCAGATCGAATAGTTAGGGCCTAAGAAGTCAACGCCAGAAGCATAAAATACAAAATAAATACAACAGCTTTTCCATCGTATAAAAAGAATAATTGCAACCAGACTGAATGTTATGGTCATTTCTACGTTCCGGCAACCTAGGCTTCACTCTAGGACGTTGCTCCACCAGATCGAATAGCTACGACCTTAGGAGTCAAAGCCAGAAGCATAAAATACAATAAAGATGCAACAGTTTTTCCATCGTATAGAACGAGTAATTGCAACCAGTGTGAAAGTTATGGACATTTCTACATTCCGAGCAACCTAGGCTTCACTCTAGGGCGTTGCTGCACCAGATCGAACAGTTAGGGCCTTAGGAGTCAACGCCCGAGGCACAAAATACAATAAAAATACAACAGTTTTTCCATCGCATAACAGGAATAATTGCAACCAATGTGATATTTATGGTCATTTATACGTTCCGGGCAACCTAGGCTTCACTCTAGGGCGTCGCTCCACCAGATCGAAGAGTTACGGCCTTAGAAGTCAACGCCAGAAGCATAAAATACAATGACAATACAACATCTTTCCATCGTATAGCATGAATAATTGCAACTAGAGTGAAAGTAATGGTTATTTCTGCGTTTCGGGCAATCTAGGCTTCACTCTAGGGCGTTGCTCCACCAGATCGAACACCTAGGGACTTAGAAGTCAACGCCCGAAGCATAAAGTACAAAGAAAATACAACAGTTTTTCCATCGCATAACAGGAATAATTGCAACCAGGGTGAAAGTGATGGTCATTTTTACGTTCCTTTCGACATAGGCTTCACTCTAGGGCGTTGGTCCACCAGATCCACTAGTTAGGTCCTATGAAGCCAGCGCCAGAAGCATCCAATACAAAATAAATACAACAGTCTTTCCATCGTATAAAACGAATAATTGAAACCAGTGTGAAGGTAATGGTCATTTCTACGTTCCGGGCAACATAGGCTGCACTCTGAAGCATTGCTCCACCAGATCGAAGAATTAGGGCCTTAGAAGTCAACGCCGGAAGCATAATATACAATATAAATACAAAAGTTTTTCCATTTTATAACAGGAATAATTGCATCCAGTGTGAAAGTTATGGTCATTTCTACGTTCCGGGCAACCTGGGCTTCACTCTAGGGCGTTGCTCCACCACATCGACTAGCGACGGCCTTAGAAGTCTACGCCAGAAGCATAAAATGCAATATAAATACAACAGTTCTTCCATTGTATAAAACGAATAATTGCAACCAGTGTGAAAGTTATGGTCATTTCTACGTTCCGGGCAACATAGGCTTCACTCTTGGACGCTGCCCCACCAGATCGAATAGCTAGGACCTTAGAAGTCGAAGCCAGAAGCAGAAAATACAATATAAATGCAACAGTTTTTGCACCGTATAGCATGAATAATTGCAACCAGTGTGAAAGTAATGATCATTGCGGCGTTTCGGGCATCCTAGACTTAACTATGAGGTAATGCTCCACCAGATCGAAAAGCTAGGGCCTAAGAAGTCTACGCCAGAAGCATAAAACACAATATAAATACAACAGCTTTTCCATCGTATAAAGCGAATAATTGCAACCAGTGTGAATGTTATGGTCATTTCTACGTTCCGGGCAACCTAGGCTTCACTCTGAGGCATTGCTCCACCAGATCGAATAGTTAGGGCCTTAGAAGTCAACGCCCGAAGCATAAAATACAATAAAGATGCAACAGTTTTTCCATCGTATAGAACGAATAATTGCAACGAGTGTGATAGTTATGGTCATTTATACGTTCCGGGCAACCTAGGCTTCACTCTAGGGCGTTGCTCCACCAGATCGAAAAGTTACGGCCTTAGAAGTCAACGCCAGAAGCATAAAATACAATGAAAATACAACAGTTTTTCCATCGTACAGCATGAATAATTGCAACTAGACTGAACGTAATGGTTATTTCTACGTTTCGGGCAATCTAGGCTTCACCCTAGGGCGTTGCTCCACCAGATCGAATACCTAGGGACTTAGAAGTCAACGACCGAAGCATAAAGTACAATAAAAATACAACAGTTTTTCCATCGTATAACAGGAATAATTGCAACCAGGGTGAAAGAGATGGTCACTTTTACGTTCCGGGCAACATAGGCTTCACTCTAGGGCGTTGGTCCACCAGATCCAATAGTTAGGTCCTATGAAGCCAGCGCCAGAAGCATCAAATACAAAATAAATACAACGGTTTTTCCATCGTATAAAACGAATAATTGAAACCAGTGTGAAAGTAATGGTCATTTCTACGTTCCGGGCAACATAGGCTTCACTCTGATGCATTGCTCCACCAGATCGAAGAGTTAGGGCCTTAGAAGTCAACGCCGGAAGCATAATATACAATATAAATACAGAAGTTTTTCCATCTTATAACAGGAATAATTGCATCCAGTGAGAAAGTAATGGTCATTTCTTCATTCCTGGCAACCTAGGTTTCACTCTAGGTCGTTGCTCCACCTGATCGAATAGTTACGGCCTTAGAAGTCAACGCCAGAAGCATAAAATACAATGAAAATACAACAGTTTTTACATCATAAAGCATGAATAATTGCAACAAGAGTGAAAGTAATGGTTATTTCTTCGTTCCGGTCAACCTAGGTTTCACTCTGGAGCATTGCTCCAACAGATCGAAGAGTTAGGGCCTTAGAAGTCAACGCCAGAAGCATAAAATGCAATATAAATACAACTGTCTTTCCATCGTATAACAGGAATAATTGCAACCAGTGTGAATGACATGGTCATATCTACGTTCCGGGCATCCTAGGCTTCACTCTTGGACGTTGCCCCACCAGATCGGATAGCTAGGACCTTAGAAGTCAAAGCCAGAAGCAGAAAATACAATAAGAATGCAACAGTTTTTTCATCGCATGGCATGAATAATTGCAACCAGTGTGAAAGTAATGATCATTTCGACGTTTCGGGCATTCTAGACTTAACTCTGAGGCATTGCTCCACCAGATCGAATAGTTAGGGCCTAAGAAGTCAACGCCAGAAGCATAAAATACAATATAAATACAACAGCTTTTCCATCGTATAAAACGAATAATTGCAACCAGTGTGAATGTTATGGTCATTTCTACGTTCCGGGCAACCTAGGCTTCACCCTATGGCGTTGCTCCATCAGATCGAATAGATAGGGCCTGAGAAGTCAACGCCCGAAGCATAAAATACAATATAAATACAACAGTTTTTCCATCGCATAACAGGAATAATTGCAACCAGTGTGAAAGTTATGGTCATTTCTACGTTCCGGGCAACCTAGGCTTCACTCTGGGGCGTTGCTCCACCACATCCAATAGCTACGGCCTTAGAAGTCAGCGCCAGAATCATAAAATACGGTAATAATACAACAGTTTTTCCATCGTATAAAACGAATAGTTGCAAACATTGTGAAAGTTATGGTCATTTCTACGTTCCAGGCAACCTAGGCTTCACCCTATGGCGTTGCTCCACCAGATCGAATAGATAGGGCCTTAGAAGTCAACGCCAGAAGCATAAAATACAATATAAATACAACAGTTTTTCCATCGTATAACAGGAATAATTGCATCCAGGGTGAAAGAAATGGTCATTTCGGCGTTTCGGGCAACCTAGGCTTCACTCTAGGGCGTTGCTCCACCACATCGAATAGCGACGGCCTTAGAAGTCTACGCCAGAAGCATAAAATGCAATATAAATACAACAGTTCTTACATTGTATAAAACGAATAATTGCAACCAGTGTGAAAGTTATGGTCATTTCTACGTTGCGGGCAACATAGGCTTCACTCTTGGACGCTGCCCCACCAGATCGAATAGCTAGGACCTTAGAAGTCGAAGCCAGAAGCAGAAAATACAATATAAATGCAACAGTTTTTGCACCGTATAGCATGAATAATTGCAACCAGTGTGAAAGTAATGATCATTTCGGCGTTTCGGGCATCCTAGACTTAACTATGAGGTAATGCTCCACCAGATCGAAAAGCTAGGGCCTAAGAAGTCTACGCCAGAAGCATAAAATACAATATAAATACAACTGTCTTTCCATCGTATAACAGGAATAATTGCAACCAGTGTGAATGACATGGTCATATCTACGTTCCGGGCATCCTAGGCTTCACTCTTGGACGTTGCCCCACCAGATCGGATAGCTAGGACCTTAGAAGTCAAAGCCAGAAGTAGAAAATACAATAAGAATGCAACAGTTTTTTCATCGTATGGCATGAATAATTGCAACCAGTGTGAAAGTAATGATCATTTCGACGTTTCGGGCATCCTAGACTTAACTCTGAGGCATTGCTCCACCAGATCGAATAGTTAGGGCCTAAGAAGTCAACGCCAGAAGCATAAAATACAATATAAATACAACAGCTTTTCCATCGTATAAAACGAATAATTGCAACCAGTGTGAATGTTATGGTCATTTCTACGTTCCGGGCATCCTAGGCTTCACCCTATGGCGTTGCTCCACCAGATCGAATAGATAGGGCCTGAGAAGTCAACGCCCGAAGCATAAAATACAATATAAATACAACAGTTTTTCCATCGCATAACAGGAATAATTGCAACCAGTGTGAAAGTTATGGTCATTTCTACGTTTCGGGCAACATAGGCTTCACTCTTGGACGTTGCCAAACGAGATCAAATAGCTTTGACCTTAGAAATCAACGCCAGAAGCATAAATACAGTAAAAATACAACAGCTTTTCCATCGTATAACAGGAATAATTGCAACCAGTGTGAAAGTAAAGGTCATATCTACGTTCCGGGCAACCTGTGCTCCACTCTAGGGCGTTCCTCCACCACATCGAATAGTGAGGGCCTTGGTAGTCGACGCCCGAAGCATAAAATACAAAATGAATAGAACAGTTTTTCGATTGTGTAAAACGAATAATTGCGACCAGTGTGAAAGTTATGGTCATTTCTACGTTCCACGCAACCTAGGCTTCACTCTAGGGCGTTGCTCCACCACATCCTATAGCTACGACCTTTGAAGTCAACGCCTGAAGCATAAAATAAAATATTAATACAACATCTTTTCCATCGTATAAAACGAATAATTGCAACCAGGGTGAAAGTTATGGTCATTTCTCCGTTCCGGGCAAGCTAAGCAACACTCTAGGGCGTTGCCCCACTGGATCGAATAGTTAGGGCCTTAGAAGTCAACGCCAGATGCATAAAATACAATATAAATACAACAGCCTTCCCGTCGTATAACAGGAATAATTGCAACTAGTGTGAATGTAATGGTCACTTCTACGTTCCGGGCAACCTAGGCTTCACTCCAGGGCGTTGCTCCACCATATCGAATAGCTACGGCCTTAGAAGTCAACGCCAGGAGCATAAAATACAATATAAATGCAACAGTTTTTCCATCGTATAACAGGAATAATTGCAGCCAGTGTGAAAGTGATGTTCATTTCTACGTTCCGGGCAACCTAGGCTTCACTCTAAGGCGTTGCTCCACCACATCTATTCGCTATGGCCCTAGAAGTCAACGCCATAAGCATAAAATGCAAAATAAATAGAACAGTTTTTCCATCGTATAAAACGAATAATTGCAATCAGTGTGAAAGTTATGGACATTTCTATGTTCCGTGCTACCTAGGCTTCACTCTAGGGCGTTGCACCACCAGGACGAATAGTTGGGGCCTTAGAAAACAACTCGAGACGCATAAAATACAATAAAGATACAACAGTTTTTCCATCGTATCAAAAGAATAATTGCAACCAGTGTGAAAGTAATGGTCTTTTCTACGTTTCGGGCCACATACGCTTCACTCTTCGACGTTGCCCCCGAGGTCGAATAGCTAGGATCTTAGAAGTCAATGCCAGAAGCATAAAATACAATAAAAATACAGCAGTTTTTCCATCGTATAAAACGAATAATTGCAATCAGTATGAATGTTATGCTCATTTCTACGTTTCGGGCATCCTACACTTAACTCTGAGGCGTTGCTCCACCAGATCGAATAGCTAGGGCCTAAGAAGTCAACGCCAGAAGCATAAAATACAATATAAATACAACAGCTTTTCCATCGTATAAGACGAATAATTGCAACCAGTGTGAAAGTAATTGTCATATCTACGTTCCGGGCAACTTAGGCTTCGCTCTAGGGCGTCGCTCCACCAGATCTAATAGTTAGGGCCTAAGAAGTCAACGCCAGAAGCATAAAAGACAAAATAAATACAACAGTTTTTCCATCGTATAAAACGAATAATTGCAACCAGTGTGAATGTTATGGTCATTTCTACTTTCCGGGCAACCTAGGCTTCACTCTAGGGCGTTGCTCCAACAGATCCAATCGTTAGGGCCTTAGAAGTCAACGGCAGAAGCAAAAAATACAATAAAGATGCAACAGTTTTTCCATCGTATAGAACGAATAATTGCAACCAGTGTGAAAGTTATGGACATGTCTACATTCCGAGCAACCTAGGCTTCACTCTAAGGCGTTGCTCCACCAGATGGAATAGTTAGGGCCTTAGAAGTCAACGCCCGAAGCATAAAATACAATAAAAATACAACAGTTTTTCCATCGCATAACAGGAATAATTGCAACCAGTGTGAAAGTTATGGTCATTTATACGTTCCGGGCAACCTAGGCTTCACTCTATGGCGTTGCTCCACCAGATCGAATAGATATGGCCTTAGAAGTCAACGCCCGAAGCATGAAATACAATATAAATACAACAGTTTTTCCATCGCATAACAGGAATAATTGCAACCAGTGTGAAAGTTATGGTCATTTCTACGTTCCGGGCAACCTAGGCTTCACTCTAGGGCGCTGCTCCACCAGATCGAATACCTAGGGACTTAGAAGTCAACGCCCGAAGCATAAAGTACAATAAAAATACAACAGTTTTTCCATCGTATAACAGGAATAATTGCAACCAGGGTGAAAGTGATGGTCATTTTTACGTTCCGGGCAACATAGGCTCCACTCTAGGGCGTTGGTCCACCAGATCCAATAGTTAGGTCCTATGAAGCCAGCGCCAGAAGCATAGAATACAAAATAAATACAACAGCTTTTCCATCGTATAGAACGAATATTTGAAACCAGTGTGAAAGTAATGGTCATTTCTTCATTCCGGGCAACCTAGGCTTCACTCTAGGGCGTTGCTCCACCTGATCGAACAGTTACGGCCTTAGAAGTCAACGCCAGAAGCATAAAACACAATGAAAATACAACAGTTTTTACATCATATAGCATGAGTAATTGCATCTAGAGTGAAAGTAATGGTCATTTCTTCGTTCCGGGCAACCTAGGTTTCACTCTAGAGCGTTGCTCCACCTCATCGAATAGCTACGGCCTTAGAAGTCAAAGCCAGAAGCATTAAATGCAATAAATATGCAACAGTTTTTCCATCGTATAACAGGTATAATTGCAACCTGTGTGAAACGTATGGCCATTTCTACGTTCCGGCAACCTAGCCTTCACTCTATGGCGTAGCTCCACCAGATCGAATAGTTAGGGCCTTAGAAGTCAACGCCAGAAGCATAAAATACAATATAAATACTTCAGCTTTTCCATCGGATAACAGGAATAATTACAACAAGCGTGAAGGTAATGGTTATTCCTACGTTTCGGGCAATCTAGGCTTCACTCTAGGGCGTTGCTCCACCTGATCGGATACCTAGGCACTTAGAAGTCAACGCCCGAAGCATAAAATACAATATAAATACAACAGTTTTTCCATCGTATAACAGGAATAATTGCAACCAGTGTGAACGACATGGTCATATCTACGTTCCGGGCTACCTAGGCTTCACTCTTGGACGTTGCCTCACCAGATCGAATAGCTAGGGCCTTAGAAGTCAAAGCCAGAAGCAGAAAATACAATATAAATACAACAGCTTTTCCATCGTATAAAACGAATAATTGCAACCAGTGTGAATGTTATGGTCATTTCTACGTTCCTGGCAACCTAGGCTTCACTCTAGGGCGTTGCTCCAACAGATCCAATAGTTAGGGCCTTAGAAGTCAACGGCAGGAGCATAAAATACAATAGAAATGCAAAAGTTTTTCCATCGTATAGAACGAATAATTGCAACCGGTGTGAAAGTTATGGTCATTTATACGTTCCGGGCAACCTAGGCTTGACTCTAGGGCGTTGCTCCACCAGATCGAATGGTTACAGCCATAGAAGTCAACGCCAGGAGCATAAAATACAATAAAAATACAACATTTTTTCCATCGCATAACAGGAATAATTGCGACCAGTGTGAAAGTTATGGTCATTTCTACGTTCCGGGCAACCTAGGCTTCACTCTAGAGCGTTGCTCCACCACATCGAATAGCTACGGCCTTAGAAGTCAAAGCCAGAAGCATTAAATGCAATAAAAATGCAACAGTTTTTCCATCGTGTAACAGGAATAATTGCAACCTGTGTGAAACGTATGGCCATTTGTACGTTCCGGGCAAACTAGGCTTCACTCTATGGCGTAGCTCCACAAGATCGAATAGTTAGGGCCTTAGAAGTCAACGCCAGAAGCATAAAATACAATATAAATACTTCAGCTTTTCCATCGCAAAACAGGAATAATTGCAACAAGCGTGAAGGTAATGGCCATTTCTACGTTCCGTGCAACCTGGGCTTCACTGTAGGGCGTTGCTTCACCAGATCGAATAGTTAGGGCCTTAGAAGACAACGCCAGAAGCATAAAATACAATATAAATACAACAGTTTTTCCATCGTATAACAGGAATAATTGCAACCAGTGTGAACGACATCGTCATATCTACGTTCCGGGCTACCTAGGCTTCAGTCTTGGACGTTGCCCTACCAGATCGAATAGCTAGGGCCTAAGAAATCAACGCCAGAAGCATAAAATACAATATAAATACAACAGCTTTTCCATCGTATAAAACGAATATTTGAATCCAGTGTGAAAGTAATAGTCATTTCTTCATTCCGGGCAACCTAGGCTTCACTCTAGGGCGTTGCTCCACCTGATCGAATAGTTACGGCCTTAGAAGTCAGCGCCAGAAGCATAAAATACAATGAAAATACAACAGTTTTTACACCATATAGCATGAATAATTGCAACTAGAGCGAAAGTAATGGTCTCTTCTTCGTTCCGGGCAACCTAGGTTTCACTCTGGAGCATTGCTCCACCTGATCGAATAGTTAGGGCCTTAGAGGTCAACGCCGGAAGCATAATATACAATATAAATACAGAAGTTTTTCCATTTTTTAACAGGAATAACTGCATCCAGTGAGAAAGTAATGGTCATTTCTACGTTCCGGGCAACCTAGGCTTCACTCTAGGGCGTTGCTCCACCAGATCGAATAGCTACGACCTTAGAAGTCAAAGCCAGAAGCAGAAAATACAATACAAATGCAACAGTTTTTCCATCGTATAGCATGAATAATTGCAACCAGTGTGAAAGTAATGATCATTTCGGCGTTTCGGGCATCCTAGACATAACTCTGAGGCATTGCTCCACCAGATCGAATAGTTAGGGCCTAAGAAGTCACCGCCAGAAGCATAAAATACAATATAAATACAACAGCATTTCCATCGTATAAAAAGAATAATTGCAACCAGAGTGAATGTTATGGTCATTTCTACGTTCCGGGCAACCTAGGCTTCACTCTAGGGCGTTGCTCCACCAGATCGAATAGCTACGACCTTAGAAGTCAAAGCCAGAAGCAGAAAATACAATACAAATGCAACAGTTTTTCCATCGTATAGCATGAATAATTGCAAGCAGTGTGAAAGTAATGATCATTTCGGCGTTTCGGGCATCCTGGACTTAACTCTGAGGCATTGCTCCCTCAGATCGAGTAGCTATGGCCTGAGAAGTCAACGCCAGAAGCATAAAATACAATATAAATACAACAGCTTTTCCATCGTATAACACGAATTATTGCAACCAGTGTGAATGTTATGGTCATTTCTACGTTCCGGGCAACCTAGGCTTCACTCTAGAGCGTTGCTCCACCACATCGAATAGCTACGGCCTTAGAAGTCAAAGCCAGAAGCATTAAATGAAATAAAAATGCTACAGTTTTTCCATCGTATAACAGGAATAATTGCAACCTGTGTGAAACGTATGGCCATTTCTACGTTCCGGGCAACCTAGGCTTCACTCTATGGCGTAGCTCCTCCAGATCGAATAGTTAGGGCCTTAGAAGTCAACGCCAAAAGCATAAAATACAATATAAATACTTCAGCTTTTCCATCGCATAACAGGAATAATTGCAACAAGCGTGAAGGTAATGGACATTTCTACGTTCCAGGCAACCTAGGCTTCACTGTGGGGCGTTGCTTCACCAGCTCGAATAGTTAGGGCCTTAGAAGACAACGCCAGAAGCATAAAATACAATATATATATACAACAGTTTTTCCATCGTATAACAGGAATAATTGCAACCAGATGTGAACGACATGGTCATATCTACGTTCCGCGCTACCTAGGCTTCACTCTTGGACGTTGCCTCACCAGTTCGAATAGCTAGGGCCTTAGAAGTCAAAGCCAGAAGCAGAAAATACAATAAAAATGCAACAGTTTTTCCATCGTATGGAACGAATAATAGCAACCAGTGTGAAAGTAATGATCATTTCGGCGTTTCGGGCATCCTAGACTTAACTATGAGGTAATGCTCCACCAGATCGAAAAGCTAGGGCCTAAGAAGTCTACGCCAGAAGCATAAAACACAATATAAATACAACAGCTTTTCCATCGTATAAAGCGAATAATTGCAACCAGTGTGAATGTTATGGTCATTTCTACGTTCCGGGCAACCTAGGCTTCACTCTGAGGCATTGCTCCACCAGATCGAATAGTTAGGGCCTTAGAAGTCAACGCCCGAAGCATAAAGTACAATAAAGATGCAACAGTTTTTCCATCGTATAGAACGAATAATTGCAACGAGAGTGAAAGTTATGGTCATTTATACGTTCCGGGCAACCTAGCCTTCACTCTAGGGCGTTGCTCCACCAGATCGAAAAGTCACGGCATTAGAAGTCAACGCCAGAAGCATAAAATACAATGAAAATACAACAGTTTTTCCATCGTATAGCATGAATAATTGCAACTAGACTGAACGTAATGGTTATTTCTACGTTTCGGGCAATCTAGGCTTCACCCTAGGGCGTTGCTCCACCAGATCGAATACCTAGGGACTTAGAAGTCAACGCCCGAAGCATAAAGTACAATAAAAATACAACAGTTTTTCCGTCGTATAACAGGAATAATTGCAACCAGTGTGAAAGTGATGGTCACTTTTACGTTCCGGGCAACATAGGCTTCACTCTAGGGCGTTGGTCCACCAGATCCAATAGTTAGGTCCTATGAAGCCAGCGCCAGAAGCATCAAATACAAAATAAATGCAACAGTTTTTCCATCGTATAAAACGAATAATTGAAACCAGTGTGAAAGTAATGGTCATTTCTACGTTCCGGGCAACATAGGCTTCACTCTGAAGCATTGCTCCACCAGATCGAAGAGTTAGGGCCTTAGAAGTCAACGCTGGAAGCATAATATACAATATAAATACAGAAGTTTTTCCATTTTATAACAGGAATAATTGCATCCAGTGAGAAAGTAATGGTCATTTCTTCATTCCGGGCAACCTAGGTTTCACTCTAGGGCGTTGCTCCACCAGATCGAAGAGTTAGGGCCTTAGAAGTCAACGCCAGAAGCATAAAATACAATATAAATACAACTGTCTTTCCATCGTATAACAGGAATAATTGCAACCAGTGTGAATGACATGGTCATATCTACGTTCCGGGCATCCTAGGCTTCACTCTTGGACGTTGCCCCACCAGATCGGATAGCTAGGACCTTAGAAGTCAAAGCCAGAAGCAGAAAATACAATAAGAATGCAACAGTTTTTTCATCGTATGGCATGAATAATTGCAACCAGTGTGAAAGTAATGATCATTTCGACGTTTCGGGCATCCTAGACTTAACTCTGAGGCATTGCTCCACCAGATCGAATAGTTAGGGCCTAAGAAGTCAACGCCAGAAGCATAAAATACAATATAAATACAACAGCTTTTCCATCGTATAAAACGAATAATTGCAACCAGTGTGAATGTTATGGTCATTTCTACGTTCCGGGCATCCTAGGCTTCACCCTATGGCGTTGCTCCACCAGATCGAATAGATAGGGCCTGAGAAGTCAACGCCCGAAGCATAAAATACAATATAAATACAACAGTTTTTCCATCGTATAACAGGAATAATTGCAACCTGTGTGAAACGTATGGCCATTTCTACGTTCCGGGCAACCTAGGCTTCACTCTATGGCGTAGCTCCTCCAGATCGAATAGTTAGGGCCTTAGAAGTCAACGCCAAAAGCATAAAATACAATATAAATACTTCAGCTTTTCCATCGCATAACAGGAATAATTGCAACAAGCGTGAAGGTAATGGACATTTCTACGTTCCAGGCAACCTAGGCTTCACTGTGGGGCGTTGCTTCACCAGCTCGAATAGTTAGGGCCTTAGAAGACAACGCCAGAAGCATAAAATACAATATATATATACAACAGTTTTTCCATCGTATAACAGGAATAATTGCAACCAGATGTGAACGACATGGTCATATCTACGTTCCGCGCTACCTAGGCTTCACTCTAAGGCGTTGCTCCACCAGATGGAATAGTTAGGGCCTTAGAAGTCAACGCCCGAAGCATAAAATACAATAAAAATACAACAGTTTTTCCATCGCATAACAGGAATAATTGCAACCAGTGTGAAAGTTATGGTCATTTATACGTTCCGGGCAACCTAGGCTTCACTCTATGGCGTTGCTCCACCAGATCGAATAGATATGGCCTTAGAAGTCAACGCCCGAAGCATGAAATACAATATAAATACAACAGTTTTTCCATCGCATAACAGGAATAATTGCAACCAGTGTGAAAGTTATGGTCATTTCTACGTTCCGGGCAACCTAGGCTTCACTCTAGGGCGTTGCTCCACCAGATCGAATACCTAGGGACTTAGAGGTCAACGCCCGAAGCATAAAGTACAATAAAAATACAACAGTTTTTCCATCGTATAACAGGAATAATTGCAACCAGGGTGAAAGTGATGGTCATTTTTACGTTCCGGGCAACATAGGCTCCACTCTAGGGCGTTGGTCCACCAGATCCAATAGTTAGGTCCTATGAAGCCAGCGCCAGAAGCATAGAATACAAAATAAATACAACAGCTTTTCCATCGTATAGAACGAATATCTGAAACCAGTGTGAAAGTAATGGTCATTTCTTCATTCCGGGCAACCTAGGCTTCACTCTAGGGCGTTGCTCCACCTGATCGAACAGTTACGGCCTTAGAAGTCAACGCCAGAAGCATAAAACACAATGAAAATACAACAGTTTTTACATCATATAGCATGAGTAATTGCAACTAGAGTGAAAGTAATGGTCATTTCTTCGTTCCGGGCAACCTAGGTTTCACTCTAGAGCGTTGCTCCACCTCATCGAATAGCTACGGCCTTAGAAGTCAAAGCCAGAAGCATTAAATGCAATAAATATGCAACAGTTTTTCCATCGTATAACAGGTATAATTGCAACCTGTGTGAAACGTATGGCCATTTCTACGTTCCGGCAACCTAGCCTTCACTCTATGGCGTAGCTCCACCAGATCGAATAGTTAGGGCCTTAGAAGTCAACGCCAGAAGCATAAAATACAATATAAATACTTCAGCTTTTCCATCGGATAACAGGAATAATTACAACAAGCGTGAAGGTAATGGTTATTCCTACGTTTCGGGCAATCTAGGCTTCACTCTAGGGCGTTGCTCCACCTGATCGGATACCTAGGCACTTAGAAGTCAACGCCCGAAGCATAAAATACAATATAAATACAACAGTTTTTCCATCGTATAACAGGAATAATTGCAACCAGTGTGAACGACATGGTCATATCTACGTTCCGGGCTACCTAGGCTTCACTCTTGGACGTTGCCTCACCAGATCGAATAGCTAGGGCCTTAGAAGTCAAAGCCAGAAGCAGAAAATACAATATAAATACAACAGCTTTTCCATCGTATAAAACGAATAATTGCAACCAGTGTGAATGTTATGGTCATTTCTACGTTCCTGGCAACCTAGGCTTCACTCTAGGGCGTTGCTCCAACAGATCCAATAGTTAGGGCCTTAGAAGTCAACGGCAGGAGCATAAAATACAATAGAAATGCAAAAGTTTTTCCATCGTATAGAACGAATAATTGCAACCGGTGTGAAAGTTATGGTCATTTATACGTTCCGGGCAACCTAGGCTTGACTCTAGGGCGTTGCTCCACCAGATCGAATGATTACAGCCATAGAAGTCAACGCCAGAAGCATAAAATACAATAAAAATACAACATTTTTTCCATCGCATAACAGGAATAATTGCGACCAGTGTGAAAGTTATGGTCATTTCTACGTTCCGGGCAACCTAGGCTTCACTCTAGAGCGTTGCTCCACCACATCGAATAGCTACGGCCTTAGAAGTCAAAGCCAGAAGCATTAAATGCAATAAAAATGCAACAGTTTTTCCATCGTGTAACAGGAATAATTGCAACCTGTGTGAAACGTATGGCCATTTGTACGTTCCGGGCAAACTAGGCTTCACTCTATGGCGTAGCTCCACAAGATCGAATAGTTAGGGCCTTAGAAGTCAACGCCAGAAGCATAAAATACAATATAAATACTTCAGCTTTTCCATCGCAAAACAGGAATAATTGCAACAAGCGTGAAGGTAATGGCCATTTCTACGTTCCGTGCAACCTGGGCTTCACTGTAGGGCGTTGCTTCACCAGATCGAATAGTTAGGGCCTTAGAAGACAACGCCAGAAGCATAAAATACAATATAAATACAACAGTTTTTCCATCGTATAACAGGAATAATTGCAACCAGTGTGAACGACATCGTCATATCTACGTTCCGGGCTACCTAGGCTTCAGTCTTGGACGTTGCCCTACCAGATCGAATAGCTAGGGCCTAAGAAATCAACGCCAGAAGCATAAAATACAATATAAATACAACAGCTTTTCCATCGTATAAAACGAATATTTGAATCCAGTGTGAAAGTAATAGTCATTTCTTCATTCCGGGCAACCTAGGCTTCACTCTAGGGCGTTGCTCCACCTGATCGAATAGTTACGGCCTTAGAAGTCAGCGCCAGAAGCATAAAATACAATGAAAATACAACAGTTTTTACACCATATAGCATGAATAATTGCAACTAGAGTGAAAGTAATGGTCTCTTCTTCGTTCCGGGCAACCTAGGTTTCACTCTGGAGCATTGCTCCACCTGATCGAATAGTTAGGGCCTTAGAGGTCAACGCCGGAAGCATAATATACAATATAAATACAGAAGTTTTTCCATTTTTTAACAGGAATAACTGCATCCAGTGAGAAAGTAATGGTCATTTCTACGTTCCGGGCAACCTAGGCATCACTCTAGAGCGTTGCTCCACCACATCGAATAGCTACGGCCTTAGAAGTCAAAGCCAGAAGCATTAAATGCAATAAATATGCAACAGTTTTTCCATCGTATAACAGGTATAATTGCAGCCTGTGTGAAACGTATGGCCATTTCTACGTTCCGGCAACCTAGGCTTCACTCTATGGCGTAGCTCCACCAGATCGAATAGTTAGGGCCTTAGAAGTCAACGCCAGAAGCATAAAATACAATATAAATACTTCAGCTTTTCCATCGGATAACAGGAATAATTACAACAAGCGTGAAGGTAATGGTTATTTCTACGTTTCGGGCAATCTAGGCTTCACTCCAGGGCGTTGCTCCACCAGATCGGATACCTAGGCACATAGAAGTCAACGCCCGAAGCATAAAATACAATATAAATACAACAGTTTTTCCATCGTATAACAGGAATAATTGCAACCAGTGTGAACGACATGGACATATCTACGTTCCGGGCTACCTAGGCTTCACTCTTGGACGTTGCCTCACCAGATCGAATAGCTAGGGCCTTAGACGTCAAAGCCAGAAGCAGAAAATACAATACAAATGCAACAGTTTTTCCATCGTATAGCATGAATAATTGCAACCAGTGTGAAAGTAATGATCATTTCGACGTTTCGGGCATCCTAGACATAACTCTGAGGCATTGCTCCACCAGATCGAATAGTTAGGGCCTAAGAAGTCACCGCCAGAAGCATAAAATACAATATAAATACAACAGCATTTCCATCGTATAAAAAGAATAATTGCAACCAGAGTGAATGTTATGGTCATTTCTACGTTCCGGGCAACCTAGGCTTCACTCTAGGGCGTTGCTCCACCAGATCGAATAGCTACGACCTTAGAAGTCAACGCCAGAAGCATAAAATACAATAAAAATACAACATTTTTTCCATTTTATAACAGGAATAATTGCATCCAGTGAGAAAGTAATGGTCATTTCTTCATTCCGGGCAACCTAGGTTTCACTCTAGGGCGTTGCTCCACCAGATCGAAGAGTTAGGGCCTTAGAAGTCAACGCCAGAAGCATAAAATACAATATAAATACAACTGTCTTTCCATCGTATAACAGGAATAATTGCAACCAGTGTGAATGACATGGTCATATCTACGTTCCGGGCATCCTAGGCTTCACTCTTGGACGTTGCCCCACCAGATCGGATAGCTAGGACCTTAGAAGTCAAAGCCAGAAGCAGAAAATACAATAAGAATGCAACAGTTTTTTCATCGTATGGCATGAATAATTGCAACCAGTGTGAAAGTAATGATCATTTCGACGTTTCGGGCATCCTAGACTTAACTCTGAGGCATTGCTCCACCAGATCGAATAGTTAGGGCCTAAGAAGTCAACGCCAGAAGCATAAAATACAATATAAATACAACAGCTTTTCCATCGTATAAAACGAATAATTGCAACCAGTGTGAATGTTATGGTCATTTCTACGTTCCGGGCATCCTAGGCTTCACCCTATGGCGTTGCTCCACCAGATCGAATAGATAGGGCCTGAGAAGTCAACGCCCGAAGCATAAAATACAATATAAATACAACAGTTTTTCCATCGCATAACAGGAATAATTGCAACCAGTGTGAAAGTTATGGTCATTTCTACGTTTCGGGCAACATAGGCTTCACTCTTGGACGTTGCCAAACGAGATCAAATAGCTATGACCTTAGAAATCAACGCCAGAAGCATAAATACAGTAAAAATACAACAGCTTTTCCATCGTATAACAGGAATACTTGCAACCAGTGTGAAAGTAAAGGTCATATCTACGTTCCGGGCAACCTGTGCTCCACTCTAGGGCGTTCCTCCACCACATCGAATAGTGAGGGCCTTGGTAGTCGACGCCCGAAGCATAAAATACAAAATGAATAGAACAGTTTTTCGATTGTGTAAAACGAATAATTGCGACCAGTGTGAAAGTTATGGTCATTTCTACGTTCCACGCAACCTAGGCTTCACTCTAGGGCGTTGCTCCACCACATCCTATAGCTACGACCTTTGAAGTCAACGCCTGAAGCATAAAATAAAATATTAATACAACATCTTTTCCATCGTATAAAACGAATAATTGCAACCAGGGTGAAAGTTATGGTCATTTCTTCGTTCCGGGCAAGCTAAGCAACACTCTAGGGCGTTGCCCCACTGGATCGAATAGTTAGGGCCTTAGAAGTCAACGCCAGATGCATAAAATACAATATAAATACAACAGCCTTCCCGTCGTATAACAGGAATAATTGCAACTAGTGTGAATGTAATGGTCACTTCTACGTTCCGGGCAACCTAGGCTTCACTCTAGGGCGTTGCTCCACCATATCGAATAGCTACGGCCTTAGAAGTCAACGCCAGGAGCATAAAATACAATATAAATGCAACAGTTTTTCCATCGTATAACAGGAATAATTGCAGCCAGTGTGAAAGTGATGTTCATTTCTACGTTCCGGGCAGCCTAGGCTTCACTCTAAGGCGTTGCTCCACTGAATCGATTCGCTATGGCCCTAGAAGTCAACGCCATAAGCATAAAATGCAAAATAAATAAAACAGTTTTTCCATCGTATAAAACGAATAATTGCAATCAGTGTGAAAGTTATGGACATTTCTATGTTCCGTGCTACCTAGGCTTCACTCTAGGGCGTTGCACCACCAGGACGAATAGTTGGGGCCTTAGAAAACAACTCGAGACGCATAAAATACAATAAAGATACAACAGTTTTTCCATCGTATCAAAAGAATAATTGCAACCAGTGTGAAAGTAATGGTCTTTTCTACGTTTCGGGCCACATACGCTTCACTCTTCGACGTTGCCCCCGAGATCGAATAGCTAGGATCTTAGAAGTCAATGCCAGAAGCATAAAATACAATAAAAATACAGCAGTTTTTCCATCGTATAAAACGAATAATTGCAATCAGTATGAATGTTATGCTCATTTCTACGTTTCGGGCATCCTACACTTAACTCTGAGGCGTTGCTCCACCAGATCGAATAGCTAGGGCCTAAGAAGTCAACGCCAGAAGCATAAAATACAATATAAATACAACAGCTTTTCCATCGTATAAAACGAATAATTGCAACCAGTGTGAAAGTTATGGACATGTCTACATTCCGAGCAACCTAGGCTTCACTCTAAGGCGTTGCTCCACCAGATGGAATAGTTAGGGCCTTAGAAGTCAACGCCCGAAGCATAAAATACAATAAAAATACAACAGTTTTTCCATCGCATAACAGGAATAATTGCAACCAGTGTGAAAGTTATGGTCATTTATACGTTCCGGGCAACCTAGGCTTCACTCTATGGCGTTGCTCCACCAGATCGAATAGATATGGCCTTAGAAGTCAACGCCAGAAGCATAAAATACAATGAAAATACAACAGTTTTTACACCATATAGCATGAATAATTGCAACTAGAGTGAAAGTAATGGTCTCTTCTTCGTTCCGGGCAACCTAGGTTTCACTCTGGAGCATTGCTCCACCTGATCGAATAGTTAGGGCCTTAGAGGTCAACGCCGGAAGCATAATATACAATATAAATACAGAAGTTTTTCCATTTTTTAACAGGAATAACTGCATCCAGTGAGAAAGTAATGGTCATTTCTACGTTCCGGGCAACCTAGGCATCACTCTAGAGCGTTGCTCCACCACATCGAATAGCTACGGCCTTAGAAGTCAAAGCCAGAAGCATTAAATGCAATAAATATGCAACAGTTTTTCCATCGTATAACAGGTATAATTGCAACCTGTGTGAAACGTATGGCCATTTCTACGTTCCGGCAACCTAGCCTTCACTCTATGGCGTAGCTCCACCAGATCGAATAGTTAGGGCCTTAGAAGTCAACGCCAGAAGCATAAAATACAATATAAATACTTCAGCTTTTCCATCGGATAACAGGAATAATTACAACAAGCGTGAAGGTAATGGTTATTCCTACGTTTCGGGCAATCTAGGCTTCACTCTAGGGCGTTGCTCCACCTGATCGGATACCTAGGCACTTAGAAGTCAACGCCCGAAGCATAAAATACAATATAAATACAACAGTTTTTCCATCGTATAACAGGAATAATTGCAACCAGTGTGAACGACATGGTCATATCTACGTTCCGGGCTACCTAGGCTTCACTCTTGGACGTTGCCTCACCAGATCGAATAGCTAGGGCCTTAGAAGTCAAAGCCAGAAGCAGAAAATACAATATAAATACAACAGCTTTTCCATCGTATAAAACGAATAATTGCAACCAGTGTGAATGTTATGGTCATTTCTACGTTCCTGGCAACCTAGGCTTCACTCTAGGGCGTTGCTCCAACAGATCCAATAGTTAGGGCCTTAGAAGTCAACGGCAGGAGCATAAAATACAATAGAAATGCAAAAGTTTTTCCATCGTATAGAACGAATAATTGCAACCGGTGTGAAAGTTATGGTCATTTATACGTTCCGGGCAACCTAGGCTTGACTCTAGGGCGTTGCTCCACCAGATCGAATGATTACAGCCATAGAAGTCAACGCCAGAAGCATAAAATACAATAAAAATACAACATTTTTTCCATCGCATAACAGGAATAATTGCGACCAGTGTGAAAGTTATGGTCATTTCTACGTTCCGGGCAACCTAGGCTTCACTCTAGAGCGTTGCTCCACCACATCGAATAGCTACGGCCTTAGAAGTCAAAGCCAGAAGCATTAAATGCAATAAAAATGCAACAGTTTTTCCATCGTGTAACAGGAATAATTGCAACCTGTGTGAAACGTATGGCCATTTGTACGTTCCGGGCAAACTAGGCTTCACTCTATGGCGTAGCTCCACAAGATCGAATAGTTAGGGCCTTAGAAGTCAACGCCAGAAGCATAAAATACAATATAAATACTTCAGCTTTTCCATCGCAAAACAGGAATAATTGCAACAAGCGTGAAGGTAATGGCCATTTCTACGTTCCGTGCAACCTGGGCTTCACTGTAGGGCGTTGCTTCACCAGATCGAATAGTTAGGGCCTTAGAAGACAACGCCAGAAGCATAAAATACAATATAAATACAACAGTTTTTCCATCGTATAACAGGAATAATTGCAACCAGTGTGAACGACATCGTCATATCTACGTTCCGGGCTACCTAGGCTTCAGTCTTGGACGTTGCCCTACCAGATCGAATAGCTAGGGCCTAAGAAATCAACGCCAGAAGCATAAAATACAATATAAATACAACAGCTTTTCCATCGTATAAAACGAATATTTGAATCCAGTGTGAAAGTAATAGTCATTTCTTCATTCCGGGCAACCTAGGCTTCACTCTAGGGCGTTGCTCCACCTGATCGAATAGTTACGGCCTTAGAAGTCAGCGCCAGAAGCATAAAATACAATGAAAATACAACAGTTTTTACACCATATAGCATGAATAATTGCAACTAGAGTGAAAGTAATGGTCTCTTCTTCGTTCCGGGCAACCTAGGTTTCACTCTGGAGCATTGCTCCACCTGATCGAATAGTTAGGGCCTTAGAGGTCAACGCCGGAAGCATAATATACAATATAAATACAGAAGTTTTTCCATTTTTTAACAGGAATAACTGCATCCAGTGAGAAAGTAATGGTCATTTCTACGTTCCGGGCAACCTAGGCATCACTCTAGAGCGTTGCTCCACCACATCGAATAGCTACGGCCTTAGAAGTCAAAGCCAGAAGCATTAAATGCAATAAATATGCAACAGTTTTTCCATCGTATAACAGGTATAATTGCAGCCTGTGTGAAATGTATGGCCATTTCTACGTTCCGGCAACCTAGGCTTCACTCTATGGCGTAGCTCCACCAGATCGAATAGTTAGGGCCTTAGAAGTCAACGCCAGAAGCATAAAATACAATATAAATACTTCAGCTTTTCCATCGGATAACAGGAATAATTACAACAAGCGTGAAGGTAATGGTTATTTCTACGTTTCGGGCAATCTAGGCTTCACTCCAGGGCGTTGCTCCACCAGATCGGATACCTAGGCACATAGAAGTCAACGCCCGAAGCATAAAATACAATATAAATACAACAGTTTTTCCATCGTATAACAGGAATAATTGCAACCAGTGTGAACGACATGGACATATCTACGTTCCGGGCTACCTAGGCTTCACTCTTGGACGTTGCCTCACCAGATCGAATAGCTAGGGCCTTAGACGTCAAAGCCAGAAGCAGAAAATACAATACAAATGCAACAGTTTTTCCATCGTATAGCATGAATAATTGCAACCAGTGTGAAAGTAATGATCATTTCGACGTTTCGGGCATCCTAGACATAACTCTGAGGCATTGCTCCACCAGATCGAATAGTTAGGGCCTAAGAAGTCACCGCCAGAAGCATAAAATACAATATAAATACAACAGCATTTCCATCGTATAAAAAGAATAATTGCAACCAGAGTGAATGTTATGGTCATTTCTACGTTCCGGGCAACCTAGGCTTCACTCTAGGGCGTTGCTCCACCAGATCGAATAGCTACGACCTTAGAAGTCAACGCCAGAAGCATAAAATACAATAAAAATACAACATTTTTTCCATTTTATAACAGGAATAATTGCATCCAGTGAGAAAGTAATGGTCATTTCTTCATTCCGGGCAACCTAGGTTTCACTCTAGGGCGTTGCTCCACCAGATCGAAGAGTTAGGGCCTTAGAAGTCAACGCCAGAAGCATAAAATACAATATAAATACAACTGTCTTTCCATCGTATAACAGGAATAATTGCAACCAGTGTGAATGACATGGTCATATCTACGTTCCGGGCATCCTAGGCTTCACTCTTGGACGTTGCCCCACCAGATCGGATAGCTAGGACCTTAGAAGTCAAAGCCAGAAGCAGAAAATACAATAAGAATGCAACAGTTTTTTCATCGTATGGCATGAATAATTGCAACCAGTGTGAAAGTAATGATCATTTCGACGTTTCGGGCATCCTAGACTTAACTCTGAGGCATTGCTCCACCAGATCGAATAGTTAGGGCCTAAGAAGTCAACGCCAGAAGCATAAAATACAATATAAATACAACAGCTTTTCCATCGTATAAAACGAATAATTGCAACCAGTGTGAATGTTATGGTCATTTCTACGTTCTGGGCATCCTAGGCTTCACCCTATGGCGTTGCTCCACCAGATCGAATAGATAGGGCCTGAGAAGTCAACGCCCGAAGCATAAAATACAATATAAATACAACAGTTTTTCCATCGCATAACAGGAATAATTGCAACCAGTGTGAAAGTTATGGTCATTTCTACGTTTCGGGCAACATAGGCTTCACTCTTGGACGTTGCCAAACGAGATCAAATAGCTATGACCTTAGAAATCAACGCCAGAAGCATAAATACAGTAAAAATACAACAGCTTTTCCATCGTATAACAGGAATAATTGCAACCAGTGTGAAAGTAAAGGTCATATCTACGTTCCGGGCAACCTGTGCTCCACTCTAGGGCGTTCCTCCACCACATCGAATAGTGAGGGCCTTGGTAGTCGACGCCCGAAGCATAAAATACAAAATGAATAGAACAGTTTTTCGATTGTGTAAAACGAATAATTGCGACCAGTGTGAAAGTTATGGTCATTTCTACGTTCCACGCAACCTAGGCTTCACTCTAGGGCGTTGCTCCACCACATCCTATAGCTACGACCTTTGAAGTCAACGCCTGAAGCATAAAATAAAATATTAATACAACATCTTTTCCATCGTATAAAACGAATAATTGCAACCAGGGTGAAAGTTATGGTCATTTCTTCGTTCCGGGCAAGCTAAGCAACACTCTAGGGCGTTGCCCCACTGGATCGAATAGTTAGGGCCTTAGAAGTCAACGCCAGATGCATAAAATACAATATAAATACAACAGCCTTCCCGTCGTATAACAGGAATAATTGCAACTAGTGTGAATGTAATGGTCACTTCTACGTTCCGGGCAACCTAGGCTTCACTCTAGGGCGTTGCTCCACCATATCGAATAGCTACGGCCTTAGAAGTCAACGCCAGGAGCATAAAATACAATATAAATGCAACAGTTTTTCCATCGTATAACAGGAATAATTGCAGCCAGTGTGAAAGTGATGTTCATTTCTACGTTCCGGGCAGCCTAGGCTTCACTCTAAGGCGTTGCTCCACTGAATCGATTCGCTATGGCCCTAGAAGTCAACGCCATAAGCATAAAATGCAAAATAAATAAAACAGTTTTTCCATCGTATAAAACGAATAATTGCAATCAGTGTGAAAGTTATGGACATTTCTATGTTCCGTGCTACCTAGGCTTCACTCTAGGGCGTTGCACCACCAGGACGAATAGTTGGGGCCTTAGAAAACAACTCGAGACGCATAAAATACAATAAAGATACAACAGTTTTTCCATCGTATCAAAAGAATAATTGCAACCAGTGTGAAAGTAATGGTCTTTTCTACGTTTCGGGCCACATACGCTTCACTCTTCGACGTTGCCCCCGAGATCGAATAGCTAGGATCTTAGAAGTCAATGCCAGAAGCATAAAATACAATAAAAATACAGCAGTTTTTCCATCGTATAAAACGAATAATTGCAATCAGTATGAATGTTATGCTCATTTCTACGTTTCGGGCATCCTACACTTAACTCTGAGGCGTTGCTCCACCAGATCGAATAGCTAGGGCCTAAGAAGTCAACGCCAGAAGCATAAAATACAATATAAATACAACAGCTTTTCCATCGTATAAAACGAATAATTGCAACCAGTGTGAAAGTTATGGACATGTCTACATTCCGAGCAACCTAGGCTTCACTCTAAGGCGTTGCTCCACCAGATGGAATAGTTAGGGCCTTAGAAGTCAACGCCCGAAGCATAAAATACAATAAAAATACAACAGTTTTTCCATCGCATAACAGGAATAATTGCAACCAGTGTGAAAGTTATGGTCATTTATACGTTCCGGGCAACCTAGGCTTCACTCTATGGCGTTGCTCCACCAGATCGAATAGATATGGCCTTAGAAGTCAACGCCAGAAGCATAAAATACAATGAAAATACAACAGTTTTTACACCATATAGCATGAATAATTGCAACTAGAGTGAAAGTAATGGTCTCTTCTTCGTTCCGGGCAACCTAGGTTTCACTCTGGAGCATTGCTCCACCTGATCGAATAGTTAGGGCCTTAGAGGTCAACGCCGGAAGCATAATATACAATATAAATACAGAAGTTTTTCCATTTTTTAACAGGAATAACTGCATCCAGTGAGAAAGTAATGGTCATTTCTACGTTCCGGGCAACCTAGGCATCACTCTAGAGCGTTGCTCCACCACATCGAATAGCTACGGCCTTAGAAGTCAAAGCCAGAAGCATTAAATGCAATAAATATGCAACAGTTTTTCCATCGTATAACAGGTATAATTGCAGCCTGTGTGAAACGTATGGCCATTTCTACGTTCCGGCAACCTAGGCTTCACTCTATGGCGTAGCTCCACCAGATCGAATAGTTAGGGCCTTAGAAGTCAACGCCAGAAGCATAAAATACAATATAAATACTTCAGCTTTTCCATCGGATAACAGGAATAATTACAACAAGCGTGAAGGTAATGGTTATTTCTACGTTTCGGGCAATCTAGGCTTCACTCCAGGGCGTTGCTCCACCAGATCGGATACCTAGGCACATAGAAGTCAACGCCCGAAGCATAAAATACAATATAAATACAACAGTTTTTCCATCGTATAACAGGAATAATTGCAACCAGTGTGAACGACATGGACATATCTACGTTCCGGGCTACCTAGGCTTCACTCTTGGACGTTGCCTCACCAGATCGAATAGCTAGGGCCTTAGACGTCAAAGCCAGAAGCAGAAAATACAATACAAATGCAACAGTTTTTCCATCGTATAGCATGAATAATTGCAACCAGTGTGAAAGTAATGATCATTTCGACGTTTCGGGCATCCTAGACATAACTCTGAGGCATTGCTCCACCAGATCGAATAGTTAGGGCCTAAGTAGTCACCGCCAGAAGCATAAAATACAATATAAATACAACAGCATTTCCATCGTATAAAAAGAATAATTGCAACCAGAGTGAATGTTATGGTCATTTCTACGTTCCGGGCAACCTAGGCTTCACTCTAGGGCGTTGCTCCACCAGATCGAATAGCTACGACCTTAGAAGTCAACGCCAGAAGCATAAAATACAATAAAAATACAACATTTTTTCCATCGCATAACAGGAATAATTGCGACCAGTGTGAAAGTTATGGTCATTTCTACGTTCCGGGCAACCTAGGCTTCACTCTAGAGCGTTGCTCCACCACATCGAATAGCTACGGCCTTAGAAGTCAAAGCCAGAAGCATTAAATGCAATAAAAATGCAACAGTTTTTCCATCGTGTAACAGGAATAATTGCAACCTGTGTGAAACGTATGGCCATTTGTACGTTCCGGGCAAACTAGGCTTCACTCTATGGCGTAGCTCCACAAGATCGAATAGTTAGGGCCTTAGAAGTCAACGCCAGAAGCATAAAATACAATATAAATACTTCAGCTTTTCCATCGCAAAACAGGAATAATTGCAACAAGCGTGAAGGTAATGGCCATTTCTACGTTCCGTGCAACCTGGGCTTCACTGTAGGGCGTTGCTTCACCAGATCGAATAGTTAGGGCCTTAGAAGACAACGCCAGAAGCATAAAATACAATATAAATACAACAGTTTTTCCATCGTATAACAGGAATAATTGCAACCAGTGTGAACGACATCGTCATATCTACGTTCCGGGCTACCTAGGCTTCAGTCTTGGACGTTGCCCTACCAGATCGAATAGCTAGGGCCTAAGAAATCAACGCCAGAAGCATAAAATACAATATAAATACAACAGCTTTTCCATCGTATAAAACGAATATTTGAATTCAGTGTGAAAGTAATAGTCATTTCTTCATTCCGGGCAACCTAGGCTTCACTCTAGGGCGTTGCTCCACCTGATCGAATAGTTACGGCCTTAGAAGTCAGCGCCAGAAGCATAAAATACAATGAAAATACAACAGTTTTTACACCATATAGCATGAATAATTGCAACTAGAGTGAAAGTAATGGTCTCTTCTTCGTTCCGGGCAACCTAGGTTTCACTCTGGAGCATTGCTCCACCTGATCGAATAGTTAGGGCCTTAGAGGTCAACGCCGGAAGCATAATATACAATATAAATACAGAAGTTTTTCCATTTTTTAACAGGAATAACTGCATCCAGTGAGAAAGTAATGGTCATTTCTACGTTCCGGGCAACCTAGGCATCACTCTAGAGCGTTGCTCCACCACATCGAATAGCTACGGCCTTAGAAGTCAAAGCCAGAAGCATTAAATGCAATAAATATGCAACAGTTTTTCCATCGTATAACAGGTATAATTGCAGCCTGTGTGAAACGTATGGCCATTTCTACGTTCCGGCAACCTAGGCTTCACTCTATGGCGTAGCTCCACCAGATCGAATAGTTAGGGCCTTAGAAGTCAACGCCAGAAGCATAAAATACAATATAAATACTTCAGCTTTTCCATCGGATAACAGGAATAATTACAACAAGCGTGAAGGTAATGGTTATTTCTACGTTTCGGGCAATCTAGGCTTCACTCCAGGGCGTTGCTCCACCAGATCGGATACCTAGGCACATAGAAGTCAACGCCCGAAGCATAAAATACAATATAAATACAACAGTTTTTCCATCGTATAACAGGAATAATTGCAACCAGTGTGAACGACATGGACATATCTACGTTCCGGGCTACCTAGGCTTCACTCTTGGACGTTGCCTCACCAGATCGAATAGCTAGGGCCTTAGACGTCAAAGCCAGAAGCAGAAAATACAATACAAATGCAACAGTTTTTCCATCGTATAGCATGAATAATTGCAACCAGTGTGAAAGTAATGATCATTTCGGCGTTTCGGGCATCCTAGACTTAACTCTGAGGCATTGCTCCATCACATCGAATAGCTATGGCCTAAGAAGTCAACGCCAGAAGCATAAAATACAATATAAATACAACAGCTTTTCCATCGTATAGCACGAATAATTGCAACCAGTGTGAATGTTATGGTCATTTCTACGTTCCGGGCAACCTAGTCTTCACTCTAGGGCGTTGCTCCAACAGATCCAATAGTTAGGGCCTTAGAAGTCAACGGCAGAAGCATAAAATACAATAAAGATGCAACAGTTTTTCCATCGTATAGAACGAATAATTGCAACCAGTGTGAAAGTAATGGTCACTTTTTCATTCCGGGCAACCTAGGCTTCACTCTAGGGCGTTGCTCCACCTGATCGAATAGTTACGGCCTTAGAAGTCAACGCCAGAAGCATAAAATGCAATGAAAGTGCAACAGTTTTTACATCATATAGCATGAATAATTGCAACTAGGGTGAAAGTAATGGTCATTTCTTCGTTCCGGGCAACCTAGGTTTCACTCTGGAGCATTGCTCCACCTGATCCAATAGTTAGGGCCTTAGAAGTCAACGCCGGAAGCATAATATACAATATAAATAAAGAAGTTTTTCCATTTTATAACAGGAATAATTGCATCCAGTGAGAAAGTAATGGTCTCTTCTACGTTCCGGGCAACCTAGGCTTCACTCTAGAGCGTTGCTCCACCACATCGAATAGCTACGGCCTTAGAAGTCAAAGCCAGAAGCATTAAATGCAATAAAAATGCAACAGTTTTTCCATCGTATAACAGGAATAATTGCAACCTGTGTGAAACGTATGGCCATTTCTACGTTCCGGGCAACCTAGGCTTCACTCTATGGCGTAGCTCCTCCAGATCGAATAGTTAGGGCCTTAGAAGTCAACGCCAAAAGCATAAAATACAATATAAATACTTCAGCTTTTCCATCGCATAACAGGAATAATTGCAACAAGCGTGAAGGTAATGGACATTTCTACGTTCCAGGCAACCTAGGCTTCACTGTGGGGCGTTGCTTCACCAGCTCGAATAGTTAGGGCCTTAGAAGACAACGCCAGAAGCATAAAATACAATATAAATACAACAGTTTTTCCATCGTATAACAGGAATAATTGCAACCAGTGTGAACGACATGGTCACATCTACGTTCCGGGCTACCTAGGCTTCACTCTTGGACGTTGCCTCACCAGATCGAATAGCTAGGGCCTTAGACGTCAAAGCCAGAAGCAGAAAATACAATACAAATGCAACAGTTTTTCCATCGTATAGCATGAATAATTGCAACCAGTGTGAAAGTAATGATCATTTCGACGTTTCGGGCATCCTAGACATAACTCTGAGGCATTGCTCCACCAGATCGAATAGTTAGGGCCTAAGAAGTCACCGCCAGAAGCATAAAATACAATAAAAATACAACAGCATTTCCATCGTATAAATCGAATAATTGCAACCAGTGTGTATGTAATGGTCATTTCTACGTTCCGGGCAACACGGGTTTAACTCTAGGGCGTTACTCCACCAGATCGAGTAGTTAGGGCCTTAGAAGTCATCGCCAGATGCATAAAATACAATAAAGATGCAGCAGTTTTCCCATCCGATAAAACGAATAATTGCAACCAGTATGAATGTTATGTACATTTCCACGTTCCGGGCAACCTAGGCTTCACCCTGGGGCGTTGCTCCAACAGATTCAATAGTTAGGGCCTTAGAAGTCAACGCCCGAAGCATAAAATGCAGTAAACATACAACAGCGTTTCCAGCGTATAAATAGAATAATTGCAACCAGGGTGAATGTAATGGTCATTTCTACGTTCCGGGCCACACAGGTTTCAGTCTTGGGCGTTACTCCACCAGGTCGAGTAGTTAGGGCCTTAGAAGTTATCGCCAGGTGCATAAAATACAATAAAGGTGCAACAGTTTTCCCATCCTGTAAAACGAATAATTGCTACCAGTATGAAAGTTATGGTCATTTCTACTTTCAGGGCAACCTAGGCTTCACCCTAGGGCGTTGCTCCAACAGATTGAATAGTTAGGGCCTTAGAAGTCAACGCTCGAAGCATAAAATGCAATAACAATACAACAGTTTTTCCATCGTATAACAGGAATAACTGCAACCAGTGTGAAAGTACTGGTCATTTCTACGTTCCGGGTAACTTAGGTTTCACTCTAGGGCGTTGCTCCACCAGATCGAATAGCTAGGGACTTTGAACTCAATGCCAAAAGCATAAAATACAATGAAAATACAACAGTTCTTCCATCGAATAAAACGAATAATTGCACCCTGTGTGAAAGTACTGGTCATTTCTACGTTCCGGGTAATCTAGGATTCACACTAGGGCGTTGCTCCACCACGTCTCATAGCTAGGGCCTTAGAAGTCAACGCCAGAAGCATAAAATACGAAATAAATACAACAGTTTTTCCATCGTATAAAACGAATAATTGCAACCAGTGTGAAAGTAATGGTCACTTCTACGTTCCGGGCAACCTAGGCTTCACTCTAGGGCGTTGCTCCACCACACCGAATAGCTACGTAATTAGAAGTCAGCGTCAGAAGCATAAAATACTATAAAAATACAACAGTTTTTCAATAGTATAGCAGGAATAATTGCAACCAGTGTGAAAGTAATGGTCATTTCTACGTTCCGGGCAATCTAGGTTTCACTCTAGGGCGTTACTCCACCAGATCGAGTAGTTAGGGCCTTAGAAGTCATCGCCAGAGGCATAAAATACAATGTAAATACAACAGTTTTTCCATCGTTTAAAATGAATAATTGCAACCAGTGTGAAAGTACTGGTCATTTCCACTGTTCGGGTAACCTAGGTTTCGCTCTAGGGCGTTGTTCCACCAGATCGAATAGCTAGGGACTTAGAATTCAACGCCAGAAGCATAAAATACAATATAAATACAACAGCTTTTCCATCGTATATAATGTATATTTGCAAACAGTGTGGAAGCAATGGTCATTTATACGTTCCGGGCAACCTGGGCGTCACACTATGGCGTTGCTCTACCACATCTAATAGCTACGGCCTTAGAAGTCATCGCCAGAAGCATAAAATACAATATAAATACAACAGCTTTTCTATCGTATAAAATGAATAATTGGAAACAGTGTGAATGTAATGGTCATTTCTACGTTCCGGGCAACCTGGGCTTCACTATAGGGCGTTGCTCCACCAGATCGTATAGCTAGGGACTTAGAATTCAACGCCAGAAGCATAAAATACAATAAAAATACAACAGTTTTTCCATCGTATAACATGAATAATTGCAACCAGTGTGAATGTAATGGTCATTTCTATGTTCCGGGCAACCTACGATTCACTCTATGGCGTTGCTCCACCTGATCGAATAGCTACGGCCTTAGAATTCAAAGCCAGAAGCGTAAAATACAATATAAATACTACAGCTTTTCCATCGCATAAAACGAATAATTGCAACCAGTGTGAATGTTATGGTCATTTCTACGTTCCGGGCAACCTACGTTTCACTCTATGGCGTTGCTCCACCAGATGGAATAGTTGTGGCCAAAGAAGTCGAAGCCAGAAGCACCAAATACATAATAAATTCAACAGTTTTTCCATCGTATAAAACGAATAATTGCAACCAGTATGAAAGTAATGGACATTTCTACGTTCCGGGCAACCTAGGCTTCACCCTAGGGCGTTGTTCCACCAGATGGAATAGTTAGTGCCATAGATATCAACGCCAGAAGCATAAAATACGATATAAATACAACAGCTTTTCCATCGTATAAAATGAATAATTGCAAACAGTGTGAATGTAATGGTCATTTCTACGTTCCGGGCAACCTCGGCTTCACTGTAGGGCGTTGCTCCACCAGACCGAATAGCTGGGGCCTTAGAAGTCAACGCCAGAAGCATAAAATACAATATAAATACAACAGTTTTTCCATCGAATAAAACGAATAATTGCAACCAGTATGTAAGTTATGGTCATTTCTACTTTCCGGGCAACCTGGGCTTCACTATAGGGCGTTGCTCCACCAGATCGAATAGCTAGGGACTTAGAATTTAACGCCAGAAGCATAAAATACAATAAAAATACAACAGTTTTTCCATCGTATAACAGGAATAATTGCAACCAGTGTGAAAGTAATGGTCTTTTCTACGTTCCGGGCAACCAACGCTTCACTCTAGGGCGTTGCTCCACCACATCTAATAGCAACGGCCTTAGAAGTCATCGCCAGAAGCATAAAATACAATATAAGTACAAGAGTCTTTTCATCGTATAACAGGAATAACTGCAACAAGCGTGAAAGTAATGATCATTTCGGCGTTTCGGGCATCCTAGAGTTAACTCTGAGGCGTGGCTCCTCCAGATCGAATAGCTAGGGACTAAGAAGTCAATACCAGAAGCACCAAATACAAAATAAATACAACAGTTTTCCATCGTATAAAACGAATAATTGCAACCAGTTGTGAAAGCAATGGTCAGTTCTACGTTCCGGGCAAAATTGGCTTCACCCTAGGGCGTTGTTCCACCAGATGGTATAGTTAGGGCCTAAGAAGTCAACGCCAGAAGCATAAAATACGATATAAATACAACAGCTTTTCCATCGTATAACAGGAATAATTGCAACCAGTGTGAAAGTTATGGTCATTTCTACTTTCAGGGCAACCTAGGCTTCACCCTAGGGCGTTGCTCCAACAGATTGAATAGTTAGGGCCTTAGAAGTCAACGCTCGAAGCATAAAATGCAATAACAATACAACAGTTTTTCCATCGTATAACAGGAATAACTGCAACCAGTGTGAAAGTACTGGTCATTTCTACGTTCCGGGTAACTTAGGTTTCACTCTAGGGCGTTGCTCCACCAGATCGAATAGCTAGGGACTTTGAACTCAATGCCAAAAGCATAAAATACAATGAAAATACAACAGTTCTTCCATCGAATAAAACGAATAATTGCACCCTGTGTGAAAGTACTGGTCATTTCTACGTTCCGGGTAATCTAGGATTCACACTAGGGCGTTGCTCCACCACGTCTCATAGCTAGGGCCTTAGAAGTCAACGCCAGAAGCATAAAATACGAAATAAATACAACAGTTTTTCCATCGTATAAAACGAATAATTGCAACCAGTGTGAAAGTAATGGTCACTTCTACGTTCCGGGCAACCTAGGCTTCACTCTAGGGCGTTGCTCCACCACACCGAATAGCTACGTAATTAGAAGTCAGCGTCAGAAGCATAAAATACTATAAAAATACAACAGTTTTTCAATAGTATAGCAGGAATAATTGCAACCAGTGTGAAAGTAATGGTCATTTCTACGTTCCGGGCAATCTAGGTTTCACTCTAGGGCGTTACTCCACCAGATCGAGTAGTTAGGGCCTTAGAAGTCATCGCCAGAGGCATAAAATACAATGTAAATACAACAGTTTTTCCATCGTTTAAAATGAATAATTGCAACCAGTGTGAAAGTACTGGTCATTTCCACTGTTCGGGTAACCTAGGTTTCACTCTAGGGCGTTGTTCCACCAGATCGAATAGCTAGGGACTTAGAATTCAACGCCAGAAGCATAAAATACAATATAAATACAACAGCTTTTCCATCGTATATAATGTATATTTGCAAACAGTGTGGAAGCAATGGTCATTTCTACGTTCCGGCAACCTGGGCGTCACACTATGGCGTTGCTCTACCACATCTAATAGCTACGGCCTTAGAAGTCATCGCCAGAAGCATAAAATACAATATAAATACAACAGCTTTTCTATCGTATAAAATGAATAATTGGAAACAGTGTGAATGTAATGGTCATTTCTACGTTCCGGGCAACCTGGGCTTCACTATAGGGCGTTGCTCCACCAGATCGTATAGCTAGGGACTTAGAATTCAACGCCAGAAGCATAAAATACAATAAAAATACAACAGTTTTTCCATCGTATAACATGAATAATTGCAACCAGTGTGAATGTAATGGTCATTTCTATGTTCCGGGCAACCTACGATTCACTCTATGGCGTTGCTCCACCTGATCGAATAGTTACGGCCTTAGAATTCAAAGCCAGAAGCGTAAAATACAATATAAATACAACAGCTTTTCCATCGCATAAAACGAATAATTGCAACCAGTGTGAATGTTATGGTCATTTCTACGTTCCGGGCAACCTACGTTTCACTCTATGGCGTTGCTCCACCAGATGGAATAGTTGTGGCCAAAGAAGTCGAAGCCAGAAGCACCAAATACATAATAAATTCAACAGTTTTTCCATCGTATAAAACGAATAATTGCAACCAGTATGAAAGTAATGGACATTTCTACGTTCCGGGCAACCTAGGCTTCACCCTAGGGCGTTGTTCCACCAGATGGAATAGTTAGTGCCATAGATATCAACGCCAGAAGCATAAAATACGATATAAATACAACAGCTTTTCCATCGTATAAAATGAATAATTGCAAACAGTGTGAATGTAATGGTCATTTCTACGTTCCGGGCAACCTCGGCTTCACTGTAGGGCGTTGCTCCACCAGACCGAATAGCTGGGGCCTTAGAAGTCAACGCCAGAAGCATAAAATACAATATAAATACAACAGTTTTTCCATCGAATAAAACGAATAATTGCAACCAGTATGTAAGTTATGGTCATTTCTACTTTCCGGGCAACCTGGGCTTCACTATAGGGCGTTGCTCCACCAGATCGAATAGCTAGGGACTTAGAATTTAACGCCAGAAGCATAAAATACAATAAAAATACAACAGTTTTTCCATCGTATAACAGGAATAATTGCAACCAGTGTGAAAGTAATGGTCTTTTCTACGTTCCGGGCAACCTACGCTTCACTCTAGGGCGTTGCTCCACCACATCTAATAGCAACGGCCTTAGAAGTCATCGCCAGAAGCATAAAATACAATATAAATACAAGAGTCTTTTCATCGTATAACAGGAATAACTGCAACAAGCGTGAAAGTAATGATCATTTCGGCGTTTCGGGCATCCTAGAGTTAACTCTGAGGCGTGGCTCCTCCAGATCGAATAGCTAGGGACTAAGAAGTCAATACCAGAAGCACCAAATACAAAATAAATACAACAGTTTTCCATCGTATAAAACGAATAATTGCAACCAGTTGTGAAAGCAATGGTCAGTTCTACGTTCCGGGCAAAATTGGCTTCACCCTAGGGCGTTGTTCCACCAGATGGTATAGTTAGGGCCTAAGAAGTCAACGCCAGAAGCATAAAATACGATATAAATACAACAGCTTTTCCATCGTATAACAGGAATAATTGCAACCAGTGTGAAGGTAATGGTCATTTCTACGTTCCGGGCAACCTAGGCTACACTCTAGGGCGGTGCTCCACCAGACCAAATAGTTAGGCCCTAAGAAGTCAGCGCCAGAGGCAAAAAATACAATATAAATACAACAGTCTTTCCATCGTATAAAACGAATAATTACATCAAATGTGAAGGTAATGGCCACTTCTACGTTCCGGGCAACCTAGGCTTCACTCTAGGGCGTTGCTCCACCAGATCGAATAGTTAGGGCCTTAGAAGTCAACACCAGAAGCATAAAATACAGTATAAATATAACAGTTTTTACATCCTATAAAACGAATAATTGCAACCAGTGTGAAAGTTATGGACATTTCTACATTCCGAGCAACCTAGGCTTCACCCTAGGGCGTTGCTCTACCAGATCGAACAGTTAGGGAATTAGCAGTCAACGCCAGAAGCATAAAATACGATAAAGATGCAACAGTTTTTCCATCGTATAAAACGAATAATTGCAACCAGTGTGAAAGTAATGGACATTTCTACGTTCCGGGCAACCTAGGCTTCACTCTATGGTGTTGCTCCACCACATCGAATAGCTACGGCCTTAGAAGTCAACGCCTGAAGCATAAAATACAATATAAATACAACAGTTTTTCCATCGTATAAAACGAATAATTGCAACCAGTATGAAAGTTATGGTCATTTCTACTTTCCGGGCAACCTAGACTTCACTCTATGGTGTTGCTCCACCACATCGAATAGCTACGGCCTTAGAAGTCAACGCCTGAAGCATAAAATACAATAAAAATACAAGAGTCTTTTCATCGTGTAACAGGAATAACTGCAACAAGCGTGAAAGTAATGATCATTTCGGCGTTTCGGGAATCCTAGACTTAACTCTGAGGCGTTGCTCCTCCAGATCGAATAGCTAGGGCCTAAGAGTCAATACCAGAAGCACCAAATACAAAATAAATACAACAGTTTTTCCATCGTATAAAACGAATAAGTGCAACCAGTGTGAAAGTAATGGTCAGTTCTACGTTCCCGGCAACCTAGGCTTCACCCTAGGGCGTTGTTCCACCAGATGATATAGTTAGGGCCTAAGAAGTCAACGCCAGAAGCATAAAATACGATATAAATACAACAGCTTTTCCATCGTATAAAACGAATAATTGCAACCAGTATGAACGTAATGGTCATTTCTACGTTCCGGGCAACCTAGGCTTCACCCTAGGGCGTTGCTCCACCAGATGGAATAGTTAGGGCCATAGATATCAACGCCAGAAGTATAAAATACGATATAAATACAACAGCTTTTCCATCGTATAAAATGAATAATTGCAAACAGTGTGAATGTAATGGTCATTTCTACGTTCCGGGCAACCTGGGCTTCACTGTAGGGCGTTGCTCCACCAGACCGAATAGCTGGGGCCTTAGAAGTCAACGCCAGAAGCATAAAGTACAATATAAGTACAACAGTTTTTCCATCGAATAAAACGAATAATTGCAACCAGTATGAAAGTTATGGTCATTTCTACTTTCCGGGCAACCTAGGCTTCACTCTATGGTGTTGCTCTACCACATCGAATAGCTACGTCCTTAGAAGTCAACGCCTGAAGCATAAAATACAATAAAAATACAAGAGTCTTTTCATCGTATAACAGGAATAACTGCAACAAGCGTGAAAGTAATGATCATTTCGGCGTTTCGGGCATCCTAGAGTTAACTCTGAGGCGTTGCTCCTCCAGATCGAATAGTTAGGGCCATAGAAGTCATCGCCAGAAGCATAAAATACAATATAAATACAACAGCTTTTCCATCGTATAAAATGAATAATTGCAAACAGTGTGAATGTAATGGTCATTTCTACGTTCCGTGCAACCTGGTCTTCACTATAGGGCGTTGCTCCACCAGATCGAATAGCTAGGAACTTAGTATTCAACGCTAGAAGCATAAAATACAATAAAAATACAACAGTTTTTCCATCGTATAACAGGAATAATTGCAACCAGTGTGAATGTAATTGTCATTTCTATGTTCCGGGCAACCTACGTTTCACTCTATGGCGTTGCTCCACCAGATCGAATAGTTACGGCCTAAGAAGTCAACGCCAGAAGCAACAAATACAAAATAAGTACTACAGTTTTTCCATCGTATTAAACGAATAATTGCAACCAGTGTGAAAGTAATGGTCTTTTCTACGTTCCGGCAACCTACGCTTCACTCTAGGGCGTTGCTCCATCACATCGAATAGGTACGGCCTTAGAATTCAAAGCCAGAAGCGTAAAATACAATATAAATACAACAGCTTTTCCATCGCATAAAACGAATAATTGCAACCAGTGTGAATTTTATGGTCATTTCTACGTTCCGGGCAACCTACGTTTCACTTTATGGCGTTGCTCCACCAGATGGAATAGTTGTGGCCAAAGAAGTCGAAGCCAGAAGCACCAAATACATAATAAATACAACAGTTTTTAGATCGTATAAAACGAATAATTGCAAGCAGTGTGAAAGTAATGACATTTCTACGTTCCGGGCAACCTAGGCTTCACCACAGGGCGTTGGTCCACCAGATCGAAGAGTTAGGGCCTTAAAAGTCAACGCCAGAAGCATAAACTACAAAATAAATACAACAGTCTTTCCATCGTATAAAACGAATAATTGAAACCTGTGTGAAGGTTATGGTCATTTCAACGTTCCGGGCACCCTAGGCTTCACTCTATGACGCTGCTGCACCAGATCGAATAGTTAAGGCCTAAGAAGTGAACGCAAGAAGCACCAAATACAAAATAAATGCAACAGTTTTTCCGTCGTATAAAACGAATAATTGCAACCAGTGTGAAAGTAATGGCCATTTCTACGTTCCGGGCAACCTGGGCTTCACTTCAGGGCGTTGCTCCACCAGATCGAATAGCTAGGGACTTAGAATTCAACGCCAGAAGCATAAAATACAATAAAAATACAACAGTTTTTCCATCGTATAACAGGAATAATTGCAACCAGTGTGAATGTAATGGTCATTTCTATGTTCCGGGCAACCTACGTTTCACACTATGGCGTTGCTCCGCCAGATCGAATAGTTAGTGCCTAAGAAGTCAACGCCAGAAGCATCAAATACAAAATAAGTACTACAGTTTTTCCATCGTATAAAACGAATAATTGCAGCCAGTGTGAAAGTAATGGTCATTTCTACGTTCCGGGCAACCTAGGCTTCCCTCTAGGGTGTTGCTCCACCAGATCGAATAGCTAGGGCCTTAGAAGTCAACGCCCAAAGCATAAAATACAATAAAAGTACAACAGCTTTTCCATCGTATAACAGGAATATATTGCAACCAGAGTGAAAGGTACGGTCATTTCTACGTTCCGGGCATCGTAGTCTTCACTCTAGGGCATTGCTCCACCAGATCGAATAGTTAGGGCCTTAGAAGTCAGCGCCCGAGACGCAAAATACAATAAAGATGCAACAGTTTTTCCATCGTATAACAGGAATAATTGCAACCAGTGTGAAAGCAATGGTAATTACTACGTTCCGGGCAAACTAGGCTTCGCTCTAGGGAGTTGCTCCACCAGATCGAATAGTTTGGGACTTACAATTCAACGCCAGAAGCATAAAATACATTAAAAATACAACAGTTTTTCCATCGTATAACAGGAATAATTGCAACCAGTGTGAAAGCAATGGTAATTACTACGTTCCGGGCAAACTAGGCTTCGCTCTAGGGAGTTGCTCCACCAGATCGAATAGCTAGGGACTTAGAATTCAACGCCAGAAGCATAAAATACAATTAAAATACAACAGTTTTTCCATCGTATAACAGGAATAATTGCAATCAGTGTGAATGTAATGGTCATTTCTATGTTCCGGGCAACCTACGTTTCACTCTATGGCGTTGCTCCGCCAGATCGAATAGTTAGTGCCTAAGAAGTCAACGCCAGAAGCATAAAATACAATATAAATACAACACCTTTTCCACCGCATAACAGCAATAATTGCAACCAGTGTGAAAGTTATGGTCATTTCTACGTCCAGGGCAACCTGGGCTTCACCCTATGGTGTTGTTCCATCAGATGGTATAGTCAGGGCCTAAGAAGTCTACGCCAGAAGCATACAATACGATATAAATACAACAGCTTTTCCATCGTATAACAGCAATAATTGCAACCAGTGTGAAAGTGATGGTCATTTCCACGTTCCGGGCAACATAGGCTTCACTCTTGGACGTTGCCCCACCGGATCGAATAGCTAGGACCATAGATGTCGAAGCCAGAAGCAGAAAATTCAAAATAAATAGAACAGTTTTTCCATTGTATGAAACGAATAATTGCAAACAGTGTGAAAGTAATGGCCATTTCTACGTTCCGGCCAACCTAGGCTTCACTCAAGGGAGTTGCTCCGCCAGATCGAATAGTTAGGACCTAAGAAGTCAACTACAGAAGCATAAAATACAATATAAATACAACAGTTTTTCCATCGCATAAAGCGAATAATTGCAACCAGTGTGAAAGTTATGGTCATTTCTGCGTTCAGTGCAACCTAGGCTTCACTCTAGGGCGTTGCTCCACAACATCGAATAGTTAGGGCCTTAGTAGTCGACGCCCGAAGCATAAAATACAAAATAAATAGAACAGTTTTTCCATTGTATAAAACGAATAAATGTAACCAGTGTGAAAGTTATGGCCATTTCTACGTTCGGGCAACCTAGACTTCACTCTAGGGCGTTGCTCCACCAGATCGAATAGTTAGGACCTAAGAAGTCAACTACACAAGCATAAAATACAATAAAAATACAACGGTCTTTCCATCGTATAACAGGAATAATTGCAACCAGTGTGAAAGTAATGTGCATTTCTACGTTCCGGGCATCTCAGGCTTCACTCTAGGGCGTTGCTCCACCACATCGAATAGCTACGACCTTAGATGTCAACGCCCAAAGCATAAAATACAATTAGAGTACAACAGTTTTTCCATCGTATAAAAAGAATAATTGCAACCAGTGTGAATGTAATGGTCATTTCTACGTTTCGGGCAACATACGCTTCTCTCTTGGACGCTGCGCCCGAGATCGAATAGCTAGGATCTTAGAAGTCAATGCCAGAAGCATAAAATACAATAAAAATACAGCAGTTTTTCCATCGTACAGCATGAATAATTGCAACCAGTGTGATAGTAATGGTCATTTCTACGTTTCGGGCAGCCTAGGCTTCACTTCAGGCCGTTGCTCCGCCAGATCGAATAGTTAGGGCGTAAGAAGTCAACGCCGGAAGCATAAAGTACAATATAAATACAACACCTTTTCCATCGTATAAAACGAATAATTGCAATCAGTATGAAAGTTATGTCATTTCTACGTTTCGGGCATCCTACACTTAACTCTGAGGCATTGCTCCACCTGATCGGATACACAGGGCTTTAGAAGGCAGATCCAGAAGCATAAAGTACAATACAAATCCAACAGTTTGTCCATCGTATAACAGGAATAATTGCAACCAGTGTGAAAGTGATGGTCATTTCTACGTTCCGGGCAACCTAGGCTTCACTCTAGGGCGTTGCTCCACCAGATGGAATAGTTATGGTCTAAGAAGTCAACGCCAGAAGCACCAAATACATAATAAATACAACAGTTTTTTCATCGTACAAAACGAATAATTGCAACCAGTGTGAAACTAATGGTCATTTCTACGTTCCGGGCAACCTAGGCTTCACCCTAGGGCGTTGCTCCACCAGATGAAATAGCTAGGGCCTAAGAAGTCAACGCCAGAAGCTTAAAATACGATATAAATACAGCAGTTTTTCCATCGTATAGCATGAATAATTGCAACCAGTGTGATATTAATGGTCATTTCTACGTTTCGGGCAGCCTAGGCTTCACTTCAGGCCGTTGGTCCGCCAGATCGAATAGTTAGGGCGTAAGAAGTCAACGCCGGAAGCATAAAGTACAATATAAATACAACAGCTTTTCCATCGTATAAAACGACTAATTGCAACCAGTGTGAAAGTTATGGTCATTTCTACGTTCCGGGCAACCTAGGCTTCACTCTAGGGCGTTGATCCACCAGATCGAAGAGTTAGGGCCTTAGAAGTCAACGCCAGAAGCATAAAATACAAAATAAATAGAACAGTTTTTCCATTCTGTATAACGAATAATTGCTACCAGTATGAAAGTTATGGTCATTTCTACCTTCCGGTCAACCTAGGCTTCACGCTAGGGCGTTGCTCCACCAGATCGAATAATTAGGGCCTTAGAAGTCAACGCCAGAAGCATAAAGTACAGTAAAGATGCAACAGTTTTTCCATCGTATAACAGGAATAATTGCAACCAGTGTGAAGGTAATGTTACGTTCTACGTTCCTTGCAACCGAGGCTTCAGTCTAGGGCGGTGCTCCACCAGCTCAAGTAGATAGGGCTTAAGAAGTCAACGCCAGAAGCATAAAATACAATATAAATACAACAGCTTTTCCATCGTATATAATGTACACTTGCAAACAGTGTGAAGGTAATGGTCATTTCTACGTTCCGGGCAACCTAGGCTTCACTCTAGGTCGTTGTTCCACCAGATCGAATAGTTGGGGCCTAAGAAGTCAACACCAGAAGAATAAAATACAAAATAAGTACAACAGTTTTTCCATCGTATAAAATGAATAATTGCTAGCAGTGTGATAGTTATTGACATTTCTACGTTTCGGGCAACGTAGGCTTCACACTAGGGCGTTGTTCCTCCAGATCGGATAGTTAGGGCCTAAGAAGTCAACGCCAGAAGCATAAAATACAATGAAAATACAACAGTTTTTCCATCGTATAGCATGAATAATTGCAACTAGACTCAACGTAATGGTTATTTCTACGTTTCGGGCAATCTAGGCTTCACTCTAGGGCGTTGCTCCACGAGATCGAATACTTAGGGACTTAGAATTCAACGCCAGAAGCGTTATTTTTATAATTATTTATTATAATTATCCGTTTTATACAATGGAAAGACTGTTCTGTTTATTTTGTATTTTATGCTTCGGGCTTTGACTTCTAAGGCCCTACCTGTTCGATCTGGTGGAGGAACGCTCTAGTGTCAAGCCTAGGTTGCCCGGATCGTAGAAATGACCATAACTTTCACACTGGTTGCTATTATTCGTTTTATACGATGGAAAAACTGTTGTATTTATATTGTATTTTATGCTACTGGAGTTGACTTCTTAGGCCCTAACTATTCGATCTGGCGGAGCAACGTCCTAGTGTTAAGCCTAGGTTGACCGGAACGTAGAAATGACCATCACATTCACACTGTTTGCAATTATTCAGTTTTTACGATGTAAAAGCTATTGTATTTATATTGTATTTCATGCTTCTGGCGTTGACTTCTAAGGCCGTAGCTATTCGATTTGGTAGAGCAACGCCTTAGAGTGAAGCCTAGGTTGCCCGGAACGTAGAAATGACCATCACTTTCACACTGGTCGCAATTATTCATTTTATGCGATGGAAAAGCTATTGTATTTACTTTGTATTTTATGCTTCTGGCGTTGACTTCATAGGCCCTAACTATTCATTCTGGTGGAACAGCGCCCTAGAGTGAAGCCTAGGTTGCCGGAAGCGTGGAAATGACCATTACTTTCACACTGTTTGCAATTATTCATTTTATACGGTTGGAAAAGCTGTTGAATTTATATTGTATTTTATGCTTCTGGCGTTGACTTCAAAGGTCCTAACTATTCGTTCTGGTGCAGCAGCGCCCTAGAGTGAAGCCATGGTTCGCCGGACCGTAGAAATGACCATTACCCTCACACTTGTTACAATTATTCCTGTTTTACGATGGAAAAACTGTTGTATATATATCGTTTTTTATGCTCCTGGTGTTGACTTCTTGGGCCCTAACTATTCCATATGGTGGAACAGCGCTCTAGAGTGAAGCCTAGGTCGCCGTGAACGTAGAAATGACCATAACTTTCACACTGTTTGCAATTATTCATTTTATACGGTTGGAAAAACTGTTGTATTTTTATTGTATTTTATGCTTCTGGCGTTGACTTCTATGGCCCTAACTATTGGATCTGGTGGACCAACGCCCTAGAGTGAAGCATAGGTTGCCCGGAACGTAGAAATGACCATAACTTTCACACTGGTTGTAATTATTCGTTTTATACGATGGAAAAACTGTTGCACCTTTATTGTATTTTATGCTTCTGGCGTTAACTTCTAAGGACCTAACTATTCGATTTGGTGGAGCACCGCCCTAGAGTGAAGCCTAGGTTGCTCGGAACGTAGAAATGACCATAACTTTCACACTAGTTGCAATTATTCGCTTTATACGATGGAAAAGCTGTTGTATTTATATCGTATTTTATGCTTGTGGCGTTGTCTCGTTAGGCCTTAACTATTCGATCTGGTGGAGCAACGCCATAGAGTGAAACCTAGGTTGCCCGGAACGTAGAAAGACGATTACTTACACACTGGTTGCAATTATTCCCGTTAGACGGTGGAAAAACTGTTGTATTTTTATTGTATTTTATGAATCTGGCGATGAATTCTAAGTCCCTAGCTATTCGATCTGGTAGAGCAACTCCCTAGAGTGAAGCCTAGGTTGCCCGGAACGTAGAAATGACCATAACTTTCACACTGGTTGCAATTATTCGTCTTATACGATGGAAAAACTGTTGCATTTATATTGTACTTTATGCTTCTGGCGTCGACGTCTAAGGCCGTAGCTACTCGATGTGCTGGAGCTACGGCCTAGAATGAAGCGTATGTTGCCCGGAACGTAGAAATGACCATTACGTTCACACTTTTTGCATTTATTCCTGTTATACGATGGAAAAACTGTTTTATTTATATTGTATTTTATGCTTCTGGCGTTGACTTCTATGGCCCTAAGTATCGGATCTGATGGACCAACGCCCTAGAGTGAAGCTCAGGTTGACGAGAACGTAGAAATGACCATTACTTTCACGCTGGTTGCAATTATTCCTGTTATACGATGAAAAACTGTTGTGTTTTTATTGTACTTCATCCTTCTTGCGTTGACTTCATAAGGCCTAACTATTCGATCTGGTGGAGCAACGCCCTAGATTGAAGCCTAGGTAGCCCGCAACGTAGAAATGACTATCACTTTCACACTGGTTGCTATTATTCCTGCTATACGATGGAAAAACTGTAGTATCTATATTGTATTTATGCTTCGGGCGTTGTCTTCTTCGGCCCTAACTATTCGGTCTGGTGGAGCAACGCCCTAGAGTGCAGCGTAGGTTGACCGGAACGTAGAAATGACCAGCACTTTCACACTGGTTGCAATTGTTCCTTACATACGATGGAAATACTCTTGTATTTTTATTATACTTTAAACTTCTGTCGTTGTTTTCTATGGACCTAACTATACGATCTGGTGAAGCAACGCCGTAGAGTGAAGCCTAGGATGCCCGGAACGTAGAAATGGTCATTACTTTCACACTGGTTGCAATTATTCCTGTTATACGATGGAAAAGCTGTTGTATTTATATTGTATTTTATGCTTCTGGCGTTAACTTCTTAGGAACTAACTTGTCGATCTGGTGGAGCAACGCCATAGAGTGAAGCCTGTGTTGCCCGGAACGTAGAAATGACCATTAGCTTCACACTGGTTGCAATTATTCCTGCTATACGATGGAAAAGCTGTTGTATTTATATTCTATTTTATGCCTATGGCGTTGACTTCTAAGGCCCTAGCTATTCGATCTGGTGGAGCAACGCCCTAGAGTGAAGCCTAGGTTGCCCGGAACGTAGAAACGACCATTACTTTCACACTGGTTGCAATTATTCCTTTTATATGATGGAAAAGCTGTTGTATTTTTATTGTATTCTTTGCCTCTTGCGTTGAATTCTAAGTCCCTAGCTATTCGATCTGGTGGAGCAACGCCCTAGAGCGCAGCACAAGTTGCCTGGAACCTAGAAATGACCATCACTTTCACACTGTTTGCAATTATTCATTTTATACAATGGAAAAGCTGTTGTATTTATATTGTATTTTATGCTTCTGTCGTTGACTTCTAAGGCCGTAGCTATTAGATGTGGTGGAGCAGCGACCTAGAGTGACGTCTGGGTTGCACGGAACGTAGAAATGACCATTACCTTCACACTGGTTGCAATTATACCTGTTATACGATGGAGAAGCTCTTGTATCTTTATTGTATTTTATGCTTCAGGCATTGACTTCTATAGCCATACCTATTCCATCTGGAGGAGCAACGCCCTAGAGTCAAGCCTAGGTTGCCCGGAACGTAGAAGTGACCATAACTTTCACTCTGGTTGCAATTATTCCTTTTATACGATGGAAAAGCCGTTGTATTTATATTGTATTTT
The DNA here is from genome assembly GCF_051401765.1 of Calliopsis andreniformis. Lineage (NCBI taxonomy): Eukaryota > Metazoa > Arthropoda > Insecta > Hymenoptera > Andrenidae > Calliopsis > Calliopsis andreniformis. The sequence goes on along the minus strand of NW_027480424.1, from coordinate 20,398,339 downwards.
ATGCTTCTGGCGTTGACTTCTTAGGCCCTAGCTATTCGACCTGGTGGAGCAACGCCCTAGAGTGAAGCCTAGGTAGAACGGGACGTAGAAGTAACCATAACGTTCACACTGGATGCAATTATTCGTTTTATACGATGGAAGAACTGTTGTATTTATTTTAATTTTATGCTTCTGGCGTTGACTTCTTAGGCCCTAACTATCCGATCTGGAGGTACAACGCCCTAGTGTGAAGCCTACGTTGCCCGAAACGTAGAAATGACCAGCACTTTCACACTGGTTGCAATTGTTCCTCATATACGATCGAAATACTCTTGTATTTTTATTATATTTTAGGCTTCTGTCGTTGTTTTCTATGGACCTAACTATACGATCTGGTAAAGCAACGCCGGAGAGTGAAGCCTGGGATGCCCGGAACGTAGAAATGGGCATTACTTTCACACTGGTTGCAATTATTCCTGTTATACGATGGAGAAGCTGTTGTATTTATATTGTATTTTATGCTTCTGGCGTTGACTTCTTAGGCCCTAACTTGTCGATCTGGTGGAGCAACGCCATAGAGTGAAGCCTAGGTTGCCCGGAACGTAGAAATTACCAGTACTTTCAAACTAGTGGCAGTTGTTCCTGTTATACGATGGAAACACTGTTGCATCTTTATTGTATTTTATGCTTCCGGCGTTGTTTTCTTAGGTCGTAGCTATTCGATCTCGTGGGGCAACGCTCCAGAATGAAGCCTAGGTTACCCGGGACGTAGAAATGACAATGTCTTTCACACTGGTAGCAATTATTCCTGTTATTCGATGGAAAAACTGTTGCATTTTTATTGTATTTTATGCTTCAAGCGTTGTCTTCTAAGGTCGTAGCTATTCGACGTGGTGGAGCAGCGCCCTAGAGTGAATCCTAGGTTGCCCGGAACGTAGAAATGACCATTACTTTCAGACTGTTTGCAAATATTCATTTTATACAGTGGAAAAGCTGTTGTATTTATATTGTATTTTATGCTTCAGGCGTTGACTACTTAGGTCCTAACTATTCGATCTGGTGGAGCAACGCCCAAGAGTAAAGCCTAGGTTGCCCGGAATGTAGAAATGACCATAACTTTCACACTGGTTGCAATTATTCCTTTTATACGATGGAAAACCTGTTTTATTTATATTGTATTTTATGCTTCTGGCGTTGACTTCTAAGGCCGTAGCTATTCGATGTGGTGGAGCAACACCCTAGAGTGAAGCGTAGGTTGCCCGGAACGTAGAAATGACCATAACTTTCACACTGGTTGCCATTATTCGTTTTATACGATGGAAAAACTGTTGTATTTATATTGTATTATATGCTTCTGGCGTTCACTTCTTAGGCCCTAACTATTCGATCGGGTGGAACAACGCCCTAGGGTGAAGCCTAGGTTGCCCGGAAAGTAGAAATGACCATAACTTTCGAACTGGTTGGAATTATTCCTGTTATACGATGGAAAAACTGTTGTATATATATTGTATTTTATGCTTCTGGCGTTGACTTCTAAGGCACTAAGTATTCGATATGGTGGTGCAACGCCCTAGAGTGAAGCCTAGGGTGCCCGGAACGTAGAAATGACCATCCCTTTCAAACTGGTTGCAATTACTCCTGTCATATGATGGAAAAACTGTTGAATTTTTATTGCATTTGATGCTTCGGGCGTTGACTTCTAAGGCACTAACTATTCAATCTGTTGGAGCAACGCCCTAGGGTGAAGCCTAGGTTGCCCGGAAAGTAGAAATGACCATAACTTTCAAACTGGTTGCAATTATTCCTGTTATACGATGGAAAAACTGTTGTATTTATATTGTATTTTATGCTTCTGGCGTTGACTTCTAAGGCACTAAGTATTCGATATGGTGGAGCAACGCCCCAGAGTGAAGCCTAGGGTGTCCGGAACGTAGAAATGACCATCACTTTCAAACTGGTTGCAATTACTCCTGTTATATGATGGAAAACTGTTGTATTTTTATTGCATTTGATGCTTCGGGCGTTGACTTCTAAGGCACTAACTATTCAATCTGTTGCAGCAACGCCCTAGGGTGAATCCTACGTTGCCCGGAAAGTAGAAATGAAAATAACTTTCATACTGGTTGCAATTATTCGTTTTATACGATGGAAAAACTGTTGTATTTATATTGTATTTTATGCTTCTGGCGTTGACTTCTGAGGCACTAACTATTCGATCTGGTGGAGCAACGCCCCAGAGTGAAGCCTTGGTTTCCCGGAACGTAGAAATGATCATGACTTTCATACTGGTTGCAATTATTCGTTTTATACGATGGAAAAACTGTTGTATTTATATTGTATTTTATGCTTCTGGCGTTTACTTCTAAGGCACTAACTGTTCGATCTGGTGGAGCACCGCCCTAGAGTGAAGCTTAGGTTGCCCGGAACATAGAAATGACCATAACCTTCACACTGGTGGCTATTATTCGTTTTATTCGATGGAAAAACTGTTATATTTATATTGTATTTTATGCTTCTGGCGCTGACTTCATAGGCCCTAACTATTCGATCTGGTGGAACACGCCCTAGAGTGAAGTCTAGGTTGCCCGGAACGTAGAAATGACCATCACTTTCACACTGGTTGCAATTATTCATATTATAGGATGGAAAACCTGTTGTATTTAGATTGTATTTTATGCTCCTGGTGTTGACTTCTTAGGCCCTAACTATTCGATCTGGTGGAGCAACGCCCTAGAGTGAAGCCTAGGTTGCCCGGAACGTAGAACTGACCATCACTTTCAAACTTGTTACAATTATTCCTGTTATACGATGGAAAAACTGTTACATTTTTATTGCATTTTATGCTTCGGGCGTTGACTTCTAAGGCCCTAACTATTCAATCTGTTGGAGCAACGCCCTAGGGTGAAGCCTAGGTTGCCCGGAACGTAGAAATGACCATAACTTTCACACAGGTTGCTATTATTCGTTTTAAGACGATGGAACAACTGTTGTATTTATATTGTATTTTATGCTTCTGGCGTTCACTTCTTGGGCACTAACTTTTCAATCTGTTGGAGCAACGCCCTAGGGTGAACCCTAGGTTGCCCGGGAAGTAGATATGACCATTACTTTCATACTGGTTGCAATTATCCGTTTTATACGATGGAAAAACTGTTGTATTTATATTGTATTTTATGCTTCTGGCGTTCACTTCTTAGGCCTTAACTATTCGATCTGGAGGAACATCGCACTAGGGTGAAGCCTAGGCTGCGCGGAACGTAGAAATGACCATAACTTTCACACTGGTAGGAATTATTCGATTTATACAATGGAAAAACGGTTCTATTTGTTTTGTGTTTTATGTTTCGCGCGTTGACTTCTAAGGCCCTAACTATTCGATCTGGTGGAGCAACGCCCTAGAGTGAAGCCTAGGTATCCCGGAACGTGGAAATGACCATAACGTTCATACTGGATGCAATTATTCGTTTTATACGATGGAAGAACTGTTGTATTTATTTTAATTTTATGCTTCTGGCGTTGACTTCTTAGGCCCTAACTATCCGATCTGGAGGAACAACGCCCTAGTGTGAAGCCTACGTTGCCCGAAACGTAGAAATGACCAGCACTTTCACACTGGTTGCAATTGTTCCTCATATACGATCGAAATACTCTTGTATTTTTATTATATTTTAGGCTTCTGTCGTTGTTTTCTATGGACCTAACTATACGATCTGGTAAAGCAACGCCGGAGAGTGACGCCTGGGATGCCCGGAACGTAGAAATGGGCATTACTTTCACACTGGTTGCAATTATTCCTGTTATACGATGGAGAAGCTGTTGTATTTATATTGTATTTTATGCTTCTGGCGTTGACTTCTTAGGCCCTAACTTGTCGATCTGGTGGAGCAACGCCATAGAGTGAAGCCTAGGTTGCCCGGAACGTAGAAATTACCAGTACTTTCAAACTAGTGGCAGTTGTTCCTGTTATACGATGGAAAAACTGTTGCATCTTTATTGTATTTTATGCTTCCGGCGTTGTTTTCTTAGGTCGTAGCTATTCGATCTCGTGGGGCAACGCTCCAGAATGAAGCCTAGGTTACCCTGGACGTAGAAATGACAATGTCTTTCACACTGGTAGCAATTATTCCTGTTATTCGATGGAAAAACTGTTGCATTTTTATTGTATTTTATGCTTCAAGCGTTGTCTTCTGAGGTCGTAGCTATTCAACGTGGTGGAGCAGCGCCCTAGAGTGAATCCTAGGTTGCCCGGAACGTAGAAATGACCATTACTTTCAGACTGTTTGCAAATATTCATTTTATACAGTGGAAAAGCTGTTGTATTTATATTGTATTTTATGCTTCAGGCGTTGACTACTTAGGTCCTAACTATTCGATCTGGTGGAACACGCCCTAGAGTGAAGTCTAGGTTGCCCGGAACGTAGAAATGACCATCACTTTCACACTGGTTGCAATTATTCATATTATAGGATGGAAAACCTGTTGTATTTAGATTGTATTTTATGCTCCTGGTGTTGACTTCTTAGGCCCTAACTATTCGATCTGGTGGAGCACCGCCCTAGAGTGAAGCTTAGGTTGCCCGGAACATAGAAATGACCATAACCTTCACACTGGTGGCTATTATTCGTTTTATTCGATGGAAAAACTGTTATATTTATATTGTATTTTATGCTTCTGGCGCTGACTTCATAGGCCCTAACTATTCAATCTGTTGGAGCAACGCCCTAGGGTGAAGCCTAGGTTGCCCGGAAAGTAGAAATGTCCATAACTTTCACACTGGTTGCAATTATTCGTTTTATACGATGGAAAAACTGTTGTATTTATATTGTATTTTATGCTTCTGACGTTGACTTGTGAGGCACCAACTAATCGATCTGTTGGAGCAACGCCCTAGAGTGAAGCCTAGGTTGCCCGGAACGTAGAAATGACCATAACTTTCACACAGGTTGCTATTATTCGTTTTAAGACGATGGAACAACTGTTGTATTTATATTGTATTTTATGCTTCTGGCGTTCACTTCTTGGGCACTAACTTTTCAATCTGTTGGAGCAACGCCCTAGGGTGAACCCTAGGTTGCCCGGAAGTAGATATGACCATTACTTTCATACTGGTTGCAATTATCCGTTTTATACGATGGCAAAACTGTTGTATTTATATTGTATTTTATGCTTCTGGCGTTCACTTCTTAGGCCTTAACTATTCGATCTGGTGGAACAACGCACTAGGGTGAAGCCTAGGCTGCGCGGAACGTAGAAATGACCATAACTTTCACACTGGTAGGAATTATTCGATTTATACAATGGAAAAACTGTTCTATTTGTTTTGTGTTTTATGTTTCGCGCGTTGACTTCTAAGGCCCTAACTATTCGATCTGGTGGAGCAACGCCCTAGAGTGAAGCCTAGGTATCCCGGAACGTAGAAATGACCATAACTTTCACACTGGTTGCAATTATTCGTTTTATACGATGGAAAAACTGTTGTATTTATATTGTATTATATGCTTCTGGCGTTCACTTCTTAGGCCCTAGCTATTCGCTCGGGTGTAACAACGCCCTAGGGTGAAGACTAGGTTGCCCGGAAAGTAGAAATGACCATAACTTTCAAATTGGTTGCAATTATTCCTGTTATACGATGGAAAAACTCTTGTATTTATATTGTATTTTATGCTTCTGGCGTTGACTTCTAAGGCACTAACTGTTCGATCTGGTGGAGCACCGCCCTAGAGTGAAGCTTAGGTTGCCCGGAACATAGAAATGACCATAACCTTCACACTGGTGGCTACTATTCGTTTTATTCGATAGAAAAACTGTTATATTAATATTGTATTTTATGCTTCTGACGTTGACTTCTTAGGCCCTAACTATTCGATCGGGTGGAACAACGCCCTAGGGTGAAGCCTAGGTTGCCCCGAAAGTAGAAATGACCATAACTTTCAAACTGGTTGCAATTATTCCTGTTATACGATGGAAAAACTGTTGTATTTATATTGTATTTTATGCTTCTGGCGTTCACTTCTTATGCCTTAACTATTCGATCTGGTGGAACAACGCACTAGGGTGAAGCCTAGGCTGCGCGGAACGTAGAAGTGACCATAACTTTCACTCTGGTTGCAATTATTCCTTTTATACGATGGAAAAGCCGTTGTATTTATATTGTATTTTATGCTTCTGGCATTGACTTCTTAGGCCCTAGCTATTCGACCTGGTGGAGCAACGCCCTAGAGTGAAGCCTAGGTAGAACGGGACGTAGAAATAACCATAACGTTCATACTGGATGCAATTATTCGTTCTATACGATGGAAGAACTGTTGTATTTATTTTAATTTTATGCTTCTGGCGATGACTTCTTAGGCCCTAACTATCCGATCTGGAGGAACAACGCCCTAGTGTGAAGCCTACGTTGCCCGAAACGTAGAAATGACCAGCACTTTCACACTGGTTGCAATTGTTCCTCATATACGATCGAAATACTCTTGTATTTTTATTATATTTTAGGCTTCTGTCGTTGTTTTCTATGGACCTAACTATACGATCTGGTAAAGCAACGCCGGAGAGTGACGCCTGGGGTGCCCGGAACGTAGAAATGGGCATTACTTTCACACTGGTTGCAATTATTCCTGTTATACGATGGAGAAGCTGTTGTATTTATATTGTATTTTATGCTTCTGGCGTTGACTTCTTAGGCCCTAACTTGTCGATCTGGTGGAGCAACGCCATAGAGTGAAGCCTAGGTTGCCCGGAACGTAGAAATTACCAGTACTTTCAAACTAGTGGCAGTTGTTCCTGTTATACGATGGAAAAACTGTTGCATCTTTATTGTATTTTATGCTTCCGGCGTTGTTTTCTTAGGTCGTAGCTATTCGATCTCGTGGGGCAACGCTCCAGAATGAAGCCTAGGTTACCCGGGACGTAGAAATGACAATGTCTTTCACACTGGTAGCAATTATTCCTGTTATTCGATGGAAAAACTGTTGCATTTTTATTGTATTTTATGCTTCAAGCGTTGTCTTCACGAGGTCGTAGCTATTCAACGTGGTGGAGCAACACCCTAGAGTGAAGCTTAGGTTGCCCGGAACGTAGAAATGACCATAACTTTCACACTGGTTGCCATTATTCGTTTTATACGATGGAAAAACTGTTGTATTTATATTGTATTATATGCTTCTGGCGTTCACTTCTTAGGCCCTAACTATTCGATCGGGTGGAACAACGCCCTAGGGTGAAGCCTAGGTTGCCCGGAAAGTAGAAATGACCATAACTTTCGAACTGGTTGGAATTATTCCTGTTATACGATGGAAAAACTGTTGTATATATATTGTATTTTATGCTCCTGGCGTTGACTTCTAAGGCACTAAGTATTCGATATGGTGGTGCAACGACCTAGAGTGAAGCCTAGGGTGCCCGGAACGTAGAAATGACCATCCCTTTCAAACTGGTTGCAATTACTCCTGTTATATGATGGAAAAACTGTTGTATTTATATTGTATTTTATGCTTCTGGCGTTGACTTCTAAGGCACTAAGTATTCGATATGGTGGAGCAACGCCCCAGAGTGAAGCCTAGGGTGTCCGGAACGTAGAAATGACCATCACTTTCAAACTCGTTGCAATTACTCCTGTTATATGATGGAAAACTGTTGTATTTTTATTGCATTTGATGCTTCGGGCGTTGACTTCTAAGGCACTATCTATTCAATCTGTTGCAGCAACGCCCTAGGGTGAATCCTACGTTGCCCGGAAAGTAGAAATGAAAATAACTTTCATACTGGTTGCAATTATTCGTTTTATACGATGGAAAAACTGTTGTATTTATATTGTATTTTATGCTTCTGGCGTTGACTTCTGAGGCACTAACTATTCGATCTGGTGGAGCAACGCCCTAGAGTGAAGCCTTGGTTTCCCGGAACGTAGAAATGATCATGACTTTCATACTGCTTGCAATTATTCGTTTTATACGATGGAAAAACTGTTGTATTTATATTGTATTTTGTGCTTCTGGCGTTGACTTCTAAGGCACTAACTGTTCGATCTGGTGGAGCACAGCCCTAGAGTGAAGCTTAGGTTGCCCCGAACATAGAAATGACCATAACCTTCACACTGGTGGCTACTATTCGTTTTATTCGATGGAGAAACTGTTATATTTATATTGTATTTTATGCTTCTGACGTTGACTTCTAAGGCACCAACTATACGATCTGTTGGAGGAACGCCCTAGAGTGAAGCCTAGGTTGCCCGGAACGTAGAAATGACCATAACTTTCACACTGGTTGCAATTATTCCTGTTATACGATGGAAAAACTGTTGTATTTATATTGTATTTTATGCTTCTGGCGTTGACTTCTAAGGCACTAAGTATTCGATATGGTGGAGCAACGCCCCAGAGTGATGCCTAGGGTGTCCGGAACGTAGAAATGGCCATCACTTTCAAGCTGGTTGCAATTACTCCTGTTATATGATGGAAAAACTGTTGTATTTTTATTGCATTTGATGCTTCGGGCGTTGACTTCTAAGGCACTAACTATTCAATCTGTTGGAGCAACGCCCTAGGGTGAATCCTAGGTTGCCCGGAAAGTAGAAATGAAAATAACTTTCATACTGGTTGCAATTATTCGTTTTATACGATGGAAAAACTGTTGTATTTATATTGTATATTATGCTTCTGGCGTTGACTTCTGAGGCACTAACTATTCGATCTGGTGAAGCAACGCCCTAGAGTGAAGCCTTGGTTTCCCGGAACGTAGAAATGATCATGACTTTCATACTGGTTGCAATTATTCGTTTTATACGATGGAAAAACTGTTGTATTTATATTGTATTTTATGCTTCTGGCGTTGACTTCTAAGGCACTAACTGTTCGATCTGGTGGAGCACCGCCCTAGAGTTAAGCTTAGGTTGCCCGGAACATAGAAATGACCATAACCTTCACACTGGTGGCTATTATTCGTTTTATTCGATGGAAAAACTGTTATATTTATATTGTATTTTATGCTTCTGGCGCTGACTTCATAGGCCCTAACTATTCGATCTGGTGGAACACGCCCTAGAGTGAAGTCTAGGTTGCCCGGAACGTAGAAATGACCATCACTTTCACACTGGTTGCAATTATTCATATTATAGGATGGAAAACCTGTTGTATTTAGATTGTATTTTATGCTCCTGGTGTTGACTTCTTAGGCCCTAACTATTCGATCTGGTGGAGCAACGCCCTAGAGTGAAGCCTAGGTTGCCCGGAACGTTGAACTGACCATCACTTTCAAACTTGTTACAATTATTCCTGTTATACGATGGAAAAACTGTTACATTTTTATTGCATTTTATGCTTCGGGCGTTGACTTCTAAGGCCCTAACTATTCAATCTGTCGGAGCAACGCCCTAGGGTGAAGCCTAGGTTGCCCGGAAAGTAGATATGACCATTACTTTTATACTGGTTGCAATTATCCGTTTTATACGATGGAAAAACTGTTGTATTTATATTGTATTTTATGCTTCTGGCGTTCACTTCTTAGGCCTTAACTATTCGATCTGGTGGAACAACGCACTAGGGTGAAGCCTAGGCTGCGCGGAACGTAGAAATGACCATAACTTTCACACTGGTAGGAATTATTCGATTTATACAATGGAAAAACGGTTCTATTTGTTTTGTGTTTTATGTTTCGCGCGTTGACTTCTAAGGCCCTAACTATTCGATCTGGTGGAGCAACGCCCTAGAGTGAAGCCTAGGTATCCCGGAACGTGGAAATGACCATAACTTTCACACAGATAGCAATTATTCGTTCTATACATGGAAAAACTGTTCTATTTATTTTGTATTTTATGCTTCTGGCGTTGACTTCTTAGGCCCTGTCTATTCGATCTGGTGGAGCAACGCCCTAGGTTGAAGCCTAGGTTGCCCGGATAGTAGAAATGACATTAACTTTCATAGTGGTTGCAATTATTCGTTTTATACGATGGAAAAACTGTTGTATTTATATTGTATTTTATGCTTCTGGCGTTGACTTCTGAGGACCTAACTATTCGATCTGTTGGAGCAACGCCCTAGGGTGAAGCCTAGACTGCCCGGAAAGTAGAAATGTCCATAACTTTCATACTGGTTGCAATTATTCGTTCTATATGATGGAAAAACTGTTGTATTTATATTGAATTTTATGCTTCTGACGTTGACTTGTGAGGCACCAACTATTCGATCTGTTGGAGCAACGCCCTAGAGTGAAGCCTAGGTTGCCGGAACGTAGAAATGACCATAACTTTCACACAGGTTGCTATTATTCGTTTTAAGACGATGGAACAACTGTTGTATTTATATTGTATTTTATGCTTCTGGCGTTCACTCCTTAGACCCTAACTATTCGATCGGGTGGAACAACGCCCTAGGGTGAAGCCTAGGTTGCCCCGAAAGTAGAAATGACCATAACGTTCAAACTGGTTGCAATTATTCCTGTTATACGATGGACAAACTGTTGTATTTATATTGTATTTTATGCTTCTGACGTTGACTTCTAAGGCACCAACTATTCGATCTGGTGGAGCAACGCCCTAGAGTGAAGCCTAGGTTGCCCGGAACGTAGAAATGACGATAACTTTCACACTGGTTGCAATTATTCGTTTTATACGATGGAAAAACTGTTGTATTTATATTGTATTTTATGCTTCTGACGTTGACTTCTAAGGCACCAACTATACGATCTGTTGGAGGAACGCCCTAGAGTGAAGCCTAGGTTGCCCGGAACGTAGAAATGGCCATAACTTTCACACTGGTTGCAATTATTCGTTTTATACGATGGAAAAACTGTTGTATTTATATTGTATTATATGCTTCTGGCGTTCACTACTTAGGCCCTAGCTATTCGACCGGGTGTAACAATGCCCTAGGGTGAAGCCTAGGTTGCCCGGAAAGTAGAAATGACCATAACTTTCAAACTGGTTGCAATTATTCCTGTTATACGATGGAAAAACTGTTGTATTTTTATTGCATTTTATGCTTCGGGCGTTGACTTCTAAGGCCCTAATTAATCAATCTGTTGGAGCAACGCCCTAGGGTGAAGCCTAGGCTGCCCGGAAAGTAGAAATGTCCATAACTTTCATACTGGTTGCAATTATTCGTTTTATACGATGGAAAAACCGTTGTATTTGTATTGTATTTTATGCTTCTGACGTTGACTTCTAAGGCACCAACTATTCGATCTGTTGCAGCAACGCCCTAGAGTGAAGCCTACGTTGCGCGGAACGTAGAAATGACCATAACTTTCACACTGGTTGCAATTATTCGTTCTATATGATGGAAAAACTGTTGTATTTATATTGTATTTTATGCTTCTGACGTTGACTTGTGAGGCACCAACTATTCGATCTGTTGGAGCAACTCCCTAGAGTGAAGCCTAGGTTGCCCGGAACGTAGAAATGACCATAACTTTCACACAGGTTGCTATTATTCGTTTTAAGACGATGGAACAACTGTTGTATTTATATTGTATTTTATGCTTCTGGCGTTCACTTCTTAGGCCCTAACTATTCGATCGGGTGGAACAACGCCCTAGGGTGAAGCCTAGGTTGCCCCGAAAGTAGAAATGACCATAACGTTCAAACTGGTTGCAATTATTCCTGTTATACGATGGACAAACTGTTGTATTTATATTGTATTTTATGCTTCTGACGTTGACTTCTAAGGCACCAACTATTCGATCTGGTGGAGCAACGCCCTAGAGTGAAGCCTAGGTTGCCCGGAACGTAGAAATGATGATAACTTTCACACTGGTTGCAATTATTCGTTTTATACGATGGAAAAACTGTTGTATTTACATTGTATTTTATGCTTCTGACGTTGACTTCTAAGGCACCTACTATACGATCTGTTGGAGGAACGCCCTAGAGTGAAGCCTAGGTTGCCCGGAACGTAGAAATGGCCATAACTTTCACACTGGTTGCAATTATTCGTTTTATACGATGGAAAAACTGTTGTATTTATATTGTATTATATGCTTCTGGCGTTCACTACTTAGGCCCTAGCTATTCGATCGGGTGTAACAATGCCCTAGGGTGAAGCCTAGGTTGCCCGGAAAGTAGAAATGACCATAACTTTCAAACTGGTTGCAATTATTCCTGTTATACGATGGAAAAACTGTTGTATTTTTATTGCATTTTATGCTTCGGGCGTTGACTTCTAAGGCCCTAATTAATCAATCTGTTGGAGCAACGCCCTAGGGTGAAGCCTAGGCTGCCCGGAAAGTAGAAATGTCCATAACTTTCATACTGGTTGCAATTATTCGTTTTATACGATGGAAAAACCGTTGTATTTATATTGTATTTTATGCTTCTGACGTTGACTTGTGAGGCACCAACTATTCGATCTGTTGGAGCAACGCCCTAGAGTGAAGCCTAGGTTGCCCGGAACGTAGAAATGACCATAACTTTCACACAGGTTGCTATTATTCGTTTTAAGACGATGGAACAACTGTTGTATTTATATTGTATTTTATGCTTCTGGCGTTGACTTCTGAGGACCTAACTATTCGATCTGTTGGAGCAACGCCCTAGGGTGAAGCCTAGACTGCCCGGAAAGTAGAAATGTCCATAACTTTCATACTGGTTGCAATTATTCGTTCTATATGATGGAAAAACTGTTGTATTTATATTGAATTTTATGCTTCTGACGTTGACTTGTGAGGCACCAACTATTCGATCTGTTGGAGCAACGCCCTAGAGTGAAGCCTAGGTTGCCGGAACGTAGAAATGACCATAACTTTCACACAGGTTGCTATTATTCGTTTTAAGACGATGGAACAACTGTTGTATTTATATTGTATTTTATGCTTCTGGCGTTCACTCCTTAGACCCCAACTATTCGATCGGGTGGAACAACGCCCTAGGGTGAAGCCTAGGTTGCCCCGAAAGTAGAAATGACCATAACGTTCAAACTGGTTGCAATTATTCCTGTTATACGATGGACAAACTGTTGTATTTATATTGTATTTTATGCTTCTGACGTTGACTTCTAAGGCACCAACTATTCGATCTGGTGGAGCAACGCCCTAGAGTGAAGCCTAGGTTGCCCGGAACGTAGAAATGACGATAACTTTCACACTGGTTGCAATTATTCGTTTTATACGATGGAAAAACTGTTGTATTTATATTGTATTTTATGCTTCTGACGTTGACTTCTAAGGCACCAACTATACGATCTGTTGGTGGAACGCCCTAGAGTGAAGCCTAGGTTGCCCGGAACGTAGAAATGGCCATAACTTTCACACTGGTTGCAATTATTCGTTTTATACGATGGAAAAACTGTTGTATTTATATTGTATTATATGCTTCTGGCGTTCACTACTTAGGCCCTAGCTATTCGACCGGGTGTAACAATGCCCTAGGGTGAAGCCTAGGTTGCCCGGAAAGTAGAAATGACCATAACTTTCAAACTGGTTGCAATTATTCCTGTTATACGATGGAAAAACTGTTGTATTTTTATTGCATTTTATGCTTCGGGCGTTGACTTCTAAGGCCCTAATTAATCAATCTGTTGGAGCAACGCCCTAGGGTGAAGCCTAGGCTGCCCGGAAAGTAGAAATGTCCATAACTTTCATACTGGTTGCAATTATTCGTTTTATACGATGGAAAAACCGTTGTATTTGTATTGTATTTTATGCTTCTGACGTTGACTTCTAAGGCACCAACTATTCGATCTGTTGCAGCAACGCCCTAGAGTGAAGCCTACGTTGCGCGGAACGTAGAAATGACCATAACTTTCACACTGGTTGCAATTATTCGTTCTATATGATGGAAAAACTGTTGTATTTATATTGTATTTTATGCTTCTGACGTTGACTTGTGAGGCACCAACTATTCGATCTGTTGGAGCAACTCCCTAGAGTGAAGCCTAGGTTGCCCGGAACGTAGAAATGACCATAACTTTCACACAGGTTGCTATTATTCGTTTTAAGACGATGGAACAACTGTTGTATTTATATTGTATTTTATGCTTCTGGCGTTCACTTCTTAGGCCCTAACTATTCGATCGGGTGGAACAACGCCCTAGGGTGAAGCCTAGGTTGCCCCGAAAGTAGAAATGACCATAACGTTCAAACTGGTTGCAATTATTCCTGTTATACGATGGACAAACTGTTGTATTTATATTGTATTTTATGCTTCTGACGTTGACTTCTAAGGCACCAACTATTCGATCTGGTGGAGCAACGCCCTAGAGTGAAGCCTAGGTTGCCCGGAACGTAGAAATGATGATAACTTTCACACTGGTTGCAATTATTCGTTTTATACGATGGAAAAACTGTTGTATTTACATTGTATTTTATGCTTCTGACGTTGACTTCTAAGGCACCAACTATACGATCTGTTGGAGGAACGCCCTAGAGTGAAGCCTAGGTTGCCCGGAACGTAGAAATGGCCATAACTTTCACACTGGTTGCAATTATTCGTTTTATACGATGGAAAAACTGTTGTATTTATATTGTATTATATGCTTCTGGCGTTCACTACTTAGGCCCTAGCTATTCGATCGGGTGTAACAATGCCCTAGGGTGAAGCCTAGGTTGCCCGGAAAGTAGAAATGACCATAACTTTCAAACTGGTTGCAATTATTCCTGTTATACGATGGAAAAACTGTTGTATTTTTATTGCATTTTATGCTTCGGGCGTTGACTTCTAAGGCCCTAATTAATCAATCTGTTGGAGCAACGCCCTAGGGTGAAGCCAAGGCTGCCCGGAAAGTAGAAATGTCCATAACTTTCATACTGGTTGCAATTATTCGTTTTATACGATGGAAAAACCGTTGTATTTATATTGTATTTTATGCTTCTGACGTTGACTTGTGAGGCACCAACTATTCGATCTGTTGGAGCAACGCCCTAGAGTGAAGCCTAGGTTGCCCGGAACGTAGAAATGACCATAACTTTCACACAGGTTGCTATTATTCGTTTTAAGACGATGGAACAACTGTTGTATTTATATTGTATTTTATGCTTCTGGCGTTCGCTTCTTAGACCCTAACTATTCGATCGGGTGGAACAACGCCCTAGGGTGAAGCCTAGGTTGCCCCGAAAGTAGAAATGACCATAACGTTCAAACTGGTTGCAATTATTCCTGTTATACGATGGACAAACTGTTGTATTTATATTGTATTTTATGCTTCTGACGTTGACT
Organism: Calliopsis andreniformis; assembly: GCF_051401765.1. Classification (NCBI taxonomy): domain Eukaryota; kingdom Metazoa; phylum Arthropoda; class Insecta; order Hymenoptera; family Andrenidae; genus Calliopsis; species Calliopsis andreniformis. The sequence goes on along the minus strand of NW_027480424.1, from coordinate 20,383,218 downwards.
TCTAAGGCACCAACTATTCGATCTGGTGGAGCAACGCCCTAGTGTGAAGCCTAGGTTGCCCGGAACGTAGAAATGACGATAACTTTCACACTGGTTGCAATTATTCGTTTTATACGATGGAAAAACTGTTGTATTTATATTGTATTTTATGCTTCTGACGTTGACTTCTAAGGCACCAACTATACGATCTGTTGGAGGAACGCCCTAGAGTGAAGCCTAGGTTGCCCGGAACGTAGAAATGGCCATAACTTTCACACTGGTTGCAATTATTCGTTTTATACGATGGAAAAACTGTTGTATTTATATTGTATTATATGCTTCTGGCGTTCACTACTTAGGCCCTAGCTATTCGATCGGGTGTAACAATGCCCTAGGGTGAAGCCTAGGTTGCCCGGAAAGTAGAAATGACCATAACTTTCAAACTGGTTGCAATTATTCCTGTTATACGATGGAAAAACTGTTGTATTTTTATTGCATTTTATGCTTCGGGCGTTGACTTCTAAGGCCCTAATTAATCAATCTGTTGGAGCAACGCCCTAGGGTGAAGCCTAGGCTGCCCGGAAAGTAGAAATGTCCATAACTTTCATACTGGTTGCAATTATTCGTTTTATACGATGGAAAAACCGTTGTATTTGTATTGTATTTTATGCTTCTGACGTTGACTTCTAAGGCACCAACTATTCGATCTGTTGCAGCAACGCCCTAGAGTGAAGCCTACGTTGCCCGGAACGTAGAAATGACCATAACTTTCACACTGGTTGCAATTATTCGTTCTATATGATGGAAAAACTGTTGTATTTATATTGTATTTTATGCTTCTGACGTTGACTTGTGAGGCACCAACTATTCGATCTGTTGGAGCAACTCCCTAGAGTGAAGCCTAGGTTGCCCGGAACGTAGAAATGACCATAACTTTCACACAGGTTGCTATTATTCGTTTTAAGACGATGGAACAACTGTTGTATTTATATTGTATTTTATGCTTCTGGCGTTCACTTCTTAGGCCCTAACTATTCGATCGGGTGGAACAACGCCCTAGGGTGAAGCCTAGGTTGCCCCGAAAGTAGAAATGACCATAACGTTCAAACTGGTTGCAATTATTCCTGTTATACGATGGACAAACTGTTGTATTTATATTGTATTTTATGCTTCTGACGTTGACTTCTAAGGCACCAACTATTCGATCTGGTGGAGCAACGCCCTAGAGTGAAGCCTAGGTTGCCCGGAACGTAGAAATGACGATAACTTTCACACTGGTTGCAATTATTCGTTTTATACGATGGAAAAACTGTTGTATTTATATTGTATTTTATGCTTCTGACGTTGACTTCTAAGGCACCAACTATACGATCTGTTGGAGGAACGCCCTAGAGTGAAGCCTAGGTTGCCCGGAACGTAGAAATGGCCATAACTTTCACACTGGTTGCAATTATTCGTTTTATACGATGGAAAAACTGTTGTATTTATATTGTATTATATGCTTCTGGCGTTCACTACTTAGGCCCTAGCTATTCGATCGGGTGTAACAATGCCCTAGGGTGAAGCCTAGGTTGCCCGGAAAGTAGAAATGACCATAACTTTCAAACTGGTTGCAATTATTCCTGTTATACGATGGAAAAACTGTTGTATTTTTATTGCATTTTATGCTTCGGGCGTTGACTTCTAAGGCCCTAATTAATCAATCTGTTGGAGCAACGCCCTAGGGTGAAGCCTAGGCTGCCCGGAAAGTAGAAATGTCCATAACTTTCATACTGGTTGCAATTATTCGTTTTATACGATGGAAAAACCGTTGTATTTGTATTGTATTTTATGCTTCTGACGTTGACTTCTAAGGCACCAACTATTCGATCTGTTGGAGCAACGCCCTAGAGTGAAGCCTACGTTGCCCGGAACGTAGAAATGACCATGACTTTCACACTGGTTGCAATTATTCGTTTTATACGATGGAAAAACTGTTGTATTTATATTGTATTATATGCTTCTGGCGTTCACTTCTTAGGCCCTAACTATTCGATCGGGTTGGAACAACGCCCTAGGGTGAAGCCTAGGTTGCCCGGAAAGGAGGAATGACCATAACTTTCGAACTGGTCGGAATTATTCCTGTTATACGATGGAAAAACTGTTGTATATATATTGTATTTTATGCTTCTGGCGTTGACTTCTAAGGCACTAAGTATTCGATATGGTGGTGCAACGCCCTAGAGTGAAGCCTAGGGTGCCCGGAACGTAGAAATGACCATCCCTTTCAAACTGGTTGCAATTACTCCTGTTATATGATGGAAAAACTGTTGTATTTTTATTGCATTTGATGCTTCGGGCGTTGACTTCTAAGGTACTAACTATTCAATCTGTTGGAGCAACGACCTAGGGTGAATCCTATGTTGCCCGGAAAGTAGAAATGACCATAACTTTCATACTGGTTGCAATTATCCGGTTTATACGATGGACAACCTGTTGTATTTATATTGTATTTTATGCTTCTGGCGTTCACTTCTTGGGCACTAACCTTTCAATCTGTTGGAGCAACGCCCTAGGGTGAACCCTAGGCTGCCCGGGAAGTAGATATGACCATTACTTTCATACTGGTTGCAATTATCCGTTTTATACGATGGAAAAACTGTTCTATTTGTTTTGTGTTTTATGTTTCGCGCGTTGACTTCTAAGGCCCTAACTATTCGATCTGGTGGAACAACGCCCTAGAGTGAAGCCTAGGTATCCCGGAACGTAGAAATGACCATAACTTTCACACTGGTTGCAATTATTCGTTTTAAGACGATGGAACAACTGTTGTATTTATATTGTATTTTATGCTTCTGGCGTTCACTTCTTTGGCCCTAACTATTCGATCGGGTGGAACAACCACCTAGGGTGAAGCCTAGGTTGCCCCGAAAGTAGAAATGACCATAACGTTCAAACTGGTTGCAATTATTCCTGTTATACGATGGACAAACTGTTGTATTTATATTGTATTTTATGCTTCTGACGTTGACTTCTAAGGCACCAACTATTCGATCTGGTGGAGCAACGCCCTAGAGTGAAGCCTAGGTTGCCCGGAACGTAGAAATGACGATAACTTTCACACTGGTTGCAATTATTCGTTTTATACGATGGAAAAACTGTTGTATTTATATTGTATTTTATGCTTCTGACGTTGACTTCTAAGGCACCAACTATACGATCTGTTGGAGGAACGCCCTAGAGTGAAGCCTAGGTTGCCCGGAACGTAGAAATGGCCATAACTTTCACACTGGTTGCAATTATTCGTTTTATACGATGGAAAAACTGTTGTATTTATATTGTATTATATGCTTCTGGCGTTCACTACTTAGGCCCTAGCTATTCGACCGGGTGTAACAATGCCCTAGGGTGAAGCCTAGGTTGCCCGGAAAGTAGAAATGACCATAACTTTCAAACTGGTTGCAATTATTCGTTTTAAGACGATGGAACAACTGTTGTATTTATATTGTATTTTATGCTTCTGGCGTTCACTTCTTTGGCCCTAACTATTCGATCGGGTGGAACAACGCCCTAGGGTGAAGCCTAGGTTGCCCCGAAAGTAGAAATGACCATAACGTTCAAACTGGTTGCAATTATTCCTGTTATACGATGGACAAACTGTTGTATTTATATTGTATTTTATGCTTCTGACGTTGACTTCTAAGGCACCAACTATACGATCTGGTGGAGCAACGCCCTAGAGTGAAGCCTAGGTTGCCCGGAACGTAGAAATGACGATAACTTTCACACTGGTTGCAATTATTCGTTTTATACGATGGAAAAACTGTTGTATTTATATTGTATTTTATGCTTCTGACGTTGACTTCTAAGGCACCAACTATACGATCTGTTGGAGGAACGCCCTAGAGTGAAGCCTAGGTTGCCCGGAACGTAGAAATGGCCATAACTTTCACACTGGTTGCAATTATTCGTTTTATACGATGGAAAAACTGTTGTATTTATATTGTATTATATGCTTCTGGCGTTCACTACTTAGGCCCTAGCTATTCGATCGGGTGTAACAATGCCCTAGGGTGAAGCCTAGGTTGCCCGGAAAGTAGCAATGACCATAACTTTCAAACTGGTTGCAATTATTCCTGTTATACGATGGAAAAACTGTTGTATTTTTATTGCATTTTATGCTTCGGGCGTTGACTTCTAAGGCCCTAACTAATCAATCTGTTGGAGCAACGCCCTAGGGTGAAGCCTAGGCTGCCCGGAAAGTAGAAATGTCCATAACTTTCATACTGGTTGCAATTATTCGTTTTATACGATGGAAAAACCGTTGTATTTGTATTGTATTTTATGCTTCTGACGTTGACTTCTAAGGCACCAACTATTCGATCTGTTGGAGCAACGCCCTAGAGTGAAGCCTACGTTGCCCGGAACGTAGAAATGACCATAACTTTCACACTGGTTGCAATTATTCGTTCTATATGATGGAAAAACATTTGTATTTATATTGTATTTTATGCTTCTGACGTTGACTTGTGAGGCACCAACTATTCGATCTGTTGGAGCAACGCCCTAGTGTGAAGCCTAGGTTGCCCGGAACGTAGAAATGGCCATAACTTTCACACTGGTTGCAATTATTCGTTTTATACGATGGAAAAACTGTTGTATTTATATTGTATTATATGCTTCTGGCGTTCACTACTTAGGCCCTAGCTATTCGATCGGGTGTAACAATGCCCTAGGGTGAAGCCTAGGTTGCCCGGAAAGTAGAAATGACCATAACTTTCAAACTGGTTGCAATTATTCCTGTTATACGATGGAAAAACTGTTGTATTTTTATTGCATTTTATGCTTCGGGCGTTGACTTCTAAGGCCCTAACTAATCAATCTGTTGGAGCAACGCCCTAGGGTGAAGCCTAGGCTGCCCGGAAAGTAGAAATGTCCATAACTTTCATACTGGTTGCAATTATTCGTTTTATACGATGGAAAAACCGTTGTATTTGTATTGTATTTTATGCTTCTGACGTTGACTTCTAAGGCACCAACTATTCGATCTGTTGGAGCAACGCCCTAGAGTGAAGCCTACGTTGCCCGGAACGTAGAAATGACCATAACTTTCACACTGGTTGCAATTATTCGTTCTATATGATGGAAAAACTGTTGTATTTATATTGTATTTTATGCTTCTGACGTTGACTTGTGAGGCACCAACTATTCGATCTGTTGGAGCAACGCCCTAGAGTGAAGCCTAGGTTGCCCGGAACGTAGAAATGACCATAACTTTCACACAGGTTGCTATTATTCGTTTTAAGACGATGGAACAACTGTTGTATTTATATTGTATTTTATGATTCTGGCGTTCACTTCTTAGGCCCTAACTATTCGATCGGGTGGAACAACGCCCTAGGGTGAAGCCTAGGTTGCCCCGAAAGTAGAAATGACCATAACGTTCAAACTGGTTGCAATTATTCCTGTTATACGATGGACAAACTGTTGTATTTATATTGTATTTTATGCTTCTGACGTTGACTTCTAAGGCCCTAATTAATCAATCTGTTGGAGCAACGCCCTAGGGTGAAGCCTAGGCTGCCCGGAAAGTAGAAATGTCCATAACTTTCATACTGGTTGCAATTATTCGTTTTATACGATGGAAAAACCGTTGTATTTGTATTGTATTTTATGCTTCTGACGTTGACTTCTAAGGCACCAACTATTCGATCTGTTGGAGCAACGCCCTAGAGTGAAGCCTACGTAGCCCGGAACGTAGAAATGACCATAACTTTCACACTGGTTGCAATTATTCGTTTTATACGATGGAAAAACTGTTGTATTTATATTGTATTATATGCTTCTGGCGTTCACTTCTTAGGCCCTAACTATTCGATCGGGCTGGAACAACGCCCTAGGGTGAAGCCTAGGTTGCCCGGAAAGGAGAAATGACCATAACTTTCGAACTGGTCGGAATTATTCCTGTTATACGATGGAAAAACTGTTGTATATATATTGTATTTTATGCTTCTGGCGTTGACTTCTAAGGCACTAAGTATTCGATATGGTGGTGCAACGCCCTAGAGTGAAGCCTAGGGTGCCCGGAACGTATAAATGACCATCCCTTTCAAACTGGTTGCAATTACTCCTGTTATATGATGGAAAAACTGTTGTATTTTTATTGCATTTGATGCTACGGGCGTTGACTTCTAAGGCACTAACTATTCAATCTGTTGGAGCAACGCCCTAGGGTGAATCCTATGTTGCCCGGAAAGTAGAAATGACCATAACTTTCATACTGGTTGCAATTATCCGGTTTATACGATGGACAACCTGTTGTATTTATATTGTATTTTATGCTTCTGGCGTTCACTTCTTGGGCACTAACCTTTCAATCTGTTGGAGCAACGCCCTAGGGTGAACCCTAGGCTGCCCGGGAAGTAGATATGACCATTACTTTCATACTGGTTGCAATTATCCGTTTTATACGATGGAAAAACTGTTCTATTTGTTTTGTGTTTTATGTTTCGCGCGTTGACTTCTAAGGCCCTAACTATTCGATCTGGTGGAGCAACGCCCTAGAGTGAAGCCTAGGTATCCCGGAACGTAGAAATGACCATAACTTTCACACTGGTTGCAATTATTCGTTTTAAGACGATGGAACAACTGTTGTATTTATATTGTATTTTATGCTTCTGGCGTTCACTTCTTTGGCCCTAACTATTCGATCGGGTGGAACAACGCCCTAGGGTGAAGCCTAGGTTGCCCCGAAAGTAGAAATGACCATAACGTTCAAACTGGTTGCAATTATTCCTGTTATACGATGGACAAACTGTTGTATTTATATTGTATTTTATGCTTCTGACGTTGACTTCTAAGGCAGCAACTATTCGATCTGGTGGAGCAACGCCCTAGAGTGAAGCCTAGGTTGCCCGGAACGTAGAAATGACGATAACTTTCACACTGGTTGCAATTATTCGTTTTATACGATGGAAAAACTGTTGTATTTATTTTGTATTTTATGCTTCTGACGTTGACTTCTAAGGCAACAACTATACGATCTGTTGGAGGAACGCCCTAGAGTGAAGTCTAGGTTGCCCGGAACGTAGAAATGGCCATAACTTTCACACTGGTTGCAATTATTCGTTTTATACGATGGAAAAACTGTTGTATTTATATTGTATTATATGCTTCTGGCGTTCACTACTTAGGCCCTAGCTATTCGATCTGGTGTAACAATGCCCTAGGGTGAAGCCTAGGTTGCCCGGAAAGTAGAAATGACCATAACTTTCAAACTGGTTGCAATTATTCGTTTTAAGACGATGGAAAAACTGTTGTATTTATATTGTATTTTATGCTTCTGGCGTTCACTTCTTTGGCCCTAACTATTCGACCGGGTGGAACAACGCCCTAGGGTGAAGCCTAGGTTGCCCCGAAAGTAGAAATGACCATAACGTTCAAACTGGTTGCAATTATTCCTGTTATACGATGGACAAACTGTTGTATTTATATTGTATTTTATGCTTCTGACGTTGACCTCTAAGGCACCAGCTATTCGATCTGGTGGAGCAACGCCCTAGAGTGAAGCCTAGGTTGCCCGGAACGTAGAAATGACGATAACTTTCACACTGGTTGCAATTATTCGTTTTATACGATGGAAAAACTGTTGTATTTATATTGTATTTTATGCTTCTGACGTTGACTTCTAAGGCACCAACTATACGATCTGTTGGAGGAACGCCCTAGAGTGAAGCCTAGGTTGCCCGGAACGTAGAAATGGCCATAACTTTCACACTGGTTGCAATTATTCGTTTTATACGATGGAAAAACTGTTGTATTTATATTGTATTATATGCTTCTGGCGTTCACTACTTAGGCCCTTGCTATTCCATCGGGTGTAACAATGCCCTAGGGTGAAGCCTAGGTTGCCCGGAAAGTAGAAATGACCATAACTTTCAAACTGGTTGCAATTATTCCTGTTATACGATGGAAAAACTGTTGTATTTTTATTGCATTTTATGCTTCGGGCGTTGACTTCTAAGGCCCTAACTAATCAATCTGTTGCAGCAACGCCCTAGGGTGAAGCCTAGGTTGCCCGGAAAGTAGAAATGTCCATAACTTTCATACTGGTTGCAATTATTCGTTTTATACGATGGAAAAACCGTTGTATTTGTATTGTATTTTATGCTTCTGACGTTGACTTCTAAGGCACCAACTATTCGATCTGTTGGAGCAACGCCCTAGAGTGAAGCCTACGTTGCCCGGAACGTAGAAATGACCATAACTTTCACACTGGTTGCAATTATTCGTTTTATACGATGGAAAAACTGTTGTATTTATATTGTATTATATGCTTCTGGCGTTCACTTCTTAGGCCCTAACTATTCGATCGGGTTGGAACAACGCCCTAGGGTGAAGCCTAGGTTGCCCGGAAAGGAGAAATGACCATAACTTTCGAACTGGTCGGAATTATTCCTGTTATACGATGGAAAAACTGTTGTATATATATTGTATTTTATGCTTCTGGCGTTGACTTCTAAGGCACTAAGTATTCGATATAGTGGTGCAACGCCCTAGAGTGAAGCCTAGGGTGCCCGGAACGTAGAAATGACCATCCCTTTCAAACTGGTTGCAATTACTCCTGTTATATGATGGAAAAACTGTTGTATTTTTATTGCATTTGATGCTTCGGGCGTTGACTTCTAAGGCACTAACTATTCAATCTGTTGGAGCAACGCCCTTGGGTGAATCCTATGTTGCCCGGAAAGTAGAAATGACCATAACTTTCATACTGGTTGCAATTATCCGGTTTATACGATGGACAACCTGTTGTATTTATATTGTATTTTATGCTTCTGGCGTTCACTTCTTGGGCACTAACCTTTCAATCTGTTGGAGCAACGCCCTAGGGTGAACCCTAGGCTGCCCGGGAAGTAGATATGACCATTACTTTCATACTGGTTGCAATTATCCGTTTTATACGATGGAAAAACTGTTCTATTTGTTTTGTGTTTTATGTTTCGCGCGTTGACTTCTAAGGCCCTAACTATTCGATCTGGTGGAGCAACGCCCTAGAGTGAAGCCTAGGTATCCCGGAACGTAGAAATGACCATAACTTTCACACTGGTTGCAATTATTCGTTTTATACGATGGAAAAACTGTTGTATTTATATTGTATTATATGCTTCTGGCGTTCACTTCTTAGGCCCTAGCTATTCGATCTGGTGGAGCAACGCACTAGAGTGAAGCCTTGGTTTCCCGGAACGTAGAAATGATCATGACTTTCATACTGGTGGCTACTATTCGTTTTATTCGATGGAAAAACTGTTATATTTATATTGTATTTAATGCTTCTGGCGTTGACTTCTGAGGCACTAACTATTCGATCTGGTGGAGCAACGCCCTAGAGTGAAGCCTTGGTTTCCCGGAACGTAGAAATGATCATGACTTTCATACTGGTTGCAATTATTCGTTTTATACGATGGAAAAACTGTTGTATTTATATTGTATTTTATGCTTCTGGCGTTGACTTCTAAGGCACTAACTGTTCGATCTGGTGGAGCACCGCCCTAGAGTGAAGCTTAGGTTGCCCCGAACATAGAAATGACCATAACCTTCACACTGGTGGCTACTATTCGTTTTATTCGATGGAAAAACTGTTATATTTATATTGTATTTTATGCTTCTGACGTTGACTTCTAAGGCACCAACTATACGATCTGTTGGAGGAACGCCCTAGAGTGAAGCCTAGGTTGCCCGGAACGTAGAAATGACCATAACTTTCACACTGGTTGCAATTATTCGTTTTATACGATGGAAAAACTGTTGTATTTATATTGTATTATATGCTTCTGGCGTTCACTTCTTAGGCCCTAGCTATTCGATCGGGTGTAACAACGTCCTAGGGTGAAGCCTAGGCTGCCCGGAAAGTAGAAATGACCATAACTTTCACACTGGTGGCTACTATTCGTTTTATTCGATGGAAAAACTGTTATATTTATATTGTATTTAATGCTTCTGGCGTTGACTTCTGAGGCACTAACTATTCGATCTGGTGGAGCAACGCCCTAGAGTGAAGCCTTGGTTTCCCGGAACGTAGAAATGATCATGACTTTCATACTGGTTGCAATTATTCGTTTTATACGATGGAAAAACTGTTGTATTTATATTGTATTTTATGCTTCTGGCGTTGACTTCTAAGGCACTAACTGTTCGATCTGGTGGAGCACCGCCCTAGAGTGAAGCTTAGGTTGCCCGGAACATAGAAATGACCATAACCTTCACGCTGGTGGCTATTATTCGTTTTATTCGATGGAAAAACTGTTATATTTATATTGTATTTTATGCTTCTGGCGCTGACTTCATAGGCCCTAACTATTCGATCTGGTGGAACACGCCCTAGAGTGAAGTCTAGGTTGCCCGGAACGTAGAAATGACCATCACTTTCACACTGGTTGCAATTATTCATATTATAGGATGGAAAACCTGTTGTATTTAGATTGTATTTTATGCTCCTGGTGTTGACTTCTTAGGCCCTAACTATTCGAACTGGTGGAGCAACGCCCTAGAGTGAAGCCAAGGTTGCCCGGAACGTAGAACTGACCATCACTTTCAAACTTGTTACAATTATTCCTCTTATATGATGGAAAAACTGTTACATTTTTATTGCATTTTATGCTTCGGGCATTGACTTCTAAGGCCCTAACTATTCAATCTGTTGGAGCAACGCCCTAGGGTGAAGCCTAGGTTGCCCGGAAAGTAGAAATGTCCATAACTTTCATACTGGTTGCAATTATTCGTTTTATACGATGGAAAAACTGTTGTATTTATATTGTATTTTATGCTTCTGACGTTGACTTGTGATGCACCAACTATTCGATCTGTTGGAGCAACGCCCTAGAGTGAAGCCTGGGTTGCCCGGAACGTAGAAATGACCATAACTTTCACACAGGTTGCTATTATTCGTTTTAAGACGATGGAACAACTGTTGTATTTATATTGTATTTTATGCTTCTGGCGTTCACTTCATAGGCCCTAACTATTCGATCGGGTGTAACAACGCCCTAGGGTGAAGCCTAGGTTGCCCCGAAAGTAGAAATGACCATAACTTTCAAACTGGTTGCAATTATTCCTGTTATACGATGGAAAAACTGTTGTATTTATATTGTATTTTATGCTTCAGGCGTTGACTTCTAAGGCACTAAGTATTCGATATGGTGGAGCAACGCCCTAGAGTGAAGCCTAGGGTGCCCGGAACGTAGAAATGACCTTCACTTTGAAACTGGTTGCAATTACTCCTGTTATATGATGGAAAAACTGTTGTATTTTTATTGCATTTGATGCTTCGGGCGTAGACTTCTAAGGCACTAACTATTCAATCTGTTGGAGTAACGCCCTAGGGTGAATCCTAGGTTGCCCGGAAAGTAGAAATGGCCATAACTTTCATACTCGTTGCAATTATTCGTTTTATACGATGGAAAAACTGTTGTATTTATATTGTATTTTATGCTTCTGGCGTTGACTTCTGAGGCCCTAACTATTCGATCTGTTGGAGCAACGCCCTAGGGTGAAGCCTAGGTTGCCCGGAAAGTAGAAATGTCCATAACTTTCATACTGGTTGCAATTATTCGTTTTATATGATGGAAAAACTGTTGTATTTATATTGTATTTTATGCTTCTGACGTTGACTTCTAAGGCACCAACTATTCGATCTGGTAGAGCAACGCCCTAGAGTGAAGCCTAGGTTGCCCGGAACGTAGAAATGACCATAACTTTCATACTGGTTGCAATTATTCGTTTTATATGATGGAAAAACTGTTGTATTTATATTGTATTTTATGCTTCTGACGTTGACTTCTAAGGCACCAACTATTCGATCTGGTAGAGCAACGCCCTAGAGTGAAGCCTAGGTTGCCCGGAACGTAGAAATGGCCATAACTTTCACACTGGTTGCAATTATTCGTTTTATACGATGGAAAAACTGTTGTATTTATATTGTATTATATGCTTCTGGCGTTCACTTCTGAGGACCTAACTATTCGATTTGTTGGAGGAACGCCCTAGAGTGAAGCCTAGGTTGCCCGGAACGTAGAAATGACCATAACTTTCACACTGGTTGCAATTATTCGTTTTATACGATGGAAAAACTGTTGTATTTATATTGTATTTTATGCTTCTGACGTTGACTTCTAAGGCACCAACTATACGATCAGTTGGAGCAACGCCCTAGGGTGAACCCTAGGTTGCCCGTGAAGTAGATATGACCATTACTTTCATACTGGTTGCAATTATCCGTTTTATACGATGGAAAAACTGTTGTATTTATATTGTATTTTATGCTTCTGGCGTTCACTTCTTAGGCCTTAACTATTCGATCTGGTGGAACAACGCACTAGGGTGAAGCCTAGACTGCGCGGAACGTAGAAATGACCATAACTTTCACACTGGTAGGAATTATTCGATTTATACAATGGAAAAACTGTTCTATTTGTTTTGTGTTTTATGTTTCGCGCGTTGACTTCTAAGGCCCTAACTATTCGATCTGGTGGAGCAACGCCCTAGAGTGAAGACTAGGTATCCCGGAACGTGGAAATGACCATAACTTTCACACAGATAGCAATTATTCGTTCTATACATGGAAAAACTGTTCTATTTATTTTGTATTTTATGCTTCTTGCGTTCACTTCTTAGGCCTTAACTATTCGATCTGGTGGAACAACGCACTAGGGTGAAGCCCAGGCTGCGCGGAACGTAGAAATGACCATAACTTTCACACTGGTAGGAATTATTCGATTTATACAATGGAAAAACTGTTCTATTTGTTTTGTGTTTTATGTTTCGCGCGTTGACTTCTAAGGCCCTAAGTATTCGATCTGGTGGAGCAACGCCCTAGAGTGAAGCCTAGGTATCCCGGAACGTAGAAATGACCTTAACTTTCACACTGGTTGCAATTATTCGTTTTATACGATGGAAAAACTGTTGTATTTATATTGTATTATATGCTTCTGGCGTTCACTTCTTAGGCCCTAGCTATTCGATCGGGTGTAACAACGCCCTAGGGTGAAGACTAGGTTGCCCGGAAAGTAGAAATGACCATAACTTTCAAACTGGTTGCAATTATTCCTGTTATACGATGGAAAAACTGTTGTATTTATATTGTATTTTATGCTTCTGGCGTTGACTTCTAAGGCACTAACTGTTCGATCTGGTGGAGCACCGCCCTAGAGTGAAGCTTAGGTTGCCCGGAACATAGAAATGACCATAACCTTCACACTGGTGGCTACTATTCGTTTTATTCGATGGAAAAACTGTTATATTAATATTGTATTTTATGCTTCTGACGTTGACTTCTAAGGCACCAACTATACGATCTGTTGGAGGAACGCCCCAGAGTGAAGCCTAGGTTGCCCGGAACGTAGAAATGACCATAACTTTCACACTGGTTGCAATTATTCGTTTTATACGATGGAAAAACTTTTGTACTTATATTGTATTATATGCTTCTGGCGTTCACTTCTTAGGCCCTAGCTATTCGATCGGGTGTAACAATGCCCTAGGGTGAAGCCTAGGTTGCCCGGAAAGTAGATATGACCATAACTTTCAAACTGGTTGCAATTATTCCTGTTATACGATGGAAAAGCTGTTGTATTTATATTGTATTTTATGCTTCTGGCGTTGACTTCTAAGGCACTAAGTATTCGATATGGTGGAGCAACGCCCCAGAGTGAAGCCTAGGGTGTCCGGAACGTAGAAATGACCATCATTTTCAAACTGGTTGCAATTACTCCTGTTATATGATGGAAAAACTGTTGTATTTTTATTGCATTTGATGCTTCGGGCGTTGACTTCTAAGGCACTAATTATTCAATCTGTTGGAGCAACGCCCTAGGGTGAATCCTAGGTTGCCCGGAAAGTAGAATTGAAAATAACTTTCATACTGGTTGCAATTATTCGTTTTATACGATGGAAAAACTGTTGTATTTATATTGTATTTTATGCTTCTGGCGTTGACTTCTGGGGCACTAACTATTCGATCTGGTGGAGCAACGCCCTAGAGTGAAGCCTCGGTTTCCCGGAACGTAGAAATGATGATGACTTTCATACTGGTTGCAATTATTCGTTTTATACGATGGAAAAACTGTTGTATTTATATTGTATTTTATGCTTCTGGCGTTGACTTCTAAGGCACTAACTGTTCGATCTGGTGGAGCACCGCCCTAGAGTGAAGCTTAGGTTGCCCGGAACATAGAAATGACCATAACCTTCACACTGGTGGCTATTATTCGTTTTATTCGATGGAAAAACTGTTATATTTAAATTCTATTTTATGCTTCTGGCGCTGACTTCATAGGCCCTAACTATTCGATCTGGTGGAACACGCCCTAGAGTGAAGTCTAGGTTGCCCGGAACGTAGAAATGACCATCACTTTCACACTGGTTGCAATTATTCATATAATAGGATGGAAAACCTGTTGTATTTAGATTGTATTTTATGCTCCTGGTGTTGACTTCTTAGGCCCTAACTGTTCGATCTGGTGGAGCAACGCCCTAGAGTGAAGCCTAGGTTGCCCGGAACGTAGAACTGACCATCACTTTCAAACTTGTTACAATTATTCCTGTTATACGATGGAAAAACTGTTACATTTTTATTGCATTTTATGCTTCGGGCGTTGACTTCTAAGGCCCTAACTATTCAATCTGTTGGAGCAACGCCCTAGGGTGAAGCCTAGGTTGCCCGGAAGGTAGAAATGTCCATAACTTTCATACTGGTTGCAATTATTCGTTTTATACGATGGAAAATCTGTTGTATTTATATTGTATTTTATGCTTCTGACGTTGACTTGTGAGGCACCAACTATTCGATCTGTTGGAGCAACGCCCTAGAGTGAAGCCTAGGTTGCCCGGAACGTAGAAATGACCATAACTTTCACACAGGTTGCTATTATTCGTTTTAAGACGATGGAACAACTGTTGTATTTATACTGTATTTTATGCTTCTGGCGTTCACTTCTTAGGCCCTAACTATTCGATCGGGTGGAACAACGCCCTAGGGTGAAGCCTAGGTTGCCCCGAAAGTAGAAATGACCATAACTTTCAAACTGGTTGCAGTTATTCCTGTTATACGATGGAAAAACTGTTGTATTTATATTGTATTTTATGCTTCAGGCGTTGACTTCTAAGGCACTAAGTATTCGATATGGTGGAGCAACGCCCTAGAGTGAAGCCTAGGGTGCCCGGAACGTAGAAATGACCTTCACTTTCAAACTGGTTGCAATTACTCCTGTTATATGATGGAAAAACTGTTGTATTTTTATTGCATTTGATGCTTCGGGCGTAGACTTCTAAGGCACTAACTATTCAATCTGTTGGAGCAACGCCCTAGAGTGAAGCCTAGGTTGCCCGGAACGTAGAAATGACCATAACTTTCACACTGGTTGCAATTATTCGTTTTATACGATGGAAAAACTGTTGTATTTATATTGTATTATATGCTTCTAGCGTTCACTTCTTAGGCCCTAGCTATTCGATCGGGTGTAACAACGCCCTAGGGTGAAGCCTAGGTTGCCCGGAAAGTAGAAATGACCATAACTTTCAAACTGGTTGCAATTATTCCTCTTATACGATGGAAAAACTGTTGTATTTTTATTGCATTTTATGCTTCGGGCGTTGACTTCTAAGGCCCTAACTAATCAATCTGTTGGAGCAACGCACTAGGGTGAAGCCTAGGCTGCCCGGAAAGTAGAAATGTCCATAACTATCATACTGGTTGCAATTATTCGTTTTATACGATGGAAAAACTGTTGTATTTATATTGTATTTTATGCTTCTGACGTTGACTTCTAAGGCACCAACTATTCGATCTGTTGGAGCAACGCCCTAGAGTGAAGCCTAGGTTGCCCGGAACGTAGAAATGACCATCACTTTCACACTGGTTGCAATTATTCATATAATAGGATGGAAAACCTGTTGTATTTAGATTGTATTTTATGCTCCTGGTGTTGACTTCTTAGGCCCTAACTGTTCGATCTGGTGGAGCAACGCCCTAGAGTGAAGCCTAGGTTGCCCGGAACGTAGAACTGACCATCACTTTCAAACTTGTTACAATTATTCCTGTTATACGATGGAAAAACTGTTACATTTTTATTGCATTTTATGCTTCGGGCGTTGACTTCTAAGGCCCTAACTATTCAATCTGTTGGAGCAACGCCCTAGGGTGAAGCCTAGGTTGCCCGGAAGGTAGAAATGTCCATAACTTTCATACTGGTTGCAATTATTCGTTTTATACGATGGAAAATCTGTTGTATTTATATTGTATTTTATGCTTCTGACGTTGACTTGTGAGGCACCAACTATTCGATCTGTTGGAGCAACGCCCTAGAGTGAAGCCTAGGTTGCCCGGAACGTAGAAATGACCATAACTTTCACACAGGTTGCTATTATTCGTTTTAAGACGATGGAACAACTGTTGTATTTATACTGTATTTTATGCTTCTGGCGTTCACTTCTTAGGCCCTAACTATTCGATCGGGTGGAACAACGCCCTAGGGTGAAGCCTAGGTTGCGCCGAAAGTAGAAATGACCATAACTTTCAAACTGGTTGCAGTTATTCCTGTTATACGATGGAAAAACTGTTGTATTTATATTGTATTTTATGCTTCAGGCGTTGACTTCTAAGGCACTAAGTATTCGATATGGTGGAGCAACGCCCTAGAGTGAAGCCTAGGGTGCCCGGAACGTAGAAATGACCTTCACTTTCAAACTGGTTGCAATTACTCCTGTTATATGATGGAAAAACTGTTGTATTTTTATTGCATTTGATGCTTCGGGCGTAGACTTCTAAGGCACTAACTATTCAATCTGTTGGAGCAACGCCCTAGAGTGAAGCCTAGGTTGCCCGGAACGTAGAAATGACCATAACTTTCACACTGGTTGCAATTATTCGTTTTATACGATGGAAAAACTGTTGTATTTATATTGTATTATATGCTTCTAGCGTTCACTTCTTAGGCCCTAGCTATTCGATCGGGTGTAACAACGCCCTAGGGTGAAGCCTAGGTTGCCCGGAAAGTAGAAATGACCATAACTTTCAAACTGGTTGCAATTATTCCTCTTATACGATGGAAAAACTGTTGTATTTTTATTGCATTTTATGCTTCGGGCGTTGACTTCTAAGGCCCTAACTAATCAATCTGTTGGAGCAACGCACTAGGGTGAAGCCTAGGCTGCCCGGAAAGTAGAAATGTCCATAACTATCATACTGGTTGCAATTATTCGTTTTATACGATGGAAAAACTGTTGTATTTATATTGTATTTTATGCTTCTGACGTTGACTTCTAAGGCACCAACTATTCGATCTGTTGGAGCAACGCCCTAGAGTGAAGCCTAGGTTGCCCGGAACGTAGAAATGACCATAACTTTCACACTGGTTGCAATTATACGTTTTATACGATGGAAAAACTGTTGTATTTATATTGTATTATATGCTTCTGGCGTACACTTCTTAGGCCCTAACTATTCGATCGGGTGGAACAACGCCCTAGGGTGAAGCCTAGGTTGCCCGGAAAGTAGAAATGACCATAACTTTCGAACTGTTTGGAATTATTCCTGTTATACGATGGAAAAACTGTTGTATATATATTGTATTTTATGCTTCTGGCGTTGACTTCTAAGGCACTAAGTATTCGATATGGTGGTGCAACGCCCTAGAGTGAAGCCTAGGGTGCCCGGAACGTAGAAATGTCCATAACTTTCACACTGGTTGCAATTATTCGTTTTATACGATGGAAAAACTGTTGTATTTATATTGTATTTTATGCTTCTGGCGTTGACTTCTAAGGCACTAAGTATTCGATATGGTGGTGCAACGCCCTAGAGTGAAGCCTAGGGTGCCCGGAACGTAGAAATGTCCATAACTTTCATAGTGGTTGCAATTATACGTTTTATACGATAGAAAAACTGTTGTATTTATATTGTATTTTATGCTTCTGGCGTTGACTTCTGAGGACCTAACTATTCGATCTGTTGGAGCAACGCCCTAGGGTGAAGCCTAGGCTGCCCGGAAAGTAGAAATGTCCATAACTTTCATACTGGTTGCAATTATTCGTTTTATACGATGGAAAAACTGTTGTATTTATATTGTATTTTATGCTTCTGACGTTGACTTCTAAGGCACCAACTATTCGATCTGTTGGAGCAACTCCCTAGAGTGAAGCCTAGGTTGCCCGGAACGTAGAAATGACCATAACTTTCACACTGGTTGCAATTATTCGTTTTATACGATGGAAAAACTGTTGTATTTATATTGTATTATATGCTTCTGGCGTACACTTCTTAGGCCCTAACTATTCGATCGGGTGGAACAACGCCCTAGGGTGAAGCCTAGGTTGCCCGGAAAGTAGAAATGACCATAACTTTCGAACTGTTTGGAATTATTCCTGTTATACGATGGAAAAACTGTTGTATATATATTGTATTTTATGCTTCGGGCGTTGACTTCTAAGGCCCTAACTAATCAATCTGTTGGAGCAACGCACTAGGGTGAAGCCTAGGCTGCCCGGAAAGTAGAAATGTCCATAACTATCATACTGGTTGCAATTATTCGTTTTATACGATGGAAAAACTGTTGTATTTATATTGTATTTTATGCTTCTGACGTTGACTTCCAAGGCACCAACTATTCGATCTGTTGGAGCAACGCCCTAGAGTGAAGCCTAGGTTGCCCGGAACTTAGAAATGACCATAACTTTCACACTGGTTGCAATTATACGTTTTATACGATGGAAAAACTGTTGTATTTATATTGTATTATATGCTTCTGGCGTACACTTCTTAGGCCCTAACTATTCGATCGGGTGGAACAACGCCCTAGGGTGAAGCCTAGGTTGCCCGGAAAGTAGAAATGACCATAACTTTCGAACTGTTTGGAATTATTCCTGTTATACGATGGAAAAACTGTTGTATATATATTGTATTTTATGCTTCTGGCGTTGACTTCTAAGGCACTAAGTATTCGATATGGTGGTGCAACGCCCTAGAGTGAAGCCTAGGGTGCCCGGAACGTAGAAATGTCCATAACTTTCATACTGGTTGCAATTATTCGTTTTATATGATGGAAAAACTGTTGTATTTATATTGTATTTTATGCTTCTGACGTTGACTTCTAAGGCACCAACTATTCGATCTGGTGGAGCAACGCCCTAGAGTGAAGCCTAGGTTGCCCGGAACGTAGAAATGACCATAACTTTCACACTGGTTGCAATTATTCGTTTTATACGATGGAAAAACTGTTGTATTTATATTGTATTATATGCTTCTAGCGTTCACTTCTTAGGCCCTAGCTATTCGATCGGGTGTAACAACGCCCTAGGGTGAAGCCTAGGTTGCCCGGGAAGTAGAAATGACCATAACTTTCAAACTGGTTGCAATTATTCCTGTTATACGTTGGAAAAACTGTTGTATTTTTATTGCATTTTATGCTTCGGGCGTTGACTTCTAAGGCCCTAACTAATCAATCTGTTGGAGCAACGCCCTAGGGTGAAGCCTAGGCTGCCCGGAAAGTAGAAATGTCCATAACTTTCATACTGGTTGCAATTATTCGTTTTATACGATGGAAAAACTGTTGTATTTATATTGTATTTTATGCTTCTGACGTTGACTTCTGAGGCCCTAACTATTCGATCTGTTGGAGCAACGCCCTAGAGTGAAGCCTTGGTTTCCCGGAACGTAGAAATGACCATGACTTTCATACTGGTTGCAATTATTCGTTTTATACGATGGAAAAACTGTTGTATTTATATTGTATTTTATGCTTCTGGCGTTGACTTCTAAGGCACTAACTGTTCGATCTGGTGGAGCAACGCCCTAGAGTGAAGCTTAGGTTGCCCGGAACATAGAAATGACCATAACTTTCGAACTGTTTGGAATTATTCCTGTTATACGATGGAAAAACTGTTGTATATATATTGTATTTTATGCTTCTGGCGTTGACTTCTAAGGCACTAAGTATTCGATATGGTGGTGCAACGCCCTAGAGTGAAGCCTAGGGTGCCCGGAACGTAGAAATGTCCATAACTTTCACACTGGTTGCAATTATTCGTTTTATACGATGG
Source organism: Calliopsis andreniformis (assembly GCF_051401765.1). Taxonomy (NCBI): domain Eukaryota; kingdom Metazoa; phylum Arthropoda; class Insecta; order Hymenoptera; family Andrenidae; genus Calliopsis; species Calliopsis andreniformis. The sequence goes on along the minus strand of NW_027480424.1, from coordinate 20,363,169 downwards.
AAAAACTGTTGTATTTATATTGTATTTTATGCTTCTGGCGTTGACTTCTAAGGCACTAAGTATTCGATATGGTGGTGCAACGCCCTAGAGTGAAGCCTAGGGTGCCCGGAACGTAGAAATGTCCATAACTTTCATAGTGGTTGCAATTATACGTTTTATACGATAGAAAAACTGTTGTATTTATATTGTATTTTATGCTTCTGGCGTTGACTTCTGAGGACCTAACTATTCGATCTGTTGGAGCAACGCCCTAGGGTGAAGCCTAGGCTGCCCGGAAAGTAGAAATGTCCATAACTTTCATACTGGTTGCAATTATTCGTTTTATACGATGGAAAAACTGTTGTATTTATATTGTATTTTATGCTTCTGACGTTGACTTCTAAGGCACCAACTATTCGATCTGTTGGAGCAACTCCCTAGAGTGAAGCCTAGGTTGCCCGGAACGTAGAAATGACCATAACTTTCACACTGGTTGCAATTATTCGTTTTATACGATGGAAAAACTGTTGTATTTATATTGTATTATATGCTTCTGGCGTACACTTCTTAGGCCCTAACTATTCGATCGGGTGGAACAACGCCCTAGGGTGAAGCCTAGGTTGCCCGGAAAGTAGAAATGACCATAACTTTCGAACTGTTTGGAATTATTCCTGTTATACGATGGAAAAACTGTTGTATATATATTGTATTTTATGCTTCGGGCGTTGACTTCTAAGGCCCTAACTAATCAATCTGTTGGAGCAACGCACTAGGGTGAAGCCTAGGCTGCCCGGAAAGTAGAAATGTCCATAACTATCATACTGGTTGCAATTATTCGTTTTATACGATGGAAAAACTGTTGTATTTATATTGTATTTTATGCTTCTGACGTTGACTTCCAAGGCACCAACTATTCGATCTGTTGGAGCAACGCCCTAGAGTGAAGCCTAGGTTGCCCGGAACTTAGAAATGACCATAACTTTCACACTGGTTGCAATTATACGTTTTATACGATGGAAAAACTGTTGTATTTATATTGTATTATATGCTTCTGGCGTACACTTCTTAGGCCCTAACTATTCGATCGGGTGGAACAACGCCCTAGGGTGAAGCCTAGGTTGCCCGGAAAGTAGAAATGACCATAACTTTCGAACTGTTTGGAATTATTCCTGTTATACGATGGAAAAACTGTTGTATATATATTGTATTTTATGCTTCTGGCGTTGACTTCTAAGGCACTAAGTATTCGATATGGTGGTGCAACGCCCTAGAGTGAAGCCTAGGGTGCCCGGAACGTAGAAATGTCCATAACTTTCATACTGGTTGCAATTATTCGTTTTATATGATGGAAAAACTGTTGTATTTATATTGTATTTTATGCTTCTGACGTTGACTTCTAAGGCACCAACTATTCGATCTGGTGGAGCAACGCCCTAGAGTGAAGCCTAGGTTGCCCGGAACGTAGAAATGACCATAACTTTCACACTGGTTGCAATTATTCGTTTTATACGATGGAAAAACTGTTGTATTTATATTGTATTATATGCTTCTAGCGTTCACTTCTTAGGCCCTAGCTATTCGATCGGGTGTAACAACGCCCTAGGGTGAAGCCTAGGTTGCCCGGGAAGTAGAAATGACCATAACTTTCAAACTGGTTGCAATTATTCCTGTTATACGTTGGAAAAACTGTTGTATTTTTATTGCATTTTATGCTTCGGGCGTTGACTTCTAAGGCCCTAACTAATCAATCTGTTGGAGCAACGCCCTAGGGTGAAGCCTAGGCTGCCCGGAAAGTAGAAATGTCCATAACTTTCATACTGGTTGCAATTATTCGTTTTATACGATGGAAAAACTGTTGTATTTATATTGTATTTTATGCTTCTGACGTTGACTTCTGAGGCCCTAACTATTCGATCTGTTGGAGCAACGCCCTAGAGTGAAGCCTTGGTTTCCCGGAACGTAGAAATGACCATGACTTTCATACTGGTTGCAATTATTCGTTTTATACGATGGAAAAACTGTTGTATTTATATTGTATTTTATGCTTCTGGCGTTGACTTCTAAGGCACTAACTGTTCGATCTGGTGGAGCAACGCCCTAGAGTGAAGCTTAGGTTGCCCGGAACATAGAAATGACCATAACCTTCACACTGGTGGCTATTATTCGTTGTATTCGATGGAAAAAATGTTATATTTATATTGTATTTTACGCTTCTGGCGCTGACTTCTTAGGCCCTACCTATTCGATCTGGTGGAACAGCGCCCTAGAGTGAAGTCTAGGTTGCCCGGAACGTAGAAGTGACCATCACTTTCACACTGGTTGCAATTATTCATATTATAGGATGGAAAACCTATTGTATTTATATTGTATTTTATGCTCCTGGTGTTGGCTTCTTAGCCCCTAACTATTCGATCTGGTGGAGCTACGCCCTACGGTGAATCCTAGGTTGCCCGGAAAGTAGAAATGACCATAACTTTCATACTGGTTGCAATTATTCGTTTTATACGATGGAAAAACTGTTGTATTTATATTGTATTTTATGCTTCTGGCGTTGACTTCTGAGGCCCTAACTATTCGATCTGTTGGAGCAACGCCCTAGGGTGAACCCTAGGTTGCCCGGAAAGTAGAAATGTCCATAACTTTCATACTGGTTGCAATTATTCGTTTTATATGATGGAAAAACTGTTGTATTTATATTGTATTTTATGCTTCTGACGTTGACTTCTAAGGCACCAACTATTCGATCTGGTGGAGCAACGCCCAAGAGTGAAGCCTAGGTTGCCCGGAACGTAGAAATGACCATAACTTTCACACTGGTTGCAATTATTCGTTTTATACGATGGAAAAACTGTTGTATTTATATTGTATTTTACGCTTCTGACGTTGACTTCTAAGGCACCAACTACGCGATCTGTTGGAGGAACGCCCTAGAGTGAAGCCTAGGTTGCCCGGAACGCAGAAATGACCATAACTTTCACACTGGTTGCAATTATTCGTTTTATACGATGGAAAAACTGTTGTATTTATATTGTATTATATGCTTCTGGCGTTCACTTCTTAGGCCCTAGCTATTCGATCGGGTGTAACAACGCCCTAGGGTGAAGCCTAGGTTGCCCGGAAAGTAGAAATGACCATAACTTCCGAACTGGTTGGAATTATTCATGTTATACGATGGAAAAACTGTTGTATATATATTGTATTTTATGCTTCTGGCGTTGACTTCTAAGGCACTAAGTATTCGATATGGTGGTGCAACGCCCTAGAGTGAAGCCTAGGGTGCCCGGAACGTAGAAATGTCCATAACTTTCGTACTGGTTGCAATTATTCGTTTTATATGATGGAAAAACTGTTGTACTTATATTGTATTTTATGCTTCTGACGTTGACTTCTAAGGCACCAACTATTCGATCTGGTGGAGCAACGCCCTAGAGTGAAGCCTAGGTTGCCCGGAACGTAGAAATGACCATAACTTTCACACTGGTTGCAATTATTCGTTTTATACGATGGAAAAACTGTTGTATTTATATTGTATTTTATGCTTCTGACGTTGACTTCTAAGGCACCAGCTATACGATCTGTTGGAGGAACGCCCTAGAGTGAAGCCTAGGTTGCCCGGAACGTAGAAATGACCATAACTTTCACACTGGTTGCAATTATTCGTTTTATACGATGGAAAAACTGTTGTATTTATATTGTATTATATGCTTCTGGCGTTCACTTCTTAGGCCCTAGCTATTCGATCGGGTGTAACAACGCCCTAGGGTGAAGCCTAGGTTGCCCGGAAAGTAGAAATGACCATAACTATCAAACTGGTTGCAATTATTCCTGTTATACGATGGAAAAACTGTTGTATTTATATTGTATTTTATGCTTCTGGCGTTGACTTCTAAGGCACTAAGTATTCGATATGGTGGAGCAACGCCCCAGAGTGAAGCCTAGGTTGCCCGGAACGTAGAAATGACCAGAACTTTCACACTGGTTGCTATTATTCGTTTTATACGATGGAAAAACTGTTATATTTATATTGTATTTTATGCTTCTGGCGTTGACTTCTAAGGCACTAACTATTCGATCTGGTGGAGCAACACCCTAGAGTGAAGCCGAGGTTGCCCGGAACGTAGAAATGACAATCACATTCAAACTGGTTGCAATTATTCCGGTTATATGATGAAAGAACTGTTGTATCTTTATTGCATTTTATGCTTCGGGCATTGACTTCTAAGGCCCTAACTATTCAATCTGTTGAAGCAACGCCCTAGGGTGTAGCCTAGGTTGCCCGGAAAGTAGAAATGACCACAACTTTCATACTGGTTGCAATTACTCGTTTTATATGATGGAAAAACTGTTGTATTTATATTGTATTTTATGCTTCTGGCGTTCACTTCTTAGGCCCTAACTATTCGATCTGGTGGAACAACGCCCTAGGGAGACGCCTAGGTTGCCCGGAACGTAGAAATGACCATAACTTTTACACTGGAAGCCATTATTCGTTTTATACGATGGAAAAACTGTTCTATTAATTTTGTATTTTATGCTTTGGGCGTTGACTTCTAAGGCCCTAACTGTTTGATCTGGTGGTGCAACGCCCTAGAGAGAAGCCTAGGTTGCCCGGAACGATGAAATGGAAATAACTTTCACACCGGTAGCAATTATTCGTTTTATACGATGGAAAAACTGTTGTATTTATATTGTATTTTATGCTTCTGGCGTTGACTTCTGAGGCCCTAACTATTCGATCTGTTGGAGCAACGCCCTAGGGTGAACCCTAGGTTGCCCGGAAAGTAGAAATGTCCATAACTTTCATACTGGTTGCAATTATTCGTTTTATATGATGGAAAAACTGTTGTATTTATATTGTATTTTATGCTTCTGACGTTGACTTCTAAGGCACCAACTATTCGATCTGGTGGAGCAACGCCCAAGAGTGAAGCCTAGGTTGCCCGGAACGTAGAAATGACCATAACTTTCACACTGGTTGCAATTATTCGTTTTATACGATGGAAAAACTGTTGTATTTATATTGTATTTTACGCTTCTGACGTTGACTTCTAAGGCACCAACTACGCGATCTGTTGGAGGAACGCCCTAGAGTGAAGCCTAGGTTGCCCGGAACGCAGAAATGACCATAACTTTCACACTGGTTGCAATTATTCGTTTTATACGATGGAAAAACTGTTGTATTTATATTGTATTATATGCTTCTGGCGTTCACTTCTTAGGCCCTAGCTATTCGATCGGGTGTAACAACGCCCTAGGGTGAAGCCTAGGTTGCCCGGAAAGTAGAAATGACCATAACTTCCGAACTGGTTGGAATTATTCATGTTATACGATGGAAAAACTGTTGTATATATATTGTATTTTATGCTTCTGGCGTTGACTTCTAAGGCACTAAGTATTCGATATGGTGGTGCAACGCCCTAGAGTGAAGCCTAGGGTGCCCGGAACGTAGAAATGTCCATAACTTTCGTACTGGTTGCAATTATTCGTTTTATATGATGGAAAAACTGTTGTACTTATATTGTATTTTATGCTTCTGACGTTGACTTCTAAGGCACCAACTATTCGATCTGGTGGAGCAACGCCCTAGAGTGAAGCCTAGGTTGCCCGGAACGTAGAAATGACCATAACTTTCACACTGGTTGCAATTATTCGTTTTATACGATGGAAAAACTGTTGTATTTATATTGTATTTTATGCTTCTGACGTTGACTTCTAAGGCACCAGCTATACGATCTGTTGGAGGAACGCCCTAGAGTGAAGCCTAGGTTGCCCGGAACGTAGAAATGACCATAACTTTCACACTGGTTGCAATTATTCGTTTTATACGATGGAAAAACTGTTGTATTTATATTGTATTATATGCTTCTGGCGTTCACTTCTTAGGCCCTAGCTATTCGATCGGGTGTAACAACGCCCTAGGGTGAAGCCTAGGTTGCCCGGAAAGTAGAAATGACCATAACTATCAAACTGGTTGCAATTATTCCTGTTATACGATGGAAAAACTGTTGTATTTATATTGTATTTTATGCTTCTGGCGTTGACTTCTAAGGCACTAAGTATTCGATATGGTGGAGCAACGCCCCAGAGTGAAGCCTAGGTTGCCCGGAACGTAGAAATGACCAGAACTTTCACACTGGTTGCTATTATTCGTTTTATACGATGGAAAAACTGTTATATTTATATTGTATTTTATGCTTCTGGCGTTGACTTCTTAGGCCCTACCTTTTCGATCTGGTGGAACAACGCCCTAGAGTGTAGCCTAGGTTGCCCGGAACGTAGAAATGACCATCACTTTCACACCGGTTGCAATTATTCCTGTTATACGATGGAAAAGCTCTTGTATATTTAATGTATTTTATGCTTCGGGCGTTGACTTCTATGGCCCTACCTACTCGATCTGGTGGAGCAACGCCCTACAGTCAAGCCTAGGTTGCCCGGAACGTAGAAATGAACATAACTTTCACACTGGTAGCAATTATTCGTTTTATACAATGGAAAAACTGTTCCATTTATTTTGTATTTTATGCTTCGGGCGTTGACTTCTATGGCCCGACCTATTCGATCTGGTGGAGCAACACCCTAAAGTCAAGCCTAGGTTGCAAGGAACGTAGAAATGACCATAACATTCACACCGGTTGCAATTATTCATGCTATACGTTGGAAAAACTGTTGCATTTTTATTGTAATTTATGCTTCTAGCGTTGACTGCTAAGGCCGTAGCTATTAGATGTGGTGGAGTAACGCCCTAGAGTTACGCCTACGTTGCCTGGGACGTAGAAATGACTATTACTTTCACAATGTTTCCAATTATTCATTTTATACAATGGAAAAACTGTTGTACTTGTATTGTATTTTGTTCTTATGGCGTTGAATTCTAAGTCCCTAGCTATGCGATCTGGTGGAGCAACGTCCTATAGTGAAACCTAGGTTGGCCGGAACGTAGAAATTACCATATCTTTCACACTGGTAGGAATTATTCGTTTTATACGATGGAAAAACTGTTGTAGTTATAGTGAATTTTATGCTTCTGGCGTTGACTCCTAAGGCCCTAGCTATTCGATTTGGTGGAGCAGCGCCCTAGAGTGAAGCCTAGGTTGCCCGGAACAATGATATGCCATTACTTTCACACTGGTTGCAATATTTCCTGATATACGACGGAAAAACTGTTGCATCTTTATTGTATTTTATGCTTCTGGCGTTGACTTCTAAGGCCTTAACTATTCGATTTGGTGGAGCAACGCCCTAGAGTGAAGCCTAGGTTGCCCGGAAAGTAGAAATGACTATAACTTTCACACTGGTTGCAATTATTCGTTTTATACGATGGAAAAGCTGTTGTATTTATACCGTATTTTATGCTTCTGGCGTTGACTTCTTATGCCCTAACTATTCGATCTGTTGGAGCAACGCCCTAGGGTTAAGCCTAGGTTACCCGGAACGTGGAAATGACCAGTACTTTCACACTGTTTGCAGTGACCCCTGTTATACGATGGAAAAACTGATGTATCTTTATTGAATTTTATGCTTCTGGCGTTGACTTCTAAGGCCCTAACTATTCTATCTGGTGTATCAACGCCCTAGAGTGAAGCCTAGGTAGCTCGGAATGTAAAAATGACCATAACATTCACACTGGTTGAAATTATTCGTTTTATACGATGGAAAAACTGTTATATTTAAATTGTATTTTATGCTTCTGGCGTTGATTTCTAAGGCCCTAACTATTCAATCTGGTGGAACAACACCCTAGAGTGAGGCCTAGGTTGCCCGGAACGTAGAAATGACCATCACTTCCATACGGGTAGCAATCATTCGTTTTATACGATGGAAAAACTGTTGTATTTATATTGTATTTAATGCTTCTGGCGTTGAGTTCTAAGGCACAAACTATTCGATCTGGTGGAGCAATGCCCTAGAGTGAAGCCTAGGTTGCCCGGAACGTAGAAATGACCAACACTTTCAAAACTGGTTGCAATTAATCCTTTTATACGATGGAAAAACTGTTGTATTTTTATTGCATTTTATGCTTCCGCCGATGACTTCGAAGGCCCTAACTATTCAATCTGTTGGAGCAACGCCCTAGGCAGAAGCCTAGGTTGCCCGGAACGTAGAAATGACCATAACTTTCACACTGGTTGCTATTATTCGTTCTATACGATGGAAAAGCTGTTATATTTATATTGTATCTTATGCTTCTGGCGTTGACTTCTTAGGCCCTAACAATTCGAGCTGGTGGAACAACGCCCTAGAGTGAAGCCTAGGTTGCCTGGAACGTACAAATGACCATCACCTTCACAAGGGTTATAATTATTCCTGTTACAGGATGGAAAGACTGTTGCATTTTTATTGTATTTTATGCTTCAGACGTTGACTTATGAGGCCGTAGCTATTCGATGTGGTGGAAGAACGCCATAGAGTGAAGCCTAGGTTGCCCGGAACGTAGAAATGACCATAACTTTCATACTGGTGGCAATTATTCGTTCTATATGATGGAAAAACTGTTGTATTTATATTGTATTTTATGCCGCTGGCGTTCACTTCTTAGGCCCTAGCTATTCGATCTGGTGGAACAACGCCCTGAGGTGAAGCCTAGGTTGCCCGGAACGTAGAAATGACCATAACTTTCACACTGGTTGCTATTATTTGTTTTATACGATGGAAAAACTGTTATATTTATATTGTACTTTATGCTTCTGGCGTTGCCTTCTTAGGCTCTAACTGTTCGATCTGGTAGAACATTGCCTAGAGTGAAGCCTAGGTTACCCGAAACGTAGAAATGACCAGTACTTTCACACTGTTTGCAGTGACTCCTGTTATACGATGGAAAAACTGTTGCATCTTTATTGAATTTTATGCTTATGTCGTTGAGTTCTAAGGCCCTAACTATGCTATCTGGTGTATCAACGCCCTAGCGTGAAGCCTAGGTTGCTCGGAGTGTAAAAATGACCTTTACTTTTGCAATGTTTGCAATTATTCATGTTATACGTTAGAAAAACTGTTGTACTTATATTGTATCTTATGCTTCAGGCGTTCACCTCTTATGCCATAAATATTCCATCTGGTGGAACAACGACCTAGGGTGAAGCCTAGGTTGCCCGGAACGTAGAAATGGAAATAACTTTCACACCGGTAGCAATTATTCGTTTTATACGATGGAAAAACAGTTCTACTTATTTTGTAATTTATGCTTCGGCCGTTGACTTCTAAGGCCCTAACTATTCGAGCTGGTGGAGCAACGCCCTAGAGTGAAGCCTAGGTTGCCCGGAACGTAGAAATGACCATCACTTTCAAACTGGTTGCAATTATTCGCTTTATACGATGGAAAAACTGTTGTATTTATATTGTTTTTTATGCTTCTGGCGTTGACTTCTAAGGCACTAACTATTCGATCTGGTGGAGCAACGCCCTAGAGTGAAGCCGAGGTTGCCCGGAACGTAGAAATGACAATCACATTCAAACTGGTTGCAATTATTCCGGTTATATGATGAAAGAACTGTTGTATCTTTATTGCATTTTATGCTTCGGGCATTGACTTCTAAGGCCCTAACTATTCAATCTGTTGAAGCAACGCCCTAGGGTGTAGCCTAGGTTGCCCGGAAAGTAGAAATGACCACAACTTTCATACTGGTTGCAATTACTCGTTTTATATGATGGAAAAACTGTTGTATTTATATTGTATTTTATGCTTCTGGCGTTCACTTCTTAGGCCCTAACTATTCGATCTGGTGGAACAACGCCCTAGGGAGAAGCCTAGGTTGCCCGGAACGTAGAAATGACCATAACTTTTACACTGGAAGCCATTATTCGTTTTATACGATGGAAAAACTGTTCTATTAATTTTGTATTTTATGCTTTGGGCGTTGACTTCTAAGGCCCTAACTGTTTGATCTGGTGGTGCAACGCCCTAGAGTGAAGCCGAGGTTGCCCGGAACGTAGAAATGACCATCACTTTCAAACTGTTTGCAATTACTCCTGTTATATAATGGAAAAACTGTTGTATTTTTATTGCATATTGTGCTTCGGGCATTGACTTCTAAGGCCCTAATTATTCAATCTGTTGGAGCAACGCCCTAGGGTGTAGCCTAGGTTGCTCGGAACGTAGAAATGACCATAACTTTCATACTGGTTGCAATTATTCGTTTTATATGATGGAAAAACTGTTGCATTTATATTGTATTTTATGCTGCTGGCGTTCACTTCTTAGGCACTAACTATTCGATCTGGTGGAACAACGCCCTGGTGTGAAGCCTAGGTTGCCGGGAACGTAGAAATGACCATAACTTGCACACTGGTCGCTATTATTCGTTTTATACGATGGTGAAACTGTTATATTTATATTGTCTTTTATGCTTCTGGCGTTGCCTTCTTAGGCCCTAGCTGTTCGATCTGGTGGAACAACGCCCTAGAGTGAAGCCTAGGTTGCCCGGAACGTAGAAATGACCATAACTTTCACACTGGTTGCTATTATTCGTTCTATACGATGGAAAAGCTGTTATATTTATATTGTATCTTATGCTTCTGGCGTTGACTTCTTAGGCCCTAACAATTCGAGCTGGTGGAACAACGCCCTAGAGTGAAGCCTAGGTTGCCTGGAACGTACAAATGACCATCACCTTCACAAGGGTTGCAATTATTCCTGTTACAGGATGGAAAGACTGTTGCATTTTTATTGTATTTTATGCTTCAGACGTTGACTTATGAGGCCGTAGCTATTCGATGTGGTGGAAGAACGCCATAGAGTGAAGCCTAGGTTGCCCGGAACGTAGAAATGACCATAACTTTCATACTGGTGGCAATTATTCGTTCTATATGATGGAAAAACTGTTGTATTTATATTGTATTTTATGCCGCTGGCGTTCACTTCTTAGGCCCTAGCTATTCGATCTGGTGGAACAACGCCCTGAGGTGAAGCCTAGGTTGCCCGGAACGTAGAAATGACCATAACTTTCACACTGGTTGCTATTATTTGTTTTATACGATGGAAAAACTGTTATATTTATATTGTACTTTATGCTTCTGGCGTTGCCTTCTTAGGCTCTAACTGTTCGATCTGGTAGAACATTGCCCTAGAGTGAAGCCTAGGTTACCCGAAACGTAGAAATGACCAGTACTTTCACACTGTTTGCAGTGACTCCTGTTATACGATGGAAAAACTGTTGCATCTTTATTGAATTTTATGCTTATGTCGTTGACTTCTAAGGCCCTAACTATGCTATCTGGTGTATCAACGCCCTAGCGTGAAGCCTAGGTTGCTCGGAGTGTAAAAATGACCTTTACTTTTGCAATGTTTGCAATTATTCATGTTATACGTTAGAAAAACTGTTGTACTTATATTGTATCTTATGCTTCAGGCGTTCACCTCTTATGCCATAAATATTCCATCTGGTGGAACAACGACCTAGGGTGAAGCCTAGGTTGCCCGGAACGTAGAAATGGAAATAACTTTCACAACGGTAGCAATTATTCGTTTTATACGATGGAAAAACAGTTCTACTTATTTTGTAATTTATGCTTCGGCCGTTGACTTCTAAGGCCCTAACTATTCGAGCTGGTGGAGCAACGCCCTAGAGTGAAGCCTAGGTTGCCCGGAACGTAGAAATGACCATCACTTTCAAACTGGTTGCAATTATTCGCTTTATACGATGGAAAAACGGTTGTATTTATATTGTTTTTTATGCTTCTGGCGTTGACTTCTAAGGCACTAACTATTCGATCTGGTGGAGCAACACCCTAGAGTGAAGCCGAGGTTGCCCGGAACGTAGAAATGACAATCACATTCAAACTGGTTGCAATTATTCCGGTTATATGATGAAAGAACTGTTGTATCTTTATTGCATTTTATGCTTCGGGCATTGACTTCTAAGGCCCTAACTATTCAATCTGTTGAAGCAACGCCCTAGGGTGTAGCCTAGGTTGCCCGGAAAGTAGAAATGACCACAACTTTCATACTGGTTGCAATTACTCGTTTTATATGATGGAAAAACTGTTGTATTTATATTGTATTTTATGCTTCTGGCGTTCACTTCTTAGGCCCTAACTATTCGATCTGGTGGAACAACGCCCTAGGGAGAAGCCTAGGTTGCCCGGAACGTAGAAATGACCATAACTTTTACACTGGAAGCCATTATTCGTTTTATACGATGGAAAAACTGTTCTATTAATTTTGTATTTTATGCTTTGGGCGTTGACTTCTAAGGCCCTAACTGTTTGATCTGGTGGTGCAACGCCCTAGAGAGAAGCCTAGGTTGCCCGGAACGATGAAATGGAAATAACTTTCACACCGGTAGCAATTATTCGTTTTATACGATGGAAAAACAGTTCTATTTATTTTGTATTTTGTGCTTCGGCCGTTGACTTCTAAGGACCTAACTCTTCGATCTGTTGGAGCAACGCCCTAGGGTGAAGCCTAGGTTGCCGGAAAGTAGAAATGACCATAACACTCATACTGGTTGCAATTAATTGTTTTATACGATGGAAAAACTGTTGTATTTATTTTGTATTTCATGCTTCGGGCGTTGACTTCTAAGGCCCTAACTATTCGATCTGGTGGAGCAACGCCCTAGAGTGAAACCTAGGTTGCCCGGAACGTAGAAATTACCATAACTTTCACACTGGTAGGAATTATTCGTTTTATACGATGGAACAACTGTTCTATTTATTTTGTATTTCATGCTTTGGGCGTTGACTTCTAAGGCCCTAACTATTCAATCTGTTGGAACAACGCCCCAGGGTGAAGCCTAGGTTGCCCGGAAAGTAGAAATAACCATAACTTTCATACTGGTTGCAATTATTCGTTTTATACGATGGAAAAACTGTTTTACTTATATTGTATTATATGCTTCTGGCGTTGACTTTTAGGGCACTAACTATTCGATCTGGTGGAGCAGCGCCCTAGGGTGAAGCCTAGGTTGCCGGCACGTAGAAATGACCATTACTTTTACACTGGTTTCAATTATTCGTTTTATACGATGGAAAAACTGTTTTATTTATATTGTATTTTATGCTTCTGGCGCTGACTTTTAGGGCACTAACTATTCGATCTGGTGGAGAAGCGCCCTAGGGTGAAGCCTAGGTTGCCGGCACGTAGAAATGACCATTACTTTTACACTGGTTTCAATTATTCGTTTTATACGATGGAAAAACTGTTGCATCTTTATTGTATTTTATGCTTCGGGCGTTGACTTCTAAGGCCCTAACTATTCCATCTGGTGGAGCAACGTCCTAGAGTGAAGCCTAGGTTGCCCCGAAAGTAGAAATGACTATAACTTTCACACTGGCTGCAATTATTCGTTTTATACGATGGAAAACCTGTTGTATTTATACCGTATTTTATGCTTCTGGCGTTGACTTCTTATGCCCTAACTATTCCATCTGGTGGAACAACACCATAGGGTGTAGCCTAGGTTGCTCGGAACGTAGAAATGACCATAACTTTCATACTGGTTGCAATTATTCGTTTTATATGATGGAAAAACTGTTGCATTTATATTGTATTTTATGCTGCTGGCGTTCACTTCTTAGGCACTAACTATTCGATCTGGTGGAACAACGCCCTGGTGTGAAGCCTAGGTTGCCGGGAACGTAGAAATGACCATAACTTTCACACTGGTCGCTATTATTCGTTTTATACTTTGGTGAAACTGTTATATTTATATTGTCTTTTATGCTTCTGGCGTTGCCTTCTTAGGCCCTAGCTGTTCGATCTGGTGGAACAACGCCCTAGAGTGAAGCCTAGGTTGCCCGGAACGTAGAAATGACCATAACTTTCACACTGGTTGCTATTATTCGTTCTATACGATGGAAAAGCTGTTATATTTATATTGTATCTTATGCTTCTGGCGTTGACTTCTTAGGCCCTAACAATTCGAGCTGGTGGAACAACGCCCTAGAGTGAAGCCTAGGTTGCCTGGAACGTACAAATGACCATCACCTTCACAAGGGTTGCAATTATTCCTGTTACAGGATGGAAAGACTGTTGCATTTTTATTGTATTTTATGCTTCAGACGTTGACTTATGAGGCCGTAGCTATTCGATGTGGTGGAAGAACGCCATAGAGTGAAGCCTAGGTTGCCCGGAACGTAGAAATGACCATAACTTTCATACTGGTGGCAATTATTCGTTCTATATGATGGAAAAACTGTTGTATTTATATTGTATTTTATGCCGCTGGCGTTCACTTCTTAGGCCCTAGCTATTCGATCTGGTGGAACAACGCCCTGAGGTGAAGCCTAGGTTGCCCGGAACGTAGAAATGACCATAACTTTCACACTGGTTGCTATTATTTGTTTTATACGATGGAAAAACTGTTATATTTATATTGTACTTTATGCTTCTGGCGTTGCCTTCTTAGGCTCTAACTGTTCGATCTGGTAGAACATTGCCCTAGAGTGAAGCCTAGGTTACCCGAAACGTAGAAATGACCAGTACTTTCACACTGTTTGCAGTGACTCCTGTTATACGATGGAAAAACTGTTGCATCTTTATTGAATTTTATGCTTATGTCGTTGACTTCTAAGGCCCTAACTATGCTATCTGGTGTATCAACGCCCTAGCGTGAAGCCTAGGTTGCTCGGAGTGTAAAAATGACCTTTACTTTTGCAATGTTTGCAATTATTCATGTTATACGTTAGAAAAACTGTTGTACTTATATTGTATCTTATGCTTTAGGCGTTCACCTCTTATGCCATAAATATTCCATCTGGTGGAACAACGACCTAGGGTGAAGCCTAGGTTGCCCGGAACGTAGAAATGGAAATAACTTTCACACCGGTAGCAATTATTCGTTTTATACGATGGAAAAACAGTTCTACTTATTTTGTAATTTATGCTTCGGCCGTTGACTTCTAAGGCCCTAACTATTCGAGCTGGTGGAGCAACGCCCTAGAGTGAAGCCTAGGTTGCCCGGAACGTAGAAATGACCATCACTTTCAAACTGGTTGCAATTATTCGCTTTATACGATGGAAAAACTGTTGTATTTATATTGTTTTTTATGCTTCTGGCGTTGACTTCTAAGGCACTAACTATTCGATCTGGTGGAGCAACGCCCTAGAGTGAAGCCGAGGTTGCCCGGAACGTAGAAATGACAATCACATTCAAACTGGTTGCAATTATTCCGGTTATATGATGAAAGAACTGTTGTATCTTTATTGCATTTTATGCTTCGGGCATTGACTTCTAAGGCCCTAACTATTCAATCTGTTGAAGCAACGCCCTAGGGTGTAGCCTAGGTTGCCCGGAAAGTAGAAATGACCACAACTTTCATACTGGTTGCAATTACTCGTTTTATATGATGGAAAAACTGTTGTATTTATATTGTATTTTATGCTTCTGGCGTTCACTTCTTAGGCCCTAACTATTCGATCTGGTGGAACAACGCCCTAGGGAGAAGCCTAGGTTGCCCGGAACGTAGAAATGACCATAACTTTTACACTGGAAGCCATTATTCGTTTTATACGATGGAAAAACTGTTCTATTAATTTTGTATTTTATGCTTTGGGCGTTGACTTCTAAGGCCCTAACTGTTTGATCTGGTGGTGCAACGCCCTAGAGAGAAGCCTAGGTTGCCCGGAACGATGAAATGGAAATAACTTTCACACCGGTAGCAATTATTCGTTTTATACGATGGAAAAACAGTTCTATTTATTTTGTATTTTGTGCTTCGGCCGTTGACTTCTAAGGACCTAACTCTTCGATCTGTTGGAGCAACGCCCTAGGGTGAAGCCTAGGTTGCCGGAACGTAGAAATTACCATAACTTTCACACTGGTAGGAATTATTCGTTTTATACGATGGAACAACTGTTCTATTTATTTTGTATTTCATGCTTCGGGCGTTGACTTCTAAGGCCCTAACTATTCAATCTGTTGGAACAACGCCCCAGGGTGAAGCCTAGGTTGCCCGGAAAGTAGAAATAACCATAACTTTCATACTGGTTGCAATTATTCGTTTTATACGATGGAAAAACTGTTTTACTTATATTGTATTATATGCTTCTGGCGTTGACTTTTAGGGCACTAACTATTCGATCTGGTGGAGCAGCGCCCTAGGGTGAAGCCTAGGTTGCCGGCACGTAGAAATGACCATTACTTTTACACTGGTTTCAATTATTCGTTTTATACGATGGAAAAACTGTTTTATTTATATTGTATTTTATGCTTCTGGCGCTGACTGTTAGGGCACTAACTATTCGATCTGGTGGAGAAGCGCCCTAGGGTGAAGCCTAGGTTGCCGGCACGTAGAAATGACCATTACTTTTACACTGGTTTCAATTATTCGTTTTATACGATGGAAAAACTGTTGCATCTTTATTGTATTTTATGCTTCGGGCGTTGACTTCTAAGGCCCTAACTATTCCATCTGGTGGAGCAACGTCCTAGAGTGAAGCCTAGGTTGCCCCGAAAGTAGAAATTACTATAACTTTCACACTGGCTGCAATTATTCGTTTTATACGATGGAAAACCTGTTGTATTTATACCGTATTTTATGCTTCTGGCGTTGACTTCTTATGCCCTAACTATTCCATCTGGTGGAACAACACCATAGGGTGATGCCTAGGTTGCCCGAAACGTAGAAATGACCATAACTTTCACATCGGTAGCAATTATTCGTTTTATACGATGGAAAAACTGTTCTATTTATTTTGTATTTCATGCTTCGGGCGTTGACTTCTAAGGCCCTAACTATTCAATCTGTTGGAACAACGCCCCAGGGTGAAGCCTAGGCTGCCCGGAAAGTAGAAATAACCATAACTTTCATACTGGTTGCAATTATTCGTTTTATACGATGGAAAAACTGTTTTACTTATATTGTATTTTATGCTTCTGGCGTTGACTTTTAGGGCACTAACTATTCGATCTGGTGGAGCAACACCCTAGAGTGAAGCCTAGGTTGCCCGGAACGTAGAAATGACCATCTCTTTCACACTGGTTGCTATTATTCGTTCCATACGATGGAAAAACTGTTATATTTATATTGTATCTTATGCTTCTGGCGTTGACGTCTTAGGCCTTAACAATACGTTCTAGTGGAACAACGCCCTAGAGTGAAGCCTAGGTTGCCTGGAACGTACAAATGACCATCACTTTCACACGGGTTGCAATTATTCCTGCTATAGGATGGAAAGGCTGTTGTATTTTTATAGTATTTTATGCTACGGGCGTTGACTTCTAAGGCCCTAACTATTCGATCTGGTGGAGCAACGCCCTAGAGTGAAGCCTAGGTTGCCCGGAACGTAGAAATGACCAGAACTTTCACACTGGTTGCTATTATTCGTTTTATACGATGGAAAAACTGTTATATTTATATTGTATTTTATGCTTCTGGCGTTGACTTCTTAGGCCTTACCTTTTCGATCTGGTGGAACAACGCCCTAGAGTGTAGCCTAGGTTGCCCGGAACGTAGAAATGACCATCACTTTCACACTGGTTGCAATTATTCCTGTTATACGATGGAAAAGCTCATGTATATTTAATGTATTTTATGCTTCGGGCGTTGATTTCTATGGCCCTACCTATTCGATCTGGTGGAGCAACGCCCTACAGTCAAGCCTAGGTTGCCCGGAACGTAGAAATGAACATAACTTTCACACTGGTAGCAATTATTCGTTTTATACAATGGAAAAACTGTTCCATGTATTTTGTATTTTATGCTTCGGGCGTTGACTTCTATGGCCCGACCTATTCGATCTGGTGGAGCAACACCCTAAAGTCAAGCCTAGGTTGCAAGGAACGTAGAAATGACCATAACATTCACACCGGTTGCAATTATTCATGCTATACGTTGGAAAAACTGTTGCATTTTTATTGTAATTTATGCTTCTAGCGTTGACTGCTAAGGCCGTAGCTATTAGATGTGGTGGAGTAACGCCCTAGAGTGACGCCTACGTTGCCTGGGACGTAGAAATGACTATTACTTTCACAATGTTTCCAATTATTCATTTTATACGATGGAAAAACTGTTGTACTTGTATTGTATTTTGTTCTTATGGCGTTGAATTCTAAGTCCCTAGCTATACGATCTGGTGGAGCAACGTCCTATAGTGAAACCTAGGTTGCCCGGAACGTAGAAATTACCATATCTTTCACACTGGTAGGAATTATTCGTTTTATACGATGGAAAAACTGTTGTATTTATAGTGAATTTTATGCTTCTGGCGTTGACTCCTAAGGCCCTAGCTATTCGATTTGGTGGAGCAGCGCCCTAGAGTGAAGCCTAGGTTGCCCGGAACAATGATATGCCATTACTTTCACACTGGTTGCAATATTTCCTGATATACGGCGGAAAAACTGTTGCATCTTTATTGTATTTTATGCTTCTGGCGTTGACTTCTAAGGCCCTAACTATTCGATTTGGTGGAGCAACGCCCTAGAGTGAAGCCTAGGTGGCCCGGAAAGTAGAAATGACTATAACTTTCACACTGGTTGCAATTATTCGTTTTATACGATGGAAAAGCTGTTGTATTTATACCGTATTTTATGCTTCTGGCGTTGACTTCTTATGCCCTAACTATTCGATCTGTTGGAGCAACGCCCTAGGGTGAAGCCTAGGTTGTCAGAAACGTAGAAATGAACATAACTTTCACACTGGTAGCAATTATTCGTTTTATACAATGGAAAAACTGTTCTATTTATTTTGTATTTTATGCTTCGTGCGTTGACTTCTAAGGCCCTAACTATTCGATCTGGTGGAGCAACGCCCTAGAGTGAAACCTAGGTTGCCCGGAACGTAGAAATTACCATAACTTTCACACTGGTAGGAATTATTCGTTTTATACGATGGAACAACTGTTCTATTTATTTTGTATTTCATGCTTCGGGCGTTGACTTCTAAGGCCCTAACTATTCAATCTGTTGGAACAACGCCCCAGGGTGAAGCCTAGGTTGCCCGGAAAGTAGAAATAACCATAACTTTCATACTGGTTGCAATTATTCGTTTTATACGATGGAAAAACTGTTTTACTTATATTGTATTATATGCTTCTGGCGTTGACTTTTAGGGCACTAACTATTCGATCTGGTGGAGCAGCGCCCTAGGGTGAAGCCTAGGTTGCCGGCACGTAGAAATGACCATTACTTTTACACTGGTTTCAATTATTCGTTTTATACGATGGAAAAACTGTTTTATTTATATTGTATTTTATGCTTCTGGCGCTGACTTTTAGGGCACTAACTATTCGATCTGGTGGAGAAGCGCCCTAGGGTGAAGCCTAGGTTGCCGGCACGTAGAAATGACCATTACTTTTACACTGGTTTCAATTATTCGTTTTATACGATGGAAAAACTGTTGCATCTTTATTGTATTTTATGCTTCGGGCGTTGACTTCTAAGGCCCTAACTATTCCATCTGGTGGAGCAACGTCCTAACGTGAAGCCTAGGTTGCCCCGAAAGTAGAAATGACTATAACTTTCACACTGGCTGCAATTATTCGTTTTATACGATGGAAAACCTGTTGTATTTATACCGTATTTTATGCTTCTGGCGTTGACTTCTTATGCCCTAACTATTCGATCTGTTGAAGCGACGCCCTAGGGTGAAGCCTAGGTTACCCGGAACGTGGAAATGACCAGTACTTTCACACTGTTTGCAGTGACCCCTGTTATACGATGGAAAAACTGATGCATCTTTATTGAATTTTATGCTTCTGGCGTTGACTTCTAAGGCCCTAACTATTCTATCTGGTGTATCAACGCCCTAGAGTGAAGCCTAGGTTGCTCGGAATGTAAAAATGACCATAACATTCACACTGGTTGAAATTATTCGTTTTATACGATGGAAAAACTGTTATATTTATATTGTATTTAATGCTTCTGGCGTTGAGTTCTAAGGCACAAACTATTCGATCTGGTGGAGCAATGCCCTAGAGTGAAGCCTAGGTTGCCCGGAACGTGGAAATGACCAGTACTTTCACACTGTTTGCAGTGACCCCTGTTATACGATGGAAAAACTGATGCATCTTTATTGAATTTTATGCTTCTGGCGTTGACTTCTAAGGCCCTAACTATTCTATCTGGTGTATCAACGCCCTAGAGTGAAGCCTAGGTTGCTCGGAATGTAAAAATGATCATAACATTCACACTGGTTGAAATTATTCGTTTTATACGATGGAAAAACTGTTATATTTATATTGTATTTAATGCTTCTGGCGTTGAGTTCTAAGGCACAAACTATTCGATCTGGTGGAGCAATGCCCTAGAGTGAAGCCTAGGTTGCCCGGAACGTAGAAATGACCAACACTTTCAAAACTGGTTGCAATTAATCCTTTTATACGATGGAAAAACTGTTGTATTTTTATTGCATTTTATGCTTCCGCCGATGACTTCGAAGGCCCTAACTATTCAATCTGTTGGACCAACGCCCTAGGCAGAAGCCTAGGTTGCCCGGAAAGTTGAAATGACATTAACTTTCATACTGGTTGCAATTACTCGTTTTATACGATGGAAAATCTGTTGTATTTATATTGTATTTTATGCTTCTGGCGTTGACTTCTATGGCACTAACTATTCGATCTGGTGGAGCAACGCACTAGAGTGAAGCCGAGGTTGCCCGGAACGTAGAAATGACCATCACTTTCAAACTGTTTGCAATTACTCCTGTTATATGATGGAAAAACTGTTGTATTTTTATTGCATATTGTGCTTCGGGCATTGACTTCTAAGGCCCTAATTATTCAATCTGTTGGAGCAACGCCCTAGGGTGTAGCCTAGGTTGCCCGGAACGTAGAAATGATCATAACTTTCATACTGGTTGCAATTATTCGTTTTATATGATGGAAAATCTGTTGTATTTATATTGTATTTTATGCTGCTGGCGTTCACTTCTTAGGCACTAACTATTCGATCTGGTGGAACAACGCCCTGGTGTGAAGCCTAGGTTGCCGGGAACGTAGAAATGACCATAACTTTCACACTGGTCGCTATTATGCGTTTTATACGATGGTGAAACTGATATATTTATATTGTGTTTTATGCTTCTGGCGTTGCCTTCTTAGGCCCTAGCTGTTCGATCTGGTGGAACAACGCCCTAGAGTGAAGCCTAGGTTACCCGGAATGTAGAAATGACCAGTACTTTCACACTGTTTGCAGTGACCCCTGTTATACGATTGAAAAACTGATGCATCTTTATTGCATTTTATGCTTCGGGCATTGACTTCTAAGGCCCTAACTATTCAATCTGTTGAAGCAACGCCCTAGGGTGTAGCCTAGGTTGCCCGGAAAGTAGAAATGACCACAACTTTCATACTGGTTGCAATTACTCGTTTTATATGATGGAAAAACTGTTGTATTTATATTGTATTTTATGCTTCTGGCATTCACTTCTTAGGCCCTAACTATTCGATCTGGTGGAACAACGCCCTAGGGAGAAGCCTAGGTTGCCCGGAACGTAGAAATGACCATAACTTTTACACTGGAAGCCATTATTCGTTTTATACGATGGAAAAACTGTTCTATTAATTTTGTATTTTATGCTATGGGCGTTGACTTCTAAGGCCCTAACTGTTTGATCTGGTGGTGCAACGCCCTAGAGAGAAGCCTAGGTTGCCCGGAACGATGAAATGGAAATAACTTTCACACCGGTAGCAATTATTCGTTTTATACGATGGAAAAACAGTTCTATTTATTTTGTATTTTGTGCTTCGGCCGTTGACTTCTAAGGACCTAACTCTTCGATCTGTTGGAGCAACGCCCTAGGGTGAAGACTAGGTTGCCGGAAAGTAGAAATGACCATAACACTCATACTGGTTGCAATTAATTGTTTTATACGATGGAAAAACTGTTGTATTTATATTGTATTTTATGCTTCGGGCGTTGACTTCTAAGGCCCTAACTATTCAATCTGTTGGGTCAACGCCCTAGAATGAAGCCTAGGTTGCTCGGAATGTAGAAATGACCATAACATTCACACTGGTTGAAATTATTCGTTTTATACGATGGAAAAGCTGTTGCATCTTTATTGTATTTTATGCTTCTGGAGTAGACTTCTAAGGCCCTAACTATTCGATCTGGTGGAGCAACGCCCTAGAGTGAAGCCTAGGTTGCCCGGAACGTAGAAATGACCGTCACTGTCAAACTGGTTGCAATTATTCCGGCTATATGACGGAAGAACTGTTGTATCTTTATTGCATTTTATGCTTCGGGCATTGACTTCTAAGGCCCTAACTATTCAATCTGTTGGAGGAACGCCCTAGGGTGTAGCCTAGGTTGCCCGGAAAGTAGAAATGACTATAACTTTCACACTGGTTGCAATTATTCGTTTTATACGATGGAAAAGCTGTTGTATTTATACCGTATTTTATGCTTCTGGCGTTGACTTCTTATGCCCTAACAATTCCATCTGGTGGAACAACGCCCTAGGGTGATGCCTAGGTTGCCCGGAACGTAGAAATGACCATAACTTTCACACCGGTAGCAATTATTCGTTTTATACGATGGTAAAACTGTTGTATTTATATTGCATTTTATGCTTCGGGCGTTGACTTGTAAGGCCCTAACAATTCAATCTGTTGGAGCAACGCCCTAGGGTGAAGCCTAGGTTGCCACGAACTTAGAAATGACCATAACTTTCACACTGGTTGCTATTATTCGTCTTATACGATGGAAAAACTGTTATATTTATATTGTATTTTATGCTTCTGGCGGTGCCTTCTTAGGCCCTAAATGTTCGATCTGTTGGAGCAACGCCCTAGAGTGAAGCCTAGGTTGCCCGGAACGTAGAAATGATCATCACTTTCAAACTGGTTGCAATTAATCCTTTTATACGATGGAAAAACTGTTGTATTTATATTGCATTTTATGCTTCGGGCGTAGACTTCTATGGCCCTACCTATTCGATCTGGAGGAGCAACACCCTACAGTGAAGCCTAGGTTGCCCGAAACGTAGATATGACCATAACCTTCACACAGGTTGCAATTATTCGTTTTCTACGATGGAAAAGCTGTTGTATTTATATTGTATTTTATGCTTCCGGTGTTGACTTCTTAGACCCTAACTCTTCGATCTGGTGGAGCAACGCCTCACAGTTAAGTCTAGGATGCCCGAAACGTGAAATGATCGTTACTTTCGCACTGGTTGCAATTAGTCGTGCTATACAATGGAAAAACTGTTGTATTTATACTGTATTTTATGCTTCTGGCGTTGACTTCTGAGGCCGTAGCTATTCGTTGTGGTGGAGCAACGCCCTAGAGTGAAGCCTAGGTTGCTCGGAACGTAGAAATGCCCATTACTTTCACACTGGTTGCAATTATTAGTTTTATACGATGGAAAAACTGTTCTATTTATTTTGTATTTTATGCTTCGGGCGTTGACTTCTAAGGCCCTAACTATTCAATCTGCTGGAGCAACGAACTAGGGTGAAGCCTAGGTTGCCCGGAAAGTAGAAATGACCATACCTTTCATACTGGTTGCCATTATTTGTTCTATACGATGGAAAAGCTGTTGTATTTATACCGTATTTTATGCTTCTGGCGTTGACTTCTTATGCCCTAACTACTCCATCTGGTGGAACAACGCCCTAGGGTGAAGCCTGGGTTGCCCGGAACGTAGAAATGACCATAACTTTCACACCGGTAGCAATTATTCGTTCTATACGATGGAAAAACTGTTCTATTTATTTTGTATTTTATGCTTCGGCCGTTGACTTCTAAGGCCCTAACTATTCAATCTGTTGGAGCAACGCCATGGGGTGAAGCCTAGGTTGCCCGGAAAGTAGAACTAACCACAACTTTCATACTTGTTGCAATTATTCGTTTTATACGATGGAAAAACTGTTATATTTATATTATATTTTATGCTTCTGGCGTTGACTTCATAGGCCCTAACTATTCGATCTGGTGGAACGACGCCCTAGAGTGAAGCCTAGGTTGCCCAGAACGTAGAAATGACCACACTTTCACACTGGTTGCAATTATTCCTGTTATACGATGAAAAACTCTTATATATTTATTGTATTTTAAGCTTCGGGCGTTGACTTCCATGGCCCTACCTATTCGATTTGGTGGAGCAACACCCTACAGTGAAGCCTAGGTTGTCAGAAACGTAGAAATGAACATAACTTTCACACTGGTAGCAATTATTCGTTTTATACAATGGAAAAACTGTTCTATTTATTTTGTATTTTATGCTTCGTGCGTTGACTTCTAAGGCCCTAACTATTCGATCTGGTGGAGCAACGCCCTAGAGTGAAACCTAGGTTGCCCGGAACGTAGAAATTACCATAACTTTCACACTGGTAGGAATTATTCGTTTTATACGATGGAACAACTGTTCTATTTATTTTGTATTTCATGCTTCGGGCGTTGACTTCTAAGGCCCTAACTATTCAATCTGTTGGAACAACGCCCCAGGGTGAAGCCTAGGTTGCCCGGAAAGTAGAAATAACCATAACTTTCATACTGGTTGCAATTATTCGTTTTATACGATGGAAAAACTGTTTTACTTATATTGTATTTTATGCTTCTGGCGTTGACTTTTAGGGCACTAACTATTCGATCTGGTGGAGCAGCGCCCTAGGGTGAAGCCTAGGTTGCCGGCACGTAGAAATGACCATCTCTTTCACACTGGTTGCTATTATTCGTTCCATACGATGGAAAAACTGTTATATTTATATTGTATCTTATGCTTCTGGCGTTGACGTCTTAGGCCTTAACAATACGTTCTAGTGGAACAACGCCCTAGAGTGAAGCCTAGGTTGCCTGGAACGTACAGATGACCATCACTTTCACACGGGTTGCAATTATTCCTGCTATAGGATGGAAAGGCTGTTGTATTTTTATAGTATTTTATGCTACGGGCGTTGACTTCTAAGGCCCTAACTATTCGATCTGGTGGAGCAACGCCGTAGAGTGAAGCCTAGGTTGCCCGGAACGTAGAAATGACCAGAACTTTCACACTGGTTGCTATTATTCGTTTTATACGATGGAAAAACTGTTATATTTATATTGTATTTTATGCTTCTGGCGTTGACTTCTTAGGCCCTAACTATTCCATCTGGTGGAACAACGCCCTAGGGTGAAGTCTAGGTTGCCCGGAAAGTAGAAATGACCATAACTTTCACACTGGTAGCAATTATTCGTTTTATACGATGGAAAAACTGTTCTATTTATATTATATTTTATGCTTCGGACGTTGACTTCTAAGGCCCTCACTATTCGATCTGGTGGAGCAACGCCCTAGAGTGAAGCCTAGGTTGCCCGGTACGTAGAAATGACCATCACTATCAAACTGGTTGCAATTATTTGTTTTATACGATGGAAAAGCTGTTGCATTTATATCGTATACTATGCTTCTGGCGTTGACTTCTTAGGCCCTAACTATTCCATCTGGTGGAAGAACGCCCTAGGGTGAAGCCTAGGTTGCCCGGAAAGTAGAAATGACCACTACTTTCACACTGTTTGCAATTATTCATTTAATACGATGGAAATGCTGTTGTATGTATATCGTATTTTATGCTTCGGGCGATGACTTCTAAGGCCCTAACCATTCGATCTGGTAGAGCAACGCCCTAGAGTGAAACCTAGGTTATCTGGAACGTAGAAATGACCATCACTTTCACACGGGTTGCAATTATTCCTGTTATAGGATGGAAAGACTGTTGTATTTTTATTGTATTTTATACTTCAGGCGTTGACGTCTGAGACTGTAGCTATTCGATGTGGTGGAAGAACGCCATACAGTGAAGCCTAGGTTGCCTGGAACGTACAAATGACCATAACTTTTACACTGGTAGCAATTATTCGTTTTATACGATGGAAAAGCTGTTATATTTATATTGTATTTTATGCTTCTGGCGTTGACTTCTTAGGCCCTAACTATTCGATCTTGTGGAACAACGCGCTAGAGTGAAGCCTAGGTTGCCTCGAACGTAGAAATGACCATCACTCTCACACGGGTTGCAATTATTCCTGTTATAGAATGGAAAGACTGTTGTATTTTTATTGTATTTTATACTTCAGGCGTTGACTTCTGAGGCCGTAGCTATTCGATGTGGTGGAAGAACGCCATACAGTGAAGCCTGGGTTGCCCGGAACGTAGAAATGACCATAAGTAGCATACTGGTTGCAATTATTCGGTTTATACGATGGAAAAACTGTTGTATTTATATTGTATTTTACGCTTCTGGCGTTCACTTCTTAGGCCGTAACTATTCGATCTGGCGGAGCAACGCCCTGGAGTGAAACCTGGGTTGCCCGGAACGCAGAAATGACCACTACTATCACACTGGTTGCAAATTATTCCTGCTATACGATGGAAAAACTGTTGTATTTTTATTGCATTTTATGCTTCTGGCGTTCACTTCTTAGGCCCTAACTATTCGATCTGGTGGAACAACGGCCTAGGGTGAGGCCTAAGTTGCCCGGAACGTAGAAATGAATATAACTTTCACACTGGTTGCAATTATTTGTTTTGTACGATGGAAAAACTGTTGTATTTATATTGTATTTTATGCCTCTGGCGTTGACGTCTTAGGCCCTAACCATTCGGTCTGGTGGAACAACGACCTAGATTGAGGCCAATGTTGCCCGGAACGTAGAAACGACTATCACATTCACAATGGTTCGAATTATTCGATGTATACGATGGAAAAACTGTTGTATCTTTATTGTATTCTATGCGTCGTGCGTTGACTTCTAAGGCCCTAACTATTTCATCAAGTGGAGCAACGCCCTAGAGAGGAGCCTAGGTTGCACGGAAGGTAGAAGTGACCATTACTTTCACGCTGCTTGCAATTATTCTCGTTAGACGATGAAAAACTGTTGTGCTTTTGTTGTATTTTATGCTTCTGGCGTTGACTTCTAAGTCCCTAGGTATTCGATCTGGTGGAGCAACGCCCTAGAGTGAAACCTAGATTGCCCGGAACGTAGAAATGACCATAACCTTCACGCTGGCTGCAATTACTCCTGTTATGCGATTGAAAAACTGTTGTATCTTTATTGTATTTTATGCTTTGTGCGTTGACTTCTAAGGCCCTAACTATTCGCTCTGGTGGAGCAACGCCCTAGGGTGGAGCCTAGGTTGCACGGAAGGTAGAAGTAACCATTACTTTCACACTGGTTGCAATAATTCGGTTTATACGATGGAAGAACCGTTGTATTTTTATTGTATTTTATGCTTCTGGCGTTGACGTCTTAGGCCCTAACCATTCGGTCTGGTGGAACAACGACCTAGATTGAGGCCAATGTTGCCCGGAACGTAGAAACGACTATCACATTCACAATGGTTCGAATTATTCGATGTATACGATGGAAAAACTGTTGTATCTTTATTGTATTCTATGCGTCGTGCGTTGACTTCTAAGGCCCTAACTATTTCATCAAGTGGAGCAACGCCCTAGAGAGGAGCCTAGGTTGCACGGAAGGTAGAAGTGACCATTACTTTCACGCTGCTTGCAATTATTCTCGTTAGACGATGAAAAACTGTTGTGCTTTTGTTGTATTTTATGCTTCTGGCGTTGACTTCTAAGTCCCTAGGTATTCGATCTGGTGGAGCAACGCCCTAGAGTGAAACCTAGATTGCCCGGAACGTAGAAATGACCATAACCTTCACGCTGGCTGCAATTACTCCTGTTATTCGATGGAAAAACTGTTGTATCTTTATTGTATTTTATGCTTCGGGCGTTGACTTCTAATGCCCTAACTATTCGATCTGGTGGAACAACGACCTAGATTGAAGCCTAGGTTGCCCGGAACGTAGAAAAGACCATTACCTTCACACTGGTTGCAATTATTCGTTTTATACGATGGAAGAACCGTTGTATTTTTATTGTATTTTATGCTTCTGGCGATGACTTCTTAGTCCCTAACAATTCGATCTGGTGGAGCAACGCCACAGAGTGAAGCCTAGGTTGCCCGGAACGTAGAAATGGCCATTACTTTCACACTGGATACAATTATTCGTTTTATACGATGGACAAACTGTTGTATTTATATTGTATTTTATGCTTCTTGCGTTGACTTCTCAGGCCCTAAATGTTCGATCTGGTGGAACAACGACCTAGATTGAAGCCTAGGTAGCCCGGAACGTAGAAATGGCCATTACTTTCACACTGGATACAATTATTCGTTTTATACGATGGACAAACTGTTGTATTTATATTGTATTTTATGCTTCGGGCGTTGACTTGTAAGGCCCTAACTATTCGATCTGGTGGAGCAACGCCCTAGAGTGAAGCCTAGGTTGCCCGGAACGTAGAAATGGCCATTACTTTCACATTGAATGCAATTGCTCGTTTTATAGGATGGAAAAACTGTTGTATCTATATTGTATTTTACACTTCCGGCGCTGATTTCTAAAGCCCTAACTATTCGATCTGGTGGGACAACGCCCTAGAGTCAAGCCTAAGTTGCCCGGAACGTAGAAATGAACGTTACTTACACACTGTTTGCAAATTATTCAATTTATACGATGGAAAAGCTGTTGTATTTATATTGTATTTTATGCTTCTGACGTTGGCTTCTAAGGCCGTAGCTATTCGATGTGGTGGAGCAACGCCCTATAGTGAAGCCTAGGTTGCACGGAAGGTAGAAGTGAACATTACTTTCACCCTGCTTGCAACTATTCTCGTTATACGATGAAAAACTGTTGTACTTTTATTGTATTTTATGCTTCTGGCGTTGACTTCTAAGTCCCTAGGTATTCGATCTGGTGGAGCAACGCCCTAGTGTGAAGCCTAGATTGCCCGGAACGTAGAAATGACCATAACCTTCACGCTGGCTGCAATTACTCCTGCTATACGATTGAAAATCTGTTGTATCTTTATTGTATTTTATGCTTCGGCCGTTGACTTCTAAGGCCCTAACTATTCGATCTGGTGGAGCAACGCCCTAGAGTGAAGCCTAGGTAGCCCGGAACGTAGAAATGGCCATTACTTTCACATTGGTTGCAATTATTCGTTTTATAGGATGGAAAAACTGTTGTATCTATATTGTATTTTATGCTTCCGGCGCTGACTTCTAAAGCCCTAACTATTCGATCTGGTGGGACAACGCCATAGAGTGAAGCCTAGGTTGCCCGGAACGTAGAAATGACCATCACTTTCGCACTGGTTGCATTTATTCGTTTTATACGATGGAAAAGCTGTTGTATTTATATTGTATTTTATACCTGTTGCGTTGACTTCTAAGGCCTCTAACTATTCGGTTTGTTGATGCAACGCCCTAGAGTGAAGCCTAGGTTGCCCGGTACGTAGAAGTGGCCATTTCTTTCACACTGGATGCAATTATTCGTTTTATACGATAGAAAAACTGTTGTATTTGTTTTGTATTTTATACTGCTCGTGTTGACTCCTAATTCCCTAACAATTCGATCTGGTGGAAAAACGCCATAGAGTGAAGCCTAGGTTGCACGGAACGTAGAAATGACCATCACTTTCACACAGGTTGCAGTTATCCTGTTATACGATGGAAAAACTGCTGTATCTTTATTGTATTTTATGCTTCGGGCGTTGACTTCGAAGGCCCTAACTATTCGATCCGATGGAGCAACGTTCTAGAGTGAAGCCTACGTGGCCCGGAACGTAGAAATGGCCATTACTTTCACACTGGATGCAATTATTCGTTTTATACGATGGAAAAACTGTTGTATTTATATTGTATTTTATGCTTCTGGCGTTGACTTCTTAGGCCCTAACTGTTCGATCTGTTGGAACAACGACCTAGATTGAAGCCTAGGTTGCCCGGAACGTAGAAATGACCATAACTTTCACACAGGATGCAGTTATCCATTGTATACGATGGAAAAACTGTTGTATTTATATTGTATTTTATTCTTGTGGCGTTGACTTCTAAGGCCCTAACTATTCGATCCGATGGAGCAACGTTCTAGAGTGAAGCCTACGTTGCCCGGAACGTAGAAATGGCCATTACTTTCACACTGGATACAATTATTCGTTTTATACGATGGAAAAACTGTTGTATTTATATTGCATTTTATGCTTCTGGCTTTGACTTCTTAGGCCCTAACTGTTCGATCTGGTGGAACAACGACCTAGATTGTAGCCTAGGCTGCCCGGAACGTACAAACGACTATCACATTCACACTGGTTGGAATTATTCCAGTTATACGATGGAAAAACTGTTGTATCTTTATTGTATTTTATGCTTCGTGCGTTGACTTCTGAGACCCTAGGTATTCGATATCGTTTGGGCAGCGTCAAAGAGTGAAGCGTATGTTGGCCGAAACGTAGAAATGACCATTACTTTCATACTGTTTGCAATTATTCTTTTTATACAATGGAAAAACTGTTGTATTTATATTGTATTTTATGCGTCTGGCGTTGACATCTAAGGCGCTATCAATTCGATCTGGTGGAACAACGCAATAGAGTGAAGCCTAGGTTGCCCGGAACGTAGAAATGACCATTACTTTCACGCTGCTTGCAATTATTCCCGTTATAGGATGAAAAACTGTTGTACTTTTATTGCATTTTATGCTTCGTGCGGTGACTTCTAAGGCCCTAACTATACGATCTGGTGGAGCAACGCCCTAGAGTGGAGCCTAGGTTGCACGGAAGGTAGAAGTGACCATTACCTTCAGGCTGCTTGCAATTATTCCCGTTATACGATGAAAAACTGTTGTACTTTTATTGCATTTTATGCTTCTGGCGTTGACTTCTAAGTCCCTAGGTATTCGATCTGGTGGAGCAACGCCCTAGAGAGAAGCCTAGATAGCCCGGAACGTAGAAATGACCATTACCTTCACACTGGTTACAATTATTCCTGTTATACGACCGAAAAACTGTTGTATTTTTAGTGTATCTTATGCTTGTGGCGTTGACTTCTTAGGCCCTAGATATTCGATCTGGTGGAGCAACGCCCTAGAGTGGAGCCGAGGTTGCACGGAATGTAGAAATGACCATTACTTTCACACTGTTTGCAATTATTCATTATATACGACGGAAACGTTGTTGTATTTTATTGTATTTGATGCTTCTGGCGTTGACTTCTAACTCCGTAGCTATTCGGTCTGGTGGAACAACTGCCTATATTGCAGCCTAGGTTGCCCGGAACGTAGAAATGACCATAACCTTCACGTTGGCTGCAATTACTCCTGTTATGCGATTGAAAAACTGTTGTATCTTTATTGCACTTTATGCTTCGGGTGTGGACTTCTAAGTCCCTAACTATTCGATCTGGAGGAGCAACGACCTAGAGTGAAGCCTAGGTTGCCCGGAACGTTGAAGTGGCCATTACGTTCACATTGGATGCAATTATTCGTTTTATAGGATGGAAAAACTGTTGTATTTATATTGTATTTTATGCTTCTGGCGTTGACTTCTTAGGCCCTAACTGTTCGATCTGGTGGAACAACGACCTAGACTGAAGCCTAGGTTGCCCGGGACGTAGAAAAGACCATTGCCTTCAAACTGGTTGCAATTATTCGTTTTATACGATGGCAAAACCGTTGCATTATTATTGTATTTTATGCTTCTGGCGTCGACTTCTTAGGCCCTAACTATTCGATCTGGTGGAGCAATGCCCTAGAGTGGAGCCTAGGTTGCAGGGAATGTAGAAATGACCATTACTTCCACACTGTTTGCAATTATTCATTTTATACGATGGACAAGTTGTTGTATTTATATTGTATTGTATGCTTCTGACGTTAGCGTCTAAGGCCGTAGCTATTCGATGTGGTTGAGCAACGCCCTATAGTGAAGCCTAGGTTGCCCGGAAAATAGGAATGACCATAACTTTCACACTGTTTGCAATTATTCGTTTTATACGATGGAAAAACTGTTGTATTTGTTTTGTATTTTATATTTCTGGCGTTGACTTCAAAGGCCCTAACAATTCGATCTGGTGGCACAACGCCACAGAGTGAAGCCTAGGTAGCCCGGAACGTAGAAATGACGATCCCTTTCACACTGGTTGCAATTACTCCTGTTATACGATGGAAAAACTGTTGTATCTTTATTGTACTTTATGCTTCGAGCTTTGACTTCTAAGGCACTAACTATACGATCTGGTGGAGCAACGCCCCAGAGTGAAGCCTAGGTTGCCCGGAACGTAGAAACGACTATCACATTCACACTGGTTCTAATTATTCCAGTTATACGATGGAAAAACTGTTGTATTTTTATTGTATTTTATGCTTCAGGCGTTTGTCTTCTAAGGTCGTAGCTATTCGACGTGGTGGAACAACGTCCTAGAGAGAAGCCTAGGTTGCCCGGAACGTAGAAATGACCATAAATTTCATACTGGTTGCAATTATTCGTCTTATACGGTGGAAAAACTGTTGTATTTATATTGTATTTTATGCTTCTGGCGATGACATCTTAGGACCTAACTATTTGATCTTGGGGAACAACTTCCTAGAGTGAAGCATATGTTGCCCGGGCCGTAAAAATGACCATCACCTTCACACTGCTTGCAATTATTCCTGTTACACGATTAAAAACTGTTGTATCTTTAATGTGCTTTATGCTTCGGGCGTTGACTTCTAAGGCCCTAACTATTCGATCCGATGGAGCAACGTTCTAGAGTGAAGCCTACGTTGCCCGGAACGTAAAAATGGCCATTACTTTCACACTGGATGTAATTATTCGTTTTATACGATGGAAAAATTGTTGTAGTTGTATTGTATTCTATGCCTCTGGCGTTGACTTCTTAGGGCCTAACTATTTGATCTGGTGGAGCACCGCCCTAGAGTATAGCCTAGGTAGCCCGGAACGTAGAAAAGACCATTACCTTTACACAGGCTGCAATTATTCGTTTTATACGATTGTAAAACTGTTGTATTTATTTTGTATTTTATGCTTCTGGCGTTGACTTCTAAGGCCCTATCAATTCGATCTTGTGGAACAACGCAATAGAGTGAAGCCTAGGTTGCCCGGAACGTAGAAATGACCATCACTTTCACTCTGGTTGCAGTTATTCCTGTTATACGATGGAAAAACTGTTGTATCTTTATTGTATTTTATGCTTCGTGCGGTGACTTCTAAGGCTCTAACTATTCGAGCTAGTGGAGCAACGCCCTAGAGTGCAGCCTAGGTTGCACGGAAGGTAGAACTGATCATTACTTTCAGGCTGCTTGCAATTATTCCCGTTATACGATGAAAAACAGTTGTACTTTTATTGCATTTTATGCTTCTGGCGTTGACATCTAAGTCCCTAGGTATTCGATCTGGTGGAGCAACGCCCTAGAGTGAAGCCTAGATTGCCCGGAACGTAGAAAAGACCATTACCTTCACACTGGATGCAAGTATTCGTTTTATACGATGGAAAAACCGTTGTATTTTTATTGTATTTTATGCTTCTGGCGTTGATTTGTTAGGCCCTAACTATTCGATCTGGTGGAACAACGACCTAGATTGAAGCCTAGGTTGCCCGGAACGTAGAAAAGACCATTACCTTCACACTGGTTGCAATTATTCGTTTTATACGGTGGAAAAACCGTTGTATTTTTATTGTATTTTATGCTTCTGGCGTTGATTTGTTAGGCCCTAACTATTCGACCTGGTGGAACAACGACCTATATTGAAGCCTAGGTTGCCCGGAACGTAGAAACGACTATCACATTCACACTGGTTGGAATTATTCCAGATATACGATGGAAAAACAGTTGTATTTATTTTGTATTTTATACCTCTGGCGTTGACTTCTAAGGCCCTAACTTTTCGATCTGGTGGAGCAACGCCCTAGAGTCAAGCCGAAGTTGCCCGGAACATAGAAATGTACGTTACTTTCACACTGCTTTCAATTATTCAATTTATACGATGGAAGAGCTGTTGTATTTATATTGCATTTTATGCTTCTGACGTTGGCTTCTAAGGCCGTAGCTATTCGATGTGGTATGGCAACGCCCTAGAGTGAAGCCTAGGTTGCCGGGAACGTAGAAATGAACATTACCTTCGCACTGCTTGCAATTATTCCAGTTATGCGATAAAAACTGTTCTATTTTTATTGTATTGTATGCTTCTGGCGTTGACTTCTTAGTCCCTAGGTATTCGATCTCGTGGAGCAACGCCCTAGAGTGAAGACTAGATTGCCCGGAATGTAGAAATGACCATTACCTTCACACTGGTTGCAATTATTCCTGTTATACGACGGAAAAACTGTTGTATTTTTAGTGTATGTTATGCTTCTGGCGTTGACTTCTTAGGCCCTAGCTATTCGATCTGGTGGAGCAGCGCCCTAGAGTGGAGCCGAGGGTGCACGGAATGTATAAATGACCATTACTTTCACACTGTTTGCAATTATTCATTATATAGGATGGAAAGGTTGTTGTATTTTATTGTATTTTATGCTTCTGGCGTTGACTTCTTAGGCACTAACTATTCGATCCGGAGGAGTAACGCCCTAGAGTCAAGCCTAGGCTGCCCGGAACGTAGAAATGACCATAACTTTCACAATGGTTGCAATTATTCGTTTTATACGATGGAAAAACTCTTGTATTTATATTGTGTTTTATGATTCTGGCGTTGACTTCTTAGGCCCTAACTATACGATGTGGTGTAGCAACGCCCTAGAGTGAAGACTCGGTTGCTCGGAACGTAGAAATGACTATCACATTCACACTGGTTGGAAGTATTCCAGTTATACGATGGAAAAACTGTTGTATCTTTATTGTATTTTATGCTTCGGGAGTTGACTTCAAAGGCCCTAACTATTCGATCTGGTGGAGCAACGCCCTAGAGTGAAGCCTAGGTTGTCCGGTACGTAGAGGTGGCCATTACGTTCATATTGGATGCGATTATGCGTTTTATACGATGGAAAAACTGTTGTATTTATATTGTATTTTATGCTTCTGGCATTGGCTTCTAAAGCCCTAACTATTCGATCTGGTGGAGCAACGCCCTAGAGTCAAGCCTAAGTTGCCCGGAACGTAGAAATGTACGTTACTTTCACACTGTTTGCAATTATTCAATTTATACGATGGAAAAGCTGTTGTATTTATATTGTATTTTATGCTTCTGACGTTGGCTTCTAAGGCCGTAGCTATTCGATGTGGGGGAGCAACGCCCTATAGTGAAACCTAGGTTGCCCGGAACGCAGGAATGACCATAACTTTCACACTGGTTGCAATTATTCGTTCTATACGATGAAAAAACTGTTGTATTTGTTCTGTGTTTTATGCTTCGGGCCTTGACTTCTAAGGCCCTAACTATTCGATCTGGTGGAGCAACGCCCTAGAGTGGAGCCTAGGTTGCACGGAATGTAGAAATGACCATTACTTTCACACTGTTTGCAATTATTCATTATATACGATGGAAAGGTTGTTGTATTTATATTGTATTTTATGCTTCTGGCGTTGACTTCTAACACCGTAGCTATTCGGTCTGGTGGAACAACTCCCTATATTGAAGCCTAGGTTGCCCGGGACGTAGAAATGACCATAACGTTCACGCTGGCTGCAATTACTCCTGTTATGCGATTGAAAAACTGTTTTATCTTTATTGTACTTTATGCTTCGGGCGTTGACTTCTAAGTCCCTAACTATTCGATCTGACGGAGCAACGCCCTAGAGTCAAGCCTAAGTCGCCCGGAACGTAGAAATGTACGTAACTTTCACACTGTTTGCAATTATCCATTGTATACGATGGAAAAACTGTTGTATTTATATTGTATTTTATTCTTGTGGCGTTGACTTCTAAGGCCCTAACTATTCGATGTGGTGGAGCGACGCCCTAGAGTGAAGCCTAGGTTGCCGGGAACGTAGAAATGACCACAACTTTCACACCGGTTGCATTTATTCGTTTTATACGATGGAAAAACTGTTGTACTTATATTGTATTTTATGCCTCTGGCGTTGACTTCTTAGGCCCTAACTATTAGATCTGGTGGAGCACCGCCCTAGAGTGTAGCCTAGGTTGCCCGGAACGTAGAAAAGACCATTACCTTCACACTGGTTGTAATTATTCGTTTTATACGATGGTAAAACTGTTGTTTTTGTCTAGTATTTTATACTGCTGGTGTTGACTCCTAAGGCCCTAACAATTCGATCTGGTGGAAAAACGCCATAGAGTGAAGCCTAGGTTGCACGGAACGTAGAAATGACCATCACTTTCACACAGGTTGCAGTTATCCTGTTATACGATGGAAAAACTGCTGTATCTTTATTGTATATTATGCTTCGGGCATTGACTTCGAAGGCCCTAACTATTCGATCCGATGGAGCAACGTTCTAGAGTGAAGCCTACGTTGCCCGGAACGTAAAAATGGCCATTACTTTCACACTGGATGTAATTATTCGTTTTATACGATGGAAAAATTGTTGTAGTTGTATTGTATTCTATGCCTCTGGCGTTGACTTCTTAGGGCCTAACTATTTGATCTGGTGGAGCACCGCCCTAGAGTATAGCCTAGGTAGCCCGGAACGTAGAAAAGACCATTACCTTTACACAGGCTCCAATTATTCGTTTTATACGATTGTAAAACTGTTGTATTTATTTTGTATTTTATGCTTCTGGAGTTGACTTCTAAGGCCCTATCAATTCGATCTTGTGGAACAACTCAATAGAGTGAAGCCTAGGTTGCCCGGAACGTAGAAATGACCATCACTTTCACTCTGGGTGCAGTTATTCCTGTTATACGATGAAAAACTGTTGTATCTTTATTGTATTTTATGCTTCGTGCGGTGACTTCTAAGGCCCTAACTATTCGAGCTAGTGGAGCAACGCCCTAGAGTGCAGCCTAGGTTGCACGGAAGGTAGAACTGATCATTACTTTCAGGCTGCTTGCAATTATTCCCGTTATACGATGAAAAACAGTTGTACTTTTATTGCATTTTATGCTTCTGGCGTTGACATCTAAGTCCCTAGGTATTCGATCTGGTGGAGCAACGCCCTAGAGTGAAGCCTAGATTGCCCGGAACGTAGAAAAGACCATTACCTTCATACTGGATGCAAGTATTCGTTTTATACGATGGAAAAACCGTTGTATTTTTATTGTATTTTATGCTTCTGGCGTTGATTTGTTAGGCCCTAACTATTCGATCTGGTGGAACAACGACCTAGATTGAAGCCTAGGTTGCCCGGAACGTAGAAAAGACCATTACCTTCACACTGGTTGCAATTATTCGTTTTATACGGTGGAAAAACCGTTGTATTTTTATTGTATTTTATGCTTCTGGCGTTGATTTGTTAGGCCCTAACTATTCGACCTGGTGGAACAACGACCTATATTGAAGCCTAGGTTGCCCGGAACGTAGAAACGACTATCACATTCACACTGGTTGGAATTATTCCAGATATACGATGGAAAAACAGTTGTATTTATTTTGTATTTTATACCTCTGGCGTTGACTTCTAAGGCCCTAAATTTTCGATCTGGTGGAGCAACGCCCTAGAGTCAAGCCGAAGTTGCCCGGAACATAGAAATGTACGTTACTTTCACACTGCTTTCAATTATTCAATTTATACGATGGAAGAGCTGTTGTATTTATATTGCATTTTATGCTTCTGACGTTGGCTTCTAAGGCCGTAGCTATTCGATGTGGTATGGCAACGCCCTAGAGTGAAGCCTAGGTTGCCGGGAACGTAGAAATGAACATTACCTTCACACTGCTTGCAATTATTCCAGTTAGGCGATAAAAACTGTTCTATTTTTATTGTATTGTATGCTTCTGGCGTTGACTTCTTAGTCCCTAGGTATTCGATCTCGTGGAGCAACGCCCTAGAGTGAAGACTAGATTGCCCGGAATGTAGAAATGACCATTACCTTCACACTGGTTGCAATTATTCCTGTTATACGACGGAAAAACTGTTGTATTTTTAGTGTATTTTATGCTTCTGGCGTTGACTTCTTAGGCCCTAGCTATTCGATCTGGTGGAGCAGCGCCCTAGAGTGGAGCCGAGGGTGCACGGAATGTATAAATGACCATTACTTTCACACTGTTTGCAATTATTCATTATATAGGATGGAAAGGTTGTTGTATTTTATTGTATTTTATGCTTCTGGCGTTGACTTCTTAGGACCTAACTATTCGATCTGGTGGAACAACGACCTAGATTGAAGCCTAGGCTGCCCGGAACGTACAAACGACTATCACATTCACACTGGTTGGAATTATTCCAGTTATACGATGGAAAAACTGTTGTATCTTTATTGTATTTTATGCTTCGTGCGTTGATTTCTGAGACCCTAGGTATTCGATATCGTTTGGGCAGCGTCAAAGAGTTAAGCGTATGTTGCCCGAAACGTAGAAATGACCATTCCTTTCACACTGTTTGCAATTATTCTTTTTACACGATGGAAAAACTGTTGTATTTATATTGTATTTTATGCATCTGGCGTTGACTTCTATGGCCCTAACTATTCGATCTGGTGGAGCAACGCCCTAGAGTGGAGCCTAGTTTGCACGGAACGTAGAAGTGATCATTACTTTCACACTGGCTGCAATTATTCGTTTTATACGATGGAAAAACTCTTGTATTTATTATGTATTTTATGCTTCTGGTGTTGACTTCTTAGGCCCTAACTATTCGATCTGGTGGAGTAACGCCCTAGAGTGAAGCCTAGGCTGCCCGGAATGTAGAAATGACCATCCCCATCACACTGGTTGCAATTACGCCTGTTATACGATGGAAAAACTGTGTATCTTTATTGTATTTTATGCTTCGTGCTTTGACTTCTAAGGCCCTAACTTTTCGATCTGGTGGAGCAACGCCCTAGAGTGAAGCGTAGGTTGCCCGGAACGTAGAAATGTACGTTACTTTCACACGGTTTGCAATTATTCAATTTATACGATGGAAAAGCTGTTGTATTTATATTGTATTTTATGCTTCTGACGTTGGCTTCTAAGGCCGTAGCTATTCGATGTGGTGGAGCACCGCCCTAGAGTGTAGCCTAGGTTGCCCGGAACTTTGAACAGACCATTACCTTCACACTGGTTGCAATTATTCGTTTTATACGATGGTAAAACTGTTGTATTTATTTTGTATTTTATGCTTCTAGCGTTGACTTCTAAGGCCCAAACAATTCGATCTGGTGGAACAACGCCATAGAGTGAAGCCTAGGTTGCCCGGAACGTAGAACTGACCATCACTTTCACACTGGTTGCAGTTATTCCTGTTATACGATTGAAAAACTGTTGTACCTTTATTGTATTTTATGCTTCGGGCGTTGACTTCAAAAGGCCCTAACTAATCGATCTGGTGGAGCAACGTCCTAGAGTGAAGCCTAGATTGCCCGCAACGTAGAAGTGTCCATTACCTTCATATTGGATGTAATTATTCGTTTTATACGATGGAAAAATTGTTGTATTTATATTGTATTTTATGCCTCTGGCGTTGACTTCTTAGGGCCTAACTATCTGATCTGGTGGAGCACCGCCCTAGAGTGTAGCCTAGGTTGCCCGGAACGTAGAAAAGGCCATTACCTTCACACTGGTTACAATTATTCGTTTTATACAATGGTAAAACTGTTGTATTTATTTTGTATTTTATGCTTCTGGCGTTGACTTCTAAGGCCCTATCAATTCGATCTTGTGGAACAACGCAATAGAGTGAAGCCTAGGTTGCCCGGAACGTAGAAATGACCATCACTTTCACTCTGGTTGCAGTTATTCCTGTTATACGATGGAAAAACTGTTGTATCTTTATTGTATTTTATGCTTCGTGCGGTGACTTCTAAGGCCCTAACTATTCGAGCTAGTGGAGCAACGCCCTAGAGTGCAGCCTAGGTTGCACGGAAGGTAGAACTGATCATTACTTTCAGGCTGCTTGCAATTATTCCCGTTATACGATGAAAAACAGTTGTACTTTTATTGCATTTTATGCTTCTGGCGTTGACATCTAAGTCCCT
The DNA here is from genome assembly GCF_051401765.1 of Calliopsis andreniformis. NCBI lineage: Eukaryota > Metazoa > Arthropoda > Insecta > Hymenoptera > Andrenidae > Calliopsis > Calliopsis andreniformis. Next base: position 20,323,465 of record NW_027480424.1, on the reverse strand, counting down.
AGGTATTCGATCTGGTGGAGCAACGCCCTAGAGTGAAGCCTAGATTGCCCGGAACGTAGAAAAGACCATTACCTTCACACTGGATGCAAGTATTCGTTTTATACGATGGAAAAACCGTTGTATTTTTATTGTATTTTATGCTTCTGGCGTTGATTTGTTAGGCCGTAACTATTCGATCTGGTGGAACAACGACCTAGATTGAAGCCTAGGTTGCCCGGAACGTAGAAAAGACCATTACCTTCACACTGGTTGCAATTATTCGTTTTATACGGTGGAAAAACCGTTGTATTTTTATTGTATTTTATGCTTCTGGCGTTGATTTGTTAGGCCCTAACTATTCGACCTGGTGGAACAACGACCTATATTGAAGCCTAGGTTGCCCGGAACGTAGAAACGACTATCACATTCACACTGGTTGGAATTATTCCAGATATACGATGGAAAAACAGTTGTATTTATTTTGTATTTTATACCTCTGGCGTTGACTTCTAAGGCCCTAACTATTCGATCTGGTGGAGCAACGCCCTAGAGTCAAGCCGAAGTTGCCCGGAACATAGAAATGTACGTTACTTTCACACTGCTTTCAATTATTCAATTTATACGATGGAAGAGCTGTTGTATTTATATTGTATTTTATGCTTCTGACGTTGGCTTCTAAGGCCGTAGCTATTCGATGTGGGGGAGCAACGCCCTATAGTGAAACCTAGGTTGCCCGGAACGCAGAAATGACCATAACTTTCACACTGGTTGCAATTATTCGTTCTATACGATGAAAAAACTGTTGTATTTGTTCTGTATTTTATGCTTCGGGCCTTGACTTCTAAGGCCCTAACTATTCGATCTGGTGGAGCAACGCCCTAGAGTGGAGCCTAGGTTGCACGGAATGTAGAAATGACCATTACTTTCACACTGTTTGCAATTATTCATTATATACGATGGAAAGGTTGTTGTATTTATATTGTATTTTATGCTTCTGGCGTTGACTTCTAACACCGTAGCTATTCGGTCTGGTGGAACAACTCCCTATATTGAAGCCTAGGTTGCCCGGGACGTAGAAATGACCATAACGTTCACGCTGGCTGCAATTACTCCTGTTATGCGATTGAAAAACTGTTTTATCTTTATTGTACTTTATGCTTCGGGCGTTGACTTCTAAGTCCCTAACTATTCGATCTGACGGAGCAACGCCCTAGAGTCAAGCCTAAGTCGCCCGGAACGTAGAAATGTACGTAACTTTCACACTGTTTGCAATTATCCATTGTATACGATGGAAAAACTGTTGTATTTATATTGTATTTTATTCTTGTGGCGTTGACTTCTAAGGCCCTAACTATTCGATGTGGTGGAGCGACGCCCTAGAGTGAAGCCTAGGTTGCCGGGAACGTAGAAATGACCACAACTTTCACACCGGTTGCATTTATTCGTTTTATACGATGGAAAAACTGTTGTACTTATATTGTATTTTATGCCTCTGGCGTTGACTTCTCAGGCCCTAACTATTAGATCTGGTGGAGCACCGCCCTAGAGTGTAGCCTAGGTTGCCCGGAACGTAGAAAAGACCATTACCTTCACACTGGTTGTAATTATTCGTTTTATACGATGGTAAAACTGTTGTTTTTGTCTTGTATTTTATACTGCTGGTGTTGACTCCTAAGGCCCTAACAATTCGATCTGGTGGAAAAACGCCATAGAGTGAAGCCTAGGTTGCACGGAACGTAGAAATGACCATCACTTTCACACAGGTTGCAGTTATCCTGTTATACGATGGAAAAACTGCTGTATCTTTATTGTATTTTATGCTTCGGGCGTTGACTTCGAAGGCCCTAACTATTCGATCCGATGGAGCAACGTTCTAGAGTGAAGCCTACGTTGCCCGGAACGTAAAAATGGCCATTACTTTCACACTGGATGTAATTATTCGTTTTATACGATGGAAAAATTGTTGTAGTTGTATTGTATCCTATGCCTCTGGCGTTGACTTCTTAGGGCCTAACTATTTGATCTGGTGGAGCACCGCCCTAGAGTATAGCCTAGGTAGCCCGGAACGTAGAAAAGACCATTACCTTTACACAGGCTGCAATTATTCGTTTTATACGATTGTAAAACTGTTGTATTTATTTTGTATTTTATGCTTCTGGCGTTGACTTCTAAGGCCCTATCAATTCGATCTTGTGGAACAACGCAATAGAGTGAAGCCTAGGTTGCCCGGAACGTAGAAATGACCATCACTTTCACTCTGGTTGCAGTTATTCCTGTTATACGATGGAAAAACTGTTGTATCTTTATTGTATTTTATGCTTCGTGCGGTGACTTCTAAGGCTCTAACTATTCGAGCTAGTGGAGCAACGCCCTAGAGTGCAGCGTAGGTTGCACGGAAGGTAGAACTGATCATTACTTTCAGGCTGCTTGCAATTATTCCCGTTATACGATGAAAAACAGTTGTACTTTTATTGCATTTTATGCTTCTGGCGTTGACATCTAAGTCCCTAGGTATTCGATCTGGTGGAGCAACGCGCTAGAGTGAAGCCTAGATTGCCCGGAACGTAGAAAAGACCATTACCTTCACACTGGATGCAAGTATTCGTTTTATACGATGGAAAACCGTTGTATTTTTATTGTATTTTATGCTTCTGGCGTTGATTTGTTAGGCCGTAACTATTCGATCTGGTGGAACAACGACCTAGATTGAAGCCTAGGTTGCCCGGAACGTAGAAAAGACCATTACCTTCACACTGGTTGCAATTATTCGTTTTATACGGTGGAAAAACCGTTGTATTTTTATTGTATTTTATGCTTCTGGCGTTGATTTGTTAGGCCCTAACTATTCGACCTGGTGGAACAACGACCTATATTGAAGCCTAGGTTGCCCGGAACGTAGAAACGACTATCACATTCACACTGGTTGGAATTATTCCAGATATACGATGGAAAAACAGTTGTATTTATTTTGTATTTTATACCTCTGGCGTTGACTTCTAAGGCCCTAACTATTCGATCTGGTGGAGCAACGCCCTAGAGTCAAGCCGAAGTTGCCCGGAACATAGAAATGTACGTTACTTTCACACTGCTTTCAATTATTCAATTTATACGATGGAAGAGCTGTTGTATTTATATTGCATTTTATGCTTCTCACGTTGGCTTCTAAGGCCGTAGCTATTCGATGTGGTATGGCAACGCCCTAGAGTGAAGCCTAGGTTGCCGGGAACGTAGAAATGAACATTACCTTCACACTGCTTGCAATTATTCCAGTTATGCGATAAAAACTGTTCTATTTTTATTGTATTGTATGCTTCTGGCGTTGACTTCTTAGTCCCTAGGTATTCGATCTCGTGGAGCAACGCCCTAGAGTGAAGACTAGATTGCCCGGAATGTAGAAATGACCATTACCTTCACACTGGTTGCAATTATTCCTGTTATACGACGGAAAAACTGTTGTATTTTTAGTGTATTTTATGCTTCTGGCGTTGACTTCTTAGGCCCTAGCTATTCGATCTGGTGGAGCAACGCCCTAGAGTGGAGCCGAGGGTGCACGGAATGTATAAATGACCATTACTTTCACACTGTTTGCAATTATTCATTATATAGGATGGAAAGGTTGTTGTATTTTATTGTATTTTATGCTTCTGGCGTTGACTTCTTAGGCCCTAACTATTCGATCCGGTGGAGTAACGCCCTAGAGTCAAGCCTAGGCTGCCCGGAACGTAGAAATGACCATCCCCATCACACTGGTTGCAATTACGCCTGTTATACGATGGAAAAACTGTGTATCTTTATTGTATTTTATGCATCTGGCGTTGACTTCTATGGCCCTAACTATTCGATCTGGTGGAGCAACGCCCTAGAGTGGAGCCTAGTTTGCACGGAACGTAGAAGTGATCATTACTTTCACACTGGCTGCAATTATTCGTTTTATACGATGGAAAAACTCTTGTATTTATTATGTATTTTATGCTTCTGGTGTTGACTTCTTAGGCCCTAACTATTCGATCTGGTGGAGTAACGCCCTAGAGTGAAGCCTAGGCTGCCCGGAATGTAGAAATGACCATCCCCATCACACTGGTTGCAATTACGCCTGTTATACGATGGAAAAACTGTGTATCTTTATTGTATTTTATGCTTCGTGCTTTGACTTCTAAGGCCCTAACTTTTCGATCTGGTGGAGCAACGCCCTAGAGTGAAGCGTAGGTTGCCCGGAACGTAGAAATGTACGTTACTTTCACACGGTTTGCAATTATTCAATTTATACGATGGAAAAGCTGTTGTATTTATATTGTATTTTATGCTTCTGACGTTGGCTTCTAAGGCCGTAGCTATTCGATGTGGTGGAGCACCGCCCTAGAGTGTAGCCTAGGTTGCCCGGAACTTTGAACAGACCATTACCTTCACACTGGTTGCAATTATTCGTTTTATACGATGGTAAAACTGTTGTATTTATTTTGTATTTTATGCTTCTAGCGTTGACTTCTAAGGCCCAAACAATTCGATCTGGTGGAACAACGCCATAGAGTGAAGCCTAGGTTGCCCGGAACGTAGAACTGACCATCACTTTCACACTGGTTGCAGTTATTCCTGTTATACGATTGAAAAACTGTTGTACCTTTATTGTATTTTATGCTTCGGGCGTTGACTTCAAAAGGCCCTAACTAATCGATCTGGTGGAGCAACGTCCTAGAGTGAAGCCTAGATTGCCCGCAACGTAGAAGTGTCCATTACCTTCATATTGGATGTAATTATTCGTTTTATACGATGGAAAAATTGTTGTATTTATATTGTATTTTATGCCTCTGGCGTTGACTTCTTAGGGCCTAACTATCTGATCTGGTGGAGCACCGCCCTAGAGTGTAGCCTAGGTTGCCCAGAACGTAGAAAAGGCCATTACCTTCACACTGGTTACAATTATTCGTTTTATACAATGGTAAAACTGTTGTATTTATTTTGTATTTTATGCTTCTGGCGTTGACTTCTAAGGCCCTATCAATTCGATCTTGTGGAACAACGCAATAGAGTGAAGCCTAGGTTGCCCGGAACGTAGAAATGACCATCACTTTCACTCTGGTTGCAGTTATTCCTGTTATACGATGGAAAAACTGTTGTATCTTTATTGTATTTTATGCTTCGTGCGGTGACTTCTAAGGCCCTAACTATTCGAGCTAGTGGAGCAACGCCCTAGAGTGCAGCCTAGGTTGCACGGAAGGTAGAACTGATCATTACTTTCAGGCTGCTTGCAATTATTCCCGTTATACGATGAAAAACAGTTGTACTTTTATTGCATTTTATGCTTCTGGCGTTGACATCTAAGTCCCTAGGTATTCGATCTGGTGGAGCAACGCCCTAGAGTGAAGCCTAGATTGCCCGGAACGTAGAAAAGACCATTACCTTCACACTGGATGCAAGTATTCGTTTTATACGATGGAAAAACCGTTGTATTTTTATTGTATTTTATGCTTCTGGCGTTGATTTGTTAGGCCGTAACTATTCGATCTGGTGGAACAACGACCTAGATTGAAGCCTAGGTTGCCCGGAACGTAGAAAAGACCATTACCTTCACACTGGTTGCAATTATTCGTTTTATACGGTGGAAAAACCGTTGTATTTTTATTGTATTTTATGCTTCTGGCGTTGATTTGTTAGGCCCTAACTATTCGACCTGGTGGAACAACGACCTATATTGAAGCCTAGGTTGCCCGGAACGTAGAAACGACTATCACATTCACACTGGTTGGAATTATTCCAGATATACGATGGAAAAACAGTTGTATTTATTTTGTATTTTATACCTCTGGCGTTGACTTCTAAGGCCCTAACTATTCGATCTGGTGGAGCAACGCCCTAGAGTCAAGCCGAAGTTGCCCGGAACATAGAAATGTACGTTACTTTCACACTGCTTTCAATTATTCAATTTATACGATGGAAGAGCTGTTGTATTTATATTGTATTTTATGCTTCTGACGTTGGCTTCTAAGGCCGTAGCTATTCGATGTGGGGGAGCAACGCCCTATAGTGAAACCTAGGTTGCCCGGAACGCAGAAATGACCATAACTTTCACACTGGTTGCAATTATTCGTTCTATACGATGAAAAAACTGTTGTATTTGTTCTGTATTTTATGCTTCGGGCCTTGACTTCTAAGGCCCTAACTATTCGATCTGGTGGAGCAACGCCCTAGAGTGGAGCCTAGGTTGCACGGAATGTAGAAATGACCATTACTTTCACACTGTTTGCAATTATTCATTATATACGATGGAAAGGTTGTTGTATTTATATTGTATTTTATGCTTCTGGCGTTGACTTCTAACACCGTAGCTATTCGGTCTGGTGGAACAACTCCCTATATTGAAGCCTAGGTTGCCCGGGACGTAGAAATGACCATAACGTTCACGCTGGCTGCAATTACTCCTGTTATGCGATTGAAAAACTGTTTTATCTTTATTGTACTTTATGCTTCGGGCGTTGACTTCTAAGTCCCTAACTATTCGATCTGACGGAGCAACGCCCTAGAGTCAAGCCTAAGTCGCCCGGAACGTAGAAATGTACGTAACTTTCACACTGTTTGCAATTATCCATTGTATACGATGGAAAAACTGTTGTATTTATATTGTATTTTATTCTTGTGGCGTTGACTTCTAAGGCCCTAACTATTCGATGTGGTGGAGCGACGCCCTAGAGTGAAGCCTAGGTTGCCGGGAACGTAGAAATGACCACAACTTTCACACCGGTTGCATTTATTCGTTTTATACGATGGAAAAACTGTTGTACTTATATTGTATTTTATGCCTCTGGCGTTGACTTCTCAGGCCCTAACTATTAGATCTGGTGGAGCACCGCCCTAGAGTGTAGCCTAGGTTGCCCGGAACGTAGAAAAGACCATTACCTTCACACTGGTTGTAATTATTCGTTTTATACGATGGTAAAACTGTTGTTTTTGTCTTGTATTTTATACTGCTGGTGTTGACTCCTAAGGCCCTAACAATTCGATCTGGTGGAAAAACGCCATAGAGTGAAGCCTAGGTTGCACGGAACGTAGAAATGACCATCACTTTCACACAGGTTGCAGTTATCCTGTTATACGATGGAAAAACTGCTGTATCTTTATTGTATTTTATGCTTCGGGCGTTGACTTCGAAGGCCCTAACTATTCGATCCGATGGAGCAACGTTCTAGAGTGAAGCCTACGTTGCCCGGAACGTAAAAATGGCCATTACTTTCACACTGGATGTAATTATTCGTTTTATACGATGGAAAAATTGTTGTAGTTGTATTGTATTCTATGCCTCTGGCGTTGACTTCTTAGGGCCTAACTATTTGATCTGGTGGAGCACCGCCCTAGAGTATAGCCTAGGTAGCCCGGAACGTAGAAAAGACCATTACCTTTACACAGGCTGCAATTATTCGTTTTATACGATTGTAAAACTGTTGTATTTATTTTGTATTTTATGCTTCTGGCGTTGACTTCTAAGGCCCTATCAATTCGATCTTGTGGAACAACGCAATAGAGTGAAGCCTAGGTTGCCCGGAACGTAGAAATGACCATCACTTTCACTCTGGTTGCAGTTATTCCTGTTATACGATGGAAAAACTGTTGTATCTTTATTGTATTTTATGCTTCGTGCGGTGACTTCTAAGGCTCTAACTATTCGAGCTAGTGGAGCAACGCCCTAGAGTGCAGCCTAGGTTGCACGGAAGGTAGAACTGATCATTACGTTCAGGCTGCTTGCAATTATTCCCGTTATACGATGAAAAACAGTTGTACTTTTATTGCATTTTATGCTTCTGGCGTTGACATCTAAGTCCCTAGGTATTCGATCTGGTGGAGCAACGCGCTAGAGTGAAGCCTAGATTGCCCGGAACGTAGAAAAGACCATTACCTTCACACTGGATGCAAGTATTCGTTTTATACGATGGAAAACCGTTGTATTTTTATTGTATTTTATGCTTCTGGCGTTGATTTGTTAGGCCGTAACTATTCGATCTGGTGGAACAACGACCTAGATTGAAGCCTAGGTTGCCCGGAACGTAGAAAAGACCATTACCTTCACACTGGTTGCAATTATTCGTTTTATACGGTGGAAAAACCGTTGTATTTTTATTGTATTTTATGCTTCTGGCGTTGATTTGTTAGGCCCTAACTATTCGACCTGGTGGAACAACGACCTATATTGAAGCCTAGGTTGCCCGGAACGTAGAAACGACTATCACATTCACACTGGTTGGAATTATTCCAGATATACGATGGAAAAACAGTTGTATTTATTTTGTATTTTATACCTCTGGCGTTGACTTCTAAGGCCCTAACTATTCGATCTGGTGGAGCAACGCCCTAGAGTCAAGCCGAAGTTGCCCGGAACATAGAAATGTACGTTACTTTCACACTGCTTTCAATTATTCAATTTATACGATGGAAGAGCTGTTGTATTTATATTGCATTTTATGCTTCTCACGTTGGCTTCTAAGGCCGTAGCTATTCGATGTGGTATGGCAACGCCCTAGAGTGAAGCCTAGGTTGCCGGGAACGTAGAAATGAACATTACCTTCACACTGCTTGCAATTATTCCAGTTATGCGATAAAAACTGTTCTATTTTTATTGTATTGTATGCTTCTGGCGTTGACTTCTTAGTCCCTAGGTATTCGATCTCGTGGAGCAACGCCCTAGAGTGAAGACTAGATTGCCCGGAATGTAGAAATGACCATTACCTTCACACTGGTTGCAATTATTCCTGTTATACGACGGAAAAACTGTTGTATTTTTAGTGTATTTTATGCTTCTGGCGTTGACTTCTTAGGCCCTAGCTATTCGATCTGGTGGAGCAACGCCCTAGAGTGGAGCCGAGGGTGCACGGAATGTATAAATGACCATTACTTTCACACTGTTTGCAATTATTCATTATATAGGATGGAAAGGTTGTTGTATTTTATTGTATTTTATGCTTCTGGCGTTGACTTCTTAGGCCCTAACTATTCGATCCGGTGGAGTAACGCCCTAGAGTCAAGCCTAGGCTGCCCGGAACGTAGAAATGACCATAACTTTCACAATGGTTGCAATTATTCGTTTTATACGATGGAAAAACTCTTGTATTTATATTGTATTTTATGATTCTGGCGTTGACTTCTTAGGCCCTAACTATTCGATGTGGTGTAGCAACGCCCTAGAGTGAAGACTCGGTTGCTCGGAACGTAGAAATGACTATCACATTCACACTGGTTGGGAGTATTCCAGTTATACGATGGAAAAACTGTTGTATCTTTATTGTATTTTATGCTTCGGGAGTTGACTTCAAAGGCCCTAACTATTCGATCTGGTGGAGCAACGTCCTAGAGTGAAGCCTAGGTTGCCCGGAACGTAGAAGTGTCCATTACCTTCACATTGGATGTAATTATTCGTTTTATACGATGGAAAAATTGTTGTATTTATATTGTATTTTATGCCTCTGGCGTTGACTTCTTAGGGCCTAACTATCTGATCTGGTGGAGCACCGCCCTAGAGTGTAGCCTAGGTTGCCCGGAACGTAGAAAAGGCCATTACCTTCACACTGGTTACAATTATTCGTTTTATACAATGGTAAAACTGTTGTATTTATTTTGTATTTTATGCTTCTGGCGTTGACTTCTAAGGCCCTATCAATTCGATCTGGTGGAACAACGCAATAGAGTGAAGCCTAGGTTGCCCGGAACGTAGAAATGACCATCACTTTCACACTGGTTGCAGTTATTCCTGTTATACGATGGAAAAACTGTTGTATCTTTATTGTATTTTATGCTTCGGGCGTTGACTTCAAAAGGCCCTAACTAATCGATCTGGTGGAGCAACGTCCTAGAGTGAAGCCTAGGTTGCCTGGAACTTAGAAGTGGCCATTGCCTTCACATTGGATGTAATTATTCGTTTTATACGATGGAAAAATTGATGTATTTATATTGTATTTTATGCTTCTGGCGTTGACTTCTTGGGCCCTAACTATTCGATCCGGTGGAGCAACGTCCTAGAGTGAAGCCTAGGTTGCCCGGAACGTAGAAAAGGCCATTACCTTCACACTGGTTACAATTATTCGTTTTATACAATGGTAAAACTGTTGTATTTATTTTGTATTTTATGCTTCTGGCGTTGACTTCTTAGGCCCTAAATGATCGATCTGGTGGAGCAACGCCCTAGAGTGGAGCCTAGGTTGCACGGAATGTAGAAATGACCATTACTTTCATACTGTTTGCAATTATTCATTTTATACGATGGAAAAGTTGTTGTATTTATATTGTATTTTACGCTTCTGGCGCTGACTTCTAACTCCGCAGCTATTCGGTCTTGTGGAACAACTCCCTATATTGAAGCCTAGGTTGCCCGGAACGTAGAAATGACCGTAACCTTCACGCTGGCTGCAATTACACCTGTTATACGATTGAAAATCTGTTGTATCTTTATTGTATTTTATGCTTCGGGCGTTGACTTCTAACGCCCTAACTATTCGATCGGGCGGAGCAACGCCCTAGAGTGAAGCCTAGGTTGCCCGGAACGTAGAAATGAACGTCTCTTTCACACCGTTTGCAATTATTCAATTTATACGCTGGAAAAGCTGTTGTGTTTATATTGTATTTTATGCTTCTGGCGTTGACTTCTAACTCCGTAGCTATTCGGTCTGGTGGAACAACTCCCTATATTGCAGCCAAGGTTGCCCGGAACGTAGAAATGACCATAACTTTCACACTGTTTGCAATTATTCGTTTTATAGGATGGAAAAACTGTTGTATTTGTTTTGTATTTTATATTTCTGGCGTTGACTTCAAAGGCCCTAACAATTCGATCTGGTGGCACAACGCCATAGAGTGAAGCCTAGGTTGCCCGGAACATAGAAATGACCATCACTTTCACACTGGTTGCAGTTATTCCTGTTATACGATGGAAAAACTGTTGTATCTTTATTGTATTTTATGCTTCGGGCGTTGACTTCAAAAGGCCCTAACTAATCGATCTGGTGGACCAACGTCCTAGAGTGAAGCCTAGGTTTCCCGGAACGTAGAAGTGGCCATTACCTTCACATTGGATGTAATTATTCGTTTTATGCGATGGAAAAATTGTTGTATTTATATTGTATTTTATGCCTCTGGCGTTGACTTCTTAGGGCCTAACTATTTGATCTGGTGGAGCACCGCCCTAGAGTGTAGCCTAGGTTGCCCGGAACGTAGAAAAGACCATTACCTTCGTACTGGTTGCAATTAATCGTTTTATACGATGGTAAAACTGTTGTATTTATTCTGTATTTTATGCTTCTGGCGTTGACTTCTAAGGCCCAAACAATTCGATCTGGTGGAACAACGCCATAGAGTGAAGCCCAGGTTGCCCGGAACGTAGAAATGACCATCACATTCACACTGGTTGCAGTTATTCCTGTTGTACGATGGAAAAACTGTTGTATCTTTATTGTATTTTATGCTTCGGGCGTTGACTTCAAAAGGCCCTAACTAATCGATCTGGTGGAGCAACGTCCTAGAGTGAAGCCTAGGTTGCCCGGAACTTAGAAGTGGCCATTGCCTTCACATTGGATGTAATTATTCGTTTTATACGATGGAAAAATTGATGTATTTATATTGTATTTTATGCTTCTGGCGTTGACTTCTTGGGCCCTAACTATTCGATCCGGTGGAGCAACGACCTAGAGTGAAGCCTAGGTTGCCCGGAACGTAGAAAAGGCCATTACCTTCACACTGGTTACAATTATTCGTTTTATACAATGGTAAAACTGTTGTATTTATTTTGTATTTTATGCTTCTGGCGTTGACTTCTTAGGCCCTAAATGATCGATCTGGTGGAGCAACGCCCTAGAGTGGAGCCTAGGTTGCACGGAATGTAGAAATGACCATTACTTTCATACTGTTTGCAATTATTCATTTTATACGATGGAAAAGTTGTTGTATTTATATTGTATTTTACGCTTCTGGCGCTGACTTCTAACTCCGCAGCTATTCGGTCTTGTGGAACAACTCCCTATATTGAAGCCTAGGTTGCCCGGAACGTAGAAATGACCATAACCTTCACGCTGGCTGCAATTACTCCTGTTATACGATTGAAGATCTGTTGTATCTTTATTGTATTTTATGCTTCGGGCGTTGACTTCTAAGGCCCTAACTATTCGATCGGGCGGAGCAACGCCCTAGAGTGAAGCCTAGGTTGCCTGGAACGCAGAAGTGGCCGTTACCTTCACATTGGATGTAATTATTCGTTTATACGATGGAAAAATTGTTGTATTTATATTGTATTTTATGCCTCTGGCGTTGACTTCTTAGGGCCTAACTATTTGATATGGAGGAGCACCGCCCTAGAGTGTAGCCTAGGTTGCCCGGAACGTAGAAAAGACCATTACCTTCACACTGGTTGCAATTATTCGTTTTATACGATGGTAAAACTGTTGTATTTATTTTGTATTTTATGCTTCTGACGTTGACCTCTAAGGGTCAAACAATTCGATCTGGTGGAACAACGCCATAGAGTGAAGCCTAGGTTGCCCGGAACGTAGAAATGACCATCACTTTCACACTGGTTGCAGTTATTCCTGTTATACGATTGAAAAACTGTTGTATCTTTATTGTATTTTTTGCTTCGGGCGTTGACTTCAAAAGGCCCTAACTAATCGATCTGGTGGAGCAACGTCCTAGAGTGAAGCCTATGTTGCCCGCAACGTAGAAGTGTCCATTACCTTCACATTGGATGTAATTATTCGTTTTATACGATGGAAAAATTGTTGTATTTATATTGTGTTTTATGCTTCTGGCGAACACTTCTAACTCCGTAGCTATTCGGTCTGGTGGAACAACTCCCTATATTGAAGCCTAGGTTGCCCGGAACGTAGAAAAGAACCATAACCTTCACGCTGGCTGCAATTACTCGTGTTATGCGATTGAAAAGCTGTTGTATCTTTATTGTACTTTATGCTTCGAGCTTTGACTTCTAAGGCCCTAACTATACGATCTGGTGGAGCAACGGCCAAGAGTTAAGCCTAGGTTGCCCGGAACGTAGAAATGGACGTTACTTTCACACTGTTTGCAATTATTCAATTTATACGATGGAAAAGCTGTTGTATTTATATTGTATTTTATGCTTCTGACGTTAGCTTCTAAGGCCGTAGCTATTCGATGTGGTGGAGCAACGACCTAGAGTGAAGCCTACGTTGCCCGGAACGTAGAAATGACCATAACCTTCACGCTGGCTGCAATTACACCTGTTATACGATTGAAAATCTGTTGTACCTTTATTGTATTTTATGCTTCGGGCGTTGACTTCTAAGGCCCTAACTATTCGATCGGACGGAGCAACGCCCTAGAGTGAAGCCTAGGTTGCCGGGAACGTAGAAAAGACCATTACCTTCACACTGGTTGCAATTATTCGTTTTATACGATGGAAAAACCGTTGTATTTTTATTGTATTTTATGCGTCTGGCGTTGACTTCTTGGGCCCTAACTATTCGATCCGGTGGAGGAACGTCCTAGAGTGAAGCCTAGGTTGCCCGGAACGTAGAAAAGACCATTACCTTCACACTGGTTACAATTATTCGTTTTATACAATGGTAAAACTGTTGTATTTATTTTGTATTTTATGCTTCTGGCGTTGACTTCTTAGGCCCTAAATGATCGATCTGGTGGAACAACGACCTAGATTGAAGCCTGGGTTGCCCGGAACGTAGAAAAGACCATTACCTTCACACTGGTTGCAATTATTCGTTCTATACGGTGGAAAAACCGTTGTATTTTTATTGTATTTTATGCGTCTGGCGTTGATTCGTTAGGCCCTAACTTTTCGATCTAGTGGAGCAACTCCCTAGAGAGGAGCCTAGGTGGCACGGAATGTAGAAATGACCATTACTTTCATCCTGTTTGCAATTATTCATTTTATACGATGGAAAAGTTGTTGTATTTATATTGTATTTTATGCTTCTGGCGCTGACATCTAACTCCGTAGCTATTCGGTCTGGTGGAACAACTCCCTATATTGAAGCCTAGATTGCCCGGAACGTAGAAATGACCATAACCTTCAGGCTGGCTGCAATTACTCCTGTTATACGATAGAAAATCTGTTGTATCTTTATTGTATTTTATGCTTCGGGCGTTGACTTCTAAGGCCCTAACTACTCGATCGGGCGGAGCAACGCCCTAGAGTGAAGCCTAGGTCGCCCGGAACGCAGAAGTGGCCATTACCTTCACATTGGATGTAATTATTCGTTTATACGATGGAAAAACTGTTGTATTTTTATAGCATTTTATGCTTCTGGCTTTGAATTCTAAGGCCCTAGCTATTCGATCTTGCGGAGCGACGCTCTAGAGTGAAGCCTAGGTTGCAATTATTCATTTTATACGATGGAAAAGCTACTGTATTTATATTGTATTTTATGCTTTTAGCGTTGATTTCTAAGTCCCTAGCTATTCGATCTGGTGGAGTAACGCCCTAGAGTGAAGCCTAGGTTGCCCGGAACGTAGAAATGACCATTACGTTCACACTGTTTGCAATTATCAATTTTATACGAGGGAAAAGCTGTTGTATTTATATTGTATTTTATGCTTCTGGCGTTGACTTCTAAGGCCATAGCTATTAGATCTGGTGCAGCAACGCTCTAGAGTGACGCCTAGGCTGCCCGCAACGTAGAAATGACCATTAGCTTCACAATGTTTGCAATTATTAATTTTATACGATGGAAAAACTGATGCACTTATATTGTGTTTTATTCTTCTGGCGTTGACTTCTTAGGCCCTAACTATTCGATCTGGTGGAACAACGCCCTAGAGTGAAGCCTAGGTTGCCCGGAACGTAGAAATGACAATCACTTTCAAACTGGTTGGAATTATTCCTGTTATACGATGGAAAAACTGTTGTATTTTTATTGCATATTATGCTTCTGGCGTCGGCTCCTAAGGCCGGAGCTATTCGATGTGATGGAGCAACGCCCTAGAGTGAAGCCTAGGATGCCCGAAACGCCGAAATGATCATAACTTTCACACTGGTTGCAATTATTCATGCTATACGATGGAAAAACTGTTGCATTTTTATTGTATTTTCTGCTTCTGGCTTCGACTTCTAAGGTGCTAGCTATTCGATCTGGTGGGGCAACGCCCTAGAGTGAAGGCTCTGTTGCCCGGAACGTAGAAATGACCATAACTTTCACACTGGTTTCAATTATTGATGCTATACGATGGAAAACCTGTTGTATTTTTATTGTATTTTATGCTTCTTGCGCTGACTTCTAAGGTCCGAGCTACTCGATCTCGTCGGGCAACGTCCAAGAGTGAAGCCTATGTTGCCCGTAACGTAGAAATAACCAAATCTTTCACACTGGTTGCAATTATTGGTGATATACAATGGAAAAACATCTTTATTTATATTGTATTTTATGCTCCTGGCGTTGACTCCAAAGATTCTAGCTATTCGATCTCGTTGGGCAACGTCCAACAGTAAAGCGTATGTTTCCCGAAACGTAAAAATGACCATTACCTTCACACTGGTTGCAATTATTCTTTTTATACGATGGAAAAACTGTTGTATTTTTATTGTATTTTATGCGTCTGGAATTGTTTTCTAAGTCCTAGGCTTCACTTTAGGGCGTTGCTCCACCAGATCGAATAGCTAGGGCTTAGAGGTCAACGCCCGAAGCATAAAGTACAATAAAAATACAACAGTTTTTCCATCGTATAGCATGACTATTTGCAACCAGTGCGAAAGTAATGATCATTTCGACGTTTCGGGCATCCTAGACTTAACTCTGAGGCGTTGCTCCAAAAGATCGAATAGCTAGGGCCTAAGAAGTCAACGCCAGAAGCATAAAATACAATATAAATACAACCGTTTTTCCATCGTATAACAGGAATAATTGCAACCAGTGTGAAAGACATGGTCATATCTACGTTCCGGGCATCCTAGGCTTCACTCTGGAGCATTGCTCCACCAGATCGAAGAGTTAGGGCCTTGGAAGTCAACGCCAGAAGCATAAAATACAATATAAATACAACTGTTTTTCCATCGTATAACAGGAATAATTGCAACCAGTGTGAAAGACATGGTCATATCTATGTTCCGGGCATCCTAGGCTTCACTCTTGGACGTTGCCCCACCTGATCGAATAGCTAGGACCTTAGAAGTCAAAGCCAGAAGCAGAAAATACAATAAGAATGCAACAGTTTTTCCATCGTATGGCATGAATAATTGCAACCAGTATGAAAGTAATGATCATTTCGACGTTTCGGGCATCCTAGACTTAACTCTGAGGCATTGCTCCACCAGACCGAATAGCTAGTGCCTTAGAAGTCAACGACAGAAGCATAAAATACAATAAAGATGCAACAGTTTTTCCATCGTATAGAACGAATAATTGAAACCAGTGTGAAAGTAATGGTCATTTCTAAGTTCCGGGCAACATGGGCTTCACTCTGAAGCATTGCTCCACCATATCGAAGAGTTAGGGCCTAAGAAGTCAACGCCAGAAGCACCAAATGCAAAATAAATACAACAGTTTATCCATCGTATATAACGAACAATTGCAACCAGGGTGAAAGTAATGGACATATCTACGTTCCGGGCAACCTAGGCTTCACTCTAGGGCGTTGCTCCACCACACCGAATAGCGACGGCCTTAGAAGTCTACGCCAGAAGCATAAAATGCAATATAAATACAACAGTTTTTCATTGTATAGAACGAATAATTGCAACCAGAGTGAATGTTATGGTCATTTCTACGTTCCGGGCAACCTAGGCTTCACTCTGAGGCATTGCTCCACCAGATCGAAGAGTTAGGGCCTTAGAAGTCAACGCCGGAAGCATAATGTACAATATAAATACAGAACTTTTTCTATTTTATGACAGGAATAATTGCATCCAGTGAGAAAGTAATGGTCATTTCTTCATTCCGGGCAACCTAGGCTTCACTCTAGGGCGTTGCTCCACCTGATCGAATAGTTACAGCCTTAGAAGTCAACGCCAGAGGCATAAAATACAATGAAAATACAACAGTTTTTCCATCATATAGCATGAATAATTGCAGCTAGAGTGAAAGTAATGGTCATTTCTTCGTTCCGAGCAACCTAGGTTTTACTCTGGAGCATTGCTCCACCAGATCGAAGAGTTAGGGCCTTAGAAGTCAACGTCAGAAGCATAAAATACAATATAAATACAACTGTTTTTCCATCATATAACAGGAATAATTGCAACCAGTGTGAAAGACATGGTCATATCTACGTTCCGGGCATCCTAGGCTTCACTCTTGGACGTTGCCCCACCTGATCGAATAGCTAGGACCTTAGAAGTCAAAGCCAGAAGCAGAAAATACAATAAGAATGCAACAGTTTTTCCATCGTATGGCATGAATAATTGCAACCAGTGCGACAGTAATGATCATTTCGGCGTTTCGGGCATCCTAGACTTAACTTTGAGGCATTACTCCACCAGATCGAATAGCTAGGGCCTTAGAAGTCAACGACAGAAGCATAAAATACAATAAAGATGCAACAGTTTTTCCATCGTATAGAACGAATAATTGCAACCAGTGTGAAAGTTATGGACATTTCTACATTCCGAGCCACCTAGTCTTCACTCTGGGGCGTTGCTCCACCAGATCGAATAGTTAGGGCCTTAGAAGTCAACGCCCGAAGCATAAAATACAATGAAAATACAACAGTTTTTCCATCGCATAACAGGAATAATTGCAACCAGGGTGAAAGTGATGGTCATTTTTACGTTCCGGGCGACATAGGCTTCACTCTAGGGCGTTGGTCCACCAGATCCAATAGTTAGGTCCTATGAAGCCAGCGCCAGAAGCATCAAATACAAAATAAATACAACAGTCTTTCCATCGTATAAAACGAATAATTGAAACCAGTGTGAAGGTAATGGTCATTTCTACGTACCGGGCAACCTAGGCTTCACTCTGAGGCATTGCTCCACCAGATCGAAGAGTTAGGGCCTTAGAAGTCAACGCCGGAAGCATAATGTACAATATAAATACAGAACTTTTTCTATTTTATGACAGGAATAATTGCATCCAGTGAGAAAGTAATGGTCATTTCTTCATTCCGGGCAACCTAGGCTTCACTCTAGGGCGTTGCTCCACCTGATCGAATAGTTACAGCCTTAGAAGTCAACGCCAGAGGCATAAAATACAATGAAAATACAACAGTTTTTCCATCATATAGCATGAATAATTGCAGCTAGAGTGAAAGTAATGGTCATTTCTTCGTTCCGAGCAACCTAGGTTTTACTCTGGAGCATTGCTCCACCAGATCGAAGGGTTAGGGCCGCAGAAGTCAACGCCAGAAGCATAAAATACAATATAAATACAACAGTTTTTCCATCATATAGCATGAATAATTGCAACAAGAGTGAAAGTAATGGTCATTTCTTCGTTCCGGGCAACCTAGGTTTCACTCTGGAGCATTGCTCCACCAGATCGAAGAGTTAGGGCCTTAGAAGTCAACGTCAGAAGCATAAAATACAATATAAATACAACTGTTTTTCCATCATATAACAGGAATAATTGCAACCAGTGTGAAAGACATGGTCATATCTACGTTCCGGGCATCCTAGGCTTCACTCTTGGACGTTGCCCCACCTGATCGAATAGCTAGGGCCTTAGAAGTCAAAGCCAGAAGCAGAAAATACAATAAGAATGCAACAGTTTTTCCATCGTATGGCATGAATAATTGCAACCAGTGCGACAGTAATGATCATTTCGGCGTTTCGGGCATCCTAGACTTAACTTTGAGGCATTACTCCACCAGATCGAATAGCTAGGGCCTTAGAAGTCAACGACAGAAGCATAAAATACAATAAAGATGCAACAGTTTTTCCATCGTATAGAACGAATAATTGCAACCAGTGTGAAAGTTATGGACATTTCTACATTCCGAGCCACCTAGTCTTCACTCTGGGGCGTTGCTCCACCAGATCGAATAGTTAGGGCCTTAGAAGTCAACGCCCGAAGCATAAAATACAATGAAAATACAACAGTTTTTCCATCGCATAACAGGAATAATTGCAACCAGGGTGAAAGTGATGGTCATTTTTACGTTCCGGGCGACATAGGCTTCACTCTAGGGCGTTGGTCCACCAGATCCAATAGTTAGGTCCTATGAAGCCAGCGCCAGAAGCATCAAATACAAAATAAATACAACAGTCTTTCCATCGTATAAAACGAATAATTGAAACCAGTGTGAAGGTAATGGTCATTTCTACGTTCCGGGCAACATAGGCTGCACTCTGAAGTATTGCTCCACCAGATCGAAGAATTAGGACCTTAGAAGTCAACGCCGGAAGCATAATATACAATATAAATACAGAAGTTTTTCCATTTTATAACAGGAATAATTGCATCCAGTGTGAAAGTTATGGTCATTTCTACGTTCCGGGCAACCTAGGCTTCACTCTGAGGCATTGCTCCACCAGATCGAATGTTTAGGGCCTTAGAAGTCAACGCCCGAAGCATAAAATACAATAAAGATGCAACAGTTTTTCCATCGCATAGAACGAATAATTGCAACGAGTGTGAAAGTTATGGTCATTTATACGTTCCGGGCAACCTAGGCTTCACTCTAGGGCGTTGCTCCACCAGATCGAATAGCTACGACCTTAGGAGTCAAAGCCAGAAGCAGAAAATACAAAACAAATGCAACAGTTTTTCAATCGTATAGCATGACTAATTGTAACCAGTGCGACAGTAATGATCATTTCGGCGTTTCGGGCATCCTAGACTTAACTTTGAGGCATTACTCCACCAGATCGAATAGCTGGGGCCTTAGAAGTCAACGACAGAAGCATAAAATACAATAAAGATGCAACAGTTTTTCCATCGTATAGAACGAATAATTGCAACCAGTGTGAAAGTTATGGACATTTCTACATTCCGAGCCACCTAGTCTTCACTCTGGGGCGTTGCTCCACCAGATCGAATAGTTAGGGCCTTAGAAGTAAACGCCCGAAGCATAAAATACAATGAAAATACAACAGTTTTTCCATCGCATAACAGGAATAATTGCAACCAGGGTGAAAGTGATGGTCATTTCTTCGTTCCGAGCAACCTAGGTTTTACTCTGGAGCATTGCTCCACCATATCGAAGAGTTAGGGCCTAAGAAGTCAACGCCAGAAGCACCAAATGCAAAATAAATACAACAGTTTATCCATCGTATATAACGAACAATTGCAACCAGGGTGAAAGTAATGGACATATCTACGTTCCGGGCAACCTAGGCTTCACTCTAGGGCGTTGCTCCACCACACCGAATAGCGACGGCCTTAGAAGTCTACGCCAGAAGCATAAAATGCAATATAAATACAACAGTTTTTCATTGTATAGAACGAATAATTGCAACCAGAGTGAATGTTATGGTCATTTCTACGTTCCGGGCAACCTAGGCTTCACTCTGAGGCATTGCTCCACCAGATCGAAGAGTTAGGGCCTTAGAAGTCAACGCCGGAAGCATAATGTACAATATAAATACAGAACTTTTTCTATTTTATGACAGGAATAATTGCATCCAGTGAGAAAGTAATGGTCATTTCTTCATTCCGGGCAACCTAGGCTTCACTCTAGGGCGTTGCTCCACCTGATCGAATAGTTACAGCCTTAGAAGTCAACGCCAGAGGCATAAAATACAATGAAAATACAACAGTTTTTCCATCATATAGCATGAATAATTGCAGCTAGAGTGAAAGTAATGGTCATTTCTTCGTTCCGAGCAACCTAGGTTTTACTCTGGAGCATTGCTCCACCAGATCGAAGAGTTAGGGCCTTAGAAGTCAACGTCAGAAGCATAAAATACAATATAAATACAACTGTTTTTCCATCATATAACAGGAATAATTGCAACCAGTGTGAAAGACATGGTCATATCTACGTTCCGGGCATCCTAGGCTTCACTCTTGGACGTTGCCCCACCTGATCGAATAGCTAGGACCTTAGAAGTCAAAGCCAGAAGCAGAAAATACAATAAGAATGCAACAGTTTTTCCATCGTATGGCATGAATAATTGCAACCAGTGCGACAGTAATGATCATTTCGGCGTTTCGGGCATCCTAGACTTAACTTTGAGGCATTACTCCACCAGATCGAATAGCTAGGGCCTTAGAAGTCAACGACAGAAGCATAAAATACAATAAAGATGCAACAGTTTTTCCATCGTATAGAACGAATAATTGCAACCAGTGTGAAAGTTATGGACATTTCTACATTCCGAGCCACCTAGTCTTCACTCTGGGGCGTTGCTCCACCAGATCGAATAGTTAGGGCCTTAGAAGTCAACGCCCGAAGCATAAAATACAATGAAAATACAACAGTTTTTCCATCGCATAACAGGAATAATTGCAACCAGGGTGAAAGTGATGGTCATTTTTACGTTCCGGGCGACATAGGCTTCACTCTAGGGCGTTGGTCCACCAGATCCAATAGTTAGGTCCTATGAAGCCAGCGCCAGAAGCATCAAATACAAAATAAATACAACAGTCTTTCCATCGTATAAAACGAATAATTGAAACCAGTGTGAAGGTAATGGTCATTTCTACGTACCGGGCAACCTAGGCTTCACTCTGAGGCATTGCTCCACCAGATCGAAGAGTTAGGGCCTTAGAAGTCAACGCCGGAAGCATAATGTACAATATAAATACAGAACTTTTTCTATTTTATGACAGGAATAATTGCATCCAGTGAGAAAGTAATGGTCATTTCTTCATTCCGGGCAACCTAGGCTTCACTCTAGGGCGTTGCTCCACCTGATCGAATAGTTACAGCCTTAGAAGTCAACGCCAGAGGCATAAAATACAATGAAAATACAACAGTTTTTCCATCATATAGCATGAATAATTGCAGCTAGAGTGAAAGTAATGGTCATTTCTTCGTTCCGAGCAACCTAGGTTTTACTCTGGAGCATTGCTCCACCAGATCGAAGGGTTAGGGCCGCAGAAGTCAACGCCAGAAGCATAAAATACAATATAAATACAACAGTTTTTCCATCATATAGCATGAATAATTGCAACAAGAGTGAAAGTAATGGTCATTTCTTCGTTCCGGGCAACCTAGGTTTCACTCTGGAGCATTGCTCCACCAGATCGAAGAGTTAGGGCCTTAGAAGTCAACGTCAGAAGCATAAAATACAATATAAATACAACTGTTTTTCCATCATATAACAGGAATAATTGCAACCAGTGTGAAAGACATGGTCATATCTACGTTCCGGGCATCCTAGGCTTCACTCTTGGACGTTGCCCCACCTGATCGAATAGCTAGGGCCTTAGAAGTCAAAGCCAGAAGCAGAAAATACAATAAGAATGCAACAGTTTTTCCATCGTATGGCATGAATAATTCCAACCAGTGCGACAGTAATGATCATTTCGGCGTTTCGGGCATCCTAGACTTAACTTTGAGGCATTACTCCACCAGATCGAATAGCTAGGGCCTTAGAAGTCAACGACAGAAGCATAAAATACAATAAAGATGCAACAGTTTTTCCATCGTATAGAACGAATAATTGCAACCAGTGTGAAAGTTATGGACATTTCTACATTCCGAGCCACCTAGTCTTCACTCTGGGGCGTTGCTCCACCAGATCGAATAGTTAGGGCCTTAGAAGTCAACGCCCGAAGCATAAAATACAATGAAAATACAACAGTTTTTCCATCGCATAACAGGAATAATTGCAACCAGGGTGAAAGTGATGGTCATTTTTACGTTCCGGGCGACATAGGCTTCACTCTAGGGCGTTGGTCCACCAGATCCAATAGTTAGGTCCTATGAAGCCAGCGCCAGAAGCATCAAATACAAAATAAATACAACAGTCTTTCCATCGTATAAAACGAATAATTGAAACCAGTGTGAAGGTAATGGTCATTTCTACGTTCCGGGCAACATAGGCTGCACTCTGAAGTATTGCTCCACCAGATCGAAGAATTAGGACCTTAGAAGTCAACGCCGGAAGCATAATATACAATATAAATACAGAAGTTTTTCCATTTTATAACAGGAATAATTGCATCCAGTGTGAAAGTTATGGTCATTTCTACGTTCCGGGCAACCTAGGCTTCACTCTGAGGCATTGCTCCACCAGATCGAATGGTTAGGGCCTTAGAAGTCAACGCCCGAAGCATAAAATACAATAAAGATGCAACAGTTTTTCCATCGCATAGAACGAATAATTGCAACGAGTGTGAAAGTTATGGTCATTTATACGTTCCGGGCAACCTAGGCTTCACTCTAGGGCGTTGCTCCACCAGATCGAATAGCTACGACCTTAGGAGTCAAAGCCAGAAGCAGAAAATACAAAACAAATGCAACAGTTTTTCAATCGTATAGCATGACTAATTGTAACCAGTGCGACAGTAATGATCATTTCGGCGTTTCGGGCATCCTAGACTTAACTTTGAGGCATTACTCCACCAGATCGAATAGCTGGGGCCTTAGAAGTCAACGACAGAAGCATAAAATACAATAAAGATGCAACAGTTTTTCCATCGTATAGAACGAATAATTGCAACCAGTGTGAAAGTTATGAACATTTCTACATTCCGAGCCACCTAGTCTTCACTCTGGGGCGTTGCTCCACCAGATCGAATAGTTAGGGCCTTAGAAGTCAACGCCCGAAGCATAAAATACAATGAAAATACAACAGTTTTTCCATCGCATAACAGGAATAATTGCAACCAGGGTGAAAGTGATGGTCATTTTTACGTTCCGGGCGACATAGGCTTCACTCTAGGGCGTTGGTCCACCAGATCCAATAGTTAGGTCCTATGAAGCCAGCGCCAGAAGCATCAAATACAAAATAAATACAACAGTCTTTCCATCGTATAAAACGAATAATTGAAACCAGTGTGAAGGTAATGGTCATTTCTACGTTCCGGGCAACATAGGCTGCACTCTGAAGTATTGCTCCACCAGATCGAAGAATTAGGACCTTAGAAGTCAACGCCGGAAGCATAATATACAATATAAATACAGAAGTTTTTCCATTTTATAACAGGAATAATTGCATCCAGTGTGAAAGTTATGGTCATTTCTACGTTCCGGGCAACCTAGGCTTCACTCTGAGGCATTGCTCCACCAGATCGAATGGTTAGGGCCTTAGAAGTCAACGCCCGAAGCATAAAATACAATAAAGATGCAACAGTTTTTCCATCGCATAGAACGAATAATTGCAACGAGTGTGAAAGTTATGGTCATTTATACGTTCCGGGCAACCTAGGCTTCACTCTAGGGCGTTGCTCCACCAGATCGAATAGCTACGACCTTAGGAGTCAAAGCCAGAAGCAGAAAATACAAAACAAATGCAACAGTTTTTCAATCGTATAGCATGACTAATTGTAACCAGTGCGACAGTAATGATCATTTCGGCGTTTCGGGCATCCTAGACTTAACTTTGAGGCATTACTCCACCAGATCGAATAGCTGGGGCCTTAGAAGTCAACGACAGAAGCATAAAATACAATAAAGATGCAACAGTTTTTCCATCGTATAGAACGAATAATTGCAACCAGTGTGAAAGTTATGGACATTTCTACATTCCGAGCAACCTAGGCTGCACTCTGGGGCGTTGCTGCACCAGATCGAATAGTTAGGGCCTTAGGAGTCAACGCCCGAAGCATAAAATACAATAAAAATACAACAGTTTTTCCATCGCATAACAGGAATAATTGCAACCAATGTGATAGTTATGGTCATTTATACGTTCCGGGCAACCTAGGCTTCACTCTAGGGCGTCGCTCCACCAGATCGAATAGTTACGGCCTTAGAAGTCAACGCCAGAAGCATAAAATACAATGACAATACAACATCTTTCCATCGTATAGCATGAATAATTGCAACTAGAGTGAAAGTAATGGTTATTTCTGCGTTTCGGGCAATCTAGGCTTCACTCTAGGGCGTTGCTCCACCAGATCGAACACCTAGGGACTTAGAAGTCAACGCCCGAAGCATAAAGTACAAAGAAAATACAACAGTTTTTCCATCGTATAACAGGAATAATTGCAACCAGGGTGAAAGTGATGGTCATTTTTACGTTCCGTTCGACATAGGCTTCACTCTAGGGCGTTGGTCCACCAGATCCACTAGTTAGGTCCTATGAAGCCAGCGCCAGAAGCATCCAATACAAAATAAATACAACAGTCTTTCCATCGTATAAAACGAATAATTGAAACCAGTGTGAAGGTAATGGTCATTTCTACGTTCCGGGCAACATAGGCTGCACTCTGAAGCATTGCTCCTCCAGGTCGAAGAATTAGGCCTTAGAAGTCAACGCCGGAAGCATAATATACAATATAAATACAGAAGTTTTTCCATTTTATAACAGGAATAATTGCATCCAGTGTGAAAGTTATGGTCATTTCTACGTTCCGGGCAACCTGGGCTTCACTCTAGGGCGTTGCTCCACCACATCGAATAGCGACGGCCTTAGAAGTCTACGCCAGAAGCATAAAATGCAATATAAATACAACAGTTCTTCCATTGTATAAAACGAGTAATTGCAACCAGTGTGAAAGTTATGGTCATTTCTACGTTCCGGGCAACATAGGCTTCACTCTTGGACGCTGCCCCACCAGATCGAATAGCTAGGACCTTAGAAGTCGAAGCCAGAAGCAGAAAATACAATATAAATGCAACAGTTTTTGCACCGTATAGCATGAATAATTGCAACCAGTGTGAAAGTAATGATCATTTCGGCGTTTCGGGCATCCTAGACTTAACTTTGAGGCATTACTCCACCAGATCGAATAGCTGGGTCCTTAGAAGTCAACGACAGAACCATAAAATACAATAAAGATGCAACAGTTTTTCCATCGTATAGAACGAATAATTGCAACCAGTGTGAAAGTTATGGACATTTCTACATTCCGAGCAACCTAGGCTTCACTCTGGGGCATTGCTGCACCAGATCGAATAGTTAGGGCCTTTGGAGTCAACGCCCGAAGCATAAAATACAATAAAAATACAACAGTTTTTCCATCGCATAACAGGAATAATTGCAACCAATGTGATAGTTATGGTCATTTATACGTTCCGGGCAACCTAGGCTTCACTCTAGGGCGTCGCTCCACCAGATCGAATAGTTACGGCCTTAGAAGTCAACGCCAGAAGCATAAAATACAATGACAATACAACATCTTTCCATCGTATAGCATGAATAATTGCAACTAGAGTGAAAGTAATGGTTATTTCTGCGTTTCGGGCAATCTAGGCTTCACTCTAGGGCGTTGCTCCACCAGATCGAACACCTAGGGACTTAGAAGTCAACGCCCGAAGCATAAAGTACAAAGAAAATACAACAGTTTTTCCATCGTATAACAGGAATAATTGCAACCAGGGTGAAAGTGATGGTCATTTTTACGTTCCGTTCGACATAGGCTTCACTCTAGGGCGTTGGTCCACCAGATCCACTAGTTAGGTCCTATGAAGCCAGCGCCAGAAGCATCCAATACAAAATAAATACAACAGTCTTTCCATCGTATAAAACGAATAATTGAAACCAGTGTGAAGGTAATGGTCATTTCTACGTTCCGGGCAACCTAGGCTTCACCCTATGGCGTTGCTCCACCAGATCGAATAGATAGGGCCTTAGAAGTCAACGCCAGAAGCATAAAATACAATTTAAATACAACAGTTTTTCCATCGTATAACAGGAATAATTGCATCCAGGGTGAAAGAAATGGTCATTTCGGCGTTTCGGGCAACCTAGGCTTCACTCTAGGGCGTTGCTCCACCACATCGAATAGCGACGGCCTTAGAAGTCTACGCCAGAAGCATAAAATGCAATATAAATACAACAGTTCTTCCATTGTATAAAACGAATAATTGCAACCAGTGTGAAAGTTATGGTCATTTCTACGTTGCGGGCAACATAGGCTTCACTCTTGGACGCTGCCCCACCAGATCGAATAGCTAGGACCTTAGAAGTCGAAGCCAGAAGCAGAAAATACAATATAAATGCAACAGTTTTTGCACCGTATAGCATGAATAATTGCAACCAGTGTGAAAGTAATGATCATTTCGGCGTTTCGGGCATCCTAGACTTAACTATGAGGTAATGCTCCACCAGATCGAAAAGCTAGGGCCTAAGAAGTCTACGCCAGAAGCATAAAACACAATATAAATACAACAGCTTTTCCATCGTATAAAGCGAATAATTGCAACCAGTGTGAATGTTATGGTCATTTCTACGTTCCGGGCGACCTAGGCTTCACTCTGAGGCATTGCTCCACCAGATCGAATAGTTAGGGCCTTAGAAGTCAACGCCCGAAGCATAAAGTACAATAAAGATGCAACAGTTTTTCCATCGTATAGAACGAATAATTGCAACGAGAGTGAAAGTTATGGTCATTTATACGTTCCGGGCAACCTAGCCTTCACTCTAGGGCGTTGCTCCACCAGATCGAAAAGTTACGGCATTAGAAGTCAACGCCAGAAGCATAAAATACAATGAAAATACAACAGTTTTTCCATCGTATAGCATGAATAATTGCAACTAGACTGAACGTAATGGTTATTTCTACGTTTCGGGCAATCTAGGCTTCACCCTAGGGCGTTGCTCCACCAGATCGAATACCTAGGGACTTAGAAGTCAACGCCCGAAGCATAAAGTACAATAAAAATACAACAGTTTTTCCGTCGTATAACAGGAATAATTGCAACCAGTGTGAAAGTGATGGTCACTTTTACGTTCCGGGCAACATAGGCTTCACTCTAGGGCGTTGGTCCACCAGATCCAATAGTTAGGTCCTATGAAGCCAGCGCCAGAAGCATCAAATACAAAATAAATACAACGGTTTTTCCATCGTATAAAACGAATAATTGAAACCAGTGTGAAGGTAATGGTCATTTCTACGTTCCGGGCAACATAGGCTTCACTCTGAAGCATTGCTCCACCAGATCGAAGAGCTAGGGCCTTAGAAGTCAACGCTGGAAGCATAATATACAATATAAATACAGAAGTTTTTCCATTTTATAACAGGAATAATTGCATCCAGTGAGAAAGTAATGGTCATTTCTTCATTCCGGGCAACCTAGGTTTCACTCTAGGGCGTTGCTCCACCTGATCGAATAGTTACGGCCTTAGAAGTCAACGCCAGAAGCATAAAATACAATGAAAATGCAACAGTTTTTACATCATAAAGCATGAATAATTGCAACAAGAGTGAAAGTAATGGTTATTTCTTCGTTCCGGGCAACCTAGGTTTCACTCTGGAGCATTGCTCCACCAGATCGAAGAGTTAGGGCCTTAGAAGTCAACGCCAGAAGCATAAAATACAATATAAATACTACTGTCTTTCCATCGTATAACAGGAATAATTGCGACCAGTGTGAATGACATGGTCATATCTACGTTCCGGGCATCCTAGGCTTCACTCTTGGACGTTGCCCCACCAGATCGGATAGCTAGGACCTTAGAAGTCAAAGCCAGAAGCAGAAAATACAATAAGAATGCAACAGTTTTTTCATCGTATGGCATGAATAATTGCAACCAGTGTGAAAGTAATGATCATTTCGACGTTTCGGGCATCCTAGACTTAACTCCGAGGCATTGCTCCACCAGATCGAATAGTTAGGGCCTAAGAAGTCAACGCCAGAAGCATAAAATACAATATAAATACAACAGATTTTCCATCGTATAAAACGAATAATTGCAACCAGTGTGAATGTTATGGTCATTTCTACGTTCCGGGCAACCTAGGCTTCACCCTATGGCGTTGCTCCACCAGATCGAATAGATAGGGCCTGAGAAGTCAACGCCCGAAGCATAAAATACAATATAAATACAACAGTTTTTCCATCGCATAACAGGAATAATTGCAACCAGTGTGAAAGTTATGGTCATTTCTACGTTTCGGGCAACATAGGCTTCACTCTTGGACGTTGCCAAACGAGATCAAATAGCTATGACCTTAGAAATCAACGCCAGAAGCATAAATACAGTAAAAATACAACAGCTTTTCCATCGTATAACAGGAATAATTGCAACCAGTGTGAAAGTAAAGGTCATATCTACGTTCCGGGCAACCTGGGCTCCACTCTAGGGCGTTCCTCCACCACATCGAATAGTGAGGGCCTTGGTAGTCGACGCCCGAAGCATAAAATACAAAATGAATAGAACAGTTTTTCGATTGTGTAAAACGAATAATTGCGACCAGTGTGAAAGTTATGGTCATTTCTACGTTCCAGGCAACCTAGGCTTCACTCTAGGGCGTTGCTCCACCACATCCTATAGCTACGACCTTTGAAGTCAACGCCTGAAGCATAAAATAAAATATTAATACAACATCTTTTCCATCGTATAAAACGAGTAATTGCAACCAGGGTGAAAGTTATGGTCATTTCTTCGTTCCGGGCAAGCTAAGCAACACTCTAGGGCGTTGCCCCATTGGATCGAATAGTTAGGGCCTTAGAAGTCAACGCCAGATGCATAAAATACAATATAAATACAACAGCTTTCCCGTCGTATAACAGGAATAATTGCAACTAGCGTGAATGTAATGGTCACTTCTACGTTCCGGGCAACCTAGGCTTCACTCTAGGGCGTTGCTCCACCATATCGAATAGCTACGGCCTTAGAAGTCAACGCCAGGAGCATAAAATACAATATAAATGCAACAGTTTTTCCATCGTATAACAGGAATAATTGCAGCCAGTGTGAAAGTGATGTTCATTTCTACGTTCCGGACAACCTAGGCTTCACTCTAAGGCGTTGCTCCAACACATCGATTCGCTATGGCCCTAGAAGTCAACGCCATAAGCATAAAATGCAAAATAAATAGAACAGTTTTTCCATCGTATAAAACGAATAATTGCAATCGGTGTGCAAGTTATGGACATTTCTATGTTCCGTGCTACCTAGGCTTCACTCTAGGGCGTTGCACCACCAGGACGAATAGTCGGGGCCTTAGAAAACAACTCGAGACGCATAAAATACAATAAAGATACAACAGTTTTTCCATCGTATCAAAAGAATAATTGCAACAAGTGTGAAAGTAATGGTCTTTTCTACGTTTCGGGCCACATACGCTTCACTCTTGGACGTTGCCCCCGAGATCGAATAGCTAGGATCTTAGAAGTCAATGCCAGAAGCATAAAATACAATAAAAATACAGCAATTTTTCCATCGTATAAATCGAATAATTGCAATCAGTATGAATGTTATGCTCATTTCTACGTTTCGGGCATCCTACCCTTAACTCTGAGGCGTTGCTCCACCAGATCGAATAGCTAGGGCCTAAGAAGTCAACGCCAGAAGCATAAAATACAATATAAATACAACAGCTTTTCCATCGTATAAAACGAATAATTGCAGCCAGTGTGAATGTTATGGTCATTTCTACGTTCCGGGCAACCTAGGCTTCACTCTATGGCGTTGCTCCAACAGATCGAATAGTTAGGGCCTTAGAAGTCAACGCCGGAAGCATAATATACAATATAAATACAGAAGTTTTTCCATTTTATAACAGGAATAAATGCATCCAGTGAGAAACTAATGGTCATTTCTACGTTCCGGGCAACCTAGGCTTCACTCTAGAGCGTTGCTCCACCACATCGAACAGCTACGGCTTTAGAAGTCGAAGCCAGAAGCAGAAAATACAAAAAAATGCAAGAGTTTTTCCATCGTATGGCACGAATAATAGCAACCAGTGTGAAAGTAATGAACATTTCGGCGTTTCGGGCAGCCTAGTCTTAACTCTGAGGCATTGCTCCACCAGATGGAATAGCTAGGGCCTAAGAAGTCAACGCCAGAAGCATAAAATACAATATAAATACAACAGCTTTTCCATCGTATAAAACGAATAATTGCAACCATTGTGAATGTTATGGTCATTTCTACTTTCCGGGCAACGTAGGCTTCACTCTAGCGCGTTGCTCCAACAGATCCAATAGTTAGGGCCTTAGAAGTCAACGGCAGAAGCATAAAATACAATAAAGATGCAACAGTTTTTCCATCGTATAGAACGAATAATTGCAACCAGTGTGAAAGTTATGGACATGTCTACATTCCGAGCAACCTAGGCTTCACTCTAGGGCGTTGCTCCACCAGATGGAATAGTTAGGGCCTTAGAAGTCAGCGCCCGAAGCATAAAATACAATAAAAATACAACAGTTTTCCCGTCTTATAACAGGAATAATTGCAACTAGTGTGAATGTAATGGTCACTTCTACGTTCCGGGCAACCTAGGCTTCACTCTAGGGCGTTGCTCCACCATATCGAATAGCTTCGACCTTAGGAGTCAACGCCAGGAGCATAAAAAACAATATAAATGCAACAGTTTTTCCATCGTATAACAGGAATAATTGCAGCCAGTGTGAAAGTGATGTTCATTTCTACGTTCCGGGCAACCTAGGCTTCACTCTAGGGCGTCGGTGCACCAGATCCAATAGTTAGGGCCTAAGAAGTCAACGCCAGAAGCTGCAAATACAAAATAAATACAACAGTTTTTCCATCGTATATAACGAATAATTGCAACCAGTGTGAAAGTGATGGACATTTCGACGTCTGCAGGCAACCTAGGCTTCACTCTAGCGCGTTGCTCCACCACATCGAATAGCTACGGCCTTAGAAGTCAACGCCAGAATCATAAAATACAGTAATAAAACAACAGTTTTTCCATCGTATAACAGGAATAATTGCATCCAGTGAGAAAGTAATGGCCATTTCCTCATTCCGGGCAACCTAGGCTTCACTCTAGGGCGTTGCACCACCAGGACGAATAGTTGGGGCCTTAGAAAACAACTCGAGACGCATAAAATACAATAAAGATACAACAGTTTTTCCATCGTATCAAAAGATTAATTGCAACCAGTGTGAAAGTAATGGTCTTTTCTACGTTTCGGGCCACATACGCTTCACTCTTGGACGTTGCCCCCGAGATCGAATAGCTAGGATCTTAGAAGTCAATGCCAGAAGCATAAAATACAATAAAAATACAGCAGTTTTTCCATCGTATAAAACGAATAATTGCAATCAGTATGAATGTTATGCTCATTTCTACGTTTCGGGCATCCTTCACTTAACTCTGAGGCGTTGCTCCACCAGATCGAATAGCTAGGGCCTAAGAAGTCAACGCCAGAAGCATAAAATACAATATAAATACAACAGCTTTTCCATCGTATAAAACGAATAATTGCTACCAGTGTGAAAGTAATTGTCATATCTACGTTCCGGGCAACTTAGGCTTCGCTCTAGGGCGTCGCTCCACCAGATCTAATAGTTAGGGCCTAAGAAGTCAACGCCAGAAGCATAAAAGACAAAATAAATACAACAGTTTTTCCATCGTATAAAACGAATAATTGCAACCAGTGTGAATGTTATGGTCATTTCTACTTTCCGGGCAACCTAGGCTTCACTCTAGGGCGTTGCTCCAACAGATCCAATCGTTAGGGCCTTAGAAGTCAACGGCAGAAGCATAAAATACAATAAAGATGCAACATCTTTTCCATCGTATAAAACGAATAATTGCAACCAGGGTGAAAGTTATGGTCATTTCTTCGTTCCGGGCAAGCTAAGCAACACTCTAGGGCGTTGCCCCATTGGATCGAATAGTTAGGGCCTTAGAAGTCAACGCCAGATGCATAAAATACAATATAAATACAACAGCTTTCCCGTCGTATAACAGGAATAATTGCAACTAGCGTGAATGTAATGGTCACTTCTACGTTCCGGGCAACCTAGGCTTCACTCTAGGGCGTTGCTCCACCATATCGAATAGCTACGGCCTTAGAAGTCAACGCCAGGAGCATAAAATACAATATAAATGCAACAGTTTTTCCATCGTATAACAGGAATAATTGCAGCCAGTGTGAAAGTGATGTTCATTTCTACGTTCCGGACAACCTAGGCTTCACTCTAAGGCGTTGCTCCAACACATCGATTCGCTATGGCCCTAGAAGTCAACGCCATAAGCATAAAATGCAAAATAAATAGAACAGTTTTTCCATCGTATAAATCGAATAATTGCAATCAGTGTGCAAGTTATGGACATTTCTATGTTCCGTGCTACCTAGGCTTCACTCTAGGGCGTTGCACCACCAGGACGAATAGTCGGGGCCTTAGAAAACAACTCGAGACGCATAAAATACAATAAAGATACAACAGTTTTTCCATCGTATCAAAAGAATAATTGCAACAAGTGTGAAAGTAATGGTCTTTTCTACGTTTCGGGCCACATACGCTTCACTCTTGGACGTTGCCCCCGAGATCGAATAGCTAGGATCTTAGAAGTCAATGCCAGAAGCATAAAATACAATAAAAATACAGCAATTTTTCCATCGTATAAATCGAATAATTGCAATCAGTATGAATGTTATGTTCATTTCTACGTTTCGGGCATCCTACACTTAACTCTGAGGCGTTGCTCCACCAGATCGAATAGCTAGGGCCTAAGAAGTCAACGCCAGAAGCATAAAATACAATATAAATACAACAGCTTTTCCATCGTATAAAACGAATAATTGCAGCCAGTGTGAATGTTATGGTCATTTCTACGTTCCGGGCAACCTAGGCTTCACTCTATGGCGTTGCTCCAACAGATCGAATAGTTAGGGCCTTAGAAGTCAACGCCGGAAGCATAATATACAATATAAATACAGAAGTTTTTCCATTTTATAACAGGAATAAATGCATCCAGTGAGAAACTAATGGTCATTTCCACGTTCCGGGCAACCTAGGCTTCACTCTAGAGCGTTGCTCCACCACATCGAACAGCTACGGCTTTAGAAGTCGAAGTCAGAAGCAGAAAATACAATAAAAATGCAAGAGTTTTTCCATCGTATGGCACGAATAATAGCAACCAGTGTGAAAGTAATGAACATTTCGGCGTTTCGGGCAGCCTAGTCTTAACTCTGAGGCATTGCTCCACCAGATGGAATAGCTAGGGCCTAAGAAGTCAACGCCAGAAGCATAAAATACAATATAAATACAACAGCTTTTCCATCGTATAAAACGAATAATTGCAACCATTGTGAATGTTATGGTCATTTCTACTTTCCGGGCAACGTAGGCTTCACTCTAGCGCGTTGCTCCAACAGATCCAATAGTTAGGGCCTTAGAAGTCAACGGCAGAAGCATAAAATACAATAAAGATGCAACAGTTTTTCCATCGTATAGAACGAATAATTGCAACCAGTGTGAAAGTTATGGTCATGTCTACATTCCGAGCAACCTAGGCTTCACTCTAGGGCGTTGCTCCACCAGATGGAATAGTTAGGGCCTTAGAAGTCAGCGCCCGAAGCATAAAATACAATAAAAATACAACAGTTTTCCCGTCTTATAACAGGAATAATTGCAACTAGTGTGAATGTAATGGTCACTTCTACGTTCCGGGCAACCTAGGCTTCACTCTAGGGCGTTGCTCCACCATATCGAATAGCTTCGACCTTAGAAGTCAACGCCAGAATCATAAAATACAGTAATAAAACAACAGTTTTTCCATCGTATAACAGGAATAATTGCATCCAGTGAGAAAGTAATGGCCATTTCCTCATTCCGGGCAACCTAGGCTTCACTCTAGGGCGTTGCTCCAACAGATCCAATAGTTAGGGCCTAAGAAGTCAACGCCAGAAGCTCCAAATACAAAATAAATACAACAGTTTTTCCATCGTATATAACGAATAATTGCAACCAGTGTGAAAGTGATGGACATTTCGACGTCTGCAGGCAACCTAGGCTTCACTCTAGCGCGTTGCTCCACCACATCGAATAGCTACGGCCTTAGAAGTCAACGCCAGAATCATAAAATACAGTAATAAAACAACAGTTTTTCCATCGTATAACAGGAATAATTGCATCCAGTGAGAAAGTAATGGCCATTTCCTCATTCCGGGCAACCTAGGCTTCACTCTAGGGCGTTGCTCCAACAGATCCAATAGTTAGGACCTTAGAAGTCAACGGCAGAAGCATAAAATACAATAAAGATGCAACAGTTTTTCCATCGTATAGAACGAATAATTGCAACCAGTGTGAAAGTTATGGACATGTCTACATTCCGAGCAACCTAGGCTTCACTCTAAGGCGTTGCTCCACCAGATGGAATAGTTAGGGCCTTAGAAGTCAACGCCCGAAGCATAAAATACAATAAAAATACAACAGTTTTTCCATCGCATAACAGGAATAATTGCAACCAGTGTGAAAGTTATGGTCATTTATACGTTCCGGGCAACCTAGGCTTCACTCTATGGCGTTGCTCCACCAGATCGAATAGATATGGCCTTAGAAGTCAACGCCCGAAGCATGAAATACAATATAAATACAACAGTTTTTCCATCGCATAACAGGAATAATTGCAACCAGTGTGAAAGTTATGGTCATTTCTATGTTCCGGGCAACCTAGGCTTCACTCTAGGGCGTTGCTCCACCACATCGAATAGCTACGGCCTTAGAAGTCAACGCTAGAATCATAAAATACAGTAATAATACAACATTTTTTCCATCGTATAACAGGAATAATTGCAACCAGTGAGAAAGTAATGGGCATTTCTGCGTTCCCTGCAGCCTAGGCTTCACTATAGGGCGTTGCACCACCAGGTCGAATAGTTAGTGCCTTAGAAAACAACTCCAGACGCATAAAATACAATATAAATGCAACAGTTTTTCCCTCGTATAACAGGAATAATTGCAACTAGTGTGAACGTTATGGTCATTTCTACGTTCCGGGCAACCTAGGCTTCACTTTAGGGCGTTGCTCCGCCAGATCGAATAGCAAGGGACTTAGAGGTCAAAGCCAGAAGCATAAAGTACAATAAATATACAAGTGTTTTTCCATCGTATAACAGGAATAATTGCAACCATTGTGGAAGTGATGGTCATTTCTACGTTCCGGGCAACCTAGGCTTCACTCTAGGGCGTTGGTGCACCAGATCCAATAGTTAGGGCCTAAGAAGTCAACGCCAGAAGCATAAAAGACATAATAAATACAACAGTTTTTCCATCGTATAAAACGAATAAAAGCAACCAGTGTGAAAGTTATGGTCATTTCTACGTTCCGGGCAACCTGGGCTTCACTCTAGGGCGTTCCTCCACCACATCGAATAGTGAGGGCCTTGGTAGTCGACGCCCGAAGCATAAAATACAAAATGAATAGAACAGTTTTTCGATCGTGTAAAACGAATAATTGCGACCAGTGTGAAAGTTATGGTCATTTCGACGTTTCAGGCAACCTAGGCTTCACTCTAGGGCGTTGCTCCACCACATGCTATAGCTACGACCTTAGAAGTCAACGCCTGAAGCATAAAATAAAATATTAATATAACATCTTTTCCATCGTATAAAACGAGTAATTGCAACCAGGGTGAAAGTTATGGTCATTTCTTCGTTCCGGGCAAGCTAAGCAACACCCTAGGGCGTTGCCCCACTGGATCGAATAGTTAGGGCCTTAGAAGTCAACGCCAGAAGCATAAAATACAATATAAATACAACAGCTTTCCCGTCGTATAACAGGAATAATTGCAACTAGTGTGAATGTAATGGTCACTTCTACGGTCCGGGCAACCTAGGCTTCACTCTAGGGCGTTGCTCCACCATATCGAATAGCTACGGCCTTAGAAGTCAACGCCAGGAGCATAAAATTCAATAAAAATACAACAGTTTTTCCATCGCATAACAGGAATAATTGCAACCATTGTGAAAGTTATGGTCATTTATACGTTCCGTGCAACCTAGGCTTCACTCTATGGCGTTGCTCCACA
This sequence comes from Calliopsis andreniformis, assembly GCF_051401765.1. Lineage (NCBI taxonomy): Eukaryota > Metazoa > Arthropoda > Insecta > Hymenoptera > Andrenidae > Calliopsis > Calliopsis andreniformis. The sequence goes on along the minus strand of NW_027480424.1, from coordinate 20,286,811 downwards.
AGATCGAATAGATAGGGCCTTAGAAAACAACTCCAGACGCATAAAATACAATATAAATACAACAGTTTTTCCGTCGTATAACAGGAATAATTGCAACTAGTGTGAACGTTATGGTCATTTCTTCGTTCCGGGCAACCTAGGTTTCACTCTGGAGCATTGCTCCATCTGATCGAATAGTTAGGGCCTTAGAAGTCAGCGCCGGAAGCATAAAATACAATGAAAATACAACAGTTTTTCCATCGTATAAAACGAATAATTGCAACCAGTGTGAATGTTCTGGTCATTTCTTCGTTCCGGGCAACCTAGGTTTCACTCTGGAGCATTGCTCCACCTGATCGAATAGTTAGAGCCTTAGAAGTCAACGCAAGAAGCATAAAATACAATGAAAATACAACAGTTTTTACATCATATAGCATGAATAATTGCAACTAGAGTGAAAGTAATGGTTATTTCTACGTTACGGGCAATCTAGGCTTCATTCTAGGGCGTTGCTCCACCAGATCGAATACCTAGGGACTTAGAAGTCAACGCCCGAAGCATAAAGTACAATAAAAATACAACAGTTTTTCCATCGTATAACAGGAATAATTGCAACCAGGGTGAAAGTGATGGTCATTTTTACGTTCCGGGCAACATAGGCTCCACTCTAGGGCGTTGGTCCACCAGATCCAATAGTTAGGTCCTATGAAGCCAGCGCCAGAAGCATAGAATACAAAATAAATACAACAGCTTTTCCATCGTATAGAACGAATATTTGAAACCAGTGTGAAAGTAATGGTCATTTCTTCATTCCGGGCAACCTAGGCTTCACTCTAGGGCGTTGCTCCACCTGATCGAACAGTTACGGCCTTAGAAGTCAACGCCAGAAGCATAAAACACAATGAAAATACAACAGTTTTTACATCATATAGCATGAGTAATTGCAACTAGAGTGAAAGTAATGGTCATTTCTACGTTCCGGGCAACCTAGGCTTCACTCTAGAGCGTTGCTCCACCACATCGAATAGCTACGGCCTTAGAAGTCAAAGCCAGAAGCATTAAATGCAATAAAAATGCAACAGTTTTTCCATCGTGTAACAGGAATAATTGCAACCTGTGTGAAACGTATGGCCATTTGTACGTTCCGGGCAAACTAGGCTTCACTCTATGGCGTAGCTCCACAAGATCGAATAGTTAGGGCCTTAGAAGTCAACGCCAGAAGCATAAAATACAATATAAATACTTCAGCTTTTCCATCGCAAAACAGGAATAATTGCAACAAGCGTGAAGGTAATGGCCATTTCTACGTTCCGTGCAACCTGGGCTTCACTGTAGGGCGTTGCTTCACCAGATCGAATAGTTAGGGCCTTAGAAGACAACGCCAGAAGCATAAAATACAATATAAATACAACAGTTTTTCCATCGTATAACAGGAATAATTGCAACCAGTGTGAACGACATGGTCATATCTACGTTCCGGGCTACCTAGGCTTCAGTCTTGGACGTTGCCCTACCAGATCGAATAGCTAGGGCCTAAGAAATCAACGCCAGAAGCATAAAATACAATATAAATACAACAGCATTTCTATCGTATAAAACGAATATTTGAAACCAGTGTGAAAGTAATAGTCATTTCTTCATTCCGGGCAACCTAGGCTTCACTCTAGGGCGTTGCTCCACCTGATCGAATAGTTACGGCCTTAGAAGTCAGCGCCAGAAGCATAAAATACAATGAAAATACAACAGTTTTTACACCATATAGCATGAATAATTGCAACTAGAGTGAAAGTAATGGTCTCTTCTTCGTTCCGGGCAACCTAGGTTTCACTCTGGAGCATTGCTCCACCTGATCGAATAGTTAGGGCCTTAGAGGTCAACGCCGGAAGCATAATATACAATATAAATACAGAAGTTTTTCCATTTTTTAACAGGAATAACTGCATCCAGTGAGAAAGTAATGGTCATTTCTACGTTCCGGGCAACCTAGGCATCACTCTAGAGCGTTGCTCCACCACATCGAATAGCTACGGCCTTAGAAGTCAAAGCCAGAAGCATTAAATGCAATAAATATGCAACAGTTTTTCCATCGTATAACAGGTATAATTGCAGCCTGTGTGAAACGTATGGCCATTTCTACGTTCCGGCAACCTAGGCTTCACTCTATGGCGTAGCTCCACCAGATCGAATAGTTAGGGCCTTAGAAGTCAACGCCAGAAGCATAAAATACAATATAAATACTTCAGCTTTTCCATCGGATAACAGGAATAATTACAACAAGCGTGAAGGTAATGGTTATTTCTACGTTTCAGGCAATCTAGGCTTCACTCCAGGGCGTTGCTCCACCAGATCGGATACCTAGGCACTTAGAAGTCAACGCCGGAAGCATAAAATACAATATAAATACAACAGTTTTTCCATCGTATAACAGGAATAATTGCAACCAGTGTGAACGACATGGACATATCTACGTTCCGGGCTACCTAGGCTTCACTCTTGGACGTTGCCTCACCAGATCGAATAGCTAGGGCCTTAGAAGTCAAAGCCAGAAGCAGAAAATACAATAAAAATGCAACAGTTTTTCCATCGTATGGCACGAATAATAGCAACCAGTGTGAAAGTAATGAACATTTCGGCGTTTCGGGCATCCCATACTTAACTCTGAGGCATTGCTCCACCAGAACGAATAGCTAGGTCCTAAGAAGTCAGCGCCAGAAGCATAAAACACAATATGGATACAACAGCTTTTCCATCGTACAAAACGAATATTTGAAACCAGTGTGAAAGTGATGGTCATTTCTTCATTCCGGGCAGCCTAGGTTTCACTCTAGGGCGTTGCTCCAACAGATCCAATAGTTAGGGCCTTAGAAGTCAACGGCAGAAGCATAAAATACAATACAAATGCAACAGTTTTTCCATCGCATAGCATGAATAATTGCAACCAGAGTGAAAGTAACGATCATTTCGGCGTTTCGGGCATCCTAGACTTAACTCTGAGGCATTGCTCCACCAGATCGAATAGCTAGGGCCTAAGAAGTCAACGCCAGAAGCATAAAATACAATATAAATACAACAGCTTTTCCATCGTATAAAACGAATAATTGCAACCAGTGTGAATGTTATGGTCATTTCTACGTTCCGGGCAACCTAGGCTTCACTCTAGGGCGTTGCTCCAACAGATCCAATAGTTAGGGCCTTAGAAGTCAACGGCAGAAGCATAAAATACAATAAAGATGCAACAGCTTTTCCATCGTATAGAATGAATAATTGCAACCAGTGTGAACGTTTTGGATATTTCTACATTCCGAGCAACCTAGGCTTCACTCTAGGGCGTTGCTCGACCAGATCGAATAGCTAGGGCCATAGAAGTCAACGCCCGAAGCATAAAATACAATAAAAATACAACAGTTTTTCCATCGCATAACAGGAATAATTGCAACCAGTTTGAAAGTTATGGTCATTTATACGTTCCGGGCTACCTAGGCTTCACTTTAGGGCGTTGCTCCACCAAATCGAATAGTTACGGCCTTAGAAGTCAACGCCAGAAGCATAAATTACAATATTAATACTTCAGCTTTTCCATCGCGTAACAGGAATAATTGCAACAAGCGTGAAGGTAATGGTCATTTCTACGTTCCGGGCAACCTAGGCTTCACTGTGGTGCGTTGCTTCACCAAATCGAATAGTTAAGGCCTTAGAAGACAACGCCAGAAGCATAAAATACAATATAAATACAACAGTTTTTCCATCGTATAACAGGAATAATTGCAACCAGTGTGAACGACATGGTCACATCTACGTTCCGGGCTACCTAGGCTTCACTCTTGGACGTTGCCTCACCAGATCGAATAGCTAGGGCCTTAGACGTCAAAGCCAGAAGCAGAAAATACAATACAAATGCAACAGTTTTTCCATCGTATAGCATGAAGAATTGCAACCAGTGTGAAAGTAATGATCATTTCGACGTTTCGGGCATCCTAGACATAACTCTGAGGCATTTCTCCACCAGATCGAATAGTTAGGGCCTAAGAAGTCAACGCCAGAAGCATAAAATACAATATAAATACAACAGCATTTCCATCGTATAAAAAGAATAATTGCAACCAGAGTGAATGTTATGGTCATTTCTACTTTCCGGGCAACCTAGGCTTCACTCTAGGGCGTTGCTCCAACAGATCCAATCGTTAGGGCCTTAGAAGTCAACGCAAGAAGCATAAAATACAATGAAAATACAACAGTTTTTACATCATATAGCATGAATAATTGCAACTAGAGTGAAAGTAATGGTTATTTCTACGTTACGGGCAATCTAGGCTTCATTCTAGGGCGTTGCTCCACCAGATCGAATACCTAGGGACTTAGAAGTCAACGCCCGAAGCATAAAGTACAATAAAAATACAACAGTTTTTCCATCGTATAACAGGAATAATTGCAACCAGGGTGAAAGTGATGGTCATTTTTACGTTCCGGGCAACATAGGCTCCACTCTAGGGCGTTGGTCCAACAGATCCAATAGTTAGGGCCTATGAAGCCAGCGCCAGAAGCATAGAATACAAAATAAAAACAACAGCTTTTCCATCGTATAGAACGAATATTTGAAACCAGTGTGAAAGTAATGGTCATTTCTTCATTCCTGGCAACCTAGGCTTCACTCTAGGGCGTTGCTCCACCTGATCGAACAGTTACGGCCTTAGAAGTCAACGCCAGAAGCATAAAACACAATGAAAATACAACAGTTTTTACATCATATAGCATGAGTAATTGCAACTAGAGTGAAAGTAATGGTCATTTCTTCGTTCCGGGCAACCTAGGTTTCACTCTGGAGCATTGCTCCAGCTGATCGAATAGTTAGGGCCTTAGAGGTCAACGCCGGAAGCATAATATACAATATAAATACAGAAGTTTTTCCATTTTTTAACAGGAATAACTGCATCCAGTGAGAAAGTAATGGTCATTTCTACGTTCCGGGCAACCTAGTCATCACCCTAGAGCGTTGCTCCACCTCATCGAATAGCTACGGCCTTAGAAGTCAAAGCCAGAAGCATTAAATGCAATAAATATGCAACAGTTTTTCCATCGTATAACAGGTATAATTGCAACCTGTGTGAAACGTATGGCCGTTTCTACGTTCCGGCAACCTAGCCTTCACTCTATGGCGTAGCTCCACCAGATCGAATAGTTAGGGCCTTAGAAGTCAACGCCAGAAGCATAAAATACAATATAAATACTTCAGCTTTTCCATCGGATAACAGGAATAATTACAACAAGCGTGAAGGTAATGGTTATTCCTACGTTTCGGGCAATCTAGGCTTCACTCTAGGGCGTTGCTCCACCAGATCGGATACCTAGGTACTTAGAAGTCAACGCCCGAAGCATAAAATACAATATAAATACAACAGTCTTTCCATCGTATAACAGGAATAATTGCAACCAGTGTGAACGACATGGTCATATCTACGTTCCGGGCTACCTAGGCTTCACTCTTGGACGTTGCCTCACCAGATCGAATAGCTAGGGCCTTAGAAGTCAAAGCCAGAAGCAGAAAATACAATATAAATACAACAGCTTTTCCATCGTATAAAACGAATAATTGCAACCAGTGTGAATGTTATGGTCATTTCTACGTTCCGGGCAACCTAGGCTTCAGTCTAGGGCGTTGCTCCAACAGATCCAATAGTTAGGGCCTTAGAAGTCAACGGCAGGAGCATAAAATACAATAAAAATGCAAAAGTTTTTCCATCGTATAGAACGAATAATTGCAACCGGTGTGAAAGTTATGGTCATTTATACGTTCCGGGCAACCTAGGCTTGACTCTAGGGCGTTGCTCCACCAGATCGAATGGTTACAGCCATAGAAGTCAACGCCAGAAGCATAAAATACAATAAAAATACAACATTTTTTCCATCGCATAACAGGAATAATTGCGACCAGTGTTAAAGTTATGGTCATTTCTACGTTCCGGGCAACCTAGGCTTCACTCTAGAGCGTTGCTCCACCACATCGAATAGCTACGGCCTTAGAAGTCAAAGCCAGAAGCATTAAATGCAATAAAAATGCAACAGTTTTTCCATCGTGTAACAGGAATAATTGCAACCTGTGTGAAACGTATGGCCATTTGTACGTACCGGGCAAACTAGGCTTCACTCTATGGCGTAGCTCCACAAGATCGAATAGTTAGGGCCTTAGAAGTCAACGCCAGAAGCATAAAATACAATATAAATACTTCAGCTTTTCCATCGCAAAACAGGAATAATTGCAACAAGCGTGAAGGTAATGGCCCTTTCTACGTTCCGTGCAACCTGGGCTTCACTGTAGGGCGTTGCTTCACCAGATCGAATAGTTAGGGCCTTAGAAGACAACGCCAGAAGCATAAAATACAATATAAATACAACAGTTTTTCCATCGTATAACAGGAATAATTGCAACTAGTGTGAACGACATGGTCATATCTACGTTCCGGGCTACCTAGGCTTCAGTCTTGGACGTTGCCCTACCAGATCGAATAGCTAGGGCCTAAGAAATCAACGCCAGAAGCATAAAATACAATATAAATACAACAGCATTTCCATCGTATAAAACGAATATTTGAAACCAGTGTGAAAGTAATAGTCATTTCTTCATTCCGGGCAACCTAGGCTTCACTCTAGGGCGTTGCTCCACCTGATCGAATAGTTACGGCCTTAGAAGTCAGCGCCAGAAGCATAAAATACAATGAAAATACAACAGTTTTTACACCATATAGCATGAATAATTGCAACTAGAGTGAAAGTAATGGTCTCTTCTTCGTTCCGGGCAACCTAGGTTTCACTCTGGAGCATTGCTCCACCTGATCGAATAGTTAGGGCCTTAGAGGTCAACGCCGGAAGCATAATATACAATATAAATACAGAAGTTTTTCCATTTTTTAACAGGAATAACTGCATCCAGTGAGAAAGTAATGGTCATTTCTACGTTCCGGGCAACCTAGGCATCACTCTGGAGCGTTGCTCCACCACATCGAATAGCTACGGCCTTAGAAGTCAAAGCCAGAAGCATTAAATGCAATAAATATGCAACAGTTTTTCCATCGTATAACAGGTATAATTGCAGCCTGTGTGAAACGTATGGCCATTTCTACGTTCCGGCAACCTAGGCTTCACTCTATGGCGTAGCTCCACCAGATCGAATAGTTAGGGCCTTAGAAGTCAACGCCAGAAGCATAAAATACAATATAAATACTTCAGCTTTTCCATCGGATAACAGGAATAATTACAACAAGCGTGAAGGTAATGGTTATTTCTACGTTTCAGGCAATCTAGGCTTCACTCCAGGGCGTTGCTCCACCAGATCGGATACCTAGGCACTTAGAAGTCAACGCCGGAAGCATAAAATACAATATAAATACAACAGTTTTTCCATCGTATAACAGGAATAATTGCAACCAGTGTGAACGACATGGACATATCTACGTTCCGGGCTACCTAGGCTTCACTCTTGGACGTTGCCTCACCAGATCGAATAGCTAGGGCCTTAGAAGTCAAAGCCAGAAGCAGAAAATACAATAAAAATGCAACAGTTTTTCCATCGTATGGCACGAATAATAGCAACCAGTGTGAAAGTAATGAACATTTCGGCGTTTCGGGCATCCCATACTTAACTCTGAGGCATTGCTCCACCAGAACGAATAGCTAGGTCCTAAGAAGTCAGCGCCAGAAGCATAAAACACAATATGGATACAACAGCTTTTCCATCGTACAAAACGAATATTTGAAACCAGTGTGAAAGTGATGGTCATTTCTTCATTCCGGGCAGCCTAGGTTTCACTCTAGGGCGTTGCTCCAACAGATCCAATAGTTAGGGCCTTAGAAGTCAACGGCAGAAGCATAAAATACAATACAAATGCAACAGTTTTTCCATCGTATAGCATGAATAATTGCAACCAGAGTGAAAGTAACGATCATTTCGGCGTTTCGGGCATCCTAGACTTAACTCTGAGGCATTGCTCCACCAGATCGAATAGCTAGGGCCTAAGAAGTCAACGCCAGAAGCATAAAATACAATATAAATACAACAGCTTTTCCATCGTATAAAACGAATAATTGCAACCAGTGTGAATGTTATGGTCATTTCTACGTTCCGGGCAACCTAGGCTTCACTCTAGGGCGTTGCTCCAACAGATCCAATAGTTAGGGCCTTAGAAGTCAACGGCAGAAGCATAAAATACAATAAAGATGCAACAGCTTTTCCATCGTATAGAATGAATAATTGCAACCAGTGTGAACGTTTTGGATATTTCTACATTCCGAGCAACCTAGGCTTCACTCTAGGGCGTTGCTCGACCAGATCGAATAGCTAGGGCCATAGAAGTCAACGCCCGAAGCATAAAATACAATAAAAATACAACAGTTTTTCCATCGCATAACAGGAATAATTGCAACCAGTTTGAAAGTTATGGTCATTTATACGTTCCGGGCTACCTAGGCTTCACTTTAGGGCGTTGCTCCACCAAATCGAATAGTTACGGCCTTAGAAGTCAACGCCAGAAGCATAAATTACAATATTAATACTTCAGCTTTTCCATCGCGTAACAGGAATAATTGCAACAAGCGTGAAGGTAATGGTCATTTCTACGTTCCGGGCAACCTAGGCTTCACTGTGGTGCGTTGCTTCACCAAATCGAATAGTTAAGGCCTTAGAAGACAACGCCAGAAGCATAAAATACAATATAAATACAACAGTTTTTCCATCGTATAACAGGAATAATTGCAACCAGTGTGAACGACATGGTCACATCTACGTTCCGGGCTACCTAGGCTTCACTCTTGGACGTTGCCTCACCAGATCGAATAGCTAGGGCCTTAGACGTCAAAGCCAGAAGCAGAAAATACAATACAAATGCAACAGTTTTTCCATCGTATAGCATGAAGAATTGCAACCAGTGTGAAAGTAATGATCATTTCGACGTTTCGGGCATCCTAGACATAACTCTGAGGCATTTCTCCACCAGATCGAATAGTTAGGGCCTAAGAAGTCAACGCCAGAAGCATAAAATATAATATAAATACAACAGCATTTCCATCGTATAAAAAGAATAATTGCAACCAGAGTGAATGTTATGGTCATTTCTACTTTCCGGGCAACCTAGGCTTCACTCTAGGGCGTTGCTCCAACAGATCCAATCGTTAGGGCCTTAGAAGTCAACGGCAGAAGCATAAAATACAATAAAGATGCAACAGTTTTTCCATCGTATAGAACGAATAATTGCAACCAGTGTGAAAGTTATGGACATGTCTACATTCCGAGCAACCTAGGCTTCACTCTAAGGCGTTGCTCCACCAGATGGAATAGTTAGGGCCTTAGAAGTCAACGCCCGAAGCATAAAATACAATAAAAATACAACAGTTTTTCCATCGCATAACAGGAATAATTGCAACCAGTGTGAAAGTTATGGTCATTTATACGTTCCGGGCAACCTAGGCTTCACTCTATGGCGTTGCTCCACCAGATCGAATAGATATGGCCTTAGAAGTCAACGCCCGAAGCATGAAATACAATATAAATACAACAGTTTTTCCATCGCATAACAGGAATAATTGCAACCAGTGTGAAAGTTATGGTCATTTCTATGTTCCGGGCAACCTAGGCTTCACTCTAGGGCGTTGCTCCACCACATCGAATAGCTACGGCCTTAGAAGTCAACGCTAGAATCATAAAATACAGTAATAGTACAACATTTTTTCCATCGTATAACAGGAATAATTGCAACCAGTGAGAAAGTAATGGGCATTTCTGCGTTCCCTGCAACCTAGGCTTCACTATAGGGCGTTGCACCACCAGGTCGAATAGTTAGTGCCTTAGAAAACAACTCCAGACGCATAAAATGCAATATAAATACAACAGTTTTTCCCTCGTATAACAGGAATAATTGCAACTAGTGTGAACGTTATGGTCATTTCTACGTTCCGGGCAACCTAGGCTTCACTTTAGGGCGTTGCTCCGCCAGATCGAATAGCAAGGGACTTAGAGGTCAAAGCCAGAAGCATAAAGTACAATAAATATACAAGTGTTTTTCCATCGTATAACAGGAATAATTGCAACCATTGTGGAAGTGATGGTCATTTCTACGTTCCGGGCAACCTAGGCTTCACTCTAGGGCGTTGGTGCACCAGATCCAATAGTTAGGGCCTAAGAAGTCAACGCCAGAAGCATAAAAGACATAATAAATAGAACAGTTTTTCCATCGTATAAAACGAATAAAAGCAACCAGTGTGAAAGTTATGGTCATTTCTACGTTCCGGGCAACCTGGGCTTCACTCTAGGGCGTTCCTCCACCACATCGAATAGTGAGGGCCTTGGTAGTCGACGCCCGAAGCATAAAATACAAAATGAATAGAACAGTTTTTCGATCGTGTAAAACGAATAATTGCGACCAGTGTGAAAGTTATGGTCATTTCTACGTTTCAGGCAACCTAGGCTTCACTCTAGGTCGTTGCTCCACCACATGCTATAGCTACGACCTTAGAAGTCAACGCCTGAAGCATAAAATAAAATATTAATATAACATCTTTTCCATCGTATAAAACGAATAATTGCAACCATGGTGAAAGTTATGGTCATTTCTTCGTTCCGGGCAAGCTAAGCAACACCCTAGGGCGTTGCCCCACTGGATCGAATAGTTAGGGCCTTAGAAGTCAACGCCAGAAGCATAAAATACAATATAAATACAACAGCTTTCCCGTCGTATAACAGGAATAATTGCAACTAGTGTGAATGTAATGGTCACTTCTACGGTCCGGGCAACCTAGGCTTCACTCTAGGGCGTTGCTCCACCATATCGAATAGCTACGGCCTTAGAAGTCAACGCCAGGAGCATAAAATTCAATAAAAATACAACAGTTTTTCCATCGCATAACAGGAATAATTGCAACCATTGTGAAAGTTATGGTCATTTATACGTTCCGTGCAACCTAGGCTTCACTCTATGGCGTTGCTCCACAAGATCGAATAGATAGGGCCTTAGAAAACAACTCCAGACGCATAAAATACAATATAAATACAACAGTTTTTCCGTCGTATAACAGGAATAATTGCAACTAGTGTGAACGTTATGGTCATTTCTTCGTTCCGGGCAACCTAGGTTTGACTCTGGAGCATTGCTCCATCTGATCGAATAGTTAGGGCCTTAGAGGTCAGCGCCGGAAGCATAAAATACAATGAAAATACAACAGTTTTTCCATCGTATAAAACGAATAATTGCAAGCAGTGTGAATGTTCTGGTCATTTCTTCGTTCCGGGCAACCTAGGTTTCACTCTGGAGCATTGCTCCACCTGATCGAATAGTTAGAGCCTTAGAAGTCAACGCAAGAAGCATAAAATACAATGAAAATACAACAGTTTTTACATCATATAGCATGAATAATTGCAACTAGAGTGAAAGTAATGGTTATTTCTACGTTACGGGCAATCTAGGCTTCATTCTAGGGCGTTGCTCCACCAGATCGAATACCTAGGGACTTAGAAGTCAACGCCCGAAGCATAAAGTACAATAAAAATACAACAGTTTTTCCATCGTATAGCAGGAATAATTGCAACCAGGGTGAAAGTGATGGTCATTTTTACGTTCCGGGCAACATAGGCTCCACTCTAGGGCGTTGGTCCACCAGATCCAATAGTTAGGGCCTATGAAGCCAGCGCCAGAAGCATAGAATACAAAATAAAAACAACAGCTTTTCCATCGTATAGAACGAATATTTGAAACCAGTGTGAAAGTAATGGTCATTTCTTCATTCCTGGCAACCTAGGCTTCACTCTAGGGCGTTGCTCCACCTGATCGAACAGTTACGGCCTTAGAAGTCAACGCCAGAAGCATAAAACACAATGAAAATACAACAGTTTTTACATCATATAGCATGAGTAATTGCAACTAGAGTGGAAGTAATGGTCATTTCTTCGTTCCGGGCAACCTAGGTTTCACTCTGGAGCATTGCTCCAGCTGATCGAATAGTTAGGGCCTTAGAGGTCAACGCCGGAAGCATAATATACAATATAAATACAGAAGTTTTTCCATTTTTTAACAGGAATAACTGCATCCAGTGAGAAAGTAATGGTCATTTCTACGTTCCGGGCAACCTAGTCATCACCCTAGAGCGTTGCTCCACCTCATCGAATAGCTACGGCCTTAGAAGTCAAAGCCAGAAGCATTAAATGCAATAAATATGCAACAGTTTTTCCATCGTATAACAGGTATAATTGCAACCTGTGTGAAACGAATGGCCATTTCTACGTTCCGGCAACCTAGCCTTCACTCTATGGCGTAGCTCCACCAGATCGAATAGTTAGGGCCTTAGAAGTCAACGCCAGAAGCATAAAATACAATATAAATACTTCAGCTTTTCCATCGGATAACAGGAATAATTACAACAAGCGTGAAGGTAATGGTTATTCCTACGTTTCGGGCAATCTAGGCTTCACTCTAGGGCGTTGCTCCACCAGATCGGATACCTAGGCACTTAGAAGTCAACGCCCGAAGCATAAAATACAATATAAATACAACAGTCTTTCCATCGTATAACAGGAATAATTGCAACCAGTGTGAACGACATGGTCATATCTACGTTCCGGGCTACCTAGGCTTCACTCTTGGACGTTGCCTCACCAGATCGAATAGCTAGGGCCTTAGAAGTCAAAGCCAAAAGCAGAAAATACAATATAAATACAACAGCTTTTCCATCGTATAAAACGAATAATTGCAACCAGTGTGAATGTTATGGTCATTTCTACGTTCCGGGCAACCTAGGCTTCAGTCTAGGGCGTTGCTCCAACAGATCCAATAGTTAGGGCCTTAGAAGTCAACGGCAGGAGCATAAAATACAATAAAAATGCAAAAGTTTTTCCATCGTATAGAACGAATAATTGCAACCGGTGTGAAAGTTATGGTCATTTATACGTTCCGGGCAACCTAGGCTTGACTCTAGGGCGTTGCTCCACCAGATCGAATGGTTACAGCCATAGAAGTCAACGCCAGAAGCATAAAATACAATAAAAATACAACATTTTTTCCATCGCATAACAGGAATAATTGCGACCAGTGTTAAAGTTATGGTCATTTCTACGTTCCGGGCAACCTAGGCTTCACTCTAGAGCGTTGCTCCACCACATCGAATAGCTACGGCCTTAGAAGTCAAAGCCAGAAGCATTAAATGCAATAAAAATGCAACAGTTTTTCCATCGTGTAACAGGAATAATTGCAACCTGTGTGAAACGTATGGCCATTTGTACGTACCGGGCAAACTAGGCTTCACTCTATGGCGTAGCTCCACAAGATCGAATAGTTAGGGCCTTAGAAGTCAACGCCAGAAGCATAAAATACAATATAAATACTTCAGCTTTTCCATCGCAAAACAGGAATAATTGCAACAAGCGTGAAGGTAATGGCCATTTCTACGTTCCGTGCAACCTGGGCTTCACTGTAGGGCGTTGCTTCACCAGATCGAATAGTTAGGGCCTTAGAAGACAACGCCAGAAGCATAAAATACAATATAAATACAACAGTTTTTCCATCGTATAACAGGAATAATTGCAACCAGTGTGAACGACATGGTCATATCTACGTTCCGGGCTACCTAGGCTTCAGTCTTGGACGTTGCCCTACCAGATCGAATAGCTAGGGCCTAAGAAATCAACGCCAGAAGCATAAAATACAATATAAATACAACAGCATTTCCATCGTATAAAACGAATATTTGAAACCAGTGTGAAAGTAATAGTCATTTCTTCATTCCGGGCAACCTAGGCTTCACTCTAGGGCGTTGCTCCACCTGATCGAATAGTTACGGCCTTAGAAGTCAGCGCCAGAAGCATAAAATACAATGAAAATACAACAGTTTTTACACCATATAGCATGAATAATTGCAACTAGAGTGAAAGTAATGGTCTCTTCTTCGTTCCGGGCAACCTAGGTTTCACTCTGGAGCATTGCTCCACCTGATCGAATAGTTAGGGCCTTAGAGGTCAACGCCGGAAGCATAATATACAATATAAATACAGAAGTTTTTCCATTTTTTAACAGGAATAACTGCATCCAGTGAGAAAGTAATGGTCATTTCTACGTTCCGGGCAACCTAGGCATCACTCTAGAGCGTTGCTCCACCACATCGAATAGCTACGGCCTTAGAAGTCAAAGCCAGAAGCATTAAATGCAATAAATATGCAACAGTTTTTCCATCGTATAACAGGTATAATTGCAGCCTGTGTGAAACGTATGGCCATTTCTACGTTCCGGCAACCTAGGCTTCACTCTATGGCGTAGCTCCACCAGATCGAATAGTTAGGGCCTTAGAAGTCAACGCCAGAAGCATAAAATACAATATAAATACTTCAGCTTTTCCATCGGATAACAGGAATAATTACAACAAGCGTGAAGGTAATGGTTATTTCTACGTTTCAGGCATCCTAGACATAACTCTGAGGCATTGCTCCACCAGATCGAATAGTTAGGGCCTAAGAAGTCACCGCCAGAAGCATAAAATACAATATAAATACAACAGCATTTCCATCGTATAAAAAGAATAATTGCAACCAGAGTGAATGTTATGGTCATTTCTACGTTCCGGGCAACCTAGGCTTCACTCTAGGGCGTTGCTCCACCAGATCGAATAGCTACGACCTTAGAAGTCAAAGCCAGAAGCAGAAAATACAATACAAATGCAACAGTTTTTCCATCGTATAGCATGAATAATTGCAACCAGTGTGAAAGTAATGATCATTTCGGCGTTTCGGGCATCCTAGACTTAACTCTGAGGCATTGCTCCATCAGATCGAATAGCTATGGCCTAAGAAGTCAACGCCAGAAGCATAAAATACAATATAAATACAACAGCTTTTCCATCGTATAACACGAATAATTGCAACCAGTGTGAATGTTATGGTCATTTCTACGTTCCGGGCAACCTAGTCTTCACTCTAGGGCGTTGCTCCAACAGATCCAATAGTTAGGGCCTTAGAAGTCAACGGCAGAAGCATAAAATACAATAAAGATGCAACAGTTTTTCCATCGTATAGAACGAATAATTGCAACCAGTGTGAAAGTAATGGTCATTTATACGTTCCGGGCAACCTAGGCTTGACTCTAGGGCGTTGCTCCACCAGATCGAATGGTTACAGCCATAGAAGTCAACGCCAGAAGCATAAAATACAATAAAAATACAACATTTTTTCCATCGCATAACAGGAATAATTGCGACCAGTGTGAAAGTTATGGTCATTTCTACGTTCCGGGCAACCTAGGCTTCACTCTAGAGCGTTGCTCCACCACATCGAATAGCTACGGCCTTAGAAGTCAAAGCCAGAAGCATTAAATGCAATAAAAATGCAACAGTTTTTCCATCGTGTAACAGGAATAATTGCAACCTGTGTGAAACGTATGGCCATTTGTACGTTCCGGGCAAACTAGGCTTCACTCTATGGCGTAGCTCCACAAGATCGAATAGTTAGGGCCTTAGAAGTCAACGCCAGAAGCATAAAATACAATATAAATACTTCAGCTTTTCCATCGCAAAACAGGAATAATTGCAACAAGCGTGAAGGTAATGGCCATTTCTACGTTCCGTGCAACCTGGGCTTCACTGTAGGGCGTTGCTTCACCAGATCGAATAGTTAGGGCCTTAGAAGACAACGCCAGAAGCATAAAATACAATATAAATACAACAGTTTTTCCATCGTATAACAGGAATAATTGCAACCAGTGTGAACGACATGGTCATATCTACGTTCCGGGCTACCTAGGCTTCAGTCTTGGACGTTGCCCTACCAGATCGAATAGCTAGGGCCTAAGAAATCAACGCCAGAAGCATAAAATACAATATAAATACAACAGCATTTCCATCGTATAAAACGAATATTTGAAACCAGTGTGAAAGTAATAGTCATTTCTTCATTCCGGGCAACCTAGGCTTCACTCTAGGGCGTTGCTCCACCTGATCGAATAGTTACGGCCTTAGAAGTCAGCGCCAGAAGCATAAAATACAATGAAAATACAACAGTTTTTACACCATATAGCATGAGTAATTGCAACTAGAGTGGAAGTAATGGTCATTTCTTCGTTCCGGGCAACCTAGGTTTCACTCTGGAGCATTGCTCCAGCTGATCGAATAGTTAGGGCCTTAGAGGTCAACGCCGGAAGCATAATATACAATATAAATACAGAAGTTTTTCCATTTTTTAACAGGAATAACTGCATCCAGTGAGAAAGTAATGGTCATTTCTACGTTCCGGGCAACCTAGTCATCACCCTAGAGCGTTGCTCCACCTCATCGAATAGCTACGGCCTTAGAAGTCAAAGCCAGAAGCATTAAATGCAATAAATATGCAACAGTTTTTCCATCGTATAACAGGTATAATTGCAACCTGTGTGAAACGAATGGCCATTTCTACGTTCCGGCAACCTAGCCTTCACTCTATGGCGTAGCTCCACCAGATCGAATAGTTAGGGCCTTAGAAGTCAACGCCAGAAGCATAAAATACAATATAAATACTTCAGCTTTTCCATCGGATAACAGGAATAATTACAACAAGCGTGAAGGTAATGGTTATTCCTACGTTTCGGGCAATCTAGGCTTCACTCTAGGGCGTTGCTCCACCAGATCGGATACCTAGGCACTTAGAAGTCAACGCCCGAAGCATAAAATACAATATAAATACAACAGTCTTTCCATCGTATAACAGGAATAATTGCAACCAGTGTGAACGACATGGTCATATCTACGTTCCGGGCTACCTAGGCTTCACTCTTGGACGTTGCCTCACCAGATCGAATAGCTAGGGCCTTAGAAGTCAAAGCCAAAAGCAGAAAATACAATATAAATACAACAGCTTTTCCATCGTATAAAACGAATAATTGCAACCAGTGTGAATGTTATGGTCATTTCTACGTTCCGGGCAACCTAGGCTTCAGTCTAGGGCGTTGCTCCAACAGATCCAATAGTTAGGGCCTTAGAAGTCAACGGCAGGAGCATAAAATACAATAAAAATGCAAAAGTTTTTCCATCGTATAGAACGAATAATTGCAACCGGTGTGAAAGTTATGGTCATTTATACGTTCCGGGCAACCTAGGCTTGACTCTAGGGCGTTGCTCCACCAGATCGAATGGTTACAGCCATAGAAGTCAACGCCAGAAGCATAAAATACAATAAAAATACAACATTTTTTCCATCGCATAACAGGAATAATTGCGACCAGTGTTAAAGTTATGGTCATTTCTACGTTCCGGGCAACCTAGGCTTCACTCTAGAGCGTTGCTCCACCACATCGAATAGCTACGGCCTTAGAAGTCAAAGCCAGAAGCATTAAATGCAATAAAAATGCAACAGTTTTTCCATCGTGTAACAGGAATAATTGCAACCTGTGTGAAACGTATGGCCATTTGTACGTACCGGGCAAACTAGGCTTCACTCTATGGCGTAGCTCCACAAGATCGAATAGTTAGGGCCTTAGAAGTCAACGCCAGAAGCATAAAATACAATATAAATACTTCAGCTTTTCCATCGCAAAACAGGAATAATTGCAACAAGCGTGAAGGTAATGGCCATTTCTACGTTCCGTGCAACCTGGGCTTCACTGTAGGGCGTTGCTTCACCAGATCGAATAGTTAGGGCCTTAGAAGACAACGCCAGAAGCATAAAATACAATATAAATACAACAGTTTTTCCATCGTATAACAGGAATAATTGCAACCAGTGTGAACGACATGGTCATATCTACGTTCCGGGCTACCTAGGCTTCAGTCTTGGACGTTGCCCTACCAGATCGAATAGCTAGGGCCTAAGAAATCAACGCCAGAAGCATAAAATACAATATAAATACAACAGCATTTCCATCGTATAAAACGAATATTTGAAACCAGTGTGAAAGTAATAGTCATTTCTTCATTCCGGGCAACCTAGGCTTCACTCTAGGGCGTTGCTCCACCTGATCGAATAGTTACGGCCTTAGAAGTCAGCGCCAGAAGCATAAAATACAATGAAAATACAACAGTTTTTACACCATATAGCATGAATAATTGCAACTAGAGTGAAAGTAATGGTCTCTTCTTCGTTCCGGGCAACCTAGGTTTCACTCTGGAGCATTGCTCCACCTGATCGAATAGTTAGGGCCTTAGAGGTCAACGCCGGAAGCATAATATACAATATAAATACAGAAGTTTTTCCATTTTTTAACAGGAATAACTGCATCCAGTGAGAAAGTAATGGTCATTTCTACGTTCCGGGCAACCTAGGCATCACTCTAGAGCGTTGCTCCACCACATCGAATAGCTACGGCCTTAGAAGTCAAAGCCAGAAGCATTAAATGCAATAAATATGCAACAGTTTTTCCATCGTATAACAGGTATAATTGCAGCCTGTGTGAAACGTATGGCCATTTCTACGTTCCGGCAACCTAGGCTTCACTCTATGGCGTAGCTCCACCAGATCGAATAGTTAGGGCCTTAGAAGTCAACGCCAGAAGCATAAAATACAATATAAATACTTCAGCTTTTCCATCGGATAACAGGAATAATTACAACAAGCGTGAAGGTAATGGTTATTTCTACGTTTCAGGCATCCTAGACATAACTCTGAGGCATTGCTCCACCAGATCGAATAGTTAGGGCCTAAGAAGTCACCGCCAGAAGCATAAAATACAATATAAATACAACAGCATTTCCATCGTATAAAAAGAATAATTGCAACCAGAGTGAATGTTATGGTCATTTCTACGTTCCGGGCAACCTAGGCTTCACTCTAGGGCGTTGCTCCACCAGATCGAATAGCTACGACCTTAGAAGTCAAAGCCAGAAGCAGAAAATACAATACAAATGCAACAGTTTTTCCATCGTATAGCATGAATAATTGCAACCAGTGTGAAAGTAATGATCATTTCGGCGTTTCGGGCATCCTAGACTTAACTCTGAGGCATTGCTCCATCAGATCGAATAGCTATGGCCTAAGAAGTCAACGCCAGAAGCATAAAATACAATATAAATACAACAGCTTTTCCATCGTATAACACGAATAATTGCAACCAGTGTGAATGTTATGGTCATTTCTACGTTCCGGGCAACCTAGTCTTCACTCTAGGGCGTTGCTCCAACAGATCCAATAGTTAGGGCCTTAGAAGTCAACGGCAGAAGCATAAAATACAATAAAGATGCAACAGTTTTTCCATCGTATAGAACGAATAATTGCAACCAGTGTGAAAGTAATGGTCATTTATACGTTCCGGGCAACCTAGGCTTGACTCTAGGGCGTTGCTCCACCAGATCGAATGGTTACAGCCATAGAAGTCAACGCCAGAAGCATAAAATACAATAAAAATACAACATTTTTTCCATCGCATAACAGGAATAATTGCGACCAGTGTGAAAGTTATGGTCATTTCTACGTTCCGGGCAACCTAGGCTTCACTCTAGAGCGTTGCTCCACCACATCGAATAGCTACGGCCTTAGAAGTCAAAGCCAGAAGCATTAAATGCAATAAAAATGCAACAGTTTTTCCATCGTGTAACAGGAATAATTGCAACCTGTGTGAAACGTATGGCCATTTGTACGTTCCGGGCAAACTAGGCTTCACTCTATGGCGTAGCTCCACAAGATCGAATAGTTAGGGCCTTAGAAGTCAACGCCAGAAGCATAAAATACAATATAAATACTTCAGCTTTTCCATCGCAAAACAGGAATAATTGCAACAAGCGTGAAGGTAATGGCCATTTCTACGTTCCGTGCAACCTGGGCTTCACTGTAGGGCGTTGCTTCACCAGATCGAATAGTTAGGGCCTTAGAAGACAACGCCAGAAGCATAAAATACAATATAAATACAACAGTTTTTCCATCGTATAACAGGAATAATTGCAACCAGTGTGAACGACATGGTCATATCTACGTTCCGGGCTACCTAGGCTTCAGTCTTGGACGTTGCCCTACCAGATCGAATAGCTAGGGCCTAAGAAATCAACGCCAGAAGCATAAAATACAATATAAATACAACAGCATTTCCATCGTATAAAACGAATATTTGAAACCAGTGTGAAAGTAATAGTCATTTCTTCATTCCGGGCAACCTAGGCTTCACTCTAGGGCGTTGCTCCACCTGATCGAATAGTTACGGCCTTAGAAGTCAGCGCCAGAAGCATAAAATACAATGAAAATACAACAGTTTTTACACCATATAGCATGAATAATTGCAACTAGAGTGAAAGTAATGGTCTCTTCTTCGTTCCGGGCAACCTAGGTTTCACTCTGGAGCATTGCTCCACCTGATCGAATAGTTAGGGCCTTAGAGGTCAACGCCGGAAGCATAATATACAATATAAATACAGAAGTTTTTCCATTTTTTAACAGGAATAACTGCATCCAGTGAGAAAGTAATGGTCATTTCTACGTTCCGGGCAACCTAGGCATCACTCTGGAGCGTTGCTCCACCACATCGAATAGCTACGGCCTTAGAAGTCAAAGCCAGAAGCATTAAATGCAATAAATATGCAACAGTTTTTCCATCGTATAACAGGTATAATTGCAGCCTGTGTGAAACGTATGGCCATTTCTACGTTCCGGCAACCTAGGCTTCACTCTATGGCGTAGCTCCACCAGATCGAATAGTTAGGGCCTTAGAAGTCAACGCCAGAAGCATAAAATACAATATAAATACTTCAGCTTTTCCATCGGATAACAGGAATAATTACAACAAGCGTGAAGGTAATGGTTATTTCTACGTTTCAGGCAATCTAGGCTTCACTCCAGGGCGTTGCTCCACCAGATCGGATACCTAGGCACTTAGAAGTCAACGCCGGAAGCATAAAATACAATATATATACAACAGTTTTTCCATCGTATAACAGGAATAATTGCAACCAGTGTGAACGACATGGACATATCTACGTTCCGGGCTACCTAGGCTTCACTCTTGGACGTTGCCTCACCAGATCGAATAGCTAGGGCCTTAGAAGTCAAAGCCAGAAGCAGAAAATACAATAAAAATGCAACAGTTTTTCCATCGTATGGCACGAATAATAGCAACCAGTGTGAAAGTAATGAACATTTCGGCGTTTCGGGCATCCCATACTTAACTCTGAGGCATTGCTCCACCAGATCGAATAGCTAGGTCCTAAGAAGTCAGCGCCAGAAGCATAAAACACAATATGAATACAACAGCTTTTCCATCGTTCAAAACGAATAATTGCAACCAGTTTGAAAGTTATGGTCATTTATACGTTCCGGGCTACCTAGGCTTCACTTTAGGGCGTTGCTCCACCAGATCGAATAGTTACGGCCTTAGAAGTCAACGCCAGAAGCATAAATTACAATATTAATACTTCAGCTTTTCCATCGCGTAACAGGAATAATTGCAACAAGCGTGAAGGTAATGGTCATTTCTACGTTCCGGGCAACCTAGGCTTCACTGTGGTGCGTTGCTTCACCAAATCGAATAGTTAGGGCCTTAGAAGGCAACGCCAGAAGCATAAAATACAATATAAATACAACAGTTTTTCCATCGTATAACAGGAATAATTGCAACCAGTGTGAACGACATGGTCACATCTACGTTCCGGGCTACCTAGGCTTCACTCTTGGACGTTGCCTCACCAGATCGAATAGCTAGGGCCTTAGACGTCAAAGCCAGAAGCAGAAAATACAATACAAATGCAACAGTTTTTCCATCGTATAGCATGAATAATTGCAACCAGTGTGAAAGTAATGATCATTTCGACGTTTCGGGCATCCTAGACATAACTCTGAGGCATTGCTCCACCAGATCGAATAGTTAGGGCCTAAGAAGTCACCGCCAGAAGCATAAAATACAATATAAATACAACAGCATTTCCATCGTATAAAAAGAATAATTGCAACCAGAGTGAATGTTATGGTCATTTCTACGTTCCGGGCAACCTAGGCTTCACTCTAGGGCGTTGCTCCACCAGATCGAATAGCTACGACCTTAGAAGTCAAAGCCAGAAGCAGAAAATACAATACAAATGCAACAGTTTTTCCATCGTATAGCATGAATAATTGCAACCAGTGTGAAAGTAATGATCATTTCGGCGTTTCGGGCATCCTAGACTTAACTCTGAGGCATTGCTCCATCAGATCGAATAGCTATGGCCTAAGAAGTCAACGCCAGAAGCATAAAATACAATATAAATACAACAGCTTTTCCATCGTATAACAGGAATAATTGCAACCAGTGTGAACGACATGGTCACATCTACGTTCCGGGCTACCTAGGCTTCACTCTTGGACGTTGCCTCACCAGATCGAATAGCTAGGGCCTTAGACGTCAAAGCCAGAAGCAGAAAATACAATACAAATGCAACAGTTTTTCCATCGTATAGCATGAATAATTGCAACCAGTGTGAAAGTAATGATCATTTCGACGTTTCGGGCATCCTAGACATAACTCTGAGGCATTGCTCCACCTGATCGAATAGTTAGGGCCTAAGAAGTCACCGCCAGAAGCATAAAATACAATATAAATACAACAGCATTTCCATCGTATAAAAAGAATAATTGCAACCAGAGTGAATGTTATGGTCATTTCTACGTTCCGGGCAACCTAGGCTTCACTCTAGGGCGTTGCTCCACCAGATCGAATAGCTACGACATTAGAAGTCAAAGCCAGAAGCAGAAAATACAATACAAATGCAACAGTTTTTCCATCGTATAGCATGAATAATTGCAAGCAGTGTGAAAGTAATGATCATTTCGGCGTTTCGGGCATCCTGGACTTAACTCTGAGGCATTGCTCCATCAGATCGAATAGCTGTGGCCTGAGAAGTCAACGCCAGAAGCATAAAATACAATATAAATACAACAGCTTTCCCGTCGTATAACAGGAATAATTGCAACTAGTGTGAATGTAATGGTCACTTCTACGGTCCGGGCAACCTAGGCTTCACTCTAGGGCGTTGCTCCACCATATCGAATAGCTACGGCCTTAGAAGTCAACGCCAGGAGCATAAAATTCAATAAAAATACAACAGTTTTTCCATCGCATAACAGGAATAATTGCAACCATTGTATAAGTTATGGTCATTTATACGTTCCGGGCAACCTAGGCTTCACTCTATGGCGTTGCTCCACAAGATCGAATAGATAGGGCCTTAGAAAACAACTCCAGACGCATAAAATACAATATAAATACAACAGTTTTTCCGTCGTATAACAGGAATAATTGCAACTAGTGTGAACGTTATGGTCATTTCTTCGTTCCGGGCAACCTACGTTTCACTCTGGAGCATTGCTCCATCTGATCGAATAGTTAGGGCCTTAGAAGTCAGCGCCGGAAGCATAAAATACAATGAAAATACAACAGTTTTTCCATCGTATAAAACGAATAATTGCAACCAGTGTGAATGTTCTGGTCATTTCTTCGTTCCGGGCAACCTAGGTTTCACTCTGGAGCATTGCTCCACCTGATCGAATAGTTAGAGCCTTAGAAGTCAACGCAAGAGGCATAAAATACAATGAAAATACAACAGTTTTTACATCATATAGCATGAATGATTGCAACTAGAGTGAAAGTAATGGTTATTTCTACGTTACGGGCAATCTAGGCTTCATTCTAGGGCGTTGCTCCACCAGATCGAATACCTAGGGACTTAGAAGTCAACGCCCGAAGCATAAAGTACAATAAAAATACAACAGTTTTTCCATCGTATAACAGGAATAATTGCAACCAGGGTGAAAGTGATGGTCATTTTTACGTTCCGGGCAACATATGCTCCACTCTAGGGCGTTGGTCCACCAGATCCAATAGTTAGGTCCTATGAAGCCAGCGCCAGAAGCATAGAATACAAAATAAATACAACAGCTTTTCCATCGTATAGAACGAATATTTGAAACCAGTGTGAAAGTAATGGTCATTTCTTCATTCCGGGCAACCTAGGCTTCACTCTAGGGCGTTGCTCCACCTGATCGAACAGATACGGCCTTAGAAGTCAACGCCAGAAGCATAAAACACAATGAAAATACAACAGTTTTTACATCATATAGCATGAGTAATTGCAACTAGAGTGAAAGTAATGGTCATTTCTTCGTTCCGAGCAACCTAGGTTTCACTCTGGAGCATTGCTCCAGCTGATCGAATAGTTAGGGCCTTAGAGGTCAACGCCGGAAGCATAATATACAATATAAATACAGAAGTTTTTCCATTTTTTAACAGGAATAACTGCATCCAGTGAGAAAGTAATGGTCATTTCTACGTTCCGGGCAACCTAGGCTTCACTCTAGGGCGTTGCTCCAACAGATCCAATAGTTAGGGCCTTAGAAGTCAACGGCAGAAGCATAAAATACAATAAAGATGCAACAGCTTTTCCATCGTATAGAATGAATAATTGCAACCAGTGTGAACGTTTTGGATATTTCTACATTCCGAGCAACCTAGGCTTCACTCTAGGGCGTTGCTCGACCAGATCGAATAGCTAGGGCCATAGAAGTCAACGCCCGAAGCATAAAATACAATAAAAATACAACAGTTTTTCCATCGCATAACAGGAATAATTGCAACCAGTTTGAAAGTTATGGTCATTTAT
This sequence comes from Calliopsis andreniformis, assembly GCF_051401765.1. Taxonomy (NCBI): domain Eukaryota; kingdom Metazoa; phylum Arthropoda; class Insecta; order Hymenoptera; family Andrenidae; genus Calliopsis; species Calliopsis andreniformis. The sequence goes on along the minus strand of NW_027480424.1, from coordinate 20,262,295 downwards.
ACGTTCCGGGCTACCTAGGCTTCACTTTAGGGCGTTGCTCCACCAGATCGAATAGTTACGGCCTTAGAAGTCAACGCCAGAAGCATAAATTACAATATTAATACTTCAGCTTTTACATCGCGTAACAGGAATAATTGCAACAAGCGTGAAGGTAATGGTCATTTCTACGTTCCGGGCAACCTAGGCTTCACTGTGGTGCGTTGCTTCACCAAATCGAATAGTTAGGGCCTTAGAAGACAACGCCAGAAGCATAAAATACAATATAAATACAACAGTTTTTCCATCGTATAACAGGAATAATTGCAACCAGTGTGAACGACATGGTCACATCTACGTTCCGGGCTACCTAGGCTTCACTCTTGGACGTTGCCTCACCAGATCGAATAGCTAGGGCCTTAGACGTCAAAGCCAGAAGCAGAAAATACAATACAAATGCAACAGTTTTTCCATCTTATAGCATGAATAATTGCAACCAGTGTGAAAGTAATGATCATTTCGACGTTTCGGGCAACCTAGACATAACTCTGAGGCACTGCTCCACCAGATCGAATAGTTAGGGCCTAAGAAGTCACCGCCAGAAGCATAAAATACAATATAAATACAACAGCATTTCCATAGTATAAAAAGAATAATTGCAACCAGAGTGAATGTTATGGTCATTTCTACGTTCCGGGCAACCTAGGCTTCACTCTAGGGCGTTGCTCCACCAGATCGAATAGCTACGACCTTTGAAGTCAAAGCCAGAAGCAGAAAATACAATACAAATGCAACAGTTTTTCCATCGTATAGCATGAATAATTGCAACCAGTGTGAAAGTAATGGGCATTTCTACGTTCCGTGCAACCTAGGATTCGCACTAGGGCGTTGCACCCCCAGGTCGAATAGCTAGGGCCTTAGAAGTCAACACCAGAAGCATAAAATACAGTATAAATATAACAGTTCTTCCATTGTATAAAACGATTAATTGCTACCAGTGTGAAAGTTATGGTCATTTCTACGTTCCGGGCAACCTGGGCTTCACTATAGGGCGTTGCTCCACCAGATGGAATAGCTAGCGACTTAGAATTCAACGCCAGAAGCATAAAATACGATATAAATACAACAGCTTTTCCATCGTATTACAGGAATAATTGCAACCTGTGTGAAAGTGATGGTCATTTCTACGTTCCCGGCAACCTAGGCATCACTCTAGGGCGTTGCTCCGCCAGATCGAATAGTTAGGGCCTCAGAAGTCAGCGCCAGAAGCATAAAATACAATATAAATACAACACCTTTTCCACCTTATAACAGCAATAATTGCAACCAGTGTGAAAGTGATGGTCATTTCTAGGTTTCAGGCAACCTAGGCTTCACTCTAGGGCGTTGTTCCACCAGATCGAATAGTTAGGGCCTAAGAAGTAAACGCCAGAAGCATAAAATACAATAAAAATGGAACAGATTTTCCATCGTATAAAACGAATAATTGCAATCAGTATGAAAGTTATGTCATTTCTACGTTTCGGGCATCCTACACTTAACTCTGAGGCATTGCTCCACCTGATCGGATACACAGGGCTTTAGAAGGCAGATCCAGAAGCATAAAGTACAATACAAATCCAACAGTTTGTCCATCGTATAACAGGAATAATTGCAACCAGTGTGAAAGTGATGGTCACTTCTTCGTTCCGGGCAACCCAGGCTTCACTCTAGAGCGTTGTTCCACCAGATCGAATAGTTAGGGCCTAAGAAGTAAACGCCAGAAGCATAAAATACAATAAAAATGGAACAGATTTTCCATCATATAGCATGTATAATTGCAAAGAGTGTGAAAGTAATGATCATTTCGACGTTTCGGGCATCCTAGATTTAACTGCGAGGCATTGCTCCACCAGATCGAAAACGTAGGGCCTTAGAAGTCAACGCCCGAAGCATAAAGTACAATAAAAATGCAACGGTTTGCCATCGTATAACAGGAACAATTGCAACCAGTGTGAAAGTGAAGGTCATTTCTACGTTCCGGGCAACCTAGGCTTCACTCTAGGGCGTTGCTCCACCAGATGGAATAGTTATGGTCTAAGAAGTCAACGCCAGAAGCACCAAATACATAATAAATACAACAGTTTTTTCATCGTATAAAACGAATAATTGCAACCAGTGTGAAACTAATGGTCATTTCTACGTTCCGGGCAACCTAGGCTTCACCCTAGGGCGTTGTTCCACCAGATGAAATAGTTAGGGCCTAAGAAGTCAACGCCAGAAGCATAAAATACGATATAAATGCAACCGCTTTTCCATCGTATAACAGGAATAATTGCAACCAGTGTGAAAGTGATGGTCATTTCTACGTTCCGGCAACCTAGGCTTCACTCTAGGGCGTTGCTCCACCAGATCGAACAGTTAGGGCCTCAGAAGTCAACACCAGAAGCATAAAATACAGTATAAATATAACAGTTCTTCCATTGTATAAAACGATTAATTGCTACCAGTGTGAAAGTTATGGTCATTTCTACGTTCCGGGCAACCTAGGCTTCACCCTAGGGCGTTGTTCCACCAGATGGAATAGTTAGGGCCTAAGAAGTCAACGCCAGTAGCAAAAAATACGATATAAATACAACAGCTTTTCCATCGTATAAAACGTATAATTGCAACCAATGTGAAAGTAATGATCAATTCGGCGTTTCGTGCACCCTAGGTTTAACTCTAAGGCGTTGCTCCACCAGATCGAAGAGTTAGGGCCTTAGAAGTCAACGCCAGAAGCATAAAATACAAAATAAATAGGACAGTTTTTCCATTGTATATAACGAATAATTGCTACCAGTATGAAAGTTATGGTCATTTCAACGTTCCGGGCAACCCAGACTTCACTCTAGGGCGTTGCTTCACCAGATCGAACAGTTAGGGCCTTAGTAGTCAACGCCAGAAGCACAAAATACAATAAATATGCAACAGTTTTTCCATCGTGTAACAGGAATAACTCCAAACAATGTGAAAGTACTGGTCATTTCTACGCTCCGGGTAACCTAGGTTTAACTCTAGGGCGTTGCTCCACCAGATCGAATAGCTAGGGACATAGAAATCAACGCCAGAAGAATAAAATATAATATAAGTACAACAGTTTTTCCATCGTATAAAATGAATAATTGCAAACATTCTGAAAGCAATGGTCATTTCTACGTTCCGGGCAACCTACGTTTCACTCTATGGCGTTGCTCCACCAGATGGAATAGTTATGGCCTAAGAAGTCAACGCCAGAAGCACCAAATACATAATAAATACAACAGTCTTTCCATTGTATAAAACGAATAATTGCAACCAGTGTGAAAGTAATGGTCATTTCTACGTTCCGGGCAACCTAGGCTTCACTCTAGGGCGTTGCTCCACCACATCTAATTGTTACGGACTTAGAAGCCAATGCCAGAAGCATAAAATACAATATAAATACAACAGCTTTTCCATCGTATAAAATGGATAATTGCAAACAATGTGAAAGTAATGGTCATAACAGGAATAATTGCCACCAGTGTGAATGTAATGGTCATTTCTACGTTCCGGGCAACCTACGTTTCACTCTATGGCGTTGTTCCACCAGATCGAATAGTTAGGGCCTAACAAGTCAACGCCAGAAGCATCAAATACAAAATAAATACAACAGTTTTTCCATTGTATAAAACGAATGATTGCAACCAGTGTGAAAGTAATGGTCATTTCTACGTTCCGTGCAACATAGGCTTCACTCTTGGACGTTGCCCCACCAGATCGAATAGCTAGGGTCTTAGAAATCAACGCCAGAAGCATAAAATACAATATAAATACAACAGCTTTGCCATCGTATAAAACGAGTAATTGCAAACAGTGTGAAAGTAATGGTCATTTATACGTTCCGGGCAACATAGGCTTCACTCTTGGACGTTGCCCCACCAGATCGAATAGCTAGGACCTTAGAAGTCGAAGCCAGAAGCAGAAAATTCAAAATAAATAGAACAGTTTTTCCATTGTATGAAACGAATAATTGCTACCAGTGTGAAAGTTATGGTCACTTCTACGTTCCTGGCAACCTAGGCTTCACCCAGGGGCGTTGTTCCACCAGATGGAACAGTTAGGGCCTAAGAAGTCAACGCCAGAAGCACTGAATACGATATAAATACAACAGCTTTTCCATCGTATAAAACGAATAATTGCAAACAGTGTGAAAGTAATGGCCATTTCTACGTTCCGGCCCACCTAGGCTTCACTCAAGGGCGTTGCTCCGCCACATCGAATAGCTACGGTCTTAGAAGTCAACGCCTGAAGCATAAAACGCAATAAGAAATACAACAGCTTTTTCATCGAGTAACAGGAATAATTGCAACAAGCGTGAAGGTAATGGTCATTTCTACGTACCGGACAACCTAGGCTTCACTCTAGGGCGTTGCTCCACCAGATCGTATAGTAAGGGCCTTAGAAGTCAACGCCAGAAGCATAAAATACAATAAAGATGCAACAGCTTTTCCATCGTATAAAATGAATAATTGCAAACAGTGTGAAAGTAATGGTCATTTCTACGCTCCGGGCAACCTAGGCGTCACTCTATGGCGTTGCTCCGCCACATCCAATAGCTACGGCCTTAGAAGTCAACGCCAGAAACATAAAATACAATATAAATACGACAGTTCTTCCATTGTATAAAACGAATAATTGCAACCAGTGTGAAAGTAATGGGCATTTCTACGTTCCGTGCAACCTAGGATTCGCACTAGGGCGTTGCACCCCCAGGTCGAATAGCTAGGGCCTTAGAAGTCAACACCAGAAGCATAAAATACAGTATAAATATAACAGTTCTTCCATTGTATAAAACGATTAATTGCTACCAGTGTGAAAGTTCTGGTCATTTCTACGTTCCGGGCAACCTGGGCTTCACTATAGGGCGTTGCTCCACCAGATGGAATAGCTAGCGACTTAGAATTCAACGCCAGAAGCATAAAATACGATATAAATACAACAGCTTTTCCATCGTATAACAGGAATAATTGCAACCAGTGTGAAAGTGATGGTCATTTCTACGTTCCCGGCAACCTAGGCATCACTCTAGGGCGTTGCTCCACCAGATCGAATAGTTAGGGCCTTAGAAGTCAACACCAGAAGCATAAAATACAGTATAAATATAACAGTTCTTCCATTGTATAAAACGATTAATTGCTACCAGTGTGAAAGTTATGCTCATTTCTAAGTTCCGGGCAACCTAGGCTTCACCCTAGGGCGTTGTTCCACCAGATGGAATAGTTAGGGCCTAAGAAGTCAACGCCAGAAGCATAAAATACGATATAAATACAACAGCTTTTCCATCGTATAACAGGAACAATTGCAACCAGTGTGAAAGTAATGGGCATTTCTACGTTCCGTGCAACCTAGGCTTCACTCTGGGGCGTTGGTCCACCAGATCGAATTGTTTGGGCCTAAGGAGTCAACGCCAAGAAGCATAAAATACTATAAAAATACAACAGTCCTTCCATCGTATAACAGGAATAATTGCAACCAGTGTGAATGTTATGGTCATTTCTACGTTCCGGGCAACCTACGTTTCACTCTATGGCGTTGCTCCACCAGATCGGATACCTAGGCACTTAGAAGTCAACGCCCGAAGCATAAAATACAATATAAATACAACAGTTTTTCCATCGTATAACAGCAATAATTGCAACCAGTGTGAACGACATGGACATATCTACGTTCCGGGCTACCTAGGCTTCACTCTTGGACGTTGCCTCACCAGATCGAATAGCTAGGGCCTAAGAAGTCAACGCCAGAAGCATAAAATACAATATAAATACAACAGCTTTTCCATCGTATAAAACGAATAATTGCAACCAGTGTGAATGTTATGGTCATTTCTACGTTCCGGGCAACCCAGGCTTCACTCTAGGGCGTTGCTCCAACAGATCCAATAGTTAGGGCCTTAGAAGTCAACGGCAGAAGCATAAAATACAATAAAGATGCAACAGCTTTTCCATCGTATAGAATGAATAATTGCAACCAGTGTGAACGTTTTGGATATTTCTACATTCCGAGCAACCTAGGCTTCACTCTAGGGCGTTGGTCGACCAGATCGAATAGCTAGGTCCATAGAAGTCAACGCCCGAAGCATAAAATACAATAAAAATACAACAGTTTTTCCATCGCATAACAGGAATAATTGCAACCAGTTTGAAAGTTATGGTCATTTATACGTTCCGGGCTACCTAGGCTTCACTTTAGGGCGTTGCTCCACCAGATCGAATAGTTACGGCCTTAGAAGTCAACGCCAGAAGCATAAATTACAATATTAATACTTCAGCTTTTCCATCGCGTAACAGGAATAATTGCAACAAGCGTGAAGGTAATGGTCATTTCTACGTTCCGGGCAACCTAGGCTTCACTGTGGTGCGTTGCTTCACCAAATCGAATATTTAGGGCCTTAGAAGACAACGCCAGAAGCATAAAATACAATATAAATACAACAGTTTTTCCATCGTATAACAGGAATAATTGCAACCAGTGTGAACGACATGGTCACATCTACGTTCCGGGCTACCTAGGCTTCACTCTTGGACGTTGCTCCACCAGATCGAACAGTTAGGGCCTCAGAAGTCAACACCAGAAGCATAAAATACAGTATAAATATAACAGTTCTTCCATTGTATAAAACGATTAATTGCTACCAGTGTGAAAGTTATGGTCATTTCTACGTTCCGGGCAACCTAGGCTTCACCCTAGGGCGTTGTTCCACCAGATGGAATAGTTAGGGCCTAAGAAGTCAACGCCAGTAGCAAAAAATACGATATAAATACAACAGCTTTTCCATCGTATAAAACGTATAATTGCAACCAATGTGAAAGTAATGATCAATTCGGCGTTTCGTGCACCCTAGGTTTAACTCTAAGGCGTTGCTCCACCAGATCGAAGAGTTAGGGCCTTAGAAGTCAACGCCAGAAGCATAAAATACAAAATAAATAGGACAGTTTTTCCATTGTATATAACGAATAATTGCTACCAGTATGAAAGTTATGGTCATTTCAACGTTCCGGGCAACCCAGACTTCACTCTAGGGCGTTGCTTCACCAGATCGAACAGTTAGGGCCTTAGTAGTCAACGCCAGAAGCACAAAATACAATAAATATGCAACAGTTTTTCCATCGTGTAACAGGAATAACTCCAAACAATGTGAAAGTACTGGTCATTTCTACGCTCCGGGTAACCTAGGTTTAACTCTAGGGCGTTGCTCCACCAGATCGAATAGCTAGGGACTTAGAAATCAACGCCAGAAGAATAAAATATAATATAAGTACAACAGTTTTTCCATCGTATAAAATGAATAATTGCAAACATTCTGAAAGCAATGGTCATTTCTACGTTCCGGGCAACCTACGTTTCACTCTATGGCGTTGCTCCACCAGATGGAATAGTTATGGCCTAAGAAGTCAACGCCAGAAGCACCAAATACATAATAAATACAACAGTCTTTCCATTGTATAAAACGAATAATTGCAACCAGTGTGAAAGTAATGGTCATTTCTACGTTCCGGGCAACCTAGGCTTCACTCTAGGGCGTTGCTCCACCACATCTAATTGTTACGGACTTAGAAGCCAATGCCAGAAGCATAAAATACAATATAAATACAACAGCTTTTCCATCGTATAAAATGGATAATTGCAAACAATGTGAAAGTAATGGTCATAACAGGAATAATTGCCACCAGTGTGAATGTAATGGTCATTTCTACGTTCCGGGCAACCTACGTTTCACTCTATGGCGTTGTTCCACCAGATCGAATAGTTAGGGCCTAACAAGTCAACGCCAGAAGCATCAAATACAAAATAAATACAACAGTTTTTCCATTGTATAAAACGAATGATTGCAACCAGTGTGAAAGTAATGGTCATTTCTACGTTCCGTGCAACATAGGCTTCACTCTTGGACGTTGCCCCACCAGATCGAATAGCTAGGGTCTTAGAAATCAACGCCAGAAGCATAAAATGCAATATAAATACAACAGCTTTGCCATCGTATAAAACGAGTAATTGCAAACAGTGTGAAAGTAATGGTCATTTATACGTTCCGGGCAACATAGGCTTCACTCTTGGACGTTGCCCCACCAGATCGAATAGCTAGGACCTTAGAAGTCGAAGCCAGAAGCAGAAAATTCAAAATAAATAGAACAGTTTTTCCATTGTATGAAACGAATAATTGCTACCAGTGTGAAAGTTATGGTCACTTCTACGTTCCTGGCAACCTAGGCTTCACCCAAGGGCGTTGTTCCACCAGATGGAACAGTTAGGGCCTAAGAAGTCAACGCCAGAAGCACTGAATACGATATAAATACAACAGCTTTTCCATCGTATAAAACGAATAATTGCAAACAGTGTGAAAGTAATGGCCATTTCTACGTTCCGGCCCACCTAGGCTTCACTCAAGGGCGTTGCTCCGCCACATCGAATAGCTACGGCCTTAGAAGTCAACGCCTGAAGCATAAAACGCAATAAGAAATACAACAGCTTTTTCATCGAGTAACAGGAATAATTGCAACAAGCGTGAAGGTAATGGTCATTTCTACGTACCGGGCAACCTAGGCTTCACTCTAGGGCGTTGCTCCACCAGATCGAATAGTAAGGGGCTTAGAAGTCAACGCCAGAAGCATAAAATACAATAAAGATGCAACAGCTTTTCCATCGTATAAAATGAATAATTGCAAACAGTGTGAAAGTAATGGTCATTTCTACGCTCCGGGCAACCTAGGCGTCACTCTATGGCGTTGCTCCGCCACATCCAATAGCTACGGCCTTAGAAGTCAACGCCAGAAACATAAAATACAATATAAATACGACAGTTCTTCCATTGTATAAAACGAATAATTGCAACCAGTGTGAAAGTAATGGGCATTTCTACGTTCCGTGCAACCTAGGATTCGCACTAGGGCGTTGCACCCCCAGGTCGAATAGCTAGGGCCTTAGAAGTCAACACCAGAAGCATAAAATACAGTATAAATATAACAGTTCTTCCATTGTATAAAACGATTAATTGCTACCAGTGTGAAAGTTCTGGTCATTTCTACGTTCCGGGCAACCTGGGCTTCACTATAGGGCGTTGCTCCACCAGATGGAATAGCTAGCGACTTAGAATTCAACGCCAGAAGCATAAAATACGATATAAATACAACAGCTTTTCCATCGTATAACAGGAATAATTGCAACCAGTGTGAAAGTGATGGTCATTTCTACGTTCCCGGCAACCTAGGCATCACTCTAGGGCGTTGCTCCACCAGATCGAATAGTTAGGGCCTTTGAAGTCAACACCAGAAGCATAAAATACAGTATAAATATAACAGTTCTTCCATTGTATAAAACGATTAATTGCTACCAGTGTGAAAGTTATGCTCATTTCTAAGTTCCGGGCAACCTAGGCTTCACCCTAGGGCGTTGTTCCACCAGATGGAATAGTTAGGGCCTAAGAAGTCAACGCCAGAAGCATAAAATACGATATAAATACAACAGTTTTTCCATCGTATAAAACGAATAATTGCAACCAGTATGAAAGTGATGGTCATTTCTACTTTCCGGGCAACCTAGGCTTCACCTTAGGGTGTTGTTCCACCAGATCGAATAGTTAGGGCCTTAGAAGTCGACGCCCGAAGCATAAAATACAAAATAAATAGAACAGTTTTTCCACCGTATAACAGGAATAATTGCAACCAGTATGAAGGTAATGGTATGTGCTACGTTCCAGGCAACCTAGGCTTCACTCTATGAAGGTGCTCCACCAGATCAAATAGTTAGAGCCTAAGAAGTCGACGCCAGAAGCATAAAATACAATATAAATACAACAGCTTTTCTATCGTATATAATGTATATTTGCAAACAGTGTGATCGTAATGGTCATTGCTACGTTCCGGGCAACCTAGCCTTCACTCTAGGGCGTTGTTCCACCAGATCAAATAGTTTGGGCCTAAGAAGTCAACGCCAGAAGCTTAAAATACAATAAAGATGCAACAGTTTTTTCATCGTATAGCATGAATAATTGCAACCAGTGTGAAAGTAATGATCATTTCGGCGTTTCGGGCATCCTAGACTTTACTCTGAGGCATTGCTCCACCAGATCGAATAGTTAGGGCCTAAGAAGTCAACGCCAGAGGCATCAAATACAAAATAAATACAACAGTTTTTCCATTGTATAAAACGAATAATTGCAACCAGTGTGAAAGTAATGTGCATTTCTACGTCCAGGGTAACCTAGGTTTCACCCTAGGGCGATGCTCCAACAGATTGAATAGTTAGGGCCTTAGAAGTCACCGCCAGAAGCACAAAGTACAATATAAATACAACAGTTTTTCCATTGTATAGCATGGATCACTGCAACCAGTGTGAAAGTAATGATCATTTCGGCGTTTCGGGCATCCGAGACTTAACTCTGAGGCGTTGCTCCGCCAGATCGAAGAGTTAGGGCCTTAAAAGACAACGCCAGAAGCATAAACTACAAAATAAATACAACAGTCTTTCCATCGTATAAAACGAATAATTGCAACCTATGAGAAGATTATGGTCATATCCATGTTCCGGGCAACCTAGGCTTCACTGTAGGGTGTTGCTCCAACCGATCGAATAGGTAGGGCCATAGAAGTCAGCGCCCAAGCATAAAATACAATAAATATACAAGAGTCTTTCCATCGTATAACCGGAATAATTGCAACCAGTGTGAAAGTGATGGTCATTTCTACGTTCCGGGCAGCCTAGGCTTCACTCTAGGATGTTGCTTCACCAGCCCGAATAGTTAGGTCCTTAGAAGTCGACGCCCGAAGCATAAAATACAAAATAAATTGAACAGCTTTTCCATCGTATAACAGGAATAATTGCAACCAGTTTGAAGGTAATGGTATGTGCTACGTTCCGGGCAACCTAGGCTTCACTCTATGGCGGTGCTCCACCAGATCAAATAGTTAGGGCCTTAGAAGTCAACGCCAGAAGCATCAAATACAAACTAAATACAACAGTTTTTCCATTGTATAAAACGAATAATTGCAACCAGTGTGAAAGTAATGTGCATTTCTACGTCCAGGGCAACCTAGGCTTCACCCCAGGGCGTTGTTGCATCAGATGGTATAGTTAGGGCCTAAGAAGTCAACGCCAGAAGCATAAAATACGATATAAATACAACAGTTTTTCCAGCGTATAAAACGAATATTTGCAACCACTATGAAAGTTAGGGTCATTTCTACGTTCCGGGCGACCTAGGCTTCACTCTAGGGCGTTGCTCCACCAAATCGAATAGTTAGGGCCCTAGAAGTCAACGCCAGAGGCATAAAATACAATATAAATACAACAGTTTTTCCATCGTATAAAACGAATAATTGCAACCAGTATGAAAGTGATGGTCATTTCTACTTTCCGGGCAACCTAGGCTTCACCTTAGGGTGTTGTTCCACCAGATCGAATAGTTAGGGCCTTAGAAGTCGACGCCCGAAGCATAAAATACAAAATAAATAGAACAGTTTTTCCACCGTATAACAGGAATAATTGCAACCAGTATGAAGGTAATGGTATGTGCTACGTTCCAGGCAACCTAGGCTTCACTCTATGAAGGTGCTCCACCAGATCAAATAGTTAGGGCCTAAGAAGTCGACGCCAGAAGCATAAAATACAATATAAATACAACAGCTTTTCTATCGTATATAATGTATATTTGCAAACAGTGTGATCGTAATGGTCATTGCTACGTTCCGGGCAATCTAGGCTTCACTCTAGGGCGTTGCTCCACGAGATCGAATACTTAGGGACTTAGAATTCAACGCCAGAAGCGTTATTTTTATAATTATTTATTATAATTATCCGTTTTATACAATGGAAAGACTGTTCTGTTTATTTTGTATTTTATGCTTCGGGCTTTGACTTCTAAGGCCCTACCTGTTCGATCTGGTGGAGGAACGCCCTAGTGTCAAGCCTAGGTTGCCCGGATCGTAGAAATGACCATAACTTTCACACTGGTTGCTATTATTCGTTTTATACGATGGAAAAACTGTTGTATTTATATTGTATTTTATGCTACTGGAGTTGACTTCTTAGGCCCTAACTATTCGATCTGGCGGAGCAACGTCCTAGTGTTAAGCCTAGGTTGACCGGAACGTAGAAATGACCATCACATTCACACTGTTTGCAATTATTCAGTTTTTACGATGTAAAAGCTATTGTATTTATATTGTATTTCATGCTTCTGGCATTGACTTCTAAGGCCGTAGCTATTCGATTTGGTGGAGCAACGCCTTAGAGTGAAGCCTAGGTTGCCCGGAACGTAGAAATGACCATCACTTTCACACTGGTTGCAATTATTCATTTTATACGATGGAAAAACTCTTGTATTTACTTTGTATTTTATGCTTCTGGCGTTGACTTCATAGGCCCTAACTATTCGTTCTGGTGGAACAGCGCCCTAGAGTGAAGCCTAGGTTGCCGGAAGCGTGGAAATGACCATTACTTTCACACTGTTTGCAATTATTCATTTTATACGGTTGGAAAAGCTGTTGAATTTATATTGTATTTTATGCTTCTGGCGTTGACTTCAAAGGTCCTAACTATTCGTTCTGGCGCAGCAGCGCCCTAGAGTGAAGCCATGGTTCGCCGGAACGTAGAAATGACCATTACCCTCACACTTGTTACAATTATTCCTGTTTTACGATGGAAAAACTGTTGTATATATATCGTTTTTTATGCTCCTGGTGTTGACTTCTTGGGCCCTAACTATTCCATATGGTGGAACAGCGCTCTAGAGTGAAGCCTAGGTCGCCGTGAACGTAGAAATGACCATAACTTTCACACTGTTTGCAATTATTCATTTTATACGGTTGGAAAAGCTGTTGAATTTATATTGTATTTTATGCTTCTGGCGTTGACTTCAAAGGTCCTAACTATTCGTTCTGGTGCAGCAGCGCCCTAGAGTGAAGCCATGGTTGGCCGGAACGTAGAAATGACCATTACCCTCACACTTGTTACAATTATTCCTGTTTTACGATGGAAAAACTGTTGTATATATATCGTTTTTTATGCTCCTGGTGTTGACTTCTTGGGCCCCAGCTATTCCATATGGTGGAACAGCGCTCTAGAGTGAAGCCTAGGTCGCCGTGAACGTAGAAATGACCATAACTTTCACACTGTTTGCAATTATTCATTTTCTACGATGGAACAACTATTGTATTTTTATTGTATTTTATTCTTCAGGCGCGGACTTCTAAGGCCGTAGCTATTAGATCTGGTGGAGCAGCGTCCTAGAGTGAAGCCTAGATTGCCGGAAGCGTGGATATGACCATTACTTTCACACTGTTTGCAATTATTCAGTTCTTACGATGGAAAAGCTGTTGTATTTAAATTGTATTTTATGCTTCTGGCGTTGACTTCTAAGGCCGTATCTATTCGATGTGGTGGAGCAACGCCCTAGAGTGAAGCCTAGGTTGCCCAGGAACGTAGAAATGACCATTACTTACACATTGGTTGCAACTATTCCTGCTATACGATGGAAAAACTGTTGTATTTATATTGTATTTTATGCTTCTGGGGTTGACTTCTAAGGCCGTAAGAATTCGGTCCGGTGTAGCAACGCGCTACAGTGTAGCCCAGGTTGCCTGGAACGTAGAAATGACAATGTCTTTCACACTGGTTGCAATTATTCCTGCTATACGATGGAAAAACTGTTGTATTTTTATTGTATTTTATGCTTCTGGCGTTGTCTTCTAAGGTCGTAGCTATTCGACGTGGTGGAGGAACGCCCTAGGGTGAAGCCTGGGTTGCCCGCACGTAGAAATCACCATTACTTCCACATTGGTTGCAATTATTCCAGCTATACGATGGAAAAACTGTTCTATTTATATTGTATTCTATGCTTCAGGCGTTGACTTCTTAGGCCCAAACTATTCCGTCTGGTGGAACAACGCCCTAGAGTTAAGCCTAGATTGCCCGGAACGTAGAAATGACCATAACTTTCATACTGATTGCAATTATTCGATTTATACGATGGAAAAACTGTTGCATTTTTATTGTATTTTATGCTTCTGACGTTGACTTCTTAGGCCCCAGCTATTCGATCTCGTGGAGAAACGCGCTAGAGTGAAGCCTCGTATGCCCGGTACGTAGAAATGACCAGTACCATCACACTGGTTGCAGTTATTCCTGTCATACGATCGAAAAGCTGCTGTATTTATATTGTATTTTATGTTAGTGGCGTTGACTTCAAAGGCTGCAGCTATTTGATGTGGTGGAGCAACGCCCTAGAGTGAAGCCTAGGTTGCCCGGAACGTAGAAATGACCATTACTTTCACGCTGGTTGCAATTATTCGTTTTATACGATGAAACAGCTGCTGTATTTATATTGTGTCTTATGCTAGTGGCGTTGACATCTAAGGCCCTAACTATTCGATCTGGTGGACCAACGCCCTAGAGTGAGGCCTAGGTTGCCCGGAACGTAGAAATGACCAGAACTTTCAAACTGGTTGCAGTTATTCCTGTTATACGATGGAAAAACTGTTGCATCTTTATTGTATTTAATGCTTCTGGTGTTGACTTCTAAGGCCCTAAATATTCGATCTGGTGGAGCAACGCCTTAGAGTGGAGCCTAGGTTGCCCGGAACGTAGAAATGACCATTTCTTTCACAGTGTTTGCAATTAATCATTTTATACGATGAAACAGCTGCTGTATTTATATTGTATTTTATGCTAGTGGCGTTGACTTCTAAGGCCGTAGCTATTTGATGTGGTGGAGCAACGCCCTAGAGTGAAACATACGTTGCCCGGAACGTAGAAACGACCAGTACTTTCACACTGGTCGCAATTATCCGTTTTATACGATGGAAAAGCTGTTGTATTTGTATTGTATTATATGCTTCTGACGTTGACTTTTCAAGCCCTAACTACTCGATCTGGTGGTGCAACGCCCTAGAGTGAAGCCTAGGTTGCCTGGAACATAGAAATGACCGTTACATTCACACTGCTTGCAATTATTCATTTTATACGATGGAAAAACTGTTTTATTCATATTGTATTTTATGGTTCTGGCGTTGACTTCTAAGGCCGTAGCTATTCGATGTGGCGGAGCAACGCCCTAGAGTGTAGCCTAGGTTGCCCGGAACGTAGAAGTGACCATTACCTTCACACTTGTTGCAATTACTCCAGATATACGATGCAAAAACTGTTGCATTTTTATTGTATTTTATGCTTTAGGCGTTGAATTCTGAGGCTCTAGCTATTCGACCTGGTGGAGCAACGCCCTAGAGCGGAGCCCAGGTTGCCTGGAACCTAGAAATGACCATCACTTTCACACTGTTGCAATTATTCATTTTATACAATGGAAAAGCTGTTGTATTTATATTGCATTTTATGCTTCTGGCGTTGACTTCTAAGGCCGTAGCTATTCGATGTGGGGGGGCAACGCCCTAGAGTGAAGCCTAGGTTGCCCGGAACGTAGAAATGACCAGTACTTTCACACTGGTTGTAGATATTCATTTTATGCGATGGAAAAGCTCTTCTATTTATATTGTATTTTATACTTCTGCCGTTGACTTCTAAGGACCTAACTATTCGATGTGGTGGACCAACACCCTAGAGTGAAGCCTAGATTGCCGGAACGTAGAAATGACCATTACCTTCACGCTTGTTGCAATTATTCCTGTTATACGATGAGAAAACTGTTGTATTTTTAATGTATTTTATGCTTCTGGCGTTGTCTTCTTAGGCCCTAACTTTTCGATCTGGAGGAACAACGCCCTAGAGTGAAGCCTAGATTGCCCGGAACGCAGAAATGACCATAACTTTCACGCTGGTTGCAATTATTCGTTTTATACGATGGAAAAACTGTTGCATTTATATTGTATTTTATGCTTCTGGCGTCGACGTCTAAGGCCGTAGCTACTCGATGTGGTGGAGCTACGGCCTAGAATGAAGCGTAGGTTGCCCGGAACGTAGAAATGACCATTACCTTCACACTTGTTGCAATTATTCCCGTTATACGATGGAAAAACTGTTTTATTTATATTGTATTTTATGCTTCTGGCGTTGACTTCTATGGCCCTAAGTATTGGATCTGATGGACCGACGCCCTAGAGTGAAGCCCAGGTTGACGAGAACGTAGTAATGACCATCACTATAACACTGGTTGCAATTATTCCTGTTATACGATGGAAAAACAGTTGTATTTTTATTGTATTTTATGCTTCTGTCGCTGACTACTAAGGTCCTGGCTATTCAATCTGGTGGGGCAACGTCCAATAGTGAAGCATATGTAGCCGGGAACATAGAAATGACCATTAGGTACACACTGGATGCAATTATTCGTTTTATACGATGGAAGAACTGTTGTATTTATTTTAATTTTATGCTTCTGGCGTTGACTTCTTAGGCCCTAACTATCCGATCTGGAGGAACAACGCCCTAGTGTGAAGCCTACGTTGCCCGAAACGTAGAAATGACCAGCACTTTCACACTGGTTGCAATTGTTCCTCATATACGATCGAACTACTCTTGTATTTTTATTATATTTTAGGCTTCTGTCGTTGTTTTCTATGGACCTAACTATACGATCTGGTAAAGCAACGCCGGAGAGTGAAGCCTGGGATGCCCGGAACGTAGAAATGGGCATTACTTTCACACTGGTTGCAATTATTCCTGTTATACGATGGAGAAGCTGTTGTATTTATATTGTATTTTATGCTTCTGGCGTTGACTTCTTAGGCCCTAACTTGTCGATCTGGTGGAGCAACGCCATAGAGTGAAGCCTAGGTTGCCCGGAACGTAGAAATTACCAGTACTTTCAAACTAGTGGCAGTTGTTCCTGTTATACGATGGAAAAACTGTTGCATCTTTATTGTATTTTATGCTTCCGGCGTTGTTTTCTTAGGTCGTAGCTATTCGATCTCGTGGGGCAACGCTCCAGAATGAAGTCTAAGTTACCCGGGACGTAGAAATGACAATGTCTTTCACACTGGTAGCAATTATTCCTGTTATTCGATGGAAAAACTGTTGCATTTTTATTGTATTTTATGCTTCAAGCGTTGTCTTCTAAGGTCGTAGCTATTCGACGTGGTGGAGCAGCGCCCTAGAGTGAATCCTAGGTTGCCCGGAACGTAGAAATGACCATTACTTTCAGACTGTTTGCAAATATTCATTTTATACAGTGGAAAAGCTGTTGTATTTATATTGTATTTTATGCTTCAGGCGTTGACTACTTAGGTCCTAACTATTCGATCTGGTGGAGCAACGCCCAAGAGTAAAGCCTAGGTTGCCCGGAATGTAGAAATGACCATAACTTTCACACTGGTTGCAATTATTCCTTTTATACGATGGAAAACCTGTTTTATTTATATTGTATTTTATGCTTCTGGCGTTGACTTCTAAGGCCGTAGCTATTCGATGTGGTGGAGCAACACCCTAGAGTGAAGCGTAGGTTGCCCGGAACGTAGAAATGACCATAACTTTCACACTGGTTGCAATTATTCGTTTTATACGATGGAAAAACTGTTGTATTTATATTGGATTATATGCTTCTGGCGTTCACTTCTTAGGCCCTAACTATTCGATCGTGTGGAACAACGCCCTAGGGTGAAGCCTAGGTTGCCCGGAAAGTAGAAATGACCATAACTTTCGAACTGGCTGGAATTATTCCTGTTATACGATGGAAAAACTGTTGTATATATATTGTATTTTATGCTTCTGGCGTTGACTTCTAAGGCACTAAGTATTCGATATGGTGGTGCAACGCCCTAGAGTGAAGCCTAGTGTGCCCGGAACGTAGAAATGACCATCCCTTTCGAACTGGTTGCAATTACTCCTGTTATATGATGGAAAAACTGTTGAATTTTTATTGCATTTGATGCTTCGGGCGTTGACTTCTAAGGCACTAACTATTCAATCTGTTGGAGCAACGCCCTAGGGTGAATCCTAGGTTGCCCGGAAAGTAGAAATGACCATAACTGTCATACTGGTTGCAATTATCCGGTTTATACGATGGACAACCTGTTGTATTTATATTGTATTTTATGCTTCTGGCGTTCACTTCTTGGGCACTAACTTTTCAATCTGTTGGAGCAACGCCCTAGGGTGAACCCTAGGTTGCCCGGGAAGTAGATATGACCATTACTTTCATACAGGTTGCAATTATCCGTTTTATACGATGGAAAAACTGTTGTATTTATATTGTATTTTATGCTTCTTGCGTTCACTTCTTAGGCCTTAACTATTCGATCTGGTGGAACAACGCACTAGGGTGAAGCCTAGGCTGCGCGGAACGTAGAAATGACCATAACTTTCACACTGGTTGCAATTA
Organism: Calliopsis andreniformis; assembly: GCF_051401765.1. NCBI lineage: Eukaryota > Metazoa > Arthropoda > Insecta > Hymenoptera > Andrenidae > Calliopsis > Calliopsis andreniformis. The sequence continues at coordinate 20,244,012 of NW_027480424.1, read as the reverse complement.
TGCGTTTTATACGATGGAAAAACTGTTGTATTTATATTGTATTATATGCTTCTGGCGTTCACTTCTTAGGCCCTAGCTATTCGATCGGGTGTAACAACGCCCTAGGGTGAAGCCTAGGTTGCCCGGAAAGTAGAAATGACCATAACTTTCAAACTGGTTGCAATTATTCCTGTTATACGATGGAAAAACTGTTGTATTTATATTGTATTTTATGCTTCTGGCGTTGACTTCTAAGGCACTAAGTATTCGATATGGTGGAGCAACGCCCCAGAGTGAAGCCTAGGGTGTCCGGAACGTAGAAATGACCATCACTTTCAAACTGGTTGCAATTACTCCTGTTATATGATGGAAAACTGTTGTATTTTTATTGCATTTGATGCTTCGGGCGTTGACTTCTAAGGCACTAACTATTCAATCTGTTGCAGCAACGCCCTAGGGTGAATCCTACGTTGCCCGGAAAGTAGAAATGAAAATAACTTTCATACTGGTTGCAATTATTCGTTTTATACGATGGAAAAACTGTTGTATTTATATTGTATTTTATGCTTCTGGCGTTGACTTCTGAGGCACCAACTATTCGATCTGTTGGAGCAACGCCCTAGAGTAAAGCCTAGGTTGCCCGGAACGTAGAAATGACCATAACTTTCACACAGGTTGCTATTATTCGTTTTAAGACGATGGAACAACTGTTGTATTTATATTGTATTTTATGCTTCTGGCGTTCACTTCTTAGGCCCTAACTATTCGATCGGGTGGAACAACGCCCTAGGGTGAAGCCTAGGTTGCCCCGAAAGTAGAAATGACCATAACTTTCAAACTGGTTGCAATTATTCCTGTTATACGATGGACAAACTGTTGTATTTATATTGTATTTTATGCTTCTGGCGTTCACTTCTTGGGCACTAACTTTTCAATCTGTTGGAGCAACGCCCTAGGGTGAACCCTAGGTTGTCCGGGAAGTAGATATGACCATTACTTTCATACTGGTTGCAATTATCCGTTTTATACGATGGAAAAACTGTTGTATTTATATTGTATTTTATGCTTCTGGCGTTCACTTCTTAGGCCTTAACTATTCGATCTGGTGGAACAACGCACTAGGGTGAAGCCTAGGCTGCGCGGAACGTAGAAGTGACCATAACTTTCACTCTGGTTGCAATTATTCCTTTTATACGATGGAAAAGCCGTTGTATTTATATTGTATTTTATGCTTCTGGCGTTGACTTCTTAGGCCCTAGCTATTCGACCTGGTGGAGCAACGCCCTAGAGTGAAGCCTAGGTAGAACGGGACGTAGAAATAACCATAACGTTCACACTGGATGCAATTATTCGTTTTATACGATGGAAGAACTGTTGTATTTTTTTTAATTTTATGCTTCTGGCGTTGACTTCTTAGGCCCTAACTATCCGATCTGGAGGAACAACGCCCTAGTGTGAAGCCTACGTTGCCCGAAACGTAGAAATGACCAGCACTATCACACTGGTTGCAATTGTTCCTCATATACGATCGAAATACTCTTGTATTTTTATTATATTTTAGGCTTCTGTCGTTGTTTTCTATGGACCTAACTATACGATCTGGTAAAGCAACGCCGGAGAGTGAAGCCTGGGATGCCCGGAACGTAGAAATGGGCATTACTTTCACACTGGTTGCAATTATTCCTGTTATACGATGGAAAAACTGTTATATTTATATTGTATTTTATGCTTCTGGCGCTGACTTCATAGGCCCTAACTATTCGATCTGGTGGAGCAACGCCATAGAGTGAAGTCTAGGTTGCCCGGAACGTAGAAATGACCATCACTTTCACACTGGTTGCAATTATTCATATTATAGGATGGAAAACCTGTTGTATTTATATTGTATTATATGCTTCTGGCGTTCACTTCTTAGGCCCTAACTATTCGATCGGGTGGAACAACGCCCTAGGGTGAAGCCTAGGTTGCCCGGAAAGTAGAAATGACCATAACTTTCGAACTGGTTGGAATTATTCCTGTTATACGATGGAAAAACTGTTGCATATATATTGTATTTTATGCTTCTGGCGTTGACTTCTAAGGCACTAAGTATTCGATATGGTGGTGCAACGACCTAGAGTGAAGCCTAGGGTGCCCGGAACGGAGAAATGACCATCCCTTTCAAACTGGTTGCAATTACTCCTGTTATATGATGGAAAAACTGTTGAATTTTTATTGCATTTGATGCTTCGGGCGTTGACTTCTAAGGCACTATCTATTCAATCTGTTGGAGCAACGCCCTAGGGTGAATCCTAGGTTGCCCGGAAAGTAGAAATGACCATAACTTTCATACTGGTTGCAATTATCCGGTTTATACGATGGACAACCTGTTGTATTTATATTGTATTTTATGCTTCTGGCGTTCACTTCTTGGGCACTAACTTTTCAATCTGTTGGAGCAACGCCCTAGGGTGAACCCTAGGTTGCCCGGGAAGTAGATATGACCATTACTTTCATACTGGTTGCAATTATCCGTTTTATACGATGGAAAAACTGTTGTATTTATATTGTATTTTATGCTTCTTGCGTTCACTGCTTAGGCCTTAACTATTCGATCTGGTGGAACAACGCACTAGGGTGAAGCCTAGGCTGCGCGGAACGTAGAAATGACCATAACTTTCACTCTGGTTGCAATTATTCGTTTTATACGATGGAAAAACTGTTGTATTTATATTGTATTATATGCTTCTGGCGTTCACTTCTTAGGCCCTAGCTATTCGATCGGGTGTAACAACGCCCTAGGGTGACGCCTAGGTTGCCCGGAAAGTAGAAATGACCATAACTTTCAAACTGGTTGCAATTATTCCTGTTATACGATGGAAAAACTGTTGTATTTATATTGTATTTTATGCTTCTGGCGTTGACTTCTAAGGCACTAAGTATTCGATATGGTGGAGCAACGCCCCAGAGTGAAGCCTAGGGTGTCCGGAACGTAGAAATGACCATCACTTTCAAACTGGTTGCAATTACTCCTGTTATATGATGGAAAACTGTTGTATTTTTATTGCATTTGATGCTTCGGGCGTTGACTTCTAAGGCACTAACTATTCAATCTGTTGCAGCAACGCCCTAGGGTGAATCCTACGTTGCCCGGAAAGTAGAAATGAAAATAACTTTCATACTGGTTGCAATTATTCGTTTTATACGATGGAAAAACTGTTGTATTTATATTGTATTTTATGCTTCTGGCGTTGACTTCTGAGGCACTAACTATTCGATCTGGTGGAGCAACGCCCTAGAGTGAAGCCTTGGTTTCCCGGAACGTAGAAATGATCATGACTTTCATACTGGTTGCAATTATTCGTTTTATACGATGGAAAAACTGTTGTATTTATATTGTATTTTGTGCTTCTGGCGTTGACTTCTAAGGCACTAACTGTTCGATCTGGTGGAGCACCGCCCTAGAGTGAAGCTTAGGTTGCCCCGAACATAGAAATGACCATAACCTTCACACTGGTGGCTACTATTCGTTTTATTCGATGGAAAAACTGTTATATTTATATTGTATTTTATGCTTCTGACGTTGACTTCTAAGGCACCAACTACACGATCTGTTGGAGGAACGCCCTAGAGTGAAGCCTAGGTTGCCCGGAACGTAGAAATGACCATAACTTTCACACTGGTTGCAATTATTCCTGTTATACGATGGAAAAACTGTTGTATTTATATTGTATTTTATGCTTCTGGCGTTGACTTCTAAGGCACTAAGTATTCGATATGGTGGAGCAACGCCCCAGAGTGATGCCTAGGGTGTCCGGAACGTAGAAATGGCCATCACTTTCAAGCTGGTTGCAATTACTCCTGTTATATGATGGAAAAACTGTTGTATTTTTATTGCATTTGATGCTTCGGGCGTTGACTTCTAAGGCACTAACTATTCAATCTGTTGGAGCAACGCCCTAGGGTGAATCCTAGGTTGCCGGGAAAGTAGAAATGAAAATAACTTTCATACTGGTTGCAATTATTCGTTTTATACGATGGAAAAACTGTTGTATTTATATTGTATATTATGCTTCTGGCGTTGACTTCTGAGGCACTAACTATTCGATCTGGTGGAGCAACGCCCTAGAGTGAAGCCTTGGTTTCCCGGAACGTAGAAATGATCATGACTTTCATACTGGTTGCAATTATTCGTTTTATACGATGGAAAAACTGTTGTATTTATATTGTATTTTATGCTTCTGGCGTTGACTTCTAAGGCCCTAACTGTTCGATCTGGTGGAGCACCGCCCTAGAGTGAAGCTTAGGTTGCCCGGAACATAGAAATGACCATAACCTTCACACTGGTGGCTATTATTCGTTTTATTCGATGGAAAAACTGTTATATTTATATTGTATTTTATGCTTCTGGCGCTGACTTCATAGGCCCTAACTATTCGATCTGGTGGAACACGCCCTAGAGTGAAGTCTAGGTTGCCCGGAACGTAGAAATGACCATCACTTTCACACTGGTTGCAATTATTCATATTATAGGATGGAAAACCTGTTGTATTTAGATTGTATTTTATGCTCCTGGTGTTGACTTCTTAGGCCCTAACTATTCGATCTGGTGGAGCAACGCCCTAGAGTGAAGCCTAGGTTGCCCGGAACGTTGAACTGACCATCACTTTCAAACTTGTTACAATTATTCCTGTTATACGATGGAAAAACTGTTACATTTTTATTGCATTTTATGCTTCGGGCGTTGACTTCTAAGGCCCTAACTATTCAATCTGTTGGAGCAACGCCCTAGGGTGAAGCCTAGGTTGCCCGGAAAGTAGAAATGTCCATAACTTTCACACTGGTTGCAATTATTCGTTTTATACGATGGAAAAACTGTTGTATTTATATTGTATTTTATGCTTCTGACGTTGACTTGTGAGGCACCAACTATTCGATCTGTTGGAGCAACGCCCTAGAGTGAAGCCTAGGTTGCCCGGAACGTAGAAATGGCCATAACTTTCACACAGGTTGCTATTATTCGTTTTAAGACGATGGAACAACTGTTGTATTTATATTGTATTTTATGCTTCTGGCGTTCACTTCTTAGGCCCTAACTATTCGATCGGGTGGAACAACGCCCTAGGGTGAAGCCTAGGTTGCCCCGAAAGTAGAAATGACCATAACTTTCAAACTGGTTGCAATTATTCCTGTTATACGATGGAAAAACTGTTGTATTTATATTGTATTTTATGCTTCAGGCGTTGACTTCTAAGGCACTAAGTATTCGATATGGTGGAGCAACGCCCTAGAGTGAAGCCTAGGGTGCCCGGAACGTAGAAATGACCTTCACTTTCAAACTGGTTGCAATTACTCCTGTTATATGATGGAAAAACTGTTGTATTTTTATTGCATTTGATGCTTCGGGCGTAGACTTCTAAGGCACTAACTATTCAATCTGTTGGAGCAACGCCCTAGGGTGAATCCTAGGTTGCCCGGAAAGTAGAAATGACCATAACTTTCATACTCGTTGCAATTATTCGTTTTATACGATGGAAAAACTGTTGTATTTATATTGTATTTTATGCTTCTGGCGTTGACTTCTGAGGCCCTAACTATTCGATCTGTTGGAGCAACGCCCTAGGGTGAAGCCTAGGTTGCCCGGAAAGTAGAAATGTCCATAACTTTCATACTGGTTGCAATTATTCGTTTTATATGATGGAAAAACTGTTGTATTTATATTGTATTTTATGCTTCTGACGTTGACTTCTAGGGCACCAACTATTCGATCTGGTAGAGCAACGCCCTAGAGTGAAGCCTAGGTTGCCCGGAACGTAGAAATGACCATAACTTTCACACTGGTTGCAATTATTCGTTTTATACGATGGAAAAACTGTTGTATTTATATTGTATTATATGCTTCTAGCGTTCACTTCCTAGGCCCTAGCTATTCGATCGGGTGTAACAACGCCCTAGGGTGAAGCCTAGGTTGCCCGGAAAGTAGAAATGACCATAACTTTCAAAAAGGTTGGAATTATTCCTGTTATACGATGGAAAAACTGTTGTATTTTTATTGCATTTTATGCTTCGGGCGTTGACTTCTAAGGCCCTAACTAATCAATCTGTTGGAGCAACGCCCTAGGGTGAAGCCTAGGCTGCCCGGGAAGTAGAAATGTCCATAACTTTCATACTGGTTGCAATTATTCGTTTTATACGATGGAAAAACTGTTGTATTTATATTGTATTTTATGCTTCTGACGTTGACTTCTAAGGCACCAACTATTCGATCTGTTGGAGCAACGCCCTAGAGTGAAGCCTAGGTTGCCCGGAACGTAGAAATGACCATAACTTTCACACTGGTTGCAATTATTCGTTTTATACGATGGAAAAACTGTTGTATTTATATTGTATTATATGCTTCTGGCGTTCACTTCTTAGGCCCTAACTATTCGATCGGGTGGAACAACGCCCTAGGGTGAAGCCTAGGTTGCCCGGAAAGTAGAAATGACCATAACTTTCGAACTGGTTGCAATTATTCCTGTTATACGATGGAAAAACTGTTGTATTTTTATTGCATTTTATGCTTCTGGCGTTGACTTCTAAGGCACTAAGTATTCGATATGGTGGTGCAACGCCCTAGAGTGAAGCCTAGGGTGCCCGGAACGTAGAAATGTCCATAACTTTCATACTGGTTGCAATTATTCGTTTTATATGATGGAAAAACTGTTGTATTTATATTGTATTTTATACTTCTGACGTTGACTTCTAAGGCACCAACTATTCGATCTGGTGGAGCAACGCCCTAGAGTGAAGCCTAGGTTGCCCGGAACGTAGAAATGACCATAACTTTCACACTGGTTGCAATTATTCGTTTTATACGATGGAAAAACTGTTGTATTTATATTGTATTTTATGCTTCTGACGTTGACTTCTAAGGCACCAACTATACGATCGGTTGGAGCAACGCCCTAGGGTGAACCCTAGGTTGCCCGGGAAGTAGATATGACCATTACTTTCATACTGGTTGCAATTATCCGTTTTATACGATGGAAAAACTGTTGTATTTATATTGTATTTTATGCTTCTGGCGTTCACTTCTTAGGCCTTAACTTTTCGATCTGGTGGAACAACGCACTAGGGTGAAGCCTAGACTGCGCGGAACGTAGAAATGACCATAACTTTCACACTGGTAGGAATTATTCGATTTATACAATGGAAAAACTGTTCTATTTGTTTTGAGTTTTATGTTTCGCGCGTTGACTTCTAAGGCCCTAACTATTCGATCTGGTGGAGCAACGCCCTAGAGTGAAGACTAGGTATCCCGGAACGTGGAAATGACCATAACTTTCACACAGATAGCAATTATTCGTTCTATACATGGAAAAACTGTTCTATTTATTTTGTATTTTATGCTTCGGGCGTTGACTTCTTAGGCCCTGTCTATTCGATCTGGTGGAGCAACGCCCTAGGTTGAAGCCTAGGTTGCCCGGATAGTAGAAATGACAATAACTTTCATAGTGGTTGCAATTATTCGTTTTATACGATGGAAAAACTGTTGTATTTATATTGTATTTTATGCTTCTGGCGATGACTTCTGAGGCACTAACTATTCGATCTGGTGGAGCAACGCCCTAGAGTGAAGCCTTGGTTTCCCGGAACGTAGAAATGATCATGACTTTCATACGGGTTGCAATTATTCGTTTTATACGAGGGAAAAACTGTTGTATTTATATTGTATTTTATGCTTCTGGCGTTGACTTCTAAGGCACTAACTGTTCGATCTGGTGGAGCACCGCCCTAGAGTGAAGCTCAGGTTGCCCGGAACATAGAAATGACCATAACCTTCACACTGGTGGCTATTATTCGTTTTATTCGATGGAAAAACTGTTATATTTATATTGTATTTTATGCTTCTGGCGCTGACTTCATAGGCCCTAACTATTCGATCTGGTGGAACACGCCCTAGAGTGAAGTCTAGGTTGCCCGGAACGTAGAAATGACCATCACTTTCACACTGGTTGCAATTATTCATATTATAGGATGGAAAACCTGTTGTATTTAGATTGTATTTTATGCTCCTGGTGTTGACTTCTTAGGCCCTAACTATTCGATCTGGTGGAGCAACGCCCCAGAGTGAAGCCTAGGTTGCCCGGAACGTAGAACTGACCATCACTTTCAAACTTGTTACAATTATTCCTGTTATACGATGGAAAAACTGTTACATTTTTATTGCATTTTATGCTTCGGGCGTTGACTTCTAAGGCCGTAACTATTCAATCTGTTGGAGCAACGCCCTAGGGTGAAGCCTAGGTTGCCCGGAAGGTAGAAATGTCCATAACTTTCATACTGGTTGCAATTATTCGTTTTATATGATGGAAAAACTGTTGTATTTATATTGTATTTTATGCTTCTGACGTTGACTTGTGAGGCACCAACTATTCGGTGTGTTGGAGCAACGCCCTAGAGTGAAGCCTAGGTTGACCGGAACGTAGAAATGACCATAACTTTCACACAGGTTGCTATTATTCGTTTTAAGACGATGGAACAACTGTTGTATTTATATTGTATTTTATGCTTCTGGCGTTCACTTCTTAGGCCCTAGCTATTCGATCGGGTGGAACAACGCCCTAGGGTGAAGCCTAGGTTGCCCCGAAAGTAGAAATGACCATAACTTTCAAACTGGTTGCAATTATTCCTGTTATACGATGGAAAAACTGTTGTATATATATTGTATTTTATGCTTCTGGCGTTGACATCTCTGGCTCTAAGTATTCGATATGGTGGTGCAACGCCCTAGAGTGAAGCCTAGGGTGCCCGGAACGTAGAAATGACCATCCCTTTCAAACTGGTTGCAATTACTCCTGTTATATGATGGAAAAACTGTTGTATTTTTATTGCATTTGATGCTTCGGGCGTTGACTTCTAAGGCACTAACTATTCAATCTGTTGGAGCAACGCCCTAGGGTGAATCCTATGTTGCCCGGAAAGTAGAAATGACCATAACTTTCATACTGGTTGCAATTATCCGGTTTATACGATGGACAACCTGTTGTATTTATATTGTATTTTATGCTTCTGGCGTTCACTTCTTGGGCACTAACCTTTCAATCTGTTGGAGCAACGCCCTAGGGTGAACCCTAGGCTGCCCGGGAAGTAGATATGACCATTACTTTCATACTGGTTGCAATTATCCGTTTTATACGATGGAAAAACTGTTCTATTTGTTTTGTGTTTTATGTTTCGCGCGTTGACTTCTAAGGCCCTAACTATTCGATCTGGTGGAGCAACGCCCTAGAGTGAAGCCTGGGTATCCCGGAGCGTAGAAATGACCATAACTTTCACACTGGTTGCAATTATTCGTTTTATACGATGGAAAAACTGTTGTATTTATATTGTATTATATGCTTCTGGCGTTCACTTCTTAGGCCCTAGCTATTCGATCTGGTGGAGCAACGCCCTAGAGTGAAGCCTTGGTTTCCCGGAACGTAGAAATGATCATGACTTTCATACTGGTTGCAATTATTCGTTTTATACGATGGAAAAACTGTTGTATTTATATTGTATTTTATGCTTCTGTCGTTGACTTCTAAGGCACTAACTGTTCGATCTGGTGGAGCACCGCCCTAGAGTGAAGCTTAGGTTGCCCGGAACGTAGAAATGACCATAACTTTCACGCTGGTTGCAATTATTCGTTTTATACGATGGAAAAACTGTTGTATTTATATTGTATTTTATGCTTCTGACGTTGACTTCTAAGGCACCAACTATACGATCAGTTGGAGCAACGCCCTAGGGTGAACCCTAGGTTGCCCGGGAAGTAGATATGACCATTACTTTCATACTGGTTGCAATTATCCGTTTTATACGATGGAAAAACTGTTGTATTTATATTGTATTTTATGCTTCTGGCGTTCACTTCTTAGGCCTTAACTATTCGATCTGGTGGAACAACGCACTAGGGTGAAGCGTAGACTGCGCGGAACGTAGAACTGACCATAACTTTCACACTGGTAGGAATTATTCGATTTATACAATGGAAAAACTGTTCTATTTGTTTTGTGTTTTATGTTTCGCGCGTTGACTTCTAAGGCCCTAACTATTCGATCTGGTGGAGCAACGCCCTAGAGTGAAGACTAGGTATCCCGGAACGTGGAAATGACCATAACTTTCACACAGATAGCAATTATTCGTTCTATACATGGAAAAACTGTTCTATTTATTTTGTATTTTATGCTTCGGGCGCTGACTTCTTAGGCCCTGTCTATTCGATCTCGTGGAGCAACGCCCTAGGTTGAAGCCTAGGTTGCCCGGATAGTAGAAATGACAATAACTTTCATAGTGGTTGCAATTATTCGTTTTATACGATGGAAAAACTGTTGTATTTATATTGTATTTTATGCTTCTGGCGATGACTTCTGAGGCCCTAACTATTCGATTTGTTGGAGGAACGCCCTAGAGTGAAGCCTAGGCTGCGCGGAACGTAGAAATGACCATAACTTTCACACTGGTAGGAATTATTCGATTTATACAATGGAAAAACTGTTCTATTTGTTTTGTGTTTTATGTTTCTGCGCGTTGACTTCTAAGGCCCCAACTATTCGATCTGGTGGAGCAACGCCCTAGAGTGAAGCCTAGGTATCCCGGAACGTAGAAATGACCATAACTTTCACACTGGTTGCAATTATTCGTTTTATACGATGGAAAAACTGTTGTATTTATATTGTATTATATGCTTCTGGCGTTCACTTCTTAGGCCCTAGCTATTCGATCGGGTGTAACAACGCCCTAGGGTGAAGACTAGGTTGCCCGGAAAGTAGAAATGACCATAACTTTCAAACTGGTTGCAATTATTCCTGTTATACGATGGAAAAACTGTTGAATTTATATTGTATTTTATGCTTCTGGCGTTGACTTCTAAGGCACCAACTGTTCGATCTGGTGGAGCACCGCCCTAGAGTGAAGCTTAGGTTGCCCGGAACATAGAAATGACCATAACCATCACACTGGTGGCTACTATTCGTTTTATTCGATGGAAAAACTGTTATATTAATATTGTATTTAATGCTTCTGACGTTGACTTCTAAGGCACTAACTATTCAATCTGTTGGAGCAACGCCCTAGGGTGAATCCTAGGTTGCCCGGAAAGTAGAAATGAAAATAACTTTCATACTGGTTGCAATTATTCGTTTTATACGATGGAAAAACTGTTGTATTTATATTGTATTTTATGCTTCTGGCGTTGACTTCTGAGGCACTAACTATTCGATCTGGTGGAGCAACGCCCTAGAGTGAAGCCTTGGTTTCCCGGAACGTAGAAATGATAATGACTTTCATACTGGTTGCAATTATTCGTTTTATACGATGGAAAAACTGTTGTATTTATATTGTATTTTATGCTTCTGACGTTGACTTGTGATGCACCAACTATTCGATCTGTTGGAGCAACGCCCTAGAGTGAAGCCTAGGTTGCCCGGAACGTAGAAATGGCCATAACTTTCACACAGGTTGCTATTATTCGTTTTAAGACGATGGAACAACTGTTGTATTTATATTGTATTTTATGCTTCTGGCGTTCACTTCTTAGGCCCTAACTATTCGATCGGGTGCAACAACGCCCTAGGGTGAAGCCTAGGTTGCCCCGAAAGTAGAAATGACCATAACTTTCAAACTGGTTGCAATTATTCCTGTTATACGATGGAAAAACTGTTGTATTTATATTGTATTTTATGCTTCAGGCGTTGACTTCTAAGGCACTAAGTATTCGATATGGTGGAGCAACGCCCTAGAGTGAAGCCTAGGGTGCCCGGAACGTAGAAATGACCTTCACTTTCAAACTGGTTGCAATTACTCCTGTTATATGATGGAAAAACTGTTGTATTTTTATTGCATTTGATGCTTCGGGCGTAGACTTCTAAGGCACTAACTATTCAATCTGTTGGAGCAACGCCCTAGGGTGAATCCTAGGTTGCCCGGAAAGTAGAAATGACCATAACTTTCATACTCGTTGCAATTATTCGTTTTATACGATGGAAAAACTGTTGTATTTATATTGTATTTTATGCTTCTGGCGTTGACTTCTGAGGCCCTAACTATTCGATCTGTTGGAGCAACGCCCTAGGGTGAAGCCTAGGTTGCCCGGAAAGTAGAAATGTCCATAACTTTCATACTGGTTGCAATTATTCGTTTTATATGATGGAAAAACTGTTGTATTTATATTGTATTTTATGCTTCTGACGTTGACTTCTAGGGCACCAACTATTCGATCTGGTAGAGCAACGCCCTAGAGTGAAGCCTAGGTTGCCCGGAACGTAGAAATGACCATAACTTTCACACTGGTTGCAATTATTCGTTTTATACGATGGAAAAACTGTTGAATTTATATTGTATTTTATGCTTCTGACGTTGACTTCTAAGGCACCAACTATACGATCTGTTGGAGGAACGCTCTAGAGTGAAGCCTAGGTTGCCCGGAACGTAGAAATGACCATAACTTTCACACTGGTTGCAATTATTCGTTTTATACGATGGAAAAACTGTTGTATTTATATTGTATTATATGCTTCTAGCGTTCACTTCTTAGGCCCTAGCTATTCGAACGGGTGTAACAACGCCCTAGGGTGAAGCCTAGGTCTCCCGGAAAGTAGAAATGACCATAACTTTCAAACTGGTTGGAATTATTCCTGTTATACGATGGAAAAACTGTTGTATTTTTATTGCATTTTATGCTTCGGGCGTTGACTTCTAAGGCCCTAACTAATCAATCTGTTGGAGCAACGCCCTAGGGTGAAGCCTAGGCTGCCCGGAAAGTAGAAATGTCCATAACTTTCATACTGGTTGCAATTATTCGTTTTATACGATGGAAAAACTGTTGTATTTATATTGTATTTTATGCTTCTGACGTTGACTTCTAAGGCACCAACTATTCGATCTGTTGGAGCAACGCCCTAGAGTGAAGCCTAGGTTGCCCGGAACGTAGAAATGACCATAACTTTCACACTGGTTGCAATTATTCGTTTTATACGATGGAAAAACTGTTGTATTTATATTGTATTATATGCTTCTGGCGTTCACTTCTTAGGCCCTAACTATTCGATCGGGTGGAACAACGCCCTAGGGTGAAGCCTAGGTTGCCCGGAAAGTAGAAATGACCAAAACTTTCGAACTGGTTGCAATTATTCCAGTTATACGATGGAAAAACTGTTGTATTTTTATTGCATTTTATGCTTCTGGCGTTGACTTCTAAGGCACTAAGTATTCGATATGGTGGTGCAACGCCCTAGAGTGAAGCCTAGGGTGCCCGGAACGTAGAAATGTCCATAACTTTCAGACTGGTTGCAATTATTCGTTTTATATGATGGAAAAACTGTTGTATTTATATTGTATTTTATGCTTCTGACGTTGACTTCTAAGGCACCAACTATTCGATCTGGTGGAGCAACGCCCTAGAGTGAAGCCTAGGTTGCCGGGAACGTAGAAATGACCATAACTTTCACACTGGTTGCAATTATTCGTTTTATACGATGGAAAAACTGTTGTATTTATATTGTATTTTATGCTTCTGACGTTGACTTCTAAGGCACCAACTATACGATCAGTTGGAGCAACGCCCTAGGGTGAACCCTAGGTTGCCCGGGATGTAGATATGACCATTACTTTCATACTGGTTGCAATTATCCGTTTTATACGATGGAAAAACTGTTGTATTTATATTGCATTTTATGCTTCTGGCGTTCACTTCTTAGGCCTTAACTATTCGATCTGGTGGAACAACGCACTAGGGTGAAGCCTAGACTGCGCGGAACGTAGAAATGACCATAACTTTCACACTGGTAGGAATTATTCGATTTACACAATGGAAAAACTGTTCTATTTGTTTTGTGTTTTATGTTTCGCGCGTTGACTTCTAAGGCCCTAACTATTCGATCTGGTGGAGCAACGCCCTAGAGTGAAGACTAGGTATCCCGGAACGTGGAAATGACCATAACTTTCACACAGATAGCAATTATTCGTTCTATACATGGAAAAACTGTTCTATTTATTTTGTATTTTATGCTTCGGGCGCTGACTTCTTAGGCCCTGTCTATTCGATCTGGTGGAGCAACGCCCTAGGTTGAAGCCTAGGTTGCCCGGATAGTAGAAATGACAATAACTTTCATAGTGGTTGCAATTATTCGTTTTATACGATGGAAAAACTGTTGTATTTATATTGTATTTTATGCTTCTGGCGATGACTTCTGAGGCCCTAACTATTCGATTTGTTGGAGGAACGCCCTAGAGTGAAGCCTAGGTTGCCCGGAACGTAGAAATGACCATAACTTTCACACTGGTTGCAATTATTCGTTTTATACGATGGAAAAACTGTTGTATTTATATTGTATTATATGCTTCTAGCGTTCACTTCCTAGGCCCTAGCTATTCGATCGGGTGTAACAACGCCCTAGGGTGAAGCCTAGGTTGCCCGGAAAGTAGAAATGACCATAACTTTCAAAAAGGTTGGAATTATTCCTGTTATACGATGGAAAAACTGTTGTATTTTTATTGCATTTTATGCTTCGGGCGTTGACTTCTAAGGCCCTAACTAATCAATCTGTTGGAGCAACGCCCTAGGGTGAAGCCTAGGCTGCCCGGGAAGTAGAAATGTCCATAACTTTCATACTGGTTGCAATTATTCGTTTTATACGATGGAAAAACTGTTGTATTTATATTGTATTTTATGCTTCTGACGTTGACTTCTAAGGCACCAACTATTCGATCTGTTGGAGCAACGCCCTAGAGTGAAGCCTAGGTTGCCCGGAACGTAGAAATGACCATAACTTTCACACTGGTTGCAATTATTCGTTTTATACGATGGAAAAACTGTTGTATTTATATTGTATTATATGCTTCTGGCGTTCACTTCTTAGGCCCTAACTATTCGATCGGGTGGAACAACGCCCTAGGGTGAAGCCTAGGTTGCCCGGAAAGTAGAAATGACCATAACTTTCGAACTGGTTGCAATTATTCCTGTTATACGATGGAAAAACTGTTGTATTTTTATTGCATTTTATGCTTCTGGCGTTGACTTCTAAGGCACTAAGTATTCGATATGGTGGTGCAACGCCCTAGAGTGAAGCCTAGGGTGCCCGGAACGTAGAAATGTCCATAACTTTCATACTGGTTGCAATTATTCGTTTTATATGATGGAAAAACTGTTGTATTTATATTGTATTTTATACTTCTGACGTTGACTTCTAAGGCACCAACTATTCGATCTGGTGGAGCAACGCCCTAGAGTGAAGCCTAGGTTGCCCGGAACGTAGAAATGACCATAACTTTCACACTGGTTGCAATTATTCGTTTTATACGATGGAAAAACTGTTGTATTTATATTGTATTTTATGCTTCTGACGTTGACTTCTAAGGCACCAACTATACGATCGGTTGGAGCAACGCCCTAGGGTGAACCCTAGGTTGCCCGGGAAGTAGATATGACCATTACTTTCATACTGGTTGCAATTATCCGTTTTATACGATGGAAAAACTGTTGTATTTATATTGTATTTTATGCTTCTGGCGTTCACTTCTTAGGCCTTAACTTTTCGATCTGGTGGAACAACGCACTAGGGTGAAGCCTAGACTGCGCGGAACGTAGAAATGACCATAACTTTCACACTGGTAGGAATTATTCGATTTATACAATGGAAAAACTGTTCTATTTGTTTTGAGTTTTATGTTTCGCGCGTTGACTTCTAAGGCCCTAACTATTCGATCTGGTGGAGCAACGCCCTAGAGTGAAGACTAGGTATCCCGGAACGTGGAAATGACCATAACTTTCACACAGATAGCAATTATTCGTTCTATACATGGAAAAACTGTTCTATTTATTTTGTATTTTATGCTTCGGGCGTTGACTTCTTAGGCCCTGTCTATTCGATCTGGTGGAGCAACGCCCTAGGTTGAAGCCTAGGTTGCCCGGATAGTAGAAATGACAATAACTTTCATAGTGGTTGCAATTATTCGTTTTATACGATGGAAAAACTGTTGTATTTATATTGTATTTTATGCTTCTGGCGATGACTTCTGAGGCACTAACTATTCGATCTGGTGGAGCAACGCCCTAGAGTGAAGCCTTGGTTTCCCGGAATGTAGAAATGATCATGACTTTCATACGGGTTGCAATTATTCGTTTTATACGAGGGAAAAACTGTTGTATTTATATTGTATTTTATGCTTCTGGCGTTGACTTCTAAGGCACTAACTGTTCGATCTGGTGGAGCACCGCCCTAGAGTGAAGCTCAGGTTGCCCGGAACATAGAAATGACCATAACCTTCACACTGGTGGCTATTATTCGTTTTATTCGATGGAAAAACTGTTATATTTATATTGTATTTTATGCTTCTGGCGCTGACTTCATAGGCCCTAACTATTCGATCTGGTGGAACACGCCCTAGAGTGAAGTCTAGGTTGCCCGGAACGTAGAAATGACCATCACTTTCACACTGGTTGCAATTATTCATATTATAGGATGGAAAACCTGTTGTATTTAGATTGTATTTTATGCTCCTGGTGTTGACTTCTTAGGCCCTAACTATTCGATCTGGTGGAGCAACGCCCCAGAGTGAAGCCTAGGTTGCCCGGAACGTAGAACTGACCATCACTTTCAAACTTGTTACAATTATTCCTGTTATACGATGGAAAAACTGTTACATTTTTATTGCATTTTATGCTTCGGGCGTTGACTTCTAAGGCCGTAACTATTCAATCTGTTGGAGCAACGCCCTAGGGTGAAGCCTAGGTTGCCCGGAAGGTAGAAATGTCCATAACTTTCATACTGGTTGCAATTATTCGTTTTATATGATGGAAAAACTGTTGTATTTATATTGTATTTTATGCTTCTGACGTTGACTTGTGAGGCACCAACTATTCGGTGTGTTGGAGCAACGCCCTAGAGTGAAGCCTAGGTTGACCGGAACGTGGAAATGACCATAACTTTCACACAGGTTGCTATTATTCGTTTTAAGACGATGGAACAACTGTTGTATTTATATTGTATTTTATGCTTCTGGCGTTCACTTCTTAGGCCCTAGCTATTCGATCGGGTGGAACAACGCCCTAGGGTGAAGCCTAGGTTGCCCCGAAAGTAGAAATGACCATAACTTTCAAACTGGTTGCAATTATTCCTGTTATACGATGGAAAAACTGTTGTATATATATTGTATTTTATGCTTCTGGCGTTGACATCTCTGGCTCTAAGTATTCGATATGGTGGTGCAACGCCCTAGAGTGAAGCCTAGGGTGCCCGGAACGTAGAAATGACCATCCCTTTCAAACTGGTTGCAATTACTCCTGTTATATGATGGAAAAACTGTTGTATTTTTATTGCATTTGATGCTTCGAGCGTTGACTTCTAAGGCACTAACTATTCAATCTGTTGGAGCAACGCCCTAGGGTGAATCCTATGTTGCCCGGAAAGTAGAAATGACCATAACTTTCATACTGGTTGCAATTATCCGGTTTATACGATGGACAACCTGTTGTATTTATATTGTATTTTATGCTTCTGGCGTTCACTTCTTGGGCACTAACCTTTCAATCTGTTGGAGCAACGCCCTAGGGTGAACCCTAGGCTGCCCGGGAAGTAGATATGACCATTACTTTCATACTGGTTGCAATTATCCGTTTTATACGATGGAAAAACTGTTCTATTTGTTTTGTGTTTTATGTTTCGCGCGTTGACTTCTAAGGCCCTAACTATTCGATCTGGTGGAGCAACGCCCTAGAGTGAAGCCTGGGTATCCCGGAGCGTAGAAATGACCATAACTTTCACACTGGTTGCAATTATTCGTTTTATACGATGGAAAAACTGTTGTATTTATATTGTATTATATGCTTCTGGCGTTCACTTCTTAGGCCCTAGCTATTCGATCTGGTGGAGCAACGCCCTAGAGTGAAGCCTTGGTTTCCCGGAACGTAGAAATGATCATGACTTTCATACTGGTTGCAATTATTCGTTTTATACGATGGAAAAACTGTTGTATTTATATTGTATTTTATGCTTCTGTCGTTGACTTCTAAGGCACTAACTGTTCGATCTGGTGGAGCACCGCCCTAGAGTGAAGCTTAGGTTGCCCGGAACGTAGAAATGACCATAACTTTCACGCTGGTTGCAATTATTCGTTTTATACGATGGAAAAACTGTTGTATTTATATTGTATTTTATGCTTCTGACGTTGACTTCTAAGGCACCAACTGTACGATCAGTTGGAGCAACGCCCTAGGGTGAACCCTAGGTTGCCCGGGAAGTAGATATGACCATTACTTTCATACTGGTTGCAATTATCCGTTTTATACGATGGAAAAACTGTTGTATTTATATTGTATTTTATGCTTCTGGCGTTCACTTCTTAGGCCTTAACTATTCGATCTGGTGGAACAACGCACTAGGGTGAAGCGTAGACTGCGCGGAACGTAGAACTGACCATAACTTTCACACTGGTAGGAATTATTCGATTTATACAATGGAAAAACTGTTCTATTTGTTTTGTGTTTTATGTTTCGCGCGTTGACTTCTAAGGCCCTAACTATTCGATCTGGTGGAGCAACGCCCTAGAGTGAAGACTAGGTATCCCGGAACGTGGAAATGACCATAACTTTCACACAGATAGCAATTATTCGTTCTATACATGGAAAAACTGTTCTATTTATTTTGTATTTTATGCTTCGGGCGCTGACTTCTTAGGCCCTGTCTATTCGATCTCGTGGAGCAACGCCCTAGGTTGAAGCCTAGGTTGCCCGGATAGTAGAAATGACAATAACTTTCATAGTGGTTGCAATTATTCGTTTTATACGATGGAAAAACTGTTGTATTTATATTGTATTTTATGCTTCTGGCGATGACTTCTGAGGCCCTAACTATTCGATTTGTTGGAGGAACGCCCTAGAGTGAAGCCTAGGCTGCGCGGAACGTAGAAATGACCATAACTTTCACACTGGTAGGAATTATTCGATTTATACAATGGAAAAACTGTTCTATTTGTTTTGTGTTTTATGTTTCTGCGCGTTGACTTCTAAGGCCCCAACTATTCGATCTGGTGGAGCAACGCCCTAGAGTGAAGCCTAGGTATCCCGGAACGTAGAAATGACCATAACTTTCACACTGGTTGCAATTATTCGTTTTATACGATGGAAAAACTGTTGTATTTATATTGTATTATATGCTTCTGGCGTTCACTTCTTAGGCCCTAGCTATTCGATCGGGTGTAACAACGCCCTAGGGTGAAGACTAGGTTGCCCGGAAAGTAGAAATGACCATAACTTTCAAACTGGTTGCAATTATTCCTGTTATACGATGGAAAAACTGTTGAATTTATATTGTATTTTATGCTTCTGGCGTTGACTTCTAAGGCACTAACTGTTCGATCTGGTGGAGCACCGCCCTAGAGTGAAGCTTAGGTTGCCCGGAACATAGAAATGACCATAACCATCACACTGGTGGCTACTATTCGTTTTATTCGATGGAAAAACTGTTATATTAATATTGTATTTAATGCTTCTGACGTTGACTTCTAAGGCACCAACTATACGATCTGTTGGAGGAACGACCCAGAGTGAAGCCTAGGTTGCCCGGAACGTAGAAATGACCATAACTTTCACACTGGTTGCAATTATTCGTTTTATACGATGGAAAAACTTTTGTACTTATATTGTATTATATGCTTCTGGCGTTCACTTCTTAGGCCCTAGCTATTCGATCGGGTGTAACAACGCCCTAGGGTGAAGCCTAGGTTGCCCGGAAAGTAGAAATGACCATAACTTTCAAGCTGGTTGCAATTATTCCTGTTATACGATGGAAAAACTGTTGTATTTATATTGTATTTTATGCTTCTGGCGTTGACTTCTAAGGCACTAAGTATTCGATATGGTGGAGCAACGCCCCAGAGTGAAGCCTAGGGTGTCCGGAACGTAGAAATGACCATCACTTTCAAACTGGTTGCAATTACTCCTGTTATATGATGGAAAAACTGTTGTATTTTTATTGCATTTGATGCTTCGGGCGTTGACTTCTAAGGCACTAATTATTCAATCTGTTGGAGCAACGCCCTAGGGTGAATCCTAGGTTGCCCGGAAAGTAGAAATGAAAATAACTTTCATACTGGTTGCAATTATTCGTTTTATACGATGGAAAAACTGTTGTATTTATATTGTATTTTATGCTTCTGGCGTTGACTTCTGAGGCACTAACTATTCGATCTGGTGGAGCAACGCCCTAGAGTGAAGCCTTGGTTTCCCGGAACGTAGAAATGATAATGACTTTCATACTGGTTGCAATTATTCGTTTTATACGATGGAAAAACTGTTGTATTTATATTGTATTTTATGCTTCTGGCGTTGACTTCTAAGGCACTAACTGTTCGATCTGGTGGAGCACCGCCCTAGAGTGAAGCTTAGGTTGCCCGGAACATAGAAATGACCATAACCTTCACACTGGTGGCTATTATTCGTTTTATTCGATGGAAAAACTGTTATATTTATATTCTATTTTATGCTTCTGGCGCTGACTTCATAGGCCCTAACTATTCGATCTGGTGGAACACGCCCTAGAGTGAAGTCTAGGTTGCCCGGAACGTAGAAATGACCATCACTTTCACACTGGTTGCAATTATTCATATTATAGGATGGAAAACCTGTTGTATTTAGATTGTATTTTATGCTCCTGGTGCTGACTTCTTAGGCCCTAACTGTTCGATCTGGTGGAGCAACGCCCTAGAGTGAAGCCTAGGCTGCCCGGAACGTAGAACTGACCATCACTTTCAAACTTGTTACAATTATTCCTGTTATACGATGGAAAAACTGTTACATTTTTATTGCATTTTATGCTTCGGGCGTTGACTTCTAAGGCCCTAACTATTCAATCTGTTGGAGCAACGCCCTAGGGTGAAGCCTAGGTTATCCGGAAGGTAGAAATGTCCATAACTTTCATACTGGTTGCAATTATTCGTTTTATACGATGGAAAATCTGTTGTATTTATATTGTATTTTATGCTTCTGGGGTTGACTTCTGAGGACCTAACTATTCGATCTGTTGGAACAACGCACTAGGGTGAAGCCTAGGCTGCGCGGAACGTAGAAATGACCATAACTTTCACACTGGTAGGAATTATTCGATTTATACAATGGAAAAACGGTTCTATTTGTTTTGTGTTTTATGTTTCGCGCGTTGACTTCTAAGGCCCTAACTATTCGATCTGGTGGAGCAACGCCCTAGAGTGAAGCCTAGGTATCCCGGAACGTGGAAATGACCATAACTTTCACACAGATAGCAATTATTCGTTCTATACATGGAAAAACTGTTCTATTTATTTTGTATTTTATGCTTCTGGCGTTGACTTCTTAGGCCCTGTCTATTCGATCTGGTGGAGCAACGCCCTAGGTTGAAGCCTAGGTTGCCCGGATAGTAGAAATGACAATAACTTTCATAGTGGTTGCAATTATACGTTTTACACGATGGAAAAACTGTTGTATTTATATTGTATTTTATGCTTCTGGCGTTGACTTCTGAGGACCTAACTATTCGATCCGTTGGAGCAACGCCCTAGGGTGAAGCCTAGGCTGCCCGGAAAGTAGAAATGTCCATAACTTTCATACCGGTTGCAATTATTCGTTTTATATGATGGAAAAACTGTTGTATTTATATTGTATTTTATGCTTCTGGGGTTGACTTCTGAGGACCTAACTATTCGATCTGTTGGAGCAACGCCCTAGGGTGAAGCCTAGGCTGCCCGGAAAGTAGAAATGTCCATAACTTTCATACTGGTTGCAATTATTCGTTTTATATGATGGAAAAACTGTTGTATTTAGATTGTATTTTATGCTCCTGGTGTTGACTTCTTAGGCCCTAACTATTCGATCTGGTGGAGCAACGCCCTAGAGTGAAGCCTAGGTTGCCCGGAACGTAGAAATGACCATCACTTTCACACTGGTTGCAATTATTCATATTATAGGATGGAAATCCTGTTGTATTTAGATTGTATTTTATGCTCCTGGTGTTGACTTCTTAGGCCCTAACTATTCGATCTGGTGGAGCAACGCCCTAGAGTGAAGCCTAGGTTGCCCGGAACGTAGAACTGACCATCACTTTCAAACTTGTTACAATTATTCCTGTTATACGATGGAAAAACTGTTACATTTTTATTGCATTTTATGCTTCGGGCGTTGACTTCTAAGGCCGTAACTATTCAATCTGTTGGAGCAACGCCCTTGGGTGAAGCCTAGGTTGCTCGGAAAGTAGAAATGTCCATAACTTTCATACTGGTTGCAATTATTCGTTTTATATGATGGAAAAACTGTTGTATTTATATTGTATTTTATGCTTCTGACGTTGACTTGTGAGGCACCAACTATTCGATCTGTTGGAGCAACGCCCTAGAGTGAAGCCTAGGTTGACCGGAACGTAGAAATGACCATAACTTTCACACAGGTTGCTATTATTCGTTTTAAGACGATGGAACAACTGTTGTATATATATTGTATTTTATGCTTCTGGCGTTCACTTCTTAGGCCCTAGCTATTCGATCGGGTGGAACAACGCCCTAGGGTGAAGCCTAGGTTACCCCGAAAGTAAAATGACCATAACTTTCAAACTGGTTGCAATTATTCCTGTTATACGATGGAAAAACTGTTGTATTTATATTGTATTATATGCTTCAGGCGTTGACTTCTAAGGCACTAAGTATTCGATATGGTGGAGCAACGCCCTAGGGTGAACCCTAGGTTGCCCGGGAAGTAGTTATGACCATTACTTTCATACAGGTTGCAATTATCCGTTTTATACGATGGAAAAACTGTTGTATTTATATTGTATTTTATGCTTCTTGCGTTCACTTCTTAGGCCTTAACTATTCGATCTGGTGGAACAACGCACTAGGGTGAAGCCTAGGCTGCGCGGAACGTAGAAATGACCATAACTTTCACACTGGTAGGAATTATTCGATTTATACAATGGAAAAACTGTTCTATTTGTTTTGTGTTTTATGTTTCGCGCGTTGACTTCTAAGGCCCTAACTATTCGATCTGGTGGAGCAACGCCCTAGAGTGAAGCCTAGGGATCCCGGAACGTAGAAGTGACCATAACTTTCACACTGGTTGCAATTATTCGTTTTATACGATGGAAAAACTGTTGTATTTATATTGTATTATATGCTTCTGACGTTCACTTCTTAGGCCCTAGCTATTCGATCGGGTGTAACAACGCCCTAGGGTGAAGACTAGGTTGCCCGGAAAGTAGAAATGACCATAACTTTCAAACTGGTTGCAATTATTCCTGTTATACGATGGAAAAACTGTTGAATTTATATTGTATTTTATGCTTCTGGCGTTGACTTCTAAGGCACTAACTGTTCGATCTGGTGGAGCACCGCCCTAGAGTGAAGCTTAGGTTGCCCGGAACATAGAAATGACCATAACCTTCACACTGGTGGCTACTATTCGTTTTATTCGATGGAAAAACTGTTATATTAATATTGTATTTTATGCTTCTGACGTTGTCTTCTAAGGCACCAACTATACGATCTGTTGGAGGAACGCCCCAGAGTGAAGCCTAGGTTGCCCGGAACGTAGAAATGACCATAACTTTCACACTGGTTGCAATTATTCGTTTTATACGATGGAAAAACTTTTGTACTTATATTGTATTATATGCTTCTGGCGTTCACTTCTTAGGCCCTAGCTATTCGATCGGGTGTAACAACGCCCTAGGGTGAAGCCTAGGTTGCCCGGAAAGTAGAAATGACCATAACTTTCAAACTGGTTGCAATTATTCCTGTTATACGATGGAAAAACTGTTGTATTTATATTGTATTTTATGCTTCTGGCGTTGACTTCTAAGGCACTAAGTATTCGATAAGGTGGAGCAACGCCCCAGAGTGAAGCCTAGGGTGTCCGGAACGTAGAAATGACCATCACTTTCAAACTGGTTGCAATTACTCCTGTTATATGATGGAAAAACTGTTGTATTTTTATTGCATTTGATGCTTCGGGCGTTGACTTCTAAGGCACTAATTATTCAATCTGTTGGAGCAACGCCCTAGGGTGAATCCTAGGTTGCCCGGAAAGTAGAAATGAAAATAACTTTCATACTGGTTGCAATTATTCGTTTTATACGATGGAAAAACTGTTGTATTTATATTGTATTTTATGCTTCTGGCGTTGACTTCTGAGGCACTAACTATTCGATCTGGTGGAGCAACGCCCTAGAGTGAAGCCTTGGTTTCCCGGAACGTAGAAATGATCATGACTTTCATACTGGTTGCAATTATTCGTTTTATACGATGGAAAAACTGTTGTATTTATATTGTATTTTATGCTTCTGGCGTTGACTTCTAAGGCACTAACTGTTCGATCTGGTGGAGCACCGCCCTAGAGTGAAGCTTAGGTTGCCCGGAACATAGAAATGACCATAACCTTCACACTGGTGGCTATTATTCGTTTTATTCGATGGAAAAACTGTTATATTTATATTCTATTTTATGCTTCTGGCGCTGACTTCATAGGCCCTAACTATTCGATCTGGTGGAACACGCCCTAGAGTGAAGTCTAGGTTGCCCGGAACGTAGAAATGACCATCACTTTCACACTGGTTGCAATTATTCATATTATAGGATGGAAAACCTGTTGTATTTAGATTGTATTTTATGCTCCTGGTGTTGACTTCTTAGGCCCTAACTGTTCGATCTGGTGGAGCAACGCCCTAGAGTGAAGCCTAGGCTGCCCGGAACGTAGAACTGACCATCACTTTCAAACTTGTTACAATTATTCCTGTTATACGATGGAAAAACTGTTACATTTTTATTGCATTTTATGCTTCGGGCGTTGACTTCTAAGGCCCTAACTATTCAATCTGTTGGAGCAACGCCCTAGGGTGAAGCCTAGGTTATCCGGAAGGTAGAAATGTCCATAACTTTCATACTGGTTGCAATTATTCGTTTTATACGATGGAAAATCTGTTGTATTTATATTGTATTTTATGCTTCTGACGTTGACTTGTGAGGCACCAACTATTCGATCTGTGGGAGCAACGCCCTAGAGTGAAGCCTAGGTTGCCCGGAAAGTAGAAATGACCATAACTTTCAAACTGGTTGCAATTATTCCTGTTATACGATGGAAAAACTGTTGTATTTATATTGTATTTTATGCTTCTGGCGTTGACTTCTAAGGCACTAAGTATTCGATAAGGTGGAGCAACGCCCCAGAGTGAAGCCTAGGGTGTCCGGAACGTAGAAATGACCATCACTTTCAAACTGGTTGCAATTACTCCTGTTATATGATGGAAAAACTGTTGTATTTTTATTGCATTTGATGCTTCGGGCGTTGACTTCTAAGGCACTAATGATTCAATCTGTTGGAGCAACGCCCTAGGGTGAATCCTAGGTTGCCCGGAAAGTAGAAATGAAAATAACTTTCATACTGGTTGCAATTATTCGTTTTATACGATGGAAAAACTGTTGTATTTATATTGTATTTTATGCTTCTGGCGTTGACTTCTGAGGCACTAACTATTCGATCTGGTGGAGCAACGCCCTAGAGTGAAGCCTTGGTTTCCCGGAACGTAGAAATGATCATGACTTTCATACTGGTTGCAATTATTCGTTTTATACGATGGAAAAACTGTTGTATTTATATTGTATTTTATGCTTCTGGCGTTGACTTCTAAGGCACTAACTGTTCGATCTGGTGGAGCACCGCCCTAGAGTGAAGCTTAGGTTGCCCGGAACATAGAAATGACCATAACCTTCACACTGGTGGCTATTATTCGTTTTATTCGATGGAAAAACTGTTATATTTATATTCTATTTTATGCTTCTGGCGCTGACTTCATAGGCCCTAACTATTCGATCTGGTGGAACACGCCCTAGAGTGAAGTCTAGGTTGCCCGGAACGTAGAAATGACCATCACTTTCACACTGGTTGCAATTATTCATATTATAGGATGGAAAACCTGTTGTATTTAGATTGTATTTTATGCTCCTGGTGTTGACTTCTTAGGCCCTAACTGTTCGATCTGGTGGAGCAACGCCCTAGAGTGAAGCCTAGGCTGCCCGGAACGTAGAACTGACCATCACTTTCAAACTTGTTACAATTATTCCTGTTATACGATGGAAAAACTGTTACATTTTTATTGCATTTTATGCTTCGGGCGTTGACTTCTAAGGCCCTAACTATTCAATCTGTTGGAGCAACGCCCTAGTGTGAAGCCTAGGTTATCCGGAAGGTAGAAATGTCCATAACTTTCATACTGGTTGCAATTATTCGTTTTATACGATGGAAAATCTGTTGTGTTTATATTGTATTTTATGCTTCTGACGTTGACTTGTGAGGCACCAACTATTCGATCTGTGGGAGCAACGCCCTAGAGTGAAGCCTAGGTTGCCCGGAACGTAGAAATGACCATAACTTTCACACAGGTTGCTATTATTCGTTTTAAGACGATGGAACAACTGTTGTATTTATATTGTATTTTATGCTTCTGGCGTTCACTTCTTGGGCACTAACTTTTCAATCTGTTGGAGCAACGCCCTAGGGTGAACCCTAGGTTGCCCGGGAAGTAGATATGACCATTACTTTCATACTGGTTGCAATTATCCGTTTTATACGATGGAATAACTGTTGTATTTATATTGTATTTTATGCTTCTGGCGTTCACTTCTTAGGCCTTAACTATTCGATCTGGTGGAACAACGCACTAGGGTGAAGCCTAGGCTGCGCGGAACGTAGAAATGACCATAACTTTCACACTGGTAGGAATTATTCGATTTATACAATGGAAAAACGGTTCTATTTGTTTTGTGTTTTATGTTTCGCGCGTTGACTTCTAAGGCCCTAACTATTCGATCTGGTGGAGCAACGCCCTAGAGTGAAGCCTAGGTATCCCGGAACGTGGAAATGACCATAACTTTCACACAGATAGCAATTATTCGTTCTATACATGGAAAAACTGTTCTATTTATTTTGTATTTTATGCTTCTGGCGTTGACTTCTTAGGCCCTGTCTATTCGATCTGGTGGAGCAACGCCCTAGGTTGAAGCCTAGGTTGCCCGGATAGTAGAAATGACAATAACTTTCATAGTGGTTGCAATTATACGTTTTACACGATGGAAAAACTGTTGTATTTATATTGTATTTTATGCTTCTGGCGTTGACTTCTGAGGACCTAACTATTCGATCCGTTGGAGCAACGCCCTAGGGTGAAGCCTAGGCTGCCCGGAAAGTAGAAATGTCCATAACTTTCATACCGGTTGCAATTATTCGTTTTATATGATGGAAAAACTGTTGTATTTATATTGTATTTTATGCTTCTGGGGTTGACTTCTGAGGACCTAACTATTCGATCTGTTGGAGCAACGCCCTAGGGTGAAGCCTAGGCTGCCCGGAAAGTAGAAATGTCCATAACTTTCATACTGGTTGCAATTATTCGTTTTATATGATGGAAAAACTGTTGTATTTAGATTGTATTTTATGCTCCTGGTGTTGACTTCTTAGGCCCTAACTATTCGATCTGGTGGAGCAACGCCCTAGAGTGAAGCCTAGGTTGCCCGGAACGTAGAAATGACCATCACTTTCACACTGGTTGCAATTATTCATATTATAGGATGGAAAACCTGTTGTATTTAGATTGTATTTTATGCTCCTGGTGTTGACTTCTTAGGCCCTAACTATTCGATCTGGTGGAGCAACGCCCTAGAGTGAAGCCTAGGTTGCCCGGAACGTAGAACTGACCATCACTTTCAAACTTGTTACAATTATTCCTGTTATACGATGGAAAAACTGTTACATTTTTATTGCATTTTATGCTTCGGGCGTTGACTTCTAAGGCCGTAACTATTCAATCTGTTGGAGCAACGCCCTTGGGTGAAGCCTAGGTTGCTCGGAAAGTAGAAATGTCCATAACTTTCATACTGGTTGCAATTATTCGTTTTATATGATGGAAAAACTGTTGTATTTATATTGTATTTTATGCTTCTGACGTTGACTTGTGAGGCACCAACTATTCGATCTGTTGGAGCAACGCCCTAGAGTGAAGCCTAGGTTGACCGGAACGTAGAAATGACCATAACTTTCACACAGGTTGCTATTATTCGTTTTAAGACGATGGAACAACTGTTGTATATATATTGTATTTTATGCTTCTGGCGTTCACTTCTTAGGCCCTAGCTATTCGATCGGGTGGAACAACGCCCTAGGGTGAAGCCTAGGTTGCCCCGAAAGTAAAATGTCCATAACTTTCAAACTGGTTGCAATTATTCCTGTTATACGATGGAAAAACTGTTGTATTTATATTGTATTATATGCTTCAGGCGTTGACTTCTAAGGCACTAAGTATTCGATATGGTGGAGCAACGCCCTAGGGTGAACCCTAGGTTGCCCGGGAAGTAGTTATGACCATTACTTTCATACAGGTTGCAATTATCCGTTTTATACGATGGAAAAACTGTTGTATTTATATTGTATTTTATGCTTCTTGCGTTCACTTCTTAGGCCTTAACTATTCGATCTGGTGGAACAACGCACTAGGGTGAAGCCTAGGCTGCGCGGAACGTAGAAATGACCATAACTTTCACACTGGTAGGAATTATTCGATTTCTACAATGGAAAAACTGTTCTATTTGTTTTGTGTTTTATGTTTCGCGCGTTGACTTCTAAGGCCCTAACTATTCGATCTGGTGGAGCAACGCCCTAGAGTGAAGCCTAGGGATCCCGGAACGTAGAAGTGACCATAACTTTCACACTGGTTGCAATTATTCGTTTTATACGATGGAAAAACTGTTGTATTTATATTGTATTATATGCTTCTGGCGTTCACTTCTTAGGCCCTAGCTATTCGATCGGGTGTAACAACGCCCTAGGGTGAAGACTAGGTTGCCCGGAAAGTAGAAATGACCATAACTTTCAAACTGGTTGCAATTATTCCTGTTATACGATGGAAAAACTGTTGAATTTATATTGTATTTTATGCTTCTGGCGTTGACTTCTAAGGCACTAACTGTTCGATCTGGTGGAGCACCGCCCTAGAGTGAAGCTTAGGTTGCCCGGAACATAGAAATGACCATAACCTTCACACTGGTGGCTACTACTCGTTTTATTCGATGGAAAAACTGTTATATTAATATTGTATTTTATGCTTCTGACGTTGACTTCTAAGGCACCAACTATACGATCTGTTGGAGGAACGCCCCAGAGTGAAGCCTAGGTTGCCCGGAACGTAGAAATGACCATAACTTTCACACTGGTTGCAATTATTCGTTTTATACGATGGAAAAACTTTTGTACTTATATTGTATTATATGCTTCTGGCGTTCACTTCTTAGGCCCTAGCTATTCGATCGGGTGTAACAACGCCCTAGGGTGAAGCCTAGGTTGCCCGGAAAGTAGAAATGACCATAACTTTCAAACTGGTTGCAATTATTCCTGTTATACGATGGAAAAACTGTTGTATTTATATTGTATTTTATGCTTCTGGCGTTGACTTCTAAGGCACTAAGTATTCGATAAGGTGGAGCAACGCCCCAGAGTGAAGCCTAGGGTGTCCGGAACGTAGAAATGACCATCACTTTCAAACTGGTTGCAATTACTCCTGTTATATGATGGAAAAACTGTTGTATTTTTATTGCATTTGATGCTTCGGGCGTTGACTTCTAAGGCACTAATTATTCAATCTGTTGGAGCAACGCCCTAGGGTGAATCCTAGGTTGCCCGGAAAGTAGAAATGAAAATAACTTTCATACTGGTTGCAATTATTCGTTTTATACGATGGAAAAACTGTTGTATTTATATTGTATTTTATGCTTCTGGCGTTGACTTCTGAGGCACTAACTATTCGATCTGGTGGAGCAACGCCCTAGAGTGAAGCCTTGGTTTCCCGGAACGTAGAAATGATCATGACTTTCATACTGGTTGCAATTATTCGTTTTATACGATGGAAAAACTGTTGTATTTATATTGTATTTTATGCTTCTGGCGTTGACTTCTAAGGCACTAACTGTTCGATCTGGTGGAGCACCGCCCTAGAGTGAAGCTTAGGTTGCCCGGAACATAGAAATGACCATAACCTTCACACTGGTGGCTATTATTCGTTTTATTCGATGGAAAAACTGTTATATTTATATTCTATTTTATGCTTCTGGCGCTGACTACATAGGCCCTAACTATTCGATCTGGTGGAACACGCCCTAGAGTGAAGTCTAGGTTGCCCGGAACGTAGAAATGACC
This sequence comes from Calliopsis andreniformis, assembly GCF_051401765.1. Lineage (NCBI taxonomy): Eukaryota > Metazoa > Arthropoda > Insecta > Hymenoptera > Andrenidae > Calliopsis > Calliopsis andreniformis. The sequence continues at coordinate 20,213,834 of NW_027480424.1, read as the reverse complement.
ATCACTTTCACACTGGTTGCAATTATTCATATTATAGGATGGAAAACCTGTTGTATTTAGATTGTATTTTATGCTCCTGGTGTTGACTTCTTAGGCCCTAACTGTTCGATCTGGTGGAGCAACGCCCTAGAGTGAAGCCTAGGTTGCCCGGAACGTAGAACTGACCATCACTTTCAAACTTGTTACAATTATTCCTGTTATACGATGGAAAAACTGTTACATTTTTATTGCATTTTATGCTTCGGGCGTTGACTTCTAAGGCCCTAACTATTCAATCTGTTGGAGCAACGCCCTAGGGTGAAGCCTAGGTTGCCCGGAAGGTAGAAATGTCCATAACTTTCATACTGGTTGCAATTATTCGTTTTATACGATGGAAAATCTGTTGTATTTATATTGTATTTTATGCTTCTGACGTTGACTTGTGAGGCACCAACTATTCGATCTGTGGGAGCAACGCCCTAGAGTGAAGCCTAGGTTGCCCGGAACGTAGAAATGACCATAACTTTCACACAGGTTGCTATTATTCGTTTTAAGACGATGGAACAACTGTTGTATTTATATTGTATTTTATGCTTCTGGCGTTCACTTCTTGGGCACTAACTTTTCAATCTGTTGGAGCAACGCCCTAGGGTGAACCCTAGGTTGCCCGGGAAGTAGATATGACCATTACTTTCATACTGGTTGCAATTCTCCGTTTTATACGATGGAATAACTGTTGTATTTATATTGTATTTTATGCTTCTGGCGTTCACTTCTTAGGCCTTAACTATTCGATCTGGTGGAACAACGCACTAGGGTGAAGCCTAGGCTGCGCGGAACGTAGAAATGACCATAACTTTCACACTGGTAGGAATTATTCGATTTATACAATGGAAAAACGGTTCTATTTGTTTTGTGTTTTATGTTTCGCGCGTTGACTTCTAAGGCCCTAAGTATTCGATCTGGTGGAGCAACGCCCTAGAGTGAAGCCTAGGTATCCCGGAACGTGGAAATGACCATAACTTTCACACAGATAGCAATTATTCGTTCTATACATGGAAAAACTGTTCTATTTATTTTGTATTTTATGCTTCTGGCGTTGACTTCTTAGGCCCTGTCTATTCGATCTGGTGGAGCAACGCCCTATGTTGAAGCCTAGGTTGCCCGGATAGTAGAAATGACAATAACTTTCACACTGGTTGCATTTATTCGTTTTATACGATGGAAAAACTGTTGTATTTATATTGTATTATATGCTTCTGGCGCACACTTCTTAGGCCCTAACTATTCGATCGGGTGGAACAACGCCCTAGGGTGAAGCCTAGGTTGCCCGGAAAGTAGAAATGACCATAACTTTCGAACTGTTTGGAATTATTCCTGTTATACGATGGAAAAACTGTTGTATATATATTGTATTTTATGCTTCGGGCGTTGACTTCTAAGGCCCTAACAAATCAATCTGTTGGAGCAACGTACTAGGGTGAAGCCTAGGCTGCCCGGAAAGTAGAAATGTCCATAACTTTCATACTGGTTGCAATTATTCGTTTTATACGATGGAAAAACTGTTGTATTTATATTGTATTTTATGCTTCTGACGTTGACTTCTAAGGCACCAACTATTCGATCTGTTGGAGCAACGCCCTAGAGTGAAGCCTAGGTTGCCCGGAACGTAGAAATGACCATAACTTTCACACTGGTTGCAATTATTCGTTTTATACGATGGAAAAACTGTTGTATTTATATTGTATTATATGCTTCTGGCGTACACTTCTTAGGCCCTAACTATTCGATCGGGTGGAACAACGCCCTAGGGTGAAGCCTAGGTTGCCCGGAACGTAGAACTGACCATCACTTTCAAACTTGTTACAATTATTCCTGTTATACGATGGAAAAACTGTTACATTTTTATTGCATTTTATGCTTCGGGCGTTGACTTCTAAGGCCCTAACTATTCAATCTGTTGGAGCAACGCCCTAGGGTGAAGCCTAGGTTGCCCGGAAGGTAGAAATGTCCATAACTTTCATACTGGTTGCAATTATTCGTTTTATACGATGGAAAATCTGTTGTATTTATATTGTATTTTATGCTTCTGACGTTGACTTGTGAGGCACCAACTATTCGATCTGTGGGAGCAACGCCCTAGAGTGAAGCCTAGGTTGCCCGGAACGTAGAAATGACCATAACTTTCACACAGGTTGCTATTATTCGTTTTAAGACGATGGAACAACAGTTGTATTTATATTGTATTTTATGCTTCTGGCGTTCACTTCTTGGGCACTAACTTTTCAATCTGTTGGAGCAACGCCCTAGGGTGAACCCTAGGTTGCCCGGGAAGTAGATATGACCATTACTTTCATACTGGTTGCAATTCTCCGTTTTATACGATGGAATAACTGTTGTATTTATATTGTATTCTATGCTTCTGGCGTTCACTTCTTAGGCCTTAACTATTCGATCTGGTGGAACAACGCACTAGGGTGAAGCCTAGGCTGCGCGGAACGTAGAAATGACCATAACTTTCACACTGGTAGGAATTATTCGATTTATACAATGGAAAAACGGTTCTATTTGTTTTGTGTTTTATGTTTCGCGCGTTGACTTCTAAGGCCCTAACTATTCGATCTGGTGGAGCAACGCCCTAGAGTGAAGCCTAGGTATCCCGGAACGTGGAAATGACCATAACTTTCACACAGATAGCAATTATTCGTTCTATACATGGAAAAACTGTTCTATTTATTATGTATTTTATGCTTCTGGCGTTGACTTCTTAGGCCCTGTCTATTCGATCTGGTGGAGCAACGCCCTATGTTGAAGCCTAGGTTGCCCGGATAGTAGAAATGACAATAACTTTCATAGTGGTTGCAATTATACGTTTTACACGATGGAAAAACTGTTGTATTTATATTGTATTTTATGCTTCTGGCGTTGACTTCTGAGGACCTAACTATTCGATCCGTTGGAGCAACGCCCTAGGGTGAAGCCTAGGCTGCCCGGAAAGTAGAAATGTCCATAACTTTCATACCGGTTGCAATTATTCGTTTTATATGATGGAAAAACTGTTGTATTTATATTGTATTTTATGCTTCTGGCGTTGACTTCTGAGGACCTAACTATTCGATCTGTTGGAGCAACGCCCTAGGGTGAAGCCTAGGCTGCCCGGAAAGTAGAAATGTCCATAACTTTCATACTGGTTGCAATTATTCGTTTTATATGATGGAAAAACTGTTGTATTTAGATTGTATTTTATGCTCCTGGTGTTGACTTCTTAGGCCCTAACTATTCGATCTGGTGGAGCAACGCCCTAGAGTGAAGCCTAGGTTGCCCGGAACGTAGAACTGACCATCACTTTCAAACTTGTTACAATTATTCCTGTTATACGATGGAAAAACTGTTACATTTTTATTGCATTTTATGCTTCGGGCGTTGACTTCTAAGGCCCTAACTATTCAATCTGTTGGAGCAACGCCCTAGGGTGAAGCCTAGGTTGCCCGGAAAGTAGAAATGTCCATAACTTTCATACTGGTTGCAATTATTCGTTTTATACGATGGAAAAACTGTTATATTTATATTGTATTTTATGCTTCTGACGTTGACTTGTGAGGCACCAACTATTCGATCTGTTGGAGCAACGCCCTAGAGTGAAGCCTAGGTGGCCCGGAACGTAGAAATGACCATAACTTTCACACAGGTTGCTATTATTCGTTTTAAGACGATGGAACAACTGTTGTATTTATATTCTATTTTATGCTTCTGGTGTTCACTTCTTAGGCCCTAACTATTCGATCGGGTGGAACAACGCCCTAGGGTGAAGCCTAGGTTGCCCCGAAAGTAGAAATGACCATAACTTTCAAACTGGTTGCAGTTATTCCTGTTATACGTTGGAAAAACTGTTGTATTTATATTGTATTTTATGCTTCAGGCGTTGACCTCTAAGGCACTAAGTATTCGATATTGTGGAGCAACGCCCTAGAGTGAAGCCTAGGGTGCCCGGAAAGTAGAGATGTCCATAACTTTCATACTGGTTGCAATTATTCGTTTTATACGATGGAAAAACTGTTGTATTTATATTGTATTTTATGCTTCTGACGTTGACTTCTAAGGCACCAACTATTCGATCTGTTGGAGCAACGCCCTAGAGTGAAGCCTAGGTTGCCCGGAACGTAGAAATGACCATAACTTTCACACTGGTTGCATTTATTCGTTTTATACGATGGAAAAACTGTTGTATTTATATTGTATTATATGCTTCTGGCGCACACTTCTTAGGCCCTAACTATTCGATCGGGTGGAACAACGCCCTAGGGTGAAGCCTAGGTTGCCCGGAAAGTAGAAATGACCATAACTTTCGAACTGTTTGGAATTATTCCTGTTATACGATGGAAAGACTGTTGTATATATATTGTATTTTATGCTTCTGCCGTTGACTTCTAAGGCACTAAGTATTCGATATGGTTGTGCAACGCCCTAGAGTGAAGCCTAGGGTGCCCGGAACGTAGAAATGTCCATAACTTTCATACTGGTTGCAATTATTCGTTTTATATGATGGAAAAACTGTTGTATTTATATTGTATTTTATGCTTCTGACGTTGACTTCTGAGGACCTAACTATTCGATCTGTTGGAGCAACGCCCTAGGGTGAAGCCTAGGTTGCCCGGAAGGTAGAAATGTCCATAACTTTCATACTGGTTGCAATTATTCGTTTTATACGATGGAAAATCTGTTGTATTTATATTGTATTTTATGCTTCTGACGTTGACTTGTGAGGCACCAACTATTCGATCTGTGGGAGCAACGCCCTAGAGTGAAGCCTAGGTTGCCCGGAACGTAGAAATGACCATAACTTTCACACAGGTTGCTATTATTCGTTTTAAGACGATGGAACAACTGTTGTATTTATATTGTATTTTATGCTTCTGGCGTTCACTTCTTGGGCACTAACTTTTCAATCTGTTGGAGCAACGCCCTAGGGTGAACCCTAGGTTGCCCGGGAAGTAGATATGACCATTACTTTCATACTGGTTGCAATTCTCCGTTTTATACGATGGAATAACTGTTGTATTTATATTGTATTTTATGCTTCTGGCGTTCACTTCTTAGGCCTTAACTATTCGATCTGGTGGAACAACGCACTAGGGTGAAGCCTAGGCTGCGCGGAACGTAGAAATGACCATAACTTTCACACTGGTAGGAATTATTCGATTTATACAATGGAAAAACGGTTCTATTTGTTTTGTGTTTCATGTTTCGCGCGTTGACTTCTAAGGCCCTAACTATTCGATCTGGTGGAGCAACGCCCTAGAGTGAAGCCTAGGTATCCCGGAACGTGGAAATGACCATAACTTTCACACAGATAGCAATTATTCGTTCTATACATGGAAAAACTGTTCTATTTATTTTGTATTTTATGCTTCTGGCGTTGACTTCTTAGGCCCTGTCTATTCGATCTGGTGGAGCAACGCCCTATGTTGAAGCCTAGGTTGCCCGGATAGTAGAAATGACAATAACTTTCATAGTGGTTGCAATTATACGTTTTACACGATGGAAAAACTGTTGTATTTATATTGTATTTTATGCTTCTGGCGTTGACTTCTGAGGACCTAACTATTCGATCCGTTGGAGCAACGCCCTAGGGTGAAGCCTAGGCTGCCCGGAAAGTAGAAATGTCCATAACTTTCATACCGGTTGCAATTATTCGTTTTATATGATGGAAAAACTGTTGTATTTATATTGCATTTTATGCTTCGGGCGTTGACTTCCAAGGCCCTAACTAATCAATCTGTTGGAGCAACGCCCTAGGGTGAAGCCTAGGCTGCCCGGAAAGTAGAGATGTCCATAACTTTCATACTGGTTGCAATTATTCGTTTTATACGATGGAAAAACTGTTGTATTTATATTGTATTTTATGCTTCTGACGTTGACTTCTAAGGCACCAACTATTCGATCTGTTGGAGCAACGCCCTAGAGTGAAGCCTAGGTTGCCCGGAACGTAGAAATGACCATAACTTTCACACTGGTTGCATTTATTCGTTTTATACGATGGAAAAACTGTTGTATTTATATTGTATTATATGCTTCTGGCGCACACTTCTTAGGCCCTAACTATTCGATCGGGTGGAACAACGCCCTAGGGTGAAGCCTAGTTTGCCCGGAAAGTAGAAATGACCATAACTTTCGAACTGTTTGGAATTATTCCTGTTATACGATGGAAAAACTGTTGTATATATATTGTATTTTATGCTTCGGGCGTTGACTTCTAAGGCCCTAACTAATCAATCTGTTGGAGCAACGTACTAGGGTGAAGCCTAGGCTGCCCGGAAAGTAGAAATGTCCATAACTTTCATACTGGTTGCAATTATTCGTTTTATACGATGGAAAAACTGTTGTATTTATATTGTATTTTATGCTTCTGACGTTGACTTCTAAGGCACCAACTATTCGATCTGTTGGAGCAACGCCCTAGAGTGAAGCCTAGGTTGCCCGGAACGTAGAAATGACCATAACTTTCACACTGGTTGCAATTATTCGTTTTATACGATGGAAAAACTGTTGTATTTATATTGTATTATATGCTTCTGGCGTACACTTCTTAGGCCCTAACTATTCGATCAGGTGGAACAACGCCCTAGGGTGAAGCCTAGGTTGCCCGGAAAGTAGAAATGACCATAACTTTCGAACTGTTTGGAATTATTCCTGTTATACGATGGAAAGACTGTTGTATATATATTGTATTTTATGCTTCTGGCGTTGACTTCTAAGGCACTAAGTATTCGATATGGTTGTGCAACGCCCTAGAGTGAAGCCTAGGGTGCCCGGAACGTAGAAATGTCCATAACTTTCATACTGGTTGCAATTATTCGTTTTATATGATGGAAAAACTGTTGTATTTATATTGTATTTTATGCTTCTGACGTTGACTTCTAAGGCACCAACTATTCGATCTGGTGGAGCAACGCCCTAGAGTGAAGCCTAGGTTGCCCGGAACGTAGAAATGACCATAACTTTCACACTGGTTGCAATTATTCGTTTTATACGATGGAAAAACTGTTGTATTTTTATTGCATTTGATGCTTCGGGCGTAGACTTCTAAGGCACTAACTATTCAATCTGTTGGAGCAACGCCCTAGGGTGAATCCTAGGTTGCCCGGAAAGTAGAAATGACCATAAGTTTCATACTGGTTGCAATTATTCGTTTTATACGATGGAAAAACTGTTGTATTTATATTGTATTTTATGCTTCTGGCGTTGACTTCTGAGGCCCTAACTATTCGATCTGGTGGAGCAACGCCCTAGGTTGAAGCCTAGGTTGCACGGATAGTAGAAATGACAATAACTTTCATAGTGGTTGCAATTATACGTTTTATACGGTGGAAAAACTGTTGTATTTATATTGTATTTTATGCTTCTGGCGTTGACTTCTGAGGACCTAACTATTCGATCTGTTGGAGCAACGCCCTAGGGTGAAGCCTAGGCTGCCCGGAAAGTAGAAATGTCCATAACTTTCATACTGGTTGCAATTATTCGTTTTATATAATGGAAAAACTGTTGTATTTATATTGTATTTTATGCTTCTGACGTTGACTTCTAAGGCACCAACTATTCGATCTGGTGGAGCAACGCCCTAGAGTGAAGCCTAGGTTGCCCGGAACGTAGAAATGACCATAACTTTCACACTGGTTGCAATTATTCGTTTTATACGATGGAAAAACTGTTGTATTTATATTGTATTATATGCTTCTAGCGTTCACTTCTTAGGCCCTAGCTATTCGATCGGGTGTAACAACGCCCTAGGGTGAAGCCTAGGTTGCCCGGAAAGTAGAAATGACCATAACTTTCAAACTGGTTGCAATTATTCCTGTTATACGTTGGAAAAACTGTTGTATTTTTATTGCATTTTATGCTTCGGGCGTTGACTTCTAAGGCCCTAACTAATCAATCTGTTGGAGCAACGCCCTAGGGTGAAGCCTAGGCTGCCCGGAAAGTAGAAATGTCCATAACTTTCATACTGGTTGCAATTATTCGTTTTATACGATGGAAAAACTGTTGTATTTATATTGTATTTTATGCTTCTGACGTTGACTTCTAAGGCACCAACTATTCGATCTGTTGGAGCAACGCCCTAGAGTGAAGCCTAGGTTGCCCGGAACGTAGAAATGACCATAACTTTCACACTGGTTGCAATTATTCGTTTTATACGATGGAAAAACTGTTGTATTTATATTGTATTATATGCTTCTGGCGTTCACTTCTTAGGCCCTAACTATTCGATCGGGTGGAACATCGCCCTAGGGTGAAGCCTAGGTTGCCCGGAAAGTAGAAATGACCATAACTTTCGAACTGGTTGCAATTATTCCTGTTATACGATGGAAAAACTGTTGTATTTTTATTGCATTTTATGCTTCTGGCGTTGACTTCTCAGACACTAAGTATTCGATATGGTGGTGCAACGCCCTAGAGTGAAGCCTAGGGTGCCCGGAACGTAGAAATGTCCATAACTTTCATACTGGTTGCAATTATTCGTTTTATATGATGGAAAAACTGTTGTATTTAAATTGTATTTTATGCTTCTGACGTTGACTTCTAAGGCACCAACTATTCGATCTGGTGGAGCAACGCCCTAGAGTGAAGCCTAGGTTGCCCGGAACGTAGAAATGACCATAACTTTCACACTGGTTGCAATTATTCGTTTTATACGATGGAAAAACTGTTGTATTTATATTGTATTTTATGCTTCTGGCGTTCACTTCTTAGGCCTTAACTATTCGATCTGGTGGAACAACGCACTAGGGTGAAGCCGAGACTGCGCGGAACGTAGAAATGACCATACCTTTCACACTGGTAGGAATTATTCGATTTATACAATGGAAAAACTGTTCTATTTGTTTTGTGTTTTATGTTTCGCGCGTTGACTTCTAAGGCCCTAACTATTCGATCTGGTGGAGCAACGCCCTAGAGTGAAGACTAGGTATCCCGGAACGTGGAAATGACCATAACTTTCACACAGATAGCAATTATTCGTTCTATACATGGAAAAACTGTTCTATTTATTTTGTATTTTATGCTTCGGGCGTTGACTTCTTAGGCCCTGTCTATTCGATCTGGTGGAGCAACGCCCTAGGTTGAAGCCTAGGTTGCCCGGATAGTAGAAATGACAATAACTTTCATAGTGGTTGCAATTATTCGTATTATACGATGGAAAAACTGTTGTATTTATATTGTATTTTATGCTTCTGGCGATGACTTCTGAGGCCCTAACTATTCGATTTGTTGGAGCAACGCCCTAGGGTGAAGCCTAGGTTGCCCGGAAAGTAGAAATGTCCATAACTTTCATACTGGTTGCAATTATTCGTTTTATATGATGGAAAAACTGTTGTACTTACATTGTATTTTATGCTTCTGACGTTGACTTCTAAGGCACCAACTATTCGATCTGGTGGAGCAACGCCCTAGAGTGAAGCCTAGGTTGCCCGGAACGTAGAAGTGACCATAACTTTCACACTGGTTGCAATTATTCGTTTTATACGATGGAAAAACTGTTGTATTTATATTGTATTTTATGCTTCTGACGCTGACTTCTAAGGCACCAACTATACGATCTGTTGGAGGAACGCCTGGAGTGAAGCCTAGGTTGCCCGGAACGTAGAAATGACCATCACTTTCACACTGGTTGCAATTACTCATATTATAGGATGGAAAACCTGTTGTATTTAGATTGTATTTTATGCTCCTGGTGTTGACTTCTTAGCCCTTAACTATTCGATCTGGTGGAGCAACGCCCTAGAGTGAAGCCTAGGTTGCCCGGAACGTAGAGCTGACCATCACTTTCAAACTTGTTACAATTATTCCTGTTATACGATGGAAAAACTGTTACATTTTTATTGCATTTTATGCTTCGGGCGTTGTGTTCTAAGGCCCTAACTAATCAATCTGTTGGAGCAACGCCCTAGGGTGAAGCCTAGGCTGCCCGGAAAGTAGAAATGTCCATAACTTTCATACTGGTTGCAATTATTCCTGTTATACGATGGAAAAACTGTTGTATTTTTATTGCATTTTATGCTTCTGGCGTTGACTTCTCAGACACTAAGTATTCGATATGGTGGTGCAACGCCCTAGAGTGAAGCCTAGGGTGCCCGGAACGTAGAAATGTCCATAACTTTCATACTGGTTGCAATTATTCGTTTTATATGATGGAAAAACTGTTGTATTTAAATTGTATTTTATGCTTCTGACGTTGACTTCTAAGGCACCAACTATTCGATCTGTGGGAGCAACGCCCTAGAGTGAAGCCTAGGTTGCCCGGAACGTAGAAATGACCATAACTTTCACACAGGTTGCTATTATTCGTTTTAAGACGATGGAACAACTGTTGTATTTATATTGTATTTTATGCTTCTGGCGTTCACTTCTTGGGCACTAACTTTTCAATCTGTTGGAGCAACGCCCTAGGGTGAACCCTAGGTTGCCCGGGAAGTAGATATGACCATTACTTTCATACTGGTTGCAATTCTCCGTTTTATACGATGGAATAACTGTTGTATTTATATTGTATTTTATGCTTCTGGCGTTCACTTCTTAGGCCTTAACTATTCGATCTGGTGGAACAACGCACTAGGGTGAAGCCTAGGCTGCGCGGAACGTAGAAATGACCATAACTTTCACACTGGTAGGAATTATTCGATTTATACAATGGAAAAACGGTTCTATTTGTTTTGTGTTTTATGTTTCGCGCGTTGACTTCTAAGGCCCTAACTATTCGATCTGGTGGAGCAACGCCCTAGAGTGAAGCCTAGGTATCCCGGAACGTGGAAATGACCATAACTTTCACACAGATAGCAATTATTCGTTCTATACATGGAAAAACTGTTCTATTTATTTTGTATTTTATGCTTCTGGCGTTGACTTCTTAGGCCCTGTCTATTCGATCTGGTGGAGCAACGCCCTATGTTGAAGCCTAGGTTGCCCGGATAGTAGAAATGACAATAACTTTCATAGTGGTTGCAATTATACGTTTTACACGATGGAAAAACTGTTGTATTTATATTGTATTTTATGCTTCTGGCGTTGACTTCTGAGGACCTAACTATTCGATCCGTTGGAGCAACGCCCTAGGGTGAAGCCTAGGCTGCCCGGAAAGTAGAAATGTCCATAACTTTCATACCGGTTGCAATTATTCGTTTTATATGATGGAAAAACTGTTGTATTTATATTGCATTTTATGCTTCGGGCGTTGACTTCCAAGGCCCTAACTAATCAATCTGTTGGAGCAACGCCCTAGGGTGAAGCCTAGGCTGCCCGGAAAGTAGAGATGTCCATAACTTTCATACTGGTTGCAATTATTCGTTTTATACGATGGAAAAACTGTTGTATTTATATTGTATTTTATGCTTCTGACGTTGACTTCTAAGGCACCAACTATTCGATCTGTTGGAGCAACGCCCTAGAGTGAAGCCTAGGTTGCCCGGAACGTAGAAATGACCATAACTTTCACACTGGTTGCATTTATTCGTTTTATACGATGGAAAAACTGTTGTATTTATATTGTATTATATGCTTCTGGCGCACACTTCTTAGGCCCTAACTATTCGATCGGGTGGAACAACGCCCTAGGGTGAAGCCTAGGTTGCCCGGAAAGTAGAAATGACCATAACTTTCGAACTGTTTGGAATTATTCCTGTTATACGATGGAAAAACTGTTGTATATATATTGTATTTTATGCTTCGGGCGTTGACTTCTAAGGCCCTAACTAATCAATCTGTTGGAGCAACGTACTAGGGTGAAGCCTAGGCTGCCCGGAAAGTAGAAATGTCCATAACTTTCATACTGGTTGCAATTATTCGTTTTATACGATGGAAAAACTGTTGTATTTATATTGTATTTTATGCTTCTGACGTTGACTTCTAAGGCACCAACTATTCGATCTGTTGGAGCAACGCCCTAGAGTGAAGCCTAGGTTGCCCGGAACGTAGAAATGACCATAACTTTCACACTGGTTGCAATTATTCGTTTTATACGATGGAAAAACTGTTGTATTTATATTGTATTATATGCTTCTGGCGTACACTTCTTAGGCCCTAACTATTCGATCGGGTGGAACAACGCCCTAGGGTGAAGCCTAGGTTGCCCGGAAAGTAGAAATGACCATAACTTTCGAACTGTTTGGAATTATTCCTGTTATACGATGGAAAGACTGTTGTATATATATTGTATTTTATGCTTCTGGCGTTGACTTCTAAGGCACTAAGTATTCGATATGGTTGTGCAACGCCCTAGAGTGAAGCCTAGGGTGCCCGGAACGTAGAAATGTCCATAACTTTCATACTGGTTGCAATTATTCGTTTTATATGATGGAAAAACTGTTGTATTTATATTGTATTTTATGCTTCTGACGTTGACTTCTAAGGCACCAACTATTCGATCTGGTGGAGCAACGCCCTAGAGTGAAGCCTAGGTTGCCCGGAACGTAGAAATGACCATAACTTTCACACTGGTTGCAATTATTCGTTTTATACGATGGAAAAACTGTTGTATTTTTATTGCATTTGATGCTTCGGGCGTAGACTTCTAAGGCACTAACTATTCAATCTGTTGGAGCAACGCCCTAGGGTGAATCCTAGGTTGCCCGGAAAGTAGAAATGACCATAAGTTTCATACTGGTTGCAATTATTCGTTTTATACGATGGAAAAGCTGTTGTATTTATATTGTATTTTATGCTTCTGGCGTTGACTTCTGAGGCCCTAACTATTCGATCTGGTGGAGCAACGCCCTAGGTTGAAGCCTAGGTTGCACGGATAGTAGAAATGACAATGACTTTCATAGTGGTTGCAATTATACGTTTTATACGATGGAAAAACTGTTGTATTTATATTGTATTTTATGCTTCTGGCGTTGACTTCTGAGGACCTAACTATTCGATCTGTTGGAGCAACGCCCTAGGGTGAAGCCTAGGCTGCCCGGAAAGTAGAAATGTCCATAACTTTCATACTGGTTGCAATTATTCGTTTTATATGATGGAAAAACTGTTGTATTTATATTGTATTTTATGCTTCTGACGTTGACTTCTAAGGCACCAACTATTCGATCTGGTGGAGCAACGCCCTAGAGTGAAGCCTAGGTTGCCCGGAACGTAGAAATGACCATAACTTTCACACTGGTTGCAATTATTCGTTTTATACGATGGAAAAACTGTTGTATTTATATTGTATTATATGCTTCTAGCGTTCACTTCTTAGGCCCTAGCTATTCGATCGGGTGTAACAACGCCCTAGGGTGAAGCCTAGGTTGCCCGGAAAGTAGAAATGACCATAACTTTCAAACTGGTTGCAATTATTCCTGTTATACGTTGGAAAAACTGTTGTATTTTTATTGCATTTTATGCTTCGGGCGTTGACTTCTAAGGCCCTAACTAATCAATCTGTTGGAGCAACGCCCTAGGGTGAAGCCTAGGCTGCCCGGAAAGTAGAAATGTCCATAACTTTCATACTGGTTGCAATTATTCGTTTTATACGATGGAAAAACTGTTGTATTTATATTGTATTTTATGCTTCTGACGTTGACTTCTAAGGCACCAACTATTCGATCTGTTGGAGCAACGCCCTAGAGTGAAGCCTAGGTTGCCCGGAACGTAGAAATGACCATAACTTTCACACTGGTTGCAATTATTCGTTTTATACGATGGAAAAACTGTTGTATTTATATTGTATTATATGCTTCTGGCGTTCACTTCTTAGGCCCTAACTATTCGATCGGGTGGAACATCGCCCTAGGGTGAAGCCTAGGTTGCCCGGAAAGTAGAAATGACCATAACTTTCGAACTGGTTGCAATTATTCCTGTTATACGATGGAAAAACTGTTGTATTTTTATTGCATTTTATGCTTCTGGCGTTGACTTCTCAGACACTAAGTATTCGATATGGTGGTGCAACGCCCTAGAGTGAAGCCTAGGGTGCCCGGAACGTAGAAATGTCCATAACTTTCATACTGGTTGCAATTATTCGTTTTATATGATGGAAAAACTGTTGTATTTAAATTGTATTTTATGCTTCTGACGTTGACTTCTAAGGCACCAACTATTCGATCTGGTGGAGCAACGCCCTAGAGTGAAGCCTAGGTTGCCCGGAACGTAGAAATGACCATAACTTTCACACTGGTTGCAATTATTCGTTTTATACGATGGAAAAACTGTTGTATTTATATTGTATTTTATGCTTCTGGCGTTCACTTCTTAGGCCTTAACTATTCGATCTGGTGGAACAACGCACTAGGGTGAAGCCGAGACTGCGCGGAACGTAGAAATGACCATACCTTTCACACTGGTAGGAATTATTCGATTTATACAATGGAAAAACTGTTCTATTTGTTTTGTGTTTTATGTTTCGCGCGTTGACTTCTAAGGCCCTAACTATTCGATCTGGTGGAGCAACGCCCTAGAGTGAAGACTAGGTATCCCGGAACGTGGAAATGACCATAACTTTCACACAGATAGCAATTATTCGTTCTATACATGGAAAAACTGTTCTATTTATTTTGTATTTTATGCTTCGGGCGTTGACTTCTTAGGCCCTGTCTATTCGATCTGGTGGAGCAACGCCCTAGGTTGAAGCCTAGGTTGCCCGGATAGTAGAAATGACAATAACTTTCATAGTGGTTGCAATTATTCGTATTATACGATGGAAAAACTGTTGTATTTATATTGTATTTTATGCTTCTGGCGATGACTTCTGAGGCCCTAACTATTCGATTTGTTGGAGCAACGCCCTAGGGTGAAGCCTAGGTTGCCCGGAAAGTAGAAATGTCCATAACTTTCATACTGGTTGCAATTATTCGTTTTATATGATGGAAAAACTGTTGTACTTACATTGTATTTTATGCTTCTGACGTTGACTTCTAAGGCACCAACTATTCGATCTGGTGGAGCAACGCCCTAGAGTGAAGCCTAGGTTGCCCGGAACGTAGAAGTGACCATAACTTTCACACTGGTTGCAATTATTCGTTTTATACGATGGAAAAACTGTTGTATTTATATTGTATTTTATGCTTCTGACGCTGACTTCTAAGGCACCAACTATACGATCTGTTGGAGGAACGCCTGGAGTGAAGCCTAGGTTGCCCGGAACGTAGAAATGACCATCACTTTCACACTGGTTGCAATTACTCATATTATAGGATGGAAAACCTGTTGTATTTAGATTGTATTTTATGCTCCTGGTGTTGACTTCTTAGCCCTTAACTATTCGATCTGGTGGAGCAACGCCCTAGAGTGAAGCCTAGGTTGCCCGGAACGTAGAGCTGACCATCACTTTCAAACTTGTTACAATTATTCCTGTTATACGATGGAAAAACTGTTACATTTTTATTGCATTTTATGCTTCGGGCGTTGTGTTCTAAGGCCCTAACTAATCAATCTGTTGGAGCAACGCCCTAGGGTGAAGCCTAGGCTGCCCGGAAAGTAGAAATGTCCATAACTTTCATACTGGTTGCAATTATTCCTGTTATACGATGGAAAAACTGTTGTATTTTTATTGCATTTTATGCTTCTGGCGTTGACTTCTCAGACACTAAGTATTCGATATGGTGGTGCAACGCCCTAGAGTGAAGCCTAGGGTGCCCGGAACGTAGAAATGTCCATAACTTTCATACTGGTTGCAATTATTCGTTTTATATGATGGAAAAACTGTTGTATTTAAATTGTATTTTATGCTTCTGACGTTGACTTCTAAGGCACCAACTATTCGATCTGGTGGAGCAACGCCCTAGAGTGAAGCCTAGGTTGCCCGGAACGTAGAAATGACCATAACTTTCACACTGGTTGCAATTATTCGTTTTATACGATGGAAAAACTGTTGTATTTATATTGTATTTTATGCTTCTGGCGTTCACTTCTTAGGCCTTAACTATTCGATCTGGTGGAACAACGCACTAGGGTGAAGCCGAGACTGCGCGGAACGTAGAAATGACCATACCTTTCACACTGGTAGGAATTATTCGATTTATACAATGGAAAAACTGTTCTATTTGTTTTGTGTTTTATGTTTCGCGCGTTGACTTCTAAGGCCCTAACTATTCGATCTGGTGGAGCAACGCCCTAGAGTGAAGACTAGGTATCCCGGAACGTGGAAATGACCATAACTTTCACACAGATAGCAATTATTCGTTCTATACATGGAAAAACTGTTCTATTTATTTTGTATTTTATGCTTCGGGCGTTGACTTCTTAGGCCCTGTCTATTCGATCTGGTGGAGCAACGCCCTAGGTTGAAGCCTAGGTTGCCCGGATAGTAGAAATGACAATAACTTTCATAGTGGTTGCAATTATTCGTATTATACGATGGAAAAACTGTTGTATTTATATTGTATTTTATGCTTCTGGCGATGACTTCTGAGGCCCTAACTATTCGATTTGTTGGAGCAACGCCCTAGGGTGAAGCCTAGGTTGCCCGGAAAGTAGAAATGTCCATAACTTTCATACTGGTTGCAATTATTCGTTTTATATGATGGAAAAACTGTTGTACTTACATTGTATTTTATGCTTCTGACGTTGACTTCTAAGGCACCAACTATTCGATCTGGTGGAGCAACGCCCTAGAGTGAAGCCTAGGTTGCCCGGAACGTAGAAATGACCATAACTTTCACACTGGTTGCAATTATTCGTTTTATACGATGGAAAAACTGTTGTATTTATATTGTATTTTATGCTTCTGACGCTGACTTCTAAGGCACCAACTATACGATCTGTTGGAGGAACGCCTGGAGTGAAGCCTAGGTTGCCCGGAACGTAGAAATGACCATCACTTTCACACTGGTTGCAATTACTCATATTATAGGATGGAAAACCTGTTGTATTTAGATTGTATTTTATGCTCCTGGTGTTGACTTCTTAGCCCTTAACTATTCGATCTGGTGGAGCAACGCCCTAGAGTGAAGCCTAGGTTGCCCGGAACGTAGAGCTGACCATCACTTTCAAACTTGTTACAATTATTCCTGTTATACGATGGAAAAACTGTTACATTTTTATTGCATTTTATGCTTCGGGCGTTGAGTTCTAAGGCCCTAACTAATCAATCTGTTGGAGCAACGCCCTAGGGTGAAGCCTAGGCTGCCCGGAAAGTAGAAATGTCCATAACTTTCATACTGGTTGCAATTATTCGTTTTATACGATGGAAAAACCGTTGTATTTGTATTGTATTTTATGCTTCTGACGTTGACTTCTAAGGCACCAACTATTCGATCTGTTGGAGCAACGCCCTAGAGTGAAGCCTAGGTTGCCCGGAACGTAGAAATGACCATAACTTTCATACTGGTTGCAATTATCCGTTTTATACGACGGAAAAACTGTTGTGCTTATATTGTATTTTATGCTTGTGGCGTTGAATTCTAAGGCACTAACTATTCGATCTGGTGGAGCAACGCCCTAGAGTGAAACCTAGGTTGCCCGGAACGTAGAAATGACCATTACCTTCACACTCTTTGCAATTATTCATTTTAAACGATGGAAAAGCTGTTGCATTTATATTGTATTTTATGCTTCTGGCGTTGACTTCTTAGGCCCTAACTTTTCGATCTGGTGGAGCAACGCCTTCGAGTGAAGCCTAGGATGCCCGGAACGTAGAAATGACCATACCTTTCACACTGGTTGCTATTGTTCCTGTTATACGATGGAAAAGCTGTTGTATTTATATTGTACCTTATGCTTCTGGCGTTGACTTCTAAGGCCCTAACTATTCGATCTGGTGGAGCAACGCCCTAGGGTGAAGCCTAGGTTGCCCGGATAGTAGAAATGACCATAAGTTTCATAGTGGTTGCAATTATTCGTTTTATACGATGGAAAAACTGTTGTATTTATATTGTATTTTATGCTTCTGGCGTTGACTTCTCTGGCCCTAACTATTCGATCTGTTGGAGCAACGCCCTAGAGTGAAGCCTTGGTTTCCCGGAACGTAGAAATGACCATGACTTTCATACTGGTTGCAATTATTCGTTTTATACGATGGAAAAACTGTTGTATTTATATTGTATTTTATGCTTCTGGCGTTGACTTCTAAGGCACTAACTGTTCGATCTGGTGGAGCAACGCGCTAGAGTGAAGCTTAGGTTGCCCGGAACATAGAAATGACCATAACCTTCACACTGGTGGCTATTATTCGTTGTATTCGATGGAAAAAATGTTATATTTATATTGTATTTTACGCTTCTGGCGCTGACTTCTTAGGCCCTACCTATTCGATCTGGTGGAACAGCGCCCTAGAGTGAAGTCTAGGTTGCCCGGAACGTAGAAGTGACCATCACTTTCACACTGGTTGCAATTATTCATATTATAGGATGGAAAACCTGTTGTATTTATATTGTATTTTATGCTCCTGGTGTTGGCTTCTTAGTCCCTAACTATTCGATCTGGTGGAGCAACGCCCTAGGGTGAATCCTAGGTTGCCCGGAAAGTAGAAATGACCATAAGTTTCATAGTGGTTGCAATTATTCGTTTTATACGATGGAAAAACTGTTGTATTTATATTGTATTTTATGCTTCTGGCGTTGACTTCTGAGGCCCTACCTATTCGATCTGTTGGAGCAACGCCCTAGGGTGAACCCTAGGTTGCCCGGAAAGTAGAAATGTCCATAACTTTCATACTGGTTGCAATTATTCGTTTTATATGATGGAAAAACTGTTGTATTTATATTGTATTTTATGCTTCTGGCGTTGACTTCTAAGGCACTAACTGTTCGATCTGGTGGAGCACCGCCCTAGAGTGAAGCTTAGGTTGCCCGGAACATAGAAATGACCATAACCTTCACACTGGTGGCTACTATTCGTTTTATTCGATGGAAAAACTGTTATATTAATATTGTATTTTATGCTTCTGACGTTGACTTCTAAGGCACCAACTATACGATCTGTTGGAGGAACGCCCCAGAGTGAAGCCTAGGTTGCCCGGAACGTAGAAATGACCATAACTTTCACACTGGTTGCAATTATTCGTTTTATACGATGGAAAAACTTTTGTACTTATATTGTATTATATGCTTCTGGCGTTCACTTCTTAGGCCCTAGCTATTCGATCGGGTGTAACAACGCCCTAGGGTGAAGCCTAGGTTGCCCGGAATGTAGAAATGACCATAACTTTCAAACTGGTTGCAATTATTCCTGTTATACGATGGAAAAACTGTTGTATTTATATTGTATTTTATGCTTCTGGCGTTGACTTCTAAGGCACTAAGTATTCGATAAGGTGGAGCAACGCCCCAGAGTGAAGCCTAGGGTGTCCGGAACGTAGAAATGACCATCACTTTCAAACTGGTTGCAATTACTCCTGTTATATGATGGACAAACTGTTGTATTTTTATTGCATTTGATGCTTCGGGCGTTGACTTCTAAGGCACTAATTATTCAATCTGTTGGAGCAACGCCCTAGGGTGAATCCTAGGTTGCCCGAAAAGTAGAAATGAAAATAACTTTCACACTGGTTGCAATTATTCGTTTTATGCGATGGAAAAACTGTTGTATTTATATTGTATTTTATGCTTCTGGCGTTGACTTCTGAGGCACTAACTATTCGATCTGCTGGAGCAACGCCCTAGAGTGAAGCCTTGGTTTCCCGGAACGTAGAAATGATCATGACTTTCATACTGGTTGCAATTATTCGTTTTATACGATGGAAAAACTGTTGTATTTATATTGTATTTTATGATTCTGGCGTTGACTTCTAAGGCACTAACTGTTCGATCTGGTGGAGCACCGCCCTAGAGTGAAGCTTAGGTTGCCCGGAACATAGAAGTGACCATAACCTTCACACTGGTGGCTATTATTCGTTTTATTCGATGGAAAAACTGTTATATTTATATTGTATTTTATGCTTCTAGCGCTGACTTCATAGGCCCTAGCTGTTCGATCTGGTGGAACACGCCCTAGAGTGAAGTCTAGGTTGCCCGGAACGTAGAAATGACCATCACTTTCACAATGGTTGCAATTATTCATATTATAGGATGGAAAACCTGTAGTATTTAGATTGTATTTTATGCTCCTGGTGTTGACTTCTTAGGCCCTAACTATTCGATCTGGTGGAGCAACGCCCTAGAGTGAAGCCTAGGTTGCCCGGAACGTAGAAGTGACCATAACTTTCACACAGGTTGCTATTATTCGTTTTAAGACGATGGAACAACTGTTGTATTTATATTGTATTTTACGCTTCTGGCGTTCACTTCTTAGGCCCTAACTATTCGATCGGGTGGAACAACGCCCTAGGGTGAAGCCTAGGTTGCCCGGAAAGTAGAAATGACCATAACTTTCAAACTGGTTGCAATTATTGCTGTTATACGATGGAAAAACTGTTGTATTTATATTGTATTTTATGCTTCTGGCGTTCACTTCTTAGGCACTAACTTTTCAATCTGTTGGAGCAACGCCCTAGGGTGGATCCTAGGTTGCCCGGGAAGTAGAAATGACCATAACTTTCATTCTGGTTGCAATTATCCGTTTTATACGAAGGAAAAGCTGTTGCTTGTATATTGTATTTTATGCTTCTGGCCTTGACTTCTTAGGCCATAACTATTCGATCTGGTGGAGCAACGCCTTAGAGTGAAGCCTTGGTTTCCCGGAACGTAGAAATTACCATCACTTTCATACTGGTTGTAATTATTCGTTTTATACGACGGAAAAACTGTTGTGCTTATATTGTATTTTATGCTTGTGGCGTTGAATTCTAAGGCACTAACTATTCGATCTGGTGGGGCAACGCCCTAGAGTGAAGTCTAGGTTGCCCGGAACGTAGAAGTGACCATAACTTTCACACTGGTTGCAATTATCCGGATTATACGATGGAAAAACTGTTGTATTTATATTGTATTTTATGCTTCTGGCGTTCACTTCTTAGGCACTAACTTTTCAATCTGTTGGAGCAACGCCCTAGGGTGAATCCTAGGTTGCCCGGGAAGTAGAAATGACCATAACTTTCATACTGGTTGCAATTATCCGTTTTATACGAAGGAAAAACTGTTGTATTTATATGGTATTTTATGCTTCTGGCGTTCACTTCTTAGGCCTTAACCATTCGATCTGGTGGAGCAACGCACTAGAGTGAAGTCTAGGTTGCCCGGAACGAAGAAATGGCCATCACTTTCAAACTAGTTACAATTATTCCTGTTATACGATGGAAAAACTGTTGTATTTTTATTGCATTTTATGCTTCGGGCGTTGACTTCTAAGGCCCTAACTATTCGATCTGGTGGAACAACGCCCTAGGGAGAAGCCTAGGTTGCCCGGAACGTAGAAATGACCAGTACTTTCACACTGTTTTCAATTATTCATTTCATACGATGGAAAAGCTGTTGTATTGATGTTGTATTTTATGCTTCTGGCGTTGACTTCTAAGGCCGTAGCTATTAGCTGTGGTGGAGCAACGCCCTACAGTGACGCCTAGGTTGACCGGAACGTAGAAATGACCATTAATTTCACACTGTTTGCAATTATTCATTTTATACAATGGAAAAACGGTTGTACTCATATTGTGTTTTATTCTTCTGGCGTTGAATTCAAAGTCCCTAGCTATTCGATCTGGTGGAGCAACGCCCTAGAGTGAAACCTAGGTGGCTCGGAATGTATAAATGACTTTAACTTTCACACTGGTCCCAATTATTCGTTTTATACGATGCAAACGCTGTTGTATATATATCGTATTTTATGCTTCTGGCGTTGACTTCTAAGGCCCTAGCTGTTTGATCTGGTGGAGCATCGCCCTAGAGTGAAGCCTAGGTTGCCCGGAACGTAGAAATGACCATAAATTTCACACTGGTTGCTATTATTCGTTCTATACGATGGAAAAACTGTTATACTTATATTGAACCTTATGCTTCTGGCGTTGACTTCTTGTGCCCTAACAGTTCGATCTGGTGGAACAACGCCCTAGAGTGAAGCCTAGGTTGCCTGGAACGTACAATTGGCCATCACTATCACAAGGGTTGCATTTATTCCTGTTATAGGATTGAAAGACTGCTGTATTTCTAGTGTATTTTATGCTTCAGGCGTTGACTTCTGTGGCCGCCGCTATTCGATGTGGTGGAAGAACGCCATAGAGTGAAGCCTAGGTTGCCCGGAACGTCGAAATGACCATAACTTTCATACTGGTTGCAATTATTCGTTTTATATGATGGAATAACTGTTGTATTTATATTGTATTTTATGCTGCTGGCGTTCACTTCTTAGGCCCTAACTATTCGATCTGGTGGAACAACGCCCTGGGGTGAAGCCTAGGTTGCCGGAACGTAGAAATGACCATAACTTTCACACTGGTTGCTATTATTCGTTTTATACGATGGAAAAACTGTTATATTTATATTGTATCTTATGCTTCTGGCGTTGACTTCTTAGGCCCTAACAATTCGATCTGGTGGAACAACGCCCTACAGTGAAGCCTAGGTTGCCTGGAACGTACAAATGACCATCACTTTCACACGGGTTGTAATTGTTCCTGTTATCGGATGGAAAGACTGTTGTATTTTTATTGTATTTTATGCTTCAGGCGTTGACTTCTGAGGCCGTAGCTATTCGATGTGGAGGAAGAACGCCCTAGAGTGAAGCCTAGGTTGCTCGGAATGTACAAATGACCATAACATTCACACTGGTTGAAATTATTCGTTTTATACGATGGAAAAACTGTTATATTTAAATTGTATTTTATGCTTCTGGCGTTGATTTCTTAGGCCCTAACTATTCCATCTGGCGGAACAACACCCTAGAGTGAGGCCTAGGTTGCCCGGAACGTAGAAATGACCATCACTTCCATACTGGTAGCAATCATTCGTTTTATACGATGGAAAAACTGTTGTATTTATATTGTATTTAATGCTTCTGGCGTTGAGTTCTAAGGCACAAACTATTCGATCTGGTGGAGCAACGCCCTAGAGTGAAGCCTAGGTTGCCCGGAACGTAGAAATGACCATAACTTTCATACTGGTTGCAATTATTCGTTTTATACGACGGAAAAACTGTTGTGCTTATATTGTATTTTATGCTTGTGGCGTTGAATTCTAAGGTACTAACTATTCGATCTGGTGGAGCAACGCCCTAGAGTGAAACCTAGGTTGCCCGGAACGTAGAAATGACCATTACCTTCACACTCTTTGCAATTATTCATTTTAAACGATGGAAAAGCTGTTGCATTTATATTGTATTTTATGCTTCTGGCGTTGACTTCTTAGGCCCTAACTATTCGATCTGGTGGAGCTACGCCTTCGAGTGACGCCTAGGATGCCCGGAACGTAGAAATGACCATACCTTTCAGACTGGTTGCTATTGTTCCTGTTATACGATGGAAAAGCTGTTGTATTTATATTGTACCTTATACTTCTGGCGTTGACTTCTAAGGCCCTAACTATTCGATCTGGTGGAGCAACGCGCTAGGGTGAAGCCTAGGTTGCCCGGATAGTAGAAATGACCATAAGTTTCATAGTGGTTGCAATTATTCGTTTTATACGATGGAAAAACTGTTGTATTTATATTGTATTTTATGCTTCTGGCGTTGACTTCTCTGGCCCTAACTATTCGATCTGTTGGAGCAACGCCCTAGAGTGAAGCCTTGGTTTCCCGGAACGTAGAAATGACCATGACTTTCATACTGGTTGCAATTATTCGTTTTATACGATGGAAAAACTGTTGTATTTATATTGTATTTTATGCTTCTGGCGTTGACTTCTAAGGCACTAACTGTTCGATCTGGTGGAGCAACGCCCTAGAGTGAAGCTTAGGTTGCCCGGAACATAGAAATGACCATAACCTTCACACTGGTGGCTATTATTCGTTGTATTCGATGGAAAAAATGTTATATTTATATTGTATTTTACGCTTCTGGCGCTGACTTCTTAGGCCCTACCTATTCGATCTGGTGGAACAGCGCCCTAGAGTGAAGTCTAGGTTGCCCGGAACGTAGAAGTGACCATCACTTTCACACTGGTTGCAATTATTCATATTATAGGATTGAAAACCTGTTGTATTTATATTGTATTTTATGCTTCTGGCGTTGACTTCTAAGGCACTAAGTATTCGATAAGGTGGAGCAACGCCCCAGAGTGAAGCCTAGGGTGTCCGGAACGTAGAAATGACCATCACTTTCAAACTGGTTGCAATTACTCCTGTTATATGATGGAAAAACTGTTGTATTTTTATTGCATTTGATGCTTCGGGCGTTGACTTCTAAGGCACTAATTATTCGATCTGTTGGAGCAACGCCCTAGGGTGAATCCTAGGTTGCCCGAAAAGTAGAAATGAAAATAACTTTCACACTGGTTGCAATTATTCGTTTTATACGATGGAAAAACTGTTGTATTTATATTGTATTTTATGCTTCTGGCGTTGACTTCTGAGGCACTAACTATTCGATCTGCTGGAGCAACGCCCTAGAGTGAAGCCTTGGTTTCCCGGAACGTAGAAATGATCATGACTTTCATACTGGTTGCAATTATTCGTTTTATACGATGGAAAAACTGTTGTATTTATATTGTATTTTATGATTCTAGCGTTGACTTCTAAGGCACTAACTGTTCGATCTGGTGGAGCACCGCCCTAGAGTGAAGCTTAGGTTGCCCGGAACGTAGAAATGACCATAACTTTCACACTGGTTGCAATTATTCGTTTTATACGATGGAAAAACTTTTGTACTTATATTGTATTATATGCTTCTGGCGTTCACTTCTTAGGCCCTAGCTATTCGATCGGGTGTAACAACGCCCTAGGGTGAAGCCTAGGTTGCCCGGAAAGTAGAAATGACCATAACTTTCAAACTGGTTGCAATTATTCCTGTTATACGATGGAAAAACTGTTGTATTTATATTGTATTTTATGCTTCTGGCGTTGACTTCTAAGGCACTAAGTATTCGATAAGGTGGAGCAACGCCCCAGAGTGAAGCCTAGGGTGTCCGGAACGTAGAAATGACCATCACTTTCAAACTGGTTGCAATTACTCCTGTTATATGATGGAAAAACTGTTGTATTTTTATTGCATTTGATGCTTCGGGCGTTGACTTCTAAGGCACTAATTATTCAATCTGTTGGAGCAACGCCCTAGGGTGAATCCTAGGTTGCCCGAAAAGTAGAAATGAAAATAACTTTCACAGTGGTTGCAATTATTCGTTTTATACGATGGAAAAACTGTTGTATTTATATTGTATTTTATGCTTCTGGCGTTGACTTCTGAGGCACTAACTATTCGATCTGCTGGAGCAACGCCCTAGAGTGAAGCCTTGGTTTCCCGGAACGTAGAAATGATCATGACTTTCATACTGGTTGCAATTATTCGTTTTATACGATGGAAAAACTGTTGTATTTATATCGTATTTTATGATTCTAGCGTTGACTTCTAAGGCACTAACTGTTCGATCTGGTGGAGCACCGCCCTAGAGTGAAGCTTAGGTTGCCCGGAACATAGAAATGACCATAACCTTCACACTGGTGGCTATTATTCGTTTTATTCGATAGAAAAACTGTTATATTTATATTGTATTTTATGCTTCTAGCGCTGACTTCATAGGCCCTAGCTATTCGATCTGGTGGAACACGCCCTAGAGTGAAGTCTAGGTTGCCCGGAACGTAGAAATGACCATCACTTTCACAATGGTTGCAATTATTCATATTATAGGATGGAAAACCTGTAGTATTTAGATTGTATTTTATGCTCCTGGTGTTGACTTCTTAGGCCCTAACTATTCGATCTGGTGGAGCAACGCCCTAGAGTGAAGCCTAGGTTGCCCGGAACGTAGAAGTGACCATAACTTTCACACAGGTTGCTATTATTCGTTTTAAGACGATGGAACAACTGTTGTATTTATATTGTATTTTACGCTTCTGGCGTTCACTTCTTAGGCCCTAACTATTCGATCGGGTGGAAGAACGCCCTAGGGTGAAGCCTAGGTTGCCCGGAAAGTAGAAATGACCATAACTTTCAAACTGGTTGCAATTATTCCTGTTATACGATGGAAAAACTGTTGTATTTATATTGTATTTTATGCTTCTGGCGTTCACTTCTTAGGCACTAACTTTTCAATCTGTTGGAGCAACGCCCTAGGGTGGATCCTAGGTTGCCCGGGAAGTAGAAATGACCATAACTTTCATTCTGGTTGCAATTATCCGTTTTATACGAAGGAAAAGCTGTTGCTTGTATATTGTATTTTATGCTTCTGGCCTTGACTTCTTAGGCCATTACTATTCGATCTGGTGGAGCAACGCCTTAGAGTGAAGCCTTGGTTTCCCGGAACGTAGAAATTACCATCACTTTCATACTGGTTGTAATTATTCGTTTTATACGACGGAAAAACTGTTGTGCTTATATTGTATTTTATGCTTGTGGCGTTGAATTCTAAGGCACTAACTATTCGATCTGGTGGGGCAACGCCCTAGAGTGAAGTCTAGGTTGCCCGGAACGTAGAAGTGACCATAACTTTCACACTGGTTGCAATTATCCGGATTATACGATGGAAAAACTGTTGTATTTATATTGTATTTTATGCTTCTGGCGTTCACTTCTTAGGCACTAACTTTTCAATCTGTTGGAGCAACGCCCTAGGGTGAATCCTAGGTTGCCCGGGAAGTAGAAATGACCATAACTTTCATACTGGTTGCAATTATCCGTTTTATACGAAGGAAAAACTGTTGTATTTATATGGTATTTTATGCTTCTGGCGTTCACTTCTTAGGCCTTAACCATTCGATCTGGTGGAGCAACGCACTAGAGTGAAGTCTAGGTTGCCCGGAACGAAGAAATGACCATCACTTTCAAACTAGTTACAATTATTCCTGTTATACGATGGAAAAACTGTTGTATTTTTATTGCATTTTATGCTTCGGGCGTTGACTTCTAAGGCCCTAGCTATTCGATCTGGTGGAGCAACGCCCTAGAGTGAAACCTAGGTGGCTCGGAGTGTATAAATGACTTTAACTTTCACACTGGTCCCAATTATTCGTTTTATACGATGCAAACGCTGTTGTATATATATCGTATTTTATGCTTCTGGCGTTGACTTCTAAGGCCCTAGCTGTTTGATCTGGTGGAGCATCGCCCTAGAGTGAAGCCTAGGTTGCCCGGAACGTCGAAATGACCATAACTTTCATACTGGTTGCAATTATTCGTTTTATATGATGGAATAACTGTTGTATTTATATTGTATTTTATGCTGCTGGCGTTCACTTCTTAGGCCCTAACTATTCGATCTGGTGGAACAACGCCCTGGGGTGAAGCCTAGGTTGCCGGAACGTATAAATGACCATAACTTTCACACTGGTTGCTATTATTCGTTTTATACGATGGAAAAACTGTTATATTTATATTGTATCTTATGCTTCTGGCGTTGACTTCTTAGGCCCTAACAATTCGATCTGGTGGAACAACGCCCTAGAGTGAAGCCTAGGTTGCCTGGAACGTACAAATGACCATCACTTTCACACGGGTTGCAATTATTCCTGTTATCGGATGGAAAGACTGTTGTATTTTTATTGTATTTTATGCTTCAGGCGTTGACTTCTGAGGCCGTAGCTATTCGATGTGGAGGAAGAACGCCCTAGAGTGAAGCCTAGGTTGCTCGGAATGTACAAATGACCATAACATTCACACTGGTTGAAATTATTCGTTTTATACGATGGAAAAACTGTTATATTTAAATTGTATTTTATGCTTCTGGCTTTGATTTCTTAGGCCCTAACTATTCCATCTGGTGGAACAACACCCTAGAGTGAGGCCTAGGTTGCCCGGAACGTAGAAATGACCATCACTTCCATACTGGTAGCAATCATTCGTTTTATACGATGGAAAAACTGTTGTATTTATATTGTATTTAATGCTTCTGGCGTTGAGTTCTAAGGCACAAACTATTCGATCTGGTGGAGCATTGCCCTAGAGTGAAGCCTAGGTTGCCCGGAACGTAGAAATGACCAACACTTTCAAAACTGGTTGCAATTGATCCTTTTATACGATGGAAAAACTGTTGTATTTTTATTGCATTTTATGCTTCCGCCGATGACTTCGAAGGCCCTAACTATTCAATCTGTTGGAGCAACGCCCTAGGCAGAAGCCTAGGTTGCCCGGAAAGTTGAAATGACATTAACTTTCATACTGGTTGCAATTACTCGTTTTATACGATGGAAAATCTGTTGTATTTATATTGTATTTTATGCTTCTGGCGTTGACTTCTAAGGCACTAACTATTCGATCTGGTGGAGCAACGCACTAGAGTGAAGCCGAGGTTGCCCGGAACGTAGAAATGACCATCACTTTCAAACTGTTTGCAATTACTCCTGTTATATAATGGAAAAACTGTTGTATTTTTATTGCATATTGTGCTTCGGGCATTGACTTCTAAGGCCCTAATTATTCAATCTGTTGGAGCAACGCCCTAGGGTGTAGCCTAGGTTGCCCGGAACGTAGAAATGACCATAACTTTCATACTGGTTGCAATTATTCGTTTTATATGATGGAAAAACTGTTGTATTTATATTGTATTTTATGCTGCTGGCGTTCACTTCTTAGGCACTAACTATTCGATCTGGTGGAACAACGCCCTGGTGTGAAGCCTAGGTTGCCGGGAACGTAGAAATGACCATAACTTTCACACTGGTCGCTATTATTCGTTTTATACGATGGTGAAACTGTTATATTTATATTGTGTTTTATGCTTCTGGCGTTGCCTTCTTAGGCCCTAGCTGTTCGATCTGGTGGAACAACGCCCTAGAGTGAAGCCTAGATTGCCCGGAACGTAGAAATGACCATAACTTTCACACTGGTTGCTATTATTCGTTCTATACGATGGAAAAGCTGTTATATTTATATTGTATCTTATGCTTCTGGCGTTGACTTCTTAGGCCCTAACAATTCGAGCTGGTGGAACAACGCCCTAGAGTGAAGCCTAGGTTGCCTGGAACGTACAAATGTCCATCACCTTCACAAGGGTTGCAATTATTCCTGTTACAGGATGGAAAGACTGTTGCATTTTTATTGTATTTTATGCTTCAGACGTTGACTTATGAGGCCGTAGCTATTCGATGTGGTGGAAGAACGCCATAGAGTGAAGCCTAGGTTGCCCGGAACGTAGAAATCACCATAACTTTCATACTGGTGGCAATTATTCGTTCTATATGATGGAAAAACTGTTGTATTTATATTGTATTTTATGCCGCTGGCGTTCACTTCTTAGGCCCTAGCTATTCGATCTGGTGGAACAACGCCCTGAGGTGAAGCCTAGGTTGCCCGGAACGTAGAAATGACCATAACTTTCACACTGGTTGCTATTATTTGTTTTATACGATGGAAAAACTGTTATATTTATATTGTACTTTATGCTTCTGGCGTTGCCTTCTTAGGCTCTAACTGTTCGATCTGGTAGAACATTGCCCTAGAGTGAAGCCTAGGTTACCCGAAACGTAGAAATGACCAGTACTTTCACACTGTTTGCAGTGACTCCTGTTATACGATGGAAAAACTGTTGCATCTTTATTGAATTTTATGCTTATGTCGTTGACTTCTAAGGCCCTAACTATGCTATCTGGTGTATCAACGCCCTAGCGTGAAGCCTAGGTTGCTCGGAGTGTAAAAATGACCATTACCTTTGCAATGTTTGCAATTATTCATTTTATACGTTAGAAAAACTGTTGTACTTATATTGTATCTTATGCTTCAGGCGTTCACCTCTTATGCCATAAATATTCCATCTGGTGGAACAACGAGCTAGGGTGAAGCCTAGGTTGCCCGGAACGTAGAAATGGAAATAACTTTCACACCGGTAGCAATTATTCGTTTTATACGATGGAAAAACAGTTCTACTTATTTTGTAATTTATGCTTCGGCCGTTGACTTCTAATGCCCTAACTATTCGAGCTGGTGGAGCAACGCCCTAGAGTGAAGCCTAGGTTGCCCGGAACGTAGAAATGACCATCACTTTCAAACTGGTTGCAATTATTCGCTTTATACGATGGAAAAACTGTTGTATTTATATTGTTTTTTATGCTTCTGGCGTTGACTTCTAAGGCACTAACTATTCGATCTGGTGGAGCAACGCCCTAGAGTGAAGCCGAGGTTGCCCGGAACGTAGAAATGACAATCACATTCAAACTGGTTGCAATTATTCCGGTTATATGATGAAAGAACTGTTGTATCTTTATTGCATTTTATGCTTCGGGCATTGACTTCTAAGGCCCTAACTATTCAATCTGTTGAAGCAACGCCCTAGGGTGTAGCCTAGGTTGCCCGGAAAGTAGAAATGACCACTACTTTCATACTGGTTGCAATTACTCGTTTTATATGATGGCAAAACTGTTGTATTTATATTGTATTTTATGCTTCTGGCGTTCACTTCTTAGGCCCTAACTATTCGATCTGGTGGAACAACGCCCTAGGGAGAAGCCTAGGTTGCCCGGAACGTAGAAATGACCATAACTTTTACACTGGAAGCCATTATTCGTTTTATACGATGGAAAAACTGTTCTATTAATTTTGTATTTTATGCTTTGGGCGTTGACTTCTAAGGCCCTAACTGTTTGATCTGGTGGTGCAACGCCCTAGAGAGAAGCCTAGGTTGCCCGGAACGATGAAATGGAAATAACTTTCACACCGGTAGCAATTATTCGTTTTATACGATGGAAAAACAGTTCTATTTATTTTGTATTTTGTGCTTCGGCCGTTGACTTCTAAGGACCTAACTCTTCGATCTGTTGGAGCAACGCCCTAGGCTGAAGCCTAGGTTGCCGGAAAGTAGAAATGACCATAACACTCATACTGGTTGCAATTAATTGTTTTATACGATGGAAAAACTGTTGTATTTATATTGTATTTTATGCTTCGGGCGTTGACTTCTAAGGCCCTAACTATTCAATCTGTTGGGTCAACGCCCTAGAATGAAGCCTAGGTTGCTCGGAATGTAGAAATGACCATAACATTCACACTGGTTGAAATTATTCGTTTTATACGATGGAAAAGCTGTTGCATCTTTATTGTATTTTATGCTTCTGGAGTAGACTTCTAAGGCCCTAACTATTCGATCTGGTGGAGCAACGCCCTAGAGTGAAGCCTAGGTTGCCCGGAACGTAAAAATGACCATCACTGTCAAACTGGTTGCAATTATTCCGGCTATATGACGGAAGAATTGTTGTATCTTTATTGCATTTTATGCTTCGGGCATTGACTTCTAAGGCCCTAACTATTCAATCTGTTGGAGCAACGCCCTAGGGTGTAGCCTAGGTTGCCCGGAAAGTAGAAATGACTATAACTTTCACACTGGTTGCAATTATTCGTTTTATACGATGGAAAAGCTGTTGTATTTATATTGTATTTTATGCTTCTGGCGCTGACTTTTAGGGCACTAACTATTCGATCTGGTGGAGCAGCGCCCTAGGGTGAAGCCTAGGTTGCCGGCACGTAGAAATGACCATTACTTTTACACTGGTTTCAATTATTCGTTTTATACGATGGAAAAACTGTTGCATCTTTATTGTATTTTATGCTTCGGGCGTTGATTTCTAAGGCCCTAACTATTCCATCTGGTGGAGCAACGTCCTAGAGTGAAGCCTAGGTTGCCGGCACGTAGAAATGACCATTACTTTTACACTGGTTTCAATTATTCGTTTTATATGATGGAAAAACTGTTTTATTTATATTGTATTTTATGCTTCTGGCGCTGACTTTTAGGGCACTAACTATTCGATCTGGTGGAGCAGCGCCCTAGGGTGAAGCCTAGGTTGCCGGCACGTAGAAATGACCATTACTTTTACACTGGTTTCAATTATTCGTTTTATACGATGGAAAAACTGTTGCATCTTTATTGTATTTTATGCTTCGGGCGTTGACTTCTAAGGCCCTAACTATTCCATCTGGTGGAGCAACGTCCTAGAGTGAAGCCTAGGTTGCCCGGAAAGTAGAAATGACTATAACTTTCACACTGGCTGCAATTATTCGTTTTATACGATGGAAAACCTGTTGTATTTATACCGTATTTTACGCTTCTGGCGTTGACTTCTTATGCCCTAACTATTCCATCTGGTGGAACAACACCATAGGGTGATGCCTAGGTTGCCCGGAACGTAGAAATGACCATCTCTTTCACACTGGTTGCTATTATTCGTTCCATACGATGGAAAAACTGTTATATTTATATTGTATCTTATGCTTCTGGCGTTGACGTCTTAGGCCTTAACAATACGTTCTAGTGGAACAACGCCCTAGAGTGAAGCCTAGGTTGCCTCGAACGTACAAATGACCATCACTTTCACACGGGTTGCAGTTATTCCTGTCATAGGATGGAAAGGCTGTTGTATTTTTATAGTATTTTATGCTACGGGCGTTGACTTCTAAGGCCCTAACTATTCGATCTGGTGGAGCAACGCCCTAGAGTGAAGCCTAGGTTGCCCGGAACGTAGAAATGACCAGAACTTTCACACTGGTTGCTATCATTCGTTTTATACGATGGAAAAACTGTTATATTTATATTGTATTTTATGCTTCTGGCGTTGACTTCTTAGGCCCTACCTTTTCGATCTGGTGGAACAACGCCCTAGAGTGTAGCCTAGGTTGCCCGGAACGTAGAAATGACCATCACTTTCACACTGGTTGCAATTATTCCTGTTATACGATGGAAAAGCTCTTGTATATTTAATGTATTTTATGCTTCGGGCGTTGATTTCTATGGCCCTACCTATTCGATCTGGTGGAGCAACGCCCTACAGTCAAGCCTAGGTTGCCCGGAACGTAGAAATGAACATAACTTTCACACTGGTAGCAATTATTCGTTTTATACAATGGAAAAACTGTTCCATTTATTTTGTATTTTATGCTTCGGGCGTTGACTTCTATGGCCCGACCTATTCGATCTGGTGGAGCAACACCCTAAAGTCAAGCCTAGGTTGCAAGGAACGTAGAAATGACCATAACATTCACACCGGTTGCAATTATTCATGCTATACGTTGGAAAAACTGTTGCATTTTTATTGTAATTTATGCTTCTAGCATTGACTGCTAAGGCCGTACCTATTAGATGTGGTGGAGTAACGCCCTAGAGTGACGCCTACGTTGCCTGGGACGTAGAAATGACTATTACTTTCACAATGTTTCCAATTATTCATTTTATACGATGGAAAAACTGTTGTACTTGTATTGTATTTTGTTCTTATGGCGTTGAATTCTAAGTCCCTAGCTATGCGATCTGGTGGAGCAACGTCCTATAGTGAAACCTAGGTTGCCCGGAACGTAGAAATTACCATATCTTTCACACTGGTAGGAATTATTCGTTTTATACGATGGAAAAACTGTTGTATTTATAGTGAATTTTATGCTTCTGGCGTTGACTCCTAAGGCCCTAGCTATTCGATTTGGTGGAGCAGCGCCCTAGAGTGAAGCCTAGGTTGCCCGGAACAATGATATGCCATTACTTTCACACTGGTTGCAATATTTCCTGATATACGACGGAAAAACTGTTGCATCTTTATTGTATTTTATGCTTCTGGCGTTGACTTCTAAGGCCCTAACTATTCGATTTGGTGGTGCAACGCCCTAGAGTGAAGCCTAGGTTGCCCGGAAAGTAGAAATGACTATAACTTTCACACTGGTTGCAATTATTCGTTTTATACGATGGAAAAGCTGTTGTATTTATACCGTATTTTATGCTTCTGGCGTTGACTTCTTATGCCCTAACAATTCGATCTGTTGGAGCAACGCCCTAGGGTGAAGCCTAGGTTACCCGGAACGTGGAAATGACCAGTACTTTCACACTGTTTGCAGTGACCCCTGTTATACGATGGAAAAACTGATGCATCTTTATTGAATTTTATGCTTCTGGCGTTGACTTCTAAGGCCCTAACTATTCTATCTGGTGTATCAACGCCCTAGAGTGAAGCCTAGGTTGCTCGGAATGTAAAAATGACCATAACATTCACACTGGTTGAAATTATTCGTTTTATACGATGGAAAAACTGTTATATTTAAATTGTATTTTATGCTTCTGGCGTTGATTTCTTAGGCCCTAACTATTCAATCTGGTGGAACAACACCCTAGAGTGAGGCCTAGGTTGCCCGGAACGTAGAAATGACCACCACATCCATACTGGTAGCAATCATTCGTTTTATACGATGGAAAAACTGTTGTATTTATATTGTATTTAATGCTTCTGGCGTTGAGTTCTAAGGCACAAACTATTCGATCTGGTGGAGCAATGCCCTAGAGTGAAGCCTAGGTTGCCCGGAACGTAGAAATGACCAACACTCTCAAAACTGGTTGCAATTAATCCTTTTATACGATGGAAAAACTGTTGTATTTTTATTGCATTTTATGCTTCCGCCGATGACTTCGAAGGCCCTAACTATTCAATCTGTTGGAGCAACGCCCTAGGCAGAAGCCTAGGTTGCCCGGAAAGTTGAAATGACATTAACTTTCATACTGGTTGCAATTACTCGTTTTATACGATGGAAAATCTGTTGTATTTATATTGTATTTTATGCTTCTGGCGTTGACTTCTAAGGCACTAACTATTCGATCTGGTGGAGCAACGCACTAGAGTGAAGCCGAGGTTGCCCGGAACGTAGAAATGACCATCACTTTCAAACTGTTTGCAATTACTCCTGTTATATGATGGAAAAACTGTTGTATTTTTATTGCATATTGTGCTTCGGGCATTGACTTCTAAGGCCCTAATTATTCAATCTGTTGGAGCAACGCCCTAGGGTGTAGCCTAGGTTGCCCGGAACGTACAAATGACCATAACTTTCATACTGGTTGCAATTATTCGTTTTATATGATGGAAAAACTGTTGTATTTATATTGTATTTTATGCTGCTGGCGTTCACTTCTTAGGCACTAACTATTCGATCTGGTGGAACAACGCCCTGGTGTGTAGCCTGGGTTGCCGGGAACGTAGAAATGACCATAACTTTCACACTGGTCGCTATTATTCGTTTTATACGATGGTGAAACTGTTATATTTATATTGTGTTTTATGCTTCTGGCGTTGCCTTCTTAGGCCCTAGCTGTTCGATCTGGTGGAACAACGCCCTAGAGTGAAGCCTAGGTTGCCCGGAACGTAGAAATGACCATAACTTTCACACTGGTTGCTATTATTCGTTTTATACGATGGAAAAACAGTTCTACTTATTTTGTAATTTATGCTTCGGCCGTTGACTTCTAAGGCCCTAACTATTCGAGCTGGTGGAGCAACGCCCTAGAGTGAAGCCTAGGTTGCCCGGAACGTAGAAATGACCATCACTTTCAAACTGTTTGCAATTACTCCTGTTATATGATGGAAAAACTGTTGTATTTTTATTGCATATTGTGCTTCGGGCATTGACTTCTAAGGCCCTAATTATTCAATCTGTTGGAGCAACGCCCTAGGGTGTAGCCTAGGTTGCCCGGAACGTAGAAATGACCATAACTTTCATACTGGTTGCAATTATTCGTTTTATATGATGGAAAAACTGTTGTATTTATATTGTATTTTATGCTGCTGGCGTTCACTTCTTAGGCACTAACTATTCGATCTGGTGGAACAACGCCCTGGTGTGTAGCCTGGGTTGCCGGGAACGTAGAAATGACCATAACTTTCACACTGGTCGCTATTATTCGTTTTATACGATGGTGAAACTGTTATATTTATATTGTGTTTTATGCTTCTGGCGTTGCCTTCTTAGGCCCTAGCTGTTCGATCTGGTGGAACAACGCCCTAGAGTGAAGCCTAGGTTGCCCGGAACGTAGAAATGACCATAACTTTCACACTGGTTGCTATTATTCGTTCTATACGATGGAAAAGCTCTTATATTTATATTGTATCTTATGCTTCTGGCGTTGACTTCTTAGGCCCTAACAATTCGAGCTGGTGGAACAACGTCCTAGAGTGAAGCCTAGGTTGCCTGGAACGTACAAATGACCATCACCTTCACAAGGGTTGCAATTATTCCTGTTACAGGATGGAAAGACTGTTGTATTTTTACTGTATTTTATGCTTCAGACGTTGACTTATGAGGCCGTAGCTATTCGATGTTGTGGAAGAACGCCATAGAGTGAAGCCTAGGTTGCCCGGAACGTAGAAATGACCATAACTTTCATACTGGTGGCAATTATTCGTTCTATATGATGGAAAAACTGTTGTATTTATATTGTATTTTATGCCGCTGGCGTTCACTTCTTAGGCCCTAGCTATTCGATCTGGTGGAACAACGCCCTGGGGTGAAGCCTAGGTTGCCCGGAACGTAGAAATGACCATAACTTTCACACTGGTTGCTATTATTTGTTTTATACGATGGAAAAACTGTTATATTTATATTGTACTTTATGCTTCTGGCGTTGCCTTCTTAGGCTCTAACTGTTCGATCTGGTAGAACATTGCCCTAGAGTGAAGCCTAGGTTACCCGGAACGTAGAAATGACCAGTACTTTCACACTGTTTGCAGTGACTCCTGTTATACGATGGAAAAACTGTTGCATCTTTATTGAATTTTATGCTTATGTCGTTGACTTCTAAGGCCCTAACTATGCTATCTGGTGTATCAACGTCCTAGCGTGAAGCCTAGGTTGCTCGGAATGTAAAAATGACCATTACTTTTGCAATGTTTGCAATTATTCATTTTATACGTTAGAAAAACTGTTGTACTTATATTGTATCTTATGCTTCAGGCGTTCACCTCTTATGCCATAAATATTCCATCTGGTGGAACAACGACCTAGGGTGAAGCCTAGGTTGCCCGGAACGTAGAAATGGAAATAACTTTCACACCGGTAGCAATTATTCGTTTTATACGATGGAAAAACTGTTCCATTTATTTTGTATTTTATGCTTCGGGCGTTGACTTCTATGGCCCGACCTATTCGATCTGGTGGAGCAACACCCTAAAGTCAAGCCTAGGTTGCAAGGAACGTAGAAATGACCATAACATTCACACCGGTTGCAATTATTCATGCTATACGTTGGAAAAACTGTTGCATTTTTATTGTAATTTATGCTTCTAGCATTGACTGCTAAGGCCGTACCTATTAGATGTGGTGGAGTAACGCCCTAGAGTGACGCCTACGTTGCCTGGGACGTAGAAATGACTATTACTTTCACAATGTTTCCAATTATTCATTTTATACGATGGAAAAACTGTTGTACTTGTATTGTATTTTGTTCTTATGGCGTTGAATTCTAAGTCCCTAGCTATGCGATCTGGTGGAGCAACGTCCTATAGTGAAACCTAGGTTGCCCGGAACGTAGAAATTACCATATCTTTCACACTGGTAGGAATTATTCGTTTTATACGATGGAAAAACTGTTGTATTTATAGTGAATTTTATGCTTCTGGCGTTGACTCCTAAGGCCCTAGCTATTCGATTTGGTGGAGCAGCGCCCTAGAGTGAAGCCTAGGTTGCCCGGAACAATGATATGCCATTACTTTCACACTGGTTGCAATATTTCCTGATATACGACGGAAAAACTGTTGCATCTTTATTGTATTTTATGCTTCTGGCGTTGACTTCTAAGGCCCTAACTATTCGATTTGGTGGTGCAACGCCCTAGAGTGAAGCCTAGGTTCCCCGGAAAGTAGAAATGACTATAACTTTCACACTGGTTGCAATTATTCGTTTTATACGATGGAAAAGCTGTTGTATTTATACCGTATTTTATGCTTCTGGCGTTGACTTCTTATGCCCTAACAATTCGATCTGTTGGAGCAACGCCCTAGGGTGAAGCCTAGGTTACCCGGAACGTGGAAATGACCAGTACTTTCACACTGTTTGCAGTGACCCCTGTTATACGATGGAAAAACTGATGCATCTTTATTGAATTTTATGCTTCTGGCGTTGACTTCTAAGGCCCTAACTATTCTATCTGGTGTATCAACGCCCTAGAGTGAAGCCTAGGTTGCTCGGAATGTAAAAATGACCATAACATTCACACTGTTTGAAATTATTCGTTTTATACGATGGAAAAACTGTTATATTTAAATTGTATTTTATGCTTCTGGCGTTGATTTCTTAGGCCCTAACTATTCAATCTGGTGGAACAACACCCTAGAGTGAGGCCTAGGTTGCCCGGAACGTAGAAATGACCACCACATCCATACTGGTAGCAATCATTCGTTTTATACGATGGAAAAACTGTTGTATTTATATTGTATTTAATGCTTCTGGCGTTGAGTTCTAAGGCACAAACTATTCGATCTGGTGGAGCAATGCCCTAGAGTGAAGCCTAGGTTGCCCGGAACGTAGAAATGACCAACACTCTCAAAACTGGTTGCAATTAATCCTTTTATACGATGGAAAAACTGTTGTATTTTTATTGCATTTTATGCTTCCGCCGATGACTTCGAAGGCCCTAACTATTCAATCTGTTGGAGCAACGCCCTAGGCAGAAGCCTAGGTTGCCCGGAAAGTTGAAATGACATTAACTTTCATACTGGTTGCAATTACTCGTTTTATACGATGGAAAATCTGTTGTATTTATATTGTATTTTATGCTTCTGGCGTTGACTTCTAAGGCACTAACTATTCGATCTGGTGGAGCAACGCACTAGAGTGAAGCCGAGGTTGCCCGGAACGTAGAAATGACCATCACTTTCAAACTGTTTGCAATTACTCCTGTTATATGATGGAAAAACTGTTGTATTTTTATTGCATATTGTGCTTCGGGCATTGACTTCTAAGGCCCTAATTATTCAATCTGTTGGAGCAACGCCCTAGGGTGTAGCCTAGGTTGCCCGGAACGTAGAAATGACCATAACTTTCATACTGGTTGCAATTATTCGTTTTATATGATGGAAAAACTGTTGTATTTATATTGTATTTTATGCTGCTGGCGTTCACTTCTTAGGCACTAACTATTCGATCTGGTGGAACAACGCCCTGGTGTGTAGCCTGGGTTGCCGGGAACGTAGAAATGACCATAACTTTCACACTGGTCGCTATTATTCGTTTTATACGATGGTGAAACTGTTATATTTATATTGTGTTTTATGCTTCTGGCGTTGCCTTCTTAGGCCCTAGCTGTTCGATCTGGTGGAACAACGCCCTAGAGTGAAGCCTAGGTTGCCCGGAACGTAGAAATGACCATAACTTTCACACTGGTTGCTATTATTCGTTTTATACGATGGAAAAACAGTTCTACTTATTTTGTAATTTATGCTTCGGCCGTTGACTTCTAAGGCCCTAACTATTCGAGCTGGTGGAGCAACGCCCTAGAGTGAAGCCTAGGTTGCCCGGAACGTAGAAATGACCATCACTTTCAAACTGTTTGCAATTACTCCTGTTATATGATGGAAAAACTGTTGTATTTTTATTGCATATTGTGCTTCGGGCATTGACTTCTAAGGCCCTAATTATTCAATCTGTTGGAGCAACGCCCTAGGGTGTAGCCTAGGTTGCCCGGAACGTAGAAATGACCATAACTTTCATACTGGTTGCAATTATTCGTTTTATATGATGGAAAAACTGTTGTATTTATATTGTATTTTATGCTGCTGGCGTTCACTTCTTAGGCACTAACTATTCGATCTGGTGGAACAACGCCCTGGTGTGTAGCCTGGGTTGCCGGGAACGTAGAAATGACCATAACTTTCACACTGGTCGCTATTATTCGTTTTATACGATGGTGAAACTGTTATATTTATATTGTGTTTTATGCTTCTGGCGTTGCCTTCTTAGGCCCTAGCTGTTCGATCTGGTGGAACAACGCCCTAGAGTGAAGCCTAGGTTGCCCGGAACGTAGAAATGACCATAACTTTCACACTGGTTGCTATTATTCGTTCTATACGATGGAAAAGCTCTTATATTTATATTGTATCTTATGCTTCTGGCGTTGACTTCTTAGGCCCTAACAATTCGAGCTGGTGGAACAACGTCCTAGAGTGAAGCCTAGGTTGCCTGGAACGTACAAATGACCATCACCTTCACAAGGGTTGCAATTATTCCTGTTACAGGATGGAAAGACTGTTGTATTTTTACTGTATTTTATGCTTCAGACGTTGACTTATGAGGCCGTAGCTATTCGATGTTGTGGAAGAACGCCATAGAGTGAAGCCTAGGTTGCCCGGAACGTAGAAATGACCATAACTTTCATACTGGTGGCAATTATTCGTTCTATATGATGGAAAAACTGTTGTATTTATATTGTATTTTATGCCGCTGGCGTTCACTTCTTAGGCCCTAGCTATTCGATCTGGTGGAACAACGCCCTGGGGTGAAGCCTAGGTTGCCCGGAACGTAGAAATGACCATAACTTTCACACTGGTTGCTATTATTTGTTTTATACGATGGAAAAACTGTTATATTTATATTGTACTTTATGCTTCTGGCGTTGCCTTCTTAGGCTCTAACTGTTCGATCTGGTAGAACATTGCCCTAGAGTGAAGCCTAGGTTACCCGGAACGTAGAAATGACCAGTACTTTCACACTGTTTGCAGTGACTCCTGTTATACGATGGAAAAACTGTTGCATCTTTATTGAATTTTATGCTTATGTCGTTGACTTCTAAGGCCCTAACTATGCTATCTGGTGTATCAACGTCCTAGCGTGAAGCCTAGGTTGCTCGGAATGTAAAAATGACCATTACTTTTGCAATGTTTGCAATTATTCATTTTATACGTTAGAAAAACTGTTGTACTTATATTGTATCTTATGCTTCAGGCGTTCACCTCTTATGCCATAAATATTCCATCTGGTGGAACAACGACCTAGGGTGAAGCCTAGGTTGCCCGGAACGTAGAAATGGAAATAACTTTCACACCGGTAGCAATTATTCGTTTTATACGATGGAAAAACTGTTCCATTTATTTTGTATTTTATGCTTCGGGCGTTGACTTCTATGGCCCGACCTATTCGATCTGGTGGAGCAACACCCTAAAGTCAAGCCTAGGTTGCAAGGAACGTAGAAATGACCATAACATTCACACCGGTTGCAATTATTCATGCTATACGTTGGAAAAACTGTTGCATTTTTATTGTAATTTATGCTTCTAGCATTGACTGCTAAGGCCGTACCTATTAGATGTGGTGGAGTAACGCCCTAGAGTGACGCCTACGTTGCCTGGGACGTAGAAATGACTATTACTTTCACAATGTTTCCAATTATTCATTTTATACGATGGAAAAACTGTTGTACTTGTATTGTATTTTGTTCTTATGGCGTTGAATTCTAAGTCCCTAGCTATGCGATCTGGTGGAGCAACGTCCTATAGTGAAACCTAGGTTGCCCGGAACGTAGAAATTACCATATCTTTCACACTGGTAGGAATTATTCGTTTTATACGATGGAAAAACTGTTGTATTTATAGTGAATTTTATGCTTCTGGCGTTGACTCCTAAGGCCCTAGCTATTCGATTTGGTGGAGCAGCGCCCTAGAGTGAAGCCTAGGTTGCCCGGAACAATGATATGCCATTACTTTCACACTGGTTGCAATATTTCCTGATATACGACGGAAAAACTGTTGCATCTTTATTGTATTTTATGCTTCTGGCGTTGACTTCTAAGGCCCTAACTATTCGATTTGGTGGTGCAACGCCCTAGAGTGAAGCCTAGGTTGCCCGGAAAGTAGAAATGACTATAACTTTCACACTGGTTGCAATTATTCGTTTTATACGATGGAAAAGCTGTTGTATTTATACCGTATTTTATGCTTCTGGCGTTGACTTCTTATGCCCTAACAATTCGATCTGTTGGAGCAACGCCCTAGGGTGAAGCCTAGGTTACCCGGAACGTGGAAATGACCAGTACTTTCACACTGTTTGCAGTGACCCCTGTTATACGATGGAAAAACTGATGCATCTTTATTGAATTTTATGCTTCTGGCGTTGACTTCTAAGGCCCTAACTATTCTATCTGGTGTATCAACGCCCTAGAGTGAAGCCTAGGTTGCTCGGAATGTAAAAATGACCATAACATTCACACTGTTTGAAATTATTCGTTTTATACGATGGAAAAACTGTTATATTTAAATTGTATTTTATGCTTCTGGCGTTGATTTCTTAGGCCCTAACTATTCAATCTGGTGGAACAACACCCTAGAGTGAGGCCTAGGTTGCCCGGAACGTAGAAATGACCACCACATCCATACTGGTAGCAATCATTCGTTTTATACGATGGAAAAACTGTTGTATTTATATTGTATTTAATGCTTCTGGCGTTGAGTTCTAAGGCACAAACTATTCGATCTGGTGGAGCAATGCCCTAGAGTGAAGCCTAGGTTGCCCGGAACGTAGAAATGACCAACACTCTCAAAACTGGTTGCAATTAATCCTTTTATACGATGGAAAAACTGTTGTATTTTTATTGCATTTTATGCTTCCGCCGATGACTTCGAAGGCCCTAACTATTCAATCTGTTGGAGCAACGCCCTAGGCAGAAGCCTAGGTTGCCCGGAAAGTTGAAATGACATTAACTTTCATACTGGTTGCAATTACTCGTTTTATACGATGGAAAATCTGTTGTATTTATATTGTATTTTATGCTTCTGGCGTTGACTTCTAAGGCACTAACTATTCGATCTGGTGGAGCAACGCACTAGAGTGAAGCCGAGGTTGCCCGGAACGTAGAAATGACCATCACTTTCAAACTGTTTGCAATTACTCCTGTTATATGATGGAAAAACTGTTGTATTTTTATTGCATATTGTGCTTCGGGCATTGACTTCTAAGGCCCTAATTATTCAATCTGTTGGAGCAACGCCCTAGGGTGTAGCCTAGGTTGCCCGGAACGTAGAAATGACCATAACTTTCATACTGGTTGCAATTATTCGTTTTATATGATGGAAAAACTGTTGTATTTATATTGTATTTTATGCTGCTGGCGTTCACTTCTTAGGCACTAACTATTCGATCTGGTGGAACAACGCCCTGGTGTGTAGCCTGGGTTGCCGGGAACGTAGAAATGACCATAACTTTCACACTGGTCGCTATTATTCGTTTTATACGATGGTGAAACTGTTATATTTATATTGTGTTTTATGCTTCTGGCGTTGCCTTCTTAGGCCCTAGCTGTTCGATCTGGTGGAACAACGCCCTAGAGTGAAGCCTAGGTTGCCCGGAACGTAGAAATGACCATAACTTTCACACTGGTTGCTATTATTCGTTTTATACGATGGAAAAACAGTTCTACTTATTTTGTAATTTATGCTTCGGCCGTTGACTTCTAAGGCCCTAACTATTCGAGCTGGTGGAGCAACGCCCTAGAGTGAAGCCTAGGTTGCCCGGAACGTAGAAATGACCATCACTTTCAAACTGTTTGCAATTACTCCTGTTATATGATGGAAAAACTGTTGTATTTTTATTGCATATTGTGCTTCGGGCATTGACTTCTAAGGCCCTAATTATTCAATCTGTTGGAGCAACGCCCTAGGGTGTAGCCTAGGTTGCCCGGAACGTAGAAATGACCATAACTTTCATACTGGTTGCAATTATTCGTTTTATATGATGGAAAAACTGTTGTATTTATATTGTATTTTATGCTGCTGGCGTTCACTTCTTAGGCACTAACTATTCGATCTGGTGGAACAACGCCCTGGTGTGTAGCCTGGGTTGCCGGGAACGTAGAAATGACCATAACTTTCACACTGGTCGCTATTATTCGTTTTATACGATGGTGAAACTGTTATATTTATATTGTGTTTTATGCTTCTGGCGTTGCCTTCTTAGGCCCTAGCTGTTCGATCTGGTGG
Organism: Calliopsis andreniformis; assembly: GCF_051401765.1. Lineage (NCBI taxonomy): Eukaryota > Metazoa > Arthropoda > Insecta > Hymenoptera > Andrenidae > Calliopsis > Calliopsis andreniformis. Next base: position 20,170,235 of record NW_027480424.1, on the reverse strand, counting down.
AACAACGCCCTAGAGTGAAGCCTAGGTTGCCCGGAACGTAGAAATGACCATAACTTTCACACTGGTTGCTATTATTCGTTCTATACGATGGAAAAGCTCTTATATTTATATTGTATCTTATGCTTCTGGCGTTGACTTCTTAGGCCCTAACAATTCGAGCTGGTGGAACAACGTCCTAGAGTGAAGCCTAGGTTGCCTGGAACGTACAAATGACCATCACCTTCACAAGGGTTGCAATTATTCCTGTTACAGGATGGAAAGACTGTTGTATTTTTACTGTATTTTATGCTTCAGACGTTGACTTATGAGGCCGTAGCTATTCGATGTTGTGGAAGAACGCCATAGAGTGAAGCCTAGGTTGCCCGGAACGTAGAAATGACCATAACTTTCATACTGGTGGCAATTATTCGTTCTATATGATGGAAAAACTGTTGTATTTATATTGTATTTTATGCCGCTGGCGTTCACTTCTTAGGCCCTAGCTATTCGATCTGGTGGAACAACGCCCTGGGGTGAAGCCTAGGTTGCCCGGAACGTAGAAATGACCATAACTTTCACACTGGTTGCTATTATTTGTTTTATACGATGGAAAAACTGTTATATTTATATTGTACTTTATGCTTCTGGCGTTGCCTTCTTAGGCTCTAACTGTTCGATCTGGTAGAACATTGCCCTAGAGTGAAGCCTAGGTTACCCGGAACGTAGAAATGACCAGTACTTTCACACTGTTTGCAGTGACTCCTGTTATACGATGGAAAAACTGTTGCATCTTTATTGAATTTTATGCTTATGTCGTTGACTTCTAAGGCCCTAACTATGCTATCTGGTGTATCAACGTCCTAGCGTGAAGCCTAGGTTGCTCGGAATGTAAAAATGACCATTACTTTTGCAATGTTTGCAATTATTCATTTTATACGTTAGAAAAACTGTTGTACTTATATTGTATCTTATGCTTCAGGCGTTCACCTCTTATGCCATAAATATTCCATCTGGTGGAACAACGACCTAGGGTGAAGCCTAGGTTGCCCGGAACGTAGAAATGGAAATAACTTTCACACCGGTAGCAATTATTCGTTTTATACGATGGAAAAACAGTTCTACTTATTTTGTAATTTATGCTTCGGCCGTTGACTTCTAAGGCCCTAACTATTCGAGCTGGTGGAGCAACGCCCTAGAGTGAAGCCTAGGTTGCCCGAAACGTAGAAATGACCATCACTTTCAAACTGGTTGCAATTATTCGCTTTATACGATGGAAAAACTGTTGTATTTATATTGTTTTTTATGCTTCTGGCGTTGACTTCTAAGGCACTAACTATTCGATCTGGTGGAGCAACGCCCTAGAGTGAAGCCGAGGTTGCCCGGAACGTAGAAATGACAATCACATTCAAACTGGTTGCGATTATTCCGGTTATATGATGAAAGAACTGTTGTATCTTTATTGCATTTTATGCTTCGGGCATTGACTTCTAAGGCCCTAACTATTCAATCTGTTGAAGCAACGCCCTAGGGTGTAGCCTAGGTTGCCCGGACAGTAGAAATGACCACAACTTTCATACTGGTTGCAATTACTCGTTTTATATGATGGAAAAACTGTTGTATTTATATTGTATTTTATGCTTCTGGCGTTCACTTCTTAGGCCCTAACTATTCGATCTGGTGGAACAACGCCCTAGGGAGAAGCCTAGGTTGCCCGGAACGTAGAAATGACCATAACTTTTACACTGGAAGCCATTATTCGTTTTATACGATGGAAAAACTGTTCTATTAATTTTGTATTTTATGCTTTGAGCGTTGACTTCTAAGGCCCTAACCGTTTGATCTGGTGGTGCAACGCCCTAGAGAGAAGCCTAGGTTGCCCGGAACGTAGAAATGGAAATAACTTTCACACCGGTAGCAATTATTCGTTTTATACGATGGAAAAACAGTTCTACTTATTTTGTAATTTATGCTTCGGCCGTTGACTTCTAAGGCCCTAACTATTCGAGCTGGTGGAGCAACGCCCTAGAGTGAAGACTAGGTTGCCCGAAACGTAGAAATGACCATCACTTTCAAACTGGTTGCAATTATTCGCTTTCTACGATGGAAAAACTGTTGTATTTATATTGTTTTTTATGCTTCTGGCGTTGACTTCTAAGGCACTAACTATTCGATCTGGTGGAGCAACGCCCTAGAGTGAAGCCGAGGTTGCCCGGAACGTAGAAATGACAATCACATTCAAACTGGTTGCAATTATTCCGGTTATATGATGAAAGAACTGTTGTATCTTTATTGCATTTTATGCTTCGGGCATTGACTTCTAAGGCCCTAACTATTCAATCTGTTGAAGCAACGCCCTAGGGTGTAGCCTAGGTTGCCCGGAAAGTAGAAATGACCACAACTTTCATACTGGTTGCAATTACTCGTTTTATATGATGGAAAAACTGTTGTATTTATATTGTATTTTATGCTTCTGGCGTTCACTTCTTAGGCCCTAACTATTCGATCTGGTGGAACAACGCCCTAGGGAGAAGCCTAGGTTGCCCGGAACGTAGAAATGACCATAACTTTTACACTGGAAGCCATTATTCGTTTTATACGATGGAAAAACTGTTCTATTAATTTTGTATTTTATGCTTTGGGCGTTGACTTCTAAGGCCCTAACTGTTTGATCTGTTGGTGCAACGCCCTAGAGAGAAGCCTAGGTTGCCCGGAACGATGAAATGGAAATAACTTTCACACCGGTAGCAATTATTCGTTTTATACGATGGAAAAACAGTTCTATTTATTTTGTATTTTGTGCTTCGGCCGTTGACTTCTAAGGACCTAACTCTTCGATCTGTTGGAGCAACGCCCTAGGGTGAAGACTAGGTTGCCGGAAAGTAGAAATGACCTTAACACTCATACTGGTTGCAATTAATTGTTTTATACGATGGAAAAACTGTTGTATTTATATTGTATTTTATGCTTCGGGCGTTGACTTCTAAGGTCCTAACTATTCAATCTGTTGGGTCAACGCCTTAGAATGAAGCCTAGGTTGCTCGGAATGTAGAAATGACCATAACATTCACACTGGTTGAAATTATTCGTTTTATACGATGGAAAAGCTGTTGCATCTTTATTGTATTTTATGCTTCTGGAGTAGACTTCTAAGGCCCTAACTATTCGATCTGGTGGAGCAACGCCCTAGAGTGAAGCCTAGGTTGCCCGGAACGTAGAAATGACCATCACTGTCAAACTGTTTGCAATTATTCCGGCTTTATGACGGAAGAACTGTTGTATCTTTATTGCATTTTATGCTTCGGGCATTGACTTCTAAGGCCCTAACTATTCAATCTGTTGAAGCAACGCCCTAGGGTGTAGCCTAGGTTGCCCGGAAAGTAGAAATGACCACAACTTTCATACTGGTTGCAATTACTCGTTTTATATGATGGAAAAACTGTTGTATTTATATTGTATTTTATGCTTCTGGCGTTCACTTCTTAGGCCCTAACTATTCGATCTGGTGGAACAACGCCCTAGGGTGAAGCCTAGGTTGCCACGAACTTAGAAATGACCATAACTTTCACACTGGTTGCTATTATTCGTCTTATACGATGGAAAAACTGTTATATTTATATTGTATTTTATGCTTCTGGCGGTGCCTTCTTAGGCCCTAAATGTTCGATCTGTTGGAGCAACGCCCTAGAGTGAAGCCTAGGTTGCCCGGAACGTAGAAATGATCATCACTTTCAAACTGGTTGCAATTAATCCTTTTATACGATGGAAAAACTGTTGTATTTATATTGCATTTTATGCTTCGGGCGTAGACTTCTATGGCCCTACCTATTCGATCTGGAGGAGCAACACCCTACAGTGAAGCCTAGGTTGCCCGGAACGTAGATATGACCATAACCTTCACACAGGTTGCAATTATTCGTTTTCTACGATGGAAAAGCTGTTGTATTTATATTGTATTTTATGCTTCCGGTGTTGACTTCTTAGACCCTAACTCTTCGATCTGGTGGAGCAACGCCTCAGAGTTAAGTCTAGGATGCCCGAAACGTGAAATGATCGTTACTTTCGCACTGGTTGCAATTAGTCGTGCTATACAATGGAAAAACTGTTGTATTTATACTGTATTTTATGCTTCTGGCGTTGACTTCTGAGGCCGTAGCTATTCGTTGTGGTGGAGCAACGCCCTAGAGTGAAGCCTAGGTTGCCCGGAACGTAGAAATGCCCATTACTTTCACACTGGTTGCAATTATTAGTTTTATACGATGGAAAAACTGTTCTATTTATTTTGTATTTTATGCTTCGGGCGTTGACTTCTAAGGCCCTAACTATTCAATCTGTTGGAGCAACGAACTAGGGTGAAGCCTAGGTTGCCCGGAAAGTAGAAATGACCATACCTTTCATACTGGTTGCCATTATTTGTTCTATACGATGGAAAAGCTGTTGTATTTATACCGTATTTTATGCTTCTGGCGTTGACTTCTTATGCCGTAACTATTCCATCTGGTGGAACAACGCCCTAGGGTGAAGCCTGGGTTGCCCGGAACGTAGAAATGACCATAACTTTCACACCGGTAGCAATTATTCGTTTTATATGATGGAAAAACTGTTCTATTTATTTTGTATTTTATGCTTCGGCCGTTGACTTCTAAGGCCCTAACTATTCAATCTGTTGGAGCAACGCCCTGGGGTGAAGCCTAGGTTGCCCGGAAAGTAGAACTAACCACAACTTTCATACTTGTTGCAATTATTCGTTTTATACGATGGAAAAACTGTTATATTTATATTATATTTTATGCTTCTGGCGTTGACTTCTTAGGCCCTAACTATTCGATCTGGTGGAACGACGCCCTAGAGTGAAGCCTAGGTTGCCCAGAACGTAGAAATGACCACACTTTCACACTGGTTGCAATTATTCCTGTTATACAATGGAAAAACTCTTATATATTTATTGTATTTTAAGCTTCGGGCGTTGACTTCCATGGCCCTACCTATTCGATTTGGTGGAGCAACACCCTACAGTGAAGCCTAGGTTGTCAGAAACGTAGAAATGAACATAACTTTCACACTGGTAGCAATTATTCGTTTTATACAATGGAAAAACTGTTCTATTTATTTTGTATTTTATGCTTCGTGCGTTGACTTCTAAGGCCCTAACTATTCGATCTGGTGGAGCAACGCCCTAGAGTGAAACCTAGGTTGCCCGGAACGTAGAAATTACCATAACTTTCACACTGGTAGGAATTATTCGTTTTATACGATGGAACAACTGTTCTATTTATTTTGTATTTCATGCTTCGGGCGTTGACTTCTAAGGCCCTAACTATTCAATCTGTTGGAACAACGCCCCAGGGTGAAGCCTAGGTTGCCCGGAAAGTAGAAATAACCATAACTTTCATACTGGTTGCAATTATTCGTTTTATACGATGGAAAAACTGTTTTACTTATATTGTATTTTATGCTTCTGGCGTTGACTTTTAGGGCACTAACTATTCGATCTGGTGGAGCAGCGCCCTAGGGTGAAGCCTAGGTTGCCGGCACGTAGAAATGACCATTACTTTTACACTGGTTTCAATTATTCGTTTTATACGATGGAAAAACTGTTTTATTTATATTGTATTTTATGCTTCTGGCGCTGACTTTTAGGGCACTAACTATTCGATCTGGTGGAGCAGCGCCCTAGGGTGAAGCCTAGGTTGCCCGGAAAGTAGAAATGACAGTCACATTCAAACTGGTTGCAATTATTCCGGTCATATGATGAAAGAACTGTTGTATCTTTATTGCATTTTATGCTTCGGGCATTGACTTCTAAGGCCCTAACTATTCAATCTGTTGAAGCAACGCCCTAGGGTGTAGCCTAGGTTGCCCGGAAAGTAGAAATGACCACAACTTTCATACTGGTTGCAATTACTCGTTTTATATGATGGAAAAGCTGTTGTATTTATATTGTATTTTATGCTTCTGGCGTTCACTTCTTAGGCCCTAACTATTCGATCTGGTGGAACAACGCCCTAGGGAGAAGCCTAGGTTGCCCGGAACGTAGAAATGACCATAACTTTTACACTGGAAGCCATTATTCGTTTTATACGATGGAAAAACTGTTCTATTAATTTTGTATTTTATGCTTTGGGCGTTGACTTCAAAGGCCCTAACTGCTTGATCTGGTGGTGCAACGCCCTAGAGAGAAGCCTAGGTTGCCCGGAACGATGAAATGGAAATAACTTTCACACCGGTAGCAATTATTCGTTTTATACGATGGAAAAACAGTTCTATTTATTTTGTATTTTGTGCTTCGGCCGTTGACTTCTAAGGACCTAACTCTTCGATCTGTTGGAGCAACGCCCTAGGGTGATGCCTAGGTTGCCCGGAACGTAGAAATGACCATAACTTTCACACCGGTAGCAATTATTCGTTTTATACGATGGTAAAACTGTTGTATTTATATTGCATTTTATGCTTCGGGCGTTGACTCGTAAGGCCCTAACAATTCAATCTGTTGGAGCAACGCCCTAGGGTGAAGCCTAGGTTGCCACGAACTTAGAAATGACCATAACTTTCACACTGGTTGCTATTATTCGTCTTATACGATGGAAAAACTGTTATATTTATATTGTATTTTATGCTTCTGGCGGTGCCTTCTTAGACCCTAACTCTTCGATCTGGTGGAGCAACGCCTCAGAGTTAAGTCTAGGATGCCCGAAACGTGAAATGATCGTTACTTTCGCACTGGTTGCAGTTAGTCGTGCTATACAATGGAAAAACTGTTGTATTTATACTGTATTTTATGCTTCTGGCGTTGACTTCTGAGGCCGTAGCTATTCGTTGTGGTGGAGCAACGCCCTAGAGTGAAACCTAGGTTGCCCGGAACGTAGAAATTACCATAACTTTCACACTGGTAGGAATTATTCGTTTTATACGATGGAACAACTGTTCTATTTATTTTGTATTTCATGCTTCGGGCGTTGACTTCTAAGGCCCTAACTATTCAATCTGTTGGAACAACGCCCCAGGGTGAAGCCTAGGTTGCCCGGAAAGTAGAAATAACCATAACTTTCATACTGGTTGCAATTATTCGTTTTATACGATGGAAAAACTGTTTTACTTATATTGTATTTTAAGCTTCTGGCGTTGACTTTTAGGGCACTAACTATTCGATCTGGTGGAGCAGCGCCCTAGGGTGAAGCCTAGGTTGCCGGCACGTAGAAATGACCATTACTTTTACACTGGTTTCAATTATTCGTTTTATACGATGGAAAAACTGTTTTATTTATATTGTATTTTATGCTTCTGGCGCTGACTTTTAGGGCACTAACTATTCGATCTGGTGGAGCAGCGCCCTAGGGTGAAGCCTAGGTTGCCCGGAAAGTAGAAATGACAATCACATTCAAACTGGTTGCAATTATTCCGGTCATATGATGAAAGAACTGTTGTATCTTTATTGCATTTTATGCTTCGGGCATTGACTTCTAAGGCCCTAACTATTCAATCTGTTGAAGCAACGCCCTAGGGTGTAGCCTAGGTTGCCCGGAAAGTAGAAATGACCACAACTTTAATACTGGTTGCAATTACTCGTTTTATATGATGGAAAAACTGTTGTATTTATATTGTATTTTATGCTTCTGGCGTTCACTTCTTAGGCCCTAACTATTCGATCTGGTGGAACAACGCCCTAGGGAGAAGCCTAGGTTGCCCGGAACGTAGAAATGACCATAACTTTTACACTGGAAGCCATTATTCGTTTTATACGATGGAAAAACTGTTCTATTAATTTTGTATTTTATGCTTTGGGCGTTGACTTCAAAGGCCCTAACTGCTTGATCTGGTGGTGCAACGCCCTAGAGAGAAGCCTAGGTTGCCCGGAACGATGAAATGGAAATAACTTTCACACCGGTAGCAATTATTCGTTTTATACGATGGAAAAACAGTTCTATTTATTTTGTATTTTGTGCTTCGGCCGTTGACTTCTAAGGACCTAACTCTTCGATCTGTTGGAGCAACGCCCTAGGGTGATGCCTAGGTTGCCCGGAACGTAGAAATGACCATAACTTTCACACCGGTAGCAATTATTCGTTTTATACGATGGTAAAACTGTTGTATTTATATTGCATTTTATGCTTCGGGCGTTGACTCGTAAGGCCCTAACAATTCAATCTGTTGGAGCAACGCCCTAGGGTGAAGCCTAGGTTGCCACGAACTTAGAAATGACCATAACTTTCACACTGGTTGCTATTATTCGTCTTATACGATGGAAAAACTGTTATATTTATATTGTATTTTATGCTTCTGGCGGTGCCTTCTTAGACCCTAACTCTTCGATCTGGTGGAGCAACGCCTCAGAGTTAAGTCTAGGATGCCCGAAACGTGAAATGATCGTTACTTTCGCACTGGTTGCAGTTAGTCGTGCTATACAATGGAAAAACTGTTGTATTTATACTGTATTTTATGCTTCTGGCGTTGACTTCTGAGGCCGTAGCTATTCGTTGTGGTAGAGCAACGCCCTAGAGTGAAGCCTAGGTTGCCCGGAACGTAGAAATGCCCATTACTTTCACACTGGTTGCAATTATTAGTTTTATACGATGGAAAAACTGTTCTATTTATTTTGTATTTTATGCTTCGGGCGTTGACTTCTAAGGCCCTAACTATTCAATCTGTTGGAGCAACGAACAAGGGTGAAGCCTAGGTTGCCCGGAAAGTAGAAATGACCATACCTTTCATACTGGTTGCCATTATTTGTTCTATACGATGGAAAAGCTGTTGTGTTTATACCGTATTTTATGCTTCTGGCGTTGACTTCTTATGCCCTAACTATTCCATCTGGTGGAACAACGCCCTAGGGTGAAGCCTGGGTTGCCCGGAACGTAGAAATGACCATAACTTTCACACCGGTAGCAATTATTCGTTTTATACGATGGAAAAACTGTTCTATTTATTTTGTATTTTATGCTTCGGCCGTTGACTTCTAAGACCCTAACTATTCAATCTGTTGGAGCAACGCCCTGGGGTGAAGCCTAGATTGCCCGGAAAGTAGAACTAACCACAACTTTCATACTTGTTGCAATTATTCGTTTTATACGATGGAAAAACTGTTATATTTATATTATATTTTATGCTTCTGGCGTTGACTTCTTAGGCCCTAACTATTCGATCTGGTGGAACGACGCCCTAGAGTGAAGCCTAGGTTGCCCAGAACGTAGAAATGACCACACTTTCACACTGGTTGCAATTATTCCTGTTATACGATGGAAAAACTCTAATATATTTATTGTTTTTTAAGCTTCGGGCGTTGACTTCCATGGCCCTACCTATTCGATTTGGTGGAGCAACACCCTACAGTGAAGCCTAGGTTGTCAGAAACGTAGAAATGAACATAACTTTCACACTGGTAGCAATTATTCGTTTTATACAATGGAAAAACTGTTCTATTTATTTTGTATTTTATGCTTCGTGCGTTGACTTCTAAGGCCCTAACTATTCGATCTGTTGGAACAACGCCCCAGGGTGAAGCCTAGGTTGCCCGGAAAGTAGAAATAACCATAACTTTCATACTGGTTGCAATTATTCGCTTTATACGATGGAAAAACTGTTTTACTTATATTGCATTTTATGCTTCGGGCATTGACTTCTAAGGCCCTAACTACTCAATCTGTTGGAGCAACGCCCTAGGGTGTAGCCTAGGTTGCCCGGAAAGTAGAAATGACCAGAACTTTCATACTGGTTGCAATTACTCGTTTTATATGATGTAAAAGCTGTTGTATTTATATTGTATTTTATGCTTCTGGCGTTGACTTCTTATGCCCTAACAATTCCATCTGGTGGAACAACGCCCTAGGGTGATGCCTAGGTTGCCCGGAACGTAGAAATGACCATAACTTTCACACCGGTAGCAATTATTCGTTTTATACGATGGTAAAACTGTTGTATTTATATTGCATTTTATGCTTCGTGCGTTGACTTCTAAGGCCCTAACTATTCGATCTGGTGGAGCAACGCCCTAGAGTGAAACCTAGGTTGCCCGGAACGTAGAAATTACCATAACTTTCACACTTGAAGTAGGAATTATTCGTTTTATACGATGGAACAACTGTTCTATTTATTTTGTATTTCATGCTTCGGGCGTTGACTTCTAAGGCCCTAACTATTCAATCTGTTGGAACAACGCCCTAGGGTGTAGCCTAGGTTGCCCGGAAAGTAGAAATGACCACAACTTTCATACTGGTTGCAATTACTCGTTTTATATGATGGAAAAACTGTTGTATTTATATTGTATTTTATGCTTCTGGCGTTCACTTCTTAGGCCCTACCTATTCGATCTGGTGGAACAACGCCCTAGGGAGAAGCCTAGGTTGCCCGGAACGTAGAAATGACCATAACTTTTACACTGGAAGCCATTATTCGTTTTATACGATGGAAAAACTGTTCTATTAATTTTGTATTTTATGCTTTGGGCGTTGACTTCAAAGGCCCTAACTGTTTGATCTGGTGGTGCAACGCCCTAGAGAGAAGCCTAGGTTGCCCGGAACGATGAAATGGAAATAACTTTCACACCGGTAGCAATTATTCGTTTTATACGATGGAAAAACAGTTCTATTTATTTTGTATTTTGTGCTTCGGCCGTTGACTTCTAAGGACCTAACTCTTCGATCTGTTGGAGCAACGCCCTAGGGTGAAGACTAGGTTGCCGGCAAGTAGAAATGACCATAACACTCATACTGGTTGCAATTAATTGTTTTATACGATGGAAAAACTGTTGTATTTATATTGTATTTTATGCTTCGGGCGTTGACTTCTAAGGCCCTAACTATTCAATCTGTTGGGTCAACGCCCTAGAATGAAGCCTAGGTTGCTCGGAATGTAGAAATGACCATAACATTCACACTGGTTGAAATTATACGTTTTATACGATGGAAAAGCTGTTGCATCTTTATTGTATTTTATGCTTCTGGAGTAGACTTCTAAGGCCCTAACTATTCGATCTGGTGGAGCAACGCCCTAGAGTGAAGCCTAGGTTGCCCGGAACGTAGAAATGACCATCACTGTCAAACTGGTTGCAATTATTCCGGCTATATGACGGAAGAACTGTTGTATCTTTATTGCATTTTATGCTTCGGGCATTGACTTCTAAGGCCCTAACTATTCAATCTGTTGGAGCAACGCCCTAGGGTGTAGCCTAGGTTGCCCGGAAAGTAGAAATGACTATAACTTTCACACTGGTTGCAATTATTCGTTTTATACGATGGAAAAGCTGTTGTATTTATACCGTATTTTATGCTTCTGGCGTTGACTTCTTATGCCCTAACAATTCCATCTGGTGGAACGACGCCCTAGGGTGATGCCTAGGTTGCCCGGAACGTAGAAATGACCATAACTTTCACACCGGTAGCAATTATTCGTTTTATACGATGGTAAAACTGTTGTATTTATATTGCATTTTATGCTTCGGGCGTTGACTCGTAAGGCCCTAACAATTCAATCTGTTGGAGCAACGCCCTAGGGTGAAGCCTAGGTTGCCACGAACTTAGAAATGACCATAACTTTCACACTGGTTGCTATTATTCGTCTTATACGATGGAAAAACTGTTATATTTATATTGTATTTTATGCTTCTGGCGGTGCCTTCTTAGGCCCTAAATGTTCGATCTGTTGGAGCAACGCCCTAGAGTGAAGCCTAGGTTGCCCGGAACGTAGAAATGATCATCACTTTCAAACTGGTTGCAATTAATCCTTTTATACGATGGAAAAACTGTTGTATTTATATTGCATTTTATGCTTCGGGCGTAGACTTCTATGGCCCTACCTATTCGATCTGGAGGAGCAACACCTTACAGTGAAGCCTAGGTTGCCCGGAACGTAGATATGACCATAACCTTCACACAGGTTGCAATTATTCGTTTTCTACGATGGAAAAGCTGTTGTATTTATATTGTATTTTATGCTTCCGGTGTTGACTTCTTAGACCCTAACTCTTCGATCTGGTGGAGCAACGCCTCAGAGTTAAGTATAGAATGCCCGAAACGTGAAATGATCGTTACTTTCGCACTGGTTGCAATTAGTCGTGCTATACAATGGAAAAACTGTTGTATTTATACTGTATTTTATGCTTCTGGCGTTGACTTCTGAGGCCGTAGCTATTCGTTGTGGTGGAGCAACGCCCTAGAGTGAAGCCTAGGTTGCCCGGAACGTAGAAATGCCCATTACTTTCACACTGGTTGCAATTATTAGTTTTATACGATGGAAAAACTGTTCTATTTATTTTGTATTTTATGCTTCGGGCGTTGACTTCTAAGGCCCTAACTATTCAATCTGTTGGAGCAACGAACAAGGGTGAAGCCTAGGTTGCCCGGAAAGTAGAAATGACCATACCTTTCATACTGGTTGCCATTGTTTGTTCTATACGATGGAAAAGCTGTTGTATTTATACCGTATTTTATGCTTCTGGCGTTGACTTCTTATGCCCTAACTATTCCATCTGGTGGAACAACGCCCTAGGGTGAAGCCTGGGTTGCCCGGAACGTAGAAATGACCATAACTTTCACAACGGTAGCAATTATTCGTTTTATACGATGGAAAAACTGTTCTATTTATTTTGTATTTTATGCTTCGGCCGTTGACTTCTAAGGCCCTAACTATTCAATCTGTTGGAGCAACGCCCTGGGGTGAAGCCTAGATTGCCCGGAAAGTAGAACTAACCACAACTTTCATACTTGTTGCAATTATTCGTTTTATACGATGGAAAAACTCTTATATTTATATTATATTTTATGCTTCGTGCGTTGACTTCTAAGGCCCTAACTATTCGATCTGTTGGAACAACGCCCCAGGGTGAAGCCTAGGTTGCCCGGAAAGTAGAAATAACCATAACTTTCATACTGGTTGCAATTATTCGTTTTATACGATGGAAAAACTGTTTTACTTATATTGTATTTTATGCTTCTGGCGTTGACTTTTAGGGCACTAACTATTCGATCTGGTGGAGCAGCGCCCTAGGGTGAAGCCTAGGTTGCCGGCACGTAGAAATGACCATTACTTTTACACTGGTTTCAATTATTCGTTTTATACGATGGAAAAACTGTTGTATTGATATTGTATTTTATGCTTCTGGCGTTGACTTCTAAGGCACTAACTATTGAATCTGGTGGAGCAACGCCCTAGAGTGAAGCCGAGGTTGCCCGGAACGTAGAAATGACCATCACTTTCAAACTGGTTGCAATCATTCCGGTTATATGATGGAAAGACTGTTGTATTTTTATTGCATTTTATGCTTCGGGCATTGACTTCTAAGGCCCTAACTACTCAATCTGTTGGAGCAACGCCCTAGGGTGTAGCCTAGGTTGCCCGGAAAGTAGAAATGACCAGAACTTTCATACTGGTTGCAATTACTCGTTTTATATGATGTAAAAGCTGTTGTATTTATATTGTATTTTATGCTTCTGGCGTTGACTTCTTATGCCCTAACAATTCCATCTGGTGGAGCAACGCCCTAGGGTGATGCCTAGGTTGCCCGGAACGTAGAAATGACCATAACTTTCACACCGGTAGCAATTATTCGTTTTATACGATGGTAAAACTGTTGTATTTATATTGCATTTTATGCTTAGGGCGTTGACTTGTAAGGCCCTAACAATTCAATCTGTTGGAGCAACGCCCTAGGGTGTAGCCTAGGTTGCCCGGAAAGTAGAAATGACCAGAACTTTCATACTGGTTGCAATTACTCGTTTTATATGATGGAAAAACTGTTGTATTTATATTGTATTTTATGCTTCTGGCGTTCACTTCTTAGGCCCTAACTATTCGATCTGGTGGAATAACGCACTAGGGTGAAGCCTAGGTTGCCCGGAACGTAGAAATGACCATAACTTTCACACTGGTTGCAATTATTCGTTTTATACAATGGAAAGGCTGTTGTATTTATACCGTATTTTATGCTTCTGGCGATGACTTCTTATGCCCTGACTATTCCATCTGGTGGAGCAACGCCCTAGGGTGGATCCTAGGTTGCCCGGAAAGGAGAAATGACCATAACTTTCATACTGGTTGCAATTATTCGTTTTATACGATGGAAAAACTGTTGTACTTATATTGTATTTTATTCTTATGGCGTTGAATTCTAAGTCCCTAGCTATGCGATCTGGTGGAACAACACCCTAGGGTGATGCCTAGGTTGCCCGGAACGTAGAAATGACCATAACTTTCACATCGGTAGCAATTATTCGTTTTATACGATGGAAAAACTGTTCTATTTTTTTGTATTTTATGCTTCGGGCGTAGACTTCTATGGCCCTACCTATTCGATCTGGTGGAGCAACACCCTACAGTGAAGCCTAGGTTGCCCGGAACGTAGATATGACCATAACCTTCACACAGGTTGCAATTATTCGTTTTCTACGATGGAAAAGCTGTTGCATTTAAATTGTATTTTATGCTTCCGGTGTTGACTTCTAGGGCACTAACTATTCGATCTGGTGGAGCAACGCCCTAGAGTGAAGCCTAGGTTGCCCGGAAAGTAGAAATGACTATAACTTTCACACTGGTTGCAATTATACGTTTCATACGATGGAAAAGCTGTTGTATTTATTTTGTATTTTATGCATCGGGCGTTGATTTCTAAGGCCCTAACTGTTTGATCAGGTGGAGCAACGCCCTAGAGTAAAGCCTAGGTTGCGCGGAACGTAGAAATTACCATAACTTTCACACTGGTGGGAATTATTCGTTTTGTACGATGGAACAACGGTTCTATTTATTTTGTATTTCATGCTTCGGGCGTTGACTTCTAAGGCTCTAACTATTCAATCGGTTGCAGCAACGCCCTAGCGTGTAGCCTAGGTTGCCCGGAAAGTATAAATGACCACAACTTTTATACTGGTTGCAATTACTCGTTTTATATGATGGAAAAACTGTTGTATTTATATTGTATTTTATGCTTCTGGCGTTGACTTCTAAGGCCCTAGCTGTTCGATCTAGTGGAGCAACGCCCTAGAGTGAAGCCTAGGTTGCCCGGAAAGGAGAAATGACCATCACGTTCAAACTGGTTGCAATTAATCCTTTTATACCATGGAAAAGCTGTTGTATTTATATGGTGTTTTATGCTTCTGGCGTTTACTTCTAAGGACCTAACTATTCGATCTGGTGGAGCAACGCCCTAGAGTGAAGCCTAGGTTGCTCGGAATGTGGAAATGACCTTAACTTTCACACTGGTTGCAATTATTCGTTTTATACGATGGAAACGCTGTTGTATTTATATTGTATTTTATGCCTCTGGCGTTGACTTCTAAGGCCGTAGATATTAGATGTGGTGGAGCAACGCCCTAGACTGACGCCTAGGTTGCCCGGAACGTAGAATTGGCCATCACCTTCAAACTGGTCGCAATTATTCCTGTTATATGATGGAAACACTGTCGTATTTTTTTTGCATTTTATGGTTCGGGCGTAGACCTCTAAAGGCCCTAACTATTCAATCTGTTGGACCAACGCCCTAGGGTGAAGCCTAGGTTGCTCGGAAAGTATGAATATCCATAAGTTTCATACTGGTTGCAATTATTCGTTTTATACGATGGAAAAACTGTTGTATTTATATTGTATTTTATGCTTCTGGCGTTGACTTCTAAGGCCCTAGCTGTTCAATCTAGTGGAGCAACGCCCTAGAGTGAAGCCTAGGTTGCCCGGAAAGGAGAAATGACCATCACGTTCAAACTGGTTGCAATTAATCCTTTTATACCATGGAAAAGCTGTTGTATTTATATGGTGTTTTATGCTTCTGGCGCTTACTTCTAAGGACCTAACTATTCGATCTGGTGGAGCAACGCCCTAGAGTGAAGCCTAGGTTGCTCGGAATGTGGAAATGACCTTAACTTTCACACTGGTTGCAATTATTCGTTTTATACGATGGAAACGCTGTTGTATTTATATTGTATTTTATGCCTCTGGCGTTGACTTCTAAGGCCGTAGATATTAGATGTGGTGGAGCAACGCCCTAGAGTGACGCCTAGGGTGATCGGAACGTGGAAATGATGATTACTTTCACACTGGTTGCAATTATACGTTTTATACGATGGAAAAGCTGTTGTATTTATATCGTATTTTATGCTTCTGGCGTTGACTCGTAAGGCCCTAACAATTCAATCTGTTGGAGCAACGCCCTAGGGTGAAGCCTAGGTTGCCACGAACTTAGAAATGACCATAACTTTCACACTGGTTGCTATTATTCGTCTTATACGATGGAAAAACTGTTATATTTATATTGTATTTTATGCTTCTGGCGGTGCCTTCTTAGACCCTAACTCTTCGATCTGGTGGAGCAACGCCTCAGAGTTAAGTCTAGGATGCCCGAAACGTGAAATGATCGTTACTTTCGCACTGGTTGCAGTTAGTCGTGCTATACAATGGAAAAACTGTTGTATTTATACTGTATTTTATGCTTCTGGCGTTGACTTCTGAGGCCGTAGCTATTCGTTGTGGTGGAGCAACGCCCTAGAGTGAAGCCTAGGTTGCCCGGAACGTAGAAATGCCCATTACTTTCACACTGGTTGCAATTATTAGTTTTATACGATGGAAAAACTGTTCTATTTATTTTGTATTTTATGCTTCGGGCGTTGACTTCTAAGGCCCTAACTATTCAATCTGTTGGAGCAACGAACAAGGGTGAAGCCTAGGTTGCCCGGAAAGTAGAAATGACCATACCTTTCATACTGGTTGCCATTATTTGTTCTATACGATGGAAAAGCTGTTGTGTTTATACCGTATTTTATGCTTCTGGCGTTGACTTCTTATGCCCTAACTATTCCATCTGGTGGAACAACGCCCTAGGGTGAAGCCTGGGTTGCCCGGAACGTAGAAATGACCATAACTTTCACACCGGTAGCAATTATTCGTTTTATACGATGGAAAGCTGTTCTATTTATTTTGTATTTTATGCTTCGGCCGTTGACTTCTAAGACCCTAACTATTCAATCTGTTGGAGCAACGCCCTGGGGTGAAGCCTAGATTGCCCGGAAAGTAGAACTAACCACAACTTTCATACTTGTTGCAATTATTCGTTTTATACGATGGAAAAACTGTTATATTTATATTATATTTTATGCTTCTGGCGTTGACTTCTTAGGCCCTAACTATTCGATCTGGTGGAACGACGCCCTAGAGTGAAGCCTAGGTTGCCCAGAACGTAGAAATGACCACACTTTCACACTGGTTGCAATTATTCCTGTTATACGATGGAAAAACTCTAATATATTTATTGTATTTTAAGCTTCGGGCGTTGACTTCCATGGCCCTACCTATTCGATTTGGTGGAGCAACACCCTACAGTGAAGCCTAGGTTGTCAGAAACGTAGAAATGAACATAACTTTCACACTGGTAGCAATTATTCGTTTTATACAATGGAAAAACTGTTCTATTTATTTTGTATTTTATGCTTCGTGCGTTGACTTCTAAGGCCCTAACTATTCGATCTGTTGGAACAACGCCCCAGGGTGAAGCCTAGGTTGCCCGGAAAGTAGAAATAACCATAACTTTCATACTGGTTGCAATTATTCGCTTTATACGATGGAAAAACTGTTTTACTTATATTGTATTTTATGCTTCTGGCGTTGACTTTTAGGGCACTAACTATTCGATCTGGTGGAGCAGCGCCCTAGGGTGAAGCCTAGGTTGGCGGCACGTAGAAATGACCATTACTTTTACACTGGTTTCAATTATTCGTTTGATACGATGGAAAAACTGTTGTATTGATATTGTATTTTATGCTTCTGGCGTTGACTTCTAAGGCACTAACTATTGAATCTGGTGGAGCAACGCCCTAGAGTGAAGCCGAGGTTGCCCGGAACGTAGAAATGACCATCACTTTCAAACTGGTTGCAATCATTCCGGTTATATGATGGAAAGACTGTTGTATTTTTATTGCATTTTATGCTTCGGGCATTGACTTCTAAGGCCCTAACTACTCAATCTGTTGGAGCAACGCCCTAGGGTGTAGCCTAGGTTGCCCGGAAAGTAGAAATGACCAGAACTTTCATACTGGTTGCAATTACTCGTTTTATATGATGTAAAAGCTGTTGTATTTATATTGTATTTTATGCTTCTGGCGTTGACTTCTTATGCCCTAACAATTCCATCTGGTGGAACAACGCCCTAGGGTGATGCCTAGGTTGCCCGGAACGTAGAAATGACCATAACTTTCACACCGGTAGCAATTATTCGTTTTATACGATGGTAAAACTGTTGTATTTATATTGCATTTTATGCTTCGTGCGTTGACTTCTAAGGCCCTAACTATTCGATCTGGTGGAGCAACGCCCTAGAGTGAAACCTAGGTTGCCCGGAACGTAGAAATTACCATAACTTTCGCACTTGAAGTAGGAATTATTCGTTTTATACGATGGAACAACTGTTCTATTTATTTTGTATTTCATGCTTCGGGCGTTGACTTCTAAGGCCCTAACTATTCAATCTGTTGGAACAACGCCCTAGGGTGTAGCCTAGGTTGCCCGGAAAGTAGAAATGACCACAACTTTCATACTGGTTGCAATTACTCGTTTTATATGATGGAAAAACTGTTGTATTTATATTGTATTTTATGCTTCTGGCGTTCACTTCTTAGGCCCTACCTATTCGATCTGGTGGAACAACGCCCTAGGGAGAAGCCTAGGTTGCCCGGAACGTAGAAATGACCATAACTTTTACACTGGAAGCCATTATTCGTTTTATACGATGGAAAAACTGTTCTATTAATTTTGTATTTTATGCTTTGGGCGTTGACTTCAAAGGCCCTAACTGTTTGATCTGGTGGTGCAACGCCCTAGAGAGAAGCCTAGGTTGCCCGGAACGATGAAATGGAAATAACTTTCACACCGGTAGCAATTATTCGTTTTATACGATGGAAAAACAGTTCTATTTATTTTGTATTTTGTGCTTCGGCCGTTGACTTCTAAGGACCTAACTCTTCGATCTGTTGGAGCAACGACCTAGGGTGAAGACTAGGTTGCCGGCAAGTAGAAATGACCATAACACTCATACTGGTTGCAATTAATTGTTTTATACGATGGAAAAACTGTTGTATTTATATTGTATTTTATGCTTCGGGCGTTGACTTCTAAGGCCCTAACTATTCAATCTGTTGGGTCAACGCCCTAGAATGAAGCCTAGGTTGCTCGGAATGTAGAAATGACCATAACATTCACACTGGTTGAAATTATACGTTTTATACGATGGAAAAGCTGTTGCATCTTTATTGTATTTTATGCTTCTGGAGTAGACTTCTAAGGCCCTAACTATTCGATCTGGTGGAGCAACGCCCTAGAGTGAAGCCTAGGTTGCCCGGAACGTAGAAATGACCATCACTGTCAAACTGGTTGCAATTATTCCGGCTATATGACGGAAGAACTGTTGTATCTTTATTGCATTTTATGCTTCGGGCATTGACTTCTAAGGCCCTAACTATTCAATCTGTTGGAGCAACGCCCTAGGGTGTAGCCTAGGTTGCCCGGAAAGTAGAAATGACTATAACTTTCACACTGGTTGCAATTATTCGTTTTATACGATGGAAAAGCTGTTGTATTTATACCGTATTTTATGCTTCTGGCGTTGACTTCTTATGCCCTAACAATTCCATCTGGTGGAACGACGCCCTAGGGTGATGCCTAGGTTGCCCGGAACGTAGAAATGACCATAACTTTCACACCGGTAGCAATTATTCGTTTTATACGATGGTAAAACTGTTGTATTTATATTGCATTTTATGCTTCGGGCGTTGACTCGTAAGGCCCTAACAATTCAATCTGTTGGAGCAACGCCCTAGGGTGAAGCCTAGGTTGCCACGAACTTAGAAATGACCATAACTTTCACACTGGTTGCTATTATTCGTCTTATACGATGGAAAAACTGTTATATTTATATTGTATTTTATGCTTCTGGCGGTGCCTTCTTAGGCCCTAAATGTTCGATCTGTTGGAGCAACGCCCTAGAGTGAAGCCTAGGTTGCCCGGAACGTAGAAATGATCATCACTTTCAAACTGGTTGCAATTAATCCTTTTATACGATGGAAAAACTGTTGTATTTATATTGCATTTTATGCTTCGGGCGTAGACTTCTATGGCCCTACCTATTCGATCTGGAGGAGCAACACCTTACAGTGAAGCCTAGGTTGCCCGGAACGTAGATATGACCATAACCTTCACACAGGTTGCAATTATTCGTTTTCTACGATGGAAAAGCTGTTGTATTTATATTGTATTTTATGCTTCCGGTGTTGACTTCTTAGACCCTAACTCTTCGATCTGGTGGAGCAACGCCTCAGAGTTAAGTATAGAATGCCCGAAACGTGAAATGATCGTTACTTTCGCACTGGTTGCAATTAGTCGTGCTATACAATGGAAAAACTGTTGTATTTATACTGTATTTTATGCTTCTGGCGTTGACTTCTGAGGCCGTAGCTATTCGTTGTGGTGGAGCAACGCCCTAGAGTGAAGCCTAGGTTGCCCGGAACGTAGAAATGCCCATTACTTTCACACTGGTTGCAATTATTAGTTTTATACGATGGAAAAACTGTTCTATTTATTTTGTATTTTATGCTTCGGGCGTTGACTTCTAAGGCCCTAACTATTCAATCTGTTGGAGCAACGAACAAGGGTGAAGCCTAGGTTGCCCGGAAAGTAGAAATGACCATACCTTTCATACTGGTTGCCATTGTTTGTTCTATACGATGGAAAAGCTGTTGTATTTATACCGTATTTTATGCTTCTGGCGTTGACTTCTTATGCCCTAACTATTCCATCTGGTGGAACAACGCCCTAGGGTGAAGCCTGGGTTGCCCGGAACGTAGAAATGACCATAACTTTCACAACGGTAGCAATTATTCGTTTTATACGATGGAAAAACTGTTCTATTTATTTTGTATTTTATGCTTCGGCCGTTGACTTCTAAGGCCCTAACTATTCAATCTGTTGGAGCAACGCCCTGGGGTGAAGCCTAGATTGCCCGGAAAGTAGAACTAACCACAACTTTCATACTTGTTGCAATTATTCGTTTTATACGATGGAAAAACTGTTATATTTATATTATATTTTATGCTTCGTGCGTTGACTTCTAAGGCCCTAACTATTCGATCTGTTGGAACAACGCCCCAGGGTGAAGCCTAGGTTGCCCGGAAAGTAGAAATAACCATAACTTGCATACTGGTTGCAATTATTCGTTTTATACGATGGAAAAACTGTTTTACTTATATTGTATTTTATGCTTCTGGCGTTGACTTTTAGGGCACTAACTATTCGATCTGGTGGAGCAGCGCCCTAGGGTGAAGCCTAGGTTGCCGGCACGTAGAAATGACCATTACTTTTACACTGGTTTCAATTATTCGTTTTATACGATGGAAAAACTGTTGTATTGATATTGTATTTTATGCTTCTGGCGTTGACTTCTAAGGCACTAACTATTGAATCTGGTGGAGCAACGCCCTAGAGTGAAGCCGAGGTTGCCCGGAACGTAGAAATGACCATCACTTTCAAACTGGTTGCAATCATTCCGGTTATATGATGGAAAGACTGTTGTATTTTTATTGCATTTTATGCTTCGGGCATTGACTTCTAAGGCCCTAACTACTCAATCTGTTGGAGCAACGCCCTAGGGTGTAGCCTAGGTTGCCCGGAAAGTAGAAATGACCAGAACTTTCATACTGGTTGCAATTACTCGTTTTATATGATGTAAAAGCTGTTGTATTTATATTGTATTTTATGCTTCTGGCGTTGACTTCTTATGCCCTAACAATTCCATCTGGTGGAGCAACGCCCTAGGGTGATGCCTAGGTTGCCCGGAACGTAGAAATGACCATAACTTTCACACCGGTAGCAATTATTCGTTTTATACGATGGTAAAACTGTTGTATTTATATTGCATTTTATGCTTAGGGCGTTGACTTGTAAGGCCCTAACAATTCAATCTGTTGGAGCAACGCCCTAGGGTGTAGCCTAGGTTGCCCGGAAAGTAGAAATGACCAGAACTTTCATACTGGTTGCAATTACTCGTTTTATATGATGGAAAAACTGTTGTATTTATATTGTATTTTATGCTTCTGGCGTTCACTTCTTAGGCCCTAACTATTCGATCTGGTGGAATAACGCACTAGGGTGAAGCCTAGGTTGCCCGGAACGTAGAAATGACCATAACTTTCACACTGGTTGCAATTATTCGTTTTATACAATGGAAAGGCTGTTGTATTTATACCGTATTTTATGCTTCTGGCGATGACTTCTTATGCCCTGACTATTCCATCTGGTGGAGCAACGCCCTAGGGTGATGCCTAGGTTGCCCGGAACGTAGAAATGACCATAACTTTCACATCGGTAGCAATTATTCGTTTTATACGATGGAAAAACTGTTCTATTTTTTTGTATTTTATGCTTCGGGCGTAGACTTCTATGGCCCTACCTATTCGATCTGGTGGAGCAACACCCTACAGTGAAGCCTAGGTTGCCCGGAACGTAGATATGACCATAACCTTCACACAGGTTGCAATTATTCGTTTTCTACGATGGAAAAGCTGTTGCATTTAAATTGTATTTTATGCTTCCGGTGTTGACTTCTAGGGCACTAACTATTCGATCTGGTGGAGCAACGCCCTAGAGTGAAGCCTAGGTTGCCCGGAAAGTAGAAATGACTATAACTTTCACACTGGTTGCAATTATACGTTTCATACGATGGAAAAGCTGTTGTATTTATTTTGTATTTTATGCATCGGGCGTTGATTTCTAAGGCCCTAACTGTTTGATCAGGTGGAGCAACGCCCTAGAGTAAAGCCTAGGTTGCGCGGAACGTAGAAATTACCATAACTTTCACACTGGTTGCAATTATTCGTTTTATACGATGGAAACGCTGTTGTATTTATATTGTATTTTATGCCTCTGGCGTTGACTTCTAAGGCCGTAGATATTAGATGTGGTGGAGCAACGCCCTAGACTGACGCCTAGGTTGCCCGGAACGTAGAATTGGCCATCACCTTCAAACTGGTCGCAATTATTCCTGTTATATGATGGAAACACTGTCGTATTTTTTTTGCATTTTATGGTTCGGGCGTAGACCTCTAAAGGCCCTAACTATTCAATCTGTTGGACCAACGCCCTAGGGTGAAGCCTAGGTTGCTCGGAAAGTATGAATATCCATAAGTTTCATACTGGTTGCAATTATTCGTTTTATACGATGGAAAAACTGTTGTATTTATATTGTATTTTATGCTTCTGGCGTTGACTTCTAAGGCCCTAGCTGTTCAATCTAGTGGAGCAACGCCCTAGAGTGAAGCCTAGGTTGCCCGGAAAGGAGAAATGACCATCACGTTCAAACTGGTTGCAATTAATCCTTTTATACCATGGAAAAGCTGTTGTATTTATATGGTGTTTTATGCTTCTGGCGCTTACTTCTAAGGACCTAACTATTCGATCTGGTGGTGCAACGCCCTAGAGTGAAGCCTAGGTTGCTCGGAATGTGGAAATGACCTTAACTTTCACACTGGTTGCAATTATTCGTTTTATACGATGGAAACGCTGTTGTATTTATATTGTATTTTATGCCTCTGGCGTTGACTTCTAAGGCCGTAGATATTAGATGTGGTGGAGCAACGCCCTAGAGTGACGCCTAGGGTGATCGGAACGTGGAAATGATGATTACTTTCACACTGGTTGCAATTATACGTTTTATACGATGGAAAAGCTGTTGTATTTATATCGTATTTTATGCTTCTGGCGTTGACTTCTTAGGCCGTAACTATTCCGTCTGGTGGAGCAACGCCCTGGTGTGAAACCTAGGTTGCCCGGAACGTAGAATTGGCCATCACTTTCAAACTGGTTGCAATTATTCCTGTTATATGATTGAAACACTGTTGTATTTTTTTTGCATTTTACGGTTCGGGCGTTGACTTCTAAGGCCCTAACTATTCAATCTGTTGGAGCAACGCCCTAGGGTCAAGCCTAGGTTGCTCGGAAAGTAGAAATGACCATAAGTTTCATACTAGTTGCAATTATTCGTTTTATACTATGGGAAAACTGTTGTATTTATATTGTATTTTATGCTTCTGGCGTTGACTTCTAAGGCACTCACTATTCGATCTGGTGGAGCAACGCCCTAGAGTGAAGCCTAGGCTGCTCGGAATGGGGAAATGACCATAACTTTCACACTGGTTGCAATTATTCGTTTTATACGATGGAAAAGCTGTTGTATTTATATCGTGTTTTATGCTCCTCGCGTTGACATCTTAGGCCGTAACTATTCGGTCTGGTGGAGCAACGCCCTGGAGTGAATCCTAGGTTGCCCGGAACGTAGAATTGGCCTTCACTTTCAAACTGGTTGCAATTATTCGTTTTATACGATGGAAAAACTGTTGTATTTATATTGTATTTTATGCTTCTGGCGTTGACTTCTAAGGCCCTAGCTGTTCGATCTAGTGGTGCAATGCCCTAGAGTGAAGCCTAGGTTTCCCGGAACGCAGAAATGACCATTAGCTTCACATTGGTTGCAATTATTCCTTTTACACGATGGAAAAGCTGTTGTATTTATATTGTATTTTACGCTTCTGGCGTTGACTTCTAAGGCCCTAACTATTCAATCTGTTGGTGCAACGCCCTAGGGTGTAGCCTAGGTTGCCCGGAACGTAGAATTGGCCATCACTTTCAAACTGGTTGCTATTATTCCTGTTATAGGATGGAAACACTGTTGTATTTTTTTGGCATTTTACGGTTCGGGCGTTGACTTCTAAGGCCCTAACTATTCAATCTGTTGGAGCAACGCCCTAGGGTCAAGCCTAGGTTGCTCGGAAAGTAGAAATGACCATAAGTTTCATACTGGTTGCAATTATTCGTTTTATACGATGGAAAAACTGTTGTATTTGTATTGTATTTTATGCTTCTGGCGTTGACTTCTAAGGCACTAACTATTCGATCTGGTGGAGCAACGCCCTAGAGTGAAGCCTAGGTTGCTCGGAATGGGGAAATGACCATAACTTTCACACTGGTTGCAATTATTCGTTTTATACGATGGAAAAGCTGTTGTATTTATATCGTGTTTTATGCTCCTGGCGTTGACATCTTAGGCCGTAACTATTCGGTCTGGTGGAGCAACGCCCTGGAGTGAAACCTAGGTTGCCCGGAACGTAGAATTGGCCATCACTTTCAAACTGGTTGCAATTATTCGTTTTATACGATGGAAAAACTGTTGTATTTATATTGTATTTTATGCTTCTGGCGTTGACTTCTAAGGCCCTAGCCGTTCGATCTAGTGGTGCAATGCCCTAGAGTGAAGCCTAGGTTGCCCGGAAAGGAGAAATGACCATCACGTTCAAACTGGTTGCAATTAATCCTGTTATACGATGGAAAAGCTGTTGTATTTATATCGTATTTTATGCTTCTGGCGTTTACTTCTAAGGACCAAACTATTCGATCTGGTGGAGCAACGCCCTAGAGTGAAGCCTAGGATGCTCGGAATGTGGAAATGACCATAACTTTCACACTGGTTGCAATTATTCGTTTTATACGATGGAAACACTGTTGTATTTTTTTTGCATTTTATGGTTCGGGCGTTCACTTCTAAGGTCCTAATTATTCAATGTGTTTGAGCAACGCCCTAGGGTGAAGCCTAGCTTGCTCGGAAAGTAGAAATGACCATAAGTTTCATACTGGTTGCAATTATTCGTTTTATACGATGGAAAAACTGTTGTATTTATATTGTATTTTATGCTTCTGGCGTTGACTTCTGAGGCCCTAGCTATTCGATCTGGTGGAACAACGCCCTAGGGTGAAGCCTAGGTTGCCCGGAACGTAGAAATGACCATAACTTTTACACTGGTAGCAATTATTCGTTTTATACAATGGAAAAACTGTTCTATTTATTTTGTATTTTATGCTTCGGGCGTTGACTTCTAAGGCACTAACTGTTTGATCTGGAGGAGCAACGCCCTAGAGTGAAGCCTAGGTTGCCCGGTACGTAGAAATGGCCATAACTTTGACACTGGTTGCTATTATTCGCTCTATACGATGGAAAAACTGTTATATTTATATTGTATCTTATGCTTCTGGCGTTGACTTCTTAGGCCCTAACAATTCGATCTGGTGGAGCAACGCCCTAGAGTGAAGCCTAGGTTGCCTGGAACGTATAAATGACCATCACTTTCACAAGGGTTGCAATTATTCCTGTTATAGGATGGAAATACTGTTGTATTTCTATTGTATTTTATGCTTCAGGCGTTGACTTCTGAGGCCGCAGCTATTCGATGTGTTGGAACAACGCCATAGAGTGAAGCCCAGGTTGCCCGGAACGTAGAAATGACCATAACTTTCATACTGGATGCAATTATTCGTTTTATATGATGGAAGAACTGTTGTATTTATATTGTATTTTATGCTGCTGGCGTTCACTTCTTAGGCCCTAACTATTCGATCTGGTGGAACAACGCCCTGGGGTGAAGCCTAGGTTGCCGGAACGTAGAAATGACCATAACTTTCACACTGGTTGCTATTATTCGTTTTATACGATGGAAAAACTGTTCTATTTATTTCGTATTTTATGCTTCTGGCGTTGACTTGTAAGGCCCTAACTATTCGATCTGGTGGAACAACGCCCTGGGGTGAAGCCTAGGTTGCCCGGAGAGGAGAAATGACCATCACGTTCAAACTGGTTGCAATTAATCCTTTTATACCATGGAAAAGCTGTTGTATTTATATGGTGTTTTATGCTTCTGGCGTTTACTTCTAAGGACCTAACTATTCGATCTGGTGGAGCAACGCCCTAGAGTGAAGCCTAGGTTGCTCGGAATGTGGAAATGACCTTAACTTTCACACTGGTTGCAATTATTCGTTTTATACGATGGAAACGCTGTTGTATTTATATTGTATTTTATGCCTCTGGCGTTGACTTCTAAGGCCGTAGATATTAGATGTGGTGGAGCAACGCCCTAGACTGACGCCTAGGTTGCCCGGAACGTAGAATTGGCCATCACCTTCAAACTGGTCGCAATTATTCCTGTTATATGATGGAAACACTGTCGTATTTTTTTTGCACTTTATGGTTCGGGCGTAGACCTCTAAAGGCCCTAACTATTCAATCTGTTGGACCAACGCCCTAGGGTGAAGCCTAGGTTGCTCGGAAAGTATGAATATCCATAAGTTTCATACTGGTTGCAATTGTTCGTTTTATACGATGGAAAAACTGTTGTATTTATATTGTATTTTATGCTTCTGGCGTTGACTTCTAAAGCCCTAGCTGTTCGATCTAGTGGAGCAACGCCCTAGAGTGAAGCCTAGGTTGCCCGGAAAGGAGAAATGACCATCACGTTCAAACTGGTTGCAATTAATCCTTTTATACCATGGAAAAGCTGTTGTATTTATATCGTGTTTTATGCTCCTCGCGTTGACATCTTAGGCCGTAACTATTCGGTCTGGTGGAGCAACGCCCTGGAGTGAATCCTAGGTTGCCCGGAACGTAGAATTGGCCTTCACTTTCAAACTGGTTGCAATTATTCGTTTTATACGATGGAAAAACTGTTGTATTTATATTGTATTTTATGCTTCTGGCGTTGACTTCTAAGGCCCTAGCTGTTCGATCTAGTGGTGCAATGCCCTAGAGTGAAGCCTAGGTTTCCCGGAACGCAGAAATGACCATTAGCTTCACATTGGTTGCAATTATTCCTTTTACACGATGGAAAAGCTGTTGTATTTATATTGTATTTTACGCTTCTGGCGTTGACTTCTAAGGCCCTAACTATTCAATCTGTTGGTGCAACGCCCTAGGGTGTAGCCTAGGTTGCCCGGAACGTAGAATTGGCCATCACTTTCAAACTGGTTGCTATTATTCCTGTTATAGGATGGAAACACTGTTGTATTTTTTTGGCATTTTACGGTTCGGGCGTTGACTTCTAAGGCCCTAACTATTCAATCTGTTGGAGCAACGCCCTAGGGTCAAGCCTAGGTTGCTCGGAAAGTAGAAATGACCATAAGTTTCATACTGGTTGCAATTATTCGTTTTATACGATGGAAAAACTGTTGTATTTATATTGTATTTTATGCTTCTGGCGTTGACTTCTAAGGCACTAACTATTCGATCTGGTGGAGCAACGCCCTAGAGTGAAGCCTAGGTTGCTCGGAATGGGGAAATGACCATAACTTTCACACTGGTTGCAATTATTCGTTTTATACGATGGAAAAGCTGTTGTATTTATATCGTGTTTTATGCTCCTGGCGTTGACATCTTAGGCCGTAACTATTCGGTCTGGTGGAGCAACGCCCTGGAGTGAAACCTAGGTTGCCCGGAACGTAGAATTGGCCATCACGTTCAAACTGGTTGCAATTATTCGTTTTATACGATGGAAAAACTGTTGTATTTATATTGTATTTTATGCTGCTGGCGTTCACTTCTTAGGCCCTAACTATTCGATCTGGTGGAACAACGCCCTGGGGTGAAGCCTAGGTTGCCGGAACGTAGAAATGACCAGTACTTTCACACTGTTTGCAGTTACTCCTGTTATACGATGGAAAAACTGTTGCATCTTTATTGAGTTTTATGCTTCTGGCGTTGACTTCTAAGGCACTAACTATTCGATCTGGTGGAGCAACGCCCTAGAGTGAAGCCTAGGTTGCCCGGAACGTAGAAATGACCATCACTTTCAAACTGGTTGCAATTATTCCTGTTATATGATGGAAAAACTGTTGTATTTATATTGTATTTTATGCTTCGGGCGTTGACTGCTAAGGCCCAAACTATTCAATTTGTTGGATCAACGTCCTAGAGGGAAGCCTAGGTTGCTCGGAATGTAGAAATGACCATAACATTCACACTGGTTGCTATTATTCGTTCTATACGATGGAAAAACTGTTATATTTATATTGTATCTTATGCTTCTGGCGTTGACTTCTTAGGCCCTAACAATTCGATCTGGTGGAACAACGCCCTAGAGTGAAGCCTAGGTTGCCTGGAACGTACAAATGACCATCACTTTCACAAGGGTTGCAATTATTCCGGTTATACGATGGAAACACTGTTGTATTTTTTTTGCATTTTATGGTTCGGACGTTCACTTCTAAGGTCCTAACTATTGAATCTGTTGGAGCAACGCCCTAGGGTGAAGCCTAGCTTGCTCGGAAAGTAGAAATGACCATAAGTTTCATACTGGTTGCAATTATTCGTTTTATATGATGGAAGAACTGTTGTATTTTTATTGCATTTTATGTTTCGGGCGTTGACTTCTAAGGCCATAACTATTCAATCTGTTGGAGCAACGCCCTAGGGTGAAGCCTAGGTTGCCCGGAAGGTAGAAATGACGTTAACTTTCACACTGGTTGCAATTATTCGTTTTATACGATGCAAACGCTGTTGTATATATATCGTATTTTATGCTTCTGGCGTTTACTTCTAAGGACCTAACTATTCGATCTGGTGCAGCAACGCCCTAGAGTGAATCCTAGGTTGCTCGGAATGTAGAACTGACCATAACTTTCACACTGGTTGCAATTATTCGTTTTATACGATGCAAACGCTGTTGTATATATATCGTATTTTATGCTTCTGGCGTTTACTTCTAAGGACCTAACTATTCGATCTGGTGCAGCAACGCCCTAGGGTGAAGCATAGGTTGCTCGGAAAGTAGAAATGACCACAACTTTCATACTGGTTGCAATTACTCGTTTTATATGATGGAAAAACTGTTGTATTTATATTGTATTTTATGCTTCTGGCGTTCACTTCCTATGCCCTAACTATTCGATCTGGTGGAACAATGCCCTAGGGTGAAGCCTAGGTTGCCCGGAACGTAGAAATGACCATCACTTTCACACTGGTTGCTATTATTCGTTTTATACGACGGAAAAACTGTTATATTTATATTGTATTTTATGCTTCTCGCGTTGACTTCTTAGGCCCTACCTTTTCGATTTGGCGGAACAACGCCCTAGAGTGAAGCCTAGGTTGCCCGGAACGTAGAAATGACCATCACTTTCACACTGGTTGCAATTATTCCTGTTATACGATGGAAAAGCTCTTGTATATTTAATGTATTTTATGCTTCGGTCGTTTACTTCTATGGCCCTACCTATTCGATCTGGTGGAGCAACGCATTACAGTCAAGCCTAGGTTGCCAGGAACGTAGAAATGAACATAACTTTCACACTGGTAGCAATTATTCGTTTTATACAATGGAAAAACTGTTCTATTTATTTTGTATTTTATGCTCCGGACGTCGACTTCTATGGCCCGACCTATTCGATTTGGTGGAGCAACACCCTACAGTCAAGCCTAGGTTGCCCGGAACGTAGAAATGACCATAACATTCACACAGGTTGCAATTATTCATGCTATGCGTTTGAAAAACTGTTGCATTTTTATTGTAATTTATGCTTCTAGCGTTGACTTCAAAGGCCGTGGCTATTCTATGTGGTGGAGCAACGCCCTAGAGTGAAGCCTAGGCTGTCCGGAACGTAGGTATGAACATTACTTTCACACTGTTTGCTATTATTCATTTTATACGATTGAAATGGTGTTGTATTTATATTGTATTTTATGCTTCTAGCGTTGACTGCGAAGGTCGTAGCTATTAGATGTGGTGGTGTAACGCCCTAGAGTGAGGCCTACGTTGCCTGGAACGTAGAAATGACGATTACTTTCACAATATTTCCAATTATTCATTTTATACGATGGAAAAACTGTTGTACTTATATTGTATTTTATTCTTATGGCGTTGAATTCTAAGTCCCTAGCTATGCGATCTGGTGGAGCAACGCCCTAGAGTGAAACCTAGGTTGCCCGGAACGTAGAAATTACCATAACTTTCACACTGGTAGGAATTATTCGTTTTATACGATGGAACAACTGTTCTATTTATTTTGTATTTCATGCTTCGGGCGTTGACTTTTAAGGCCCTAACTATTCAATCTGTTGGAACAACGCCCTAGGGTGAAGCCTAGGTTGCCGGGAAGGTTGAAATGACCATACCTTTCATACTGGTTGCAATTATTTGTTTTATACGATGGAAAAGCTGTTGTATTTATACCGTATTTTATGCTTCTGGCGTTGACTTCTTATGCCCTAACTATTCCATCTGGTGGAAAAACGCCCTAGGGTGAAGCCTGGTTTGCCCGGAACGTAGAAATGGCCATAACTTTCACTTCGGCAGCAATTGTTCGTTTTATACGATGGAAAAAGTGTTCTATTTATTTTGTATTTTATGCTTCGGGCGTTGACTTCTAAGGCCCTAACTATTCAATCGGTTGCAGCAACGCCCTAGGGTGGATCCTAGGTTGCCCGGAAAGTAGAAATGACCATAACTTTCATACTGGTTGCAATTATTCGTTTTATAGGATGGAAAAACTGTTGTATTGATATTGTATTTTATGCTTCTGGCGTTGACTTCTTAGGCACTAACTATTTGATCTGGTGGAACAACGCCCTAGGGTGAAGCCTAGGTTGCCCGGAACGTAGAAATGACCATAACTTTTACACTGGTAGCAATTATACGTTTTATACAATGGAAAAACTGTTCTATTTATTTCGTATTTTATGCTTCGGGCGTTGACTTCTAAGGCCCTAACTGTTGGATCTGGTGGAGCGACGCCCTAGGGTGGATCCTAGGTTGCCCGGAAAGTAGAAATGACCATAATTTTCATACTGGTTGCAATTATTCGTTTTATACGATGGAAAAACTGTTGTACTTATATTGTATTTTATTCTTATGGCGTTGAATTCTAAGTCCCTAGCTATGCGATCTGGTGGAGCAACGCCCTAGAGTGAAACCTAGGTTGCCCGGAACGTAGAAATTACCATAACTTGCACACTGGTAGGAATTATTCGTTTTATACGATGGAACAACTGTTCTATTTATTTTGCATTTCAGGCTTCGGGCGTTGACTTCTAAGGCCCTAGCTGTTCGATCTAGTGGTGCAATGCCCTAGAGTGAAGCCTAGGTTTCCCGGATCGCAGAAATGACCATTAGCTTCACATTGGTTGCAATTATTCCTTTTATACGATGGAAAAGCTGTTGTATTTATATTGTATTTTACGCTTCTGGCGTTGACTTCTAAGGCCCTAACTATTCAATCCGTTGGTGCAACGCCCTAGGGTGTAGCCTAGGTTGCCCGGAACGTAGAATTGGCCATCACTTTCAAACTGGTTGCTATTATTCCTGTTATATGATGGAAACACTGTTGTATTTTTTTTGCATTTTACGGTTCGGGCGTTGACTTCTAAGGCCCTAACTATTCAATCTGTTGGAGCAACGCCCTAGGGTCAAGCCTAGGTTGCTCGGAAAGTAGAAATGACCATAGGTTTCATACTGGTTGCAATTATTCGTTTTATACGATGGAAAAACTGTTGTATTTATATTGTATTTTATGCTTCTGGCGTTGACTTCTAAGGCACTAACTATTCGATCTGGTGGAGCAACGCCCTAGAGTGAAGCCTAGGTTGCTCGGAATGGGGAAATGACCATAACTTTCACACTGGTTGCAATTATTCGTTTTATACGATGGAAAAGCTGTTGTATTTATATCGTGTTTTATGCTCCTGGCGTTGACATCTTAGGCCGTAACTATTCGGTCTGGTGGAGCAACGCCCTGGAGTGAAACCTAGGTTGCCCGGAACGTAGAATTGGCCATCACTTTCAAACTGGTTGCAATTATTCGTTTTATACGATGGAAAAACTGTTGTATTTATATTGTATTTTATGCTTCTGGCGTTGACTTCTAAGGCCCTAGCTGTTCGATCTAGTGGTGCAATGCCCTAGAGTGAAGCCTAGGTTGCCCGGAAAGGAGAAATGACCATCACGTTCAAACTGGTTGCAATTAATCCTTTTATACGATGGAAAAGCTGTTGTATTTATATCGTATTTTATGCTTCTGGCGTTTACTTCTAAGGACCAAACTATTCGATCTGGTGGAGCAACGCCCTAGAGTGAAGCCTAGGATGCTCGGAATGTGGAAATGACCATAACTTTCACACTGGTTGCAATTATTCGTTTTATACGATGGAAACACTGTTGTATTTATATTGTATTTTATGCTTCTGGCGTTGACTTCTGAGGCCCTAGCTATTCGATCTGGTGGAACAACGCCCTAGGGTGAAGCCTAGGTTGCCCGGAACGTAGAAATGACCATAACTTTTACACTGGTAGCAATTATTCGTTTTATACAATGGAAAAACTGTTCTATTTATTT
The DNA here is from genome assembly GCF_051401765.1 of Calliopsis andreniformis. Taxonomy (NCBI): domain Eukaryota; kingdom Metazoa; phylum Arthropoda; class Insecta; order Hymenoptera; family Andrenidae; genus Calliopsis; species Calliopsis andreniformis. Next base: position 20,137,103 of record NW_027480424.1, on the reverse strand, counting down.
TGTATTTTATGCTTCGGGCGTTGACTTCTAAGGCACTAACTGTTTGATCTGGTGGAGCAACGCCCTAGAGTGAAGCCTAGGTTGCCCGGTACGTAGAAATGGCCATAACTTTGACACTGGTTGCTATTATTCGCTCTATACGATGGAAAAACTGTTATATTTATATTGTATCTTATGCTGCTGGCGTTGACTTCTTAGGCCCTAACAATTCGATCAGGTGGAGCAACGCCCTAGAGTGAAGCCTAGGTTGCCTGGAACGTATAAATGACCATCACTTTCACAAGGGTTGCAATTATTCCTGTTATAGGATGGAAATACTGTTGTATTTCTATTGTATTTTATGCTTCAGGCGTTGACTTCTGAGGCCGCAGCTATTCGATGTGTTGGAACAACGCCATAGAGTGAAGCCTAGGTTGCCCGGAACGTAGAAATGACCATAACTTTCATACTGGATGCAATTATTCGTTTTATATGATGGAAGAACTGTTGTATTTATATTGTATTTTATGCTGCTGGCGTTCACTTCTTAGGCCCTAACTATTCGATCTGGTGGAACAACGCCCTCGGGTGAAGCCTAGGTTGCCGGAACGTAGAAATGACCATAACTTTCACACTGGTTGCTATTATTCGTTTTATACGATGGAAAAACTGTTCTATTTATTTCGTATTTTATGCTTCTGGCGTTGACTTGTAAGGCCCTAACTATTCGATCTGGTGGAACAACGCCCTGGGGTGAAGCCTAGGTTGCCGGGGCGTAGAAACGACCATAACTTTCACACGGGTTGCTATTATTCGTTTTATACGATGGAAAAACAGTTGTATTTATATTGTATTATATGCTTCTGGCGTTGACTTTTAATGCACTAACTATTCGATCTGGCGGAGCAACGCAGTAGAGTGAAGCCGAGGTTTCCCGGAACGTAGAAGTGACCATCACTTTCAAACTGGTTGCAATTATTCCTGTTATATGATGGAAAAACTGTTGTATTTTTAATGCATTTTATGCTTCGGGCATTGACTTCTAAGGCCCTAAATATTCAATCTGTTGGAGCAACGCCCTAGGGTGTAGCCTAGGTTGCCCGGAAAGAAGAAATGACCATAACTTTCATACTGGTTGCATTTATTCGTTTTAAATCATGGAAAAACTGTTGTATTCATATTGTATTTTATGCTGCTGGCGTTCACTTCTGAGGCCCTAACAATTCGATCTGGTGGAACAACGCCCTGTGGTGAAGTCTAGGTTACCCGGAACGTAGAAATGACCAGTACTTTCACACTGTTTGCAGTTACTCCTGTTATACGATGGAAAAACTGTTGCATCTTTATTGAGTTTTATGCTTCTGGCGTTGACTTCTAAGGCACTAACTATTCGATCTGGTGGAGCAACGCCCTAGAGTGAAGCCTAGGTTGCCCGGAACGTAGAAATGACCATCACTTTCAAACTGGTTGCAATTATTCCTGTTATATGATGGAAAAACTGTTGTATTTATATTGTATTTTATGCTTCGGGCGTTGACTGCTAAGGCCCAAACTATTCAATTTGTTGGATCAACGTCCTAGAGTGAAGCCTAGGTTGCTCGGAATGTAGAAATGACCATAACATTCACACTGGTTGAAACTATTCGTTTAATACAGTGGAAAAGCTGTTGCATCTTTATTGTATTTTATGATTTTGGCGTTGACTTCTAAGGCCCTAACTATCCGATCTGGTGGAGCAACGCCCTAGAGTGAAGCCTAGGTTGCCCGGAACGTAGAAATGACCATCACATTCAAACTGGTTGCAATTAATCCTTTTATACGATGGAAAAACTGTAGCATTTTTATTGCATTTTATGCTTCTGGCGTTGACTTCTAAGGCCCTAACTATTCAATCTGTTGGAGCAACGCCCAACGGTGAAACCTAGGTTTCCCGGAAAGAAGAAATGACGTTAACTTTCATACTGGTCGCAATTACTCGTTTTATACGGTGGAAAAACTGTTGTATTTATATTGTATTTTATGCTTCTGGCGTTGACTTCTAATGCACTAACTATTCGATCTGGCGGAGCAACGCCCTAGAGTGAAGCCGATGTTTCCCGGAACGTAGAAATGACCATCACTTTCAAACTGGTTGCAATTATTCCTGTTATATGACGGAAAAAGTGTTATATTTTTATTGCATTTTATGCTTCGGGCATTGACTTCTAAGGCCCTAACTATTCAATCTGTTGGTGCAACGCCCTAGGGTGTAGCCTAGGTTGCCCAGAACGTAGAAATGACCATAGCTTTCATACTGGTTGCAATTATTCGTTTTATATGATGGAAAAACTGTTATATTTATATTGTATTTTATGCTTCTGGCGTTCACTTCTTAGGCCCTAACTATTCGATCTGGTGGAACAACGCCCTATGGTGAAGCCTAGGGTGACCGGGACGTAGAAATGACCATAACTTTCACACCGGTAGCAATTATTCGTTTTACACAATGGAAAAGCTGTTCTATTTATTTTGTATTTTATGCTTCGGGCGTTGACTTCTAAGGCCCTAACTGTTTGATCTGGTGGAGCAACGCCCTAGAGTGAAGCCTAGGTTGCCCGGAACGTAGAAATGACCATCACTTTCACACTGGTTGCTATTATTCGTTCTATACGATGGAAAAACTGTTGTATTTTTTTTGCATTTTATGGTTCGGACGTTCACTTCTAAGGTCCTAACTATTGAATCTGTTGGAGCAACGCCCTAGGGTGAAGCCTAGCTTGCTCGGAAAGTAGAAATGACCATAAGTTTCATACTGGTTGCAATTATTCGTTTTATATGATGGAAGAACTGTTGTATTTTTATTGCATTTTATGCTTCGGGCGTTGACTTCTAAGGCCATAACTATTCAATCTGTTGGAGCAACGCCCTAGGGTGAAGCCTAGGTTGCCCGGAAAGTAGAAATGACGTTAACTTTCACAATGGTTGCAATTATTCGTTTTATACGATGCAAACGCTGTTTTATATATATCGTATTTTATGCTTCTGGCGTTTACTTCTAAGGACCTAACTATTCGATCTGGTGCAGCAACGCCCTAGAGTGAATCCTAGGTTGCTCGGAATGTAGAACTGACCATAACTTTCACACTGGTTGCAATTATTCGTTTTATACGATGCAAACGCTGTTGTATATATATCGTATTTTATGCTTCTGGCGTTTACTTCTAAGGACCTAACTATTCGATCTGGTGCAGCAACGCCCTAGAGTGAATCGTAGGTTGCTCGGAATGTAGAACTCACCATAACTTTCACACTGGTTGCAATTATTCGTTTTATACGATGGAAACGCTGTTGTATTTATATCGTATTTTATGCCTCTGGCGTTGACTTCTTAGGCCGTAACTATTTGGTCTGGTGGAGCAACGACCTGGAGTGAAACCTAGGTTGCCCAGAACGTATAATTGGCCATCACTTTCAAACTGGTTGCAATTATTCCTGTTATATGGTGGAAACACTGTTGTATTTTTTTTGCATTTTATGGTTCGGACGTTGACTACTAAGGCCCTAACTATTCAATCCGTTGGAGCAACGCCCTAGGGTGAACCCTAGGTTGCTCGGAAAGTAGAATTGGCCATCACTTTCAAACTGGACGAAATTATTCGTGTTATATGATGGTAACACTGTTGTATTTTTTTTGCATTTTATGGTTCGGGCGTAGACTTCTAAGGCCCTAACTATTCAATCTGTTGGAGCAACGCCCTAGGGTGAAGCATAGGTTGCTCGGAAAGTAGAAATGACCACAACTTTCATACTGGTTGCAATTACTCGTTTTATATGATGGAAAAACTGTTGTATTTATATTGTATTTTATGCTTCTGGCGTTCACTTCCTATGCCCTAACTATTCGATCTGGTGGAACAATGCCCTAGGGTGAAGCCTAGGTTGCCCGGAACGTAGAAATGACCATAACTTTTACACTGGTAGCAATTATTCCTTTTATACCATGGAAAAACTGTTCTATTTCTTTTGTATTTTATGCTTCTGGCGTTGACTTCTTAGGCCCTAACTTTTCGATCTGGTGGAACAACGCCCTAGAGTGAAGCCTAGGTTGCCCGGAACGTAGAAATGACCATCACTTTCACACTGGTTGCTATTATTCGTTTTATACGACGGAAAAACTGTTATATTTATATTGTATTTTATGCTTCTGGCGTTGACTTCTTAGGCCCTAACTTTTCGATTTGGCGGAACAACGCCCTAGAGTGAAGCCTAGGTTGCCCGGAACGTAGAAATGACCATCACTTTCACACTGGTTGCAATTATTCCTGTTATACGATGGAAAAGCTCTTGTATATTTAATGTATTTTTTGCTTCGGGCGTTAACTTCTATGGCCCTACCTATTCGATCTGGTGGAGCAACGCATTACAGTCAAGCCTAGGTTGCCCGGAACGTAGAAATGAACATAACTTTCACACTGGTAGCAATTATTCGTTTTATACAATGGAAAAACTGTTCTATTTATTTTGTATTTTATGCTCCGGACGTCGACTTCTATGGCCCGACCTATTCGATTTGGTGGAGCAACACCCTACAGTCAAGCCTAGGTTGCCCGGAACGTAGAAATGACCATAACATTCACACAGGTTGCAATTATTCATGCTATGCGTTTGAAAAACTGTTGCATTTTTATTGTAATTTATGCTTCTAGCGTTGACTTCAAAGGCCGTGGCTATTCTATGTGGTGGAGCAACGCCCAAGAGTGAAGCCTAGTCTGTCCGGAACGTAGGTATGACCATTACTTTCACAGTGTTTGCTATTATTCATTTTATACGATTGAAATGGTGTTGTATTTATATTGTATTTTATGCTTCTAGCGTTGACTGCGAAGGTCGTGGCTATTAGATGTGGTGGTGTAACGCCCTAGAGTGAGGCCTACGTTGCCTGGAACGTAGAAATGACGATTACTTTCACAATGTTTCCAATTATTCATTTTATACGATGGAAAAACTGTTGTACTTATATTGTATTTTATTCTTATGGCGTTGAATTCTAAGTCCCTAGCTATGCGATCTGGTGGAGCAACGCCCTAGAGTGAAACCTAGGTTGCCCGGAACGTAGAAATTACCATAACTTTCACACTGGTAGGAATTATTCGTTTTATACGATGGAACAACTGTTCTATTTATTTTGTAATTCATGCTTCGGGCGTTGACTTCTAAGGCCCTAACAATTCAATCTGTTGGAACAACGCCCTAGGGTGAAGCCTAGGTTGCCCGGAAAGTAGAAATGTCCATAACTTTCATACTGGTTGCAATTATTCGTTTTATACGATGGAAAAACTGTTGCATCTTTATTGTATTTTATGCTTCTGGCGTTGACTTCTAAGGCCCTAACTATTCGATCTGGTGGAGCAACGCCCTAGAGTGAAGCCTAGGTTGCCCGGAAAGTAGAAATGACTATAACTTTCACACTGGTTGCAATTATTCGTTTTATACGATGGTAAAGCCGTTGTATTATTACCGTATTTTATGCTTCTGGCGTTGACTTCTTATGCCCTAACTTTTCCATCTGGTGGAACAACACCCTAGGGTGATGCCTAGGTTGCCCGAAACGTAGAAATGACCATAACTTTCACATCGGTAGCAATTATACGTTTTATACGATGGAAAAACTGTTCTATTTTTTTGTATTTTATGCTTCGGGCGTTGACTTCTAAGGACCTAACTATTCAAACTGTTGGAGCAACGCCCTAGGGTGAAGCCTAGGTTGCCCGGAAAGTAGAAATGACCATACCTTTCATACTGGTTGCAATTATTTGTTTTATACGATGGAAAAGCTGTTGTATTTATACCGTATTTTATGTTTCTGGCGTTGACTTCTTATGCCGTAACTATTCCATCTGGTGGAACAACGCCCTAGGGTGATGCCTAGGTTGCCCGGAACAATGATGTGCCATTACTTTCACACTGGTTGCAATTATTCCTGATTTACGATGGAAAAACTGTTGCATCCTTATTGTATTTTATCCTTCTGGCGTTGACTTCTAAGGCCCTAACCATTCGATCTGGTGGAGCAACGCCCTATAGTGAAGCCTAGGTTGTCCGGGACAATGATGTGCCATTACTTTCACACTGGTTGCAATAATTCCTGATATACGATGGAAAAACTGTTGCATCTTTATTGTATTTTATGCTTCTGGCGTTGACTTCTAAGGCCCTAACTATTCGATCAGGTGGAGCCACGCCCTAGAGTGAATCCTAGGTTGCTCGGAAAGTAGAAATGACCATAACTTTCATACTGGTTGCAATTATTCGTTTTATACGATGGAAAAGCTGTTGTATTTATACCGTATTTTATGCTTCTGGCGTTGACTTCTTATGCCCTGACTATTCCATCTGGTGGAGCAACACCCTAGGGTGATGCCTAGGTTGCCCAGAACGTAGAAATGGCCATAACTTTCACATCGGTAGCAATTATTCGTTTTATACGATGGAAAAAGTGTTCTATTTATTTTGGATTTTATGCTTCGGGCGTTGACTTCTAAGGCCATAACTATTCAATCTGTTGGAGCAACGCCCTAGGGTGAAGCCTAGGTTGCTCGGAAAGTAGAAATGACCATCAGTTTCATACTGGTTGCAATTATACGTTTTATACGATGGAAAAACTGTTGTATTTATATTGTATTTTATGCTTCTGGCGTTGACTTCTAAGGCCCTAGCTATTCGATCTGGTGGAGCAACGCCCTAGAGTGAAGCCTGGGTTGCCCGGAAAGGAGAAATGACCATCACTTTCAAACTGGTTGCAATTAATCCTGTTATACGATGGAAAAACTCTTGTATTTTTATTGCATTTTATGCTTCTGGCGTTCACTTCTTAGGCCCTAACTATTCGATCTGGTGGAACATCGGCCTAGGGTGAAGCCTGGCTTGCCCGGAACGTAGAAATGACCATTACTTTCACACTGTTTGCAATTATTCCTTTTATACGATGGAAAAGCTGTTGTATTTATATCGTATTTTATGCTTCTGGCGTTTACTTCTAAGGACCTAACCATTCGATCAGTGGAGCAACGCCCTAGAGTGATCCCTAGGTTGCCCGGAATGTAGAAATGACTTTAACTTTCACACTGGTTGCAATTATTCGTTTTATACGATGCATACGCTGTTGTATTTATATCGTATTTTATGCTTCTGGCGTTGACTTCTTAGGCCGTAACTATTCGGTCTGGTGGAGCAACGACCTGGAGTGAAACCTAGGTTGCCCAGAACGTATAATTGGCCATCACTTTCAAACTGGTTGCAATTATTCCTGTTATATGATGGAAACACTGTTGTATTTTTTTTGCATTTTATGGTTCGGACGTTGACTACTAAGGCCCTAACTATTCAATCCGTTGGAGCAACGCCCTAGGGTGAAGCCGAGGTTGCTCGGAAAGTAGAAATGACCATATGCTTCATACTGGTTGCAATTATTTGTTTCATACGATGGAAAAACAGTTGTATTTATATTGTATTTTATGCTTCAGGCGTTGACTTCTAAGGCACTAACTATTCGATCTGGTGGAGCAACGCCCTAGAGTGAAGCCTAGGTTGCCCGGAACGCAGAATTGGCCGTCAGTTTCAAACTGGTCGAAATTATTCGTGTTATATGATGGTAACACTGTTGTATTTTTTTTGCATTTTATGGTTCGGGCGTAGACTTCTAAAGGCCCTAACTATTCGATCTGTTGGAGCAACGCCCTAGGGTGAAGCCTAGGTTGCTCGGAAAGTATGAATGTCCATAAGTTTCATACTGGTTGCAATTATTCGTTTTATACGATGGAAAAACTGTTGTATTTATATTGTATTTTATGCTTCTGGCGTTGACTTCTAAGGCCCTAGCTGTTCGATCTAGTGGAGCAACGCCCTAGAGTGAAGCCTAGGTTGCCCGGAAAGGAGAAATGACCATCACGTTCAAACTGGTTGCAAATAATCCTTTTATACCATGGAAAAGCTGTTGTATTTATATGGTGTTTTATGCTTCTGGCGTTTACTTCTAAGGACCTAACTATTCGATCTGGTGGAGCAACGCCCTAGAGTGAAGCCTAGGTTGCTCGGAATGTGGAAATGACCTTAACTTTCACACTGGTTGCAATTATTCGTTTTATACGATGGAAACGCTGTTGTATTTATATTGTATTTTATGCCTCTGGCGTTGACTTCTAAGGCCGTAGATATTAGATGTGGTGGAGCAACGCCCTAGAGTGACGCCTAGGGTGATCGGAACGTAGAAATGATGATTACTTTCACACAGGTTGCAATTATACGTTTTATATGATGGAAAAGCTGTTGTATTTATATCGTATTTTATGCTTCTGGCGTTGACTTCCTAGGCCGTAACTACTCCGTCTGGTGGAGCAGCGCCCTGGTGTGAAACCTAGGTTGCCCGGAACGTAGAATTGGCCATCACTTTCAAACTGGTTGCAATTATTCCTGTTATATGATGGAAAAACTGTTGTATTTTTAATGCATTTTATGCTTCGGGCATTGACTTCTAAGGCCCTAAATATTCAATCTGTTGGAGCAACGCCCTAGGGTGTAGCCTAGGTTGCCCGGAAAGAAGAAATGACCATAACTTTCATACTGGTTGCATTTATTCGTTTTAAATCATGGAAAAACTGTTGTATTCATATTGTATTTTATGCTGCTGGCGTTCACTTCTGAGGCCCTAACAATTCGATCTGGTGGAACAACGCCCTGTGGTGAAGTCTAGGTTACCCGGAACGTAGAAATGACCAGTACTTTCACACTGTTTGCAGTTACTCCTGTTATACGATGGAAAAACTGTTGCATCTTTATTGAGTTTTATGCTTCTGGCGTTGACTTCTAAGGCACTAACTATTCGATCTGGTGGAGCAACGCCCTAGAGTGAAGCCTAGGTTGCCCGGAACGTAGAAATGACCATCACTTTCAAACTGGTTGCAATTATTCCTGTTATATGATGGAAAAACTGTTGTATTTATATTGTATTTTATGCTTCGGGCGTTGACTGCTAAGGCCCAAACTATTCAATTTGTTGGATCAACGTCCTAGAGTGAAGCCTAGGTTGCTCGGAATGTAGAAATGACCATAACATTCACACTGGTTGAAACTATTCGTTTAATACAGTGGAAAAGCTGTTGCATCTTTATTGTATTTTATGATTTTGGCGTTGACTTCTAAGGCCCTAACTATCCGATCTGGTGGAGCAACGCCCTAGAGTGAAGCCTAGGTTGCCCGGAACGTAGAAATGACCATCACATTCAAACTGGTTGCAATTAATCCTTTTATACGATGGAAAAACTGTAGCATTTTTATTGCATTTTATGCTTCTGGCGTTGACTTCTAAGGCCCTAACTATTCAATCTGTTGGAGCAACGCCCAACGGTGAAACCTAGGTTTCCCGGAAAGAAGAAATGACGTTAACTTTCATACTGGTCGCAATTACTCGTTTTATACGGTGGAAAAGCTGTTGTATTTATATTGTATTTTATGCTTCTGGCGTTGACTTCTAATGCACTAACTATTCGATCTGGCGGAGCAACGCCCTAGAGTGAAGCCGATGTTTCCCGGAACGTAGAAATGACCATCACTTTCAAACTGGTTGCAATTATTCCTGTTATATGACGGAAAAAGTGTTATATTTTTATTGCATTTTATGCTTCGGGCATTGACTTCTAAGGCCCTAACTATTCAATCTGTTGGTGCAACGCCCTAGGGTGTAGCCTAGGTTGCCCAGAACGTAGAAATGACCATAGCTTTCATACTGGTTGCAATTATTCGTTTTATATGATGGAAAAACTGTTATATTTATATTGTATTTTATGCTTCTGGCGTTCACTTCTTAGGCCCTAACTATTCGATCTGGTGGAACAACGCCCTATGGTGAAGCCTAGGGTGACCGGGACGTAGAAATGACCATAACTTTCACACCGGTAGCAATTATTCGTTTTACACAATGGAAAAGCTGTTCTATTTATTTTGTATTTTATGCTTCGGGCGTTGACTTCTAAGGCCCTAACTGTTTGATCTGGTGGAGCAACGCCCTAGAGTGAAGCCTAGGTTGCCCGGAACGTAGAAATGACCATAACTTTCACACTGGTTGCTATTATTCGTTCTATACGATGGAAAAACTGTTATATTTATATTGTATCGTATGCTTCTGGCGTTGACTTCTTAGGCCCTAACAATTCGATCTGGTGGAACAACGCCCTAGAGTGAAGCCTAGGTTGCCTGGAACGTACAAATGACCATCACTTTCACAAGGGTTGCAATTATTCCGGTTATACGATGGAAACACTGTTGTATTTTTTTTGCATTTTATGGTTCGGGCGTTCACTTCTAAGGTCCTAACTATTGAATCTGTTGGAGCGACGCCCTAGGGTGAAGCCTAGCTTGCTCGGAAAGTAGAAATGACCATAAGTTTCATACTGGTTGCAATTATTCGTTTTATACGATGGAAACACTGTTTTATTTTTATTGCATTTTATGCTTCGGGCGTTGACTTCTAAGGCCATAACTATTCAATCTGTTGGAGCAACGCCCTAGGGTGAAGCCTAGGTTGCTCGGAAAGTAGAAATGACCATCAGTTTCATACTGGTTGCAATTATACGTTTTACACGATGGAAAAACTGTTATATTTATATTGTATCTTATGCTTCTGGCGTTGACTTCTTAGGCCCTAACAATTCGATCTGGTGGAACAACGCCCTAGAGTGAAGCCTAGGTTGCCTGGAACGTACAAATGACCATCACTTTCACAAGGGTTGCAATTATTCCGGTTATACGATGGAAACACTGTTGTATTTTTTTTGCATTTTATGGTTCGGACGTTCACTTCTAAGGTCCTAACTATTGAATCTGTTGGAGCAACGCCCTAGGGTGAAGCCTAGCTTGCTCGGAAAGTAGAAATGACCATAAGTTTCATACTGGTTGCAATTATTCGTTTTATATGATGGAAGAACTGTTGTATTTTTATTGCATTTTATGCTTCGGGCGTTGACTTCTAAGGCCATAACTATTCAATCTGTTGGAGCAAGGCCCTAGGGTGAAGCCTAGGTTGCCCGGAAAGTAGAAATGACGTTAACTTTCACAATGGTTGCAATTATTCGTTTTATACGATGCAAACGCTGTTGTATATATATCGTATTTTATGCTTCTGGCGTTTACTTCTAAGGACCTAACTATTCGATCTGGTGCAGCAACGCCCTAGAGTGAATCCTAGGTTGCTCGGAATGTAGAACTGACCATAACTTTCACACTGGTTGCAATTATTCGTTTTATACGATGCAAACGCTGTTGTATATATATCGTATTTTATGCTTCTGGCGTTTACTTCTAAGGACCTAACTATTCGATCTGGTGCAGCAACGCCCTAGAGTGAATCGTAGGTTGCTCGGAATGTAGAACTCACCATAACTTTCACACTGGTTGCAATTATTCGTTTTATACGATGGAAACGCTGTTGTATTTATATTGTACTTTATGCCTCTGGCGTTGACTTCTAAGGCCGTAGCTATTAGATGTGGTGGAGCAACGCCCTAGAGTGACGCCTAGAGTGCTCGGAACGTTGAAATGACCATTACTTTCACACTGGTTGCAATTATTCGTTTTATATGATGGAAAAACTGTTGTATTGATATTGTATTTTATGCTTCTGGCGTTGACTTCTTATGCCGTAACTTTTCCATCTGGTGCAACAACACCCTAGGGTGATGCCTAGGTTGCCCGAAACGTAGAAATGACCATAACTTTCACATCGGTATCAATTATTCGTTTTATACGATGGAAAAACTGTTCTATTTTTTTGTATTTTATGCTTCGGGCGTTGACTTCTAAGGACCTAACTATTCAAACTGTTGGAGCAACGCCCTAGGGTGAAGCCTAGGTTGCCCGGAAAGTAGAAATGACCATACCTTTCATACTGGTTGCAATTATTTGTTTTATACGATGGAAAAGCTGTTGTATTTATACCGTATTTTATGTTTCTGGCGTTGACTTCTTATGCCCTAACTATTCCATCTGGTGGAACAACGCCATAGGGTGATGCCTAGGTTGCCCGGAACAATGATGTGCCATTACTTTCACACTGGTTGCAATTATTCCTGATTTACGATGGAAAAACTGTTGCATCGTTATTGTATTTTATGCTTCGGGCGTTGACTTCTAAGGCCCTAACTATTCAATCGGTTGCAGCAACGCCCTAGGGTGGATCCTAGGTTGCCCGGAAAGTAGAAATGACCATAACTTTCATACTGGTTGCAATTATTCGTTTTAGATGATGGAAAAACTGTTGTATTGATATTGTATTTTATGCTTCTGGCGTTGACTTCTTAGGCACTAACTATTTGATCTGGTGGAACAACGCCCTAGGGTGAAGCCTAGGTTGCCCGGAACGTAGAAATGACCATAACTTTTACACTGGTAGCAATTATACGTTTTATACAATGGAAAAACTGTTCTATTTATTTCGTATTTTATGCTTCGGGCGTTGACTTCTAAGGCCCTAACTGTTGGATCTGGTGGAGCGACGCCCTAGGGTGGATCCTAGGTTGCCCGGAAAGTAGAAATGACCATAATTTTCATACTGGTTGCAATTATTCGTTTTATACGATGGAAAAACTGTTGTACTTATATTGTATTTTATTCTTATGGCGTTGAATTCTAAGTCCCTAGCTATGCGACCTGGTGGAGCAACGCCCTAGAGTGAAACCTAGGTTGCCCGGAACGTAGAAATTACCATAACTTGCACACTGGTAGGAATTATTCGTTTTATACGATGGAACAACTGTTCTATTTATTTTGTATTTCAGGCTTCGGGCGTTGACTTCTAAGGCCCTAACCATTCCATCTGGTGGAGCAACGCCCTAGAGTGAAGCCTAGGTTGCCCGGAACAATGGTGTGCCATTACTTTCACACTGGTTGCAATAATTCCTGATATACGATGGAAAAACTGTTGCATCTTTATTGTATTTTATGCTTCTGGCGTTGACTTCTAAGGCCCTAACTATTCGATCTGGTGGAGCAACGCCCTAGAGTGAAGCCTAGGTTGCCCGGAAAGTAGAAATGACTATAACTTTCACACTGGTTGCAATTATTCGTTTTATACGATGGTAAAGCCGTTGTATTATTACCGTATTTTATGCTTCTGGCGTTGACTTCTTATGCCCTAACTTTTCCATCTGGTGGAACAACACCCTAGGGTGATGCCTAGGTTGCCCGAAACGTAGAAATGACCATAACTTTCACATCGGTAGCAATTATACGTTTTATACGATGGAAAAACTGTTCTATTTTTTTGTATTTTATGCTTCGGGCGTTGACTTCTAAGGACCTAACTATTCAAACTGTTGGAGCAACGCCCTAGGGTGAAGCCTAGGTTGCCCGGAAAGTAGAAATGACCATACCTTTCATACTGGTTGCAATTATTTGTATTATACGATGGAAAAGCTGTTGTATTTATACCGTATTTTATGTTTCTGGCGTTGACTTCTTATGCCCTAACTATTCCATCTGGTGGAACAACGCCCTAGGGTGATGCCTAGGTTGCCCGGAACAATGATGTGCCATTACTTTCACACTGGTTGCAATTATTCCTGATTTACGATGGAAAAACTGTTGCATCCTTATTGTATTTTATGCTTCTGGCGTTGACTTATAAGGCCCTAACCATTCGATCTGGTGGAGCAACGCCCTATAGTGAAGCCTAGGTTGTCCGGGACAATGATGTGCCATTACTTTCACACTGGTTGCAATAATTCCTGATATACGATGGAAAAACTGTTGCATCTTTATTGTATTTTATGCTTCTGGCGTTGACTTCTAAGGCCCTAACTATTCGATCAGGTGGAGCCACGCCCTAGAGTGAATCCTAGGTTGCTCGGAAAGTAGAAATGACCATAACTTTCATACTGGTTGCAATTATTCGTTTTATACGATGGAAAAGCTGTTGTATTTATACCGTATTTTATGCTTCTGGCGTTGACTTCTTATGCCCTGACTATTCCATCTGGTGGAGCAACACCCTAGGGTGATGCCTAGGTTGCCCAGAACGTAGAAATGGCCATAACTTTCACATCGGTAGCAATTATTCGTTTTATACGATGGAAAAAGTGTTCTATTTATTTTGGATTTTATGCTTCGGGCGTTGACTTCTAAGGCCATAACTATTCAATCTGTTGGAGCAACGCCCTAGGGTGAAGCCTAGGTTGCTCGGAAAGTAGAAATGACCATCAGTTTCATACTGGTTGCAATTATACGTTTTATACGATGGAAAAACTGTTGTATTTATATTGTATTTTATGCTTCTGGCGTTGACTTCTAAGGCCCTAGCTATTCGATCTGGTGGAGCAACGCCCTAGAGTGAAGCCTGGGTTGCCCGGAAAGGAGAAATGACCATCACTTTCAAACTGGTTGCAATTAATCCTGTTATACGATGGAAAAACTCTTGTATTTTTATTGCATTTTATGCTTCTGGCGTTCACTTCTTAGGCCCTAACTATTCGATCTGGTGGAACATCGGCCTTGGGTGAAGCCTGGCTTGCCCGGAACGTAGAAATGACCATTACTTTCACACTGTTTGCAATTATTCCTTTTATACGATGGAAAAGCTGTTGTATTTATATCGTATTTTATGCTTCTGGCGTTTACTTCTAAGGACCTAACCATTCGATCAGTGGAGCAACGCCCTAGAGTGATCCCTAGGTTGCTCGGAATGTAGAAATGACTTTAACTTTCACACTGGTTGCAATTATTCGTTTTATACGATGCATACGCTGTTGTATTTATATCGTATTTTATGCTTCTGGCGTTGACTTCTTAGGCCGTAACTATTCGGTCTGGTGGAGCAACGACCTGGAGTGAAACCTAGGTTGCCCAGAACGTATAATTGGCCATCACTTTCAAACTGGTTGCAATTATTCCTGTTATATGATGGAAACACTGTTGTATTTTTTTTGCATTTTATGGTTCGGACGTTGACTACTAAGGCCCTAACTATTCAATCCGTTGGAGCAACGCCCTAGGGTGAAGCCGAGGTTGCTCGGAAAGTAGAAATGACCATATGCTTCATACTGGTTGCAATTATTTGTTTCATACGATGGAAAAACAGTTGTATTTATATTGTATTTTATGCTTCAGGCGTTGACTTCTAAGGCAGTAACTATTCGATCTGGTGGAGCAACGCCCTAGAGTGAAGCCTAGGTTGCCCGGAACGCAGAATTGGCCGTCAGTTTCAAACTGGTCGAAATTATTCGTGTTATATGATGGTAACACTGTTGTATTTTTTTTGCATTTTATGGTTCGGGCGTAGACTTCTAAAGGCCCTAACTATTCGATCAGTTGGAGCAACGCACTAGGGTGAAGCCTAGGTTGCTCGGAAAGTATGAATGTCCATAAGTTTCATACTGGTTGCAATTATTCGTTTTATACGATGGAAAAACTGTTATATTTATATTGTATTTTATGCTTCTGGCGTTGACTTCTAAGGCCCTAGCTGTTCGATCTAGTGGAGCAACGCCCTAGAGTGAAGCCTAGGTTGCCCGGAAAGGAGAAATGACCATCACGTTCAAACTGGTTGCAATTAATCCTTTTATACCATGGAAAAGCTGTTGTATTTATATGGTGTTTTATGCTTCTGGCGCTTACTTCTAAGGACCTAACTATTCGATCTGGTGGAGCAACGCCCTAGAGTGAAGCCTAGGTTGCTCGGAATGTGGAAATGACCTTAACTTTCACACTGGTTGCAATTATACGTTTTATACGATGGAAACGCTGTTGTATTTATATTGTATTTTATGCCTCTGGCGTTGACTTCTAAGGCCGTAGATATTAGATGTGGTGGAGCAACGCCCTAGAGTGACGCCTAGGGTGATCGGAACGTAGAAATGATGATTACTTTCACACTGGTTGCAATTATACGTTTTATATGATGGAAAAGCTGTTGTATTTATATCGTATTTTATGCTTCTGGCGTTGACTTCCTAGGCCGTAACTACTCCGTCTGGTGGAGCAGCGCCCTGGTGTGAAACCTAGGTTGCCCGGAACGTAGAATTGGCCATCACTTTCAAACTGGTTGCAATTATTCCTGTTATATGATGGGAACACTGTTGTATTTTTTTTGCATTTTACGGTTCGGGCGTTGACTGCTAAGGCCCTACCTATTCAATCTGTTGGAGCAACGCCCTAGGGTCAAGCCTAGGTTGCTCGGAAAGTAGAAATGACCATAAGTTTCATACTGGTTGCAATTATTCGTTTTATACGATGGAAAAACTGTTGTATTTATATTGTATTTTATGCTTCTGGCGTTGACTTCTAAGGCACTAACTATTCGATCTGGTGGAGCAACGCCCTAGAGTGAAGCCTAAGTTGCTCGGAATGTGGAAATGACCATAACTTTCACACTGGTTGCAATTATTCGTTTTATACGATGGAAAAGCTGTTGTATTTATATAGTGTTTTAAGCTTCTGGCGTTGACATCTTAGGCAGTAACTATTCGGTCTGGTGGAGCAACGCCCTGGAGTGAAACCTAGGTTGCCCGGAACGTAGAATTGGCCATCACTTTCAAACTGGTTGCAATTATTCCTGATATATGGTGGAAACACTGTTGTATTTTTTTTCATTTTATGGTTCGGGCATTGACTTCTAAGGCCCTAACTACTCAATCTGTTGGAGCAACGCCCTAGGGTGTAGCCTAGGTTGCCCGGAAAGTAGAAATGACCAGAACTTTCATACTGGTTGCAATTACTCGTTTTATATGATGGAAAAACTGTTGTATTTATATTGTATTTTATGCTTCTGGCGTTCACTTCTTAGGCCCTAACTATTCGATCTGGTGGAACAACGCCCTAGGGTGAAGCCTAGGTTGCCTGGAACGTAGAAAAGACCATAACTTTCACACTGGTTGCAATTATTCGTTTTATACGATGGAAAAGCTGTTGTATTATTACCGTATTTTATGCTTCTGGCGTTGACTTCTTATGCCCTAACTATTCCATCTGGTGGAACAACACCCTAGGGTGATGCCTAGGTTGCCCGGAACGTAGAAATGACCATAACTTTCACATCGGTAGCAATTATTCGTTTTATACGATGGAAAAACTGTTCTATTTTTTTGTATTTTATGCTTCGGGCGTTGACTTCTAAGGCCCTAACTATTCAATCGGTTGCAGCAACGCCCTAGGGTGGATCCTAGGTTGCCCGGAAAGTAGAAATGACCATAACTTTCATACTGGTTGCAATTATTCGTTTCATACGATGGAAAAACTGTTGTATTGATATTGTATTTTATGCTTCTGGCGTTGACTTCTAAGGCACTAACTATTCGATCTGGTGGAGCAACGCCCTATAGTGAAGCCGAGGTTGCCCAGAACGTAGAAATGACCATCACTTTCAAACTGGTTGCAATTATTCCGGTTATATGATGGAAAGACTGTTGTATTTTTATTGCATTTTATGCTTCGGGCAATGACTTCTAAGGCCCTAACTATTCAATCTGTTGGAGCAACGCCCAAGGGTGTAGCCTAGGTTGCCCGGAAAATAGAAATGACCACAACTTTCATACTGGTTGCAATTACTCGTTTTATATGATGGAAAAACTGTTGTATTTATATTGTATTTTATGCTTCTGGCGTTCACTTCCTATGCCCTAACTATTCGATCTGGTGGAACAATGCCCTAGGGTGAAGCCTAGGTTGCCCGGAACGTAAAAATGACCATAACTTTTACACTGGTAGCAATTATTCCTTTTATACAATGGAAAAACTGTTCTATTTCTTTTGTATTTTATGCTTCTGGCGTTGACTTCTTAGGCCCTAACTTTTCGATCTGGTGGAACAACGCACTAGAGTGAAGCCTAGGTTGCCCGGAACGTAGAAATGACCATCACTTTCACACTGGTTGCTATTATTCGTTTTATACGACGGAAAAACTGTTATATTTATATTGTATTTTATGCTTCTGGCGTTGACTTCTTAGGCCCTAACTTTTCGATCTGGCGGAACAACGCCCTAGATTGAAGCCTAGGTTGCCCGGAACGTAGAAATGACCATCACTTTCACACTGGTTGCAATTATTCCTGTTATACGATGGAAAAGCTCTTGCATATTTAATGTATTTTATGCTTCGGGCGTCGACTTCTATGGCCCTACCTATTCGATCTGGTGGAGAAACGCATTACAGTCAAGCCTAGGTTGCCCGGAACGTAGAAGTGAACATAACTTTCACACTGGTAGCAATTATTCGTTTTATACAATGGAAAAACTGTTCTATTTATTTTGTATTTTATGCTCCGGACGTCGACTTCTATGGCCCGACCTATTCGATCTGGTGGAGCAACACCCTACAGTCAAGCCTAGGTTGCCCGGAACGTAGAAATGACTATAACTTTCACACTGGTTGCAATTATTCGTTCCATACGATGGAAAGGCTGTTGTATTTATACCGTATTTTATGCTTCTGGCGTTGACTTCTTATGCCCTAACTATTCCATCTGGTGGAACAACGCCTCAAAGTTAGGTCTAGGATGCCCGAAACGTCGAAATGATCGTTACTTTCGCACTGGTTGCAATTAGTCATGCTATACAATGGAAACACTGTTGTATTTATACTGTATTTTATGCTTCTGGCGTTGACTTCTAAGGCCGTAGCTATTCGACGTGGTGGAGCAATGCCCTAGAGTGAAGCCTAGGTTGCCCGGAACATAGAAATGCCCATTACTTTCACACTCGTTGCAATTATTAGTTTTATACGATGGAAAAAGTGTCCTATTTATTTTGTATTTTATGCTTCGGGCGTTGACTTCTAAGGCCCTAACTGTTGGATCTGGTGGAGCAACGCCCGAGGGTGCATCCTAGGTTGCCCGGAAAGTAGAAATGACCATAACTTTCATACTGGTTGCAATTATTCGTTTTATACGATGGAAAAACTGTTGTACTTATATTGTATTTTATTCTTATGGCGTTGAATTCTAAGTCCCTAGCTATGCGATCTGGTGGAGCAACGCCCTAGAGTGAAACCTAGGTTGCCCGGAACGTAGAAATTACCATAACTTTCACACTGGTATTAATTATTCGTTTTATACGATGGAACAACTGTTCTATTTATTTTGTATTTCATGCTTCGGGCGTTGACTTCTAAGGCCCTAGCTATTCCATCTGGTGGAGCAACGCCCTAGAGTGAAGCCTAGGTTGCCCGGAACATTGATGTGCCATTACTTTCACACTGGTTGCAATAATTCCTGATATACGATGGAAAAACTGTTGCATCTTTATTGTATTTTATGCTTCTGGCGTTGACTTCTAAGGCCCTAACTATTCGATCTGGTGGAGCAACGACCTAGAGTGAAGCCTAGGTTGCCCGCAAAGTAGAAATGACTATAACTTTCACACTGGTTGCAATTATTCGTTTTATACGATGGAAAAGCTGTTGTATTATTACCGTATTTTATGCTTCTGGCGTTGACTTCTTATGCCCTAACTATTCCATCTGGTGGAACAACACCCTAGGGTGATGCCTAGGTTGCCCGGAACGTAGAAATGACCATAACTTTCACATCGGTAGCAATTATTCGTTTTATACGATGGAAAAACTGTTCTATTTTTTTGTATTTTATGCTTCGGGCGTTGACTTCTAAGGCCCTAACTATTCAATCGGTTGCAGCAACGCCCTAGGGTGGATCCTAGGTTGCCCGGAAAGTAGAAATGACCATAACTTTCATACTGGTTGCAATTATTCGTTTCATACGATGGAAAAACTGTTGTATTGATATTGTATTTTATGCTTCTGGCGTTGACTTCTAAGGCACTAACTATTCGATCTGGTGGAGCAACGCCCTATAGTGAAGCCGAGGTTGCCCAGAACGTAGAAATGACCATCACTTTCAAACTGGTTGCAATTATTCCGGTTATATGATGGAAAGACTGTTGTATTTTTATTGCATTTTATGCTTCGGGCAATGACTTCTAAGGCCCTAACTATTCAATCTGTTGGAGCAACGCCCAAGGGTGTAGCCTAGGTTGCCCGGAAAATAGAAATGACCACAACTTTCATACTGGTTGCAATTACTCGTTTTATATGATGGAAAAACTGTTGTATTTATATTGTATTTTATGCTTCTGGCGTTCACTTCCTATGCCCTAACTATTCGATCTGGTGGAACAATGCCCTAGGGTGAAGCCTAGGTTGCCCGGAACGTAAAAATGACCATAACTTTTACACTGGTAGCAATTATTCCTTTTATACAATGGAAAAACTGTTCTATTTCTTTTGTATTTTATGCTTCTGGCGTTGACTTCTTAGGCCCTAACTTTTCGATCTGGTGGAACAACGCACTAGAGTGAAGCCTAGGTTGCCCGGAACGTAGAAATGACTATCACTTTCACACTGGTTGCTATTATTCGTTTTATACGACGGAAAAACTGTTATATTTATATTGTATTTTATGCTTCTGGCGTTGACTTCTTAGGCCCTAACTTTTCGATCTGGCGGAACAACGCCCTAGATTGAAGCCTAGGTTGCCCGGAACGTAGAAATGACCATCACTTTCACACTGGTTGCAATTATTCCTGTTATACGATGGAAAAGCTCTTGCATATTTAATGTATTTTATGCTTCGGGCGTCGACTTCTATGGCCCTACCTATTCGATCTGGTGGAGAAACGCATTACAGTCAAGCCTAGGTTGCCCGGAACGTAGAAGTGAACATAACTTTCACACTGGTAGCAATTATTCGTTTTATACAATGGAAAAACTGTTCTATTTATTTTGTATTTTATGCTCCGGACGTCGACTTCTATGGCCCGACCTATTCGATCTGGTGGAGCAACACCCTACAGTCAAGCCTAGGTTGCCCGGAACGTAGAAATGACTATAACTTTCACACTGGTTGCAATTATTCGTTCCATACGATGGAAAGGCTGTTGTATTTATACCGTATTTTATGCTTCTGGCGTTGACTTCTTATGCCCTAACTATTCCATCTGGTGGAACAACGCCTCAAAGTTAGGTCTAGGATGCCCGAAACGTCGAAATGATCGTTACTTTCGCACTGGTTGCAATTAGTCATGCTATACAATGGAAACACTGTTGTATTTATACTGTATTTTATGCTTCTGGCGTTGACTTCTAAGGCCGTAGCTATTCGACGTGGTGGAGCAATGCCCTAGAGTGAAGCCTAGGTTGCCCGGAACATAGAAATGACCATTACTTTCACACTCGTTGCAATTATTAGTTTTATACGATGGAAAAACTGTTCTATTTATTGTGTATTTTATGCTTCGGGCGTTGACTTCTAAGGCCATAACTATTCAATCTGTTGGAGCAACGCCCTAGGGTGAAGCCTAGGTTGCCCGGAAGGTTGAAATGACCATACCTTTCATACTGGTTGCAATTATTTGTTTTATACGATGGAAAAGCTGTTGTGTTTATACCGTATTTTATGCTTCTGGCGTTGACTTCTTATGCCCTAACTATTCCATCTGGTGGAACAACGCCCTAGGGTGAAGCCTGGTTTGCCCGGAACGTAGAAATGGCCATAACTGTCACTTCGGCAGCAATTGTTCGTTTTATACGATGGAAAAAGTGTTCTATTTAGTTTGTATTTTATGCTTCGGGCGTTGACTTCTAAGGCCCTAACTATTCGATCTGGTGGAGCAACGCCCTAGAGTGAAGCCCAGGTTGCCCGGAACGTAGAAATGACCATCACTTTCAAACTGGTTGCAATTATTCCTGTTATATGATGGAAAAACTGTTGTATTTATATTGTATTTTATGCTTCGGGCGTTGACTGCTAAGGCCCAAACTATTCAATTTGTTGGATCAACGTCCTAGAGTGAAGCCTAGGTTGCTCGGAATGTAGAAATGACCATAACATTCACACTGGTTGAAATTATTCGTTTAATACAGTGGAAAAGCTTTTGCATCTTTATTGTATTTTATGATTTTGGCGTTGACTTCTAAGGCCCTAACTATCCGATCTGGTGGAGCAACGCCCTAGAGTTAAGCCTAGGTTGCCCGGAACGTAGAAATGACCATCACATTCAAACTGGTTGCAATTAATCCTTTTATACGATGGAAAAACTGTTGTATTTTTATTGCATTTTATGCTTCTGGCGTTGACTTCTAAGGCCCTAACTATTCAATCTGTTGGAGCAACGCCCAACGGTGAAACCTAGGTTTCCCGGAAAGAAGAAGTGACGTTAACTTTCATACTGGTCGCGATTATTCGTTTTATACGGTGGAAAAACTGTTGTATTTATATTGTATTTTATGCTTCTGGCGTTGACTTCTAATGCACTAACTATTCGATCTGGCGGAGCAACGCCCTAGAGTGAAGCCGATGTTTCCCGGAACGTAGAAATGACCATCACTTTCAAACTGGTTGCAATTATTCCTGTTATATGACGGAAAAAGTGTTATATTTTTATTGCATTTTATGCTTCGGGCATTGACTTCTAAGGCCCTAACTATTCAATCTGTTGGTGCAACGCCCTAGCGTGTAGCCTAGGTTGCCCGGAACGTAGAAATGACCATCACTTTCATACTGGTTGCAATTATTCGTTTTATATGATGGAATAACTGTTGTATTTATATTGTATTTTATGCTGCTGGCGTTCACTTCTTAGGCCCTAACTATTCGATCTGGTGGAACAACGCCCTGGGGTGAAGCCTACGGTTGCCGGAACGTAGAAATGACCATAACTTTCACACTGGTTGCTATTATTCGTTTTATACGATGGAAAAACTGTTCTATTTATTTTGTATTTTATGCTTCGGGCGTTGACTTCTAAGGCCCTAACTATTCGATCTGGTGGAGCAACGCCCTAGAGTGAAGCCTAGGTTGCCCGGAACGTAGAAATGACCAGTACTTTCATACTGGTTGCAGTTATTCGTTTTATACAATGAAAAACTGCTCTATTTATTTTGCAGTTTATTCTTCGGGCTCTGACTTCTTAGGCCCTAACTATTCCATCTGGCGGAACAACGCCCTAGGGTGAAGCCTAGGCTGCCCGGAACGTAGAAATGACCAGTACTTTCACACTGGTTGCAGTTATTCGTTTTATACAATGGAACAACTGTTCTATTTATTTTCCGTTTTATGCTTCGGGCGTTGACTTCTAAGGCCCTGACTATTCGATCTGGTGGAGCAACGCCCTAGAGTGAAGCCTAGGTTGCCCGGGAAGTAGAAATGACCATAACTTTCACACTGGTTACCATTATTCGTTTTATACGTTGGAAAAGCTGTTGTATTTATATCGTATTTTATGCATCTGGCGTCGACTTTTAAGGCCGTAGCTATTAGATGTGGTGGAGCAACGCCCTAGAGTGTCGCATAGGTTGCCCGGAACGTAGAAATGACCATAACTTTCACACTGGTAGCAATTATTCGTTTTACACATGGAAAAACTGTTCTATTTTTTTGTATTTTATGCATCGGGCGTTGACTTCGAAGGCCCTAGCTGTTCGATCTGGTGGAGCAACGCCCTAGAGTGAAACCTAGGTTACCCGGAACGTAGAAACGACCTTTACCTTCACACTGTTTGCAATTATTCAGTTTCTACGATGGCAAAGCTGTAGTATTTATATTGTATTTTATGCTTCCGGCGTTAACTTCTAAGGCCCTAGCTATTAGATGTGGAGCAGCAACGCCCTAGAGTGTCGCATAGGTTGCCCGGAACGTAGAAATGGCCATAACTTTCACACTGGTAGCAATTATTCGTTTTACACATGGAAAAACTGTTCTATTTTTTTGTATTTTATGCATCGGGCGTTGACTTCTAAGGCCCTAGCTATTCGATCTGGTGGAGCAACGCCCGAGAGTGAAACCTAGGTTGCCCGGAACGTAGAAATGACCATAACGTTCACACTGGTAGCAATTATACGTTTTTCACATGGAAAAACTGTTCTATTTTTTTGTATTTTATGCTTCGGGCGTTGACTTCTAAGGCCCTAGCTATTCGATCTGGTGGTGCAACGCCCTAGAGTGAAACCTAGGTTACCCGGAACGTTGAAATGACCAGTACTTTCACACTGTTTGCAGTTATTCCTGTTGTACGATGGAAAACTGTTGCATCTTTATTGTACTTTATGCTTCTGGCGTTTACTTCTAAGGCCCTAACTATTGGATCTTGTGGAGTAACGCCCTAGAGTGACGTCGAGGTTACCCGGAACCTAGAAATGACCATTACTTTCACACAGTTTGCAATTATTCGTTTCATACGATGGAAAAGCTGTTGTATTTATATCGTATTTTATGCTTCTGGCGTTGACTTCTTAGGCCCTAACTATTCCATCTGGTGGAACAACGCCCTAGGGTGAAGCCTAGGCTCCCGGATCGTAGAAATGACCAGTACATTCACACTGGTTGCAGTTATTCGTTTTACACAATGGTACTACTGTTCTATTTATTTTGCATTTTATGCTTCGGGCGCTGACTTCTAAGGCCCTAACTATTCGATCTGGTGGAGCAACGTCCTAGAGTGAAGCCTAGGTTGCCCGCGAAGTAGAAATGACCATAACTTTCACACTGGTTGCTATTATTCGTTTTATACGATGGAAAAGCTGTTGAATTTATATCGTATTTTATGCTTCTGGCGTTGACTTCTTAGGCCCTAACTATTCCATCTGGTGGAACAACGCCCTAGGGTGAAGCCTAGGCTGCCGGAACGTAGAAATGACCAGTACATTCACACTGGTTGCAGTTATTCGTTTTACACAATGGAACTACTGTTCTATTTATTTTGCATTTTATGCTTCGGGCGTTGACTTCTAAGGCCCTAACTATTCGATCTGGTGGAGCAACGCCCTAGAGTGAAGCCTAGGTTGCCCGGAACGTAGGAATGACCAGTACATTCATACTGGTTGCAGTTATTCGTTTTATACAATGAAAAACTGCTCTATTTATTTTGCATTTTATGCTTCGGGCGTTGACTTCTAAGGCCCTAACTATTCGATCTGGTGGAGCAACGCCCTAGAGTGAAGCCTAGGTTGCCCGGAACGTAGGAATGACCAGTACATTCATACTGGTTGCAGTTATTCGTTTTATACAATGAAAAACTGCTCTATTTATTTTGCATTTTATGCTTCGGGCGCTGACTTCTAAGGCCCTAACTATTCGATCTGGTGGAGCAACGCCCTAGAGTGAAGCCTAGGTTGCCCGGGAAGTAGAAATGACCATAACTTTCACACTGGTTGCTATTATTCCTGTTACACGATGGAAAAGCTGTTGCACCTTTATTGTGTTTTATGCTTCTGGCGTTGACTTCATATGCCCTAACTATTCGATCTGGTGGGGCAACGTCCTAGAGTGAAGCCTAGGTTGCTCGGAACGTAGAAACGACCATTACCTTCACACTGTTTGCTAATATAGATTATATACGATGGAAAGGCTGTTGTATTTATATTGTATTTTATGCTTCTGGCGTTGACTTCTTAGGCCCTAACTATTTAACCTGGTGGAGCACCGCCCTAGAGTGAAGAGTAGGTTGCCCGGAACGTAGAACATACCATTACCTTCACACTGGTTGCAATTATTCCTGTTATACGATGGAAAAACTGTTGCATCTTTATTGTATTTTATGCTTCTGGCGTTGACTTCTTAGGCCCCAACTATTCGATCTGGTGGAGCAACGTCCTAGAGGGAAGCCTAGGTTGCCCGGAACGTACAAATGACCATAACATTCACACTGGTTACCATTATTCGTTTTATACGATGGAAAAGCTGTTGTATTTATATCGTATTTTATGCTTCTGGCGCTGACATCTTAGACCCTAACTATTCTATCTGGTGGAACAACGCCCTAGGGTGAAGCCTAGGTTGCCGGGAACTTAGATATGACCATAACTTTCACACTGTTAGCAATTATTCGTTTTATTCGATGGAAAAGCTGTAGTATTTATATCGTATTTTATGCTTCTGGCGTTGACTTCTTAGGCCCTAACTATTCCATCTCGTGGAACAACGCCCTAGGGTGAAGCCTGGTTTGCCCAGAACGTAGAAATGGCCATAACTTTCACTTCGGCAGCAATTGTTCGTTTTATACGATGGAAAAAGTGTTCTATTTATTTTGTATTTTATGCTTCGGGCGTTGACTTCTAAGGCCCTAACTATTCAATCGGTTGCAGCAACGCCCTAGGGTGGATCCTAGGTTGCCCGGAAAGTAGAAATGACCATAACTTTCATACTGGTTGCAATTATTCGTTTTATATGATGGAAAAACTGTTGTATTGATATTGTATTTTATGCTTCTGGCGTTGACTTCTTATGCCCTAACTTTTCCCTCTGGTGGAACAACACCCTAGGGTGATGCCTAGGTTGCCCGAAACGTAGAAATGACCATAACTTTCACATCGGTATCAATTATTCGTTTTATACGATGGAAAAACTGTTCTATTTTTTTGTATTTTATGCTTCGGGCGTTGACTTCTAAGGACCTAACTATTCAAACTGTTGGAGCAACGCCCTAGGGTGAAGCCTAGGTTGCCCGGAAAGTAGAAATGACCATACCTTTCATACTGGTTGCACTTATTTGTTTTATACGATGGAAAAGCTGTTGTATTTATACCGTATTTTATGTTTCTGGCGTTGACTTCTTATGCCCTAACTATTCCATCTGGTGGAACAACGCCCTAGGGTGATGCCTAGGTTGCCCGGAACAATGATGTGCCATTACTTTCACACTGGTTGCAATTATTCCTGATTTACGATGGAAAAACTGTTGCATCGTTATTGTATTTTATGCTTCGGGCGTTGTCTTCTAAGCCCGTAACTATTCAATCGGTTGCAGCAACGCCCTAGGGTGGATCCTAGGTTGCCCGGAAAGTAGAAATGACCATAATTTTCATACTGGTTGCAATTATTCGTTTTAGATGATGGAAAAACTGTTGTATTGATATTGTATTTTATGCTTCTGGCGTTGACTTCTTAGGCACTAACTATTTGATCTGGTGGAACAACGCCCTAGGGTGAAGCCTAGGTTGCCCGGAACGTAGAAATGACCATAACTTTTACACTGGTAGCAATTATACGTTTTATACAATGGAAAAACTGTTCTATTTATTTCGTATTTTATGCTTCGGGCGTTGACTTCTAAGGCCCTAACTGTTGGATCTGGTGGAGCGACGCCCTAGGGTGGATCCTAGGTTGCCCGGAAAGTAGAAATGACCATAATTTTCATACTGGTTGCAATTATTCGTTTTATACGATGGAAAAACTGTTGTACTTATATTGTATTTTATTCTTATGGCGTTGAATTCTAAGTCCCTAGCTATGCGATCTGGTGGAGCAACGCCCTAGAGTGAAACCTAGGTTGCCCGGAACGTAGAAATTACCATAACTTGCACACTGGTAGGAATTATTCGTTTTATACGATGGAACAACTGTTCTATTTATTTTGTATTTCAGGCTTCGGGCGTTGACTTCTAAGGCCCTAACTATTCCATCTGGTGGAGCAACGCCCTAGAGTGAAGCCTAGGTTGCCCGGAACAATGGTGTGCCATTACTTTCACACTGGTTGCAATAATTCCTGATATACGATGGAAAAACTGTTGCATCTTTATTGTATTTTATGCTTCTGGCGTTGACTTCTAAGGCCCTAACTATTCGATCTGGTGGAGCAACGCCCTATAGTGAAGCCTAGGTTGTCCGGGACAATGATGTGCCTTTACTTTCACACTGGTTGCAATAATTCCTGATATACGATGGAAAAACTGTTGCATCTTTATTGTATTTTATGCTTCTGGCGTTGACTTCTAAGGCCCTAACTATTCGATCAGGTGGAGCCACGCCCTAGAGTGAATCCTAGGTTGCTCGGAAAGTAGAAATGACCATAACTTTCATACTGGTTGCAATTATTCGTTTTATACGATGGAAAAGCTGTTGTATTTATACCGTATTTTATGCTTCTGGCGTTGACTTCTTATGCCCTGACTATTCCATCTGGTGGAGCAACACCCTAGGGTGATGCCTAGGTTGCCCAGAACGTAGAAATGGCCATAACTTTCACATCGGTAGCAATTATTCGTTTTATACGATGGAAAAAGTGTTCTATTTATTTTGGATTTTATGCTTCGGGCGTTGACTTCTAAGGCCATAACTATTCAATCTGTTGGAGCAACGCCCTAGGGTGAAGCCTAGGTTGCTCGGAAAGTAGAAATGACCATCAGTTTCATACTGGTTGCAATTATACGTTTTATACGATGGAAAAACTGTTGTATTTATATTGTATTTTATGCTTCTGGCGTTGACTTCTAAGGCCCTAGCTATTCGATCTGGTGGAGCAACGCCCTAGAGTGAATCCTGGGTTGCCCGGAAAGGAGAAATGACCATCACTTTCAAACTGGTTGCAATTAATCCTGTTACACGATGGAAAAGCTGTTGCACCTTTATTGTGTTTTATGCTTCTGGCGTTGACTTCATATGCCCTAACTATTCGATCTGGTGGGGCAACGTCCTAGAGTGAAGCCTAGGTTGCTCGGAACGTAGAAACGACCATTACCTTCACACTGTTTGCTAATATAGATTATATACGATGGAAAGGCTGTTGTATTTATATTGTATTTTATGCTTCTGGCGTTGACTTCTTAGGCCCTAACTATTTAACCTGGTGGAGCACCGCCCTAGAGTGAAGAGTAGGTTGCCCGGAACGTAGAACATACCATTACCTTCACACTGGTTGCAATTATTCCTGTTATACGATGGAAAAACTGTTGCATCTTTATTGTATTTTATGCTTCTGGCGTTGACTTCTTAGGCCCCAACTATTCGATCTGGTGGAGCAACGTCCTAGAGGGAAGCCTAGGTTGCCCGGAACGTACAAATGACCATAACATTCACACTGGTTACCATTATTCGTTTTATACGATGGAAAAGCTGTTGTATTTATATCGTATTTTATGCTTCTGGCGCTGACATCTTAGACCCTAACTATTCTATCTGGTGGAACAACGCCCTAGGGTGAAGCCTAGGTTGCCGGGAACTTAGATATGACCATAACTTTCACACTGTTAGCAATTATTCGTTTTATTCGATGGAAAAGCTGTAGTATTTATATCGTATTTTATGCTTCTGGCGTTGACTTCTTAGGCCCTAACTATTCCATCTCGTGGAACAACGCCCTAGGGTGAAGCCTGGTTTGCCCAGAACGTAGAAATGGCCATAACTTTCACTTCGGCAGCAATTGTTCGTTTTATACGATGGAAAAAGTGTTCTATTTATTTTGTATTTTATGCTTCGGGCGTTGACTTCTAAGGCCCTAACTATTCAATCGGTTGCAGCAACGCCCTAGGGTGGATCCTAGGTTGCCCGGAAAGTAGAAATGACCATAACTTTCATACTGGTTGCAATTATTCGTTTTATATGATGGAAAAACTGTTGTATTGATATTGTATTTTATGCTTCTGGCGTTGACTTCTTATGCCCTAACTTTTCCCTCTGGTGGAACAACACCCTAGGGTGATGCCTAGGTTGCCCGAAACGTAGAAATGACCATAACTTTCACATCGGTATCAATTATTCGTTTTATACGATGGAAAAACTGTTCTATTTTTTTGTATTTTATGCTTCGGGCGTTGACTTCTAAGGACCTAACTATTCAAACTGTTGGAGCAACGCCCTAGGGTGAAGCCTAGGTTGCCCGGAAAGTAGAAATGACCATACCTTTCATACTGGTTGCACTTATTTGTTTTATACGATGGAAAAGCTGTTGTATTTATACCGTATTTTATGTTTCTGGCGTTGACTTCTTATGCCCTAACTATTCCATCTGGTGGAACAACGCCCTAGGGTGATGCCTAGGTTGCCCGGAACAATGATGTGCCATTACTTTCACACTGGTTGCAATTATTCCTGATTTACGATGGAAAAACTGTTGCATCGTTATTGTATTTTATGCTTCGGGCGTTGTCTTCTAAGCCCGTAACTATTCAATCGGTTGCAGCAACGCCCTAGGGTGGATCCTAGGTTGCCCGGAAAGTAGAAATGACCATAATTTTCATACTGGTTGCAATTATTCGTTTTAGATGATGGAAAAACTGTTGTATTGATATTGTATTTTATGCTTCTGGCGTTGACTTCTTAGGCACTAACTATTTGATCTGGTGGAACAACGCCCTAGGGTGAAGCCTAGGTTGCCCGGAACGTAGAAATGACCATAACTTTTACACTGGTAGCAATTATACGTTTTATACAATGGAAAAACTGTTCTATTTATTTCGTATTTTATGCTTCGGGCGTTGACTTCTAAGGCCCTAACTGTTGGATCTGGTGGAGCGACGCCCTAGGGTGGATCCTAGGTTGCCCGGAAAGTAGAAATGACCATAATTTTCATACTGGTTGCAATTATTCGTTTTATACGATGGAAAAACTGTTGTACTTATATTGTATTTTATTCTTATGGCGTTGAATTCTAAGTCCCTAGCTATGCGATCTGGTGGAGCAACGCCCTAGAGTGAAACCTAGGTTGCCCGGAACGTAGAAATTACCATAACTTGCACACTGGTAGGAATTATTCGTTTTATACGATGGAACAACTGTTCTATTTATTTTGTATTTCAGGCTTCGGGCGTTGACTTCTAAGGCCCTAACTATTCCATCTGGTGGAGCAACGCCCTAGAGTGAAGCCTAGGTTGCCCGGAACAATGGTGTGCCATTACTTTCACACTGGTTGCAATAATTCCTGATATACGATGGAAAAACTGTTGCATCTTTATTGTATTTTATGCTTCTGGCGTTGACTTCTAAGGCCCTAACTATTCGATCTGGTGGAGCAACGCCCTATAGTGAAGCCTAGGTTGTCCGGGACAATGATGTGCCTTTACTTTCACACTGGTTGCAATAATTCCTGATATACGATGGAAAAACTGTTGCATCTTTATTGTATTTTATGCTTCTGGCGTTGACTTCTAAGGCCCTAACTATTCGATCAGGTGGAGCCACGCCCTAGAGTGAATCCTAGGTTGCTCGGAAAGTAGAAATGACCATAACTTTCATACTGGTTGCAATTATTCGTTTTATACGATGGAAAAGCTGTTGTATTTATACCGTATTTTATGCTTCTGGCGTTGACTTCTTATGCCCTGACTATTCCATCTGGTGGAGCAACACCCTAGGGTGATGCCTAGGTTGCCCAGAACGTAGAAATGGCCATAACTTTCACATCGGTAGCAATTATTCGTTTTATACGATGGAAAAAGTGTTCTATTTATTTTGGATTTTATGCTTCGGGCGTTGACTTCTAAGGCCATAACTATTCAATCTGTTGGAGCAACGCCCTAGGGTGAAGCCTAGGTTGCTCGGAAAGTAGAAATGACCATCAGTTTCATACTGGTTGCAATTATACGTTTTATACGATGGAAAAACTGTTGTATTTATATTGTATTTTATGCTTCTGGCGTTGACTTCTAAGGCCCTAGCTATTCGATCTGGTGGAGCAACGCCCTAGAGTGAATCCTGGGTTGCCCGGAAAGGAGAAATGACCATCACTTTCAAACTGGTTGCAATTAATCCTGTTATACGATGGAAAAACTCTTGTATTTTTATTGCATTTTATGCTTCTGGCGTTCACTTCTTAGGCCCTAACTATTCGATCTGGTGGAACATCGGCCTTGGGTGAAGCCTGGCTTGCCCGGAACGTAGAAATGACCATTACTTTCACACTGTTTGCAATTATTCCTTTTATACGATGGAAAAGCTGTTGTATTTATATCGTATTTTATGCTTCTGGCGTTTACTTCTAAGGACCTAACTATTCGATCAGTGGAGCAACGCCCTAGAGTGATCCCTAGGTTGCTCGGAATGTAGAAATGACTTTAACTTTCACACTGGTTGCAATTATTCGTTTTATACGATGCATACGCTGTTGTATTTATATCGTATTTTATGCTTCTGGCGTTGACTTCTTAGGACGTAACTATTCGGTCTGGTGGAGCAACGACCTGGAGTGAAACCTAGGTTGCCCAGAACGTATAATTGGCCATCACTTTCAAACTGGTTGCAATTAATCCTGTTATATGATGGAAACACTGTTGTATTTTTTTTGCATTTTATGGTTCGGACGTTGACTACTAAGGCCCTAACTATTCAATCCGTTGGAGCAACGCCCTAGGGTGAAGCCGAGGTTGCTCGGAAAGTAGAAATGACCATATGCTTCATACTGGTTGCAATTATTTGTTTCATACGATGGAAAAACAGTTGTATTTATATTGTATTTTATGCTTCAGGCGTTGACTTCTAAGGCACTAACTATTCGATCTGGTGGAGCAACGCCCTAGAGTGAAGTCTAGGTTGCCCGGAACGCAGAATTGGCCGTCACTTTCAAACTGGTCGAAATTATTCGTGTTACATGATGGTAACACTGTTGTATTTTTTTTGCATTTTATGGTTCGGGCGTAGACTTCTAAAGGCCCTAACTATTCGATCTGTTGGAGCAACGCCCTAGGGTGAAGCCTAGGTTG
The DNA here is from genome assembly GCF_051401765.1 of Calliopsis andreniformis. Lineage (NCBI taxonomy): Eukaryota > Metazoa > Arthropoda > Insecta > Hymenoptera > Andrenidae > Calliopsis > Calliopsis andreniformis. The sequence continues at coordinate 20,104,684 of NW_027480424.1, read as the reverse complement.
CTCGGAAAGTATGAATGTCCATAAGTTTCATACTGGTTGCAATTATTCGTTTTATACGATGGAAAAACTGTTGTATTTATATTGTATTTTATGCTTCTGGCGTTGACTTCTAAGGCCCTAGCTGTTCGATCTAGTGGAGCAACGCCCTAGAGTGAAGCCTAGGTTGCCCGGAAAGGAGAAATGACCATCACGTTCAAACTGGTTGCAATTAATCCTTTTATACCATGGAAAAGCTGTTGTATTTATATGGTGTTTTATGCTTCTGGCGTTTACTTCTAAGGACCTAACTATTCGATCTGGTGGAGCAACGCCCTAGAGTGAAGCCTAGGTTGCCCGGAACGTAGAATTGGCCATCACTTTCAAACTGGTTGCAATTATTCCTGTTATATGATGGGAACACTGTTGTATTTTTTTTGCATTTTACGGTTCGGGCGTTGACTGCTAAGGCCCTAACTATTCAATCTGTTGGAGCAACGCCCTAGGGTCAAGCCTAGGTTGCTCGGAAAGTAGAAATGACCATAAGTTTCATACTGGTTGCAATTATTCGTTTTATACGATGGAAAAACTGTTGTACTTATATTGTATTTTATGCTTCTGGCGTTGACTTCTAAGGCACTAACTATTCGATCTGGTGGAGCAACGCCCTAGAGTGAAGCCTAAGTTGCTCGGAATGTGGAAATGACCATAACTTTCACACTGGTTGCAATTATTCGTTTTATACGATGGAAAAGCTGTTGTATTTATATCGTGTTTTAAGCTTCTGGCGTTGACATCTTAGGCAGTAACTATTCGGTCTGGTGGAGCAACGCCCTGGAGTGAAACCTAGGTTGCCCGGAACGTAGAATTGGCCATCACTTTCAAACTGGTTGCAATTATTCCTGATATATGGTGGAAACACTGTTGTATTTTTTTTCATTTTATGGTTCGGGCATTGACTTCGAAGGCCCTAACTACTCAATCTGTTGGAGCAACGCCCTAGTGTGTAGCCTAGGTTGCCCGGAAAGTAGAAATGACCAGAACTTTCATACTGGTTGCAATTACTCGTTTTATATGATGGAGAAACTGTTGTATTTATACCGTATTTTATGCTTCTGGCGTTGACTTCTTATGCCCTAACTATTCCATCTGGTGGAACGACACCCTAGGGTGATGCCTAGGTTGCCCGGAACGTAGAAAGGACCATAACTTTCACATCGGTAGCAATTATTCGTTTTATACGATGGAAAAACTGTTCTCTTTATTTTGTATTTTATGCTTCGGGCGTTGACTTTTAGGGCCCTAACTATTCGATCGGTTGCAGCAACGCCCTAGGGTGGATCCTAGGTTGCCCGGAAAGTAGAAATGACCATAACTTTCGTACTGGTTGCAATTATTCGTTATATGCGATGTAAAAACTGTTGTATTGATATTGTATTTTATGCTTCTGGCGTTGACTTCTAAGGCACTAACTATTGAATCTGGTGGAGCAACGCCCTAGAGTGAAGCCGAGGTTGCCCGGAACGTAGAAATGACCATCACTTTCAAACTGGTTGCAATCATTCCGGTTAAATGATGGAAAGACAGTTGTATTTTTAATGCATTTTATGCTTCGGGCATTGACTTCTAAGGCCCTAACTACTCAATCTGTTGGAGCAACGCCCTAGGCTGTAGCCTAGGTTGCCCGGAAAGTAGAAATGACCAGAACTTTCATACTGGTTGCAATCACTCGTTTTATATGATGGAAAAACTGTTGTATTTATATTGTATTTTATGCCTCTGGCGTTCACTTCTTAGGCCCTAACTATTCGATCTGGTGGAAGAACGCCCTAGGGTGAAGCCTAGGTTGCCTGGAACGTAGAAAAGACCATAACTTTCACACTGGTTGCAATTATTCGTTTTATACGATGGAAAAGCTGTTGTATTTATACCGTCTTTTATGCTTCTGGCGTTCACTTCTTAGGCCCTAACTATTCGATCTGGTGGAACAACGCCCTAGGGTGAAGCCTAGGTTGCCCGGAACGTAGAAATGACCATAACTTTCACACTGGTTGCTATTATTCGTTTTATACGATGGAAAAGCTGTTGTATATATACCGTATTTTATGCTTCTGGCGTTGACTTCTTATGCCCTGGCTATTCCATCTGGTGGAACAACACCCTAGGGTGATGCCTAGGTTGCCCGGAACGTAGAAATGGCCATAACTTTCACATCGGTAGCAATTATTCGTTTTATACGATGGAAAAACTGTTCTATTTTTTTGTATTTTATGCTTCGGGCGTTGACTTCTAAGGCCCTAACTATTCAATCGGTTGCAGCAACGCCCTAGGGTGGATCCTAGGTTGCCCGGAAAGTAGAAATGACCATAACTTTCATACTGGTTGCAATTATTCGTTTTATATGATGGAAAAACTGTTGTATTTATATTGTATTTTATGCTTCTGGCGTTCACTTCCTATGCCCTAACTATTCGATCTGGTGGAACAATGCCCTAGGGTGAAGCCTAGGTTGCCCGGAACGTAAAAATGACCATAACTTTTACACTGGTAGCAATTATTCCTTTTATACAATGGAAAAACTGTTCTATTTCTTTTGTATTTTATGCTTCTGGCGTTGACTTCTTAGGCCCTAACTTTTCGATCTGGCGGAACAACGCCCTAGATTGAAGCCTAGGTTGCCCGGAACGTAGAAATGACCATCACTTTCACACTGGTTGCAATTATTCCTGTTATACGATGGAAAAGCTCTTGCATATTTAATGTATTTTATGCTTCGGGCGTCGACTTCTATGGCCCTACCTATTCGATCTGGTGGAGCAACGCATTACAGTCAAGCCTAGGTTGCCCGGAACGTAGAAGTGAACATAACTTCCACACTGGTAGCAATTATTCGTTTTATACAATGGAAAAACTGTTCTATTTATTTTGTATTTTATGCTCCGGACGTCGACTTCTATGGCCCGACCTATTCGATCTGGTGGAGCAACACCCTACAGTCAAGCCTAGGTTGCCCGGAACGTAGAAATGACTATAACTTTCACACTGGTTGCAATTATTCGTTCCATACGAAGGAAAGGCTGTTGTATTTATACCGTATTTTATGCTTCTGGCGTTGACTTCTTATGCCCTAACTATTCCATCTGGTGGAACAACGCCTCAAAGTTAGGTCTAGGATGCCCGAAACGTCGAAATGATCGTTACTTTCGCACAGGTTGCAATTAGTCATGCTATACAATGGAAACACTGTTGTATTTATACTGTATTTTATGCTTCTGGCGTTGACTTCTAAGGCCGTAGCTATTCGACGTGGTGGAGCAATGCCCTAGAGTGAAGCCTAGGTTGCCCGGAACATAGAAATGCCCATTACTTTCACACTGGTTGCAATTATTAGTTTTATACGATGGAAAAACTGTTCTATTTATTGTGTATTTTATGCTTCGGGCGTTGACTTCTAAGGCCATAACTATTCAATCTGTTGGAGCAACGCCCTAGGGTGAAGCCTAGGTTGCCCGGAAGGTTGAAATGACCATACCTTTCATACTGGTTGCAATTATTTGTTTTATACGATGGAAAAGCTGTTGTATGTATACCGTATTTTATGCTTCTGGCGTTGACTTCTAATGCCCTAACTATTCCATCTGGTGGAACAACGCCCTAGGGTGAAGCCTGGTTTGCCCGGAACGTAGAAATGGCCATAACTGTCACTTCGGCAGCAATTGTTCGTTTTATACGATGGAAAAAGTGTTCTATTTAGTTTGTATTTTATGCTTCGGGCGTTGACTTCTAAGGCCCTAACTATTCGATCTGGTGGAGCAACGCCCTAGAGTGAAGCCTAGGTTGCCCGGAACGTAGAAATGACCATCACTTTCATACTGGTTGCAATTATTCGTTTTATATGATGGAATAACTGTTGTATTTATATTGTATTTTATGCTGCTGGCGTTCACTTCTTAGGCCCTAACTATTCGATCTGGTGGAACAACGCCCTGGGGTGAAGCCTAGGTTGCCTGGAACGTAGAAATGACCATCACTTTCACACGGGTTGCAATTATTCCTGTTATAGGATGGAAAGACTGTTGCATTTTTACTGTATTTTATACTTCAGGCGCTGACTTCTGAGGCCGTAGCTATTCGATGTGGTGGAAGAACGCCACACAGTGAAGCCTAGGTTTCCCGGAACGTAGAAATGACCATAACTTTCACACTGGTTGCAATTATTCGTTTTATACGATGGAAAAGCTGTTGTATTTATATCGTATTTTATGCTTCTGGCGTTGACTTCCTAGGCCCTAACAATTCCATCTGGTGGAACAACGCCCTAGGGTGAAGTCTAGGTTGCCTGCAAAGTAGAAATGACCATAACTTTCACACTGGTAGCAATTATTCGTTTTATACAATGGAAAAACTGTTGTATTTTTTTTGCATTTTATGGTTCGGACGTTGACTTCTGAGGCCCTAACTATTCAATCCGTTGGAGCAACGCCCTAGGGTGAAGCCGAGGTTGCTCGGAAAGTAGAAATGACCATAAGTTTCATACTGGTTGCAATTATTCGTTTTATACGATGGAAAAGCTGTTGTATTTATATCGTATTTTATGCTTCTGGCGTTGACTTCTTAGGCCCTAACTATTCCATCTGGTGGAACAACGCCCTAGGGTGAAGCCTAGGCTGCCGGAACGTAGAAATGACCAGTACATTCACACTGGTTGCAGTTATTCGTTTTACACAATGGAACTACTGTTCTATTTATTTTGCATTTTATGCTTCTGGCGTTGACTTCTTAGGCCCTAACTATTTAACCTGGTGGAGCACCGCCCTAGAGTGAAGAGTAGGTTGCCCGGAACGTAGAACATACCATTACCTTCACACTGGTTGCAATTATTCCTGTTATACGATGGAAAAACTGTTGCATCTTTCATGTGTTTTATGCTTCTGGCGTTGACTTCTTAGGCCCTAACTATTCCATCTGGTGGAACAACGCCCTGGAGTGAAGCCTAGGTTGCCCGGAACGTAGAAATGACCATAACTTTCACACTGGTAGCAATTATTCGTTTTATACATGGAAAAACTGTTCTATTTATTTTGTATTTTATGCTTTCGGCGTTGACTTCTAAGGCCCTACCTATCCGATCTGGCGGAGCAACGCCCTCGAGTGAAGCCTAGGTTGCCCGGAACGTAGAAATGACCATCACTTCACACTGGTTGCTATTATTCGTTTTATACGATGAAAAAACTGTTATATTTATATTGCATTTTATGCTTCTGGCGTTGACTTCTAAGGCCGTAGCTATTCGATGTAGTGGAGCAACGCCCTAGGGTGGATCCTAGGTTGCCCGGAAAGTAGAAATGACCATAACTTTCGTACTGGTTGCAATTAATCGTTATATGCGATGTAAAAACTGTTGTATTGATATTGTATTTTATGCTTCTGGCGTTGACTTCTAAGGCACTAACTATTGAATCTGGTGGAGCAACGCCCTAGAGTGAAGCCGAGGTTGCCCGGAACGTAGAAATGACCATCACTTTCAAACTGGTTGCAATCATTCCGGTTAAATGATGGAAAGACAGTTGTATTTTTAATGCATTTTATGCTTCGGGCATTGACTTCTAAGGCCCTAACTACTCAATCTGTTGGAGCAACGCCCTAGGCTGTAGCCTAGGTTGCCCGGAAAGTAGAAATGACCAGAACTTTCATACTGGTTGCAATTACTCGTTTTATATGATGGAAAAACTGTTGTATTTATATTGTATTTTATGCTTCTGGCGTTCACTTCTTAGGCCCTAACTATTCGATCTGGTGGAACAACGCCCTAGGGTGAAGCCTAGGTTGCCTGGAACGTAGAAAAGACCATAACTTTCACACTGGTTGCAATTATTCGTTTTATACGATGGAAAAGCTGTTGTATTTATACCGTCTTTTATGCTTCTGGCGTTCACTTCTTAGGCCCTAACTATTCGATCTGGTGGAACAACGCCCTAGGGTGAAGCATAGGTTGCCCGGAACGTAGAAATGACCATAACTTTCACACTGGTTGCTATTATTCGTTTTATACGATGGAAAAGCTGTTGTATATATACCGTATTTTATGCTTCTGGCGTTGACTTCTTATGCCCTGGCTATTCCATCTGGTGGAACAACACCCTAGGGTGATGCCTAGGTTGCCCGGAACGTAGAAATGGCCATAACTTTCACATCGGTAGCAATTATTCGTTTTATACGATGGAAAAACTGTTCTATTTTTTTGTATTTTATGCTTCGGGCGTTGACTTCTAAGGCCCTAACTATTCAATCGGTTGCAGCAACGCCCTAGGGTGGATCCTAGGTTGCCCGGAAAGTAGAAATGACCATAACTTTCATACTGGTTGCAATTATTCGTTTTATATGATGGAAAAACTGTTGTATTTATATTGTATTTTATGCTTCTGGCGTTCACTTCCTATGCCCTAACTATTCGATCTGGTGGAACAATGCCCTAGGGTGAAGCCTAGGTTGCCCGGAACGTAAAAATGACCATAACTTTTACACTGGTAGCAATTATTCCTTTTATACAATGGAAAAACTGTTCTATTTCTTTTGTATTTTATGCTTCTGGCGTTGACTTCTTAGGCCCTAACTTTTCGATCTGGTGGAACAACGCACTAGAGTGAAGCCTAGGTTGCCCGGAACGTAGAAATGACCATCACTTTCACACTGGTTGCTATTATTCGTTTTATACGACGGAAAAACTGTTATATTTATATTGTATTTTATGCTTCTGGCGTTGACTTCTTAGGCCCTAACTTTTCGATCTGGCGGAACAACGCCCTAGATTGAAGCCTAGGTTGCCCGGAACGTAGAAATGACCATCACTTTCACACTGGTTGCAATTATTCCTGTTATACGATGGAAAAGCTCTTGCATATTTAATGTATTTTATGCTTCGGGCGTCGACTTCTATGGCCCTACCTATTCGATCTGGTGGAGCAACGCATTACAGTCAAGCCTAGGTTGCCCGGAACGTAGAAGTGAACATAACTTCCACACTGGTAGCAATTATTCGTTTTATACAATGGAAAAACTGTTCTATTTATTTTGTATTTTATGCTCCGGACGTCGACTTCTATGGCCCGACCTATTCGATCTGGTGGAGCAACACCCTACAGTCAAGCCTAGGTTGCCCGGAACGTAGAAATGACTATAACTTTCACACTGGTTGCAATTATTCGTTCCATACGATGGAAAGGCTGTTGTATTTATACCGTATTTTATGCTTCTGGCGTTGACTTCTTATGCCCTAACTATTCCATCTGGTGGAACAACGCCTCAAAGTTAGGTCTAGGATGCCCGAAACGTCGAAATGATCGTTACTTTCGCACAGGTTGCAATTAGTCATGCTATACAATGGAAACACTGTTGTATTTATACTGTATTTTATGCTTCTGGCGTTGACTTCTAAGGCCGTAGCTATTCGACGTGGTGGAGCAATGCCCTAGAGTGAAGCCTAGGTTGCCCGGAACATAGAAATGCCCATTACTTTCACACTGGTTGCAATTATTAGTTTTATACGATGGAAAAACTGTTCTATTTATTGTGTATTTTATGCTTCGGGCGTTGACTTCTAAGGCCATAACTATTCAATCTGTTGGAGCAACGCCCTAGGGTGAAGCCTAGGTTGCCCGGAAGGTTGAAATGACCATACCTTTCATACTGGTTGCAATTATTTGTTTTATACGATGGAAAAGCTGTTGTATGTATACCGTATTTTATGCTTCTGGCGTTGACTTCTTATGCCCTAACTATTCCATCTGGTGGAACAACGCCCTAGGGTGAAGCCTGGTTTGCCCGGAACGTAGAAATGGCCATAACTGTCACTTCGGCAGCAATTGTTCGTTTTATAGGATGGAAAAAGTGTTCTATTTAGTTTGTATTTTATGCTTCGGGCGTTGACTTCTAAGGCCCTAACTATTCGATCTGGTGGAGCAACGCCCTAGAGTGAAGCCTAGGTTGCCCGGAACGTAGAAATGACCATCACTTTCAAACTGGTTGCAATTATTCCTGTTATATGATGGAAAAACTGTTGTATTTATATTGTATTTTATGCTTCGGGCGTTGACTGCTAAGGCCCAAACTATTCAATTTGTTGGATCAACGTCCTAGAGTGAAGCCTAGGTTGCTCGGAATGTAGAAATGACCATAACATTCACACTGGTTGAAATTATTCGTTTAATACAGTGGAAAAGCTTTTGCATCTTTATTGTATTTTATGATTTTGGCGTTGACTTCTGAGGCCCTAACTATCCGATCTGGTGGAGCAACGCCCTAGAGTGAAGCCTAGGTTGCCCGGAACGTAGAAATGACCATCACATTCAAACTGGTTGCAATTAATCCTTTTATACGGTGGAAAAACTGTTGTATTTTTATTGCATTTTATGCTTCTGGCGTTGACTTCTAAGGCCCTAACTATTCAATCTGTTGGAGCAACGCCCAACGGTGAAACCTAGGTTTCCCGGAAAGAAGAAGTGACGTTAACTTTCATACTGGTCGCGATTATTCGTTTTATACGGTGGAAAAACTGTTGTATTTATATTGTATTTTATGCTTCTGGCGTTGACTTCTAATGCACTAACTATTCGATCTGGCGGAGCCACGCCCTAGAGTGAAGCCGATGTTTCCCGGAACGTAGAAATGACCATCACTTTCAAACTGGTTGCAATTATTCCTGTTATATGACGGAAAAAGTGTTATATTTTTATTGCATTTTATGCTTCGGGCATTGACTTCTAAGGCCCTAACTATTCAATCTGTTGGTGCAACGCCCTAGCGTGTAGCCTAGGTTGCCCGGAACGTAGAAATGACCATCACTTTCATACTGGTTGCAATTATTCGTTTTATATGATGGAATAACTGTTGTATTTATATTGTATTTTATGCTGCTGGCGTTCACTTCTTAGGCCCTAACTATTCGATCTGGTGGAACAACGCCCTGGGGTGAAGCCTAGGTTGCCTGGAACGTAGAAATGACCATCACTTTCACACGGGTTGCAATTATTCCTGTTATAGGATGGAAAGACTGTTGCATTTTTACTGTATTTTATACTTCAGGCGCTGACTTCTGAGGCCGTAGCTATTCGATGTGGTGGAAGAACGCCACACAGTGAAGCCTAGGTTTCCCGGAACGTAGAAATGACCATAACTTTCACACTGGTTGCAATTATTCGTTTTATACGATGGAAAAGCTGTTGTATTTATATCGTATTTTATGCTTCTGGCGTTGACTTCCTAGGCCCTAACAATTCCATCTGGTGGAACAACGCCCTAGGGTGAAGTCTAGGTTGCCTGCAAAGTAGAAATGACCATAACTTTCACACTGGTAGCAATTATTCGTTTTATACAATGGAAAAACTGTTGTATTTTTTTTGCATTTTATGGTTCGGACGTTGACTTCTGAGGCCCTAACTATTCAATCCGTTGGAGCAACGCCCTAGGGTGAAGCCGAGGTTGCTCGGAAAGTAGAAATGACCATAAGTTTCATACTGGTTGCAATTATTCGTTTTATACGATGGAAAAGCTGTTGTATTTATATCGTATTTTATGCTTCTGGCGTTGACTTCTTAGGCCCTAACTATTCCATCTGGTGGAACAACGCCCTAGGGTGAAGCCTAGGCTGCCGGAACGTAGAAATGACCAGTACATTCACACTGGTTGCAGTTATTCGTTTTACACAATGGAACTACTTTTCTATTTATTTTGCATTTTATGCTTCTGGCGTTGACTTCTTAGGCCCTAACTATTTAACCTGGTGGAGCACCGCCCTAGAGTGAAGAGTAGGTTGCCCGGAACGTAGAACATACCATTACCTTCACACTGGTTGCAATTATTCCTGTTATACGATGGAAAAACTGTTGCATCTTTCATGTGTTTTATGCTTCTGGCGTTGACTTCTTAGGCCCTAACTATTCCATCTGGTGGAACAACGCCCTGGAGTGAAGCCTAGGTTGCCCGGAACGTAGAAATGACCATAACTTTCACACTGGTAGCAATTATTCGTTTTATACATGGAAAAACTGTTCTATTTATTTTGTATTTTATGCTTTCGGCGTTGACTTCTAAGGCCCTACCTATCCGATCTGGCGGAGCAACGCCCTCGAGTGAAGCCTAGGTTGCCCGGAACGTAGAAATGACCATCACTTCACACTGGTTGCTATTATTCGTTTTATACGATGAAAAAACTGTTATATTTATATTGCATTTTATGCTTCTGGCGTTGACTTCTAAGGCCGTAGCTATTCGATGTAGTGGAGCAACGCCCTAGAGTGACGTCTAGGTTGCCCGAAACGTAGAAATGACCATTACTTTCACATTGTTTGCAAATATACATTATATACAATGGAAACGCTGTTGCATTTATATTGTATTTTATGCTTCTGGCGTTGTCTTCTTAGGCCCTAACTATTTGCTCTGGTGGAGCAACGCCCTAGAGTGACGCCTAGGTTGCCCGGAACGTCGAACGTACCATTACCTTCACACTGGTTGCAATTATTCCTGTTATACGATAGAAAAGCTGTTGCATCTTTATTGTATTTTATGCTTCCGGCGTTGACTTCTCATGACCTAACCATTCGATCTGGTGGAGCAAGGCCCTAGAGTGAAGCCTAGGTTGCCCGGAACGTAGAAATGACCATAACTTTCTCACTGGTTACCATTATTCGTTTTACACGATGGAAAAGCTGTTGTATTTACATCGTATTTTTGCTTCTGGCGTTGTCTTCTTAGGTCCTAACTGTTCCATCTGGTGGAACAACGCACTAGGGTGAAGCCTAGTTTGCCCGGAACGTAGAAATGTCCATAACTTTCCCTCTGGTAACAATTATTCGTTTTATACAATGGAAAAACTGTTCCATTTATTTTGCATTTTATGCTTCGGGTGTTGACTTCTAAGGCCCTAACTATTCGACCTGGTGGAGCAACGCCCTAGGGTGGAGCCTAGGTTGCCCGGAACGTAGAACATACGATTACCTTCACACTGGTTGCAATTATTCCTGTTATACGATGGAAAAACTGTTGCACCATTACTGTATTTTATGCTTCTGGCGTTGACTTCATAGGCCCTAACTATTTGATCTGGTGGAGCAACGCCCTGGAGTGAAGCCTATGTTGCCCGGAACGTAAAAATGACCATAACTTTCACACTGGTAGCAATTATTCGTTCTATACATGGAAAAACTGTTCTATTTATTTTGTATTTTATGCTTCTGGCGTTGACTTCTAAGGCCCTACCTATTCGATCTGGCGGAGCAACACCCTTCAGTGAAGCCTAGGTTGCTCGGAACGTAGAAATGACCGTTGCCTTCACATTGTTTGCAATAATTCATTTTATACGATGGAAAGGCTGTTGTATTTATATTGTATTTTATGCTTCTGGCGTTGACTTCTTAGGCCCTAACTATTTAACCTGGTGGAGCACCGCCCTAGAGTGAAGAGTAGGTTGCCCGGAACGTAGAACGTACCAGTACCTTCACACTGGTTGCAATTATTCCTGTTATACGATGGAAAAACTGTTGCATCTTTATTGTATTTTATGCTTCTGGCGTTGACTTCTTAGGCCCCAACTATTCGATCTGGCGGAGCAACGCCCTCGAGTGAAGCCTAGGTTGCCCGGAACGTAGAAATGACCATCACTTCAGACTGGTAGCTATTATTCCTGTTATACGATAGAAAAGCTGTTGCATCTTTATTGTATTTTATGCTTCCGGCGTTGACTTCTCATGACCTAACCATTCGATCTGGTGGAGCAAGGCCCTAGAGTGAAGCCTAGGTTGCCCGGAACGTAGAAATGACCATAACTTTCTCACTGGTTACCATTATTCGTTTTATACGATGGAAAAGCTGTTGTATTTACATCGTATTTTTGCTTCTGGCGTTGTCTTCTTAGGCCCTAACTGTTCCATCTGGTGGAACAACGCACTAGGGTGAAGCCTAGGTTGCCCGGAACGTAGAAATGTCCATAACTTTCCCTCTGGTAACAATTATTCGTTTTATACAATGGAAAAACTGTTCCATTTATTTTGCATTTTATGCTTCGGGCGTTGACTTCTAAGGCCCTAACTATTCGACCTGGTGGAGCAACGCCCTAGAGTGGAGCCTAGGTTGCCCGGAACGTAGAACATACGATTACCTTCACACTGGTTGCAATTATTCCTGTTATACGATGGAAAAACTGTTGCACCATTACTGTATTTTATGCTTCTGGCGTTGACTTCATAGGCCCTAACTATTTGATCTGGTGGAGCAACGCCCTGGAGTGAAGCCTATGTTGCCCGGAACGTAAAAATGACCATAACTTTCACACTGGTAGCAATTATTCGTTCTATACATGGAAAAACTGTTCTATTTATTTTGTATTTTATGCTTCTGGCGTTGACTTCTAAGGCCCTACCTATTCGATCTGGCGGAGCAACACCCTTCAGTGAAGCCTAGGTTGCTCGGAACGTAGAAATGACCGTTACCTTCACACTGTTTGCAATAATTCATTTTATACGATGGCAAAGCTGTTGTATTTGTATTGTATTTTATGCTTCTGGCGTTGACTTCTAAGGCCCTATTTCTTCGATTTGGTGGAGCAACGCGTCATAGTTAAGCCTAGGATGCCCGAAACGTCGAAATGATCATTACTTTCGCACTGGTTGTAATTAGTCATGCTATACGATGGAAAATCAGTTGCATTTTTATTGTATTTTATGCTTCGGGCGTTAGCTTCTAAGGCTGTAGCTTTTAGCTGTGGTGGAGCAACGCCGTAGAGTGACGCCTAGGTTGCCCGGCTCGTAGAAATGACCATTACTTTCACAATGTATGCAATTATTCATTTTATACGATGGAAAAACTGTTATACTTATACTGCATTTTATTCTTCTGGCGTTGACTTCTTAGGCCCTAACTATTCGATCTGGTGGAACAACGCCCTAGAGTGAAGCCTGCGATGCCCGGAACGTAGAAATGATCATAACCTTCACGCTTGTTGCAATTATTCCTGTTATACGATGAAAAAACTGTTGTATTTTTATTGCATTTTTTCCTTCAGGCGTTGACTTCTAAGGCCGTAGCTATTCGATGTGGTGGAGCAACGCCGTAGAGTGACGCCTAGGTTGCCCGGCACGTAGAAATGACCATTACTTTCACAATGTTTGCAATTATTCATTTTATCCGATGGTAAACTGTTGTACTTATATTGCATTTTATTCTTCTGGCGTTGACTTCTTAGGCCCTAACTATTCGTTCTGGTGGAACGACGCCCTAGAGTGAAACCTAGGTTGCCAGGAACGTAGAAATGACCATTACTTTCACACTGTTTGCAAATATACATTATATACCATGGAAAGGCTGTTGTATTTATATTGTATTTTATGCTTCTGGCGTTGACTTCTTAGGCCCTAACTATTTAACCTGGTGGAGCACCGCCCTAGAGTGAAGCCTAGTTTGCCCGGAACGTAGAACATACCATTACCTTCCCACTGGTTGCAATTATTCCTGTTATACGATGGAAAAACTGTTGCATCTTTATTGTATTTTATGCTTCTGGCGTTGACTTCTTAGGCCCTAACTATTCGATCTCGTGGAGCATCGTCCTAGAGTGAAGCCTAGGTTGCCCGGAACGTAGAAATGACCATAACTTTCACACTGGTTACCATTATTCGTTTTATACGATGGAAAAGCTGTTGTATTTATATCGTATTTTATGCTTCTGGCGTTGACTTCTTAGGCCCTAACTACTCCATCTGGTGGAACAACGCTCAAGAGTAATGCCTATGGTGCCCGGAACGTAGAAATGTCCATTACCTTCACGCTTGCTGCAATTATTCCTGTTATACGATGAAAAAACTGTTGAATTTTTATTGCATTTTATGCTTCAGGCGTTGACTTCTACCGCCGTAGCTATTTGATGTGGTGGAGTAATGCTCTAGAGTGAAACCTGGGTTACCCGGATCGTAGAAATGACCATCACTTCCACACTGGTTGCAATTATTCCTGTTATACAATGGAAAAGCTGTTGTATTTTTATTTCATTTCATGCTTCGGGCATTGACTTCTAAGGCCCTAACTATTCAATTTGTTGGAGCAACGCCCTAGGGTGAAGCCTAGGTTGTTCGGAAAGTAGAAATGACCATAAGTTTCATACTGGTTGCAATTATTCGTTTTATACGATGGAAAAACTGTTTTATTTATATTGTATTTTATGCTTCTGGCGTTGACTTCTAAGGCACTAACCATTCGATCTGGTGGAGCAACGCCCTAGAGTGAAGCCTAGGTTGCCCGGAACGTAGAAATGACGTTAACTTTCATACCGGTTGCGATTATTCGATTTATACGATGGAAAAACTGTTGTATACTTGTCGTATTTTATGCTTCGGGCGTTGACTTCTATGGCCCTACCTATTCGATCTGGTGGAGCAACACCCTACAGTGAAGCCTAGTTTGTCCGGAACGTAGATATGACCATAACCTTCACACAGGTTGCAATTATTCGTTCTATACGATTGAAAGACTGTTGTATTTATATCGTATTTTATGCTTCTGGCGTTGACTTCTTAGGCCGCAACTATTCCATCTGGTGGAACAACGCCCTAGGGTGAAGCGTAGGTTGCCCGGAAAGTAGAAATGACCATAACTTTCACACTGGTAGCAATTATTCTTTTTATACGATGGAAAGACTGTTCTATTTATTTTGTATTTTATGCTTCCGGCGTTGACTTCTAAGGCCCTAACTACTCAATCTGTTGGAGCAACGCCCTAGGGTGAAGCCTAGGTTGCTCGGAATGTAGAAATGACCATTACTTTCACACTGTTTGCAATTATTCCTTTTATACGACGGAAAAACTGTTGCATCTTTATCGTATTTTATGCTTCTGGCGTTGACTTCTTAGGCCGTAACTATTCGATCTGGTGGAGCAACGCCCTGGAGTGAAGCCTGGGTTGCCCGGAACGTAGAAATGACCACTACTATCACACTGGTTGCAAATTATTCCTGCTATACGATGGAAAAACTGTTGTATTTTTAATGCATTTTTTGCTTCTGGCGTTCACTTCTTAGGCCCTAACTATTCGATCTGGTGCAACTACGGCCTAGGGTGAAGCCTAGGTTGCCCGGAACGGAGAAATGACCATAACTTTCACACTGGTTGCAATTATTTGTTTTATACGATGGAAAAGCTGTTGTATTTATATCATATTTTATGCTTCTGCCGTTGACTTCTTAGGCCCTATCTCTTCGATTTGGTGGAGCAACGCCTCAGAGTTAAGCCTAGGATGCCCGAAATGTCTAAATGGTCATTACTTTCGCACTGGTTGCAATTAGTCATGCTATACGATGGAAAATCAGTTGCATTTTTATTGTATTTTATGCTTCGGGCGTTAGCTTCTAAGGCTGTAGCTTTTAGCTGTGGTGGAGCAACGCCGTAGAGTGACGCCTAGGTTGCCCGGCACGTAGAAATGACCATTACTTTCACAATGTTTGCAATTATTCATTTTATACGATGGTAAACTGTTGTACTTATATTGCATTTTATTCTTCTGGCGTTGACTTCTTAGGCCCTAACTATTCGTTCTGGTGGAACGACGCCCTAGAGTGAAACCTAGGTTGCCAGGAACGTAGAAATGACCATTACTTTCACACTGTTTGCAAATATACATTATATACCATGGAAAGGCTGTTGTATTTATATTGTATTTTATGCTTCTGGCGTTGACTTCTTAGGCCCTAACTATTTAACCTGGTGGAGCACCGCCCTAGAGTGAAGCCTAGTTTTCCCGGAACGTAGAACATACCATTACCTTCCCACTGGTTGCAATTATTCCTGTTATACGATGGAAAAACTGTTGCATCTTTATTGTATTTTATGCTTCTGGCGTTGACTTCATAGGCCCTAACTATTCGATCTCGTGGAGCATCGTCCTAGAGTGAAGCCTAGGTTGCCCGGAACGTAGAAATGACCATAACTTTCACACTGGTTACCATTATTCGTTTTATACGATGGAAAAGGTGTTGTATTTATATCGTATTTTATGCTTCTGGCGTTGACTTCTTAGGCCCTAACTACTCCATCTGGTGGAACAACGCTCAAGAGTGATGCCTATGGTGCCCGGAACGTAGAAATGTCCATTACCTTCACGCTTGCTGCAATTATTCCTGTTATACGATGAAAAAACTGTTGAATTTTTATTGCATTTTATGCTTCAGGCGTTGACTTCTACCGCCGTAGCTATTTGATGTGGTGGAGTAATGCTCTAGAGTGAAACCTGGGTTACCCGGATCGTAGAAATGACCATCACTTCCACACTGGTTGCAATTATTCCTGTTATACAATGGAAAAGCTGTTGTATTTTTATTTCATTTCATGCTTCGGGCATTGACTTCTAAGGCCCTAACTATTCAATTTGTTGGAGCAACGCCCTAGGGTGAAGCCTAGGTTGTTCGGAAAGTAGAAATGACCATAAGTTTCATACTGGTTGCAATTATTCGTTTTATACGATGGAAAAACTGTTTTATTTATATTGTATTTTATGCTTCTGGCGTTGACTTCTAAGGCACTAACCATTCGATCTGGTGGAGCAACGCCCTAGAGTGAAGCCTAGGTTGCCCGGAACGTAGAAATGACGTTAACTTTCATACCGGTTGCAATTATTCGTTTTATACGATGGAAAAACTGTTGTATACTTGTCGTATTTTATGCTTCGGGCGTTGACTTCTATGGCCCTACCTATTCGATCTGGTGGAGCAACACCCTACAGTGAAGCCTAGTTTGTCCGGAACGTAGATATGACCATAACCTTCACACAGGTTGCAATTATTCGTTCTATACGATTGAAAGACTGTTGTATTTATATCGTATTTTATGCTTCTGGCGTTGACTTCTTAGGCCGCAACTATTCCATCTGGTGGAACAACGCCCTAGGGTGAAGCGTAGGTTGCCCGGAAAGTAGAAATGACCATAACTTTCACACTGGTAGCAATTATTCTTTTTATACGATGGAAAGACTGTTCTATTTATTTTGTATTTTATGCTTCCGGCGTTGACTTCGAAGGCCCTAACTATTCAATCTGTTGGAGCAACGCCCTAGGGTGAAGCCTAGGTTGCCCGGAACGTAGATATGACCATAGCTTTTACACTCGTAGCAATTATTCGTTTTATACAATGGAAAAACCGTTCGTTTTATTTTGTATTTTATGCTTCGGGCGTTGACTTCTAAGGCCCTAACTATTCAATCTGTTGGAGCAACGCCCTAGGGTGAAGCCTAGGTTGCTCGGAATGTAGAAATGACCATTACTTTCACACTGTTTGCAATTATTCCTTTTATACGATGGAAAAACTGTTGCATCTTTATCGTATTTTATGCTTCAGGCGTTGACTTCTAAGGCCGTAGCTATTCGATGTGGTGGAGCAACGCCCTAGAGTGACGCCTAGGTTGCCCGGAACGTAGAAATGACCATTACTTTCACAATGTATGCAATTATTCATTCTTTACGATGGAAAAACTTTTGTACTTATATTGCATTTTATTCTTCTGGCGTTGACTTCTTAGGCCGTAGCTATTCGATCTGGCGGAACAACGCCCTAGAGTGAAGCCTGCGATGCCCGGAACGTAGAAATGATCATTACCTTCACGCTTGCTGCAATTATTCCTGTTATACGATGAAAAAACTGTTGTATTTTTATTGCATTTTTTGCTTCAGGCGTTGACTTCTAAGATCGTAGCTATTCGATGTGGTGGAGCAACGCCCTAGAGTGACGCCTAGGTTGCCTGGAACATGGAAATGACGATAACTTTCACACTGATTGCAATTATTCGTTTTATACGATGGAAAAACTGTTGCATCTTTATCGTATTTTATGCTTCTGGCGTTGACTTCTTAGGCCATAACTACTCGATCTGGTGGAGCAACGCCCTGGAGTGAAACCTGGGTTGCCGGGAACGTAGAAATGACCACTACCATCACACTGGTTGCAAATTATTCCTGCTATACGATGGAAAAACTGTTGTATTTTTATTGCATTTTATGCTTCTGGCGTTCACTTCTTAGGCCCTAACTATTCGATCTGGTGGAACAACGCCCTAGGGTGAAGCCTAGGTTGCCCGGAACGTAGAAATGACCATAGCTTTTACACTCGTAGCAATTATTCGTTTTATACAATGGAAAATCCGTTCGATTTATTTTGTATTTTATGCTTCGGGCGTTGACTTCTAAGGCCCTAACTATTCAATCTGTTGGAGCAACGCCCTAGGGTGAAGCCTAGGTTGCTCGGAATGTAGAAATGACCATTACTTTCACACTGTTTGCAATTATTCCTTTTATACGATGGAAAAACTGTTGCATCTTTATCGTATTTTATGCTTCTGGCGTTGACTTCTTAGGCCGTAACTATTCGATCTGGTGGAGCAACGCCCTGGAGTGAAGCCTGGGTTGCCCGGAACGTAGAAATGACCACTACTATCACACTGGTTGCAAATTATTCCTGCTATACGATGGAAAAACTGTTGTATTTTTAATGCATTTTTTGCTTCTGGCGTTCACTTCTTAGGCCCTAACTATTCGATCTGGTGCAACTACGGCCTAGGGTGAAGCCTAGGTTGCCCGGAACGTAGAAATGACCATAACTTTCACACTGGTTGCAATTATTTGTTTTATACGATGGAAAAGCTGTTGTATTTATATCGTATTTTATGCTTCTGCCGTTGACTTCTTAGGCCCTATCTCTTCGATTTGGTGGAGCAACGCCTCAGAGTTAAGCCTAGGATGCCCGAAATGTCGAAATGGTCATTACTTTCGCACTGGTTGCAATTAGTCATGCTATACGATGGAAAATCAGTTGCATTTTTATTGTATTTTATGCTTCGGGCGTTAGCCTCTAAGGCTGTAGCTTTTATCTGTGGTGGAGCAACGCCGTAGAGTGACGCCTAGGTTGCCCGGCACGTAGAAATGACCATTACTTTCACAATGTTTGCAATTATTCATTTTATACGATGGTAAACTGTTGTACTTATATTGCATTTTATTCTTCTGGCGTTGACTTCTTAGGCCCTAACTATTCGTTCTGGTGGAACGACGCCCTAGAGTGAAACCTAGGTTGCCAGGAACGTAGAAATGACCATTACTTTCACACTGTTTGCAAATATACATTATATACGATGGAAAGGCTGTTGTATTTATATTGTATTTTATGCTTCTGGCGTTTACTTCTTAGGCCCTAACTATTTAACCTGGTGGAGCACCGCCCTAGAGTGAAGCCTAGTTTGCCCGGAACGTAGAACATACCATTACCTTCCCACTGGTTGCAATTATTCCTGTTATACGATGGAAAAACTGTTGCATCTTTATTGCATTTTATGCTTCTGGCGTTGACTTCTTAGGCCCTAACTATTCGATCTCGTGGAGCATCGTCCTAGAGTGAAGCCTAGGTTGCCCGGAACGTAGAAATGACCATAACTTTCACACTGGTTACCATTATTCGTTTTATACGATGGAAAAGCTGTTGTATTTATATCGTATTTTATGCTTCTGGCGTTGACTTCTTAGGCCCTAACTACGCCATCTGGTGGAACAACGCTCAAGAGTGATGCCTATGGTGCCCGGAACGTAGAAATGTCCATTACCTTCACGCTTGCTGCAATTATTCCTGTTATACGATGAAAAAACTGTTGAATTTTTATTGCATTTTATGCTTCAGGCGTTGACTTCTACCGCCGTAGCTATTTGATGTGGTGGAGTAATGCTCTAGAGTGAAACCTGGGTTACCCGGATCGTAGAAATGACCATCACTTCCACACTGGTTGCAATTATTCCTGTTATACAACGGAAAAGCTGCTGTATTTTTATTTCATTTTATGCTTCGGGCATTGACTTCTAAGGCCCTAACTATTCAATTTGTTGGAGCAACGCCCTAGGGTGAAGCCTAGGTTGTTCGGAAAGTAGAAATGACCATAAGTTTCATACTGGTTGCAATTATTCGTTTTATACGATTGAAAAACTGTTTTATTTATATTGTGTTTTATGCTTCTGGCGTTGACTTCTAAGGCACTAACCATTCGATCTGGTGGAGCAACGCCCTAGAGTGAAGCCTAGGTTGCCAGGAACGTAGAAATGACGTTAACTTTCATACCGGTTGCAATTATTCGTTTTATACGATGGAAAAACTGTTGTATATTTGTCGTACTTTATGCTTCGGGCGTTGACTTCTATGGCCCTACCTATTCGATCTGGTGGAGCAACACCCTACAGTGAAGCCTAGTTTGTCCGGAACGTAGATATGACCATAACCTTCACACAGGTTGCAATTATTCGTTCTATACGATTGAAAGACTGTTGTATTTATATCGTATTTTATGCTTCTGGCGTTGACTTCTTAGGCCGCAACTATTCCATCTGGTGGAACAACGCCCTAGGGTGAAGCGTAGGTTGCCCGGAAAGTAGAAATGACCATAACTTTCACACTGGTAGCAATTATTCTTTTTATACGATGGAAAGGCTGTTCTATTTATTTTGTATTTTATGCTTCCGGCGTTGACTTCTAAGGCCCTAACTATTCAATCTGTTGGAGCAACGCCCTAGGGTGAAGCCTAGGTTGCCCGGAAAGTCGAAATGACGTTAACATTCATATTGGTTGCAATTATTCGTTTTATAAGATGGAAAAACTGTGGTATTTATATTGTATTTTATGCATCGGGCGTTGACTTCTAAGGCCCTAGCTATTCGATCTGGTGGAGCAACAGCCTAGAGTGAAGCCTAGGTTGCCCGGAACGTAGAAATGACCATAACTTTCACACTGTATGCCATTATTCGTATTATACGACGGAAAAGCTGTTGTATTTATATGGTATTTTATGCTTCTGGCGTTGACTTCTTAGGCCCCAACTATTCCATCTGGTGGAGCAACCCCCTAAGGTGAAGCCTAGGTTGCCCGGAACGTAGAAATGACCATAACTTTCACACTGGAAATAATTATTCGTTTTATACATGGAACAGCTGTTCCATTTATTTTATATTTTATGCTTCGGGCGCTGACCTCTAAGGCCCTAACTATTCGATCTGGTGGAGCAACGGCCTAGAGTGAAGCCTCGGTTGCCCGGAGCGTAGAAATGTCCATATCATTCACACTGTTTGCAATTATTCATTTTATACGATGGCAATGCTGATGTATTTATATCGTATTTTATGCTTCGGGCGTTGACTTTTTAGGCCCTAACACTTCGATCTGGTGGAGGAACGCTCTACAGTGAAGCCTATGTTGCCCGGAACGTTGATATGACCATAACCTTCACACAGGTTGCAATTATTCCTTTTATACGATGGAAAAGCTGTTCTATTTATATCGTATTTTATGCTTCTGGCGTTGACTTCTAAAGCCCTAGCTATTCGATCTAGTGGAGCAACGCTCTCGAGTGAAGCCTAGGTTGCCCGGAACGTAGAAATGACAATCACTTTCAAACTGGTTGCAATTAATCCTGTTATACGATGGAAAAACAGTTGTATTTATATTGCATTTTATGCTTCTGGCGTTCACTTCCTAGGCCCTAACTATTCGATCTGGTGGATCAACGGCCTAGGGTGTAGCCTAGGTTGTTCGGATTGTAGAAATGACCATAACTTTCACACTGGTTGCAATTACTCGTTTTATACGATGGAAAGACTGTTCTATTTATTTTATATTTTATGCTTCGGGCGTTGACTTCCAAGGCCCTAACTATTCGATCTGGTGGAGCAACGACCTAGAGCGAAGCCTAGGTTGCCCGGTACGTAGAAATGACCATCACTTTCATACTGGTTGCAATTATTCGTTTTATATGATGGAAAAACTGTTGTATTTTTATTGCATTTTATGCTTCTGGCGTTCACTTCTTAGGCCCTAACTATTCGATCTGGTGGAACAACGCCCTAGGGTGAAGCCTAGGTTGCCCGGAACGTAGAAATGACCATAGCTTTTACACTCGTAGCAATTATTCGTTTTATACAATGGAAAAACCGTTCGATTTATTTTGTATTTTATGCTTCGGGCGTTGACTTCTAAGGCCCTAACTATTCAATCTGTTGGAGCAACGCCCTAGGGTGAAGCCTAGGTTGCTCGGAATGTAGAAATGACCATTACTTTCACACTGTTTGCAATTATTCCTTTTATACGATGGAAAAACTGTTGCATCTTTATCGTATTTTATGCTTCTGGCGTTGACTTCTTAGGCCGTAACTATTCGATCTGGTGGAGCAACGCCCTGGAGTGAAGCTTGGGTTGCCCGGAACGTAGAAATGACCACTACTATCACACTGGTTGCAAATTATTCCTGCTATACGATGGAAAAACTGTTGTATTTTTAATGCATTTTTTGCTTCTGGCGTTCACTTCTTAGGCCCTAACTATTCGTTCTGGTGGAACGACGCCCTAGAGTGAAACCTAGGTTGCCAGGAACGTAGAAATGACCATTACTTTCACACTGTTTGCAAATATACATTATATACGATGGAAAGGCTGTTGTATTTATATTGTATTTTATGCTTCTGGCGTTGACTTCTTAGGCCCTAACTATTTAACCTGGTGGAGCACCGCCCTAGAGTGAAGCCTAGTTTGCCCGGAACGTAGAACATACCATTACCTTCACACTGGTTGCAATTATTCCTGTTATACGATGGAAAAACTGTTGCATCTTTATTGTATTTTATGCTTCTGGCGTTGACTTCTTAGGCCCTAACTATTCGATCTGGTGCAACTACGGCCTAGGGTGAAGCCTAGGTTGCCCTGAACGTAGAAATGACCATAACTTTCATACTGGTTGCAATTATTTGTTTTATACGATGGAAAAGCTGTTGTATTTATATCGTATTTTATGCTTCTGCCGTTGACTTCTTAGGCCCTATCTCTTCGATTTGGTGGAGCAACGCCTCAGAGTTAAGCCTAGGATGCCCGAAATGTCGAAATGGTCATTACTTTCGCACTGGTTGCAATTAGTCATGCTATACGATGGAAAATCAGTTGCATTTTTATTGTATTTTATGCTTCGGGCGTTAGCTTCTAAGGCTGTAGCTTTTAGCTGTGGTGGAGCAACGCCGTAGAGTGACGCCTAGGTTGCCCGGCACGTAGAAATGACCATTACTTTCACAATGTTTGCAATTATTCATTTTATACGATGGTAAACTGTTGTACTTATATTGCATTTTATTCTTCTGGCGTTGACTTCTTAGGCCCTAACTATTCGTTCTGGTGGAACGACGCCCGAGAGTGAAACCTAGGTTGCCAGGAACGTAGAAATGACCATAACTTTCACACTGTTTGCAAATATACATTATATACGATGGAAAAGCTGTTGTATTTATATCGTATTTTATGCTTCTGGCGTTGACTTCTTAGGCCCTAACTACTCCATCGGGTGGAACAACGCTCAAGAGTGATGCCTATGGTGCCCGGAACGTAGAAATGTCCATTACCTTCACGCTTGCTGCAATTATTCCTGTTATACGATGAAAAAACTGTTGAATTTTTATTGCATTTTATGCTTCAGGCGTTGACTTCTACCGCCGTAGCTATTTGATGTGGTGGAGTAATGCTCTAGAGTGAAACCTGGGTTACCCGGATCGTAGAAATGACCATCACTTCCACACTGGTTGCAATTATTCCTGTTATACAATGGAAAAGCTGTTGTATTTTTATTTCATTTTATGCTTCGGGCATTGACTTCTAAGGCCCTAACTATTCAATTTGTTGGAGCAACGCCCTAGGGTGAAGCCTAGGTTGTTCGGAAAGTAGAAATGACCATAAGTTTCATACTGGTTGCAATTATTCGTTTTATACAATGGAAAAACCGTTCGATTTATTTTGTATTTTATGCTTCGGGCGTCGACTTCTAAGGCCCTAACTATTCAATCGGTTGCAGCAACGCCCTAGGGTGGATCCTAGGTTGCGCGGGAAGTAGAAATGACCATAACTTTCACACTGGTTGCAATTATTTGTTTTATACGATGGAAAAGCTGTTTTATTTATATCGTATTTTATGCTTCTGCCGTTGACTTCTTAGGCCCTATCTCTTCGATTTGGTGGAGCAACGCCTCAGAGTTAAGCCTAGGATGCCCGAAATGTCGAAATGGTCATTACTTTCGCACTGGTTGCAATTAGTCATGCTATACGATGGAAAATCAGTTGCATTTTTATTGTATTTTATGCTTCGGGCGTTAGCTTCTAAGGCTGTAGCTTTTAGCTGTGGTGGAGCAACGCCGTAGAGTGACGCCTAGGTTGCCCGGCACGTAGAAATGACCATTACTTTCACAATGTTTGCAATTATTCATTTTATACGATGGTAAACTGTTGTACTTATATTGCATTTTATTCTTCTGGCGTTGACTTCTTAGGCCGTAGCTATTAGTTGTGGTGGAACTACGCCCTAGAATGAAACCTAGGTTACCCGGAACGTAGAAATGACCAGTACTTTCACACTGTTTGCAGTTATTCCTGTTATTCGATGGAAAAGCTGTTGCATCGTTATTGTATTTTATGCTTCTGGCGTTGACTTCTAAGGCCGTATCTATTAGATGTGGTGGAGCAACGGCGTAGAGTGACGCACAGGTTGCCCGGAACGTAGAAATGTCCATTACTTTCACACTGGTTGCTATTATTCGTTTTATACGAAGGAAAAACTGTTATACTTATATTGTATTTTATGCTTCTGGCGTTGACTTCTTAGGCCCTAACTATACGATCTGGTGGAACAACGCCCTAGAGTGAAGCCTAGGTTGCTCGGAATGTAGAAATGACCATAATATTCACACTGGTTGAAATTATTCGTTTTATACGATGGAAAAGCTACTGTATTTATATTGTATTTTATGCTGCTGGCGTTCACTTCTTAGGCCCTAATTATTCGATCTGGTGGAGCAACGCCCTGGGGTGAAGCCTAGGTTGCCGGGAACGTAGAAATGCCCATAACTTTCACACTGGTCGCTATTATTCGTTTTATACGATGGAGAAACTGTTATATTTATATTGTATTTTATGCTTCTGGCGTTGCCTTCTTAGGCCCTAGCTGTTCGATCTGGTGGAACAACGCCCTAGAGTGAAGCCTAGGTTGCCCGGAACGTAGAAATGACCATAACTTTCACACTGGTTGCTATTATTCGTTCTATACGATGGAAAAACTGTTATATTTATATTGTATCTTATGCTTCTGGCGTTGACTTCTTAGGCCCTAACAATTCGATCTGGTGGAACAACGCCCTAGAGTGAAGCCTAGGTTGCCTGGAACGTACAAATGACCAGCACTTTCACACGGGTTGCAATTATTCCTATTATAGGATGGAAAGACTGTTGTATTTTTATTGTATTTTATGCTTCAGGCATTGACTTCTGAGGCCGTAGCTATTCGATGTGGTGGAAGAACGACATAGAGTGAAGCCTAGGTTGCCCGGAACGTAGAAATGACCATAACTTTCATACTGGTTGCAATCATTCGTTTTATATGATGGAAGAACTGTTGTACTTATATTGTATTTTATGCTGCTGGCGTTCACTTCTTGGGCCCTAACTATTCGATCTGGTGGAACAACGCCCTGGGGTGAAGCCTAGGTTGCCCGGAACGTAGAAATGACCATAACTTTGACACTGGTTGCTATTATTCGTTTTATACGATGGAAAAACTGTTGTATTTATATTGTACTTTATGCTTCTGGCGTTGCCTTCTTAGGCCCTAGCTGTTTGATCTGGTGGAACAACGACCTAGAGTGAAGCCTAGGTTGTCCGAACGTAGAAATGACCATAATTTTCACACGGGTTGCAATTATTCCTGTTAAGGATGGAAAGACTGTTGTATTTTTATTGTATTTTATGCTTCAGGCGTTGACTTTTGAGGCCGTAGCTATTCGATGTGGTGGAAGAACGACATAGAGTGAAGCCTAGGTTGCCCGGTACGTAGAAATGACCAACACTTTCAAACTGGTTGCAATTATTCCGGTTATATGATGGAAAAGCTGTTGTATTTTTATTGCATTTTATGCTTCGGACATTGACTTCTAAGGCCCTAACTATTCAATCTGTTGGAGCAACGCCCTAGGGTGTAGCCTATGTTGCCCGGAAAGTAGAAATGACCACAACTTTCATACTGGTTGCAATTACTCGTTTTATATGATGGAAAAACTGTTGTATTTATATTGTTTTTTATGCTTCTGGCGTCCACTTCTTAGGCCCTAACTATTCGATCTGGTGGAACAACGCCCTCGGGTGAAGCCTAGGTTGCCCGGAACGTAGAAATGACCATAACTTTTACACTGGTAGCAATTATTCGTTTTATACGATGGAAAAACTGTTCTATTTATTTTGTATTTTATGCTTCGGGCGTTGACTTCTAAGGCCCTAACGGTTTGATCTGGTGGAGCAACGCCCTAGAGTGAAGCCTAGGTTGCCCGGAACGTGGAATGACCATTACTTTCGCAATGTTTGCAATTATTCATTTTATACGATGGAAAAACTGTTGTACTTATATTGTATTTTTGCTTCTGGCGTCGACTTCTTAGGCCCTAACAATTCGATCTGGTGGAACAACGCCCTAGAGTGAAGCCTAGGTTGCCTGGAAAGTACAAATGACCATCACTTTCACACGGGTTGCAGTTATACCTGTTATAGGACGGAAAGACTGTTGTTTTTTTATTGTATTTTATGCTTCTGGCGTTGTCTTCTGAGGCCGTTGCTGTTCGATGTAGTGGAAGAACGCCATAGAGTGAAGCCTAGGTTGCACGGAACGTAGAAATGACCATAACTTTCATACTGGTTGCAATTATTCGTTTTATACGATGGAAAAACTGTTCTATTTATTTTGTATTTTATGCTTCGGGCGTTGACTTCTAAGGCCCTAGCTGTTTGAACTGGTGGAGCAAAGCCCTAGAGTGAAGTCTAGGTGGCCCGGAACGTAGAAATGACCATAACTTTCACACTGGTTGCTATTATTCGTTCTATACGATGGAAAAACTGTTATATTTATATTGTATCTTATGATTCTGGCGTTGACTTGTTAGGCCCTAACAATTCGATCTGGTGGAACAACGACCTAGGGTAAAGCCCAGGTTGCGCGGAACGTAGAAATGACCATAACTTTCACACTGGTTGCAATTATTCCTGTTATACGATGGAAAAACTGTTGCATCTTTATTGTATTTTATGCTTCTGGCGTTGACTTCTTAGGCCCTAACTATTCGATCTGGTGGAACAACGCCCTAGGGCGAAGCCTAGGTTGCCCGGAACGTAGAAATGACCATAGCTTTTACACTCGTAGCAATTATTCGTTTTATACAATGGAAAAACCGTTCGATTTATTTTGTATTTTATGCTTCTGGCGTTGACTTCTAAGGCCCTAGCTATTCGATCTAGTGGAGCAACGCCCTCGAGTGAAGCCTAGGTTGCCCGGAACGTAGAAATGACAATCACTTTCAAACTGGTTGCAATTGATCCTGTTATACGATGGAAAAACAGTTGTATTTATATTGCATTTTATGCTTCTGGCGTTCACTTCCTAGGCCCTAACTATTCGATCTGGTGGATGAACGGCCTAGGGTGAAGCCTGGGTTGTTCGGAATGTAGAAATGACCATAACTTTCACACTGGTTGCAATTACTCGTTTTATACGATGGAAAAACTGTTCTATTTATTTTATATTTTATGCTTCGGGCGTTGACTTCCAAGGCCCTAACTATTCGATCTGGTGGAGCAACGCCCTAGAGCGAAGCCTAGGTTGCCCGGTACGTAGAAATGACCATCACTTTCATACTGGTTGCAATTATTCGTTTTATATGATGGAAAAACTGTTGTATTTTTATTGCATTTTATGCTTCTGGCGTTCACTTCTTAGGCCCTAACTATTCGATCTGGTGGAACAACGCCCTAGGGTGAAGCCTAGGTTGCCCGGAACGTAGAAATGACCATAGCTTTTACACTCGTAGCAATTATTCGTTTTATACAATGGAAAAACCGTTCGATTTATTTTGTATTTTATGCTTCGGGCGTTGACTTCTAAGGCCCTAACTATTCAATCTGTTGGAGCAACGCCCTAGGGTGAAGCCTAGGTTGCTCGGAATGTAGAAATGACCATTACTTTCACACTGTTTGCAATTATTCCTTTTATACGATGAAAAAACTGTTGAATTTTTATTGCATTTTATGCTTCAGGCGTTGACTTCTGAGGCCGTAGCTATTCGATGTGGTGGAAGACCGCCATACAGTGAAGCCTAGGTTACCGGAACGTAGATATGACCATAACCTTCACACAGATTGCAATTATTCGATTTATACGGTGTAAAGGCTGTTGTATTTATTTTATATTTTATTCTTCTGGTGTTGACTTCTTAGGCCTTAACTATTCGATCTGGTGGAACAACGCCGTAGAGTGATGCCTAGGTTGCCCGGAACGTAGAAATGACCATTACTTTCACACTGTTTGCAATTATTCGTTTTATACGATGGAAAAACTGTTGCATCTTTATCGTGTTTTATGCTTCTGGCGTTGACTTCTTAGGCCGTAACTATCCGATCTGGTGGAGCAACGCTCTGGAGTGAAACCTGGGTTGCCCGGAACGTAGAAATGACCACTACTATCACACTGGTTGCAAATTATTCCTGCTATACGATGGAAAAACTGTTATGTTTATATCGTATTTTATGCTTCTGGCGTTGACTTCTTAGGTCCTAGCTATTTGATCTGGTGGAGCACCGCCCCAGAGTGAAGCCTAGGTTGGCCGGAACGTAGAAATGACCATTACATTCACACTGATAGCAAATATACATTATATACGATGGAAAAACTGTTGTACTCATATTGTATTTTACTCTTATGGCGTTGAATTCTAAGTCCCTAGCTATTCGATCTGGTGGAGCAACGCCCTAGAGTGAAACCTAGGTTACCCGGAACGTAGAAATGACCAGTACTTTCACACTGGTTACAGTTATTGGTATTATACGATGGCAAAGCTGTTGTATTTATATTGTATTCTATGCTCCTGGCGTTGACTTCTAAGGCCGTAGCTATTAGATGTGGTGGAGCAACGCCCTAGAGTGACGCCTAGGTTGACCGGAACGTAGAAATGACCATTACTTTAACAATGTCTGCAATTATTCCTGTTACACGATGGAAAAACTGTTGCACCTTTATTGTGTTTTATGCTTCTGGCGTTGACTTCATAGGCCCTAACTATTCGATCTGGCGGAGCAACGTCCTAGAGTGAAGCCTAGGTTGACCGGAACGTAGGACATACCATTACCTTCACACTGGTTGCAATTATTCCTGTTATACGATGGAAAAACTGTTGCACCTTTTTTGTATTTTATGCTTCTGGCGTTGACTCCGTAGGCCCTAACTATTCGATCTGGTGGAGCAACGTCCTAGAGTGAAGCCTAGGTGGACCGGAACGTAGAAATGACCATAACTTTCACACTGGTTACCATTATTCGTTTTATACGATGGAAAAGCTGTTGTATTTATATCGTGTTTTATGCTTCTGGCGTTCACTTTTAAGGCCGTAGCTATTAGATGTGGTGGAGCAACGCCTTAGAGTGTCGCATAGGTTGCCCGGAACGTAGAAATGACCATTACTTTCACAATTTTTGCAAATATTCATTTTATACGATGGAAAAACTGTTGTTCTTATATTGTATTTTATTCTTCTGGCGTTGAATTCTAAGACCCTAGCTATTCTATCTGGTGTAGCAACGCCCTAGAATGAAACCTAGGTTACCCGGAACGTAGAAATGACCATAACTTTCACACTGGTTGCAATTATTCGTTTTATACGATGGAAAAACTGTTCCATCTTTATCGTATTTTGTGCTTCTGGCGTTCACTTCCTAGGCCCTAACTATTCGATCTGGTGGATGAACGGCCTAGGGTGAAGCCTGGGTTGTTCGGAATGTAGAAATGACCATAACTTTCACACTGGTTGCAATTACTCGTTTTATACGATGGAAAAACTGTTCTATTTATTTTATATTTTATGCTTCGGGCGTTGACTTCCAAGGCCCTAACTATTCGATCTGGTGGAGCAACGCCCTAGAGCGAAGCCTAGGTTGCCCGGTACGTAGAAATGACCATCACTTTCATACTGGTTGCAATTATTCGTTTTATATGATGGAAAAACTGTTGTATTTTTATTGCATTTTATGCTTCTGGCGTTCACTTCTTAGGCCCTAACTATTCGATCTGGTGGAACAACGCCCTAGGGTGAAGCCTAGGTTGCCCGGAACGTAGAAATGACCATAGCTTTTACACTCGTAGCAATTATTCGTTTTATACAATGGAAAAACCGTTCGATTTATTTTGTATTTTATGCTTCGGGCGTTGACTTCTAAGGCCCTAACTATTCAATCTGTTGGAGCAACGCCCTAGGGTGAAGCCTAGGTTGCTCGGAATGTAGAAATGACCATTACTTTCACACTGTTTGCAATTATTCCTTTTATACGATGAAAAAACTGTTGAATTTTTATTGCATTTTATGCTTCAGGCGTTGACTTCTGAGGCCGTAGCTATTCGATGTGGTGGAAGACCGCCATACAGTGAAGCCTAGGTTACCGGAACGTAGATATGACCATAACCTTCACACAGATTGCAATTATTCGATTTATACGGTGTAAAGGCTGTTGTATTTATTTTATATTTTATTCTTCTGGTGTTGACTTCTTAGGCCTTAACTATTCGATCTGGTGGAACAACGCCGTAGAGTGATGCCTAGGTTGCCCGGAACGTAGAAATGACCATTACTTTCACACTGTTTGCAATTATTCGTTTTATACGATGGAAAAACTGTTGCATCTTTATCGTGTTTTATGCTTCTGGCGTTGACTTCTTAGGCCGTAACTATCCGATCTGGTGGAGCAACGCTCTGGAGTGAAACCTGGGTTGCCCGGAACGTAGAAATGACCACTACTATCACACTGGTTGCAAATTATTCCTGCTATACGATGGAAAAACTGTTATGTTTATATCGTATTTTATGCTTCTGGCGTTGACTTCTTAGGTCCTAGCTATTTGATCTGGTGGAGCACCGCCCCAGAGTGAAGCCTAGGTTGGCCGGAACGTAGAAATGACCATTACATTCACACTGATAGCAAATATACATTATATACGATGGAAAAACTGTTGTACTCATATTGTATTTTATTCTTATGGCGTTGAATTCTAAGTCCCTAGCTATTCGATCTGGTGGAGCAACGCCCTAGAGTGAAACCTAGGTTACCCGGAACGTAGAAATGACCAGTACTTTCACACTGGTTACAGTTATTGGTATTATACGATGGCAAAGCTGTTGTATTTATATTGTATTCTATGCTCCTGGCGTTGACTTCTAAGGCCGTAGCTATTAGATGTGGTGGAGCAACGCCCTAGAGTGACGCCTAGGTTGACCGGAACGTAGAAATGACCATTACTTTAACAATGTCTGCAATTATTCCTGTTACACGATGGAAAAACTGTTGCACCTTTATTGTGTTTTATGCTTCTGGCGTTGACTTCATAGGCCCTAACTATTCGATCTGGCGGAGCAACGTCCTAGAGTGAAGCCTAGGTTGACCGGAACGTAGGACATACCATTACCTTCACACTGGTTGCAATTATTCCTGTTATACGATGGAAAAACTGTTGCACCTTTATTGTGTTTTATGCTTCTGGCGTTGACTTCATAGGCCCTAACTATTCGATCTGGTGGAGCAACGTCCTAGAGTGAAGCCTAGGTTGCCCGGTACGTAGAAATGACCATCACTTTCAAACTGGTTGCAATTATTCCTGTTATATGATGGATAAACTGTTGTATTTTTATTGCATTTTATGCTTCGGGCATTGACTTCTAAGGTGCTATCTATTCAATCTGTTGGAGCAACGCCCTAGGGTGAAGCCTAGGTTGCGCGGAAAGTAGAAATGACAATATCTTTCACACTGCGTGCAATTATTCGTTTTATACGATGGAAAAGCTGTTGCATCTTTATTGTATTTTATGTTTCTGTCGTCGACGTCTAGGGCCGTAGCTATTAGATGTGGTGGAGCAACGCACTAGAGTCACGCCTAGGTTGCCCGGAACGTGGAATGACCATTACTTTCGCAATGTTTGCAATTATTCATTTTATACGATGGAAAAACTGATGTACTTATATTGTATTTTATGCTTCTGGCGTTGACTTCTTAGGCTCTAACAATTCGATCTGGTGGAGCAACGCCCTAGAGTGATGCCTAGGTTGCCCGGAACGTAGAAATGACCATCACTTTCAAACTGGTTGCAATTAATCCTTTTATACGATGGAAAAACTGTTGTATTTTTATTGCATTTTATGCTTCCGGCGTTGACTTCTAAGGCCCTAACTATTCAATCTGTTGGAGCAACGCCCAAGGGTGAAGCCTAGGTTGCCCGGAAAGAAGAAATGTCGTTAACTTTCATACTGGTTGCAATTATTCGTTTTATACGATGGAAAAACTGTTGTATTTATATTGTATTTTATGCTTCTGGCGTTGACTTCTAATGCCCTAACTATTCAATCTGTTGGAGCAACGCCCTAGGGTGTAGCCTAGGTTGCCCGGAAAGTAGAAATGACCACAACTTTCATACTGGTTGCAATTACTCGTTTTATATGATGGAAAAACTGTTGTATTTATATTGTATTTTATGCTTCTGGCGTTGACTTCTTAGGCCCTAACTATTCCCTCTGGTGGATCAACACGCTAGAGTGAAACCTACGTTGCCCGGAACATAGAAATGACCATTCCTTTCACACTGGTTGCAATTATTCCTGTTATACGATGGAAAAACTGTTGTATTTTAAATGTATTTTATGCTTTTAGCGATGAATTCTAAGTCCCTAGCTATTCGATCTGGTGGAACAACGCCCTAGAGTGACGCCTAGCTTGCTCGGAACGTAGAAATGACCAGTACTTTCACACTGTTTGCAGTTATTCCTGTTATACGATGGAAAAACTGTTGCATCATTATTGTATTTTATGCTTCTGGCGTTGACTTCTAAGGCCCTAACCATTCGATCAGGTGGAGCAACGCCCTAGAGTGAAGCCTAGGTTCCTCGGAATGTAGAAATGACCATAATTTTCACACTGGTTGCAATTATTCATTTTATACGATGGAAAAACTGTTGTACTTATATTGTATTTTATTCTTATGGCGTTGAATTCTAAGTCCCAAGCTATTCCATCTTGCGGAACAACGCACTAGGGTAAAGCCCAGGTTGCGCGGAACGTAGAAATGACCATAACTTTCACACTGGTAGCAATTATTCGTTTTATACGATGGAAAAACTGTTTTATTTATTTTGTATTTTATGCTTCGGGCTCTTGACTTCTGAGGCCCTAACTATTGGACCAGGTGGAGCAACGCCCTGGAGTGAAACCTGGGTTGCCCGGAACGTAGAAATGACCATAACTTTCACACTGGTTGCTATCTTTCGTTTTATACGATGGAAAAACTGTTGTATTTATATTGTATTTTATGATTCTGGCGTTCACTTCTTAGGCCCTAACTATTCGATCTGGTGGAACAACGCCCTAGGGTGAACCCTAGGTTGCCCGGAACGCAGAAATGACCATAACTTTTACACTGGTAGCAATTATTCGTTTTATACAATGGAAAAACTGTACTATTTGTTTTGTATTTTATGCTTCGGGCGTTGACTTCTAAGGCCCTAACTGTTTGGTCTGGTGGAGCAACGCCCTAGAGTGAAGCCGAGGTTTCCCGGAACGTAGAAATGACCATCACTTTCAAACTGGTTGCAATTATTCCTGTTATGTGATGGAAAAACTGTTGTATTTTTAATGCATTTTATGCTTCGGGCATTGACTTCTAAGGCCCTAACTATTCGATCTGTTGGAGCAACGCCCTAGGGTGCAGCCTAGGTTGCCCGGAACGTGGAAATGACCAGAACTTTCACACTGGTTGCAATTATTAGTGTTATACGATGTAAAAGCTGTTGTATTTATATCGTATTTTATGCTTCTGGCGTTGACTTCTTAGGCCCTAACTATTCGACCTGGTGGAGCAACGCCCTAGAGTGAAACCTAGGTTGCCCGGAACGTAGAAATGACCATTACATTCACACTGATTGCAATTATTACTGTTATACGATGGAAAAACTGTTGTATTTTTATTGTATTCTATGCTTCTGGCGTTTAATTCTAAGTGGCTAGCTATTTGATCTGGTGGTGCAACGACCTAGAGTGATGCCTAGGTTTCCCAGAACGTAGAAATGACAATTACTTTCACACTGTTTGGTATTATTCATTTTGTACGATGGAAAAGCTGTTGTATTTATATTGTATTTTATGCCTCTGGCGTTGACTTCTAAGGCCCTAGCTATTCCATCTTGTGGAACAACGCCCTAGGGGGAAGCGTAGGTTGCCCGGAAAGTAGAAATGACCATAACTTTCACACTGGTAGCAATTATTCGTTTTATACGATGGAAAAACTGTTCTATTTATTTTGTATTTTATGCTTCGGGCGTTGACTTCTAAGGCCCTAACTATTCGATCTGGTTGAGCAACGCCCTAGAGTGAAGCCTACGTTGCCCGGTACGTAGAAATGACCATCACTTTCAAAATGGTTGCAATTATTCCTGTTATGTGATGGAAAAACTGTTGTATTTTTATTGCATTTTATGCTTCTGGCGTTGACATCTAAGGCCCTAACTATTCGATCTGGTGGAGCAACGCCCTAGGGTGGAGCCTAGGTTGGCCGGAATGTAGAAATGTCCATAACTTTCACACTGGTTGCAATTATTCGTTTTATGCGATTGAAAAGCTGTTGTATTTATATTGTATTTTATGCTTCGGGCGTTGACTTCTAAGGCCCTAGCTATTCGATCTGGTGGAGCAACGCCCTAGAGTGAAACCTAGGTTACCCGGAACGTAGAAATGACCAGTACTTTCACACTGGTTGCAATTATTCGTTTTATATGGTGGAAAAACTGTTGTATTTATATTGTATTTTATGCTTCTGGCGTTGACTTCTAAGGCCCTAACTATTCGATGAGGTGGAACAACGCCCTATAGTGAAGCCTATGTTGCTCGAAATGTAGAAATGACCATAACTTTCACACTGGTTGCAATTATTCGCTTTATACGATGGAAAATCTGTTGTATTTATATCGTATTTTATGCTTCTGGCGTTGACTTCTTAGGCCCTAACTATTCCATCTGGTGGAACAACGCCCTAGGGTAAAGCCAAGGTTGCGCGGAACGCAGAAATGACCATAACTTTCACACTGGTTGCTATCATTCGTTTTATATGATGGAAAAACTGTTGTATTTATATTGTATTTTATGCTTCTGTCGTTCACTTCTTAGGCCCTAACTATTCGATCTGGTGGAGCAACGGCCTAGAGTGAAGCCTAGGTTGCCCGGAACGTAGAAATGACCATAACTTTCATACTGGTTGCAATTATTTATTTTATACGATGGAAAAGCTGTTTTATTTATTTTGTATTTAATGCTTCGGGCGTTGACTTCTAAGGCCCTAACTATTCAATCTGTTGGAGCAACGCCCTAGGGTGAAGCCTAGGTTGCCCGGAAAGTAGACATGACCATAACTTTCATACTGGTTGCAATTATTCGTTTTATATGATGGAAGAGCTGTTGCATCATTAATGTATTTTATTCATTTGGGGTTGACTTCTAAGGCCCTAACTGTTTGATCTGGTGGAGCAACGCCCTGGAGTGAAGCCTAGGTTGCCCGCAACGTAGAAATGACCATAACTCTCACACTGGTTGCTATCTTTCGTTTCATACGATGGAAAAACTGTTGTATTTATATTGTATTTTATGCTTCTGGCGTTCACTTCTTAGGCCCTATCTATTCGATCTGGTGGAACAACGCCCTAGGGTGAAGCCTAGGTTGCCCGGAACGCAGAAATGACCATAACTTTTACACTGGTAGCAATTATTCGTTTTATACAATGGAAAAACTGTTCTATTTGTTTTGTATTTTATGCTTCGGGCGTTGACTTCTAAGGCCCTAACTGTTTGGTCTGGTGGAGCAACGCCCTAGAGTGAAGCCGAGGTTTCCCGGAACGTAGAAATGACCATCACTTTCAAACTGGTTGCAATTATTCCTGTTATGTGATGGAAAAACTGTTGTATTTTTATTGTATTCTATGCTTCTGGCGTTTAATTCTAAGTGGCTAGCTATTTGATCTGGTGGTGCAACGACCTAGAGTGATGCCTAGGTTGCCCAGAACGTAGAAATGACAATTACTTTCACACTGTTTGGTATTATTCATTTTGTACGATGGAAAAGCTGTTGTATTTATATTGTATTTTATGCCTCTGGCGTTGACTTCTAAGGCCCTAGCTATTCCATCTTGTGGAACAACGCCCTAGGGGGAAGCGTAGGTTGCCCGGAAAGTAGAAATGACCATAACTTTCACACTGGTAGCAATTATTCGTTTTATACGATGGAAAAACTGTTCTATTTATTTTGTACTTTATGCTTCGGGCGTTGACTTCTAAGGCCCTAACTATTCGATCTGGTTGAGCAACGCCCTAGAGTGAAGCCTACGTTGCCCGGTACGTAGAAATGACCATCACTTTCAAAATGGTTGCAATTATTCCTGTTATATGATGGAAAAACTGTTGTATTTTTATTGCATTTTATGCTTCTGGCGTTGACATCTAAGGCCCTAACTATTCGATCTGGTGGAGCAACGCCCTAGGGTGGAGCCTAGGTTGGCCGGAATGTAGAAATGTCCATAACTTTCACACTGGTTGCAATTATTCGTTTTATGCGATTGAAAAGCTGTTGTATTTATATTGTATTTTATGCTTCGGGCGTTGACTTCTAAGGCCCTAGCTATTCGATCTGGTGGAGCAACGCCCTAGAGTGAAACCTAGGTTACCCGGAACGTAGAAATGACCAGTACTTTCACACTGGTTGCAATTATTCGTTTTATATGGTGGAAAAACTGTTGTATTTATATTGTATTTTATGCTTCTGGCGTTGACTTCTAAGGCCCTAACTATTCGATGAGGTGGAACAACGCCCTAGAGTGAAGCCTATGTTGCTCGAAATGTAGAAATGACCATAACTTTCACACTGGTTGCAATTATTCGCTTTATACGATGGAAAATCTGTTGTATTTATATCGTATTTTATGCTTCTGGCGTTGACTTCTTAGGCCCTAACTATTCCATCTGGTGGAACAACGCCCTAGGGTAAAGCCAAGGTTGCGCGGAACGCAGAAATGACCATAACTTTCACACTGGTTGCTATCATTCGTTTTATATGATGGAAAAACTGTTGTATTTATATTGTATTTTATGCTTCTGTCGTTCACTTCTTAGGCCCTAACTATTCGATCTGGTGGAGCAACGGCCTAGGGTGAAGCCTAGGTTGCCCGGAACGTAGAAATGACCATAACTTTCATACTGGTTGCAATTATTTATTTTATACGATGGAAAAGCTGTTTTATTTATTTTGTATTTAATGCTTCGGGCGTTGACTTCTAAGGCCCTAACTATTCAATCTGTTGGAGCAACGCCCTAGGGTGAAGCCTAGGTTGCCCGGAAAGTAGACATGACCATAACTTTCATACTGGTTGCAATTATTCGTTTTATATGATGGAAGAGCTGTTGCATCATTAATGTATTTTATTCATTTGGGGTTGACTTCTAAGGCCCTAACTGTTTGATCTGGTGGAGCAACGCCCTGGAGTGAAGCATAGGTTGCCCAGATCGTAGAAATGACAATTACTTTCACACTGTTTGGTATTATTCATTTTGTACGATGGAAAAGCTGTTGTATTTATATTGTATTTTATGCCTCTGGCGTTGACTTCTAAGGCCCTAGCTATTCCATCTTGTGGAACAACGCCCTAGGGGGAAGCGTAGGTTGCCCGGAAAGTAGAAATGACCATAACTTTCACACTGGTAGCAATTATTCGTTTTATACGATGGAAAAACTGTTCTATTTATTTTGTACTTTATGCTTCGGGCGTTGACTTCTAAGGCCCTAACTATTCGATCTGGTTGAGCAACGCCCTAGAGTGAAGCCTACGTTGCCCGGTACGTAGAGATGACCATCACTTTCAAAATGGTTGCAATTATTCCTGTTATATGATGGAAAAACTGTTGTATTTTTATTGCATTTTATGCTTCTGGCGTTGACATCTAAGGCCCTAACTATTCGATCTGGTGGAGCAACGCCCTAGGGTGGAGCCTAGGTTGGCCGGAATGTAGAAATGTCCATAACTTTCACACTGGTTGCAATTATTCGTTTTATGCGATTGAAAAGCTGTTGTATTTATATTGTATTTTATGCTTCGGGCGTTGACTTCTAAGGCCCTAGCTATTCGATCTGGTGGAGCAACGCCCTAGAGTGAAACCTAGGTTACCCGGAACGTAGAAATGACCAGTACTTTCACACTGGTTGCAATTATTCGTTTTATATGGTGGAAAAACTGTTGTATTTATATTGTATTTTATGCTTCTGGCGTTGACTTCTAAGGCCCTAACTATTCGATGAGGTGGAACAACGCCCTAGAGTGAAGCCTATGTTGCTCGAAATGTAGAAATGACCATAACTTTCACACTGGTTGCAATTATTCGCTTTATACGATGGAAAATCTGTTGTATTTATATCGTATTTTATGCTTCTGGCGTTGACTTCTTAGGCCCTAACTATTCCATCTGGTGGAACAACGCCCTAGGGTAAAGCCAAGGTTGCGCGGAACGCAGAAATGACCATAACTTTCACACTGGTTGCTATCATTCGTTTTATATGATGGAAAAACTGTTGTATTTATATTGTATTTTATGCTTCTGTCGTTCACTTCTTAGGCCCTAACTATTCGATCTGGTGGAGCAACGGCCTAGGGTGAAGCCTAGGTTGCCCGGAACGTAGAAATGACCATAACTTTCATACTGGTTGCAATTATTTATTTTATACGATGGAAAAGCTGTTTTATTTATTTTGTATTTAATGCTTCGGGCGTTGACTTCTAAGGCCCTAACTATTCAATCTGTTGGAGCAACGCCCTAGGGTGAAGCCTAGGTTGCCCGGAAAGTAGACATGACCATAACTTTCATACTGGTTGCAATTATTCGTTTTATATGATGGAAGAGCTGTTGCATCATTAATGTATTTTATTCATTTGGGGTTGACTTCTAAGGCCCTAACTGTTTGATCTGGTGGAGCAACGCCCTGGAGTGAAGCATAGGTTGCCCGCAACGTAGAAATGACCATAACTCGCACACTGGTTGCTATCTTTCGTTTCATACGATGGAAAAACTGTTGTATTTATATTGTATTTTATGCTTCTGGCGTTCACTTCTTAGGCCCTAACTATTCGATCTGGTGGAACAACGCCCTAGGGTGAAGCCTAGGTTGCCCGGAACGCAGAAATGACCATAACTTTTACACTGATAGCAATTATTCGTTTTATACAATGGAAAAACTGTTCTATTTGTTTTGTATTTTATGCTTCGGGCGTTGACTTCTAAGGCCCTAACTGTTTGGTCTGGTGGAGCAACGCCCTAGAGTGAAGCCGAGGTATCCCGGAAAGTAGAAATGACCATCACTTTCAAACTGGTTGCAATTATTCCTGTTATGTGATGGAAAAACTGTTGTATTTTTAATGCATTTTATGCTTCGGGCATTGACTTCTAAGGCCCTAACTATTCGATCTGTTGGAGCAACGCCCTAGGGTGCAGCCTAGGTTGCCCGGAACGTGGAAATGACCAGAACTCTCACACTGGTTGCAATTATTAGTGTTATACGATGTAAAAGCTGTTGTATTTATATCGTATTTTATGCTTCTGGCGTTGACTTCTTAGGCCCTAACTATTCGACCTGGTGGAGCAACGCCCTAGAGTGAAACCTAGGTTGCCCGGAACGTAGAAATGACCATTACATTCACACTGATTGCAATTATTACTGTTATACGATGGAAAAACTGTTGTATTTTTATTGTATTCTATGCTTCTGGCGTTTAATTCTAAGTGGCTAGCTATTTGATCTGGTGGAGCAACGACCTAGAGTGATGCCTAGGTTGCCCAGAACGTAGAAATGACAATTACTTTCACACTGTTTGGTATTATTCATTTTGTACGATGGAAAAGCTGTTGTATTTATATTGTATTTTATGCCTCTGGCGTTGACTTCTAAGGCCCTAGCTATTCCATCTTGTGGAACAACGCCCTAGGGGGAAGCGTAGGTTGCCCGGAAAGTAGAAATGACCATAACTTTCACACTGGTAGCAATTATTCGTTTTATGCGATTGAAAAGCTGTTGTATTTATATTGTATTTTATGCTTCGGGCGTTGACTTCTAAGGCCCTAGCTATTCGATCTGGTGGAGCAACGCCCTAGAGTGAAACCTAGGTTACCCGGAACGTAGAAATGACCAGTACTTTCACACTGGTTGCAATTATTCGTTTTATATGGTGGAAAAACTGTTGTATTTATATTGTATTTTATGCTTCTGGCGTTGACTTCTAAGGCCCTAACTATTCGATGAGGTGGAACAACGCCCTAGAGTGAAGCCTATGTTGCTCGAAATGTAGAAATGACCATAACTTTCACACTGGTTGCAATTATTCGCTTTATACGATGGAAAATCTGTTGTATTTATATCGTATTTTATGCTTCTGGCGTTGACTTCTTAGGCCCTAACTATTCCATCTGGTGGAACAACGCCCTAGGGTAAAGCCAAGGTTGCGCGGAACGTAGAAATGACCATAACTTTCACACTGGTTGCTATCATTCGTTTTATATGATGGAAAAACTGTTGTATTTATATTGTATTTTATGCTTCTGTCGTTCACTTCTTAGGCCCTAACTATTCGATTTGGTGGAGCAACGGCCTAGGGTGAAGCCTAGGTTGCCCGGAACTTAGAAATGACCATAACTTTCATACTGGTTGCAATTATTTATTTTATACGATGGAAAAGCTGTTTTATTTATTTTGTATTTAATGCTTCGGGCGTTGACTTCTAAGGCCCTAACTATTCAATCTGTTGGAGCAACGCCCTAGGGTGAAGCCTAGGTTGCCCGGAAAGTAGACATGACCATAACTTTCATACTGGTTGCAATTATTCGATTTATATGATGGAAAAGCTGTTGCATCATTAATGTATTTTATTCATCTGGGGTTGACTTCTAAGGCCCTAACTGTTTGATCTGGTGGAGCAACGCCCTGGAGTGAAGCCTAGGTTGCCCGGAACGTAGAAATGACCATAACTCTCACACTGGTTGCTATCATTCGTTTTATACGATGGAAGAACTGTTATATTTATATTGTATTTTATGCTTCTGGCGTTGACTTCTTAGGCCCTAACTGTTCGATCTGGTAGAGCAACGCCCTAGAGTGAAGCCTAGGTTGCCCGGAACGTGGAAATGACCAGAACTCTCACACTGGTTGCAATTATTAGTGTTATACGATGTAAAAGCTGTTGTATTTATATCGTATTTTATGCTTCTGGCGTTGACTTCTTAGGCCCTAACTATTCGACCTGGTGGAGCAACGCCCTAGAGTGAAACCTAGGTTGCCCGGAACGTAGAAATGACCATTACATTCACACTGATTGCAATTATTACTGTTATACGATGGAAAAACTGTTGTATTTTTATTGTATTCTATGCTTCTGGCGTTTAATTCTAAGTGGCTAGCTATTTGATCTGGTGGAGCAACGACCTAGAGTGATGCCTAGGTTGCCCAGAACGTAGAAATGACAATTACTTTCACACTGTTTGGTATTATTCATTTTGTACGATTGAAAAGCTGTTGTATTTATATTGTATTTTATGCCTCTGGCGTTGACTTCTAAGGCCCTAGCTATTCCATCTTGTGGAACAACGCCCTAGGGGGAAGCGTAGGTTGCCCGGAAAGTAGAAATGACCATAACTTCCACACTGGTAGCAATTATTCGTTTTATACGATGGAAAAACTGTTCTATTTATTTTGTATTTTATGCTTCGGGCGTTGACTTCTAAGGCCCTAACTATTCGATCTGGTTGAGCAACGCCCTAGAGTGAAGCCTACGTTGCCCGGTACGTAGAAATGACCATCACTTTCAAAATGGTTGCAATTATTCCTGTTATATGATGGAAAAACTGTTGTATTTTTATTGCATTTTATGCTTCTGGCGTTGACATCTAAGGCCCTAACTATTCGATCTGGTGGAGCAACGCCCTAGGGTGAAGCCTAGGTTGGCCGGAATGTAGAAATGTCCATAACTTTCACACTGGTTGCAATTATTCGTTTTATGCGATTGAAAAGCTGTTGTATTTATATTGTATTTTATGCTTCGGGCGTTGACTTCTAAGGCCCTGGCTATTCGATCTGGTGGAGCAACGCCCTAGAGTGAAACCTAGGTTACCCGGAACGTAGAAATGACCAGTACTTTCACACTGGTTGCAATTATTCGTTTTATATGGTGGAAAAACTGTTCTATTTATATTGTATTTTATGCTTCTGGCGTTGACTTCTAAGGCCCTAACCATTCGATGAGGTGGAACAACGCCCTAGAGTGAAGCCTATGATGCTCGAAATGTAGAAATGACCATAACTTTCACACTGGTTGCAATTATTCGCTTTATACGATGGAAAATCTGTTGTATTTATATCGTATTTTATGCTTCTGGCGTTGACTTCTTAGGCCCTAACTATTCCATCTGGTGGAACAACGCCCTAGGGTAAAGCCAAGGTTGCGCGGAACGTAGAAATGACCATAACTTTCACACTGGTTGCTATCATTCGTTTTATATGATGGAAAAACTGTTGTATTTATATTGTATTTTATGCTTCTGTCGTTCACTTCTTAGGCCCTAACTATTCGATCTGGTGGAGCAACGGCCTAGGGTGAAGCCTAGGTTGCCCGGAACGTAGAAATGACCATAACTTTCATACTGGTTGCAATTATTTATTTTATACGATGGAAAAGCTGTTTTATTTATATTGTATTTAATGCTTCGGGCGTTGACTTCTAAGGCCCTAACTATTCAATCTGTTGGAGCAACGCCCTAGGGTGAAGCCTAGGTTGCCCGGAAAGTAGACATGACCATAACTTTCATACTGGTTGCAATTATTCGTTTTATATGATGGAAAAGCTGTTGCATCATTAATGTATTTTATTCATCTGGGGTTGACTTCTAAGGCCCTAACTGTTTGATCTGGTGGAGCAACGCCCTGGAGTGAAGCCTAGGTTGCCCGGAACGTAGAAATGACCATAACTCTCACACTGGTTGCTATCATTCGTTTTATACGATGGAAGAACTGTTATATATATATTGTATTTTATGCTTCTGGCGTTGACTTCTTAGGCCCTAACTGTTCGATCTGGTAGAGCAACGCCCTAGAGTGAAGCCTAGGCTGCCCGGTACGTAGAAATGACCATAACTTTCACACTGGTAGCAATTATTCGTTTTATACGATGGAAAAACTGTTATATTTATATTGTATTTTATGCTTCTGGCGTTGACTTCTTAGGCCCTAACTGTTCGATCTGGTAGAGCAACGCCCTAGAGTGAAGCCTAGGCTGCCCGGTACGTAGAAATGACCATAACTTTCACACTGGTTTCTATCATTCGTTTTATATGATGGAAAAACTGTTGTATTTATATTGTATTTTATGCTTCTGGCGTTCACTTCTTAGGCCCTAACTATTCGATCTAGTGGAACAACGGCCTAGGGTGAAGCCTAGGTTGCCCGGAACGTAGAAACGACCATAACTTTTACACTGGTAGCAATTATTCGTTTTATACAATGGAAAAACTGTTCTATTTATTTGGTACTTAATGCTTCGGGCGTTGACTTCTAAGGCCCCAACTGTTTGATCTGGTGGAGCAACGCCCTAGAGTGAAGCCTAGGTTGCCTGGAACGTAGAAATGACCATCACTTTCACACGGGTTGCAATTATTCCTGTTATAGGATGGAAAGACTGTTGTATTTTTATTGTATTTTATACTTCAGGCGTTGACTTCTGAGGCCGTAGCTATTCGATGTGGTGGAAGAACGCCATACAGTGAAGCCT
Source organism: Calliopsis andreniformis (assembly GCF_051401765.1). Lineage (NCBI taxonomy): Eukaryota > Metazoa > Arthropoda > Insecta > Hymenoptera > Andrenidae > Calliopsis > Calliopsis andreniformis. The sequence continues at coordinate 20,060,720 of NW_027480424.1, read as the reverse complement.
AGGTTGCCCGGAACGTCGAAATGACCATAACTTTCACACTGGTTGCAATTATTTGTTTTATACGATGGAAAAGCTGTTGTATTCATATCGTATTTTATGCTTCTGGCGTTGACTTCTTAGGCCCTAACTATTCCATCTGGCGGAACAACGCCCTAGAGTAAAGCTCAGGTTGCGCGGAACGTAGAAATGACCATAACTTTCACACTGGTAGCAATTGTTCGTCTGATACAATGGAAAAACTGTTCTATTTATTTTGTATTTAATGCTTCGGGCGTTGACCTCTAAGGCCCTAACTATTCGATCAGGTGGAGCAACGCCCTAGAGTGAAGCCTAGGTTGCTCGAAATGTAGAAATGACCATAACTTTCACACAGGTTGCAATTATTCATTTTACACAATGGAAAAACTGTTGTACTTATATTGTATTTTATTCTTTTGGCGTTCACTTCTTAGGACCTAACTATTCGATCTGGTGGAACAACGGGCTAGGGTGAAGACTAGGTTTCCCGGAACGTAGAAATGACCATAACTTTCACACTGGTAGCAATTATTTATTTTATACGATGGAAAAGCTGTTGTATTTATATCGTATTTTATGTTTCTGGCGTTGACTTCTTAGGCCCTAACAATTCCATCTGGTGGAACAACGCCCTAGGGTAAAGCCAAGGTTGCGCGGAACGTAGAAATGACCGTAACTTTCACACTGGTAGCAATTATTCGTTTTATACAATGGAAAAACTGTTCTATTTATCTTGTATTTAATGCTTCGGGCGTTGACTTCTAAGGCCCTAACTAGTCGATCTGGTGGAGCAACGCCCTAGAGTGCAGCCTAGGTTGCCCGGAAAGTAAACATGACCATAACTTTCACACTGGTTGCAATTATTTGTTTTATACGATGGAAAAGCTGTTGTATTTATATCGTATTTGATGCTTCTGGCGTTGACTTCTTAGGCCCTAACTATTCCATCTGGTGGAACAACGCCCTAGGGTAAAGCCCAGGCTGCGCGGAACGTAGAAATGACCATAACTTTCACACTGGTAGCAATTATTCGTTTTATACGATGGAAGAACTGTTATATTTATATTGCATTTTATGCTTCGGGCATTGACTTCTAAGGCCCTAACTATTCAATCTGTTGGAGCAACGCCCTAGGGTGAAGCCTAGGTTGCCCGGAAAGTAGACATGACCATAACTTTCATACTGGTTGCAATTATTCGTTTTATATGATGGAAAAACTGTTGCATCATTAATGTATTTTATTCATCTGGGGTTGACTTCTAAGGCCCTAACTATTCGATCAGGTGGAGCACCGCCATTGAGTGAAGCCAAGGTTGACCGGAACGTAGAAATGACCATAACTTTCACACTGGCAGCAATTATTCGTTTTATACGATGGAAAGACTGTTGTATTTTTATTGTATTTTATACTTCAAGCGTTGAATTCTGAGGCCGTAGCTATTCGATGTGGTGGAAGAACGCCATACAGTGAAGCCTAGGTTGCCCGGAACGTAGAAATGACCATTACATTCACACTGATTGCAATTATTACTGTTATACGATGGAAAAACTGTTGTATTTTTATTGTATTCTATGCTTCTGGCGTTTAATTCTAAGTGGCTAGCTATTTGATCTGGTGGAGCAACGACCTAGACTGATGCCTAGGTTGCCCGGAACGTAGAAATGACAATTACTTTCACACTGTTTGGTATTATTCATTTTGTACGATGGAAAAGCTGTTGTATTTATATTGTATTTTATGCCTCTGGCGTTGACTGCTAAGGCCCTAGCTATTCCATCTTGTGGAACAACGCCCTAGGGGGAAGCGTAGGTTGCCCGGAAAGTAGAAATGACCATAACTTTCACACTGGTAGCAATTATTCGTTTTATACGATGGAAAAACTGTTCTATTTATTTTGTATTTTATGCTTCGGGCGTTGACTTCTAAGGCCCTAACTATTCGATCTGGTTGAGCAACGCCCTAGAGTGAAGCCTACGTTGCCCGGTACGTAGAAATGACCATCACTTTCAAAATGGTTGCAATTATTCCTGTTATATGATGGAAAAACTGTTGTATTTTTATTGCATTTTATGCTTCTGGCGTTGACATCTAAGGCCCTAACTATTCGATCTGGTGGAGCAACGCCCTAGGGTGAAGCCTAGGTTGGCCGGAATGTAGAAATGTCCATAACTTTCACACTGGTTGCAATTATTCGTTTTATGCGATTGAAAAGCTGTTGTATTTATATTGTATTTTATGCTTCGGGCGTTGACTTCTAAGGCCCTAGCTATTCGATCTGGTGGAGCAACGCCCTGGAGTGAAACCAAGGTTACCCGGAACGTAGAAATGACCAGTACTTTCACACTGGTTGCAATTATTCGTTTTATATGGTGGAAAAACTGTTGTATTTATATTGTATTTTATGCTTCTGGCGTTGACTTCTTAGGCCCTAACTATTCCATCTGGTTGAACAACGCCCTAGGGTGAAGCCTAGGTTGCCCGGAACGTAGAAATGACCATAACTTTTACACTGGTAGCAATTACTCGTTTTATACAATGGAAAGCTCTTCTATTTATTTTGTATTTAATGCTTCGGGCGTCGACTTCTAAGGCCCTAACTGTTTGATCTGGTGGAGCATCGCCCTAGAGTGAAGCCTAGGTTGCCCGGAACGTAGAAATGACCACAACTTTCACACTGGTTGCTATTATTCGTTTTATACGATGGAAAAACTGTTATATTTATATTGTATTTTATGCGTCTGGCGTTGACTTCTTAGGCCCTAACTATTCGATCTGGTGGAGCAACGCCCTAGAGTGAAGCCTAGGTTGCCTGGAACGTAGAAATGACCATCACTTTCACACGGGTTGCAATTATTCCTGTTATAGGATGGAAAGACTGTTGTCTTTTTATTGTATTTTATACTTCAGGCGTCGACTTCTGAGGCCGTAGCTATTCGATGTGGTGGAAGAACGCCATACAGTGGAGCCTAGGTTGCCCGGAACGTAGAAATGACCATTACTTTCACACTGTTTGCAATTATTCCTTTTATAAGATGGAAAAGCTGTTGTATTTATATCGTATTTTATGCTTCTGGCGTTGACTTCTAAGGACCTAACAATTCGGTCTGGTGGAGCAACGCCCTAGAGTGAAGCCTAGGTTGCTCGGAATGTAGAAATGACCATAACTTTCACACTGGTTGCAATTATTCGTTCTATACGATGGAAAAACTGTTGCATCTTTATCGTATTTTATGCTTCTGGCGTTGTCTTCTTAGGCCCTAACTATTCCATCTGGTGGAACAACGCCCGAGGGTGAAGCCTAGGTTGCCCGGAAAGTAGAAATGACCATAACTTTCACACTGGTAGCAATTATTCGTTTTATACGATGGAAAAACTGTTCTATTTATTCTGTATTTTATGCTTAGGGCGTTGACTTGTAAGGCCCTAACTATTCGATCTGGTAGAGCAACGCCATAGAGTGAAGCCTAGGTTGCCCGGTACGTAGAAATGACCATAAGTTTCATACTGGTTGCAATTATTCGTTTTATACGATGGAAAAACTGTTGTACTTATATTGTATTTTATGCTTCTGGCGTTCACTTCTTAGGCCCTAACTATTCGATCTGGTGGTACAACGCCCTAGGGTGAAGCCTAGGTTGCCCGGAACGTAGAAATGACCATTACTTTCACACTGTTTGCAATTATCCGTTTTATACGATGGAAAAACTGTTGCATCTTTATCGTATTTCATGCTTCTGGCGTTGACTACTTAGGCCGTAACTATTCGATCTGGTGGAACAACGCCCTAGGGTGGAGCCTAGGTTGCCCGGAACGTAGAAATGACCATAGCTTTTACACTCGTAGCAATTATTCGTTTTATACAATGGAAAAACCGTTCTATTTATTTTGTATTTTATGCTTCGGGCGTTGACTTCTAAGGCCCTAACTATTCAATCTGTTGTAACAAAGCCCTAGGGTGAAGCCTAGGTTGCTCGGAAAGTAGAAATGACCATAACTTTCACACTGGTAGCAATTATTCGTTTTATACGATGGAAAAGCTGTTGTATTTATATCGTATTTTATGCCTCTGGCATTGACTTCATAGGCCCTAGCTATTCCATCTGGTGGAACAACGCCCTAGAGTAAAGCCAAGGTTGCGCGGAACGTAGAAATGACCATAACTTTCACACTGGTAGCAATTATTCGTTTTATACGATGGAAGAACTGTTATATTAATATTACATTTTATGCCTCGGGCATTGACTTCTAAGGCCCTAGCTATTCAATCTGTTGGAGCAACGCCCTAGGGTGAAGCCTAGGTTGCCCGGAAAGTAGACATGACCATAACTTTCATACTGGTTGCAATTATTCGTTTTATATGATGGAAAAGCTGTTGCATCATTAATGTATTTTATTCATCTGGGGTTGACTTCTAAGGCCCTAACTATTCGATCAGGTGGAGCAACGCCCTAGAGGGAAGCCTAGGTTGCCCGGAACGTAGAAATGACCATAACTTTCACACTGGTTGCATTTATTTATTTTATACGATGGAAAAGCTGTTCTATTTATTTTGTATTTAATGCTTCGGGCGTTGACTTCTAAGGCCCTAACTATTCAATCTGTTGGAGCAACGCCCTAGGGTGAAGCCTAGGTTGCCCGGAAAGTAGACATGACCATAACTTACATACTGGTTGCAATTATTCGTTTTATATGATGGAAAAGCTGGTGCATCATTAATGTATTTTATTCATCTGGGGTTGACTTCTAAGGCCCTAACTGTTTGATCTGGTGGAGCAACGCCCTGGAGTGAAGCCTAGGTTGCCCGGAACGTAGAAATGACCATAACTCTCACACTGGTTGCTATCATTCGTTTTATACGATGGAAGAACTGTTATATTTATATTGTGTTTTATGCTTCTGGCGTTGACTTCTTAGGCCCTAACTGTTCGATCTGGTAGAGCAACGCCCTAGAGTGAAGCCTAGGCTGCCCGGTACGTAGAAATGACCATAACTTTCACACTGGTAGCAATTATTCGTTTTATACGATGGAAAAACTGTTATATTTATAATGTATTTTATGCTTCTGGCGTTGACTTCTTAGGCCCTAACTGTTCGATCTGGTAGAGCAACGCCCTAGAGTGAAGCCTAGGCTGCCCGTTACGTAGAAATGACCATAACCTTTACACTGGTAGCAATTATTCGTTTTATACAATGGAAAAACTGTTCTATTTATTTGGTACTTAATGCTTCGGGCGTTGACTTCTAAGGCCCCAACTGTTTGATCTGGTGGAGCAACGCCCTAGAGTGAAGCCTAGGTTGCCTGGAACGTAGAAATGACCATCACTTTCACACGGGTTGCAATTATTCCTGTTATAGGATGGAAAGACTGTTGTATTTTTATTGTATTTTATACTTCAGGCGTTGACTTCTGAGGCCGTAGCTATTCGATGTGGTGGAAGAACGCCATACAGTGAAGCCTAGGTTGCCCGGAACGTAGAAATGACCATAACTTTCACACTGGTTGCAATTATTTGTTTTATACGATGGAAAAGCTGTTGTATTTATATCGTATTTTATGCTTCTGGCGTTGACTTCTTAGGCCCTAGCTATTCCATCTGGTGGAACAACGCCCTAGGGTAAAGCCCAGGTTGCGCGGAACGTAGAAATGACCATAACTTTCACACTGGTAGCAATTATTCGTTTTATACAATGGAAAAACTATTCTATTTATTTTGTATTTAATGCTTCGGGCGTTGACTTCTAAGGCCCTAACTAGTCGATCTGGTGGAGCAACGCCCTAGAGTGCAGCCTAGGTTGCCCGGAAAGTAAACAATACCATAACTTTCACACTGGTTGCTATCATTCGTTTTATATGATGGAAAAACTGTTGTATTTATATTGTATTTTATGCTTCTGTCGTTCACTTCTTAGGCCCTAACTATTCGATCTGGTGGAGCAACGGCCTAGGGTGAAGCCTAGGTTGCCCGGAACGTAGAAATGACCATAACTTTCATACTGGTTGCAATTATTTATTTTATACGATGGAAAAGCTGTTTTATTTATTTTGTATTTAATGCTTCGGGCGTTGACTTCTAAGGCCCTAACTATTCAATCTGTTGGAGCAACGCCCTAGGGTGAAGCCTAGGTTGCCCGGAAAGTAGACATGACCATAACTTTCATACTGGTTGCAATTATTCGTTTTATATGATGGAAAAGCTGTTGCATCATTAATGTATTTTATGCATCTGGGGTTGACTTCTAAGGCCCTAACTGTTTGATCTGGTGGAGCAACGCCCTGGAGTGAAGCCTAGGTTGCCCGGAACGTAGAAATGACCATAACTCTCACACTGGTTGCTATCATTCGTTTTATACGATGGAAGAACTGTTATATTTATATTGTATTTTATGCTTCTGGCGTTGACTTCTTAGGCCCTAACTGTTCGATCTGGTAGAGCAACGCCCTAGAGTGAAGCCTAGGTTGCCCGGAACGTGGAAATGACCAGAACTCTCACACTGGTTGCAATTATTAGTGTTATACGATGTAAAAGCTGTTGTATTTATATCGTATTTTATGCTTCTGGCGTTGACTTCTTAGGCCCTAACTATTCGACCTGGTGGAGCAACGCCCTAGAGTGAAACCTAGGTTGCCCGGAACGTAGAAATGACCATTACATTCACACTGATTGCAATTATTACTGTTATACGATGGAAAAACTGTTGTATTTTTATTGTATTCTATGCTTCTGGCGTTTAATTCTAAGTGGCTAGCTATTTGATCTGGTGGAGCAACGACCTAGAGTGATGCCTAGGTTGCCCAGAACGTAGAAATGACAATTACTTTCACACTGTTTGGTATTATTCATTTTGTACGATTGAAAAGCTGTTGTATTTATATTGTATTTTATGCCTCTGGCGTTGACTTCTAAGGCCCTAGCTATTCCATCTTGTGGAACAACGCCCTAGGGGGAAGCGTAGGTTGCCCGGAAAGTAGAAATGACCATAACTTTCACACTGGTAGCAATTATTCGTTTTATACGATGGAAAAACTGTTCTATTTATTTTGTATTTTATGCTTCGGGCGTTGACTTCTAAGGCCCTAACTATTCGATCTGGTTGAGCAACGCCCTAGAGTGAAGCCTACGTTGCCCGGTACGTAGAAATGACCATCACTTTCAAAATGGTTGCAATTATTCCTGTTATATGATGGAAAAACTGTTGTATTTTTATTGCATTTTATGCTTCTGGCGTTGACATCTAAGGCCCTAACTATTCGATCTGGTGGAGCAACGCCCTAGGGTGAAGCCTAGGTTGGCCGGAATGTAGAAATGTCCATAACTTTCACACTGGTTGCAATTATTCGTTTTATGCGATTGAAAAGCTGTTGTATTTATATTGTATTTTATGCTTCGGGCGTTGACTTCTAAGGCCCTGGCTATTCGATCTGGTGGAGCAACGCCCTAGAGTGAAACCTAGGTTACCCGGAACGTAGAAATGACCAGTACTTTCACACTGGTTGCAATTATTCGTTTTATATGGTGGAAAAACTGTTCTATTTATATTGTATTTTATGCTTCTGGCGTTGACTTCTAAGGCCCTAACCATTCGATGAGGTGGAACAACGCCCTAGAGTGAAGCCTATGATGCTCGAAATGTAGAAATGACCATAACTTTCACACTGGTTGCAATTATTCGCTTTATACGATGGAAAATCTGTTGTATTTATATCGTATTTTATGCTTCTGGCGTTGACTTCTTAGGCCCTAACTGTTCGATCTGGTAGAGCAACGCCCTAGAGTCAAGCCTAGGCTGCCCGGTACGTAGAAATGACCATAACTTTCACACTGGTTTCTATCATTCGTTTTATATGATGGAAAAACTGTTGTATTTATATTGTATTTTATGCTTCTGGCGTTCACTTCTTAGGCCCTAACTATTCGATCTAGTGGAACAACGGCCTAGGGTGAAGCCTAGGTTGCCCGGAACGTAGAAACGACCATAACTTTTACACTGGTAGCAATTATTCGTTTTATACAATGGAAAAACTGTTCTATTTATTTGGTACTTAATGCTTCGGGCGTTGACTTCTAAGGCCCCAACTGTTTGATCTGGTGGAGCAACGCCCTAGAGTGAAGCCTAGGTTGCCTGGAACGTAGAAATGACCATCACTTTCACACGGGTTGCAATTATTCCTGTTATAGGATGGAAAGACTGTTGTATTTTTATTGTGTTTTATACTTCAGGCGTTGACTTCTGAGGCCGTAGCTATTCGATGTGGTGGAAGAACGCCATACAGTGAAGCCTAGGTTGCCCGGAACGTCGAAATGACCATAACTTTCACACTGGTTGCAATTATTTGTTTTATACGATGGAAAAGCTGTTGTATTCATATCGTATTTTATGCTTCTGGCGTTGACTTCTTAGGCCCTAACTATTCCATCTGGTGGAACAACGCCCGAGGGTGAAGCCTAGGTTGCCCGGAAAGTAGAAATGACCATAACTTTCACACTGGTAGCAATTATTCGTTTTATACGATGGAAAAACTGTTCTATTTATTCTGTATTTTATGCTTAGGGCGTTGACTTGTAAGGCCCTAACTATTCGATCTGGTAGAGCAACGCCATAGAGTGAAGCCTAGGTTGCCCGGTACGTAGAAATGACCATAAGTTTCATACTGGTTGCAATTATTCGTTTTATACGATGGAAAAACTGTTGTACTTATATTGTATTTTATGCTTCTGGCGTTCACTTCTTAGGCCCTAACTATTCGATCTGGTGGTACAACGCCCTAGGGTGAAGCCTAGGTTGCCCGGAACGTAGAAATGACCATTACTTTCACACTGTTTGCAATTATCCGTTTTATACGATGGAAAAACTGTTGCATCTTTATCGTATTTCATGCTTCTGGCGTTGACTACTTAGGCCGTAACTATTCGATCTGGTGGAACAACGCCCTAGGGTGGAGCCTAGGTTGCCCGGAACGTAGAAATGACCATAGCTTTTACACTCGTAGCAATTATTCGTTTTATACAATGGAAAAACCGTTCTATTTATTTTGTATTTTATGCTTCGGGCGTTGACTTCTAAGGCCCTAACTATTCAATCTGTTGTAACAAAGCCCTAGGGTGAAGCCTAGGTTGCTCGGAAAGTAGAAATGACCATAACTTTCACACTGGTAGCAATTATTCGTTTTATACGATGGAAAAGCTGTTGTATTTATATCGTATTTTATGCCTCTGGCATTGACTTCATAGGCCCTAACTATTCCATCTGGTGGAACAACGCCCTAGAGTAAAGCCAAGGTTGCGCGGAACGTAGAAATGACCATAACTTTCACACTGGTAGCAATTATTCGTTTTATACGATGGAAGAACTGTTATATTAATATTACATTTTATGCCTCGGGCATTGACTTCTAAGGCCCTAGCTATTCAATCTGTTGGTGCAACGCCCTAGGGTGAAGCCTAGGTTGCCCGGAAAGTAGACATGACCATAACTTTCATACTGGTTGCAATTATTCGTTTTATATGATGGAAAAGCTGTTGCATCATTAATGTATTTTATTCATCTGGGGTTGACTTCTAAGGCCCTAACTATTCGATCAGGTGGAGCAACGCCCTAGAGGGAAGCCTAGGTTGCCCGGAACGTAGAAATGACCATAACTTTCACACTGGTTGCTTTTATTTATTTTATACGATGGAAAAGCTGTTCTATTTATTTTGTATTTAATGCTTCGGGCGTTGACTTCTAAGGCCCTAACTATTCAATCTGTTGGAGCAACGCCCTAGGGTGAAGCCTAGGTTGCCCGGAAAGTAGACATGACCATAACTTACATACTGGTTGCAATTATTCGTTTTATATGATGGAAAAGCTGGTGCATCATTAATGTATTTTATTCATCTGGGGTTGACTTCTAAGGCCCTAACTGTTTGATCTGGTGGAGCAACGCCCTGGAGTGAAGCCTAGGTTGCCCGGAACGTAGAAATGACCATAACTCTCACACTGGTTGCTATCATTCGTTTTATACGATGGAAGAACTGTTATATTTATATTGTATTTTATGCTTCTGGCGTTGACTTCTTAGGCCCTAACTGTTCGATCTGGTAGAGCAACGCCCTAGAGTGAAGCCTAGGCTGCCCGGTACGTAGAAATGACCATAACTTTCACACTGGTAGCAATTATTCGTTTTATACGATGGAAAAACTGTTATATTTATAATGTATTTTATGCTTCTGGCGTTGACTTCTTAGGCCCTAACTGTTCGATCTGGTAGAGCAACGCCCTAGAGTGAAGCCTAGGCTGCCCGGTACGTAGAAATGACCATAACCTTTACACTGGTAGCAATTATTCGTTTTATACAATGGAAAAACTGTTCTATTTATTTGGTACTTAATGCTTCGGGCGTTGACTTCTAAGGCCCCAACTGTTTGATCTGGTAGAGCAACGCCCTAGAGTGAAGCCTAGGTTGCCTGGAACGTAGAAATGACCATCACTTTCACACGGGTTGCAATTATTCCTGTTATAGGATGGAAAGACTGTTGTATTTTTATTGTATTTTATACTTCAGGCGTTGACTTCTGAGGCCGTAGCTATTCGATGTGGTGGAAGAACGCCATACAGTGAAGCCTAGGTTGCCCGGAACGTAGAAATGACCATAACTTTCACACTGGTTGCAATTATTTGTTTTATACGATGGAAAAGCTGTTGTATTTATATCGTATTTTATGCTTCTGGCGTTGACTTCTTAGGCCCTAGCTATTCCATCTGGTGGAACAACGCCCTAGGGTAAAGCCCAGGTTGCGCGGAACGTAGAAATGACCATAACTTTCACACTGGTAGCAATTATTCGTTTTATACAATGGAAAAACTATTCTATTTATTTTGTATTTAATGCTTCGGGCGTTGACTTCTAAGGCCCTAACTAGTCGATCTGGTGGAGCAACGCCCTAGAGTGCAGCCTAGGTTGCCCGGAAAGTAAACAATACCATAACTTTCACACTGGTTGCAATTATTTGTTTTATACGATGGAAAAGCTGGTGTATTTATATCGTATTTTATGCTTCTGGCGTTGACTTCTAAGGCCCTAACTATTCCATCTGGCGGAACAACGCCCTAGAGTGAAGCCTAGGTTGCCCGGAACGTACAAATGACCATTACATTCACACTGGTTGCAATTACTCCTGTTATACGATGGAAAAACTGTTGCATCTTTATTGTATTTTATGCTTCTGGCGTTGACTTCTTAGGCCCTAACTATTCGATCTGGTGGAGCAACGTCCTAGAGTGATGCCTAGGTTGCCCGGAACGTAGAAATGACCATAACTTTCACACTGGTTACAATTACTCGTGTTATATGATGGAAAAGCTGTTGTATTTATATCGTATTTTATGCTTCTGGCGTTGACTTCTTAGGCCCTAACTATTCCATCTGGTGGATCAACGCCCTGGAGTGAAGCCTAGGTTGCCCGGAACGTAGAAATGACCATAACTTTCACACTGGTAGCAATTATTCGTTTTATACATGGAAAATCTCTTCTATTTATTTTGTATTTTATGCTTCTTGCGTTGACTTCTAAGGCCCTACCTATTCGATCTGGCGGAGCAACACCCTACAGTGAAGCCTAGGTTGCTCGGAACGTAGTAATGACCATTACCTACACACTGTTTGCAATAATTCACTTTATACGATGGCAAAGATGTTGTATTTATATTGTATTTTATGCTTCTGGCGTTGACATCTAGGGCTCTATCTCATCGATTTGGTGGAGCAACGCCTCAGAGTTAAGCCTAGGATCCCCGAAACGTAGAAATGGTCATTACTTTCGCACTGGTTGCAATTAGTCATGCTATACGATGGAAAATCAGTTGCATATTTATTGTACTTTATGCTTCTGGCGTTGACTTCTAAGGCCGTAGCTTTTAGCTGTGGTCGAACAACGCCCTAGAGTGACGCCTAGGTTGCCCGGCACGTAGAAATGACCATTACTTTCACAATGTTTGCAATTATTCGTTTTATACGATGGTAAACTGTTGTACTTATATTGCATTTTATTCTTCTGGCGTTGACTTCTTAGGCCCTAACTATTCGATCTGGTGGAACAACGCCCTAGAGTGAAGCCTAGATCGCCAGGAACGTAGAAATGACCATTACATTCACACTGTTTGCAAATATACATTATATACGATGGAAAGGCTGTTGTATTTATATTGTATTTTATGCTTCTGGCGTTGACTTCTTAGGCCCTAACTATTTAACCTGGTGGAGCACCGCCCTAGAGTGAAACATGGATTACCCGGAACGTAGAAATGACCTGTACTTTCACACTGTTTGCAATTATTCCTGTTAAACGATGGAACAACTGTTGCATCTTTATTGTATTTTATGCTTCTGGCGTTGACTTCTTAGGCCCTAACTATTCGATCTGGTGGAGCATCGTCCTAGAGTGAAGCCTTGGTTGCCGGAACGTAGAAATGACCATAACTTTCACACTGGTTACCATTATTCGTTTTATACGATGGAAAAGCTGTTGTATTTATATCGTATTTTATGCTTCTGGCGCTGACTTCTTAGTGCCTAACTATTCCATCTGGTGGAACAACGCCCAAGAGTGATATCTAGGGTGCACGGAACGTAGAAATCACCATTACCTTCACGCTTGCTGCAATTATTCCTGTTATACGATGAAAAAACTGTTGCATTTTTATTGCATTTTATGCTTCAGGCGTTGACTTCTACGGCCGTGGCTATTCGATGTGGTGGAGTAATGCCCTAGAGTGCAACCTGGGTTACCCGGATCGTAGAAATGACCATCACTTTCACACTGGTTGCAATTACTCCTGCTATACGATAGAAAAATTGTTGTATTTTTATTGTATTTTATGCTTCGGGCGTTGACTTCTAAGGCCCTAGCTATTCGATCTGGTGGAGCAACAGCCTAGAGTGAAGCCTAGGTTGCCCGGAACGTAGAAATGACCATAGCTTTCACACTGGTTGCTATTATTCGTTTTATACGATGGAAAAACTGTTGTATATTTATCGTATTTTATGCTTCGGGCGTTGACTTCTATGGCCCTACCTATTCGATCTGGTGGAGCAACACCCTACAGTGAAGCCTAGTTTGTCCGGAACGTAGATATGACCATAACCTTCACACAGGTTGCAATTAGTCGTTTTATACGATTGAAAGACTGTTGTATTTATTTTGTAGTTTATGTTTCTGGCGTTGAATTCCAAGGCCCTAACACTTCCACCTGGTGGAGCAATGCCTCAGAGTTAAGTCTAGTATGCCCGAAACGTCGAAATGATCGTTACTTTCACACTGGTTGCAATTATTCATGCTATACGATTGAAGAACTGTTGCATTTTTATTGTATTTTCTGCTTCTGTATTTGAATTCAAAGGTTCTAGCTATTCGATCTGGTGGAGCAACGTCCAAGAGTGAAGCCTAGGTTGCCCGGAACGTAGTTATGACCATATCTTTCACACTGGTTGCAATTATTCCTGTTATACGATGGAAAAACTGTTGCATCTTTATTGTATTTTATGCTTCTGGCGTTGACTTCTTAGGCCCTAACTGTTCCATCTGGTGGAACAACGCCCTAGGGTGAATCCTAGGTTGCCCGGAACGTAGAAATGACCAACTCTTTCACACTGGTAGCAATTATTCGTTCTATACATGGAAAAGCTGTTATATATATATTGCATTTTATGCTTCTGGCATTGAATTCTAAGTCCCTAGCTATTCGATCTGGTGGAGCAACGCCCTAGAGTGAAGCCTAGATCGCCAGGAACGTAGAAATGACCATCACTTTCACACGGGTTGCAATCATTCCTGTTATAGGATGGAAACACTGTTGTATTTTTATTGTATTTTATACTTCAGGCGTTGACTTCTGAGGCCGTAGCTATTCGATGCGGTGGAAGAACGCCATACAGTGAAGCCTAGGTTGCCAGGAACGTACAACTGACCATAAGTTTCATACTGGTTGCAATTATTCGTTTTATACGATGGAAAAACTGTTGTATTTATATTGTATTTTATGCTTCTGGCGTTCACTTCTTAGGCCCTAACTTTTCGATCTGGTGATACAACGCCCTAGGGTGAAGCCTAGGTTGCCCGGAACGTAGAAATGACCATAACTTTCACACTGGTTGCAATTATTTGTTTTATACGATGGAAAAGCTGTTGTATTTATATCGTATTTTATGCTTCTGGCGTTGACTTCTTAGGCCCTAACTATTCCATCTGGCGGAACAACGCCCTAGGGTAAAGCCCAGGTTGCGCGGAACGTAGAAATGACCATAACTTTCACACTGGTAGCAATTGTTCGTCTGATACAATGGAAAAACTGTTCTATTTATTTTGTATTTAATGCTTCGGGCGTTGACCTCTAAGGCCCTAATTATTCGATCAGGTGGAGCAACGCCCTAGAGTGAAGCCTAGGTTGCTCGAAATGTAGAAATGACCATAACTTTCACACAGGTTGCAATTATTCATTTTACACAATGGAAAAACTGTTGTACTTATATTGTATTTTATTCTTTTGGCGTTCACTTCTTAGGACCTAACAATTCGATCTGGTGGAACAACGGGCTAGGGTGAAGACTAGGTTGCCCGGAACGTAGAAATGACCATAACTTTTACACTGGTAGCAATTATTTATTTTATACGATGGAAAAGCTGTTGTATTTATATCGTATTTTATGCTTCTGGCGTTGACTTCTTAGGCCCTAACTATTCCATCTGGTGGAACAACGCCCTAGGCTAAAGCCCAGGTTGCGCGGAACGTAGAAATGACCATAACTTTCACACTGGTAGCAATTATTCGTTTTATACGATGGAAGAACTGATATATTTATATTGCATTTTATGCTTCGGGCATTGACTTCTAAGGCCCAAACTATTCAATCTGTTGGAGCAACGCCCTAGGGTGAAGCCTAGGTTGCCCGGAAAGTAAACATGACCATAACTTTCACACTGGTTGCAATTATTTGTTTTATATGATGGAAAAGCTGTTGTATTTATATCGTATTTTATGCTTCGGGCGTTGACTTCTAAGGCCCTAACTATTCGATCTGGTGGAACAACGGCCTAGGGTAAAGCCTAGGTTGCCCGGAACGTAGAAATGACCATAACCTTCGTACTGGTGGCAATTATTCGTTTTATATGATGGAAAAACTGTTGTATTTATATTGTATTTTATGCTGCTGGCGTTCAGTTCTTAGGCCCTAACTATTCGATCTGGTGGCACAACGCCCTGGGGTGAAGCCTAGGTTGCCCGGAACATAGAAATGACCATATCTTTCACACTGGTTGCTATTATTCGTTTTACACGATGGAAAAACTGTTGTATTTATATTGTATTTTATGCTTCTGGCGTTGACTTCTAAGGCACAAACTATTCCATCTGGTGGAGCAATGCCCTAGAGTGAAGCCTAGGTTGCCTGGAACGTAGAAATGACCATCACTTTCAAACTGGTTGCAATTATTCCTGTTATATGATGGAAAATCTGTTGTATTTTTATTGCATTTTATGCTTCGGGCATTGACTACTAAGGTCCTAACTATTCAATCTGTTGGAGCAACGCCCTAGGGTGAAGCCTAGGTTGCCAGGAAAGTGGAAAAGACAATAACTTTCACACTGGTTGCAATTATTCGTTTAATACGATGGAAAAGCTGTTGCATCTTAATTGTATTTTATGCTTCTGTCGTTGACGTCTAATTCCGTAGCTGTTAGATGTGTCGGAGCAACGCACTAGAGTGACGCCTAGGTTGCCCGGAACGTAGAAATGACCATTATTTTCGCAATGTTTGCAATTATACATTTTATACGATGGAAAAAATGTTGTACTTATATTGTATTTTATGCTTCTGGCGTTGACTTCTTATGCCCTAACTATTCCATCTGGTGGAACAACGCCCTATGGTGAAGCCTAGGTTGCCCGGAACGTAGAAATGACCATAACATTCACACCGGTAGCAATTATTCGTTTTATACGATGGAAAAACTGTTCTATTTATTTTGTATTTTATGCTTCGGGCGTTGACTTCTAAGGCCCTAACTATTCAATCTGTTGAAGCAACGCCCTAGGGTGAAGCCTAGGTTTCCCGGAAAGTAGAAATGACCATAACTTTCATACTGGTTGCAATTATTCGTTTTATACGATGGAAAAACTGTTGTATTTTTATTGCATTTTATGCTTCGGGCATTGACTACTAAGGTCCTAACTATTCAATCTGTTGGAGCAACGCCCTAGGGTGAAGCCTAGGTTGCCCGGAACATAGAAATGACCATATCTTTCACACTGGTTGCTATTATTCGTTTTACACGATGGAAAAACTGTTGTATTTATATTGTATTTTATGCTTCTGGCGTTGACTTCTAAGGCACAAACTATTCCATCTGGTGGAGCAATGCCCTAGAGTGAAGCCTAGGTTGCCTGGAACGTAGAAATGACCATCACTTTCAAACTGGTTGCAATTATTCCTGTTATATGATGGAAAATCTGTTGTATTTTTATTGCATTTTATGCTTCGGGCATTGACTACTAAGGTCCTAACTATTCAATCTGTTGGAGCAACGCCCTAGGGTGAAGCCTAGGTTGCCAGGAAAGTGGAAAAGACAATAACTTTCACACTGGTTGCAATTATTCGTTTAATACGATGGAAAAGCTGTTGCATCTTAATTGTATTTTATGCTTCTGTCGTTGACGTCTAATTCCGTAGCTGTTAGATGTGTCGGAGCAACGCACTAGAGTGACGCCTAGGTTGCCCGGAACGTAGAAATGACCATTATTTTCGCAATGTTTGCAATTATACATTTTATACGATGGAAAAAATGTTGTACTTATATTGTATTTTATGCTTCTGGCGTTGACTTCTTATGCCCTAACTATTCCATCTGGTGGAACAACGCCCTATGGTGAAGCCTAGGTTGCCCGGAACGTAGAAATGACCATAACATTCACACCGGTAGCAATTATTCGTTTTATACGATGGAAAAACTGTTCTATTTATTTTGTATTTTATGCTTCGGGCGTTGACTTCTAAGGCCCTAACTATTCAATCTGTTGAAGCAACGCCCTAGGGTGAAGCCTAGGTTTCCCGGAAAGTAGAAATGACCATAACTTTCATACTGGTTGCAATTATTCGTTTTATACGATGGAAAAACTGTTGTATTTTTATTGCATTTTATGCTTCGGGCATTGACTACTAAGGTCCTAACTATTCAATCTGTTGGAGCAACGCCCTAGGGTGAAGCCTAGGTTGCCAGGAAAGTGGAAAAGACAATAACTTTCACACTGGTTGCAATTATTCGTTTAATACGATGGAAAAGCTGTTGCATCTTAATTGTATTTTATGCTTCTGTCGTTGACGTCTAATTCCGTAGCTGTTAGATGTGTCGGAGCAACGCACTAGAGTGACGCCTAGGTTGCCCGGAACGTAGAAATGACCATTATTTTCGCAATGTTTGCAATTATACATTTTATACGATGGAAAAAATGTTGTACTTATATTGTATTTTATGCTTCTGGCGTTGACTTCTTATGCCCTAACTATTCCATCTGGTGGAACAACGCCCTATGGTGAAGCCTAGGTTGCCCGGAACGTAGAAATGACCATAACATTCACACCGGTAGCAATTATTCGTTTTATACGATGGAAAAACTGTTCTATTTATTTTGTATTTTATGCTTCGGGCGTTGACTTCTAAGGCCCTAACTATTCAATCTGTTGAAGCAACGCCCTAGGGTGAAGCCTAGGTTTCCCGGAAAGTAGAAATGACCATAACTTTCATACTGGTTGCAATTATTCGTTTTATACGATGGAAAAACTGTTGTATTTATATTGTATTTTATGCTTCTGGCGTTGACTTCTAAGGCCCTAACTATTCAATCTGTTGGAGCAACGCCCTAGGGCCAAGCCTAGGTTGCCCGGAAAGTAGAAATGACGTTAACTTTCATACTGGTTGCAATTATTCGTTTTATACGATGGAAAAACTGTTGTATTTATATTGTATTTTACGCTTCTGGCGTTCACTTCTTAGGCCCTGGCTATTCGATCTGGTGGAACAACGCCCTATGTTGAAGCCTAGGTTGACCGGAACGTAGAAATGACCATAACTTTCACACCGGTAGCAATTATTCGTTTTACACGATGGAAAAACTGTTCCATTTATTTTGTATCTTATGCTTCTGGCGTTGACTTCTAAGGCACTAACTATTCCATCTGGTGGAGCAACGCCCTAGAGTGCAGCCTAAATTGCCCGGAACGTAGAAATGACCATCACTTTCAAACTGGTTGCAATTAATCCTTCTATACGATGGAAAAACTGTTGTATTTTTATTGAATTTTATGCTTCCGGCGTTGACTTCTAAGGCCCTAACTACTCAATCTGTTGGAGCAACGCCCTAGGGTGAAGCCTAGGTTGCCCGGAAAGTAGAAATGACTTTAACCTTCATACTGGTTGCAATTATTCGTTTTATACGATGGAAAAACTGTTGTATTTATACTGTTTTTTATGCTTCTGGCGTTGACTTCTAAGGCACTAACTATTCGATCTGGTGGAGCAACGCCCTAGAGTGAAACCGAGGTTGCCCGGAACGTAGAAATGACCATCACTTTCAAACTGGTTGCAATTATTCTGGTTATATGATGGAAAAACTGTTGTATTTTTATTGCATTTTATGCTTCCGGCGTTGACTTCTATGGCCCTAACTATTCAATCTGTAGGAGCAACGCCCTAGGGTGTAGCCTAGGTAGCCCGTAAAGTAGAAATGACCATAGCTTTCATACTGGTTGCAATTATACGTTTTACATGATGGAAAAACTGTTGTATTTGTATTGTATTTTATGCTTCTGGCGTTCACTTCTTAGGCCCTAACGATTCGATCTGGTGGAACAACGCCCTATGGTGAAGCCTAGGTTGACCGGAACGTAGAAATGACCATAACTTTCACACCGGTAGCAATTATTCGTTTTGCACGATGGAAAATCTGTTCTATTTATTTTGCATTTTATGCATCGGGCGTTGACTTCTAAGGCCCTAACTATTCAATCTGTTGGAGAAACGTCCTAGAGTGAAGCCTAGGTTGCCCGGAAGGTAGAAATGACCATAACTTTCACACTGGTTGCTATTATTCGTTCTATACGATGGAAAAACTGTTGTATTTTTATTGCATTTTATGCTTCGGGCATTGACTTCTAAGGTCCTAACTATTCAATCTGTTGGAGCAACGCCCTAGGGTGAAGCCTAGGTTGCCCGGAAAGTAGAAATGACCATAACTTTCATACTGGTTGCAATTATTCGTTTTATACGATGGAAAAACTGTTGTATTTATATTGTATTTTATGCTTCTGGCGTTGACTTCTAAGGCCCTAACTATTCAATCTGTTGGAGCAACGCTCTAGGGCCAAGCCTAGGTTGCCCGTAAAGTAGAAATGACCATAGCCTTCATATTGGTTGAAATTATTCGTTTTATATGATGGAAAAACTGTTGTATTTATATTGTATTTTATGCTTCTGGCGTTCACTTCTTAGGCCCTAACTATTCGATGTGGTGGAACAACGCCTTGTGGTGAAGCCTAGGCTGCCGGGAACGTAGAAATGACCATAACTTTCACACTGGTCGCTATTATTCGTTTTATACGATGGAGAAACTGTTATATTTATATTGTATTTTATGCTTCTGGCTTTGTCTTCTTAGGCCCTAGCTGTTCGATCTGGTGGAACACCGACCTAGAGTGAAGCCTAGGTTGCCCGGAACGTAGAAATGACCATAACTTTCACACTGGTTGCTATTATTCGTTCTATACGATGGAAAAACTATTATATTTATATTGTATCTTATGCTTCTGGCGTTGACTTCTTAGGCCCTAACAATTCGATCTGGTGGAACAACGCCCTAGAGTGAAGCCTAGGTTGCCTGGAACGTGCAAATGACCATCACTTTCACACGGCTTGCAATTATTCCTGTTATAGGATGGAAAGACTGTTGTATTTTTAATGTATTTTATGCTTCAGGCGTCGACTTCTGAGGCCGTAGCAATTCGATGTGGTGGAAGAACGCCATAGAGTGAAGCCAAGGTTGCCCGGAACGTAGAAATGACCATAACCTTCATACTGGTGGCAATTATTCGTTTTATATGATGGAAAAACTGTTGTATTTATATTGTATTTTATGCTGCTGGCGTTCAGTTCTTAGGCCCTAACTATTCGATCTGGTGGCACAACGCCCTGGGGTGAAGCCTAGGTTGCCCGGAACATAGAAATGACCATAACTTTCACACTGGTTGCTATTATTCGTTTTACACGATGGAAAAACTGTTGTATTTATATTGTATTTTATGCTTCTGGCGTTGACTTCTAAGGCACAAACTATTCCATCTGGTGGAGCAATGCCCTAGAGTGAAGCCTAGGTTGCCCGGAACGTAGAAATGACCATCACTTTCAAACTGGTTGCAATTATTCCTGTTATATGATGGAAAATCTGTTGTATTTTTATTGCATTTTATGCTTCGGGCATTGACTACTAAGGTCCTAACTATTCAATCTGTTGGAGCAACGCCCTAGGGTGAAGCCTAGGTTGCCCGGAAAGTGGAAAAGACAATAACTTTCACACTGGTTGCAATTATTCGTTTAATACGATGGAAAAGCTGTTGCATCTTAATTGTATTTTATGCTTCTGTCGTTGACGTCTAAGGCCGTAGCTATTAAATGTGTTGGAGCAACGCACTAGAGTGACGCCTAGGTTGCCCGGAACGTAGAAATGACCATTATTTTCGCAATGTTTGCAATTATTAATTTTATACGATGGAAAAAGTGTTGTACTTATATTGTATTTTATGCGTCTGGCGTTGACTTCTTATGCCATAACTATTCCATCTGGTGGAACAACGCCCAAAGGTGAAGTCTAGGTTGCCCGGAACGTAGAAATGGAAATAACTTTCACACCGGTAGCAATTATTCGTTTTATACGATGGAAAAACAGTTCTATTTATTTTGTATTTTATGCTTCGGCTGTTGACTTCTAAGGCCCTAAGTATTCGATCTGTTGGAGCAACGCCCTAGGGTGAAGCCTAGGTTGCCGGAAAGTAGAAATGACGTTACCTTTCATACTGGTTGCAATTATTCGTTTTATACGATGGAAATACTGTTGTATTTATATTGTTTTTTACGCTTCTGGCGTTCACTTCTTAGGCCCTGACTATTCGATCTGGTGGAACAACGCCCTATGTTGAAGCCTAGGTTGACCGGAACGTAGAAATGACCATAACTTTCACACCGGTAGCAATTATTCGTTTTACACGATGGAAAAACTGTTCCATTTATTTTGTATCTTATGCTTCTGGCGTTGACTTCTAAGGCACTAACTATTCGATCTGGTGGAGCAACGCCCTAGAGTGAAGCCTAAGTTGCCCGGAACGTAGAAATTACCATCACTTTCATACTGGTTGCTAATATTCCTGTTATATGATGGAAAAACTGTTGTATTTTTATTGCACTTTATGCTTCGGGCAATGACTTCAAAGGCCCTAACTATTCAATCTGTAGGAGCAACGCCCTAGGGTGTAGCCTAGGTTGCCCGTAAAGTAGAAATGACCATAGCCTTCATACTGGTTGAAATTATTCGTTTTATATGATGGAAAAACTGTTGTATTTATATTGTATTTTATGCATCGGGCGTTGACTTCTAAGGCCCTAACTATTCGATCTGTTGGGGCAACGCCCTAGAGTGAGGCCTAGGTTGCCCGGAACGTAGAATTGTCCATCACTTTCAAACTGGTCGCAATTATTCCTGTTATATGATGGAAACACTGTTGTATTTTTTTTGCATTTTATGGTTCGGGCGTAGACTTCTAAGGCCCTAACTGTTCAATCTGTGGGAGCAACGCCCTAGGGTGAAGCCTAGGTTGCTCGGAAAGTAGAAATGACCATAAGTTTCATACTGGTTGCAATTATTCGTTTTATACGATGGAAAAGCTGTTGTATTTATATTGTATTTTATGCTTCTGGCGTTGACTTCTAAGGCACTAACTATTCGATCTGGTGGACCAACGCCCTAGAGTGGAGCCTACGTTGCCCGGAACGTGGAATTGGCCATCATTTTCCAAATTGGTTGCAATTATTCCTGTTATATGGTGGAAACACTGTTGTATTTTTTTTGCATTTGATGGTTCGGGCGTTGACTTGTAAGGCCCTAACTATTCAATCTGTTGGGTCAACGCCCTAGAGTGAAGCCTAGATTGCTCGGAATGTAGAAATGACCATAACATTCACACTGGTTGAAATTATTCGTTTTATACGATGGAAAATCTGTTGCATCTTTATTGTATTTTATGCTTCTGGCGTTGACTTCTAAGGCCCTACCTATTCGATCTGGCGGCGCAACACCCTAGAGTGAAGCCTAGGTTGCCCGGAACGTAGAAATGACCATCACTTTCAAACTGGTAGCTATTAATCCTTTTATACGATGGAAAAACTGTTGTAATTTTATTGCATTTTATGCTTCCGGCGTTGACTTCTAAGGCCCTGACTATTCAATCTGTTGGAGCAACGCCCTAGGGTGAAGCCTAGGTTGCCCGGAAAGTAGAAATGACTTTAACCTTCATACTGGTTGCAATTATTCGTTTTATACAATGGAAAAACTGTTATATTTATATTGTATCTTATGCTTCTGGCGTTCACTTCTTAGGCCCTAACAATTCGATCTGGCGGAACAACGACCTAGAGCGAGGCCTAGGTTGCCCGGAACGTAGAACTGACCATACCTTTTACACTGGTAGCAATTGTTCGTTTTATACAATGGAAAAACTGTTCTATTTATTTTGTATTTTATGCTTCGGGCGTTGACTTCTAAAGCCCTAGCTGTTTGATCTGGTGGAGCAACGCCCTAGAGTGAAGCCTAGGTTGCCGGAACGTAGAATTGTCCATAACTTTCACACTGGTTGCAATTATTCGTTCTATACGATGGAAAAACAGTTATATTTATATTGTATCTTATGCTTCTGGCGTCGACTTCTTAGGCCCTAACAATTCGATCTGGTGGCACAACGACCTAGAGTGAGGCCTAGGTAGCCCGGAACGTAGAAATGACCATCACTTCCATACTGGTAGCTATTAATCCTTTTATACGATGGAAAAACTGTTGTAATTTTATTGCATTTTATGCTTCCGGCGTTGACTTCTAAGGCTCTGACTATTCAATCTGTTGGAGCAACGCCCTAGGGTGATGCCTAGGTTGCCCGGAAAGTAGAAATGACTTTAACCTCCATACTGGTTGCAATTATTCGTTTTATACGATGGAAAAACTGTTATATTTATATTGTATCTTATGCTTCTGGCGTTTACTTCTTAGGCCCTAACAATTCGATCTGGCGGAACAACGACCTAGAGCGAGGCCTAGGTTGCCCGGAACGTAGAACTGACCATACCTTTTACACTGGTAGCAATTGTTCGTTTTATACAATGGAAAAACTGTTCTATTTATTTTGTATTTTATGCTTCGGGCGTTGACTTCTAAAGCCCTAGCTGTTTGATCTGGTGGAGCAACGCCCTAGAGTGAAGCCTAGGTTGCCCGGAACGTAGAATTGACCATAACTTTCACACTGGTTGCTATTATTCGTTCTATACGATGGAAAAACAGTTATATTTATATTGTATCTTATGCTTCTGGCGTCGACTTCTTAGGCCCTAACAATTCGATCTGGAGGAACAACGACCTAGAGTGAGGCCTAGGTAGCCCGGAACGTAGAAATGACCATCACTTCCATACTGGTAGCTATTAAACCTTTTATACGATGGAAAAACTGTTCCATTTATTTTGTATCTTATGCTTCCGGCGTTGACTTCTAAGGCCCTACCTATTCAATCTGTTGGAGCAACGCCCTAGGGTGAAGCCTAGGTTGCCCGGAACGTAGAAATGATGTTAACTTTCATACTGGTTGCAATTACTCGTTTTATACGATTGAAAAGCTGTTGTATTTATATTGTATTTTATGCTTCTGGCGTTGACTTCTTATGCCCTAACTATTCCATCTGTTGGAACAACGCCCCATGGTGAAGCCTAGGTTGCCCGTAACGTCGAAATGACCATAACATTCACACCGGTAGCAATTATTCGTTTTATACGATGGAAAAAGTGTTCTATCTATTTTGTATTTTATGCTTCGGGCGTTGACTTCTAAGGCCCTAACTATTCAATCTGTTGAAGCAACGCCCTAGGGTGAAGCCTAGGTTTCCCGGAAAGTAGAAATGACCATAACTTTCATACTGGTTGCAATTATTCGTTTTATACGATGGAAAAACTGTTGTATTTAAATTGTATTTTATGCTTCTGGCGTTGACTTCTAAGGCCCTAACTATTCAATCTGTTGGAGCAACGCCCTAGGTCCAAGCCTAGGTTGCCCGGAAAGTAGAAATAACGTTAACTTTCATACTGGTTGCAATTATTCGTTTTATACGATGGAAAAACTGTTGTATTTATATTGTATTTTGCGCTTCTGGCGTTCACTTCTTAGGCCCTGACTATTCGATCTGGTGGAACAACGCCCTATGTTGAAGCCTAGGTTGACCGGAACGTAGAAATGACCATAACTTTCACACCGGTAGCAATTATTCGTTTTACACGATGGAAAAACTGTTCCATTTATTTTGTATCTTATGCTTCTGGCGTTGACTTCTAAGGCACTAACTATTCGATCTGGTGGAGCAACGCCCTAGAGTGAAGCCTAAGTTGCCCGGAACGTAGAAATTACCATCACTTTCATACTGGTTGCTAATATTCCTGTTATATGATGGAAAAACTGTTGTATTTTTATTGCACTTTATGCTTCGGGCAATGACTTCAAAGGCCCTAACTATTCAATCTGTAGGAGCAACGCCCTAGGGTGTAGCCTAGGTTGCCCGTAAAGTAGAAATGACCATAGCCTTCATACTGGTTGAAATTATTCGTTTTATATGATGGAAAAACTGTTGTATTTATATTGTATTTTATGCATCGGGCGTTGACTTCTAAGGCCCTAACTATTCGATCTGTTGGGGCAACGCCCTAGAGTGAAGCCTAGGTTGCCCGGAACGTAGAATTGTCCATCACTTTCAAACTGGTCGCAATTATTCCTGTTATATGATGGAAACACTGTTGTATTTTTTTTGCATTTTATGGTTCGGGCGTAGACTTCTAAGGCCCTAACTGTTCAATCTGTGGGAGCAACGCCCTAGGGTGAAGCCTAGGTTGCTCGGAAAGTAGAAATGACCATAAGTTTCATACTGGTTGCAATTATTCGTTTTATACGATGGAAAAGCTGTTGTATTTATATTGTATTTTATGCTTCTGGCGTTGACTTCTAAGGCACTAACTATTCGATCTGGTGGAGCAACGCCCTAGAGTGGAGCCTACGTTGCCCGGAACGTGGAATTGGCCATCATTTTCCAAATTGGTTGCAATTATTCCTGTTATATGGTGGAAACACTGTTGTATTTTTTTTGCATTTGATGGTTCGGGCGTTGACTTGTAAGGCCCTAACTATTCAATCTGTTGGGTCAACGCCCTAGAGTGAAGCCTAGGTTGCTCGGAATGTAGAAATGACCATAACATTCACACTGGTTGAAATTATTCGTTTTATACGATGGAAAAGCTGTTGCATCTTTATTGTATTTTATGCTTCTGGCGTTGACTTCTAAGGCCCTACCTATTCGATCTGGCGGCGCAACACCCTAGAGTGAAGCCTAGGTTGCCCGGAACGTAGAAATGACCATCACTTTCAAACTGGTAGCTATTAATCCTTTTATACGATGGAAAAACTGTTGTAATTTTATTGCATTTTATGCTTCCGGCGTTGACTTCTAAGGCCCTGACTATTCAATCTGTTGGAGCAACGCCCTAGGGTGAAGCCTAGGTTGCCCGGAAAGTAGAAATGACTTTAACCTTCATACTGGTTGCAATTATTCGTTTTATACAATGGAAAAACTGTTATATTTATATTGTATCTTATGCTTCTGGCGTTTACTTCTTAGGCCCTAACAATTCGATCTGGTGGAACAACGACCTAGAGCGAGGCCTAGGTTGCCCGGAACGTAGAACTGACCATACCTTTTACACTGGTAGCAATTGTTCGTTTTATACAATGGAAAAACTGTTCTATTTATTTTGTATTTTATGCTTCGGGCGTTGACTTCTAAAGCCCTAGCTGTTTGATCTGGTGGAGCAACGCCCTAGAGTGAAGCCTAGGTTGCCGGAACGTAGAATTGTCCATAACTTTCACACTGGTTGCTATTATTCGTTCTATACGATGGAAAAACAGTTATATTTATATTGTATCTTATGCTTCTGGCGTCGACTTCTTAGGCCCTAACAATTCGATCTGGTGGCACAACGACCTAGAGTGAGGCCTAGGTAGCCCGGAACGTAGAAATGACCATCACTTCCATACTGGTAGCTATTAATCCTTTTATACGATGGAAAAACTGTTGTAATTTTATTGCATTTTATGCTTCCGGCGTTGACTTCTAAGGCTCTGACTATTCAATCTGTTGGAGCAACGCCCTAGGGTGAAGCCTAGGTTGCCCGGAAAGTAGAAATGACTTTAACCTTCATACTGGTTGCAATTATTCGTTTTATACGATGGAAAAACTGTTATATTTATATTGTATCTTATGCTTCTGGCGTTTACTTCTTAGGCCCTAACAATTCGATCTGGCGGAACAACGACCTAGAGCGAGGCCTAGGTTGCCCGGAACGTAGAACTGACCATACCTTTTACACTGGTAGCAATTGTTCGTTTTATACAATGGAAAAACTGTTCTATTTATTTTGTATTTTATGCTTCGGGCGTTGACTTCTAAAGCCCTAGCTGTTTGATCTGGTGGAGCAACGCCCTAGAGTGAAGCCTAGGTTGCCCGGAACGTAGAATTGACCATAACTTTCACACTGGTTGCTATTATTCGTTCTATACGATGGAAAAACAGTTATATTTATATTGTATCTTATGCTTCTGGCGTCGACTTCTTAGGCCCTAACAATTCGATCTGGAGGAACAACGACCTAGAGTGAGGCCTAGGTAGCCCGGAACGTAGAAATGACCATCACTTCCATACTGGTAGCTATTAAACCTTTTATACGATGGAAAAACTGTTCCATTTATTTTGTATCTTATGCTTCCGGCGTTGACTTCTAAGGCCCTAACTATTCAATCTGTTGGAGCAACGCCCTAGGGTGAAGCCTAGGTTGCCCGGAACGTAGAAATGATGTTAACTTTCATACTGGTTGCAATTACTCGTTTTATACGATTGAAAAGCTGTTGTATTTATATTGTATTTTATGCTTCTGGCGTTGACTTCTTATGCCCTAACTATTCCATCTGTTGGAACAACGCCCTATGGTGAAGCCTAGGTTGCCCGGAACGTCGAAATGACCATAACATTCACACCGGTAGCAATTATTCGTTTTATACGATGGAAAAAGTGTTCTATCTATTTTGTATTTTATGCTTCTGGCGTTGACTTCTAAGGCACTAACTATTCGATCTGGTGGAGCAACGCCCTAGAGTGAAGCCTAAGTTGCCCGGAACGTAGAAATTACCATCACTTTCATACTGGTTGCTAATATTCCTGTTATATGATGGAAAAACTGTTGTATTTTTATTGCATTTTATGCTTCGGGCAATGACTTCTAAGGCCCTAACTATTCAATCTGTAGGAGCAACGCCCTAGGGTGTAGCCTAGGTTGCCCGTAAAGTAGAAATGACCATAGCCTTCATAATGGTTGAAATTATTCGTTTTATATGATGGAAAAACTGTTGTATTTATATTGTATTTTATGCTTCTGGCGTTCACTTCTTAGGCCCTAACTATTCGATGTGGTGGAACAACGCCTTGGGGTGAAGCCTAGGTTGCCGGGTACGTAGAAATGACCATAACTTTCACACTGGTCGCTATTATTCGTTTTATACGATGGAGAAACTGTTATATTTATATTGTATTTTATGCTTCTGGCTTTGCCTTCTTAGGCCCTAGCTGTTCGATCTGGTGGAACAACGCCCTAGAGTGAAGCCTAGGTTGCCCGGAGCGTTGAAATGACCATAACTTTCACACTGGTTGCTATTATTCGTTCTATACGATGGAAAAACTATTATATTTATATTGTATCTTATGCTTCTGGCGTTGACTTCTTAGGCCCTAACAATTCGATCTGGTGGAACAACGGCCTAGAGTGAAGCCTAGATTGCCTGGAACGTACAAATGTCCATCACTTTCACACGGCTTGCAATTATTCCTGTTATAGGATGGAAAGACTGTTGTATTTTTAATGTATTTTATGCTTCAGGCGTCGACTTCTGAGGCCGTAGCTATTCGATCTGGTGTAGCAACGCACCAGGGTGAAGCCTAGGTTGCCCGGAACGTAGAAATGACCATAACCTTCACTCAGGTTGCAATTATTCGTTTTATACGATTCAAAGACTGTTGTATTTATTTTGTATTTTATGCTTCTGGCGTTGACTTCTAAGGCCCTACCTATTCGATCTGGCGGAGCAACACCCTACAGTGAAGCCTAGGTTGCTGGGAACGTAGAAATGACCATTACTTTCACACTGTTTGCTAATATACATTATATACGATGGAAAGGCTGTTGTATTTATATTTTATTTTATGCTTCTGGCGTTGACTTCTTAGGCTCTAACTATTTAACCTGGTGGAGCACCGCCCTAGAGTGAAGAGTAGGTTGCCCGGAACGTAGAACATACCATTACCTTCACACTGGTTGCAATAATTCCTGTTACACGATGGCAAAACTGTTGCATCTTTATTGTATTTTATGCTTCTGGCGTTGAGTTCTTAGGCCCCAACTATTCCATCTGGTGGAACAACGCCCCAGGGTGAAGCCTAGGTTGCCCGGAACGTAGAAATGACCAACTCTTTGACACTGGTAGCAATTATTCGTTTTATACATGTAAAAACTGTTCTATTTGTTTTGTATTTTATGCTTCTGGCGTTAAGTTCTAAGGCCCTAACTATTCGATCTGGTGGAGCAACGTCCTAGAGTGAAGCCTAGGTTGCCCGGAACGAAGAAATGAACATAACTTTCACACTGGTTACCATTATTCGTTTTATACGATGGAAAAGCTGTTGTATTTATATCGTATTTTATGCTTCTGGCGTTGACTTCTTAGGCCCTAACTATTCCATCTGGTGGACCAACGCACTATGGTGAAGCCTAGGTTGCCCGGAACGTAGAAATGACCATAACTTTCACACTGGTAGCAATTATTCGTTTTATACATGTCAGAACTGTTCTTTTTATTTTGCATTTTATGCTTCTGGCGTTGACTTCTAAGGCCCTAACTATTCGATCTGGTGGTACAACGTCCTAGAGTGAAGCCTAGGTTGCCCGGAACGTAGAAATGTCCATCACTTTCACACTGGTTGCAATTATTCCTGTTATACGATGGAAAAACTCTTTTATATTTATCGTATTTTTAGCTTCGGGCGCTGACTTCTATGGCCCTACCTATTCGATCTGGTGGAGCAACACCCTACAGTGAAGCCTAGGTTGTCCGGATCGTAGATATGACCATAACCTTCACACAGGTTGCAATTATTCGTTTTATACGGTTGAAGGAGTGTTGTATTTATTTTGTAGTTTATGCTTCTGGCGTTGAATTCCAAGGCCCTAACACTTCGACCTGGTGGAGCAATGCCTCAGAGTTAAGTCTAGGATGCCCGAAACGTCGAAATGATCATTAATTTCTCACTGGTTGCAACTATTCATGCTAGAAGATGGAAAAACTGTTGCATTTTTAATGTTTTTTCTTCTTCTGGCTTTGACTTCTAAGGTCCTAGCTATTCGATCAGGTGAGGCAACGTCCAAGAGGGAAGCCTATGTTGCCCGGAACGTAGAAATGACCATAACTTTCACACTGGGAGCAATTATCCGTTTTATACAATGGAAAAGCTATTGTATTTATATTGTATTTTATGCTTCTGGCGTTGACTTCTTAGGCCCTAACTATTCGATCTTGTGGAGCAATGCCTCAGAGTTAAGTCTAGGATGCCCG
The DNA here is from genome assembly GCF_051401765.1 of Calliopsis andreniformis. Taxonomy (NCBI): domain Eukaryota; kingdom Metazoa; phylum Arthropoda; class Insecta; order Hymenoptera; family Andrenidae; genus Calliopsis; species Calliopsis andreniformis. Next base: position 20,030,672 of record NW_027480424.1, on the reverse strand, counting down.
AAACGTCGAAATGTTCGTTACTTTCACACTGGTTGCAATTATCCATGCTATACGATTGAAGAACTGTTGCACTTTTATTGTATTATCTGCATCTGTATCTGAATTCTAAGGTCCTAGCTATTCGATCTGATGGGGCAACGCCTCAGAGTTAAGCCTAGGATGCCCGAAACTTCGAAATGGTTATTACTTTCGCACTGGTTGCAATTATTCCTGTTATACGATGGTAAAACTGTTGTATTTTTATTGTATTGTATGCTTCAGGCGATGACTTCTAAGGCCCTAACTATTCGATCTGGTGTAGCAACGCACTAGGGTGAAGCCTAGGCTGCCCGGAACGTGGAAATGATCATAACTTTCACACAGTTTGCCATTATTCGTTTTATACGATGGAAAAGCTGATGTATATATATCATATTTTATGCTTCTGACGTTGACTTCTTAGGTCCCAACTATTCCATCTGGTGGAACGACGCCCTCGGGTGAAGCCTAGGTTGCCCGGAACGTAGAAATGACCATAACTTTCACACAGGAAGCAATTATTCGATTTATACATGGAAAACCTGTTCTATTTATTTTGTATTTTATGCTTCGGGCGTTGACTTCTAAGGCCCTAGCTATTCGATCTGGTGGAGCAACGGCCTAGAGTGAAGCCTAGGTTATCCGGAACGTAGAAATGACCATAACTTTCACACTGGTTGTCATTATTCGTTTTATACGATGGAAAATCTGTTGTATCTATATCGCATTTTATGCTTCTGGCGCTGACATCTTAGGCCCCAACTATTCCATCTGGTGGAACAACGCCCTATGGTGAAGCCTAGGTTGCCCGGAACGTAGAAATGATCATAACTTTCACACTGGAAACAATTATTCGTTGTATACATGGAAAATCTGTTCTATTAATTTTGTATTTTATGCTTCGGGCGTTGACTTCTAAGGCACTAACTATTCGATCTGGTGGAGCAACGCCCTAGAGTGAAGCCTAGGTTGCCCGGAACGTACAAATGACCATTACATTCACACTGGTTGCAATTATTCCTGTTATACGATGGAAAAACTGTTGCATCTTTATTGTATTTTATGCTTCTGGCGTTGACTTCTTAGGCCCTAACTATTCGATCTGGTGGAGGAACGTCCTAGAGTGAAGCCTAGGTTGCCCGGAACGTAGAAATGACCATAACTTTCACACTGGATACCATTATTCGTTTTATACGATGGAAAAGCTGTTGTATTTATATCGTATTTTATGCTTCTGGCGTTGACTTCTTAGGCCCTAACTATTCCATCTGGTGGACCAACGCACTATGGTGAAGCCTAGGTTGCCCGGAACGTAGAAATGACCATAACTTTCACACTGGTAGCAATTATTCGTTTTATACATGTCAGAACTGTTCTTTTTATTTTGCATTTTATGCTTCTGGCGTTGACTTCTAAGGCCCTAACTATTCGATCTGGTGGAGCAACACCCTACAGTGAAGCCTAGGTGGTCCGGATCGTAGATATGACCATAACCTTCACACAGGTTGCAATTATTCGTTTTATACGATTGAAGGAGTGTTGTATTTATTTTGTAGTTTATGCTTCTGGCGTTGAATTCCAAGGCCCTAACACTTCGACCTGGTGGAGCAATGCCTCAGAGTTAAGTCTAGGATGCCCGAAACGTCGAAATGATCATTAATTTCTCACTGGTTGCAACTATTCATGCTAGAAGATGGAAAAACTGTTGCATTTTTAATGTTTTTTCTTCTTCTGGCTTTGACTTCTAAGGTCCTAGCTATTCGATCAGGTGAGGCAACGTCCAAGAGGGAAGCCTATGTTGCCCGGAACGTAGAAATGACCATAACTTTCACACTGGGAGCAATTATCCGTTTTATACAATGGAAAAGCTATTGTATTTATATTGTATTTTATGCTTCTGGCGTTGACTTCTTAGGCCCTAACTATTCGATCTTGTGGAGCAATGCCTCAGAGTTAAGTCTAGGATGCCCGAAACGTCGAAATGTTCGTTACTTTCACACTGGTTGCAATTATCCATGCTATACGATTGAAGAACTGTTGCACTTTTATTGTATTATCTGCATCTGTATCTGAATTCTAAGGTCCTAGCTATTCGATCTGATGGGGCAACGCCTCAGAGTTAAGCCTAGGATGCCCGAAACTTCGAAATGGTTATTACTTTCGAACTGGTTGCAATTATTCCTGTTATACGATGGTAAAACTGTTGTATTTTTATTGTATTGTATGCTTCAGGCGATGACTTCTAAGGCCCTAACTATTCGATCTGGTGTAGCAACGCACTAGGGTGAAGCCTAGGCTGCCCGGAACGTGGAAATGATCATAACTTTCACACAGTTTGCCATTATTCGTTTTATACGATGGAAAAGCTGATGTATATATATCATATTTTATGCTTCTGGCGTTGACTTCTTAGGTCCCAACTATTCCATCTGGTGGAACGACGCCCTCGGGTGAAGCCTAGGTTGCCCGGAACGTAGAAATGACCATAACTTTCACACAGGAAGCAATTATTCGATTTATACATGGAAAACCTGTTCTATTTATTTTGTATTTTATGCTTCGGGCGTTGACTTCTAAGGCCCTAGCTATTCGATCTGGTGGAGCAACGGCCTAGAGTGAAGCCTAGGTTATCCGGAACGTAGAAATGACCATAACTTTCACACTGGTTGTCATTATTCGTTTTATACGATGGAAAATCTGTTGTATCTATATCGCATTTTATGCTTCTGGCGCTGACATCTTAGGCCCCAACTATTCCATCTGGTGGAACAACGCCCTATGGTGAAGCCTAGGTTGCCCGGAACGTAGAAATGATCATAACTTTCACACTGGAAACAATTATTCGTTGTATACATGGAAAATCTGTTCTATTAATTTTGTATTTTATGCTTCGGGCGTTGACTTCTAAGGCACTAACTATTCGATCTGGTGGAGCAACGCCCTAGAGTGAAGCCTAGGTTGCCCGGAACGTACAAATGACCATTAAATTCACACTGGTTGCAATTATTCCTGTTATACGATGGAAAAACTGTTGCATCTTTATTGTATTTTATGCTTCTGGCGTTGACTTCTTAGGCCCTAACTATTCGATCTGGTGGAGGAACGTCCTAGAGTGAAGCCTAGGTTGCCCGGAACGTAGAAATGACCATCACTTTCACACTGGTTGCAATTATTCCTGTTATACGATGGTAAAACTGTTGTATCTTTATTGTATTGTATGCTTCAGGCGATGACTTCTAAGGCCCTATCTATTCGATCTGGTGTAGCAACGCACCAGGGTGAAGCCTAGGTTGCCCGGAACGTAGAAATGACCATAACCTTCACACAAGTTGCAATTATTCGTTTTATACGATTGAAAGACTGTTGTATTTATTTTGTATTTTATGCTTCTGGCGTTGACTTCTAAGGCCCTACCTATTCGATCTAGCGGAGCAACACCCTACAGTGAAGCCTAGGTTGCTGGGAACGTAGAAATGACCATTACTTTCACGCTGTTTGCTAATATACATTATATACGATGGAAAGGCTGTTGTATTTATATTTTATTTTATGCTTCTGGAGTTGACTTCTTAGGCTCTAACTATTTAACCTGGTGGAGCACCGCCCTAGAGTGAAGAGTAGGTTGCCCGGAACGTAGAACATACCATTACCTTCACACTGGTTGCAATAATTCCTGTTATACGATGGCAAAACTGTTGCATCTTTATTGTATTTTATGCTTCTGGCGTTGAGTTCTTAGGCCCCAACTATTCCATCTGGTGGAAGAACGCCCTGTGGTGAAGCCAGGGTTGCCCGGAACGTAGAAATGACCAACTCTTTGACACTGGTAGCAATTCTTCGTTTTATACATGTAAAAACTGTTCTATTTGCTTTGTATTTTATGCTTCTGGCGTTAACTTCTAAGGCCCTAACTATTCGATCTGGTGGAGCAACGTCCTAGAGTGAAGCCTAGGTTGCCCGGAACGAAGAAATGAACATAACTTTCACACTGGTTACCATTATTCGTTTTATACGATGGAAAAGCTGTTGTATTTATAACGTATTTTATGCTTCTGGCGTTGACTTCTTAGGCCCTAACTATTCCATCTGGTGGAACAACGCACTAGGGTGAAGCCTAGGTTGCCCGGAACGTAGAGGTGACCATAACTTTCACACTGGTAGCAATTATTCGTTTTATACATGTAAGAACTGTTCTATTTATTTTGTATTTTATGCTTCTGGCGTTAACTTCTAAGGCCCTAACTATTCGATCTGGTGGTACAACGCCCTAGAGTGAAGCCTAGGTTGCCCGGAACGTAGAAATGACCATCACTTTCACACCGGTTGAAGTTATTCCTGTTGTACGATGGAAAAACACTTTTATATTTATCGAATTTTTAGCTTCGGGCGTTGACTTCTATGGCCCTACCTATTCGATCTGGTGGAGCAACACCCTACAGTGAAGCCCAGGTTGTCCGGAACGTAGATATGACCATAACCTTCACACAGGTTGCAATCATCCGTTTTATACGATTGAAAGACTGTTGTATTTATTTTGTAGTTTATGCTTCTGACGTTGAATTCCAAGGCCCTAACACCTCGACCTGTTGGAGCAATGCCTCAGAGTTAAGTCTAGGATGCCCGAAACGTCGAAATGATCATTAATTTCTCACTGGTTTGCAACTATTCATGCCATAAGATGGAAAAACAGTTGCATTTTTATTGTTTTTTCTGCTTCTGGCTTTGACTTCTATGGTCCTAGCTATTCGATCAGGTGAGGCAACGTCCATGAGGGAAGCCTATGTTGCCCGGAACGTAGAAATGACCATAACTTTCACACTGGGTGCTATTATTCGTTTTATACGATGGAAAAGCTATTGTATTTATATTGTATTTTATGCTTCTGGCGTTGACTTCTTAGGCCCTAACTATTCGATCTTGTGGAGCAATGCCTCAGAGTCAAGTCTAGGATGCCAGAAACGTCGAAGTGATCGTTACATTCACACTGGTTGCAATTATTCATGCTATACGATTGAAGAACTGTTGCATTTTTATTGTATTTTCTGCTTCTGTATTTGAATTCTGAGGTCCTAGCTATTCGATCTGGTGGGGCAACGCCTCAGAGTTAAGCCTAGGATGCCCGAAACTTCGAAATGGTCATTACTTTCGCACTGGTTGCAATTATTCCTGTTATACGATGGTAAAACTGTTGTATTTTTATTGTATTGTATGCTTCAGGCGATGACTTCTAAGGCCCTAACTATTCGATCTGGTGTAGCAACGCACTAGGGTGAAGCCTAGGTTGCCCGGAACGTGGAAATGACCATAACTTTCACACTGTTTGCCATTAATCGTTTTATGCGATGGAAAAGCTGATGTATTTATATCATATTTTATGCTTCTGGCGTTGACTTCTTAGGTCCCAACTATTCCATCTGGTGGAACGACGCCCTCGGGTGTAGCCTAGGTTGCCCGGAACGTAGAAATGACCATAACTTTCACACAGGAAGCAATTATTCGATTTATACATGGAAAAGCTGTTCTATTTATTTTGTATTTTATGCTTCGGGCGTTGACTTCTAAGGCCCTAGCTATTCGATCTGGTGGAGCAACGGCCTAGAGTGAAGCCTAGGTTGCCCGGAACGTAGAAATGACCATAACTTTCACACTGGTTGTCATTATTCGTTTTATACGATGGAAAATCTGTTGTATCTATATCGCATTTTTTGCTTCGGGCGCTGACATCTTAGGCCCCAACTATTCCATCTGGTGGAACAACGCCCTATGGTGAAGCCTAGGTTGCCCGGAACGAAGAAATGATCATAACTTTCACACTGGAAACAATTATTCGTTGTATACATGGAAAATCTGTTCTATTAATTTTGTATTTTATGCTTCGGGCGTTGACTTCTTAGGCCCTAACTATTCGATCTGGTGGAGGAACGTCCTAGAGTGAAGCCTAGGTTGCCCGGAACGTAGAAATGACCATAACTTTCACACTGGTTACCATTATTCGTTTTATACGATGGAAAAGCTGTTGTATTTATATCGTATTTTATGCTTCTGGCGTTGACTTCTTAGGCCCTAACTATTCCATCTGGTGGACCAACGCACTATGGTGAAGCCTAGGTTGCCCGGAACGTAGAAATGACCATAACTTTCACACTGGTAGCAATTATTCGTTTTATACATGTAAGAACTGTTCTATTTATTTTGTATTTTATGCTTCTGGCGTTGACTTCTAAGGCCCTAACTATTCGATCTGGTGGTACAACGTCCTAGAGTGAAGCCTAGGTTGCCCGGAACGTAGAAATGACCATCACTTTCACACTGGTTGCAATTATTCCTGTTATATGATGGAAAAACTCTTTTATATTTATCGTATCTTTAGCTTCGGGCGCTGACTTCTATGGCCCTACCTATTCGATCTGGTGGAGCAACACCCTACAGTGAAGCCTAGGTTGTCCGGATCGTAGATATGACCATAACCTTCACACAGGTTGCAATTATCCGTTTTATACGATTGAAGGAGTGTTGTATTTATTTTGTAGTTTATGCTTCTGGCGTTGAATTCCAAGGCCCTAACACTTCGACCTGGTGGAGCAATGCCTCAGAGTTAAGTCTAGGATGCCCGAAACGTCGAAATGATCATTAATTTCTCACTGGTTGCAACTATTCATGCTAGAAGATGGAAAAACTGTTGCATTTTTATTGTTTTTTCTTCTTCTGGCTTTGACTTCTAAGGTCCTAGCTATTCGATCAGGTGAGGCAACGTCCAAGAGAGAAGCCTATGTTGCCCGGAACGTAGAAATGACCATAACTTTCACACTGGGAGCAATTATCCGTTTTATACAATGGAAAAGCTATTGTATTTATATTGTATTTCATGCTTCTGGCGTTGACTTCTTAGGCTCTAACTATTCGATCTTGTGGAGCAATGCCTCAGAGTTAAGTCTAGGATGCCAGAAACGTCGAAATGATCGTTACATTCACACTGGTTGCAATTATTCATGCTATACGATTGAAGAACTGTTGCATTTTTATTGTATTTTCTGCTTCTGTATTTGAATTCTGAGGTCCTAGCTATTCGATCTGGTGGGGCAACGCCTCAGAGTTAAGCCTAGGATGCCCGAAACGTCGAAATGGTCATTACTTTCGCACTGGTTGCAATTATTCCTGTTATACGATGGTAAAACTGTTGTATTTTTATTGTATTGTATGCTTCATGCGATGACTTCTAAGGCCCTAACTATTCGATCTGGTGTAGCAACGCACTAGCGTGAAGCCTAGGTTGCCCGGAACGTGGAAATGACCATAACTTTCACACTGTTTGCCATTATTCGTTTTATGCGATGGAAAAGCTGATGTATTTATATCATATTTTATGCTTCTGGCGTTGACTTCTTAGGTCCCAACTATTCCATCTGGTGGAACGACGCCCTCGGGTGAAGCCTAGGTTGCCCGGAACGTAGAAATGACCATAACTTTCACACAGGAAGCAATTATTCGATTTATACATGGAAAAGCTGTTCTATTTATTTTGTATTTTATGCTTCGGGCGTTGACATCTAAGGCCCTAGCTATTCGATCTGGTGGAGCAACGGCCTAGAGTGAAGCCTAGGTTGCCCGGAACGTAGAAATGACCATAACTTTCACACTGTTTGTCATTATTCGTTTTATACGATGGAAAATCTGTTGTATCTATATCGTATTTTATGCTTCTGGCGCTGACATCTTAGGCCCCAACTATTCCATCTGGTGGACCAACGCACTATGGTGAAGCCTAGGTTGCCCGGAACGTAGAAATGACCATAGCTTTCACACTGGTAGCAATTATTCGTTTTATACATGTAAGAACTGTTCTATTTATTTTGCATTTTATGCTTCTGGCGTTGACTTCTAAGGCCCTAACTATTCGATCTGGTGGTACAACGTCCTAGAGTGAAGCCTAGGTTGCCCGGAACGTAGAAATGTCCATCACTTTCACACTGGTTGCAATTATTCCTGTTATACGATGGAAAAACTCTTTTATATTTATCGTATTTTTAGCTTCGGGCGCTGACTTCTATGGCCCTACCTATTCGATCTGGTGGAGCAATGCCTCAGAGTTAAGTCTAGGATGCCCGAAACGTCGAAATGATCATTAATTTCTCACTGGTTGCAACTATTCATGCTAGAAGATGGAAAAACTGTTGCATTTTTATTGTTTTTTCTTCTTCTGGCTTTGACTTCTAAGGTCCTAGCTATTCGATCAGGTGAGGCAACGTCCAAGAGGGAAGCCTATGTTGCCCGGAACGTAGAAATGACCATAACTTTCACACTGGGAGCAATTATCCGTTTTATACAATGGAAAAGCTATTGTATTTATATTGTATTTTATGCTTCTGGCGTTGACTTCTTAGGCCCTAACTATTCGATCTTGTGGAGCAATGCCTCAGAGTTAAGTCTAGGATGCCCGAAACGTCGAAATGATCGTTACTTTCACACTGGTTGCAATTATCCATGCTATACGATTGAAGAACTGTTGCACTTTTATTGTATTATCTGCATCTGTATCTGAATTCTAAGGTCCTAGCTAATCGATCTGATGGGGCAACGCCTCAGAGTTAAGCCTAGGATGCCCGAAACTTCGAAATGGTTATTACTTTCGCACTGGTTGCAATTATTCCTGTTATACGATGGTAAAACTGTTGTATTTTTATTGTATTGTATGCTTCAGGCGATGACTTCTAAGGCCCTAACTATTCGATCTGGTGTAGCAACGCACTAGGGTGAAGCCTAGGCTGCCCGGAACGTGGAAATGATCATAACTTTCACACAGTTTGCCATTATTCGTTTTATACGATGGAAAAGCTGATGTATATATATCATATTTTATGCTTCTGGCGTTGACTTCTTAGGTCCCAACTATTCCATCTGGTGGAACGACGCCCTCGGGTGAAGCCTAGGTTGCACGGAACGTAGAAATGACCATAACTTTCACACAGGAAGCAATTATTCGATTTATACATGGAAAAGCTGTTCTATTTATTTTGTATTTTATGCTTCGGGCGTTGACTTCTAAGGCCCTAGCTATTCGATCTGGTGGAGCAACGGCCTAGAGTGAAGCCTAGGTTGCCCGGAACGTAGAAATGACCATAACTTTCACACTGGTTGTCATTATTCGTTTTATACGATGGAAAATCTGTTGTATCTATATCGCATTTTATGCTTCTGGCGCTGACATCTTAGGCCCCAACTATTCCATCTGGTGGAACAACGCCCTATGGTGAAGCCTAGGTTGCCCGGAACGTAGAAATGATCATAACTTTCACACTGGAAACAATTATTCGTTGTATACATGGAAAATCTGTTCTATTAATTTTGTATTTTATGCTTCGGGCGTTGACTTCTAAGGCACTAACTATTCGATCTGGTGGAGCAACGCCCTAGGGTGAAGCCTAGGTTGCCCGGAACGTACAAATGACCATTACATTCACACTGGTTGCAATTATTCCTGTTATACGATGGAAAAACTGTTGCATCTTTATTGTATTTTATGCTTCTGGTGTTGACTTCTTAGGCCCTAACTATTCGATCTGGTGGAGCAATGCCTCAGAGTTAAGTCTAGGATGCCCGAAACGTCGAAATGATCGTTACTTTCACACTGGTTGCAATTATCCATGCTATACGATTGAAGAACTGTTGCACTCTTATTGTATTATCTGCATCTGTATCTGAATTCTAAGGTCCTAGCTATTCGATCTGATGGGGCAACGCCTCAGAGTTAAGCCTAGGATGCCCGAAACTTCGAAATGGTTTTTACTTTCGCACTGGTTGCAATTATTCCTGTTATACGATGGTAAAACTGTTGTATTTTTATTGTATTGTATGCTTCAGGCGATGACTTCTAAGGCCCTAACTATTCGATCTGGTGTAGCAACGCACTAGGGTGAAGCCTAGGCTGCCCGGAACGTGGAAATGATCATAACTTTCACACAGTTTGCCATTATTCGTTTTATACGATGGAAAAGCTGATGTATATATATCATATTTTATGCTTCTGGCGTTGACTTCTTAGGTCCCAACTATTCCATCTGGTGGAACGACGCCCTCGGGTGAAGCCTAGGTTGCCCGGAACGTAGAAATGACCATAACTTTCACACAGGAAGCAATTATTCGATTTATACATGGAAAAGCTGTTCTATTTATTTTGTATTTTATGCTTCGGGCGTTGACTTCTAAGGCCCTAGCTATTCGATCTGGTGGAGCAACGGCCTAGAGTGAAGCCTAGGTTGCCCGGAACGTAGAAATGACCATAACTTTCACACTGGTTGTCATTATTCGTTTTATACGATGGAAAATCTGTTGTATCTATATCGCATTTTATGCTTCTGGCGCTGACATCTTAGGCCCCAACTATTCCATCTGGTGGAACAACGCCCTATGGTGAAGCCTAGGTTGCCCGGAACGTAGAAATGATCATAACTTTCACACTGGAAACAATTATTCGTTGTATACATGGAAAATCTGTTCTATTAATTTTGTATTTTATGCTTCGGGCGTTGACTTCTAAGGCACTAACTATTCGATCTGGTGGAGCAACGCCCTAGAGTGAAGCCTAGGTTGCCCGGAACGTACAAATGACCATTACATTCACACTGGTTGCAATTATTCCTGTTATACGATGGAAAAACTGTTGCATCTTTATTGTATTTTATGCTTCTGGCGTTGACTTCTTAGGCCCTAACTATTCGATCTGGTGGAGGAACGTCCTAGAGTGAAGCCTAGGTTGCCCGGAACGTAGAAATGACCATAACTTTCACACTGGTTACCATTATTCGTTTTATACCATGGAAAAGCTGTTGTATTTATATCGTATTTTATGCTTCTGGCGTTGACTTCTTAGGCCCTAACTATTCCATCTGGTGGACCAACGCACTATGGTGAAGCCTAGGTTGCCCGGAACGTAGAAATGACCATAACTTTCATACTGGTAGCAATTATTCGTTTTATACATCTAAGAACTGTTCTATTTATTTTGTATTTTATGCTTCTGGCGTTGACTTCTAAGGCCCTAACTATTCGATCTGGTGGTACAACGTCCTAGAGTGAAGCCTAGGTTGCCCGGAACGTAGAAATGACCATCACTTTCACACTGGTTGCCATTATTCGTTTTATACGATGGAAAATCTGTTGTATCTATATCGTATTTTATGCTTCTGGCGCTGTCTTCTATGGCCCTACCTATTCGATCTGGTGGAGCAACACCCTACAGTGAAGCCTAGTTTGTCAGGAACGTAGATATGACCATAACCTTCACACAGGTTGCAATTATTCGTTTTATACGATTGAAAGGCTGTTGTATTTATTTTGTAGTTTATGCTTCTGGCGTTGAATTCCAAGGCCCTAACACTTCGACCTGGTGGAACAATGCCTCAGAGTTAAGTCTGGGATGCCCGAAACGTCGAAATGATCGTTACTTTCACACTGGTTGCAATTATTCGATTTATACATGGAAAAGCTGTTCTATTTATTTTGTATTTTATGCTTCGGGCGTTGACTTCTAAGGCCCTAGCTATTCGATCTGGTGGAGCAACGGCCTAGAGTGAAGCCTAGGTTGCCCGGAACGTAGAAATGACCATAACTTTCACACTGGTTGTCATTATTCGTTTTATACGATGGAAAATCTGTTGTATCTATATCGTATTTTATGCTTCTGGCGCTGACATCTTAGGCCCCAACTATTCCATCTGGTGGAACAACGCCCTATGGTGAAGCCTAGGTTGCCCGGAACGTAGAAATGATCATAACTTTCACACTGGAAACAATTATTCGTTGTATACATGGAAAATCTGTTCTATTTATTTTGTATTTTATGCTTCGGGCGTTGACTTCTAAGGCACTAACTATTCGATCTGGTGGAGCAACGCCCTAGAGTGAAGCCTAGGTTGCCCGGAACGTACAAATGACCATTACATTCACACTGGTTGCAATTATTCCTGTTATACGATGGAAAAACTGTTGCATCTTTATTGTATTTTATGCTTCTGGCGTTGACTTCTAAGGCCCTAACTATTCGATCAGGTGGTACAACGTCCTAGAGTGAAGCCTAGGTTGCCCGGAACGTTGAAATGTCCATCACTTTCACACTGGTTGCAATTATTCCTGTTATACGATGGAAAAACTCTTTTATATTTATCGTATTTTTAGCTTCGGGCGCTGACTTCTATGGCCCTACCTATTCGATCTGGTGGAGCAACACCCTACAGTGAAGCCTAGGTTGTCCGGATCGTAGATATGACCATAACCTTCACACAGGTTGCAATTATTCGTTTTATACGATTGAAGGAGTGTTGTATTTATTTTGTAGTTTATGCTTCTGGCGTTGAATTCCAAGGCCCTAACACTTCGACCTGGTGGAGCAATGCCTCAGAGTTAAGTCTAGGATGCCCGAAACGTCGAAATGATCATTAATTTCTCACTGGTTGCAACTATTCATGCTAGAAGATGGAAAAACTGTTGCATTTTTATTGTTTTTTCTTCTTCTGGCTTTGACTTCTAAGGTCCTAGCTATTCGATCAGGTGAGGCAACGTTCAAGAGGGAAGCCTATGTTGCCCGGAACGTAGAAATGACCATAAGTTTCACACTGGGAGCAATTATCCGTTTTATACAATGGAAAAGCTATTGTATTTATATTGTATTTTATGCTTCTGGCGTTGACTTCTTAGGCCCTAACTATTCGATCTTGTGGAGCAATGCCTCAGAGTTAAGTCTAGGATGCTCGAAACGTCGGAATGATCGTTACTTTCACACTGGTTGCAATTATCCATGCTATACGATTGAAGAACTGTTGCACTCTTATTGTATTATCTGCATCTGTATCTGAATTCTAAGGTCCTAGCTATTCGATCTGATGGGGCAACGCCTCAGAGTTAAGCCTAGGATGCCCGAAACTTCGAAATGGTTTTTACTTTCGCACTGGTTGCAATTATTCCTGTTATACGATGGTAAAACTGTTGTATTTTTATTGTATTGTATGCTTCAGGCGATGACTTCTAAGGCCCTAACTATTCGATCTGGTGTAGCAACGCACTAGGGTGAAGCCTAGGCTGCCCGGAACGTGGAAATGATCATAACTTTCACACAGTTTGCCATTATTCGTTTTATACGATGGAAAAGCTGATGTATATATATCATATTTTATGCTTCTGGCGTTGACTTCTTAGGTCCCAACTATTCCATCTGGTGGAACGACGCCCTCGGGTGAAGCCTAGGTTGCCCGGAACGTAGAAATGACCATAACTTTCACACAGGAAGCAATTATTCGATTTATACATGGAAAAGCTGTTCTATTTATTTTGTATTTTATGCTTCGGTCGTTGACTTCTAAGGCCCTAGCTATTCGATCTGGTGGAGCAACGGCCTAGAGTGAAGCCTAGGTTGCCCGGAACGTAGAAATGACCATAACTTTCACACTGGTTGTCATTATTCGTTTTATACGATGGAAAATCTGTTGTATCTATATCGCATTTTATGCTTCTGGCGCTGACATCTTAGGCCCCAACTATTCCATCTGGTGGAACAACGCCCTATGGTGAAGCCTAGGTTGCCCGGAACGTAGAAATGATCATAACTTTCACACTGGAAACAATTATTCGTTGTATACATGGAAAATCTGTTCTATTAATTTTGTATTTTATGCTTCGGGCGTTGACTTCTAAGGCACTAACTATTCGATCTGGTGGAGCAACGCCCTAGAGTGAAGCCTAGGTTGCCCGGAACGTACAAATGACCATTACATTCACACTGGTTGCAATTATTCCTGTTATACGATGGAAAAACTGTTGCATCTTTATTGTATTTTATGCTTCAGGCGTTGACTTCTTAGGCCCTAACTATTCGATCTGGTGGAGGAACGTCCTAGAGTGAAGCCTAGGTTGCCCGGAACGTAGAAATGACCATAACTTTCACACTGGTTACCATTATTCGTTTTATACGATGGAAAAGCTGTTGTATTTATATCTTATTTTATGCTTCTGGCGTTGACTTCTTAGGCCCTAACTATTCCATCTGGTGGACCAACGCACTATGGTGAAGCCTAGGTTGCCCGGAACGTAGAAATGACCATAACTTTCACACTGGTAGCAATTATTCGTTTTATACATCTAAGAACTGTTCTATTTATTTTGTATTTTATGCTTCTGGCGTTGACTTCTAAGGCCCTAACTATTCGATCTGGTGGTACAACGTCCTAGAGTGAAGCCTAGGTTGCCCGGAACGTAGAAATGACCATCACTTTCACACTGGTTGCCATTATTCGTTTTATACGATGGAAAATCTGTTGTATCTATATCGTATTTTATGCTTCTGGCGCTGTCTTCTATGGCCCTACCTATTCGATCTGGTGGAGCAACACCCTACAGTGAAGCCTAGTTTGTCAGGAACGTAGATATGACCATAACCTTCACACAGGTTGCAATTATTCGTTTTATACGATTGAAAGGCTGTTGTATTTATTTTGTAGTTTATGCTTCTGGCGTTGAATTCCAAGGCCCTAACACTTCGACCTGGTGGAGCAATGCCTCAGAGTTAAGTCTGGGATGCCCGAAACGTCGAAATGATCGTTACTTTCACACTGGTTGCAATTATTCATGCTATACGATTGAAGAACTGTTGCATTTTTATTGTATTTTCTGCTGCTGTATTTGAAGTCTAAGGTCCTAGCTATTCGATCTGGTGGGGCAACGTCCAAGAGTGAAGCCCAGGTTGCCCGGAACGTAGTTATGACCATATCTTTCACACTGGTTGCAATTATTCCTGTTATGCGATGGAACAACAGTTGTATTTATATTGCATTTTATGCTTCTGGCGTTGTCTTCTAAGGCCCTAACTATACGATCTGGTGGAGCAACGCCCAAGAGCGATGCCTAGGATGCCCGGAACGTAGAAATGACCATTACCTTCACGCTTGCTGCAGTTATTCCTGTTATACGATGAAAAAACTGTTGTATTTTTATTGCCTTTTATGCTTCAGGCGTTGACTTCTACGGCCGTAGCTATTCGATGTGGCGGAGTAACGCCCTAGAGTGAAACCTGGGTTAACCGGATCGTAGAAATGACCATCACTTTCACACTGGTTGCAATTATTCCTGTTATACGATGGTAAAACTGTTGTATCTTTATTGTATTGTATGCTTCAGGCGATGACTTCTAAGGCCCTATCTATTCGATCTGGTGTAGCAACGAACCAGGGTGAACCCTAGGTTGCCCGGAACGTAGAAATGACCATAACCTTCACACAGGTTGCAATTATTCGTTTTATACGATTGAAAGACTGTTGTATTTATTTTGTATTTTATGCTTCTGGCGTTGACTTCTAAGGCCCTACCAATTCGATCTGGCGGAGCAACACCCTACAGTGAAGCCTAGGTTGCTGGGAACGTAGAAATGACCATTACTTTCACACTGTTTGCTAATATACATTATATACGATGGAAAGGCTGTTGTATTTATATTTTATTTTATGCTTCTGGCGTTGACTTCTTAGGCTCTAACTATTTAACCTGGTGGAGCACCGCCCTAGAGTGAAGAGTAGGTTGCCCGGAACGTAGAACATACCATTACCTTCACACTGGTTGCAATAATTCCTGTTATACGATGGCAAAACTGTTGCAGCTTTATTGTATTTTATGCTTCTGGCGTTGAGTTCTTAGGCCCCAACTATTCCATCTGGTGGAACAACGCCCTAGGGTGAAGCCTAGGTTGCCCGGAACGTAGAAATGACCAACTCTTTGACACTGGTAGCAATTATTCGTTTTATACATGTAAAAACTGTTCTATTGGTTTTGTATTTTATGCTTCTGGCGTTAACTTCTAAGGCCCTAACTATTCGATCTGGTGGAACAACGCCCTATGGTGAAGCCAGGGTTGCCCGGAACGTAGAAATGGCCAACTCTTTCACACTGGAAGCAATTATTCGTTTTATACATGGAAAATCTGTTCTATTTATTTTGTATTTTATGCTTCGGGCGTTGACTTCTAAGGCACTAACTATTCGATCTGGTGGAGCAACGCCCTAGAGTGAAGCCTAGGTTGCCCGGAACGTACAAATGACCATTACATTCACACTGGTTGCAATTATTCCTGTTATGCGATGGAAAAACTGTTGCATCTTTATTGTATTTTATGCTTCTGGCGTTGACTTCTTAGGCCCTAACTATTCGATCTGGTGGAGCAACGTCCTAGAATGAAGCCTAGGTTGCCCGGAACGTAGAAATGACGATAACTTTCACACTGGTTACCATTATTCGTTTTATATGATGGAAAAGCTGTTGTATTTATATCGTATTTTATGCTTCTGGGGTTGACTTCTTAGGCCCTAACTATTCCATCTGGTGGAACAACGCCCTACGGTGAAGCCTAGGTTGGCCGGAACGTAGAAATGATCATAACTTTCACACTGGAAACAATTATTCGTTTTATACATGGAACAGCTGTTCTATTTATTTTGTATTTTATGCTTCGGGCGCTGATTTCTAAGCCCCTAACTATTCGATCTGGTGGTACAACGCCCTAGAGTGAAGCCTAGGTTGCCCGGAACGTAGAAATGACCATCACTTTCACACTGGTTGAAATTATTCCTGTTGTACGATGGAAAAACTCTTTTATATTTATCGAATTTTTAGCTTGGGGCGTTGACTTCTATGGCCCTACCTATTCGATCTGGTGGAGCAACACCCTACAGTGAAGCCCAGGTTGTCCGGAACGTAGATATGACCATAACCTTCACACAGGTTGCAATTATTCGTTTTATACGATTGAAAGACTGTTGTATTTATTTTGTAGTTTATGCTTCTGGCCTTGCATTCCAAGGCCCTAACACTTCGACCTGTTGGAGCAATGCCTCAGAGTTAAGTCTAGGATGCCCGAAACGTCGAAATGATCATTAATTTCTCACTGGTTTGCAACTATTCATGCCATACGATGGAAAAACAGTTGCATTTTTATTGTTTTTTCTGCTTCTGGCTTTGACTTCTATGGTCCTAGCTATTCGATCAGGTGAGGCAACGTCCATGAGGGAAGCCTATGTTGCCCGGAACGTAGAAATGACCATAACTTTCACACTGGGTGCTATTATTCGTTTTATACGATGGAAAAGCTATTGTATTTATATTGTATTTTATGCTTCTGGCGTTGACTTCTTAGGCCCTAACTATTCGATCTTGTGGAGCAATGCCTCAGAGTCAAGTCTAGGATGCCAGAAACGTCGAAATGATCGTTACATTCACACTGGTTGCAATTATTCATGCTATACGATTGAAGAACTGTTGCATTTTTATTGTATTTTCTGCTTCTGTATTTGCATTCTGAGGTCCTAGCTATTCGATCTGGTGGGGCAACGCCTCAGAGTTAAGCCTAGGATGCCCGAAACGTCGAAATGGTCATTACTTTCGCACTAGTTGCAAATATTCCTGTTATACGATGGTAAAACTGTTGTATTTTTATTGTATTGTATGCTTCAGGCGATGACTTCTAAGGCCCTACCTATTCGATCTGGTGGAACAACGCCCTAGAGTGAAGCCTAGGTTGCCCGGAACGTAGAAATGACCATAACTTTCACACTGGTAGCAATTATTCGTTTTATACATGGAAGAACTGCTCTATTTATTTTGTATTTTATGCTTCTGGCGTTGACTTCTAAAGCCCTAACTATTCGATCTGGTGGTACAACGCCCTAGAGTGAAGCCTAGGTTGCCCGGTACGTAGAAATGACCATCACTTTCACACTGGTTGCAATTATTCCTGTTACACGATGGAAAAACTCTTGTATATTTATCGTATTTTATGCTTCGGGCGTTGACTTCTAAGGCCCTAACTATTCGATCGGGTGGAGCAATGGCCTAGAGTGAAGCCTAGGTTGCCTGGAACGTAGAAATGACCATAGCTTTCACACTGGTTGCTATTATTCGTTTTTTACGATGGAATAACTGTTATATTTATATTGTATTTTATGCTTCTGGCGTTGACTTCTTCGGCCCTAACTATTCGATCTGGTGGAACAACGCCCCAGAGTGAAGCCCAGGTTGACCGGAACGTTGAAATGACCGTCACTTGCACACTGGTTGCAATAATTCCTGTTATACGATGGAAAAACTCTTGTATATTTAATGTATTTTATGCTTGGGGCGTTGACTTCCATGGCCCTACCTATTCGATCTGGTGGAACAACGCCCTAGGATGAAGCCAGGGTTGCCCGGAACGTAGAAATGACCAACTCTTTCACACTGGAAGCAATTATTCGTTTTATACATGGAAAATCTGTTCTATTTATTTTGTATTTTATGCTTCGGGCGTTGACTTCTAAGGCCCTAACTATTCCATCTGGTGGAACAACGCCCTAGGGTGAAGCCTAGGTTGCCCGGAACGTAGAAATGACCAACTCTTTGACACTGGTAGCAATTATTCGTTTTATACATGTAAAAACTGTTCTATTGGTTTTGTATTTTATGCTTCTGGCGTTAACTTCTAAGGCCCTAACTATTCGATCTGGTGGAACAACGCCCTATGGTGAAGCCAGGGTTGCCCGGAACGTAGAAATGGCCAACTCTTTCACACTGGAAGCAATTATTCGTTTTATACATGGAAAATCTGTTCTATTTATTTTGTATTTTATGCTTCGGGCGTTGACTTCTAAGGCACTAACTATTCGATCTGGTGGAGCAACGCCCTAGAGTGAAGCCTAGGTTGCCCGGAACGTACAAATGACCATTACATTCACACTGGTTGCAATTATTCCTGTTATGCGATGGAAAAACTGTTGCATCTTTATTGTATTTTATGCTTCTGGCGTTGACTTCTTAGGCCCTAACTATTCGATCTGGTGGAGCAACGTCCTAGAATGAAGCCTAGGTTGCCCGGAACGTAGAAATGACGATAACTTTCACACTGGTTACCATTATTCGTTTTATATGATGGAAAAGCTGTTGTATTTATATCGTATTTTATGCTTCTGGGGTTGACTTCTTAGGCCCTAACTATTCCATCTGGTGGAACAACGCCCTACGGTGAAGCCTAGGTTGGCCGGAACGTAGAAATGATCATAACTTTCACACTGGAAACAATTATTCGTTTTATACATGGAACAGCTGTTCTATTTATTTTGTATTTTATGCTTCGGGCGCTGATTTCTAAGGCCCTAACTATTCGATCTGGTGGTACAACGCCCTAGAGTGAAGCCTAGGTTGCCCGGAACGTAGAAATGACCATCACTTTCACACTGGTTGAAATTATTCCTGTTGTACGATGGAAAAACTCTTTTATATTTATCGAATTTTTAGCTTCGGGCGTTGACTTCTATGGCCCTACCTATTCGATCTGGTGGAGCAACACCCTACAGTGAAGCCCAGGTTGTCCGGAACGTAGATATGACCATAACCTTCACACAGGTTGCAATTATTCGTTTTATACGATTGAAAGACTGTTGTATTTATTTTGTAGTTTATGCTTCTGGCCTTGCATTCCAAGGCCCTAACACTTCGACCTGTTGGAGCAATGCCTCAGAGTTAAGTCTAGGATGCCCGAAACGTCGAAATGATCATTAATTTCTCACTGGTTTGCAACTATTCATGCCATACGATGGAAAAACAGTTGCATTTTTATTGTTTTTTCTGCTTCTGGCTTTGACTTCTATGGTCCTAGCTATTCGATCAGGTGAGGCAACGTCCATGAGGGAAGCCTATGTTGCCCGGAACGTAGAAATGACCATAACTTTCACACTGGGTGCTATTATTCGTTTTATACGATGGAAAAGCTATTGTATTTATATTGTATTTTATGCTTCTGGCGTTGACTTCTTAGGCCCTAACTATTCGATCTTGTGGAGCAATGCCTCAGAGTCAAGTCTAGGATGCCAGAAACGTCGAAATGATCGTTACATTCACACTGGTTGCAATTATTCATGCTATACGATTGAAGAACTGTTGCATTTTTATTGTATTTTCTGCTTCTGTATTTGCATTCTGAGGTCCTAGCTATTCGATCTGGTGGGGCAACGCCTCAGAGTTAAGCCTAGGATGCCCGAAACGTCGAAATGGTCATTACTTTCGCACTAGTTGCAAATATTCCTGTTATACGATGGTAAAACTGTTGTATTTTTATTGTATTGTATGCTTCAGGCGATGACTTCTAAGGCCCTACCTATTCGATCTGGTGGAACAACGCCCTAGAGTGAAGCCTAGGTTGCCCGGAACGTAGAAATGACCATAACTTTCACACTGGTAGCAATTATTCGTTTTATACATGGAAGAACTGCTCTATTTATTTTGTATTTTATGCTTCTGGCGTTGACTTCTAAAGCCCTAACTATTCGATCTGGTGGTACAACGCCCTAGAGTGAAGCCTAGGTTGCCCGGTACGTAGAAATGACCATCACTTTCACACTGGTTGCAATTATTCCTGTTACACGATGGAAAAACTCTTGTATATTTATCGTATTTTATGCTTCGGGCGTTGACTTCTAAGGCCCTAACTATTCGATCGGGTGGAGCAATGGCCTAGAGTGAAGCCTAGGTTGCCTGGAACGTAGAAATGACCATAGCTTTCACACTGGTTGCTATTATTCGTTTTTTACGATGGAATAACTGTTATATTTATATTGTATTTTATGCTTCTGGCGTTGACTTCTTCGGCCCTAACTATTCGATCTGGTGGAACAACGCCCCAGAGTGAAGCCCAGGTTGACCGGAACGTTGAAATGACCGTCACTTGCACACTGGTTGCAATAATTCCTGTTATACGATGGAAAAACTCTTGTATATTTAATGTATTTTATGCTTGGGGCGTTGACTTCCATGGCCCTACCTATTCGATCTGGTGGAACAACGCCCTAGGATGAAGCCAGGGTTGCCCGGAACGTAGAAATGACCAACTCTTTCACACTGGAAGCAATTATCCGTTTTATACATGGAAAATCTGTTCTATTTATTTTGTATTTTATGCTTCGGGCGTTGACTTCTAAGGCCCTAACTATTCCATCTGGTGGAGCAACGTCCTAGAGTGAAGCCTAGGTTGCCCGGAACGTAGAAATGACCATAACTTTCACACTGGTTACCATTATTCGTTTTATATGATGGAAAAGCTGTTGTATTTATATCGTATTTTATGCTTCTGGGGTTGACTTCTTAGGCCCTAACTATTCCATCTGGTGGAACAACGCCCTACGGTGAAGCCTAGGTTGCCCGGAACGTAGAAATGATCATAACTTTCACACTGGAAACAATTATTCGTTTTATACATGGAACAGCTGTTCTATTTATTTTGTATTTTATGCTTCGGGCGCTGATTTCTAAGGCCCTAACTATTCGATCGGGTGGAACAACGGCCTAGAGTGAAGTCTAGGTTGCCCGGAACGTAGAAATGACCATAGCTTTCACACTGGTTGCTATTATTCGTCTTATACGATGGAAAAACTGTTATATTTATATTGTATTTTATGCTTCTGGCGTTGGCTTCTTAGGCCCTAACTATTCGATCTGGTGGAACAACGCCCCAAAGTGAAGCCTAGGTTGCCTGGAACGAAGAAATGACCATCACTTTCACACTGGTTACCATTATTCGTTTTATACGATGGAAAAGCTGTTGTATTTATATCGTATTTTATGCTTCTGGCTTTGACTTCTTAGGCCCTAACTATTCCTTCTGGTGGAACAACGCCCTGCAGTGAAGCCTAGGTTGCCCGGAACGTAGAAATGACCAACTCTTTCACACTGGAAGCAATTATTCGTTTTATACATGGAAAATCTGTTCTATTTATTTTGTATTTTATGCTTCGGGCGTTGACTTCTAAGGCCCTAACTATTCCATCTGGTGGAGCAACGTCCTAGAGTGAAGCCTAGGTTGCCCGGAACGTAGAAATGACCATAACTTTCACACTGGTTACCATTATTCGTTTTATATGATGGAAAAGCTGTTGTATTTATATCGTATTTTATGCTTCTGGGGTTGACTTCTTAGGCCCTAACTATTCCATCTGGTGGAACAACGCCCTACGGTGAAGCCTAGGTTGCCCGGAACGTAGAAATGATCATAACTTTCACACTGGAAACAATTATTCGTTTTATACATGGAACAGCTGTTCTATTTATTTTGTATTTTATGCTTCGGGCGCTGATTTCTAAGGCCCTAACTATTCGATCGGGTGGAACAACGGCCTAGAGTGAAGTCTAGGTTGCCCGGAACGTAGAAATGACCATAGCTTTCACACTGGTTGCTATTATTCGTCTTATACGATGGAAAAACTGTTATATTTATATTGTATTTTATGCTTCTGGCGTTGGCTTCTTAGGCCCTAACTATTCGATCTGGTGGAACAACGCCCCAAAGTGAAGCCTAGGTTGCCTGGAACGAAGAAATGACCATCACTTTCACACTGGTTACCATTATTCGTTTTATACGATGGAAAAGCTGTTGTATTTATATCGTATTTTATGCTTCTGGCTTTGACTTCTTAGGCCCTAACTATTCCTTCTGGTGGAACAACGCCCTGCAGTGAAGCCTAGGTTGCCCGGAACGTAGAAATGACCATAACTTTCACACTGGTAGCAATTATTCGTTTTATACATGGAAAAACTGTTCTATTTATATTGTATTTTATGCTTCCGGCGTTGACTTCTAAGGCCCTAACTATACGATCTGGTGGAGCAACGCCCTAGAGTGAAGCCTAGGTTGCCCGGAACGTAGAAATGGCCATAACTTTCACACTGGTTGCCATTATTCGTATTATACGATGGAAAAGCTGTTGCATTTATATCGTATTTAATGCTTCTGGCGTTGACTTCTTAGGCCCCAACTATTCCATATGGTGGAGCAACCCTCTATGGTGAAGCCTAGGTTGCCCGGAACGTAGAAATGACCATAGCTTTCACACTGGTTGCTATTATTCGTTTTATACGATGGAAAAACTGTTATATTTATATTGTATTTTATGCTTCTGGCGTTGACTTCTAAGGCCCTAACTATACGATCTGGTGGAGCAACGCCTCAGAGTTAAGCCTAGGATGCCCGAAACGTCGAAATGGTCATTACTTTCGCACTGGTTGCAATTATTCCTGTTATACGATGGTAAAACTGTTGTATTTTTATTGTATTGTATGCTTCAGGCGATGACTTCTAAGGCCCTACCTATTCGATCTGGTGGAACAACGCCCTAGAGTGAAGCCTAGGTTGCCCGGAACGTAGAAATGACCATAACTTTCACACTGGTAGCAATTATTCGTTTTATACATGGAAGAACTGCTCTATTTATTTTGTATTTTATGCTTCTGGCGTTGATTTCTAAAGCCCTAACTATTCGATCTGGTGGTACAACGCCCTAGAGTGAAGCCTAGGTTGCCCGGTACGTAGAAATGACCATCACTTTCACACTGGTTGCAATTATTCCTGTTATACGATGGAAAAACTCTTGTATATTTAATGTATTTTATGCTTGGGGCGTTGACTTCCATGGCCCTACCTATTCGATCTGGTGGAGCAACGTCCTAGAGTGAAGCCTAGGTTGCCCAGAACGTAGAAATGGCCATAACTTTCACACTGGTTACCATTATTCGTTTTATATGATGGAAAAGCTGTTGTATTTATATCGTATTTTATGCTTCTGGGGTTGACTTCTTAGGCCCTAACTATTCCATCTGGTGGAACGACGCCCTACGGTGAAGCCTAGGTTGCCCGGAACGTAGAAATCATCATAACTTTCACACTGGAACCAATTATTCGTTTTATACATGGAACAGCTGTTCTATTTATTTTGTATTTTATGCTTCGGGCGCTGTTTTCTAAGGCCCTAACTATTCGGTCGGGTGGAACAACGGCCTAGAGTGAAGCCTAGGTTGCCCGGAACGTAGAAATGACCATAGCTTTCACACTGGTTGCTATTATTCGTTTTATACGATGGAAAAACTGTTATATTTATATTGTATTTTATGCTTCTGGCGTTGGCTTCTTAGGCCCTAACTATTCGATCTGGTGGAACAACGCCCCAAAGTGAAGCCTAGGTTGCCTGGAACGAAGAAATGACCATCACTTTCACACTGGTTACCATTATTCGTTTTATACGATGGAAAAGCTGTTGTATTTATATCGTATTTTATGCTTCTGGCGTTGACTTCTTAGGCCCTAACTATTCCATCTGGTCGAACAACGCCCTGGAGTGAAGCCTAGGTTGCCCGGAACGTAGAAATGACCATAACTTTCACACTGGTAGCAATTATTCGTTTTATACATGGAAAAACTGTTCTATTTATATTGTATTTTATGCTTCTGGCGTTGACTTCTAAGGCCCTAACTATACGATCTGGTGGAGCAACGCCCTAGAGTGAAGCCTAGGTTGCCCGGAACGTAGAAATGACCATAACTTTCACACTGGTTGCCATTACTCGTATTATACGATGGAAAAGCTGATGCATTTATGTCGTATTTTATGCTTCTGGCGTTGACTTCTTAGGCCCCAACTATTCCATATGGTGGAGCAACCCTCTATGGTGAAGCCTAGGTTGCCCTGAACGTAGAAATGACCATAGCTTTCACACTGGTTGCTATTATTCGTTTTATACGATGGAAAAACTGTTATATTTATATTGTATTTTATGCTTCTGCCGTTGACTTCTTAGGCCCTAACTATTCGATCTGGTGGAACAACGCCCCAGAGTGAAGCCTAGGTTGCCCGGAACGTAGAAATTACCATCACTTTCACACTGGTTGCAATTATTCCTGTTATACGATGGAAAAACTCTTTTATATTTATCGTATTTTTAGCTTCGGGCGTTGACTTCTATAGCCCTACCTATTCGATCTGGTGGAGCAACACCCTACAGTGAAGCCTAGGTTGTCCGGATCGTAGATATGACCATAACCTTCACACAGGTTTGCAATTATTCGTTTTATAGGATTGAAGGAGTGCTGTATTTATTTTGTAGTTTATGCTTCTGGCGTTGAATTCCAAGGCCCTAACACTTCGACCTGGTGGATCAATGCCTCAGAGTTAAGTCTAGGATGCCCGAAACGTCGAAATGATCATTAATTTCTCACTGGTTGCAAATATTCATGCTAGAAGATGGAAAAACTGTTGCATTTTTATTGTTTTTTCTTCTTCTGGCTTTGACTTCTAAGGTCCTAGCTATTCGATCAGGTGAGGCAACGTCCAAGAGGGAAGCCTATGTTGCCCAGAACGTAGAAATGACCATAACTTTCACACTGGCAGCAATTATTCGTTTTATACAATGGAAAAGCTATTGTATTTATATTGTATTTTATGCTTCTGGCGTTGACTTCTTAGGCCTTAACTATTCGATCTTGTGGAGCAATGCCTCAGAGTTAAGTCTAGGATGCCCGAAACGTCGAAATGATCGTTACTTTCACACTGGTTGCAATTATTCATGCTATACGATTGAAGAACTGTTGCATTTTTATTGTATTATCTGCATCTGTATCTGAATTCTAAGGTCCTAGCTATTCGATCTGGTGGGGCAACGCCTCAGAGTTAAGTCTAGGATGCCCGAAACGTCGAAATGGTCATTACTTTCGCACTGGTTGCAATTATTCCTGTTATACGATGGTAAAACTGTTGTATTTTTATTGTATTGTATGCTTCAGGCGATGACTTCTAAGGCCCTAACTATTCGATCTGGTGTAGCAACGCACTAGGGTGAAGCCCAGGTTGCCCGGAACGTGGAAATGATCATAACTTTCACACTGTTTGCCATTATTCGTTTTATACGATGGAAAAGCTGATGTATATATATCATATTTTATGCTTCTGGCGTTGACTTCTTAGGTCCCAACTATTCCATCTGGTGGAACGACGCCCTCGGGTGAAGCCTAGGTTGCCCGGAACGTAGAAATGACCATAACTTTCACACAGGAAGCAATTATTCGTTTTATACATTGAAAAGCTGTTCTATTTATTTTGTATTTTATGCTTCGGGCGTTGACTTCTAAGGCCCTAGCTATTAGATCTGGTGGAGCAACGGCCTAGAGTGAAGCCTAGGTTGCCCGGAACGTAGAAATGACCATAACTTTCACACTGGTTGCCATTATTCGTTTTATACGATGGAAAATCTGTTGTATCTATATCGTATTTTATGCTTCTGGCGTTGTCTTCTATGGCCCTACATATTCGATCTGGTGGAGCAACACCCTACAGTGAAGCCTAGTTTGTCAGGAACGTAGATATGACCATAACCTTCACACAGGTTGCAATTATTCGTTTTACACGATTGAAAGACTGTTGTATTTATTTTGTATTTTATGCTTCTGGCGTTGAATTCCAAGGCCCTAACACTTCGACCTGGTGGAGCAATGCCTCAGAGTTAAGTCTGGGATGCCCGAAACGTCGAAATGATCGTTACTTTCACAATGGTTGCAATTATTCATGCTATACGATTGAAGAACTGTTGCATTTTTATTGTATTTTCTGCTTCTGTATTTGAAGTCTAAGGTCCTAGCTATTCGATCTGGTGGGGCAACGTCCAAGAGTGAAGCCCAGGTTGCCCGGAACGTAGTTATGACCATATCTTTCACACTGGTTGCAATTACTCCTGTTATGCGATGGAACAACAGTTGTATTTATATTGTATTTTATGCTTCTGGCGTTGTCTTCTAAGGCCCCAACTATACGATCTGGTGGAGCAACGCCCAAGAGCGATGCCTAGGATGCCCGGAACGTAGAAATGACCATTACCTTCACGCTTGCTGCAATTATTCCTGTTATACGATGGTAAAACTGTTGTATTTTTATTGTATTGTATGCTTCAGGCGATGACTTCTAAGGCCCTATCTATTCGATCTGGTGTAGCAACGCACCAGGGTGAAGCCTAGGTTGCCCGGAACGTAGAAATGACCATAACTTTCACACAGGTTGCAATTATTCGTTTTATACGATTGAAAGACAGTTTTATTTATTTTGTATTTTATGCTTCTGGCGTTGACTTCTAAGGCCCTACCTATTCGATCTGGCGGAGCAACAACCTACAGTGAAGCCTAGGTTGGTGGGAACGTAGAAATGACCATTACTTTCACACTGTTTGCTAATATACATTATATACGATGGAAAGGCTGTTGTATTTATATTTTATTTTATGCTTCTGGCGTTGACTTCTTAGGCTCTAACTATTTAACCTGGTGGAGCACCGCCCTAGAGTGAAGAGTAGGTTGCCCGGAACGTAGAACATACCATTACCTTCACACTGGTTGCAATAATTCCTGTTATACGATGGAAAAACTGTTGCATCTTTATTGTATTTTATGCTTCTGGCGTTGAGTTCTTAGGCCCCAACTATTCCATCTGGTGGAACAACGCCCTAGGGTGAAGCCTAGGTTGCCCGGAACGTAGAAATGACCAACTCTTTGACACGGGTAGCAATTATTCGTTTTATACATGTAAAAACTGTTCTATTTGTTTTGTATTTTATGCTTCTGGCATTAACTTCTAAGGCCCTAACTATTCGGTCTGGTGGAGCACCGTCCTAGAGTGAAGCCTAGGTTGCCCGGAACGAAGAAATGAACATAACTTTCACACTGGTTACCATTATTCGTTTTATACGATGGAAAAGCTGTTGTATTTATATCGTATTTTATGCTTCTGGCGTTGACTTCTTAGGCCCTAACTATTCCATCTGGTGGAACAACGCACTAGGGTGAAGCCCAGGTTGCCCGGAACGTAGAGGTGACCATAACTTTCACACTGGTAGCAATTATTCGTTTTATACATGTAAGAACTGTTCTCTTTATTTTGTATTTTATGCTTCTGGCGTTAACTTCTAAGGCCCTAACTATTCGATCTGGTGGTACAACGCCCTAGAGTGAAGCCTAGGTTGCCCGGAACGTAGAAATGACCATCACTTTCACACTGGTTGAAATCGTTCCTGTTGTACGATGGAAAAACTCTTTTATATTTATCGAATTTTTAGCTTCGGGCGTTGACTTCTATGGCCCTACCTATTCGATCTGGTGGAGCAACACCCTACAGTGAAGCCCAGGCTGTCCGGAACGTAGATATGACCATAACCTTCACACAGGTTGCAATTATTCGTTTTATACGATTGAAAGACTGTTGTATTTATTTTGTAGTTTATGCTTCTGGCGTTGAATTCCAAGGCCCTAACACTTCGACCTGTTGGAGCAATGCCTCAGAGTTAAGTCTAGGATGCCCGAAACGTCGAAATGATCATTAATTTCTCACTGGTTTGCAACTATTCATGCCATACGATGGAAAAACAGTTGCATTTTTATTGTTTTTTCTGCTTCTGGCTTTCACTTCTATGGTCCTAGCTATTCGATCAGGTGAGGCAACATCCAAGAGGGAAGCCTATGTTGCCCGGAACGTAGAAATGACCATAACTTTCACACTGGGTGCTATTATTCGTTTTATACGATGGAAAAGCTATTGTATTTATATTGTATTTTATGCTTCTGGCGTTGACTTCTTAGGCCCTAACTATTCGATCTTGTGGAGCAATGCCTCAGAGTCAAGTCTAGGATGCCCGAAACGTCGAAATGATCGTTACTTTCACACTGGTTGCAATTATTCATGCTATACGATTGAAGAACTGTTGCATTTTTGTTGTATTTTCTGCTTCTGTATTTGAATTCTGAGATCCTAGCTATTCGATCTGGTGGGGCAACGCCTCAGAGTTAAGCCTAGGATGCCCGAAACGTCGAAATGGTCATTACCTTCGCACTGGTTGCAATTATTCCTGTTATACGATGGTAAAACTGTTGTATTTTTATTGTATTCTATGCTTCAGGCGATGACCTCTAAGGCCCTACCTATTCGATCTGGTGGAACAACGCCCTAGAGTGTCCTATGTTGCCCGGAACGTAGAAATGACCATAACTTTTACACTGGTAGCAATTATTCGTTTTATACTTGGAAGAACTGTACTATTTATTTTGTATTTTATGCTTCTGGCGTTGACTTCTAAAGCCCTAACTATTCGATCTGGTGGTACAACGCCCTAGAGTGGAGCCTAGGTTGCCCGGTACGTAGAAATGACCATCACTTTCACACTGGTTGCAATTATTCCTGTTATACGATGGAAAAACTCTTGTATATTTATCGTATTTTATGCTTCGGGCGTTGACTTCTAAGGCCCTAACTATTCGATCGGGTGGAGCAACGGCCAAGAGTGAAGCCTAGGTTGCCTGGAACGTAGAAATGACCATAGCATTCACACTGGTTGCTATTATTCGTTTTTTACGATGGAATAACTGTTATATTTATATTGTATTTTATGCTTCTGGCGTTGACTTCTTAGGCCCTAACTATTCGAGCTGGTGGAACAACGCCCCAGAGTGAAGCCGAGGTTGACCGGAACGTTGAAATGACCATCACTTTCACACTGGTTGCAATAATTCCTGTTATACGATGTAAAAACTCTTGTATATTTAATGTATTTTATGCTTGGGGCGTTGACTTCCATGGCCCTACCTATTCGGTCTGGTGGAACAACGCCCTAGAGTGAAGCCTAGGTTGCCCGGAACGTACAAATGACCATTACATTCACACTGGTTGCAATATTCCTGTTATACGATGGAAAAACTGTTGCATCTTTATTGTATTTTATGTTTCTGGCGTTGACATCTTAGGCCCTAACTATTCGATCTGGTGGAGCAACGTCCTAGAGTGAAGCCTAGGTTGCCCGGAACGTAGAAATGACCATAACTTTCACACTGGTTACCATTATTCGTTTTATATGATGGAAAAGCTGTTGTATTTATATCGTATTTTATGCTTCTGGGGTTGACTTCTTAGGCCCTAACTATTCCATCTGGTGGAGTAACGCCCTACGGTGAAGCCTAGGTTGCCCGGAACGTAGAAATGATCATAACTTTCACACTGGAAACAATTATTCGTTTTATACATGGAACAGCTGTTCTATTTATTTTGTATTTTATGCTTCGGGCGCTGATTTCTAAGGCCCTAACTATTCGATCGGGTGGAACAACGGCCTAGAGTGAAGCCTTGGTTGCCCGGAACGTAGAAATGACCATAGCTTTCACACTGGTTGCTATTATTCGTTTTATACGATGGAAAAACTGTTATATTTATATTGTATTTTATGCTTCTGGCGTTGGATTCTTAGGCCCTAACTATTCGATCTGGTGGAACAACGCCCCAAAGTGAAGCCTAGGTTGCCTGGAACGAAGAAATGACCATCACTTTCACACTGGTTACCATTATTCGTTTTATACGATGGAAAAGCTGTTGTATTTATATCGTATTTTATGCTTCTGGCGTTGACTTCTTAGGCCCTAACTATTCCATCTGGTGGAACAACGCCCTGGAG
Source organism: Calliopsis andreniformis (assembly GCF_051401765.1). Lineage (NCBI taxonomy): Eukaryota > Metazoa > Arthropoda > Insecta > Hymenoptera > Andrenidae > Calliopsis > Calliopsis andreniformis. The sequence goes on along the minus strand of NW_027480424.1, from coordinate 20,000,354 downwards.
TGCAACCTGGGTTACCCGGATCGTAGAAATGACCATCACTTTCAAACTGGTTGCAATTATTCCTGTTATATGATGGAAAAACTGTTGGATTTTTATTGCATTTTATGCTTCGGGCATTGACTTCTAAGGCCCTAACTATTCAATCTGTTGGGTCAGCGCCCTAGAGTCAAGCCTAGGTTGCTCGGAATGTAGAAATGACCATAACATTCACACTGGTTGAAATTATTCGTTTTATACGATGGAAAATCTGTTGCATCTTTATTGTATTTTATGCTTCTGGCGTTGACTTCTAAGGCCCTAACTATTCGGTCTGGCGGAGCAACACCCTAGACTGTAGAGTAGGTTGCCCGGAAT